>NW_026606067.1:28990000-30263333 GCF_029834395.1 Sorex fumeus
ATATACTTTCCTAATCCATATGCTGTCTTCGTAAAGTGGTCACTGTTAATTTTAAGATGTTGAAGATTTTTAGTTTAAGATAGTCCCATTTGTTCATTTTTGCTTGAACATTCTTAGTAAGTGGCTTTCCCTACTTGAAGACACCTTTGGCTTCAGCATTGTGGAGAATTTTGCTGACCTTTACTTCAATGTACCTTATGGATTTTTGCCTGATGTTGAAGTCTTTAATCCATTTTGATCTGACTTTAGTGCATGGTGTTAGGTAGAGGTCTGAGCCTGGCTTTTTGCATGTAGCTGTCCAGTTTTGCCAGCACCTCTTGTTAAAGAGGCTTTGTTTGCTCCACTTCGTATTTCTTGCTCCCTTATCAAAGATTAAATGATCAGGTATTTGAGGGTGTGTGAAAGGATATTCAATCTTATTCCATTGGTCTGTGGATCTGTTTTTATTACACTTCCATGCTGTATTGTAATAAAATCTCTATTGTGTTGCTACCAATGTCCTCCTTGAAATCTATTAGCAGTTGTTTTAAGTATTTTGCTTGTCTCTCATTAGTTGCATTTATGTTTAGAGTGTGATTTCTTCCTGATGTACATATTTCTTAATCATTAAAAAATGGCCTCCTCAGTTCTTTTTAATCTTTTTCAGCCTGAAATCTATGTTGTTGGATACTCGGATGGTCACTCTGGCTTTTATGAAAGCGTTGTTTGCTTGAAGGATTTTTTACATCTTTTAACTCTGAGTCTGTGTTTTCTCTGACTGTTCAGATGTGTTTCTTTTAGGTAGCAGAGTGTTGGATTCAGTTTTTTAAATTAATTTTGCCACTCTGTGTCTCTAAATTGGTGCATTTCGTCCACTGCCATTGAGAGAGATCATTGTTATGAGATTTTGTGCCATCTTTCTGTAAAGGTTTGTTGTGCTTGTAGAGGTTTGTCTTGTCTTGTAGTAGCCCCTTCAGTCTGTCTTTTTTTTTAATTTTTTTATTTTAAAAGGTTGGTCACAACATTTGATTACGTTTCATATTCAACACCAATCCCACCACCACTACACCTTCTCACCACCATATTTGGGATGTTTCCCTCCCAAGCCCCAATCCATGTCCCAAAGCACAATTAAAATAATATATTTTGCAATGTCTCTTATGAAAAACCACGGAAAATGCTACAAGAACATTTCCATAGAGGAAATAATGTGAAGATTCTTCCATTTTGGCAGGAGCCATTAAGACATTATTTAGGATAAACCCCACAAGCAGATCTCCGGCATGGCCATGGCACCAGAGGCATATGGAACTAATCCAGAGCCCATCAGCTTGTGGCAGAAATGTGAATGGACTATGCACTAAACTCCAGTGCCATGACCCCCCCCCCCAGGAGGGAAAGGGCGTCTGTCTCTTCCACTGTCCCCGTCCCCAGCAACACGGTGGCCACCACCTCAGAGCTTATTGGGAATCCAGGTATGAGCCAGCGGTTATGGGGCAACTACAGCCACATGGGAAGGGGGGCGCCAGAACCAGCTCATCCTTCACGCCCAACCGAGGCCATGAGTTGCCCTCCACAAGGAGCTCTCTGGCATGGCCATGGCACCAGAGGCACAAAAACTAATCTTGTAATTATCCAGCTTTTGGCAGAAATCCCTTCAGACTTAATAAAGTATCAGAAATCCAAAATAGGATTTTCATCATAGGGTTTTTATAACAAGCAATAGAAAACAAATTATTTCACAGTGCCTTTTCAGCAGTTCTGATTGTTGGGGGTAAATTCCAAACAATAAGGGTGCATCTTTTGTCTAAATAATGAATGTATTCAAAGTAGAGAGTAAAGTAAAAATCATCTGCCTCACAGGCATCAGGGTATATTTGGGTTCTTGGTGGTGAAAAATAATTACTGGTGAGGGGAGGGGTGTTTGATCATTTTATGACTGAGACTTAAATCTGAAAGCTTTGTAACTTTTCTCATGGTGATTCAATAAATAAATTTTAGAAAAAACATTATTTAGGATATTAGTAACATGTTCTTAAATGTTGGGTGGTGTGAACTTTTGTATATATATATCTGAAAATATGTATATATGCATATATATATATATATATATTTCCATCGACGATCGGTTGTCCACTATCTGAACCCCAGGTCCACTAACTTCACTGAGGTTGCCTCCTTGTCCTTCTGGTACTCCTATGATTTTCATGTTATTTCTTTTGAAATTATCTGCTAGGTGTCTTATTCAGCCTTGCACTATTTTGAGATTTATTTTCCATTGATTTTTGTTTCCAGTATGCTTTCTGCAGCTCTTATTCAAGTTCACTGATTCTGTGAACATCAAATGTGGTGTAGTACTCTTGGAGAATGTGTAGGGAGTGTCTTATTCCTGGCTGCGTGGCCCAGGAATATGTTCATGAGGCTCGACCTGAGTGTGTGGGGAGCAGCCTTGAGTATGGTGGTGATTGGCTTGTGGAGGTTGTTGGCTGCCAGGGCTGGGTCCCTTGGGGAGGGGAGGGCTATCACCCACCCTCCTTTGGGGCCCCCTGAATGGACAATTCTTTTAAGGTTGGTTTTGAGTGTATAAATTTCTTTACTGTTTTTTATCCATGACATAGTGTATTGTTCCTTTTATTCTAAGTGAGAGTCTAGCCAAATAAAGTATACTTGGTGAGGCGTTCATTTCACTGAGTTTATTATTTTTTTTTTCACTATATCTTACCACTGTCTTTGGGCTTGGACAGTTTACTTTGATATTCAGGTGTAAATGTAAAGAACACTCTTTGTATGTGATTTCCTTCTTTGATCTTACTGCTTGCAGTTTTGTGTCTCTATCTGTGATATTCATTGTTTGATTATGATCTGTTTTGGGTTTTTTTTAATTAGGATCTCTTTTAGCTGGAATTCTTTGAGCTTCAGCTATTTTGACCTGAATGCCTGCATTCTCCACCTCTGGAAACTTCTCACCAATGATATCTTTAACTGTTACTACTTCACTGAGGTTGCCTCCTTGTCCTTCTGGTAGTCCTATGATTTTCATGTTATTTCTTTTGAATTTATCTGCTACGTGTCTTATTCACCCTTGCACTATTTTGAGATTTATTTTCCATTAACTTTTGTTTCCAGTATGCTTTCTGCAGCTCATATTCAAGTTCACTGATTCTGTCATCAGCTGTCGTCATTCTATTGTTGAGAGCACCCACTGAGTTTTTAATCTTATCTACTGAATTCTTTATTAGTGAATCTTCTGTTTGTAGCTTTCTTTTTTATTCTCTCATTTCTTCCTATATTTCACTGGGTGTATATTCCACTGTTTCTCTCATATCCTCCTTTAATTTACTGAAAACCTGTTCCACCATTTCTTTGAGCTCATTTAACATCCTCAATATTTTTTTCTCTGAATTCTTTGTCAGGAAGATTGTATATGTGGGTATTCCCTGTTGAGGCTTCAGCACTCTTTTCTTCATCACCTCCTTGTGGTGGGGATCTGCACTCTTTCTTCATGTTGCTCTAGTAGTCTAGATTTATATCCCTCCAGCTCTCTATCAGTGCCTCCTCTCACTAGAGGGAGGATTCTCCATGGGCATGGTCAATGTTGGTCTCTTCCTCTTTGGTGGTCTTCTGTGACTTATGTGGGGCTATTAGTACAGTTTCAGGGGATATGTTCTTTACCATTAGGCTTATTCAGATTCTTGTGTTCACCATCGTTTTAGTAAGTTTGGGGAGTATTTTGAATGAAATAGGCTAATGGACTATTGGTCTAATAGTCACGGATAGTCAGGGAATCCTCATAAGATCTAGGTAACGGAGGTTGAGATATGAGTCCAAAATGCTATGAAAGAGGGAATGAACTGTGGCTGCATGTGTGGCTGCTGCCCTGTCGGTCATGACTCCCACCACTGCTGTGCCTGCGGGGAGGTGCCCCTGTTGGTGCTGGTCCTGGTTAGACTTGTGCTTCTGGCACTCCTCTGAAACGCAGAAGTCCCCTCTGGCCTAGGTGCCTGTGTGGACAGCTTAGCTGAGGAGGCATCTCCCAATTCTCTGTGGCTACTTGCTCCATGAAAAATTTTTTCATGGTGTAATTCAGGATAGTTAGATTGATCTCTCCTTGTTTAAGATTTTTGTTTGGAATATCACATGAGACTAAAGAGCCAAATGTGGAAGTAGAAAATAACAAAAGCAGGTATGTATTTTTTTTAAAAAAATTAAGCAACCATAACTCAATAAAAAATTTAAATTAAATATTTAGGGACCCTAAGTATTAAGTAAAGCCAATTAAATATTTTGCTTTAGGTATTAAGGGGAAAAAAGGATTTGACTCAGTTTCATTCAAGTTTTTAAGGAACATTCAGTTAAAATACTTTCTTCTAAGAAGCTGTTGAATTTTTCCTCTTGTCAGCTATGTGGTCTCCATGATTATGATTAGTTGAAGTGATTTTTAATGACATATCATAAATTTATTTTTTAATACATTTATCAATGAAAAATAGCTTTTCCCCATTCTGTGTTTCGAACATTATATAATCAAGGAATAAAAAGTAATTTCTAAGAAAGTCACAAATAAGGAAACTTATGAAAACAATTAAGTATGAGAATGTATGACTAAAAAAAATCAAGAACATTTTATTAGAAGAAAGGGTCTTTGAGTTGATTCTTTACATATGATATTTATTGTACATGAAATTTTGGGGTAGATATATATTTATTAATATAACACACATCATGCGGCTGGAGCGATAGCACAGCGGATAGGGCGTTTGCCTTACAAGCGGCCAACATGGCCGACCCGAGTTCGATTCCCCCGCCCCTCTCGGAGAGCCCGGCAAGCTACCGAGAGTATTCGATATGCCAAACACAGTAACAACAAAGTCTCCAATGGACACGTTACTGGGCCCGCTCGAGCAAATCGACGATCACTGGGAGGGCCTTTACCTTTACCTTTACCATGAAGGCATAACTGATTTGTTACTGTAAACAAATAGCAACTAGAAAGAGAGATAATATAACATCTACACAAGAGTGCATAAATGGGAAAACATTTTTGTTATAAAGAAATAATGAAACCATAAGATATTAGTGGCAAGTGAGATTTGAACAACTTTATAGTAGTGCACTGCAGAAAACTGTCATTTTTATGACATATTTTTTAAAAGTTTGCATTGATTTATTTTTAATCTTTCAATAATTGAAATTCAATGGTTTGCAATGACATTATTAATGGTTTATCGGATACATAATCCTGACACCACACCCACCACTTCACAGCATTCTTTAAAAGAAGCATCCACATTTTCCTGATTAACCTTTGCCTCAGAGCCGAGGGAGGAGCAATAGAGAATGAGTGGAGTAGAGAGGATGAAAGGACAGATGAGAAGCAAGGGGGCCAGGACAAGGGAGTCAGTTGCAAAGGTGGTGCTAAGGAATGTTAGTCAAATATCCAAACCACAGCGTCAACAATGCTGGGTGAAATAAAGAGATGCAAACTTCAGCAACCAAATTTAGAAAGACGCCTGTCAAGGCTTGAAGGGGTTGGGGTGGAGTGGGAAGGACATGGGAGGGAACTTGGTAACACTGGTGGAGGAAAGTTGACCCTGGTGGTGTGACTGATGCTGAATATTGTCTAAAACTCAACTATAAATAACTTTGTTTTATTTAACAAATAATAAATAATAGTGCTTTAAATATTTTTAAGTGTGGAAGGAACACAAGGAAAAGAACATATAAAGAAATAACAAATGTGCAAAGGCAACAACTGTCTTCAGTTAGAAGCTTATGGTAGTTGAGGACAGTGGGAAAGTGATGGAAAAAAGTAAACACTCGGAGCTCTGGTGGACAGTGTGCTGCTGGAATGTTTCATGTATGAAGCCTAACCAATAAAAGTCTTGTAAACTACAGTCCCTAATATGTCCCTAATATACATATATATATATATATATATATATATATATATATATATATAGGCTGGAGCGATAGCACAGTGGTAGGGCGTTTGCCTTGCAAGCGGCCAACATGGCCAACCCGAGTTCGATTCCTCCGCCCATCTCGGAGAGCCCAGCAAGCTACCGAGAGTATCTCGCCCACACGGCAGAGCCTCGCAAGCTCCCCGTGACGTATTCGATATACCAAACACAGTAACAACAAAGTCTCCAATGGAGACGTTACTGGGCCCGCTTGAGCAAATCGATGATCAACGGGA
This sequence comes from Sorex fumeus, assembly GCF_029834395.1. Taxonomy (NCBI): domain Eukaryota; kingdom Metazoa; phylum Chordata; class Mammalia; order Eulipotyphla; family Soricidae; genus Sorex; species Sorex fumeus. The sequence goes on from NW_026606067.1 coordinate 28,996,176, forward strand.
GGGCCTTTACCTTTTACCTTTTATACATATATAAAAACTTGCAGGCTATCGAATGTAGCCTGCCCACAGGGCAGAGTCTGGCAAACTCCCCGTGGCGTACCAAATATGCCAAATACCAGTAACAATGATGGGTCTCATTCTCCTAAATAGCCTTGAATATAATCTCAGGGCTAGGATGAAAAAGACGTTACTGGGGCCTGCTCGAGGCAATCGACGAATAACAGGATGATGAAATGAAATGAAATGAAATATATATATATGGCCCTCCCGTTGATCGTCGATTTGCTCGAGCGGGCCCAGTAACATCTCCATTGGAGACTTTGTTGTTACTGTGTCTGGCATATCGAATACTCTCGGTAGCTTGCTGGGCTCTCCGAGAGGGGCGGAGGAATCGAACTCGGGTCGGCCATGTTGGCCGCTTGTAAGGCGAACGCCCTACCCGCTGTAGCACAGTGGTAGGGCATTTGCCTTGCACGCAGCCAACATGGCCGACCGGAGTTCGATTCCTCCACCCCTCTTGGAGAGCCCGGCAAGCTACCGAGACTATCTCGCCCGCACGGCAGAGCCTGGCAAGCTCCCCATGACGTAGTCAATATGCCAAACACAGTAACAACAAAGTCTCCAATGGAGACATTACAGGGCCTGCTCAAGCAAATCGATCATCAACGGGAGGGCCTTTACTTTAATTTTACTATATATATATATATATCAGACGAGACGATATATATATATATATATATATATATTTAAATGTCCTTGTTTTGATGGATAAAAAGATAGAATGTATCCAAAACACTCTTTACTGATTCATAACAATCAGCTTGTATGTACAGGAAAAAAGGGGAAAAACCCCCCAGCGCCATCTTACACACACAGCAACAAAGAAGAAAACCGCTGGAGGGCTCCACAGCTCCTGGAGAATGCTCCAGGTCCCAACAGAGCCAATATCACTGGGAAGTCCCAGACGGGGTAGGTGCTGCATCCTGCCATCTCCAGATGGAACCTCGGTGACCATAAGCCTCTACAAGCATAGCTTTGGCATGCAGGAACCAGGACATTTTTTCCAAACCATGTCCTTATATACAAAGTGATCAATGGAAAGTTAATCATCCAACGTTTCTCCCTGAAAATCAGGCTTAACTCTTTCACAAACCACAACACCCAAAAGGAGAGAGACAACAGAGGGGAATGCCCTGCCACAGAGGCAGGGCGGGATGAGGGGGATGGGGGGTGGGAGGGATATGGGATCCATGGTGGTGGGAAATGGGCACTGGTGGAGGGATGGGTATTTGAAATAAATTAATAAAAAAAAGGAAAAAACACCCACTTTTTACCTATATGTTCTTTAAAATACTCACAAAGACCATGGATGCCAACAATATTGTAAACAGATATCTTAAGCTATAATAAAACATAGAGATGAGAAAATACAATGGACTTAAAATAAGAATTTACTCGGGGAGTTATTTTCCAACCATGTCTATGAAAATATTATGATTATTGGTCTAACTCTAGAGGGCATGCCTACTTCTTTCCATAACAACGTAAATGAAGATAGTAAATGCAGATAGTATATACTGTTTAAGTGTTAGTGTTCCTTACATATTCACATTAAAATCTGTGTTATTGGAAGAGTTATAAAAGTTCATAACAAAAAGGCTTTGATTGTTGATTTAATGTGTTTGTTAGTATTAATCTTTATAATTTCTGTAGACAATTGCTTAATTTGTTTGTTTGTGTTGTTTATTTGTTTATTTGTTTTAGGGTCACACCCTGTGATGCACAGGGGTTATTTCTGGTTCTGAACTCAGGAACTACTATGGCTGTTTCTTAGGGAATAATGTTTATGCAAGGATCTAAACTTGGCCAGTCATGTGCAAGGCATATGCCCTACCTGCTATTGTCCCTCTGTTCTGCAAGGCTTTGTCTGTTGCTTCTAGAAACTTGCTGCCACCCCACCCCCAAACCTGTGGTAACTTTCTCACTTGTAAACAACTATTTGGTTCTTCAGTGACACCTAGTGAGATGATTTGTTTGTGATCTTGTTTCTACTCAGTCTCAACTAGTTTTGTTGTTTGAAATTCTGTTTCTGTGAGTTCTTAAAATGTTTCTCGGGCTGGAATAATACTATAGTTAGTGGGGCATTTGCCTTGCATACAGCAGACCCGGATTTGATCCCCACCATACCATTATTCCTCTGAACACCGCTAGAGGTAATTCCTTAGTGCAGAGCAAGAAGTAACCCCTGAGCAATGCCAAGTGGACTCAAAAAGCAATAATAATAATAATAATAATAATAATAATAATGATAATAATAATAATAATAAAGCCTGGCAAGCTACCCGTGACGTATTCGCTATGCCAAACATAGTAACAACAAGTCTCACAATGGAGACGTTACTGGGCCAGCTCGAGCAAATCGATGAACAATGGGAAGACAGTGACAGTGACAGAATAATAATAATAATAATAATAATAATAATAATAATGGTTCTCATGTCCTCTTTGTTTTCCAAACAATACAGAAAAAAAAGTCTTTTTATTCTTAGGATATATTACCATCAAATAGTATAGAAATTATCTCTTTGAGAAACTTTTAGAAATTTTTAAGTGCTACTGCAACACTTAAATCTTAATCTAGAATTTATTTTTTCAATGCAAACATATCCACAGAATTCTATTCATGTTAGTGATAATTAATCTTCAAATAGGTATTTTAAAAACAAGCTGTTTTTAAAGAAACATTTTAATAATGTTAATAAAATTTGAGTCAAAAGAGAAATTTTAAAATATTGATTATGAAAAGAATCTTTTTCAAGATTTTACCATCTCTAAAACTGACATGAACTTTTGTCAATGGGCATTATATCACCCAACTGCTGACATAACATACTGACTTCCTTCTTACATATAAAACCGGAGAGGTAGTGGGTAATTAGGTGGCCAGGTATATCTAATTCCTATAACCTAAATCAGAGGTTTTCAAACTTGTTTGTCTTTATGTTCTCTTTTCAGAGAGAAAAAATCATTCAGGGCCTCTCAGCATCCCATTCCCTCCCAAGCAGATGAACTCAACTATTTTTGGATATATTGGTCTAAATAATAGAAAAGTAAATTAGGAAATTATATGTAGTAATGACCATTATTCAGTTGTCCAAACTTCAGGCTGAATTCATATTAGATACCTCATCAGAAAGTCATTCCATTTTATAGCCTTCAAATTTTATTTGACATGTTATTTGTACTACTATTAATAATAGAGCTTCAGGCATAAAATGATCTAACACTGCATCTACCACCCCCATCAACCAGGACCCAAAATGTCAGTATTCCTCTACCTTAGTTTTAGGATCTACTTCTAACCACTCTCACCAGCCCCGTGGAAAACACAGTTTTTTAGGCTAATTTCATTTTATACTAATGGAAAATTAATATTTTATTTGAAAAGATTCTGTACACAAAACAAGCAATACAACATCCTGCATGTGGTAGAAGCCAAGAGAATCCAAGGCCACAGTTTCAGAGATGAACTAATTAAAAGAAAGTAATTATCTCACAGTTATAGTTACTTGAAATATATTACTAACTACAAATTATTAATGCTATTAAATGTATTTATGACCCAATATTTTTAATTCTAAATCTAAAACAAAAATAATAAACAATATTAAACAAAAGCTGTGTAGCTACCCTAGATGATGTTACCATCTGGGGCTCAGAAATATGTTTGAATTAAACTTTTTAAGGGGTATATTTGTTAAACAGAAGGTTATATAAAATCTTACAATAATAAATGTTATAAGATAAATATTTTCATCGTATATTATATATTTTACCTTATATGAAAAATATGGATTTCGGGGAATAGTTTTTCCTCAAGGTGCCCGGACACATTGCTCACCGGGTCTGGGCAGATGTGGAACAAAGGATGACAGGCACGTGGAGAAATACCCTCTGCGAGTAGCTGATGGCTATTTACTTTATTGCCAAATACACACGTTTTATAGAGGGTCTTGGTTTACAGAAAGGTTCAATCACATAAAGTTTAGCATTGTTGGTTTCTTACTCTGCTTTTCCCCGATCCAATTCCGTTCAAGGCTATATATATATATATTTTTTTTTTGGTTAGGGTTACCTGCTAAGTGTACATTACAGTTTCTGTGGCTTTGGCACATGTGTCTAGGGATTTGGGTGATGTTCAAGGCCAAATACCCTGTTCTTGCCAATTTTTGCCCTAATACTCCCTTCGACAGGGCCTTGCTTCAAGACTGCTTTGCAAGGTTGGGTCTTATCTGCTCCGGTGCCTGTCGCCATGCTCCACATATGGATATCTTAAATGTAGGCAAATTTTACTGAGTCAATAAATTTGCACGTTTTTCTTCATGGCCATGGTCACGGTCCTCCCGTTGTTCATAGGTTTGCTCGAGTGGGCCCAGTAATGTCTCCATCGTGAGACTTTGTTGTTACTGTGTTTAGCATATCGAATACATCAAGGGGAGCTTGCCAGGCTTTGCCGTGCAGGTGAGGTACTCTTGGTAGCTTGCTGGGCTCTCCGAGAGGGGGGAGGAATCGCACCTGGCTCAGCCAGGTCAGCCGCATGCAAGGCAAACACCCTACTGATGTGCTATCGCTCCAGCCCACGTTTTTCTTATGTATGCAAATTTCTATAGTTTTCAGTGTCTCCGATAGACACACTTTTGTCACTGTTTCAAATATATATTAGTTTATATAAATATATTTAGTCATAATTTTATACATATTATATATATGGGCTAGAGCAATAGCACAGTGGGTAGGGCGTTTGCCTTGCATGTAGTTGACCCAGGTTCTATTCCTCAACCCCTCTTGAAGAGTCTGTCAAGCTACCAAGAGTATCCTGTCCACACAGCAGAGCCTGGCAAGCTCCCCCTGTCATACTCGATATGCCAAAAACAGTAACAATAAGTCTCACAATGAAGACGTTACTGGAACCCACTTGAGAAAATCGATGAACAATGGGAAGACAGTGCTACAATGGATTATATATATTTAGCATAACTATCAAGCTAATTAATGTACACATAAAATGCATACATATGCAAACATATACATATGCATTTACATATAACATATATGAATAAAAATAAGATAATAGATGTCTCAACATGTCCAGACAGGTCTCATGCATGAAAGAACTGGCAGAGGAACCCAGGCATGCGGTCCCGGGGCTAAGGTCTCCAAGCCTACTCGGATTGGGACTGGGCCTTCTCCACATAGACCCTCCATCTTCCAGTAGGTAGGCGTCACACCCACCAGCTGCCACCAGCGCCAGGTTGGTCCCATCAACAGCCAAAACTCAGAGACTATAAAACCCAGCTCCCGGAAGTGTGCGGCCACTTATTTTTCCTTTGGAGAACCTGGCAGGCTACCAAAAGTATCTTGCCCGCACGACAGAGTCTGGCAAACTTCCCGTGTCGTATTCAATATTCCACATACCAGTAACAGTGATGGGTCTCATTCTCCTAATCCTGAAAGAACATTGAAATGGCTCTTTTAAAATCTCAGGGCCAGGAAGGAGTAGACGTTACTGGTGCCTGCTCGAGGAAATAAACAACAGGATGATCGTGATCGTGATCATGATGTGGCATTATGTATGTAGCATATATTTAGTATATGGAGCCGAAGTTAATCTATATGTGCTTTGTAGATAATCATTAGGCTACAAAACCCAATGATTGTAGACATGGACAGAATTTGGTCAGGACTCTCATTTGGACCGGAGGCCACAAACAATAAAATTAAGCTCTTTATTCCTCTTTTTGGTGTTCCAGTACTTTATGTTCCAGTACTTTGTGACATATTGTATCATAATTAATTAATCATATTTCAGAAATTTTCAAGCCTAGTGTCGAATGATTAAATGTAATTTTTGTCTAAGACAAAATGCACCTTTATCAAATGTAATATGTTCACACAAGAATTCATTAAATTAGACTTTTAATTATCTCAACTGTAGAAATGTGCCTCTGTATTTAATCAATATACCCGCTATTTAAAATAATAAATGTCAGTGTAATGAACATTACTCTGCCATTAGCAATTATTGCATGTAATTATGTTTATAGCCACCTATTCCGTGTGAATTCCCTAAGCTGTTTAGTTTTGTTTTGTTGGACCACACCCAGCTATCCTCAGACCTCTGTGTTCCATGTTCAGGCTCTGTGTTCAGGTTGGTGCTGGGGTTCAGAAGTGCCCACGACCAAACACAGGTCAGCAATGTAGAAGGCAATAGCTGTACCCAGTCTACATCTCTTCAGCCTCTTTTGTGTGTTAATAATATTTCCTTCAGAAAAATAAGTGTAAAATTAACAACAATTTTAAGATTAATTTAATATACTGTATGTAGCACTGTAGCACTGTCCTCCCACTGTTTATCAATTTGCTCGAGCGGGCACCATTAACGTCTCCATTGTGAGACTTGTTGCTACTATTTTTGGCATAACGAATATGACATGGGTAGCTTGCCAGGCTTTGCCATGAGGACGAGATACTCTCAGTAGCTTGCAGGCCTCTACAAGAGGGGCGGAGGAATCAAACCCGGTGGGGTGCATGCAATGCACATGGCCTACCCGCTGTGCTACCACTTCACTCCTGTCACTGTCACTGTCACTGTCCTCCCGTTGTTCATCGATTTGCTCCAGTGAACCAGTAAGGTCTCCATCGTGAGACTTTTTGTTACTGTGTTTGGCATATCGAATACATCACAGGTAGCTTGCCAGGCTTTGCCGTGCAGGCGAGAAACTCTCGGTAGCTTGCTGGGCTCCCCGAGAGGGTGGAGGAATCGAAGCTGGGTCGGCCATGATAGCTGAGTGCAAGGCAAACACCCTACCCACTGTGCTATCGCTCCAGCCCAATTTAATATACAAATGTGATAATTATTTGAAAATAATTTTGCACTTATAATTTCAGTTGATGACAATTCTATGTTGATAATTCAGTTTTTAATGTGTTTCAATCAAAATTACATCACTTATCACTTCACTTAATCACTTAATCCCCGTTATTCATCGATTTATTCGAGCGGGTGCCAGTAACGTCTCCATTCATCCCAGTTGCGTGCTAGTGTAGCCCAATGGTATCTGTTCATTCTAGGAACATGCAGAGCCTCAAACCGATCATTCAGGGTCTTGACGAAGAAGTTTGACCATCTTATAGGTGGGCGTCCACGTGATTTTTTGATGTCCCATGGAATCCAATCAGTAATGGTTCTAGTCCAGCGGTTGTCTGTAAACCTCATTACGTGTCCAGCCCATCTGATTTTTGATGTCTTGGCAAATGAGACAGCGTCCCTGATTCTTGAGTGTTGACGCAGATCAGAACTCCGGATTCTATCTCTCATTTGAGTGAATCGTGATATTCCAAGCATAGTTCTTTTGATTCCTCTTTGAGAGACCCGAATAGCGTTTTCATCCTGTTTTCGTAGGGTCCAGGTCTCTGAGGCATATATTAATGCAGGAAGAATAGTGGAATCAAAGAGATGTGCTCGTAGCTGGAGGTTCTTTGTCCTTTTAGTTATTTCTTCAATGCTCTTGAAGGTATTCCAAGTTGCTCTCTTCCTCCTGCTCAACTCAGGTGCCAGGTCATTCATCATGTTGATTTCTCGACCTAGGTATATATAACTGTTGCATTCAGAGAAGGTGGTTCCGTTGAGAGCGAATGGAGCGTCAGGAACAAGGCTGTTTCTCATAAACATTGTCTTCATAAGATTCAGCTGTATTCCGACCTTTCCACATTCACGGTCAAAGTCGTTCAGCATTTGTGCCGCTTGGTTGATGTTTGGTGTTATTAGAACGATGTCATCAGCAAAGCGGAGGTGGTGTAGTTGCCGACCATCTATCTTCACTCCCATGTTTTCCCATTCCAGTCGTCACATGATGTTCTCGAGGGTGGCACTGTGGTGAAATGGTATCACCCTGCTGAATCCCTCTCTTGATATGGATGATTACTTCTTTGTAGAATGGTGAGATCTTGGTACTGAATCCACAATAGAGCTCACGAAGAATCCTGATGTATTGAGTTTGTACGCCCTGATTGGCTAGGGCTTCCATGAACGCTTCCGTCTCAACAGAATCAAAGGCCTTCTTTAAATCAATGGACGTTAGACAGAGCGGCATCTTGAACTCCCGAGATACCTCAATGAGCTTGGTTATTGTGTGGATATGGTCGATGGTACTGAATCCTTTTCGGAATCCAGCTTGTTCAAATGGTTGTCCTTCATCTAGTGTTCTGCTAATCCTATTCAGGATGACTCGAGTGAATAGTTTGTAGATGACAGACAATAGGCAGATTGGGCGATAGTTGCCAATGTCATGGATGTCTCCTTTCTTGTATAGTAGTACAGTCCTGCTGGTATTCCATTGGGATGGAACCTTGCATTCAGATAGGTAGCGTGTGAAGAGTCGAGCCAATGTATTGATGAGTACTGATGGTAAGTTCTTCAGGTGTTCAGATCTGATCTTGTCGGGGCCAGGTGCTCTTTGTTTCTTTACGGACGAGATGGCATGTTGGATTTCGGAAGGGAGAACATTGGGAACGACATATCCATCATGTGGTATGTGGTATGTGGGCAAGTGGATGTGGCTATTAAAGAGATCTGAGTAGAAGTCATGAATAATCTTTTCCATTGCCCTTCTGGAAGATGTGATAGATCCATCATGATGTCGGAGGGCAGTCATCTTGGTTTTGTAGTTGGTGAAGGACAGGCGGGCATTACGAATGTTTTTCCCAGCTTCTGCTGCATCTACCAGTACTGCTGCTCTCCTGTTTTTGAGGTCATCCTTGATGGCTTCTCTGCACTGTTTTGCCAGTTCGGATGTTCGCTTGTGGTTGCCTGAGGCACGTGCCAACCCACGTTGGCGAATAAGCTCAAGAGTGTTCGAAGAAAGACAGTTTTTTGTGGTTATCTCTCTCTTGGCATTCCTTGCACAATCATGGAGGTGTTGAATCATTCGATCGTATTCCTCATTAATGTTGTCAATGACGGCATCTTCCCATGTTGCCGTAATAGAGCCAAAGAGCTCCCAGTTGGTAGTTGTTCTGGGAGTCCTCTTCTTAAACCTTGCATTCTTTTCTCCTCATTCTGTGAGGTAGAATTTTGCACGAAGAAGACGGTGGTCTGATCCCGTTTGGAATTTTGGGACAACAGCAACATCGGTTAGGCAAAACCGCCGATTGAATATGATGTGGTCTATTTCATTGTGGAACCGTCCATCGGGAGACTCCCATGTCCAACGTTTAGATTCAGCCTTTTGGAATTGTGAGTTACCATAGAAGGTTTTGGTTGACATGATGAACTCAGACAGTCTGTCACCCTGTTCGTTCCATTCCAGGCCATGGGTTCCGATGTGGAGTTCATCGACTGATCTTCTTGGTTCTATCTTGGCATTAAAATCACCGACAATGATCTTGTAGAAGGTGTGATCTTCTTTATAGAACTTCTCCAGCTCCATGTAGAATTTCTCAGTTTCTCTTTCACCGTAACTGGATGTTGGTGCATAGACAACAAAGATAGAAACTGCCGGTAGTGAGCCACATTTATTCAAGTGTAATCGTCCGATTTTGGTGGTTAGGCATTCAAATGAATCAATGCTCGTGACTAAGTTTGTGTTGACAAGGATACCGACACCACCGACGCCTCTTTTATCACACGTTCCAAGGAACAGTTCTTCTCCAGTGTCGAAAACAGCATGATGGGATTGATGTCTTCTCGTTTCGGTCAGACCAATGATGTCGTACTTGATCTTTCGTGCTTGTACCATACGGTCTTCAATGGATGCAGCAGATGTCAGCGTACGAGCATTAAAAGTACAGACAATCATTTTTGTTCTTCTGCGTTTTGGCAGCCTATGTCTGCCTTGGTGTTTTAGCAGTCTCTCCTTCCATATCCTTCTCGACTCTGCATATTCAGGGTTAGGGAAATGAGATCCATTTATTACTGGATTTGGAATATCAATTTGGTCTATTTGGCATAGACCACGGATAGCTTGCCAGTCTCTGCCGTACGGGTTGGATATTTAAGTATATTTAAGGTACCCTGAAAACTTAGAGAAAAGTAAATAAATAGTCGCGCGGCCGCGAATGTGGCCGCGCGCTCCTGGGAGCTTGATGTGATAATCTCTGGATCCTGGCCGTTGTTGGGGTTACACGGCAGTTGGAGGGTGTAACTGTCTAGTTACTGACAGGTCCAGTCCCAAACCGTGCAGGCTTGGAGATCTCAGCCCCGGGTCCCACACACCTGGGTTCCTCTGCCAGTTGTGTTATGTCTGAGGCTTATCCAAGTGTGTGGAGAGTGGCCCCATTAAGGCCTTGGTTGGGGCCTGGAGGTCTTCAGCTGTTGGGCCCTGGCGAGGATAGTCAGACACAGGGTAGGAGACTCTGCCTTGTGCTCTCCCGGGAGCTTGTTGTGATAATCTCATTACATGAATACTATAAATGATTCCAACATCAACAAACGTGAATTAATTTTATTTAATTTACACAAATAAGCAAAATTAACGAAAAATAAGGTTCAGATTGAGAAGTACAAAAGAAGGAAAATTCTTTTCACAGGAATAAACATGAGTAAAGCATGGAAATTAACAGATACAAATGGTAATTAATATTTATTAATTATTTAAATGATTAAATGTTTGAATGCAAACACATACATATACATGCAGACATACATGCATGACCAAATAGTTTGCTAGTTCTAATTACAAAACTAGAGTTAGGTCTTTTGCCACCCCAATCTAGATCTTTTTAAACTAAACAATGTAGAGTTGAAACATTTTTTTTTGATTTGTGCTTATATAATGTCTAATGTGAAAAACTATCACTAATGATATTTTTGGTGCTATCAGAATGATATTATCAGTGAAATGGAGGTGGTGTAGTTGTCGACCATCTATCTTCATTCCCATTCCTTCCCATTCCAGTCGTCGCATGACTTTCTCAAGGGTGGCACTGAAGAGTTTCTGTGAAATGGTATCATCCTGTTGAACCCCTCTCTTGACGTCAATGATCACCTACCTGTAGAATGGTGATATCCTGGTAGTGAATCTGTAATACAGTTCAGAGAGGATCCTGATGTATCGAGTTTGAACTCGCTGTTGGCCAGAGCTTCGAGGACCGCTTCTATCTCAACAGAATCAAAGGCCTTTCTTTAAATCAATGGACGTTAGACAGAGTGGCATCTTGAATTCCTGAGAAACCTCAATGAGCTTGGTTACTGTGTGGATATAATCGATTGTGCTAAATCCTTTTCAGAAACCGACTTGCTCACATGGTTGTCCTTCATCTACTGTTCTGCCAATCCTATTCAGGATGACTCGAGTGAACAGCTTGTAGACGACAGACAACAGGCAAATCGGGCGATAGTTGCCAATGTCTCCCTTCTTGTACAGTAGTACAATCCTGCTGGTTTTCCACTGGGATGGAACCTTGCATTCAACAAGTAGTATGTGAAGAGCTGAGCCAGTGTATTGATGAGTACTGATGGTAGGTTCTTCAGGTGTTCGGGTTTGAACTTATCTGGGCTGGGTGCTGTTCACTTCTTTCCATATTTCAGAAGGGAGAATGGTGAGAACAAAATATCTATCCTGCAAAATTTGGTATGTGGGCAGGTGGACATGGCTATCGAAGAGATCCAAGTAGAAGTCATGGGTAATATTTTCCATTGCACTTCTGGAAGATGTGATAGATCCATCAGGATGTCGGAGGGCAGTCATCTTGGTCTTATAGTTAGCAAAGGACAGGCAGGCATTGCAAATGCATTTCCCACTTCTACTGCATCTGCAAGCACTGCTCTGTTCTCTCTTTATGGCTTCTCTGCACTCCTTTGTGAGCTCGGATGTTCGCTTGCAGTTGCCTGAGGCTTGCACCAAGCCACATTGGCGAATGAGCTTGAGAGTTTTTGAAGACAGGCATTTTTTTTGTGGCTATCTCACTCTCAATGTTCTTCTCACAATCATGGAGGTGCTGAATCAGTTAATCATATTCCTCGTCAATGTTGTCAATGACAGCATCTTCCCATGTCGCCACAATAGTGCCAAAGAGCTCCCAGTTGGTGGTCGTTCTGATAGTTCTCTTAAACTTTTCAGCTCTTTCTCCCTGCTCCATGAAGTAGAATTTTGCACGAAGTATATGGTGATCCGATCCCATTTGAAATTTTGGGATAACAGCGACACCAGTCAGGGAAAACCATCGATTGAACATGATGTGGTCAATTTTGTTGTGGAACTGTCCACTGGGAGACTCCCATGTCCAACATTTAGATTCGGCCTTCTGGAATTGCGAGTTGCCATGGATGGTTTTGGTCAAAATGATGAACTCAGATAGTCTCTCACCCTGTTCGTTACATTCTAGGCCCTGGATCCTGATGTGGCGTTCTTCGGATGATCTTCTCAGTCCTATCTTGGCGTTAAAATCACCAACAATGTTCTTGTAGAAGTGTGGTCCTCTGTATAGAACTTATACAACTCCATGTAGAACTTCTCAATTTCTCCTTCATCATAATTGGATGTTGGTGCGTAGACAACGAAGATAGAAACTGCCAGCAGTGAGCCACATCTATTCAAGTGTAATCACCTGATTCAGGTTGTTAGGCATTCAAATGAATTGATGTTTATGGCCAAGTTTGTGTTGAAAAGGACACCAACACCACCAACACCTCTTTTCTCGCATGTTCTGAGGAAAAGTTCTTCCCCGGTATCGAAAACGTTTTGCTGATTACATCATTCTAATTACACAAAACATTACAACAAGCAGCACAAATGCTGGCCGACTTTGACCGTGAGTGTGGAAAGGTCAAACTATAGCTGAATCTCACTAGGAGAATGTTTATTCTCAGTCTTGTTCCTGACGTTCTTACCTAGACTGAGAACTCCACATGACAATAGATCTGGCACCTGAGTTGCGCAGGTGGAAGAGAGCAGCTTGGAATGCCTTCAAGAGCCTTGAAGAAATAGCTAAGAAAATGAGGAACCCCCGGCTCTGGGCACATCTCTTTGATCCCACTGTCTTCCTGCATTAACATATGCCTCAGAGACCTGGGCCCTATGAAAACAGAATGAGAACACTATTTAGATCTCCGAAAGAGGAATCAAAAGAGCTATGCTACGCTTCACTCAAATGAGAGAAAGAATCTGGAGTTCCTCCATCCACGGTCAAGAATCAGGGACGCTGTCTTGTTTGCTAGGGCGTCAAAAATCGGATGGGCTGGACACATAATGAGATTTGGAGATGACCGCTGGACTAGAACCATTACTGACTGGATTCCACGGGATCTCAAAAGACTGTGTGGCTGCCCACCATGGTGAGACTTCTTCGTCAAAACTCTAAACAATAGGTTTGAGGCTATATGTGTTCCTAGAATGAGCAAGCGCCATTGGGCTACAGTAGCACACTAAAGGGTCGAATGGAGACGTTACTGGCGCCCACTCAAGCAGGCTGATGAGTAATGATATGTCAAGTGATCAAGTGATGACTTTTTTGTTTTGTGTTGTTTTGTTTTGTTTTTGTTTTTTGGTTACACCCAGTAAATCTTAGGGTCCTCCCCTTACTAACACAGGAACACTCCCATTGGTGCTCAGGAAATCATGCCAGGATGTCAGGCATGCCACTTGCTGGACTCCTTCTGTAATCCTCCATAAATTATGTTTTTTTTCCCCTTTATTTTATTTTATTTTTTTTTTAAGTTGTAGATTTACAATTTTTTGTGCTTTGGTTTCAATTATACAATGATCAGATACCCATCCCTCCACCAGTGCCCATTTTCCACCACCATGGATAATATCCCTCCCACCCCCACCCCCCCATCCCCCCTGTCTCTGTGGCAGGGCAATCCCCTCTGTTCTCTCTCTCCGTTTGGGTGTTGTGGTCTGCAAAAGAGGCATAGAGTGGCAAACATGTTCAGTCCATAGTCTACTTTTGACATGCATCTCCCCTCCTGGGAGGATCCTCCAAACATCCTTTATTTGGTGCTCCCTTCTCTATCTGAACTGCCCTTTCCTCTAGGATACCCGGCTGGCCTCTATGTTATGGAGTAATCCTCCTGGTGCTGATCTCAGCTATTCTTGGGTATTAATCTCATACTTTGTTACTTTATATCCCCCAGATGAATGCAATCTTTCTATGTCTATCCCTCTCTTTCTGACTCATTTCGCTTAGCATGATACTTTCCATATTGTACCACTTGTATGTAAATTTCATGACTTCATCTTTTCTAAGAGCTACATAGTACTCCATTGTGTAGATGTACCAAAGTTTCTTTAACCAGTCATCTGTTCTTGGGCATTCAGGTTTCTTCCAGTTTCTGGCTATTGTAAAGAGTGCTGCAATGAACAAACAAGTGCAGATGTCACTTCGACTATACATTTTTGCCTCTCTGGGATATATTCCCAGGAGTGGTATTGCTGGGTCAAATGGGAGCTCAATTTCTAATTTTTTGAGAATCGTCCATACTGTTTTCCAGAAGGGCTGAACCAGTGGACATTCACACCAACAGTGAAGGAGTGTCCCTTTCTCGCCACATCCACGCCAGCATCGGTTGCTTTTGTTCTTTTGAATGTGGGCCAGTCTCTGAGGTGTGAGATGGTATCTCATTGTGGTTTTGATCTGCATCTCCCTGATGATTAATGATGTAGAGCATTTTCTCATGTGCTTTTTTGCCATTCGGATTTCTTCTTTGAGAAAGTTTCTGTTCATTTCATTGCCCCAATTTTGGATGGGGTTGGATGTTTTCTTCTTGTGGAGTTTAACCAGTATTTTGTATATCCTGGATATCAAGCCCTTGTCAGATGTGTATTCGGTGAATATCCTTTCCCATTCTGTAGACTGTCTTTGTATTTTGGTCACTGTTTCTTTGGAGGTGCAGAAGCTTCTTAGTTTAACATAGTCCCATTTATCTATCTCTGTTTTCACTTGCTCGGCCAGTGGCATGGCATCTTTGAAGATACCATTAGCTTCAATGTCATGGAGGGTTTTGCCAACTTTATCTTCAATGTACCTTATGGTTTCTAGTCTGATGTTGAGGTCTTTAATCCATTTTGATCTTACTTTTGTACATGGTGTTAGGCAGATTTCTGAGCCTATTTTTTTGCATGTAGCCGTCCAATGATGCCAACACAATTTATTAAAGAGGCTTTCCTTACTCCACTTCACATTACTTGCACCTTTATCAAAGATTAGATGAGCATATGATTGAGGAGAGATGTCAGTGTATTCAACCCTGTTCCATTGGTCTGCAGTTCTGCCTTTGTTCCAGTACCATGCTGTTTTAATTATTAATGCTTTGTAGTACAGTTTGAAGTTCGGGAGGTTGATTCCTCCCATTTTCTTTTTCCCAAGAATTGCTTTAGCTATTCGTGGGGGCTTATTGTTCCATATAAATTTCAAGAGTGTTTGCTCCATTTCTTTGAAGAATGTCATGGGTATCCTTATAGGGATTGCATTGAATTTATACAATGCTTTCGGTAGTATTGCCATTTTGACAATGTTAAGTCTCCCGACCCATGAGCAGGGGATATCTTTCCATTTCCTCATGTCCTCTTTTATTTCCTGAAGTAGCGTTTTGTAGTTTTCTTTGTACAGGTCCTTTACTTCCTTAGTTAAGCTGATTCCTAGGTACTTGATTTTCTGGGGCACAATTGTGAATGGGATTGTTTTTTTCATGTTGCTTTCTTCTCTCTCACTGTTTGCGTATAGGAAAGCCATGGACTTTTGGGTATTGATTTTATAACCTGCAACTTTACTATACGAGTCTATTGTTTCTAGGAGTTTTTTGGTGGAAGTTATTGGGTTCTCTAAGTAGAGTATCATATCATCTGCGAATAGTGAGAGCTTGATTTCTTCCTTTCCTACCTGAATGCCCTTAATATCTTTTTCCTGCCTAATCGCTATTGCAAGTACTTCCAGTACTATATTGAACAGCAGTGGAGAGAGTGGGCATCCCTGTCTCGTCCCTGATCTTAGAGGGAAGGCTCTTAGTTTTTCCCCATTGAGGATGATGCTTGCTGTAGGCTTGTGGTAGATGGCTTTAATTATGTTGAGGAAGGTCCCCTCTATACCCATTTTGGCTAGGGTTTTCATCATAAAGGGGTGCTGGATCTTATGAAATGCTTTCTCTGCATCTATTGATATGATCATATGCTTTTTATCTTTTCTTTTGTTGATATGGTGGATTATGTTGATTGATTTCCGAATGTTAAACCATCCTTGCATCCCTGGGATGAATCCTACTTGGTCATGGTGTATGATCTTTTTGATGAGTAGTTGGATTCTATTTGCTAGTAGTTTGTTGAGGATCTTTGCATCTGTGTTCATCAGGGATATCGGCCTGTAATTCTCTTTCTTTGTGGTATCTCTGTCTGCTTTTGGTATCAGTGTGATATTTGCTACATAGAAACTGTTCGGAAGTGTTTTTGATATTTCAATTTCGTGGAAAAGCTTAAAGAGCATCGGGAGTAAGTCCTCTTTAAAGATTTGGAAGAATTCACTAGTGAATCCATCCGGGCCAGGACTTTTGTGCTTGGGGAGACTTTTTATTACCATTTCAATTTCCTTGATGGTGATAGGTCTGTTCAGGTATTCCAGGTCTTCTGGGTTCAGCCTTGGGAGTCTGTAGGAGTCTAGGAATTTATCCATTTCCTCGAGGTTTTGATGTTCTGTGGCATAAAGCTTCTCAAAGTACTCCCTGAGGATCCTCTGAATTTCTGTGGTTTCTGTTGTAATGACCCCCTTTTCATTTCTGATTCGGTTTATTAGGGTTTTCTCTCTCCCTTTCTTTGTGAGTTTTGCTAGAGGCTTATCGATCTTGTTAATTTTCTCGAAGAACCAGCTTTTGGTTTCATTGATCTTTCGGTTTGTTTTTTGGGTTTCCATCTCATTAATCTCTGCTCTGAGTTTTATTATTTCCTTTCTCCTGTTCGGGTTGTGCTCCTTTTTTTGGTCCTTCTCCAAGCTCTTAAGCTCTGAGGTTAGGTTATTTATTTGTGCTCGCTCCTCCTTCCTGAGGAATGCTTGTAGAGCTATAAACTTTCCTCTTAACACAGCCTTTGCTGTGTCCCATAAGTTTTGGTAACTCCTGTTCTCATTTTCATTCATTTCTAGGAATCTTTTGAATTCCTCTTTGATTTCCTGTCTAATCCACTCGTTGATCAATAGTGCACTGTTTAATTTCCAGGTGTTTGATTTAGTTTTCTGTTTTTGCGTGTGATTTACTTCTAATTTCAGCGCATTATGGTCTGAGAAGATTGTTGATACAATCTCTACCTTCTTAATTTTATGGAGGCATGTTTTGTGGCTCAGCATGTGGTCTATCTTGGAGAATGTTCCATGTACGCTTGAGAAGAATGTGTATTCAGCTTTTTGTGGATGAAGTGTCCTGTATATATCTACTAAGTCCCTTTCTTCCATTGTTTCCCTCAAGTGAAGTATGTCCTTGCTAAGCTTGAGTCTGGTTGATCTATCAAGAGGTGACAAAGCAGTGTTGAAGTCTCCCACTAGTATTGTGTTGCTATTGATGTCTTTTTCCAAATCTATGAGTAGTTGTTTTATGTACTTTGCTGGTCTCTCATTAGGTGCATATACATTTATTATTGTAAGTTCTTCCTGTTGTACATATCCTCTAATCAATAAGAAATGGCCTTCACTTTCTCTTATGACCTTCCTCACTCTGAAATTGATGTGGTCTGATATAAGGATGGCTTCCCCAGCTTTTTTATGGGAGCTGTTTGCCTGCAGGATTGTTTTCCAGCCTTTGACTCTGAGTCTGTGTTTGCTTTGATTATTGAGATGCGTTTCTTGGAGGCAGCAGAATGTTGGGTTCAATTTTCTAATCCATCCTGCCACTCTATGTCTTTTAATTGGTGCGTTTAGCCCATTGACATTGAGAGAGATTATTGTTATGGGATTTTGTCCCATTGTTCTGTTATAATTTGGTGTATTTGAGGGGCCTTTCTTGCCTTAAAGTAGCCCATTTAGTTGTTCTTGTAACCATGGTTTTGAGTCTATGAAGTTCCTGAGCTGTTGTTTGTCTGTGAAACTGTGTGTTGTTCCTTCTATTATGAATGAGAGTCTTGCTGGGAAAAGTATTTTGGGGGAGGCATTTATTTCATTGAGTTTTTTTACTATGTCCCACCACTGTTTTCGGGCCATGAGGGTTTCATCAGAAAAATCAGCTGTGAATTTTAAGGATGCTCCTTTGTAAGAGATTTCTTTCTTCGATCTTGCTGCTTTCAGAATTTTGTCTCTGTCTAAGGTTTTGGTCATTTTGATCAGAATGTGTCTTGGGGTATTTTTATTCGGATTTCTTCTAGCTGGTACCCTTCGGGCCTCCTGAATGTGGTCACAAGTTTTCTTCAGCTCTGGAAATGTTGTAGCAATGATTTCTTTGACAGTTTCTTCTTCATCGAGGTTTTCTTCCTGTCCCTCTGGGAGTCCAATAATTCTTATGTTACCCCTCTTGGCTTCATCACGATCTTCTCTTGCCATCTGTTCCCGAATTGTGAGTCTCTTTTCCATTTTCTGCTCTTTTCTGGAGAGTCTCTGAACTTCATCTTCGAGCTCACTGATTCTGTTCTCAGCCGCTCTTACTGTGCTGCTGAGGCCTTCCACTGAGCTTTTCAATTCGCCTACGAGATTTTTCAGGTCTGACATTTCTGATTGCATTTTCCTCATTTCTGCCTTCAGATCCTCTTGTCTTCTATTGGCATTGGTTTCCATTGTTTCTTTTAATTCCCTAAGCATCCTAAGTAGCTCCCTTCTGAATTCCTTGTCAGAGAGGTTGTCTAACACTACAGTACTGTTGGTGTCATCTGGGCTAGACTCTTCAATATGAAAGTTTGGTGGGCTTTTGCGTTGCTTTACCATTGTGAGAGGTGTGGTTTAGTCCTTCACGTTCAGTGTTACTATTCTGCTTGATATGCAGTGTGAGTTAAGATAGGCTTATGAGTTATTTGTGTTTCTAGTGTTTCTAGTGGCTGAGCTAAAATAGAGAAGTTTCCATCTAAGAAGTTAGCTTATGGTTCTTATGGCACATGTAGTGGGAAAATATTTTGCGGCCGCGTTAGCGACCGCGGCTCCGGAAAGAATCCCTGGTACTGGCGAGGAGTTGGGAATGTCTCCTGTTTGGAATTGGAGCCGTTCAGCTTTGTTGCCCAGAGCTGGGCCTCTGTGCCCATCCCACGCAGATCAGGGGTTGAAAACCGGCTGTCTCGGGGCTGTTTCTAGCTGCGCGTGCCCAGAGAGGGACCCAGGCCCTTGGGGGCGGGCTGTACCTGTTGGAATTGGAGCCCTTCAGCTTTGTTGCCCAGAGCTGGGCCTCTGTGCCTGTCCCACGCAGATCAGGGGTTGAAAACCGGCTGTCTAGGGGCTGTTTCTAGCTGCGCGTGCCCAGAGAGGGACCCAGGCCCTTGGGGGCGGGCTGTACCTGTTGGAATTGGAGCCGTTCAGCTTTGCTGCCCAGAGCTGGGCCTCTGTGCCCGTCCCACGCAGATCAGGGGTTGAAAACCGGCTGTCTAGGGGCTGTTTCTAGCTGCGCGTGCCCAGAGAGGGACCCAGGCCCCTGGGGGCGGGCTGTACCTGTTGGAATTGGAGCCGTTCAGCTTTGTTGCCCAGAGCTGGGCCTCTGTGCCTGTCCCACGCAGATCAGGGGTTGAAAACCGGCTGTCTAGGGGCTGTTTCTAGCTGCGCGTGCCCAGAGAGGGACCTAGGCCCTTGGGGGCAGGCTGTACCTGTTGGAATTGGAGCCGTTCAGCTTTGTTGCCCAGAGCTGGGCCTCTGTGCCCGTCCCACGCAGATCAGGGGTTGAAAACCGGCTGTCTAGGGGCTGTTTCTAGCTGCGCGTGCCCACAGAGGGACCCAGGCCCTTGGGGGCGGGCTGTACCTGTTGGAATTGGAGCCGTTCAGCTTTGTTGCCCAGAGCTGGGCCTCTGTGCCTGTCCCACGCAGATCAGGGGTTGAAAACCGGCTGTCTAGGGGCTGTTTCTAGCTGCGCGTGCCCAGAGAGGGACCTAGGCCCTTGGGGGCAGGCTGTACCTGTTGGAATTGGAGCCGTTCAGCTTTGTTGCCCAGAGCTGGGCCTCTGTGCCCGTCCCACGCAGATCAGGGGTTGAAAACCGGCTGTCTAGGGGCTGTTTCTAGCTGCGCGTGCCCACAGAGGGACCCAGGCCCTTGGGGGCGGGCTGTACCTGTTGGAATTGGAGCCGTTCAGTTTTGTTGCCCAGAGCTGGGCCTCTGTCCATAAATTATGTTTTTGGTATTAACTAAAATTGGTGTTTATTTGTAGGTTTGTTTATATTGAAAATTTAAATTAAAACTTGTTTATATATCATCTAATTCATATTTAATTTATAAATGTATGAAATTTACAAATTATAAAATTTATATAAATTATTTTTTAATAGAATAATATTTTCAGGTAAATGAACTTTACAAAAATGATGTGTCTGTTTTTTAAAAACTTAGAATGGGGGCTGGAGCAATAGCATAGCGGGTAGGGTGTTTGCCTTGCATGTGGCCAACCCAGATTTAATTCCAGCATTCCATATGGTCCCCCAAGCACCGCCAGGAATAATTCCTGAGTGCAGAGCCAGGGGTAACCCCTGAGCATTGCCAGGTGTGACCCCCCCCCCAAAGAAAAGCAAAAAAATCTTACAATGAAACCAAATTTCCAGTCAGAAACTGAGCAAATCTATCAGTATAGGAAGATTTTACCCTGAAGCCATTGAAGGAAATGATACTAACTCAGTTGTATATCAGACTGCTTTAATTGTTGCAGTTATGTAACATTCTTTAGAGCAATTAGGCTGTGTCAAAGATTCATGACATGACCTAAAGATATTACAGTGATATGGATTAAATCCTTTTCATTTTTAATTTTATTTTTAATTGAATCACCATGAGATCTATCTCATGTACAGCATTATAAAACTGTTCATAATTGGGTCTCAGTCGTAAAATGTTCCAACACTCACCCATCCACCAGTGTAATTTCCCAGCACCAGTGTTTCGAGTCCCCCCCCTCCCCGCCCAACCGACTCAGCCTTCCGCTGTCTTCAGGCACCTTGGTGCACTCCTCTCTCTCTCTCTCTCTCTCTCTCTCTCTCTCTCTCTCTCTCTCTCATTTTAGACATTATGGTTTGCAATACAGATACTGAAAGGTTTATATATATATACATATATATATATATATATATATATATATATATATAATCATTTCCAATGAGTGGTGCCATACGGAATCCTCCCATTTTAACTATGCTCCACCTGGCACACACTTGTAATTTCCAACTATTGACAAGTACTTTTGGATCCTGTTTTCCCTATGCTTCGATATTAGTCTCATACTGTAAAAAACTATGCACACAGAAGGTTGTGTGTTGGCGGGCTCTCCGAATGGCTCTGTCTCACTGCCTGCGTTTGGTGTGCTAGAGCTGCTGTGTGTGGCCTGGATCTGGATGGCTGTTGGCCGAGGGCAGACGAAGGAAGAGATGAAGGCCAGGCTGGTTGATCTTTGCAGCAGTTTCTTACAAGGAAATTTATCCCATAGAAGAAATTTATGTTATGGAGGGCCTAGGTTTTCTCAAGCACATGTTCTCCTTGCTAGTCTCTCCTGGTCCATCTTGCAGCCCTACTCTCTTTCCAGCACCCTTGTCTCCCCAACTCCCTTGCAGTCTGGGCTGACACTCTACCCAGTCAGGTAGCCAAATCAACATAAGAAAGCCCTTCCTGAGGACCCACCTAAAAGGTATTCTACAGTCCTTCCTGACTGCTCCAGGCAAAATATCTCCTTAGGGTGTTTTTCTCTTTTCCTCAGTCCAATAAACTACCAACTATCAACTACTCCTGAGGCTATGCAGGAAGGACAGAACAGTGTTACCCTACCTCATACTATTTTCATATTCTGAAAATGAATGACTAAAAACTCTTTATGCATGAGGCTTTCTTTTACCCTCTGATACTGCATATACCTTCTTAACACCTCCTGCTGTGGTTTTGGTGAACAATACACCACTAATACCAGCAGCACTGTATTGCCTGGCCTAAGCACTGAGACATTTGACCTGCACTGAATTAAGCACTGCCACAGGGAAGAGTGCTCCGTTAAAGAACATAAGATACATTAGTTCCCTCAAAGAGCAAGATGAGGGAAATAAATAAAAATGTTGATTTAATAAATATCTCAAGCCGGCTGCATCTTTTTCAACTATACATTTATTTCACATTTCAAAATTTAGAGGCATATTTTATAAAGCACGTAAATTATTAGAATTGATTGGTACATGTTTATATGATGAAAATATTCCTTTGTTGCTTAAAATGATAAACTATTTAATAACAATGTGAATAATTACCACTATAACCTTCTTTAGCATATCTATCAGTAAGCCAATGATTTTTGTTTATAACACATAGCCATCAAAATGATTTTAAAGTAGTTTAATCAATAAGAAACAATAATTCACCTCAATGAACATGATTTTGTATACTTGCCAATCAATAAGGATTCAGCTTCTAAATGTCAAACAATTAAAAATGTATACTCTGTTCACTTACAAGCAATTTTTCTCTAGATAAATTGTCAACCTATTCATCTTTAGAATTCCACCAGTAGTTAGATTCCAAGCTTTCAAAATATTATATAAAAATTATGTTAAATACTACTTGGAGAGATTATGATTGTTGTGAAAAGCTTTGACTAATGGCATTAAAAATGCATTTAATTTTGTGTTCTTCATGTTAGATACTGAATAAGAACTGTGTTATTTGACAGTTTGGGAGGTTACACAAAAATCTTTGCTTGGCAGCATTTTAGGAGATTTTAAACCAAAAGAAAGAAATGTGCACAAGACTTTCTGTGTTCAAATTAGATTTGCATGTATAATTTTATTTGTGATAAATCTGTCTCAAAAACTCTTGGAGACCTATCTTGACATATTTTACAACAGGACATCATCTTGTAATAATTTATTGTTCCTACCCGTTGGTATAAAGTAATTAAATTTACCATTAACGTTTTACTATAATAAATAATAAGAATCTAAATGCCCCTTTTTATTTGCTGTGCACATAATTAAATGCAAATTTTCCAGGTAGACTTCTAGTATTCTATATTACTAGATGAGTAAGCTTTTGAAAGTCTGATATTCTCTGAAGTTCAGTTTTATATATTATGAGAATGATAGGTTTTCCCATGTTTGTACATTAAGTGATATAATGCAAAAACACTCAAAATATGACTTAGTAACATCTGTTAAAAACATATTCTTATTTTACAAGCTTTAAGTATTATTTTGAATGATATTCATGTTTTGCATATCAAAATAATTTAGTCACATATGTCTAAATAATGCTGTCATATCTCTGTCCGTAATCTTCACTTATATTTCTAAGCAAGGCTAAGGAATAATGTGCTTTCTTATTTTTAAATTTTAGATACCATGTTTCTACATTTAAACTAAAATCATTTTTTAATTTTCTCATTTGTATTTTTAGATCATTTTGTCTATTTTCTTTGAGAGACTACAGATTACATAGAAAATGAGAGTAATAGAAAGTATATAAAGAAAAGCTGAAGCTAACATTTGAAATAAAAAATATTTGGGGCTTAGAAAATAAGCATATTAATCTAACAATGTGGAATGCAGAACAGGTGGTAGATTTACATATAAAAAGACCTCAAAATATTTTCCTCTAGGTATTTTATATTGGCAATTACTTAAGGAAAGGAGTAAAGGCACTATCTTCATTTCAATTTTGAAGGAAATTTTCACTGGTTAATTTTGGAATGGCAAACAAAAGAATAAATATAAATTGGTACAATTTAAGTCAAATACATTTGTACTTCTATTAAATTTTAAGTTAACTGGTAACATTTTCCTAAAAATATTTATAAATGTTTATTTTTTGCATCCCTCACGGCAGAGCCTGGAAAGCTACCTGTGGAGTATTTAGTGTGCCAAAAACAGTAATAAGAAGTCTCACAATGAAGACGTTGCTGGTGCCCGCTTGAGCAAATCGATGAATAATGGGAGGACAGTGCAGTGCAGTGCTTTTGTTTGCATGTAAATAAGGTGCAACAAAATTACTCTATAAAATATTTATATGTGGCTCTAACATTGAAGGTATAATTCTAGTATTTTTTAAACAAAAAGCTCAAGTATTAAGAAATATTTCATAAACTGTAAAATTTTCATCTCATTGGAAAGAACTTTATAGACTAAAAAATGTCAGCTGGAAAATTCTGGATTCATGAAGACAATATTTTAAAGAATACAAAATATATTCATATTTAATATGATCCTTATATAACAGTTGTGATTATATAGTAGTGCGTATAATTATATAAACAAAAAAAACAAAACAAACAGTGTCTTCCCGTTGTTCATCAATTTGCTCGAGCAGGCCCAGTAGAGTCTCCATTTTGAGACTTGTTACTGTGTGGCATTGCCTCACAGGCAAGATACTCTTGGTAGCTTGCCCGGCTCTCCGAGTAGGGCGGATGAATTGAACCCGGCTTGTCCAGGCTGACTGTGTGCAAGGCAAACACCCTACCACTGTGCTATTGCTCCAGCCCAATAATTAGATAATATTGCATTATATAGTATTGCATATAATACATGTAATTATATAATATTTCATTTGAGTAAAAAGTTTCACCCTCATCATCCAAAGTTACAAGAAGATGGTATTATGTTGCTATTCTTACTGGTGAAATTAAACAGTGAATACACAATTCAATTTTAAGACTCACAAGATGGATAAAGATGTTTCAATACAAAAATCTAATCACTTGGATATATCCAATTGCAAGTCTATTAAAGTTAGTAACTTTCTTGAAACAACTGCTTTGTTAACTGAAACTATTCACAAAAGGAAACTAACACAAAGATATTTAGCATGAAATCAAATTTCTCTTATTTATGACATTTAAGACATTAAGAAGTTACAGTTTATAATGAAATACTAAACTATATCACAATGTACTTCTCTAAACTTAAACGTAATTAAGTGAATAAAATATTTAAAGCAAGAGAAGTATATTAACAGCAAGACTCATGTCAAAAAAACCTTACACATAATAATTGCATTGTTTGAAAAGCAATCACAAGAGATAAACATAATAAAACATCCTAGGAATTCATACATATTTTTTCGTGTAACACTTATAGAGAAAGAAGTGTAAGCCATACATATATCACTAATTCATGGATGCATTATACCTGCTGGTCTAGCTTCTAGAATACTCCAGAATGCAAAGCCTGGCAAACTACCTGTGACATATTCGATATTCCAAACACAGTAACAAGTCTCACAATGTTACTGGGGCCGCTTGAGCAAATCGATGAACAACGGGAGGTCAGTGACAATTCTTAGAGAAGAGGACAACCATGCGCTTGTCTAAGTAAAGTAAAGTAAAGTAAAGGCCCTCCCGTTGATCATTGATTTGCTTAAGCAGGCCCAGTAACTTCTCCATTGGATACTTTGTTGTTACTGTGTTTGGCAACTTGCCAGGCCCTGCCGTGCAGGTGAGATACTCTCGGTAGCTTGCCGGGCTCTCCGAGAGAGGCGGAGGAATCGAACTCGGGTCGGCCATGTTGGCTGCGTGCAAGGCAAACGGTCTACCGCTGTGCTATCGCTCCAGCCCATGCCTTCATGTATATTATACAAAATATATAAAAAATTATATTAATAGTATATACATACTATTCCAAAATAGTATTTTGCTATTATTAAACGTGATTTAAAAACGATATTTTAAAATATGCTAAGATAGTTTTCTTGAAGATAATAAATAATATTTGAAAAAGAAAAAGGACAACTGAGTACTTATTCGTTGTTGTTTTTGGTCACACCCAGCAGTGCTCAAGGCTTACTCCAGGCACTGCACTCAGAATCACTCCTGATGGACTCCAGGTAGCTATCAGCTGCATTATTGTTGAGGCTCATGTATACTCATGTATAACTTTTTAAAAAACTGAATCACTGTGATATACATAGTTACTGAGCTGTTCCTGGTTGGGTTTCAGTTATGCAATGTGCCAGCATCAAACCCTCCAAGACTATACATTTCGTACATCTATGTCCCAGTTTTCCTCCCACCACCCACCCCACAGGCTGTCTCTATGACAGACATTTTCCTTCTCCCTCCCTTCTTCCCTCTCTCTCTTTCTCTCTCTCCCTCCTTCCCTCCCTCTCTCAGTCCCTCCCTCCATCCCTCCCTCCCCCTCCCTCCCAGTCTTTCTCTATCTCTGCCTCTCCCTCGCCCCTTTTAGGCATTATGGTTTTCAATAAAGACACTGAGAATGCATCCTGTATGTTCCTTTACATACTTTCAGCATGCAGTTCTTATTCAGAGTGATAATTTACAACTGTTTTAGTCAGGGCAGTCTCTTCTCTCACCCAGTGGCCATTTCCCCCAGCACTTCAGTGAGGCTTTCAACCATGGATCACTCCTCCTGGCCCTTGTTTCTACTATACTTGAGTATTGGTCTCATGTTATGTTTTTTTTTTATATCCCACTAATGAGCACAATATTTCTTTTTTTCCTCTCTTTTATTTATTTATGGGTCTCTGAAGCAAGGCTGGTAGTAGAGCTTACAGGGTGGCGCTGGAGTTGGTTTATGGAGGTGACTACCAGTGCTTTCATAGCATTTGGGAAGTGTATGTGAGGGCAGAGGTAGCCCATCTAGACCCTGAGAAAACCTGGAGATTTTAGTCACAAAACCCGCATACCAGAATCTTCAGCAGATTATATCTTGGTAAGGTCTGTCCTGAGACAGTGGAGTTAGGCCAGGGGTATGGCAGCATTTTTGGATTATGGAAGTGAGCAGCTTCTGGGGGCTCTGCTTGGGCAGGCCATCAGGACAACCTGTCCCTTCCAATTTGCCCCAGTCTGTTCAGCCATGCATGGGTCCGAGATTAGCTGCAGTTTTTGATTTCTTTCGAGATTTATCTATGTGTCTCTGTAATAAGGCCAATAAATAAGTTTGTATAGCTGAGCCAGAGGTGGTTTGCAGGCATGGCTCCCACATACCTAACTTTTGGCTGTTTAATTTATTGTAAACTTGGTCCAAGTTGTTGGGGTCCAGCCAAAGGCACAGTGGCAATTTGGGGGTATCAGGAAGCCTGAAGGCACCATCAGGCTGCTGATGCACTCACCCTGCAGGTACAAGTTGACCTGCTGGCAACACTATACCCCCAAATGTAATCATTCTATACCTGTCCCTCTCCGTGTAACTCATTTCACTCAGTATGATAATCTCCTTGTCCATCCATTTGATACGTGAAGTTCATAGCTTCATTTTTCTAACAACTGTGTAGTATTCCATTATGGAGATTTACCATAATTTCTTTAATCAGTCATCTGTTCTCAGCACTGTTGTTTCCAGAATTTGGCGATTGGAATGAGCTATAGAGGTACAAATGGCATTTCTGCTCTGGTGTGTGTGTGTGTGTGTGTGAGTGTGTGTGTGTGTGTGTGTGTGTGTGTAAGGGGTCTCCAGAACATCCTCTGGTGTGTGGTATTGCTGGGTAGTATGGAAGCTTAATTTCTAGCTTTTTGAGGAATTCCCAAATTGTTTATCATAAAGGCTGGACCAGTTGGCACTCCCACCAAGAATGAAGAGTCCCTTTCTCCCCACATCCAGGCCAGCATCAGTTACCTTTGTTCTTTTTGGTGTGTGCTCTTCTCTGTGGTGTGAGATGATATCTAGTTGTTGTTTTGATTTACATCTCCCTGAATATTAGAGATATAGAGTATTTTTTCATGTGCCTTTTGGCCATTAGTATTTTTTCTTTGAGGAAGTTTCTATTCATTTCTTTTATCCATTTTTTGATGAAGCCTAGTATACCTTTTAAAGTGAGGTTGACTAAAATTTAAGGTTCAAAGGAAGGCCAATGAAAATCTAAATTTTAATTATATTAATTTGCAAAATATTACACTCTAAAAATGTGAATTTTTGCATATTTTGACTTCATATTTCTGATATAAAACTCAGTTTGAATTATGAAACATTTAAGTGATAACATATTGTTAGTAAAAATTACTTAAGATATACGCTGAGTTAGAAAGAGAATGCAAATGCTTGATTGTATTATCTACCAAAATGTTAAAAAATATGTCTATACTCACATTTATATAGACATATACTTAATATATTTGTTTATATATAACATATACATAAATATATATATGCATATACAGGTACCTGTATTATTATCTATGCAAGTAAAATTTATTAAACAATATTGAAGTGAAATCCAGAGATTAAGATGGTTAAGTATAAGGTCATATATATAAAAGTAAAACTTAAAAAATAGGATAAGAATTTTAGAGACATTTTCATGAGGAAAATAAAGGATCTGTGAAATCTATTATTATTTTAAACGTTCTTTGAAGAGATTTATAGCTAATTAGAATTATAGCTAAATCTTATAATAGTGCTGTCAATTTTCTGAAATTTAAAAATGAAAGATGCTTTTTGGAATCCAAACATGTACTGTTAATTATTTTTGTAAAGGGGTATCTGTGTATATATGTACTTTTGGGGTATCTGTGTATATATGGACTTTTGTGTGTTATGAATTTTTATTTCTGTCTGTGGTAGAAAAGAAAATTCACTAATTACAATTATTTTAAATGCTTAGAAAACATAGCATCTCACTAAATAATGGAAGTGTGACTTCACGATTACAAACTTTGCATTTCTATTATATATCAAAAATGCAGAAATCTATGGCACAATATGGATTGAAAGAGATTTAATAAGACACTGGCTTGTAATGGCATTCCAAAAAAATGACAGCACTACAAATCCTGATGCAGCATCAGTATTAAATAATATGCCTTGATTTTTATCTTTCTTCCAAATAGATGTATGCTGATCAAGGAGTCAAAGTCTAAGTAGAAGTTAAGTTTCTATCACTGTACTGATCCAGTGAACCATTCTGTGCCTCAACTTCAAGAGATTCAGAATCTTCAGGGTTTGTTCCAAGTTATGACTACTAGAACATTTTAATTCCCTTTATTTTCTTCCTTCAATTCCCTTTATTGCTACTAGTTTTGCAAAGATGAGAGATCAGAGATGTTTGATTTTGGTATGATAAAATCAAACATTGAGTATTTTTTGGGGGGTGGAAAGTGTCACATCCCACTTGATTAGGACTTCATCTTGGCTCCACAGTAAGAATTGCTTCTGTCATTACTCAGCCGAACATGTGGGATGTTGGAGATTTAACCCTGGTCAGCTGCATGCAAGGCAAATTATGCCATACTATCTCTCCAGTCTCCCAGCACTCTTAATTTTATGCTTGATGATGGTCACATGACTAATCCAGGTGCCTCTACACTTGACTACTGTGGAGATACACTTTAGTAACTGCACATTTGCTCAAAAGAATATATGTGGCCATACTGATGGCAAATTAGTTGCAGTGATTATTGAAGGTCACACATTGTTAATTGCAGTGCTCAAATACACCTATCATTGATAAATTTTACAATCGTTTGTATGTGTTGGGTGGGGAGTATCCCAGAGTTCACTGTACTGTATATTCAATGCATGTGGACTGACACTGAAAATTTAAGCCTCGCATTTGCAAGACAAGTGGTTTCATTCACTGAGCTATCATCCAGATATCGTTGAATTCTTTCCATCAAGCAATTGGAATAATAATAATCATCATGCATATAAGAGTAACTGATTTAATAAGAGAGGAACAATTTTGGAACAAAGATATTGTGCTTTTGTGTTTTCTAGTGTTACTTCACCCGCTATGAACTATAAATGGACAAGTACAGCAATCTTTACCTGAGAAAGGTAATTATCAAGGATGTGAGAAAGATCTTAAGGAATAAATATTTGGTTCAGAGACTGAAATTATCTGTCAGAACCAACGAGTAATAGTAGATAATAATGAAAATTTGGAAAGCATATTATAATACTGTTAATGATAAACTGGGGCAAGTTTCAAATGGTAAAGTTTTATGTATGCAAAAATTGATCAATTTGAATGGAGCAATGCCAAAAAGTAAGTGGTTAGGTGTGGTAAACTTTCATTAACCAAGGGAAATGAATTTCTAGTGAAAAAATGGCAGTGAAGAAAGAAATTATTTTGTGAATTATAGTTTTGTAATTGTTTGGCAGTTTACTTGCTTCTAGTAGTTATTCCTAGGTTACAATTTTTCAACAAGTCATAAAACCAACCTCACACTACTGATTTCCCTGTGCAATGGCAGTGAATGGCATGTGGCCCAGAAATCAGAAGTAGTTCATGCCAACAACATATCCTTTATTTTAAGGTTTTTAGGAAGAACAGACAACTTTAGGAGTTGATAACGTGGGAGGAAAGAGTATATCCGACTTTTTTTTTTTGTAATGAAAATGTATAACTCATTTCCTCATGAGGTCCTCGCCTTGTGCTTTAGCACCATAATTGAGTTCTATGTGCTGCGCATAGGACCCATTTCCAAGCTAGCTCTGGCACCATCCTAAACTGAGCTTCTTTCAGAAAGCAACCGGTCATTATAAGAGTAGGGCATCACGTATGTACATTACTTGGAGACTACATGATTTTTTTAAATGATGTCATAGACTTTAATATTCCTTATAAATGTAAATAAAACTTGTTTTGAACTGCTCTCTGGCTTTAAATTCTCTGATTTTCTTGGTTCTCCATAGATTTCAAACCTGATTAACACACATCAAATTTTCACCATTTTGTTTTCTAATTAATAAATTCCTTTCTCCATTCTTTCTCTCTCAACACACGTGATACATGTACATGATATACTTTTGTAATTAAATATGTTTATTGTAATAGCATCACAGAGGCTCTAATTGGTATTCTTGATCTTTCCTTCAAATATAATAGAGAAATCAAGCTAGAATTACTTGAGATTTGAATTAGAATTACTAAGAGCATAGGATTTTTAAAACCATCTGGTGCCAAAATAGTTCTAAACAATAACAATTTAAACTTATTAAATTCTTTCTATTGTGTATAAACTTTGTCAATTTGATGACATTTTCAAAGAAACTAGATTTTTCAGTCATTGTAATTATGAATACATAGAACAAATGAGACTGATTTAAAGTGAATTATAGCCAGGAAAATCAATCTATTATAATAGAATACTAAGACATTTTAAAAACTTGAGTACCAATGACAAAAATATAAAATTATAGTCTTAAAATTATTTTCTAAAGGTAAAGGCCCTCCCGTTGATCGTCGATTTGCTCGAGCGGGCCCAGTAACGTCTCCATTGGAGACTTTGTTGTTACTGTGTCTGGCATATCGAATACTCTCGGTAGCTTGCCGGGCTCTCCGAGAGGGGCGGAGGAATCGAACTCGGGTCGGCCATGTTGGCCGCTTGTAAGGCAAACGCCCTACCGCTAATATTATTCAGGGCCAGAGTGATAGCACAGTGGATAGGGTGTTTGCCTTGCACATGGCCAACATGGCTGACCCGGGTTCGATTCCTCTGCCCCTCTCGGAGAGCCCGGCAAGCTAATGAGAGTATCTAATGCCCACACAGCAAAGCCTGGCAAGCCACCCATGACATATTCAATATACCATACACAGTAACAACAAAGTTTCATAATGGAGATATTACTGGGCCTGCTTGAGAAAATAGATGAACGATGGGAGGACAGTGACAGTGACAATATTATTCAATATTTTAGATTACCTCCAAGTATGCACTATTCCAATAAACCGTGTAGCACTATCCTCCCATTGTTCATCGATTTGCTCCAGCGGGCCCAGTAATGTCTCCATTGTGAGACTTTGTTGTTACTGTGTTTGGCATATCGAATATGTCACAGGTAGCTTGCCAAGTTTTGCCATGCCGGCAAGATACTCTCGGTAGCTTGCCAGGCTCTCAGAGAAGGGCAGAGGAACTGAACTCAGGTCAGCTGGGTCAACCGCTTGCAAGTCGAACACCCAACCCGCTGTGCCATTGCTCCAGCCTAATGGATAAGGCCAATAAACCATGACACTCATAAACTAAAATTATGTTTATGTACTATAATTAAATAAGATCATCATATGAATTTTAATTTTTATATTTACTGAAAAAATTTACTTTAATAAAGTAACTGAAAAAATACATCAAAATGCTCAATGAATTTTTACTTACCAATTTATATTTAATTTATAAGTGCATTATTTTTTATCTATATATAATATCTAAGACTTGTGGACCCTATTTTACTGTATTGTGGGCAATCAACAAATTGTAAGCTGAGTATTTATTTTGGCATATATCTATGTGTGTATCTGCGTTTATATTTTAACTAAAACTGTTTTGGGAATCTCCCGGGAAGTTTTCAGGTTGTTTGGGGGAAAATTTTCAGTGATACTTAACAAATCAGGCAATTTTAGTTTAATGGGTACAGTATCAGCACATATAAAGAGATTGGTTGTGAAGCCTATCATTTTATGCATATTCTTAGATGAATTTGTGCATATTCTTAGATAAATTTATTTTATTTTTATGAGTCTTAAGTAAGCAGGTCACAAAAAACTTAGGGCAAATGTTTAGGTTTTTCTCATATCTTAATTCTGGCAAAGATAACATTAGCACTCATTATTTTAAAAAAAGTCTTTACTCATTTATTGGAAATAGCTTCATTTTCTTGCTTAGAAAAATACTGTAAGTTGTAAAATAAGACCAATTATTATAAAGAAAATATTTAGTATGAAATAGTTTCTAATACACATAAAATATAGAATTTAAAACATAATAGAAACCTGTAAAGTGAAATGTAAATATCTGAGGAATTGATACAAATAGGATATTTCTTAAAGAAATCAAAGGAAGTCACATTAACTTTGAATGCTTTCAGAATTTGCCTAAGACTAAATAATTATTAGTCATCCATGAGGAATAAAAAAAATTAAATGTACTGCCTCAGACATCAGTATTCAATTTATTATAATTTAATAGGTTTGCCCATTTAACAGTTGACTTATATTCACCTATTCAAATATTTACTTTAAGTTATAATCTATATACTTAGTGCTACAAATATTTTTAGTGATTGCATAAAAATAAATAACTTTTTGGTGTGTTTTATATTAAAATATATTTGCTTGAATGTAAAGTTCATTGTTCATTATGAAGAGTTACTATGAATCATATTTAAATTAATTTCAATGGCAATTTATAATTTCATGAGCTATTTATTGAGCATACATATATGATTAATTTTTGTATCTGAAGTAGTTGCTCTATTTTCTCATTCAGATATACTTAAGAGATAAATTTTATCTGCAGTTTCTTAGAAGGGATCATTTATTTCTTCTGTTTATTTATTACAGACTTTCTTATTAAGCTTTTTTTTTCAATTACAGGAAGTGCTTTGGCCACATCTTTTTTTATTTTTCAATTACAGGAAGGGCTTAGGCCACGTCCAACTGTGAAAAGTTCTGTCTGTCTTTTCTCAGTATGAATTACGAATTGACCTCTTGTGTCTATGTCTTTAATATATTCTGAATTGACTTTTGTATAAGGTGTGAGATAGGGAAGTGAGTTCATTTTTCCATCCACGTGGTTAGCCAGTTTTCTCAATACCATTTGTTAAAGATGTTATTCTTGCTCCACTTCACACACTTCATTTTTTTGTCAATCATTATTTGATATTTTTTTCTCTGAACTCGGAAATAACACTCCTTTGGTCTGACCGGCCTGTCTTTTCACTTCTTCATGATTCAGACTCTATTAATAATATTACATTTTCCATAAAAAATTGAAAATCTTGGGAAAAATAAAATATTTACTGGAATTCAAAATTGTTTAGACTGGTTTATTCAATGAAACAAAAATATTATAATCTGAAATATTTGTGAACAGGAAACTTCTATTTCTGATAGTTTGACAGTTTTAAGTCCAAGAGTACGGTGATAGTAATTATGTATTTGATGAGAACATACTTTCTCAATGACAAACATCTCCTCAGTTTCACTGCCTCTGACAGAAGGGAAAAGGATGCACACTCTGATCTCTCTTTCAAGTGTCTGCCTTCATGAAATCATAACTTCCCTAAGCCCCT
The DNA here is from genome assembly GCF_029834395.1 of Sorex fumeus. NCBI lineage: Eukaryota > Metazoa > Chordata > Mammalia > Eulipotyphla > Soricidae > Sorex > Sorex fumeus. The sequence continues at coordinate 29,030,252 of NW_026606067.1, forward strand.
TTTACTACTCAAGAAATGATGGTACTGAGGGTTACATATTTCTCAACTTATACATTTTGCTGGCAACACATTTAACCAGGAACAACAGTAAAATACAAAAAACTTGTTACATATCTACGTTTGTGATTAGAAAATATTCTTGTTCAGAGGAAAATAAAACTGAAGCCTGGAGAGAACTTAACTATACATAGGATCAAAATATTACCCAGTCAATAAAATTTAAACATTTGTATATGCAAGAAATGAGTAGCATTGCAGCACTGTCCTTCTGTAATTCATCAATTTGTTCCAGTGAACCCCAGTAATGACCACAATCACGACCATTCTGTTGTTTGTCGATTGTCTCGAGCAGGACCCAGTAATGTCTCCTTCGTCCTATCCCTGAGATTTTTTAAAAAGTGCCATATTCAAGGCTCTTTCAGGGTTAGGAGAATAAGACCCATCATTGTTACTAGTATTTGGCATATTGATTACGCCACGGGGAGTTTGCCAGACTCTGCCCTGTAGGCAGGTTACATTCGGTAGCCTGCCAGTTTGTCCAAAGTAGGAATGAGATAATAAGATGTCGCGTGGCCGAAAATGCGGCCACACACTTCCAGGAGCTGGGTTTTATAGTCTCTAGGTCTTGGTCATTGATGGGATTACACGGCGCCAGGGGGTCAGTTGGTGGGTGTGACCCCTGCCTACTGGAATATGGAGGATGCTCAGCCCCGATCCAAGCAGGGATTACCTTGGCGCCGTGTAATCCCATCAACCCCAGTAACATTTCACAACAAATTGTGAGACTTGTTGTTACTGTTTTTGGCATATCGAATATGTCACAGGTAGCTTGCCAGGTTTTGCTGTGAGTGCGAGATACTCTCAGTTGCTTGCCGGACTCTTAGAGAGGGATGGAAGAATCGGACCAGAGGAAGCTGCATGCAAGGCAAACTCCATACCTGCTGTGCTATTGCTCCAGCCCAGAAATGAGTAATTTAAGATAAAATCAGATATCTGTTTAGGATTGTGAGAACAGAAAATCTACCAACTTAAAAATATGTCTATTGATTTTTTATGCCACACCCAGCAGTGCTCAGGGCTTAGTCCTGGAACTGTGTTGAAGGATTACTCTTGATGTGACTCAGAGACCAGATGGGATACTGGGGATCAAGCACATATTGACTGCAACATGGCAAGCACGCTGTCTTCTGCGTTTTTCTAGCTCCTTGTTGACCTTTTTGGTTTTGTAAGGAATGGGTCATAGAAAATTCTTCAGTTTTCTTTCATTCCTCTTTGTCACATAGATTTTCTTAGTTATAACTTAAGAGATAAAACTCTCATTTATTATGATTGGCAAGATCATTGCAGCATGTATTTTTGTTGTGTAATTAAATTTTATGTATTTGACAGATTTTGCGGATAACATTAGTTTATACTTTTCAGATATCACTGTATGTTACTGTATATTTATGTAGCTACATCTGCGGCAGTGCGCAGCTCCCCACACAGTCTTTTTCTTGTTTTCTGTTCAGCAAAAGGGTGAAAGAAAAACAAATTAGAAGACAAAACTGAAATTGCTGCCAAGCTGCAGCTCTAAAGGAAACTTGGAAGCTCCTTCGCTTCTTTGTAGTGGCATGTGTCAAACTTGTCAAGAATTAGATTTTATATTCAGAGTCAGAATCCTCTGCTCTGACAAACGCTGAAGTCAGAACCGTGAGGGCACAGTGCAAGATTCCTGCTTGGCATTGAAAAACTGAACACTTCCATTGGAAATTCTTTTTGCCTAAAATAGTTGCCTCAGTTTCAATTCAATGATGGGGTGCAGATGCCAAAGAAATCAGCATCCTTTTTTAGAAATAGAGACAATAAGAAATGCATGTGACCTTTTTTCTTTTCTACAAAGAACCGCGGAGAGCACATCTATCTGTCAATTTGTCTACCCACCTTTCTATATTACCAACCCCAAATGCTTAATGATTGATGCAAAATAAAGCTCTATATCTACCCACTTTTTTAAATGAAAAAACTCCTCTTGAAATCTAGCGCTTGGTTTAAGTGTGATGCTTTATGAGAAATAGAAATGATTTTTAAAAGACATACTGAATGGATGGGTAGATATCTAATATTTTAAAGAAAAGCTGATGATATGCAGAAATTTCTGTTAAAATGCTGATGTCAGAAGGATATAGATAGTGTAGTAAGAATATGTATAAAATAATTATTTGTATATTTTAATTATCATGTTTCCATTCACAAATAACCTCAAATTCACAAATAATTTCTGTTTGGAATACATCTTTGGCTGATTAAACTCTATAACTGGAAAGTACAGATTCTGAAAGTGAACATAAGGATATATTTAAACTTAAAATTAATTTTTATTGCATACAAAATATATTTAACCAGATATCAATTCAATGGTAAAGACTAGTACTGTAGCTCTGTCCTCCAGTTGTTCACAGATTTGCTTGAGCGGGCACCAGTAACGTCTCACAACAAATTTTGAGAATTGTTGTTACTGTTTTTGGCATATCAAATATGTCACGAGTAGCTTGCCAGGCTTTGCCGTACAGGTGGGATACTCTCGGTAGCTAGCTGGACTCCTGGCAAACTCCCCGAAGTGTATTTTATATGCCAAAAACAGTTACAAGTCTCACAATGGAGACGTTATTGGTTCCTGCTCGAGCAAATCGATGAACAATGGTAAAAACTAATAAATAATAAGTAGTATAACATAATACAGTCTTGACAAACTTCTTCTATTCCTTAAATGCATCCACATCCTACTCACTTAGACTCACTGAATATTCTTATCTACTAAGTAATTTTGACATAATCAAATTTTTAATTTTCTCTTTTTGTATCAGTTTAGTTTCTATTTCTCTCTCTCTTATTTTTTTTTTTTTTGCTTTTTTTGGTCGCACCCGGCGATACGCAGGGGTCACTTCTGGCTCTGCACTCAGGAATTACTCCTGGCAGTAGTCAGGGGACCATATGGGATGCTGGCAACCGAACCGGGGTCTGCCTTGCACAAGACAAAGCCCTACCCCCTGTACTATTACTCCAGCCCTAGCTGCTGTCTCTTTATCTAAAACATGTAGCACTTCTTAAATAGTTGTTGAAATATTGAATAGTATAGTTAAAGAATATGCTTTTAAGAAAAATATGTAGGCTATAATTATATACAAATATTAAATGATGTGGGCTGGAGCGATAGCATAGTGGGTAGGGCGTTCACGTGGTGGACCCAGGTTTGATTCCTCTGCCCCTCTTGGAGAGCCCATGAAGCTACCGAGAGTATCCCACCCACATGGCAGAGTCTGGCAAGCTACCCGTGACGTATTCGATATGCCAAAAACAGTAACAACAAGTCTCACAATGGAGACATTACCAGTGCCTGCTTGAGCAAATTGATGAACAACCAGGGGACAATGTTATTAAATGATGTATAGGTTGATGAGTTTAGTGATGGCTAAGCGCAACTTACAATTATGTAAACAAATTTAAAAGTTTCTCTTTTCTTTATAAATTGTGATCAGTGATAGTATTAACCTTATTTATCTCATATATTTCTGGTGATAATAAAGTATATGAATGCATCTTAATGTAACTAACTTGTTTATATTCACTCAATGTTAAAAAAACTCATTTATTGGGTAGGGTAGCTATTGCAATACTCCATAATCTTTTGAGAAACATGATCAGTGGATATGTTCATTCTCTGTATTTTCCAATACATAGCAGTATGTTTTCTCTCATCAGGAAAAGATATTTCAAATGACTGCTTCAATTTAAAAATTAGCGAAAATTGGAAGGGTAAAGAGCTAATTCCATAAAGTCCGTTGATTTTATTTTCCCCCTTTAAACATCCTCATTGTTTATTGCCTCTGGCATAGTTGAGTGGCTAAATCTGTTCATTATATTTATACACCGATTCAAGATCTAAAATGCAGATGACAGATGTAACAAAATGAGTAAAAAAAACACAAAATGTTTTTGCTGATGTATGCTTTCTTACAAAAATGTCTAATGTGTCGATTGATGTCAGCCCAAAAAGATTTTTATTAATGCTTACATCTGTTTCAGATATAGGTAGTTATTTTTAATTTTTTTCAGAAAATAGTACATTGGACAGGGCACTTGCCTTGCATTCTAACAACCCAGGTTCAATCCTCTTTATCCGAGCCAGAGTCCTACCAGGAATGACCCCTTAGTACAGAGTCAGGAGTAAATCCTGAGCAACTATGGGCATGTCCCACCCCCACCCAACGAATGACATGTTCAGAGTTAAATGAGGAATTGAAAGGTTAAATAGTAGACTAACCACTATCACATAAATTCTTGAAACAGTTCATGCAAAGTTTATTTTCTTTTCTTCATATAAAATACATTTTCTCATTATCATTTTCCTTCATCCTCTCTGCCAAAAACACCATAAAATAAACATACGCACACACATGCACACACAACTCACACACACATACATACACGACCAGATGATAACTCCATGATGACATTTACACATTGAATTAAGATTTTTCAACAGAAGAGGTTGATGAAAGAGTTAAGACAGTAGACTTGTAGATATTGAACTATATTCAAACATAGATTTTCTGAATAATAATTATATCTGGGATTCACAAAATATTTAGGACATTCTTAGACTATGTATTAAATGCAAGTAAGTACTTTAAAATGTTGTTAATGTTAGTAGTGACCATGTCACTAAGATAAGCATAAACTAGTACAGTGTTTTGTAAGTAATAAATCAATTATTCTTATATAACATATTTTTTCTTGAAATTTCAAATGTTGCCTCCCCATGAGGAAATAGAAACATTTTCACTCCAATGATTTAACAATTCCTGTTAAACGAACCAAAATAATTGATGATTATAGTTTTAGTTAACCCTTACAAATTATGTGATATTTGACAGCATTTCTAAAAGTCAAATTATTTGTGTAAAGGTAGTCTCACTGTGGAGTGGCAAATATTTTGATTAGCAAATGATTACTTGGCATGTTTTTACTCACAAAGAATGTGCTTATCTTACTTTTAAAACTATGATAAATTACACTTCTTGAGGAACAATTATTTGGAATATCTGAGAGTGGATGGAATTGAAAATTATACCTGAAAGTACTATGCTCTGTTGATTAATTACAGGTAGACTTCAGAAAGGGAAAATGAGAAATGATACTTATATTTTTCACCTAAAAAGAATAACTCTTTCATGGAAAATAATATTCCTGTGCTGAGTACTTGTAGTTTAAAATTATTATTAGATTGCCAGCTCACTAGAAGCAATTCCTGAGTGCAGAGCTTGGTGTAATTCCTAAGCACTACTGCTTGTTGCTGCTTGAAAAAGTTTATTAGTTGATAGATGAATGAATAAATATAATAATTGTAGTGCATGAGGAAAAAATGTGTAAACCCAAATTGGGTCACCATCAGAAGATCTTGCTTTTTCAGAATTTAATTTAACATGAATCTGAATGAAACTGAACGAAACTGAAGTACCCTAACAGTGTATAACAATGTATAAATGAACAATGGATAACTGCAACACTGATAAAATCAATTAGGTAGTATTTTTTAAAAGTACAACACTTTTAAAGAACACCACTTTCTCAACATATAAAGAAAGCAATTGCATATTTCTTTCATATGCAGACCAGGAAAAAAAATTTGCATGTAACTTCTAATGAAATATAACATAAATAGATTAATTTACTGTAAAATCCCTAACATAATGAAAGTTGATCCAGTTTGTGTGGCAGGATAGACATTTTATTATAGGTAAAAGAAAAGAAACATAAAATTGAAATCAATAGGATGCTTTGTAAACATGAAATTGGAGCATAAAACATAAGTTCTTTGACTCAACAAATGAAGAACTTAAAGTTATGGGGTTATAATTCATTATATATGTGTGTACATATATACATATATAAGTATATATAATGAATTATGTATGTTTTATGCATGTATATAATAACACATATGTGTGTTATATAATGACAGGTATATAATACCTTCAAGCATGTACATGTGTATATATGCATTTATAAGTTAATTAATGTATGTGTGCATATGTCTCTATGTGTGCATGTCAGTCCGGTCCTCCCGTTGTTCATTGATTTGCTCGAGCGGGCCCAGTAACTACTGTCTCCATCATGAGACTTGTTGTTACTGTGTTTGGCATATCGAATATGTCACGGGTAGCTTGCCAGGCTTTGCTGTGAGGGCGAGATACTCTCAGTAGCTTGCCGGGGTCTCCAAGAGGGGCAGAGGAATCGAACTCGGGTCTACCACATTGGCCGCCTGTAAGGCAAATGCCCTACCGCTATATATGCATATGCATACATATGTTTGTGTGTGACTTTTATTTACAGCTATTTGATCATTCTGTGAGAGAAGCATTGTACTGAATATTCTTTGTACTCTGTAGTTTGTACTGCATATTTACTTTAACCAAATAAAATTTTTTAATTATTTTCCTCCACCATTGATATATATGCATATATATGTGAGTATATATGCACACACAATGTATTTTAAACAATACATAAGGAAAATGGACTGAGATACAGTTTTGATTTTTCTTAGAGAAACAATCATTAGAGCACAATTACGATCTCACTATGCAATTATACAGATTGAATGTAGTTTTGAAAAATACTTCAAATTAACTATCCATAGTGAAAATTTTTGTAGTTGTTTGTAATGTACTAATATTGTGTGAAATGATGCTAATAAAAACAAATAAAACAAGTAAGATATGCAACTAGTCAAATTGTAGTACTGATATTAAGAAACAAGAAATATGGAACATGAATACAATTGAGTCAGCATTTTAGAAGCAGTTATTAACATTAGAAAGACTAGAAGTTCAACTGCTTAGTATTCCAAGAAAGGTTTTAATTTAAATTAGACAAGATAAAGATATATCAGGTGGATTTATATGGAAAGTTTTGTAGAAGATGAAAGGAAATATCTAAAGTTACTAAGAATTCATGATAAGCATGATGTACTCATGAAATATAGCATATTTATTATTGAACAAAATTCTATGAAGTTACATAAATTTATATAAAAGGCAGTAAAGCTAATTTTAAAATTAATTTAAATAAATACACATTTCTTACAACTCATGAAAACCAATAAGGTTGTTAGGATTAATTTTAATACTTCACTGAACTGTGATAAGGTGTATTTCATTTTAATAATAAATCATTTGCATTCTTATTAAAATAATATCTTTTTTTATTTTGTGAGTTACAAATAACCACACATATAAAGTATGGGGGGGACATAGTTTCATTTTTAATGTAAAGTTATGCTTTACTTGAATTTTTATTTTAGAAAAACATTATTTTTCCTCATCTTAATTTATTTATATATTGTTGGTTTTTGTTTGCCTAATGAAGCCTCTTTCATTACTTGTAGCTTTTCTTCTGAAACATTTTCATTTTCTTTACTTTACAATTCCTCTACCAATACTACAGTGGGTTTACACTGTGCAAAATATTTTTATTTTATTTTAATAACATTGTTCACACTAATTTATTACATTCAATATTCCAACACCAGTCCCACCACCTTAATACCTTCCCACCAGCATTACTTCGAATTTTCCCACCACCACACAAACCTGCTCCCAATGCAGGTCCTAAGTAATTTATTTTGTATGGCTTTTTATGAATAGTGCATGAAAAATGATGTAAAAAAATCTTTCCTTAGAAGAAAATGTGTGAAATTGTTTTCTATCAGCCTAGAGCCATTAAGGCGTTCTGTTATTAACATGTTTGATATATGCTGAGCCTTGTGTGATAATATTTATTTATATATTTTTGGATCCAGATCCATTGCCTTCTACCATAGCCTATTAAAATTGGTCTGCTATTCTCAGTACATCAGTGGAGAAGAGTATGAAATCTTGTGCAGATGCAAAGGTGTCTTTCTGCTTCAGGAATTCTAAAATTTTAAACGGTGATAAACTGGAAATGATTTTAGGATTCAGAAGCATCTCTGCAGCTTGTGACTCTCTTCTAAGATTTATTGTACAAAATATTTATTTATTTGTTTGTTTTTATTGAATCACTGTGAGATACAGTTACAAGTTTTCATGTTTTTTTTATAATTTATTTATTTATTGAATCATTGTGGGAAAAGTTACAGAGCTTTCAGTTTAGGTCTCAGTCATGTAAATATCAAACACATTTCCCTTTACCAATACTTATTTTTAACCCCGAACCCCAATAGACCCCCACCTCCCCCCACCCCTCCCAATTCTTGTGAGGCAGATGAGTTCTAGTTAATACTCTATCTACTTTGACTAGATAGATTGTTTCGATAGAAGATGCACAATTATTGTTTAGAGTTTACGACCCACCCCCCACAATCAGATATGTTGAAACAGCGTTGTGAAATGATTTGCTTTCTACAACTTGGTTTAAAAATAAAATGATGTCGCGGCCGCGCGGTTTTGAATTTCTGCTATTTTACTTATTGACCCTGGAAGAATTTCTATTAAAAGTTAGATAGTTAAGAGATTGGTTTCTGTGCCCTGGAGTCGTGGCCGTGCCGGAGAGCCGCTCGTGGGGGGCAGCTGGCGACCTCGGTGGGGCGTGGGGGACGGCCCACAAAGCCCCCCTTCCCATGAGGTCCCCGCCGCTCCCGCCGAGCCCAGCTCAAACCTGCTGTCCACAAGGCTCCCGTGCGGCCGCCATCTTTCTTTCCAGACAAGTTTTCATGTTTGAGTTTCAATCATACAATGATCAAACACCCATCCTCCACTAGTGCACATTCTCCACCACCAATGTCCCCAGTATAGCCCCCCTTTTCAACCCTCCCCTACCTCCATGGCAGACAATTTTCCCTGTACTATCTCTCTACTTTTGGGCATGATGGTTTGAAATGTAGATACTGAGGGTTTATCTTGTTGGGTCCTTTATCTACTTTCAGCACATATCTCCCATCCCAAAGGTTCCTCCAACCATCATTGTCTTAGTGATCCCCTTTCCATCCAAGCTGCCTTCTCCCCCCAATCAAGAAGTAGGCTTCCAACTATGGAGCAATATTCCTGGCCTTGTGTCTATTGTCCTTGGGTGTCAGTCTCATATTATGTTATTTTATACTCCGCAATTGAGTGCAGTCTTTCTATGTCTGTCCCTCTGTTTCTGACTAATTTCATTTAGCATGATACTCTCCGGGTCCATCCACTTACAAGCAAATATCATGATTTCATGTCTTCTAACAGCTGCATGTACCAAGCTTCTTTAACTGGTCCTCTGTTCTCGGGACCCGGGTTATTTCCAGATTCTGGCTATTTTGAACAGTGCTGCAATGAACATATGGGTGCAGATGTGATTTCTACTGTTCTTTTTTGCATCCTCTGGATATATTCCCAGAGGTGGCATTGCCGGGTCATATGGAAGCTCAATTTCCAGTTTCTGAAGGGAATGTCCGTATTGCTTTCGAGAAAGGCTGGACCAGTTGACTCTACCACCAACAGTGAAAAAAGCACCCCTTTCCCCCCACCACATCCAGGCCAGTACTGGTTGCTTCTGTTCTTTTGAATATGTGCCAGTCTCTGTGGTGTGGGATGATATCTCATGGTTGTTTTGATTTGCGTCTTACCAATGATTAGCGATGTGTAGCATTTTTTTCATGTGCCTTTTGGTGATTTGTATTTCTTTTTTGAGAAAGCTTCAGTTCATTTCTTCATTTTGTGGGGCTGTTGGATTTTTTCTTTTACAATTCTACTAGTATACTGTATATCCTGGATATTAATTTCTTATCAGATAGATATTGAATAAATATCCTTTCTCATTCTGTGGGCTCTCTCTGTATTTTGGTCACTGTTTCTTTTGAGGTTCAGAAGCTTCTTAGTTTGATGTAGTCCCATTTGTTTTTGTTTGTTTCCACTTGCTTGGTCAGTGGTGTTTCATCCTAAAAGGAGCACATATAATTAATAATAATAATTAATAATTCTCAACAACTTTTGATATGTGAGAATGTGCAGGATAATTTTAGCTTTACCTGATTAAATTGAAATGTGTTACGTGTGAATAATGATGAATTCAGGAATCAATTGTAAATTGTGCATTTAAAGGTCCTAAAACATTGTATAATAGTATATATTTTAGGGAATACTTAGTATTTTTATTAGTCTTTATTGTGCATACCTTATTGCATATAAACATATTATGATATTAATACATTAATACTAATATAGTAAAATATTATCTATGCAATGATGAATAGAATGAAAGTGTATTCTACGTCTTGAAAGTCAGGGTGAAAATATAATTGAATGTAAAGTATACTTCTAAAACCAGTCCTACTAAAACTGCCAAAGGCCCAACTTGTACTAATTTGAATATGTAGCTATTTCTAAAATGGAAATATTAATTAAAATGGACATTAAAATAAAATATTTTAGTCTTTCATTGCTACTTTAAATGATGTTTAAAAGTTGAAGATGGGTGATGGTGGGGAGGAATACATGAAATGTGAGGAGCTTCAAAATGAGTTTGTAAAGCACAAATTTCTTTTTAGTTCATAATAAAGAATTGCTCAGTAAATCAAGGAAACTTAGGTATCACTAGGGAAGATGTACCTGTATTGGAAAATGTTAAGTTGATATAATGTGATAAAATTTGAGATCAACGCATACAAGCTAAATAAGAGTAATTTTATTACTTAAAGTAACTTAGAAAGCATTTAATTTATGAAAAAAACTGCAATTTTTAAATTATTTTACAGAAAATGTAATAGATATCTCAGGGATTTTTATGATTTCACATTGCTTGTTAATAAAATTATTTCTTTATCTTTTGAGCAACTATGATACTATGGAATAAAAATGTTCTATCAAATCAGTTATTTCATTATTTTAACTTACCACTATAAAGAAAAGGAGGTCTGCAAATTTGGGCCATTGGTAAAGTGTCTGCTTTGCATGAATGAGGCCTGATGTTCAATTCCCTGTTTTGAAAAGAAATGACAAGAAGGCAAAGCACCTGATATTTTAGAGCAGACAAAAAAATCTTCATAATACTTATGTAATTTTCTAATTCTAATCCTGCATATATCTAGAATTATAGTATGTATAGCACTGAGTTGACTGCAATTAAATATGAATAGTGTGCACATAATGTATTATTGGGCTAAATAAATCATTTTGATACAAGATGACATTAATGGGAAAAGTTCTCCATGTGTGAATTTGGAGGACATAAAAGAATTCTCTGTACTTTCACTTCAAATTGGTTGCATTTCCTAAACTGTTCTAAAAATAATCTTAATAGGCCTGAGAGATATTAAAAATAATAAGGCACTGGCCTTGCACAGCAAACTAATTTGACACTGGCACCACATCATAGATAATCCTTCAAACATTGTCAGGAGCGAATCCTGAGCACGGAGTCACGAGTAAGTCCTGAATACCAGAGAGTGTAAATCCACCCCCCAAAAATGTTTTAATTATTTACCAACAGCAAAATATTTTATTGATTTAGTTTCTGTATTTTGTGATTTGTATAGGGGTAATATAAACATGGATTTTTAAAAAGGTATACAAAATAGTTGGAAGGAATATCATCAATCCAGGCTTAGGGGAGCCAATTTTTTTTCTCTGAACATTTTCACGTATGTTAGATTGACAAAGAGAGAACCAAGAAGAAATGGAAAGTACAAGAGTTAGGTATATGTGAAGTTTCTTGGCTAATAATGCTAATTATTATATTTTATAATTATTAGTCAATTGTTTGGACTGGAGCGATAGCACAGTGGGTAGGGTGTTTGCCTTGCACATGGCTGTGGTTCAATTCCTCCATCCCTCTCGGAAAGCCCAGCAAGCTACCGAGAGTATCCCACCTGCACGGCAAAGCTTGGCAAGCTACCGTGATGTATTCGATATGTCCAAAACAGTAACAACAGTCTCACAATGGAGATGTTACTGGTGCCCACTCAAGCAAATCAATGAACAATGGGAAGATAGTGCTACAAAGCTACAGTCAATTGTTTAATAATTCCTTCTGTGTTCCAAGGCTTTTGTTTTAATTTTCACTTAAGTAGGCTGACCAAAGTTACAAATAGCATGATTTGTTCCACCAAAACCAGGTTTTATGAGGTATTGCTCATTCACTAATACATTTGAAGAGTTCACTTCAGGTTGATTTGAAGAGATAAAGAAAAGATAAAGAATTTAATACATGAAAAATAATCACAGACTTATTTGTGAGCTTAAAAGATTAAATAAATCTGGTAGAATAACATTGAGAAGGATTTTGATAAATAAAGTCAAACAGAATCCTCTACAATAAATTTGCTTAGAGATTTATGATGATAATGTGCATTGTAAACATCCAATGAAAATATTATGAATGTGATGTTTTTCGACTTCTTTGTTGACTAATAGATTTATTTAAATAGCTAAGCATTTTAACTTAGGGTTTTGACAGAATAAAAACTCTAGTGATGTGATAGCTCTGAACACACTCACCAGAGGACAATTTAAAGAATATTGATGTATGCCCAAATGTAAAAATTATTTTAAGACAATTAATCAGGCATTGAAGCCTGGAGTGATAGCACAGCGGGTAGGGCATTTGCCTTGCACGCAACCGACCTGGCCAACCCAGTTTCGATTCCTCCGCCCCTCTTGGAGAGCCCAGCAAGCTACCGAGAGTATCTCACCCGCACTGAGAGTATCTCGTCCACACTGGCAAAGCCTAACAAGCTATCCATGACGTATTCGATATGCCAAACACTGTAATAAGTGTAACAATGGAGATGTTACTGGGCCCGCTTGAGCAAGTCAATGAACAATGGGAGAACAGTGACAGTGAGTCATCTATTTCCTGCTACTATGTCATTTAGAGCAGGGTGGAAGTCACCAAATAAAGGGCAATATTTGATCCCATGCTTGTCTGAAAAGAGCTATATAAAATAACCCTTGCTCACTCTTGCCTAGTGCATCATTATGATCTTTTAGTTATTATGTTGGAAAACTATACGGTAAAAATTAGTAGTTTCTCACACTCACAAATGAGGCAAAGGGTTCTGAAGGAATGCTGTTCCTGACGTCTAGGACAAATTGGATGTATCAAGATGCTTAATATCTGGGCTTCTATTTACAGACTTTCAGATACTCCAGTAAGTACACCTTTCCTTGAGATTCCTAAATGAAGTTGCTGAAGCAAGAGAAATAACCCAATTAATGTACCATTTACAGGATGAGGTTGAGTACCTCAGCCTCATAATGAAAATGAGAAGGGCATTGTTCAATTTAGGAGGCTGTAGCAATTCATAAAATGCAACTGAGAATAAACCAAGCTACTTTCATTTAATGTTAGATTGAGTCATTAAGAATGGAAAATGTTGGAAATTGAATCAGTGACCTCCAAGTCAAGGTACACGGTTCCATTAATTAAGAAGAGGAAGAGAGACTGAGAAAAATAACTGCAGATGATTCGAGAGATAGTATAGACAATACCAGGAGGATAAACTTCAGAATTGCAGGTATTCCCTTACAAGAAAGAAAATAAGTGCTAACATAGGCCAGAGAGATAGTATAGCAGGTAAGGCCTTCTATTTGACTGGCTGAAAATTTTTGACCCCCAAGTCCAGTTTTCTTCCAGCAACATCAGAACTGATCCTTGAGATCGGTACATATACAAGCAATAATTCACACCCCTAAATGTATATGCTTGAAACAACTACTAATAGACTTGAAGAAATACATTGGTAGCAACATTATAGAGCTGGAGACTTTAACATAGCTTTGTCAGTTCTGGATAGAGCAACGAGACTAAAGCTCAGCAATGAGATACTTCATTTGAAGGGAAAAAATGGAGGAGAGGTGTTTAGTAGATATATACAGGACAGTTCATCCCCAAAAAGATGAATATACATTCTCCTCCAGTGCACATGGGGCATTTTCCAAGATAGACCACATGCTGGGCCACAAAATAAACCTCCATAAGATTAAGAGGATAGAAATTTTATCAACTATCCATTCAGACCATAATGCACTGAAATAGAAATGAATAAAACAAAGAAATAGATAACCAAATCAAACACCTGGAAATTAAAAGAATCACTATCAAAGAACCAGTGGGTTAAGGAGGAAATCAAAGAAGAAATCAAACATTCCTGAAAACAAATGAGAAGGGAGACACAAACGACCAGAACTTGTGGGATACAGCAAAAACATAGTTAAGAGGAGAGTTTATAACTATGCAAGCATTCATTATGAAAGAAGAGAGGCCCCAAAACAATAACTTAAACTCAGAGCTTAAGATTTTGGAAAGTTATCAGCAACAGGATCCCACACCAGACAGAAGGAAGGAAATAATAAAACTTAGAACAGAAATAAATGAGCTGAAATCCCCGAAGAAACAGTCCAAAATATCAACAGAACCAAGAGCTGGTTCTTTGAGAAAACGAAAAATGTTCATAAGCCAATAGCAAGATTCAAAAAGAAACAGAGAGAGAGAGAACCCTAACAAACCAAAACAGAAATGCAAAGAGGGACATCACAGTAGAAACTGCAGAAATTCATAGGATCATCAGAGATTACATTGAAAATCTTTATGGTACGAATCAAGAGAACATTGAAGAAATGAATAAATTTATGGATTCTTATAACATCCTAAGGCTGAACCAACAAGATTTGGAATACCAGAACAGGACTATCACCATTTAGAAAATTGAAATGGTTATCAAAAATCTTCCCCAAAGCAAAAGCCCAGGCCTAGATGAATTCTTCTTGAATTCTTTCAGACCTTTAAAGAGGACCTATTGCAAATTCTTTTTATGCTTTTCCAGGAAAATGAAGAAAGAGAAACATTCTCAAAGAGTTTTATGAGTTAAATATCATCCTGATACCCAAAGCAGATAGAGACCCCATAAAAATTGAAATCTTAGAACGATATCCCGTAGATGACAGAGGCAAAGATCCTCAGCAGAATACTAGCAAGTAGAATGCAATGACTCATCAGAAAGATCATACAACATGAATACATAGGATTCATTCTGAAGATGCAAGGAAGATTTAACATTTACAAGTCAACAAACATAATACTCCACTTGATTGCTTGATCACTTGATATCCCGTTACTCATCAATTTGCTCAAGCAGGCGCTATTAACGTCTACATTCATCCCTGTTGCATGCTAGCATAGCCCAATGACATCTGCTTGCTCCAGGAACACAAAGAGCCTCAAACCGTTTATTCAGGGTCTTGATGAAGAACTCTGACCATCTCATAGGTGGGCAGCCACGTGATCTTTTGACGTCCCACAGAATCCAGTCAGTAATGGCTCTAATGAAGCGGTCCTCTCCAAATCACATTACGTGTCCAGCCCATCTGATTTTCAATGCCTTGGTGAACAAGACAGCGTCCCTGATTCTCAGTCATCAATGGATGTCAGAGCTCTGGATTCCTCCTCTCACTTGAGTGAAATATAATGCTCCAAGCATAGCTCATTCAATTTCTCTTTGGGAGACCCGAATAGCATTCTCATCATAAGACTCATCATAAGACACTCAATGCCCATCTTCCAAGGAACAAAAATGGAAGAGAGGGGCTTAGTAGATTGATGGGGTTCAAATATGGTGTGAACTATGGGAACACATATAAGGGAGATTAGAGACACCCTAAATGCCTCTATACCTCTTAGAGAGCCTGGCAAGCTACTGAGAATATCCTGCCCATAGAACGGAGCCTGGCAAGCTACCTGTAGCATATTTGATATGCCAAAAAAAGTAAAAGCAATGGGACTCATTCCTGTGATCCTGAAAGAGCCCTCAATACGTCAGCATTAAGAAGGATGAGAAAGGAGAGGCTGATAAAATCTCAAGGCCAAAATAGGCTGCCAAAAGGAATAAGGTCTAAAATGACTGTATTTTCAATGCACGTATTTTGGTATTGGATGCATCTATCAAGGACATGATGGTTCAATCATGAAAGATCAAGTAAAACATCATTGGTCTTACTGAGATGAGAAGGTGATAACCACATCACACCACTTTTGACACTGGAGAAAAACTATTCCTTGGAACATGCAACAAAAGAGGTGTTGGTGGTGTCGGTGTCCTTGTCAACATAAAAATGGCCATGAGCATTGATTCATTCATCCGAAGGCCTAACGAGACAAATTGGATGATTACGCTTGAATAGATGTAGATCACTGCCTGCAGTTTCTATCTTTGTCATGTACGCACCAGCATCCAACTACGATGAAGAAGAAATTGAAAATTTTTACATGGAGCTGGAGAAGTTCTATAAAGAAGACCACACCTTCTACAAGATCATTGTTGGTGATCTTAATGCCAGGATAGGACTGAGAAGATCAGCCAAAGAACTCCACATACGGTCCATGGCCTAGAATGGAACAAACAGGGTGACAGACTGTCTTAGTTCATCATGTCGACCAAGACCATCCACGGTAACTCACAGTTACAGAAGGATGAATCTAAACGTTGGACTTTGGAGTCTCCCAGTGGACGATTCCACAATGAAATTGACCACATCATGTTTAATTGATGGTTTTCACTGACTGATGTCGTTGTTGTACCAAAATTCAAATGGAATTGGACCACCATGTCCTTCAAGCAAAATTCTATTTCACGAAGCAAGGAGAAAGGAATGCAAAGTTTAAGAAGAAAACTCCCAGAATGACCGCAACTGGGAGCTTTTTGGCACTATTGTGACAACATGGGAAGATGCCATCATTGACAACATCAATGAGGAATATGATCGACTGGTTCAGCACATCCATGCTTGTGCGACAAATGCTGAGAGAGAGATAGCCTCAAAACACACTTTTCTTCGAAAACCTTTGAGCTCTTTCTTCAGTGCAAGCCTAAGGCAAGTGCATGCGAACATCTGAGCTCACAAAGCAGTGCAGAGAAGCAATAAAGACCTCAAAGAGAGAAGAGCAGCAGTGCTGGAAAATGCAGCAAAAGCTGGGAAAAGCATTTGCAGTGCCTGCCTGTCCTTCGCCAACTACAAGACCAAGATGTACTGATCGAGGATCTATCACATCCTATGTCCTAATGGATCTATCACATCTTCTGGAAGGGCAATGGAGAAGATTATCTAAGAATTTAACTCGGGTCTCTTCGATATTCATGTCCATCTGCCCACATACCAAATATTGCAGTATGGATACGTCATTTCCAACATCTCCCTTCTGAAATCTGACATGCCATTTCATCAGAAGAAGTAAACAGCACCCGACCCAGAAAAGGTCAGACCTGGACATCAGTACTCATCAATACACTGGCTGGGTTATTCATATACTACCTGTCTGAATGGAAGGTTCCATCCCAGTGGAAAACTAGCAGGACTGTTCTACTGTACAAGAAGGGAGACATCCACGACATTGGAACCTATCGCTTGATCTGCCTGTTGTCTGTTGCCTACAAGCTGTTCACTCTAGTCTAGTTTACTCTTGAATATGATTGGCAGAACACTGGATGAAGGACAACCATGTGAGCAAGCCAGTTTCCTAGAAAGATTCAGCACAATCGACCATATTCACACGATGACCAAACTCATTAAGGTTTCTCAGGAGTTTAAGATGCCACTCTGTGTTACGTTCATTGATTTAAAGAAGGCCTTTGATTCTGTTGAGACTGAAGCGGCCATTGAAGCCCTAGCCATATGGGTCGTTTAAACTCAATACATTAGGATCCTCCATGAGCTGTATTGTGAATTCACTACCAGGATCTCACCATTCTACAAGGAATTGATCATCCATGTTAAGAGAGGGGTCGGGAAGGTGATACCATTTAACTGAAACTCTTCATTTCCATCCTCAAGAACGTCATGTGATGTCTGCAATGGGAAGGAATGAGAGTGAAGGTAGATGGTCGGCAACTACACCACCTCTACTTCACTGATGACATAATTCTAATAACACAAACATCAGCCAAGTGGTACAAATGCTGGCCAACTTTGACCGTTGAGTGTGGAAAGGTCAGACTACAGCTAAATCTCACGAAGACAATGTTTATGAGAAACAGTCTCATTCCTGACCTTATATTTGCTCTCAATGGAACAAATATCTCCGAATGCAATAGTTATGTGGAGCTAGGCCGAGAAGTCAACATTACAAATGTCCTGGCACCTGAGTTGTGCAGCTTGGAATGCCTTCAAGAACATCAAAGAAATAACTAAGAGGATGAACACCTTCAAGAGCATCAGACAAATAGCTAAGAGGACGAAGAACCTCTGGTTCCCGACACATCTCTTCGATTCCACTGTTCTTCTTGCATTAACATACTCCTCAGAGACCTGGGCCCTACGAAAACAGGATGAGAACGCTATTTGGGTCTCCCAAAGAGGAATCAAAAGAGTTATGCTTGGAGTGTCACACTTCATTCAAATGAGAGAAAGAATCTGGAATTCTGACCTCTGTTGACGGTCAAGAATCAGGGATGCTGTCTTGTCTGCTAAGGTGTCAAAAATCAGATAGGCTGGACACATAATGAGATTTGGAGACAACCGCTGGACTAGAGCCATTGCCAACTGTATTCCATGGGACGTCTAAAGATCGCATGGCTCCCACCTATGAGATGGTCAGACTTCTTTTTCAAGACCCTGAATGATTGGTTTGAGGCTGTTCGTGTTCCTAGATTGAGCAAACACCACTGGGCTACACTGGCGTGTGACAGGGATGAATGAAGACGTTACTGGCACCAGCTTGAGCAAATTGATGAATAAGGGGATGTCAAGTGATCAAGTGAATTTTTAAACTTTATCTTCCTTCAATCTTTCAGAAGAGGGTAATAACTGTGCAGCCCTCTGTTTTCACTAATACAATTAAACTTTATATATTCTTTAAAAGATTACATTTTTTATCAGTTATCAATATAATACTACCTTGAATTGGAGTCAGTAGAAATGAAGTTTATATATTAGTATAAATAAATACAGAGATTTTTAAAAATGCATTTTATTTTATCATCGTGTATTAAAGTGATAAGTGTTTGAGTTTCAGGTATTCAATGTTTGAACTCCAATTCCTTCACTGTTGTCCACTTCCTCCCCACTAATAACCCCAATCTAACACTCCTGCAACCTGCTTGCCTCCCACTCACTGTCTGCCTCTGGGAGAGTAACTTTTATATTTATAATTAGATATGTTTAATGGCACATTAAACAAGATGATGAAAAATTTCTCAACTTTTAATTACATATTTTGAAAATGTCTTGAATAAATTTGAATGACAAAGTCTCATAAAATAAATTATCAATGATAAAATATATCTAGAAAATTAAATGTCTAATATATTATAATAAAATTTCAAGAAAAGTAGAAAAAATTAGAGAGAGAAATAGATAAGGACAGAAAATATTTGCAGTCCACATAGGGTTGACCAATATGGAGCAGTACTCAGAACTTACTCCTGTAGGTGCTTGAGATATAATATTTAGTTCTGGGAATCTAACAGGGTAAGACCCTATGCAAGGGTCCTTTTTACTATCTCTCTGGCCTTCAGCAGAGAGTATTAGAAAATTATGCATTTTTATAACATTAAAAATAAACCTCAATTGAATATTAATACAAATAAGTAGAGTAATTAAAACAATTCAGTAAAACATCTTTAATAATGATATGAAATTTTGTTTTATTTTTGGACTACACCCAGCAGTGCTCAGGGCTTACTTTTGGCTCTGTGCTCTGTGCCAAGGATCACTCATACTGGGCTCCGGAAACCATACCAGGTGCCAGGAATCAAATCCAAGTTGGCCATATGAAAAGCAAGCATCCTACCTCTGTACAACTTTTCTGGTCCCTATATATAATTTTTTAATTGAATCACCGGGCTGGAGTGATAGCACAGCGGTAAGGCATTTGCCTTGCACACAGTCAACATGGCTGACCCGAGTTCGATTCCTCTGCCCCTCTCAGAGAGCCTGGCAAGCTACCGAGAGTATCTTGCCCGCACGGCAGAGCCTGGCAAGCTCCCCATGACGTATTCGATATGCCAAACACAGTAACAACAAAGTCTCCAATGGAGACGTTACTGGGCCTGCTCGAGCAAATCAATAATCAACGGGAGGGCCTTACTTTAATTGAATCACCATGAGATACACAACTATAAAGTTGTTCATGATTGAATTTTACTCATACAATTCATACAATGTTCTAACACCCATGTGTTCACCAGTGTAAATTTCCCTTCATCAGTGTATAATTTTGAATTAATATTTGTATCTGTGTATAAATAAAAAATGCAATTTTTTAAACTTAAAATAAGTTGATGTTTTTGAATATTTTGAATTAATATACCATATTTTCATAACTAGTTAGAAATGTTTCTGAAATAAAATATTATCATTAAAATGTCCCAAATTATTTATTACTTTTGAAAATATTGTTATTCTATATTTATTTTTTTTTAATTTTTGCTGTTGTGAGAAAAAGAAAAACACCAAGAAATTTCAAAGTTAGTAGCTAACAGAATACAAATAGCATTTTATAAGTCTGGAGATCAAAAGTACAGTAAGAAGCTCACAGAACTAAAAGCAAGCCATGTGCAGTGTTCTGCTTCTTGTTTGTGACTGTGTAATCTATCCCATTGACTTTTTCAGTTTTAAGGAACATTACATAGCTTCAAGCTTCTTTCTTCTCTCTTCAGAGTATACAAAATAGGTCAGTCTTTACATCTTATTGAGTACCTATCTTTCAGTTTCCTTCTTCCAATTCTAGAAGAAAAAACTTGTAATTTCTTTGTCCTATAATATAAAAAGTATTACCTATTGTCCTATTATTTAAGGAGTATTACCTATTTGAATGTCAGATGACCATTCTATTTGTAACCTTAATTATCTTTTGTGATAGAACCTAACCCACACATCTGCAGATACTGATGATCAACATGAATGCATGCATTTGAGTATTATTATTGTTCTTATAATTACTTTTCTTTCCTTGTACATTTTTAATAGACAAGTGAATGGTCAGCTACCTAATTCACTATCAATCTGGATATTTATATCTATCTTGAGATTGAACAATTGAATGTATTTTATTTTCTTAAATAAGATGTGAAGACTCTAAACTGTGTAGGTGTAAATATCAGCAACCATTATTGAAATCACAGTGAGGAATAAGTAATCAAATTGTGTTTAGGCAGAAGAATTTATTTTTAGGAATACTGGTTCCCATGTAAACTTTTTTCTTTTAATGCACTGATAAGTCAGGTTGTTAAAAAACAGAGCATGAAAGAGAATTGAAAACCTAAAAATGAATTTATTATAATGCTATATAATTTAAAAAAACTGTTAATAATACAATTGTTTCAGGCATCCAGTGTTTCAACAACAATCTCCCCACTCTCAGGTTTGAGTGCAAGGACCTAATACCTCCAAATACAGATCAGAGGCCCAGGGGGAGTGGCTTCCAAGCCTCTAAATCTCTCACTCCATATTCCATAATAATCACAAATTAGCCTGTTGTGTGGAACTTTCACTAGTGCAACATGATCACCAAAAATACATTAGGCCAATAATTCATTAGCCCTACCTCAATTCACTTTACACCAAAACCACAAAAGTAATATGAGCAAAAAAAAAAAATAAAAAACTGCATCTATCACAATGATAAAGCAAGGCAGAAACCCACCAGCTTTAATGAGTGAAGATGACCAAACCAGAAATAATGAGCTATAAAACCTCTTTGACAAGGAATTTAGAATGGAGTTATGGATGCATAAGGCGCTAAAAGAAACAATTAAATATGCTGTCAATAAAATACAAGAGGGTATGTGAGCAGAAATGGGGAAAATGCAAACAAAATTACATACCAAAATGACAGATCTGAAAAACCTGTTCAGTAAAATGTAAAACTCAGTGGAAGGCCTCAGCAGCAGAGTAACAGCTGCTGAGGACAGAATAACTGAGATCCAAAATGAGGTCCAGAGAATCTCCAGACAAGAGCAGAAAATAGAAAAGAACTTCAAGTCAAATCAGCAGATCACAAGGGAACTTTTGGATGAATCCAAGAAGAAAGACATAAGAATCATTGGGGTACCAGAGGGGCAGGAAGAAAACTCGGAAGAAGAAGCAACTGTCAAAGACATCATTATTAATAATTTCCCAGACTGAAGGAGCATGTACATAGATCCAGGAGGCCCAAAGAGTACCAACCAAAAGAAATCCAAATAGAAATACTCCATGACACATCATAATAAGAATGACAAAAAAAAAGTAGATAGAATACTGAAAGCAGCAAGATCAAAGAAGTAAATTGCTTACAAAGGAGAATCCTTAAGATTTACAGCAGACATATGTGATCAAACCCTCAGGGCCCAAAGTCCCAAAGTGGGACATAGTGAAAAACTCAATGAAATAAATACCTCATCAACAGTACTTTACCCAGCTAGACTCTTAATCATATCTGAACACGCAGCTTCACAAACAACTCAGGAACTTTATAGACACAAAACCATGGTTGCAAGAAAAACAAACATGGTTAGCTTAAGACAAGACCATCAATCACAACAAACTTCTGCAGAAAAATGGGACAAAACCCTATAGTTATAATCTTTCTGAATGTCAATGGGCCAACTGCATCAATTAAGAGGCACAGAGTTTCAGAATGGATCAGAAAAGTGAACCCAACACTGCTGCCTTCAAAAAACACATCTGAATAGTCAGAACAAACAGACTCAAAGTCAAAGGATGGTAAACAATTCTACAAGTAAACAACCCCTTCAAAAGAGCCGGGGTAGCCATATTAATATCAGATCACATAGATTTCAGACTGAAGTAGATTATGAGACAGTGAAGTTCATTTCTTAATGATCAAAGATATACATCAGGAAAAACTCACACTCCTAAATGTATATGCACCTAATTAGGGATAAGCAAAATAATTAAAACTACTGGGAATGGGTTTTTCAGACTATGGGGTGTTGAAAATACAAGTGAATCATACACAGAAATGTAGAATCAAATAAAACACCTGGAAATTAAATAACTCATTAGTGAACAACCAGTTCTTTAGAGAGGAAGGCAAAGAGGAAATCAAAAGATTGCAAGAAACAAATGAGAATAAAGACACAAGTTACCAGAACTTGTGGGATACAACAAAAACACTGTTAAAAGGAAAGTTTATTTCCATGCAAGCGTTTATCAGGGAGGAATAAAGAGACCACATAAATTAACGACATGGCTGAAAATCTTGGAAAGTGACCAGCAAAAGGACCCTAAACCAGGCAGGAATAAAATTTAGAGCAGAAATTATCAAGATGGAAGCCCCAAACACAGTTGGAATGATTAATGAAACCAATATCTAGTTATTTTAGAAAATAAACAAGATTGATAAGCCACTAGCAAAACTCACAATGAAAGAGAGAACCGTAATAAACGGAACCAGAATTGCAAAGAAAGACATCACAACAGAAACTTCAAAAATTCATAGGATCCTCAGAATTACTTTGAGAATCTTTATGCTATGAAATAAAAAATGCCCCTAAGAAATAGATAAATTCCTGGATTACTATTACCTTCCAAGGCTGAACCAAGAGGACTTTGAATACCTGAACAAACCTAACATTATCAAGGAAATTGAGACAGTAATTAAAATTCTCCTCCAAATCAAAAGACCTGGCCGTGATGGACAAATTAATTCTCCCAAACCTTAAAAAAAAAGTCCTTTGCAAGGTTTTTTGGGAAACTGAAGAATCAGAAACACTGTCAATCAGTTTCTATGAGACTAATAGTACCCTGATACCAAAAGCAGACAAAAACACCACCAAGAAAGAAAATTGCAGTCTGATATCCCTAATGAACACAGATGCAAAGAATCTCCAAAAAAAAAAATCTTAGCAAACAGAATCCAATGACTCATTAAAAAATCACACACTGTGACCAAGTAAAATTCATCCATGGATGCAAGGATGGTTTCATATTCACAAGTCAATTAATATAATATATATAAAAGAAAAATATAATAGCCATTTAATCATATCAACAGATGCAGAGAAAGCATTTGATAAGATCCTGCATCCGTTTATGATAAAAAAAACTCTTAACAAAATGGGAATTGAAGAAACTTTTCTTAGTATAATCAAAATCATCTACCACAAGCTCACAGCAAACATTATTCTCAATGAGGAAAAAGTAAAAGCCTTCCCTCTGTGATCAGGGATAAGAGAAGTTTACCCACTCTAGCTACTTCTTTTCAACATAGTACTGGAAGTACTTGCCACAGCACTTAGGCAAGATAAAGATATCAAGAGCATCCAAATAGGAAAGATCAAAATACCATTATTTGCAGAAAATATACTATACTTTAGAAAATCCTAAAGTCTTTACAGAAACACTTCTTAGAAACAATTCGTTTGTATACAAAGTGGCAGGTTACAAAATCAATACTCAGAAGTCCATGAGTTTCCTATTTGTAAATAATGAAAAAAGAGAAAGATAGATTTAAATAAAAAACAATGACATTCATAATAGAAAATCAAGTACTCAGAATAAGCTTAAATATGGAAGTGAAGGACTTGTACAAAGAAAACTACAAAACACTACTTCATGAAATAAAAGAGGATATGAGTAAATGGAGATACATCCCTTGCTCACTAATCAGGAGGATTAACATTTTCAAAATGACAATACTCTCCAAATATTATACATATTCAATGCCATCCCTATAAGTATATCCATGAAATTTTTCAAATAAGTAGACAAAATACTCCCCAAATTCATATGGAAAAATAAACTGCCACAAATAACTAAAGCAAACCTTGGGGAAAAGAGGACGGGTAGCATCACCTTCCCCAACTTCAAACTGTACCATATAACAGTAGTAATTAAAACAGCATGGTATTGGAATAGATCAAACTTATAGACCAATCAAATAGAGTTGATTATCCTGACACATAGTGCTGGAGCGATAGCACAGTGGGTGGGGTATTTGCCTTGCACACAGCCAACCCGGGTTTCGATTCCTCTGCTCATCTTGGAGAGCTGGCAAGCTACCGAGAGTATCTCACTCGCAGAGCAGAGCCTGGCAACCTACCCGTGGTGTATTTGATATGCCAAAAACAGTAACAACAAGCCTCACCATGGAGACATTACTGGTGCCCACTTGAGCAAACCGTTGAACAATAGGAGGACAGTGCTACAGTGCTATCCAACCACAGACTGTCAAATATTTTACCACTTAATCTTTGATAAAGGAGCAAGAAATGTGAAGTGGAGCAAGGAAAGCCTTTTCAACAAGCGGTACTGGGAAAACTGGACAGTTACATGCAAAAAAGTGAACTCAAAGGTCTGTCTAATGCCAAGCACAAAAGTCAGATCAAAATGGACTGACGACTTCAATATCAGACCTGAATATATAAGGTACATGGAGGAAAACGTAGGCAGAAAATTCCATGACATTGAAGCTGAAGGCACGTTAAGGATGAAGCACCACTGATCAAGGAATTTGAAACAAACATAAACAAGTGAGCCTATATTAAACTAAGAAGCTTCTGCACCTCAAAAGAACTCTACAAAACCCTGGCCACATGTTAGAAATGTGAAGTTCATGGCTTTTCCAGCTGGAAGCTGCTAATGGAGCCACCAGTTATACTCCCCCAGCAAAACCCATAAGAGCTGTTTCCAAAGTAGTTCTACATAGTAACAAAGGAACACCATAGAGGCAGGGGTGGGTGGTGATGGGAAGGAACCTTGGTTCACTGGTGCTTGGAAATGTACACTGGTGGAAGGATGGGTGTTGGAATACTGTATGACCGTAATCCAATCATGATCAACTTTGTAAGGGTATATCTCATAGTAATTCAATAAAAAATAAAAAAAAAAAGCTTAAAAAAAAAAGCATCATCACTGAAATGTTCCCAGAGCTGGAGGACACAAGTATCCAGATCTAAGAACCTAAAAGTGTACCAGCTAAAGGAGACCCTAACAAAAAGACCACATGACATATCCTAATCGGAACATCAAATGTCACAGATAGATATACTATCATGAAAGCAGCAAGATCAAAGAAGTAAATTACATATAAGGGATCACCCCTTCAAATTGCAGAAGATCTATCATATGAAACTCTAGAGGCTCTAGCTTAATGGTGGAATATAGTTTAAAAAATTAATTATATGAACTTCTCACCAAGAATACTTTACGTGGCTAATCTCTCAACAGCTCAGGAAATTCATAGAATCAAAACATAAAAAATAAACAAAAAAATAAGGACTGAAGGAGCGACGGAGCTAATGGAAGGCAAGACAAACTCCACAAGCACAACAAATTTCTATATAAAGATGGCACAAAACCCCATAACAATAATTTTTCTCAATGTCAATGAACTAAATGCACCAATTAAGAGACAAAAAGTGGAAAAATGTATTAAAAAACTGAATCCAATAGCACAGCGGGTAGGGCATTTGCCTTGCATGTGACCGACCCGGCTGACCTGAGTTATATGCCTCCAGCCCTCTCGGAGAGCCCAGCAAGATACTGAGAGAACCTCGCCCACATGGCAAAGCCTAGCAAGCTCCTGGTGACGTATTCGTTATGCCAAACACAGTAACAAGAAGTCTCACAATGGAGACATTACTGGGCCTGCTCGAGCAAATTGATGAACAACTGGAGGACAGTGTTACAGTGCTGCAAGAAACACATTTGAATAGTGAGAGGAAACACAGACTCAAGAGTCAAAGTATGGGCACTGGTAGAGGGATGGGTACTCGATCATTGTATAACTGAAAACCAAGCAAGCACAAAAATTTGTAATGTCCACAACTATACCTCATGGTGTTTAACTAATAAAAATAAAAATTAAAAAAAAGAGTCTAAGGTTGAAAACAGTATTTCAAGCAAACAACTTTTCTCAAAAAGACTGGGTGACCATTCTACTATCTAATGACATAGATTTCAGGCTGAAGAATATTAAAAGGGACAGTGAAGTCAAGTTCTTAATAATCAAGGGAGAAGTAAACCAGAAAGAAATTACACTCTGAAACATATATGCACCTAATGAGGGGCCAGCAAAATACTTAATATAATTGCTTTCTTATATTCAAATAGTGAAAGAGAACAAAGAGAAGAATCCTGTTCAGAATTGATCCTCAGAAAATCAAATACCTCAGAACTAACTTAACTGTATAAAGAGAATTACAAAATCCTACTCTGAGAAATAAAAGAGGAAAAAATACTATAAATATACATGAAATCTGTTGAAACTTCATACTGATCAACTTAAAATTTTAATGTAAAATACTATTAGCTTTGTCTCTGTTAGATTAATAAATATATTTGAGCACTATTCACGATCACGATCACCCTGTTGTTCGTCAATTTCCTCGAGCAGGCACCAGTAACATCTCCTTCTTCCTAGCCCTGAGATTTTAAAAGAGCCATTTCAATGCTCTTTCGGAATTAAGAGAATGAGACCTATCATTGTTACTGGTATTTGGCATATTGAGTATGACACGGGAAGTTTGCCAGACTCTGCCGTGTGGGCAGGATACTTTTGGTAGCCTGCCAGATTCTCCAAAGGAAAAATAAGATAATAAGATGTCTCGAGGATGCGAATGCGGCCATGCACTTCCAGGAGCTGGGTTTTATAGTCCCTGCGTCTTGGCCATTGATGGGACCAACCTGGCGCTGGTGGCAGCTGGTAGGTGTGACGCCTACCTACTGGAAGATGGGGGGTCTGGGTGGAGAAGGCCCAGACCCAATCTGAGTAGGCTTGGAGACCTCAGTCCCGGGACTCACATGCCTGGGTTACTCTGCCAGTTCTTTCATGCATGAGGCCCGTCCGGACGTTTGGAGAGTGGTCCCAGCATGGCCGTGGCTGGCTCTGAAGGTCCTCAGCTGCTGGGGCTGTACTCAGGGAGGGGGGAGAGAAACTCAACCCTCCCCCCTCTAAGGGGTCCTGGTGAGGACAGCCAGGTGTGGGGGTATTTATTTATTATAAATAAATATGTTTAGTATATAATTAATAAATATATTTGAGCACTATTAAAATATAAAATATTTATAATCTTATATAGAATTCATATTGAAAATAGGTACCAAAGAGTTCCCAGTTGGTGGTCATTCTGGGAGTTCTCTTTTTGAACTTTGCAGCCCTTTCTCCCCGCTCTGTGAAGTAGAATTTTGCACAAAGGAGACAGTAGTCCGATCCCGTTTGAAATTTTGGGACAACAGCGACATCAGTCAGGCAAAACCGTCGATTGAATATGATGTGGTCTATTTCGTTGTGGAATCGTCCACCGGGAGACTCCCATGTCCATCGTTTAGATTCTGCCTTCTAGAACTGTGAGTTACCATGAATGGTCTTGGTCAACATGATGAACTCAGACAGTCTCTCACCCTGTTCGTTCCATTCTAGGCCATGGGTCCCGATGTGAAGTTCTTCAGCTGATCTTCTCGGTCCTATCTTGGCATTAAAATCACCCACAATGATCTTGTAGAAGGTGTGGTCTTCTTTAGAGAACTTCTCTAGCTCCATGTAGAACTTCTCGATTTCTCTTTCATCATAATGAGATGTTGGTGCGTAGACAACGAAGATAGAAACTGCAGTCAGTGAGCCACATCTATTCAAATGTAAACGCCTGATTCGGGTTGTTAGGCATTCGAATGAATCAATGCTCTTGGCCAAGTTTGTGTTGACAAGGACACCGACGCCTCCAACACCTCTTTTATCGCATGTTCCGAGGAACAATTCTTCTCCAGTGTCGAAAACGGCATGGTGAGATTCGTGACTTCTTGTCTCGGTCAGACCAATGATGTCATACTTGATCATTCACGCTTGTACCATCAGGTCCTCGATGGATGCATCTGATGCTAGCGTACATGCATTGAAAGTACAGACGATCATTTTTGTCTTCCTTCATTGTGGCAGCCTAGGTCGGCCTTGAGATTTTGTCGGCCTCTCCTTTCTCATCCTTCTCAGTGCTGCCATGTTGGTGAAGCCTTCAGGGTCAGGTGAATGAGACCAGTTGTAGTTACTGGTTTTGGCATATCGAATACACAGCAGATAGCTTGCCAGGCTCTTCCGTGTGGGCGGAATACTCTCGGTAGCTTGCCAGTCTTTCCGAGAGGGATAGAGGCTTTGGGGGCGACCTCTAATCACCCTTGTAGGTGTTACCATATTTGAACCCTATCAAATACGGTACAACAATTCCAGAACATGGGTATTTAGTGTCTTATGATGTGTTGCGCGGCCGCATAGCGGCTGCGCGGGTCCAGAAAGCATTATAGAGTGTGGCGACGGCTGGGTAGTGGGAGTAGTGTCAATAGTGGAAGTCTGCCAGTGGGGTATTTATCTGGGTAGGGTGGGTCTCCTGTGCACAATTCGATCCCTGGGTGGTTGATGGAAGCAGACAGGGCAGGGTAGGGTGGGGCTCCTGATTAGAATCCCTTTGTCACCTGTGTTTGGTGGGAGCAAGCAGAGAAGCTCTGTCCCTGGGTCCGCCGAGCCTGGAGTTCAAGGTCTCAGAGAGTTCCGCTTATCTTGTTCTGTGGGTCTTCAGTCCTGCGTGAGTCTCCGCCGGAGCTGCATGGGAAGATGCCATTGTTGACAACATTGACGAGTGCCGCAGACTGGCTCAGTCGGGAACCACCAGGCTGAGGGAACGTGGGAGAAGGTTTACAGGAAAGCAGGAGATTCAGCGATGACAGACAGACACCAACACAAGTGAGGCTGAGTGCTGCTGCGATTTTACTGAGCACAGAGTTCCTTTTTATACAGTCAAGGCAAAATAATAGAACAAAGGGCCAGAATACAATCGGACATTACATCATATCGTGGTTACTTATTGGTGACATATTCCAAAAAATATCGAGGGACAAAAACACTTTCTTATTACACTTCCTGCTTTAAGTTAGGACAAAACATTTACCTATGAATTCTTTACAGTGATTACACAGGATTTAATGTCTAACCATGGTTCCCCTTTCTACAGAGTTCTCTATCATTGTTTTTCTTCAGCAACTTTTGTTTTCATCTGACAGGGTCTTAACCACACATCACAATCCAGGAAGGGTCTCGGACCTTCCCATATATTGGTTTGCAACACTTTGTTTTTTTGTTAATAAACTCCAGGATGTATGTGCTTAAACCAGTTTTTGTATGGGGGGATAAAGGTTTCACAATGTCCCTCATTCTCTCATACGGTAACTTATTGTTTTCTTTTATGTCAGGCGCCCTTGCTTGAAATTAAGGCCTGTACTGTATGCTAAGAATCTAATTGTTTCAGCCAAAATATTTGGCGGTTTTTCTGGCTCCTGTTATTGTTTGGTTTCACTATGACTCCTGACCTTTGTCGAACCTAACATCTCCTTAGTTTCCTACAGATTTCACAATGATTAAAAGCAAACTATAACTACAAAGCTTCTACCTATTAATTCTAAATACCTAACTTATAAGTAAAATTGGCAGGCAACCATTATAAACTCCATCCGGGATGCAGAAGAGCCACATACCAAAGTGCCACAGAAGCACACAAAGCAGGATAAGAAAAAGGGGGCGCCGGAGGCATAGACCCAAATGTCGCGAACCTCCCTTTCCCGCGGGACCTGGGCCAGGCCCAGGTCACCTTAGCAGGTTGCTACGCGGGCGACACCATTGACGGCGTGGCAGACGAGGAATATGATCGATTGGTTCAGCACCTCCATGAATGTGCGAGGAACGCCAAGAGAGAGATAGCCACAAAAAATCGCCTATCTTCGGAAACTCTTGAGCTAATTCGCCAGCATGGTTTGGCGCATGCCTCAGGCAACCGCAAGCTAACGTCCGATCTCACAAAGCAGTGCAGAGATGAGATCAAGGAAGACCTCAAAGAGAGAAGAGCAGAAGTAGTGGTAGATGCGGCAGAAGCCGGGAAAAGTATTTGTAACGCCGCCTGTCCTTCGCCAACTACAAGACCAAGATGACTGCCCTCCGACGTCCTGAAGGATCCATCACATCCTCCAGAACGGCAATGCAGAAGATTATCCATGACTTCTACTCAAATCTCTTCGATAGCCATGTCCACTTGCCAACATACCAAATTCCACAGGATGGATATGTCGTTCCCAAAGTTTTCCCTTCCGAAATGCGACACGCCATTTCGTCGGTAAAGAAACAAATAGCACCCGGCCCAGGCAAGGTCAGACCTGAACACCTGAACAACCTGCCGTCAGTACTCATCCATACACTGGCTCGGATCTTCACTCCCTACCTGTCTGAATGCAAAGTTCCGTCCCAGTGGAAAACCAGCAGGACCGTACTACTGTTCAAGAAGGGAGACATCCATGACATTGGCAACTATCGCCCGATCTGCCTGTTGTCTGTCATCTACAAGTTGTTCACTCGAGTCATCCTAAATAGGATTGGCAGAACACTAGATGAAGGACAACCATGCGAGCAAGCCGGGTTCTGCAAAGGATTCAGCACCATCGACTATATCCACACGATAACCAAGCTCATTGAGGTTTCTCAGGAGTTCTAGATGCCGCTCTGTTTAACGTTCATTGATTTAAAGAAGGACTTTGATTCCGTTGAGACGGAAGCAGTCATTGAAGCCCTAGCGAGTCAGGGCATTCAAGCCCAATACATCGGGATCCTCCGTGAGTTGTGTTGCAGATTCACTACCAGGATCTCACCATTCTACAAAGAAGTGATCGTTGATGTCAAGAGAGGGGTGCGGCAGGGTGACACCATTTCACCGAAACACTTCAGTGCCCCCCTCGAGAACATCATGCGACGACTGGAATGGGAAGGAATGGGAGTGAAGATAGATGGTCGTCAACTACACCACCTCTGCTTTGCTGATGACATTGTTTTAGTAACACCAAACATCAGCCAAGCGGCACAAATGCTGGCCGACTTTGACCGTGAGTGTGGAAAGGTAGGACTGCAGCTGAATCTTACGAAGACAATGTTTATGAGAAACAGCCTCGTTCCTGACGCCCCATTCGCTCTCAACGGAACGACCATCTCCGAATGCAACAGCTATGTGTACCTAGGTCGAGAGGTCAACATGACAAATGACCTGGCACCCGAGCTGCGCAGGAGGAAGAGAGCAGCTTGGAACGCCTTCAAGAACGTCGAAGAAATAGCTAAGAGGATGAAGAACCTCCGGCTCCAGGCACATGTCTTTGATTCCACTGTTCTTCCTGCATTAACATATGCCTCAGAGACCTGGACCCTACGCAAAAAAGATGAGAACGCTATTCAGGTCTCCCAAAGAAGAATAGAAAGAGCTATGCTTAGAGTATCACGTTTCACTCAAATGAGTGAAAGAATCCAGAGTTCTGACCTCCATGGACGATCAAGAATCGGGGATGCTGTCTCATTTGCCAAGGTGTCGAAAATCAAATGGGCTTTTCACGTAATGAGATTTAAAGACAACCGCTGGACTAGAGCTGTTACCGACTGGATTCCACGGGATGTCAAACGACCGCATGGCCGCCCACCTACCAGCTGGTCAGACTTCTTCGTCAAGATCATGAATGATCGGTTTGAGGCTCTTCATGTTCCCGGAGTGAACAGATGCCATTGGGCTACAGTAGCACGCGACAGGGACAAATGGAGATGTTACTGGCGCCCACTCGAGCAAATCGACAACTAACGGGAAGTTAAGTGATTAAGTGATTAAGTGATTGAAAATAAAGTACATCTCTGTGCCATTACACTCACTAATTTATTTAAAACTTTGTTTTAAATAGGTAACTATTTAGGTAACTATTATAAACATCTGAAGAAAATTAATAAAGTGATGAAAAAGTTATTTTTGGCATTTTTCCAATTAGTAAATTCATACTTTTACTATTGTAGGATAGATACATTATAGGATGAAAAATAATTTAATTTAGTATTGAATTGAAATGTAATAGACCAGAACATGTAATTACAGAATAACTCAATAATGAAATAATGTAATGAAACAAATTTTTAATGTTTATCAACTGAAGAAATATATAAATTAAAACAAAATGTTGTATTTATTCATTTACACGTTATGACATATTCAGTATGCCAAAAACAATAACAAGTCTCACAATGGAGCCGTTACTAGTGCCCGCTTGAGAAAATTGATGAACAACGGGAGGACAGTACTACAGTGCTATTATTCATTTATGCAATATCAATGTTTTGGTATATATTCAGTGGAGTACTACTTAAGCTATCAAAAAGATGAAATATTACATTTCACAACTTGAGTGGAGCTTATTTGGGTCAGGATAAAGGAAATAACTCATAGGGAAAAAACTAATACAGATTCACTCATGGGTGGAATATAAACAAAACTAGAGACTGGATAGCATAATCTAAAAATAATACCTTGGGCTTTTTATAAAATTGTGTGAAACTGGGACATATAATTGAATGCAACTCAATTATAAGAAAAAATGAAATGTGTTGTCATGTGAATGGAGCTAGAGAGTATCATGCTTAGTAAATGAAACAAAAAGGTGAGGCCCAGACACCAAAGACAACAGAAACTTACAGCTTGTCATCTGTCAGTAAGAAGCTCACCATGCAAGTCTGGAGGGTATGAAGGACCCTGGGGTAGGGGTAGAGGGAAGTTGACACATGGGTGGAGCGTGTGGTGCTGGAATAGTTCATGTATGAAATACTGCTAATAACAATTCATAAGTCATGGTGTCCAAAATAAAATAAAACATCCTTTGAAAAAGAAGGCTATCAAGTAGGGCTGGGGATTAAGAGCAGGAGAGAGCAGAATAGAAATGACATTAGAATAGTAGTGGTGAGTCTTGGGCATTTTTATGGTGGTGGATAGATCGTAGTTATGCTCAATTTAAGCATAAAAAGAAACACCATTGTAACCAGACTTTTCTCAATTACATGGAAATAATTTTTGAAGATGAATGAACAGTAATACAATTCATTTATATTTTCAAAGTGTTACAAACGGAAAATTTTTACAAATGTCTTTTATAAATTGTTTTAAATAACTATGACATGATGGTTTTCAAAGAAAAAATATAAAGTCTTAACATCTTTTTTTTTTTTTTTGCTTTTTGGGTCACACATGGCAATTCACAGGGTTTACTCCTGGCTTTTCACTCAGGAATTACTCTTGGCAGTGCTCAGGGTACCATATGGGATGTTGGAAATCAAACTCGGGTTGGCCACGTGCAAGGCAAATGCCCTACCCACTATTGATCCAGCTCCAAGTCTTAATATCTTTAAATTTAAAAACTATTTCAATAATTTGACATTGGTATTCAAGAAGATTTGTGTTCTAGAAGTACAATGCCAACATACCATGTTCACTACCAGAGTACCAGTAGACATATTTCTAGATGTGTGTGATTATTTTTGTATAATAATTTAAAAAACTAATTTGTAGAAGTGATAATCATTATGTTGCTGGATTAAGGGATAAAATTTTTCCTACTTTATTGTATTTTTTTCTATGGAAATGGAAATTACTGTTTCAAATTTCAGTACATAAGGATGTTTTATGATTTTTGTATCACATTTTCATGAATCTAATGTATGTTCTTAGAATTAATGTCTACATTTAAAATGTAATAATTAAATTTCTAGTGATAATTTTTATCTCTAAGGTAAAGGTAAAGGTAAAGGCCCTCCCGTTGATCATCGATTTACTCGAGCGGGCCCAGTAACGTCTCCATTGGAGACTTTGTTGTTACTGTGTCTGGCATATCGAATACTCTCGGTAGCTTGCCGGGCTCTCCGAGAGGGGTGGAGGAATCGAACTCAGGTCGGCCATGTTGACCGCTTGTAAGGCGAACGCCCTACCCACTGTGCTATCGCTCCAGCCTTTTTTTTATCTCTAATGCTGTTTTATCCAGAAAATTTCATAAACATATATAAATGTTAATGATGAACCTTCAGGTATCACTATTGAAATTAAGAGATATGTCATATTGGTCTTTTCTTCACTTAATTTCTGAATAGTTTCACAGTTGTACTGTAATCCATAAAATATGCCTGTAGGAAAGTCCTGATGCTTCACTGAACTGATCAATGTTGGGTAACATCGTCCAGTTGGAGGGGAAAGGAGTTTTGGTTTATTGAGTTAAAGTTGGAGTTTCTGTTTATTGAGTAACACCTGTCACAATGCTCCTGAGGCACTCCCATTCCTCTTTAACTTCTCCTTTGTGCTAATCGCTCATTTCCCCTAACCAGAACTTGTGACTTGTAAAGTCAAATTCTTCTAGGACTCTGTATATGCAAGTGAAATATTGCTTTTTTCTTTCCTTTAGGTCCTTTACAGTTTACTTTAGAACAATTTCCTTTTTGTATAAAGTCAGGAAGACTGTTAATACTGTGCTTTTGTAACTTGGGGGTAAATTGACTCCAAATAGTATTTGCTCTTGGGCATCTGTCATATTTTCTCAACTTAAGCCTTGTTGCGCTTATTTCCTAGTACCCCCAAAGGAGTGTCCCAACGAAGAGACTTGAATGGATCCAGGGCAAACTGTAAGCTACCCTGACATCAAAAAGGGGCAGGCCAAGCTCCATAAAACTTAAAAGTTATGGGTATGGTCTTTTGGAGTCCAGAGTGGACCACTCCTCGAGGACAGAGAACAGAGCCGATAATGTGAATCACATATTGAGGTTTATTGTTCCAGCTAGCTGGGGTCCAAGTATCAGCCCAGTGCTGCGTGTTTCAACAAGGACCTTGAACACTAAATTCAGTGAGTTCTTATTATTACTTTCATTTTCTCAAGTAAGCTTTACTCAGCAATTTTCTATTACCTACAGAGTACATATATTTTTGTTGTTGTTCTTTTGGCCCATAACATGCAGCCCACCTCCCTTACAGTTACATTCCAGAGATATAATCTGAATCCAGGGATGTAATCTTTGATAAAGGTATCTGGTTTTTCTGCTTTTCTTGTTCCTGGAAGAGGCCTAAGTAACTCACAGTCTGTCATGGACCTTCTCCAATTAAGTGGGTCCTAACAGGTCATGGACAAATTCTCTCATGACCCAAAGAGAAGTGACTGGACAAAGACCCTGCTGGGTTAAGAAGGACTATTCTGGCCTGAGGACTGTAGTCTGTGATATATAGCGAGCAGTCCCCAGGAAAGTAACCATAAAAGCTTAATATATCTCTTATGGTGTCCATACAAAATGATGAGAAAGATTACTAAGAAGTAAATTTGAGAGGACTATTTAGATGGACTTGCAATAAGGAAAGGAAAAACATGCCCTTAGATGAAATTCTGCCCTTGAGGGAATCTCCTGCAGAGTGAGATCCTGTCCTAGAAGAGCCTACCCTGAAGGAAGAACTTTTCACATGTTGATTGTGCTAACTCACCTTTGTGTAATTTTGTGTAATTGCTACCCCCAACCTTTGATGTTTTTGCTCTTAACCAAAGCAGGGGGCCTGGAAGGGCATGGAATGAAAATTGATGGGCAGAGGGAAACTGGATAGAGTGAGTGAAACTAGATGGGTGTGTGAGGCTGGAATGAGAGCACTGTAAGTCTGGAAGGGAGAAGAGATTGGAATAGATGGTGACTGGCCACCAACTGTTGGGATTGGGAGTTCTCTAGCCCTGGGAGGCGTGGAGAGACCAGATAGACACAATTCCTGCAGGAATAATAAAGGGGTTTATTTAGACCAGCATGCTGGGGCTCCACAGCATAGGCCAGAGTGGGCAGTGGCTGAGAGCCCCGAGCTTCTTCAAAGGGGATCTTATATAGGCCTTCACTGGCCGTTACAGCAAGGCCCGCACATTTCATAGCCAATAGATTTGTAACAACATATACTTTCTTAACCAATCCATTTAAAAATACCTCACTCCTTAGCCTATAGATTCAAAGATCAGCATTTACGTACATCGATTGTCAGCACAAGCAAGGTTATAGCCGGAATCATTAAGCCTTAGGTAATCTCCCTTGACCATCCACATTTTGAGTTACCCAAATCTGCAGGGTGCTTTAGTGAGACAATACACTCCAGGAAAGGGCAATTTCCCCCAACCACTGGAATCCTGAGTTACCCTTTACCCCTATCTGCAGGGTGCTTTACTGAGACAATACATTTCAGGAACAGTAAATACACCTGAATCCTGTCACACTTGGTTTAGAAAGAAGTTATGCCCTGTTCACTTTCCAAGTCCCCTCTCCCCCAGGTGCAAAGCAGACAAGCAGTTTTACAGAAAGCAATGTTGCAAGTTAGCTGAAGCACGCAAAAATTTGATGCCCTAATATGGATTCTTTCACAACCAGTCTGGCGGTCGGTTTCCTCCTTTCATTCATTGGCCATCCAGGGTGGGGAAGCAGCTCATGGCCACCTACACATGTGGCACACACCCACACTTTTGTGAACACACACATCATCAGTTAATGTCAGTAGATTTTAACTAGATTTTAACAGTGTATCCAAAGGAACTTAAAATGTAAGCAGCAGTATTTATTTCATGATATAAATATAGTTCAATACATACAAATCACTTATATAATATTCCACATCTTGAAAGAAAATATAAAAATTGTGATGATATCAATAATTGCAAGAAAGCTTTCGACAATACTGAATTTTTTTTTAACTTTTATGCTCTTGATAACATTCAACAATTCAGACATAGAAAGAACTTTCTTCCACATAGGATAGTCAATATACAACAAACATGTGGCTAATATGGTCATAGCCAATTTAAAAAACAAACATTTTTATCGAGAAAGAGGATGAAAATATTGTAATCTTCACTAATCTTAAATACACTGACTAGGCCTAACCATAAAAATAGACAACAAAAATAAATTTAAAGGAATTTAAATGCAAAAAGTCGCTAAGCA
Source organism: Sorex fumeus (assembly GCF_029834395.1). Lineage (NCBI taxonomy): Eukaryota > Metazoa > Chordata > Mammalia > Eulipotyphla > Soricidae > Sorex > Sorex fumeus. Next base: position 29,068,004 of record NW_026606067.1, read on the forward strand.
AGTATTATTTTCAGTTTACAAGATGATATATATATAGAAAATACTAGACATAAATGAAACCCATGATAAATAGCGTGACATGCTGCAGCAATCCATAGAAATCTGTAACCCCCTTGGCACCAGTGTTGGCATTGATTCAATGTATCCACATGCTGCAACCCAACAGAATCTTTGTAGAATGATACAGCAAATGTTAGCAATACCAAAAATGTCACTCTGAGAAAAGTTGGCTTCAATGCTACATAGACCACATAATAACAATTCTATATATCTCTTCTCCAAAAATGTACTTTATTTATTTTTTTCTTGGTGATATTGCAAAGTTCCTTGGTAAAACACATTATTTCTATATAAGATATTTAAAAAGTGCTAATTAATTACATATCACAGAATTATTTTCTGTTTGTTTGGGGTTAAACCCTGACTAAGCTAAGGTTTTACTTCTGTCTCTGAGTTCAAGGATCACTACTGCCAGATACCTGAAATTCATATGTGGTGCCAAAAATTGAATATGGGTTAGCTGTATGCAAGCAAGTGCCTAACTTATTTAATATTATTTGGGTCTTATTGCAAAATTCTTGACTGGTGTGTGCTTTTATGTAGAAAATATAATTGCGAAAAATATGACAGACAACAAATGTATACAATAAGGTATTACATTAAAATCAATATACATGAGTCTGTGGCAATTCTATGTGGAAATAAAACAGAAAGAAGAAATCTATTACCACTATTGCATAATAGCATAAGAAATCACGCACCTGAAAAACAACTTAACAAAGGAGATGAAACTATTTTCACTTAGATGAAAACGTAAGAAAATGTAAAAATACCCCTTGTTCATAAATAAGAAGAATTAGTATTGTTAAGTAATCATTTTACACAAAGTATCATACAGGTTCAATTCGATACCTACAAAAATCCAATTATCTTCAAATATATGGGGTAAGTAGTACTAAAATTTTGATGGTGCCACAAATTTCTTAAGTAGCCAAAACAATCTTTAGATTAAAGGAAGATAGAGGGTATCATATTCTTGACTTAAGCAAAACTCTAAAGCTATAATAGTCAAAAGAGTGTTGTTATCATTATGTAGCAGAACTCACTCATACCAAAGCTATAGAATTGAGACATTGGAAAGTTTTGAATTTATGAATTACACTAATAAAATATTTTGCACAATGTGTGGCAATAGAGCCAATAGCTTAAAATAGCAAATAAAAACCTATTCTAAAAGTGCTCGTAGAAAACTGATTATTCTTAGAAAAAAATGAAATTGGACTGCTGTCTTCTAAAAGTTAACTTAAAATGAATTAAGGATTATGTTATGTACCCAAGTTCGTAAATACAACTAAGAAGGCTTAGGGAAAACATTCAATTGCACTGAATTCAGAGATGTGTTCTGTTATTTAACTACATTGTCACAGGAATAAAAAAAGAAAAAAGAATACAATTTGGACGACATCAAACTAAACAGCATTACTAGTGAAGCTATTTCTAAAATAAAAACTAAATACCTGGAAGAGTATTTCTCAATGAGAAATGAGAGGGAAGAGCATCAGGACCTCAGGGCATGAACATGGATCCTGGGGGAATTCTTTACCTCTCCTAGGTATCTCCTGAACCTGCCCCTAACAGCATGGCCCTTTGCTCCTCAGCTGTACATCTCTTGACCACTATGTGACTCACCCTACCTATACAAAGACACCCTAACTTAGCTCCTAACCACACCAAAACACACAAGTAAAAACCCTAAACAGGAAATGTCACAATGGTGTAGCAATGCAAAATCCGCTAGGCTTAGTAACTGAAGAAGCTAGCCCAGACGAACCAATGAGTAATAACTGTATTACTTATATATTAATAACATATAGAGGCACATCACCTCTCTGATCAGGAATTTAGATTGAAATTGTTAAGAATGCATAAGGAGTGGAGATAAAATGGAATGCATCACCAATAAAATACAGGAGGATATGAGAGAAATGAAAATGAGGAGAAATGAGGAAAATGAAAATGAAAATACAAGGAGAAAGGACAGAACTGAAAAACCTGGCAGATGAATGAAGAGACCACTGGAAACCCTCATAGCAGAGTAACAGCTGCTGAAGACAGAATCAGTGAGGCCCAAAATGAGGGGCAGAGAATCTTTAGATTAGAGAAAATCAGGATGAAGCCAAAAGGAACAACACAATAATCATTGGAGTACCAGAAGGACAGGAAGAAAATTCTGATAAAGAAGCACCCATCAAAGCTACCATAGCTCATAAGTTCCCAGAGCTGAAGAGTGCATGTGCCCAAATCCAGGAGGCCCAAAGGGTACCAGCTAAAAGAAATCCAAATAAAAATACCCACAGAAACACCCTAATCAAAAAGATGAATACCATAGAGAGAGAGAGAATACTGAAAGCAGCAAGGTCAAAGAAGGAAATTGCTTATCAAGGAATATCCCTACGATTCACAGGATATTTATCAGATAAAATCTTCCAGACCCAAAGACAGTGGTGGGGTAGAGTGAACAAACTCAATGAAATGATCGCCTCATAAAGATCAGCCAGACTCAAATTCAGGTTTCAAGGAACAATAAACTGTTTCACAGATAAAGAACAACTCAAGGACTTTGTAGACAAAGAAACACTGTTACAAGAATAATTAAATGGGAACTTTAAGATGAGTCCCACAAGAACACCAAACTCCTACATAGAGATAGCACAAGTCCCCATCACAGTAATCGCTCTCAATGTCAATGGACTAAATGCACCAATCAAGAGGCACAGAGTGGCAGGATGGATTAGAAAATTGAACTCAACATTCTGCTGCCTACAAGAAATATATCTGAACAATCAAAGCCAAAACAGGCTCAAAGTCGAAGTATGAAAAAAAATTCCCCTAGAAAACAACACCCTCACAAATGCCGGGGTGGCTTGAATCAGAACACAGAGTCTTCAGGCTGAAGAAGGTTATACAAGACAGTGAAGAGTATTTCTTAATGATCTAGGGTTTGATACACCTGGATGAACTCTAACTCCTAAATGCATATGTACCTAATAAGGGACCAGAAAATTACTTGAAATAACTTCTAGTAGACTCGGAAAATGACATTGATAGCAACACAATAGTAGTTGGAGAATTCAATACCGCTTTATTGCCTCTCAATAGATCAACAGGACGAAAGTTAAGCAAGAGATATTTTATTTAAGGAAAGATATGGAAGAGAGAAGGTTAGTAGATATAAACAGGACTTTTCATTCCCCAAAAGGCTGAATATACATTCTTCTTCAGTGCACAAGGGGCATTCTCCAAGATAGACCATATTATGGGCAACAAAAATACCTCCATAAAATTAAGATGATAGAAATTTTATCTACTCTCTTTTCAGACCATAATACAATGAAAATAGAAGGGAATCAAAAACAGAAGTGGAGAATCAAATCAAATACCTGGAAATTGGCATAACTTAAAAAAATATACAGAGTTAAAGAAGTGGCGTTAGACTAGAATTTAAAATTGTTATACAAAAAACACTTGAACTTATGTTGATTAATAATGGAATAATAAGATGCCTAAGTGATAGTGCAGCAGGTAGGGCATTTGCCTTGCATGGAGCTTTCCTGGGATTGATCTCCGGCATTCCATATGGTCCCCACTGTCACCACCAGGAGTAATGACTCAGTGCAAAGCCAGGGGTAATCCCTGAACATTGCTGGGTGTGACAAAAATGCAGAAAGAGAGAGAGAGAGAGACTGAGAGAGAGACTGAGAGAGAGAGAAACGAGAGAGAAAGAAACGAGAGAGAAAGAAATGAGAGAAAGAAATGAGAGAGAAAGAAACGAGAGAGAGACATAGAGAGAAAGAGAAAGGAAGGAAGAAGTACCAAATAGTTTTTATTTTTCAAAAAAAAAAACAAAAGTAAAAGTACCTGGAATATAAAGGAAAGAAAATGAACACTTACACATACATTTAAGCAGTTGTATTAATTGGAAAAATCATTTAATGGAGACAATGTGTAGAAATACACTTAAGATGAGTAGACATATAAATTTCTAGTAATTCAGATAAGTCATGAATTTATTGCATATTACCTGAAAAATTGTATGTGTGAAATTTTTTGACTCAGATGTAATTAAATTCCTACATTTAACTTGTAGGAATTTAATTACATTAGTAATGTGTTCATGTTTTATTATTCTGATAGTGGTTCTTAAAATGCAGAACTGGGGGGTATAGTGCCACCAGCAGGTCAATTTGTACCTGTGAGGCGAGTGCATCAGCAGCCTGATGGCACCGTCAGGCCTTCAGATACCCCAAAATTGCTGCTGTGCCTTTGGCCAGACCCCTAAAACTTGGGGCAAAGTTTACCAAGAGAGTAAATGGCTAAAAGTTAGGTATGTGGGAGACACACTCACAAACCACCTACAGCTCAGCTATATAATTGGAGGCATGGCCTCTCTGGTTCCTGATCGAACTGCTTAATAGCCATGATCCCAGAGCTCAGAAACGAATCTCAGAACCCAAAAGCTTTTGGCAGAAATGCGTCCTGTTCCTGCAGTAGGTTACTGGGGCTGGGCCACTCCAGGTGGGAATAGGTTTCGTGCCTTGGCCTGTTCCCCTTGGCGGCCTGGTGACCATCATCCTCCAGAGGCCACAAGACAGTTAGGTTTGGGCCTGCAGTGATGAGAAAAGACACGCGGTGCCTCACCAGATGGGTGTGGAACTGGCCCTTTCCTCCCCATTCCAGCGAGACCTCGAGTCGCCACATACAAACGAACTCTCTGGCTCCTGAACAAGCTGATTAATGGCCATGAACCCAGAAACTCAGAAACAAATCTCGAAACCCAGCGGCTTTTGGCAGAAATGCATCTGGACCGCATACATGGCCATGGCTCCGGACGCAAAAGGACTTAATCCAGAGCCCAGCAGCTTGCAGCAGAAAAGTGAATGGATCGTGCGTTAAACTATGGTGTCATGCCTCCCCAGGAGGGAAAGGGTGTTGCTCACTTCCACCTTCCCTTCCCCCCACCCCCCGCAGCAGTAATGTGGCCGCCTCCTCGTAGCTTATTGGAAAGTCAGGTATGAGCCGATGGTGACGGGCAACTGCAATCTCATGGGAAGGGGGTGGTACTGGCTCATCCTTCACGCCCTACCGAGGTCCTGAGTTGCCCCCCACGAGTGGTTCTCCAGCACAGCCATAACACCAGAAGCACAGAAACCAATCTCTAAATTATCTGGCTCTTTGCAGAAATCCAAAATTGCGTGGCCGTAATAGCGGCTGTGCAACATTATATGATTCTCATAGCCAGCTATAGAAAACAAAGTATTTCACAATGCCTTTTCAGCAATTCTGATTGTTGGGGGGGAAATTCTAAACAATAATGGCACATATTTTGTTGAAATTATTAATGTAATCAATGTAGAGAATAGTTAAGTAGAAATCAATCAATAAATAAATAAAATGCAGAACTGATGAAGTTTGAAGAGGATAAAGAATGGAAATATGTGATAAAAACACCATGTCCTCCTGCTCTGATATTTTGCCATCTTTTTCTGTTCCTCCATTTCTTATGTCTTTACTAAATTCATTTCTTCCAAAAATATGAATTTATAACATGTTAATAATTTCACTTTTTGAGTTTCATATAGGACTGGAGCGATAGCACAGCGGTAGGGCGTTTGCTTTACAAGCGGCCAACATGGCCGACCCGAGTTCGATTCCTCTGTCCCTCTCGGAGAGCCCGGCAAGCTACTGAGAGTATCTCACCCGCACGGCAGAGCCTGGCAAGCTACCCGTGACGTATTCGATATGCCAAATACAGTAACAACAAAGTCTCCAATGGAGACGTTACTGGGCCCGCTCGAGCAAATCGATGAACATCGGGAGGACTGTGACTGAGTTTCATATAACACTGACCTGTATGAAAAAAGTAGTTTTTTTTTTCTTTTTGGGTCACGTTCTGCTATGGTCAAGGCTTACCCCTGACTCTTGAACTCAGAAGCTCGTGGGATCATATGGGATGCCAGGAATTGAAGCCAGGTCGACCATATGCAAGGCAAATGCCCTCCCCATTGTGCCATTTGTACAGATTGGAAAAAAGTATTTTTAACATAAAAATTACAGACTAGTGTTCATTGTTAAGCATTGTGAATCCATCTTTGAGAAGAAGACACTAGCTTTAATTAATGAAGTTCTATTTCCTCTAGATGTTCCAATTCTTCTAATTGTCTATATTGCAGAAATTTTACTGAATTTCTATTGTTGTTATTGTTTATTGATATTATGGCCTGAATTGTATTCTTCACATTCATGTCAGAAGTTTTAGCTTAAAAAGTATATGTGATGCTAGGGAAAAAAAGGCAGTTAAGATAGAGAAGGGAGTACCAAGTAAAGGGTGTTGGAAGGATACTCACAGGATGAGAGATGCATCCTGAAAGTAGACTATAGACTGAACATGATTGCCACTCAATGCCTCTTTTGCAAAACACAGCACCCAAAAGGAGAAAGATAGCATAAGGGAATGCCCTGCCACAGAGACAGGGTGGAATGGGGCATGAGGGGTTGGGAGGGCTACTGGGATCATTGGTGGTTGAGAATGGGCACTGGTGGAGGGATGGGTAATCGATCATTGTATAACTGAAAACCAAGCACAAAAACTTGAGTCTACAGCTGTACCTCATGGCGTTTCACTAATAAAAATTTTTAAAAAAGAAATTACTCTTGCAAAATACATTTATAAAAAATAAAATAGAACAAAATGGAATGCCCTGTCACAGAGGCAAGATGGGATGGGGGTGATGGGAGGTGGGAGGGATACTGGGATCCATGGTAGTGGAGAATGGGCACTGGTTGAGGGATGGGTACTCGATTGTTGTATAACTGAAACCCAAGCAAAAAATTTGTAAGTCTACAACTGTACCTCATGGTGTTTCCACCCAGTGTCCGTGGCCCTGACGTTAACGGACCCCCTGCCCCCGCAGGTCCCTATGTCTGCTGTGTGTCAGGCAGTCTCGCTCTTGCCGCGGGGGGTGGGAGTAGTGGTATCCAGTTGGGGCCCGGAATCACCTCAAGGTCAGAAGAGTGGGCAAAAGCTGAAATGGGCCTCTCCCCTCTCCAGAGGGTTGCTGTCCTTTGCCGCTCTCCTTTGGGGTTCAGTTCCCTCCTCATCGGAGTGAACCTGCGGCCACTCACTTCTCACAATAAAAATAAATAAATAAATAAAATAAAAAGTATATGTGAATAAAGCATATAAAGAAATAAGTGTTATTAGATACAATATTAAGGATTGGGATCTAATTTCTTTTTTTATTCTTAGGAGGATGAAATCATAGGGATGGGGAAAAGATGTAGCCATGGAAAATTAAGAAAATAACTCTAAAGTCTGTCCATGCAAGTCTGATTTTTTGGACTAATCTCCAAGAAATCAATTTATCTAGAGGGCACCAGTAACATCTCCATTGTGACTGTTTTTTGTTGTTACTGGTTTTGGAATATCGAATGTGTCCTGGGTAGCTTTCTAGGCTTTGTGGTGAGGGTGGAATACTCTCGGTAGCTGGCCGCACTCTTCTAGAGGGGCAGAGAAATCGAACCCAGGTCAGCAGCGTGCAAGGCAAATGCCCTACCGGCTATGCTCTCACTCCACGCCCTCCAAGAAATAAGAAAATAAATAAATTGCGAACCACTCAATCTTTGATACTTATCAAGAAAACACAACATGATTAACAGAATTTTGTGGCTAGAAAAAATTTCAAACTCAATATTTTTGTGCACATACTTAAGTATAATTTTATAATCATGAAGATATTACTGTTAAATTTTACCTCTTGGCTCTTGAATCTACAACTTTCAATATGTTATATTGTTAGAATAAATCTGTAAACTCTCCTTAACACAATATTTACAGAGCTATTAGAATTGTACCTTTTTAAAAAAATTCTACTTCCTTTACATTCTATTTTGCATTAATTTTACCATCACCATGAAAATAAAGGACTCTCTACCTCTATGAGTCCTAAGAAGGTAGTGCAAGTGGTTACTAATATTTTCTGGGGCTGGTGAGTTTGTACAGTGTGTAGGGAGCTTGTCTTACACAATGCTGACTGTGGTTTGATCCTAGAACCCCATATAGCTTAGCTAGACCAGAAAGAATCCCTGAGCAAAGCATTAAGCCCTAAGCAATGCCAGGAGTGACCCTCAAACAAACAAAAACTGATTATGAATATTTTGGAGCAAGGCTTCTTAGAACAGAGTAGTACTAAGTCGACAGCGAAAAGCTAGGTTTTCAGTGCTATTGATAAAATCAAGAAAACTCTGTTAAATTGAACAAATAAGGTAACACTATGTTTGCAGCTTTTCTACAACAGAACTAATTTATATGCACTAAACTTTTATAAAATATTTGACATGAATAATTTTAAAATTATAGGAAAATAATTAAAAACAATGAAAGAAAATAATAGACAATTAAAATATTTTAATCAAATTGATTAAGTCTATCACTTGATCACTTGACATCCTTTTACTCATTGATTTGCTCAAGTGGGCGCCAGTAACATCTCCATTCGTCCCTGTCGCATGCAAGTGTAACCCAATGGTGTCTACTTGTTCTAGGAACACGAAGAGCCTTAAACCGATTGTTCAGGGTCTTGGTGAAGAAGTCTGGCCATCTTGTACATGGGCGGCCACATGATTTTTTGACATTCTGTGGAATCCAGTCGGTAATGGCTCTAGTCCAGCGGCCATCTCCAAATTGCATTATGTGTCCAGCCATTCTGATTTTTGATGCCTTGGCAAACGAGACAGCATCCCTGATTCTTGATCGTGGACAGAGGTCGGAACTCCGGATACTTTCTCTCACTTGAGTGAAGTGTGATACTCCAAACATAGCTCTTTTGATTCCTTTTTGGGAGCTCTGAATAGCGTTCTCATCCTGTTTTCATAGGGCTCAGGTCTCTGAGGCATATGTTAATGAAGGAAGAACAGTGAAATTGAAGAGATGTACCCAGAGCTGGAGGTTCTTCGTCCTCTTAGCTATTTCTTTGACGCTCTTGAAGGTGTTTCAAGCTGCTCTCTTTCTCTTGAGAAACTCAGGTGCCTGGTCATTCTTCATGTTGACTTCTCGACCTAGCTAATCTCTCTCTTCTGAATAAAGTTTTGGAGATTTGGGGGTAAATGTGAAGAAATGTAATACAACAACAGTAATCTAAAAATATAATGCAGGGATGATTAGCACATATTAGTAAAAGTACTGGGAAGGAATATGAATTTATTTTTAGAGATTTATTTCTTATAGTACCAAACGAACAATAGTGTTTGCCAATTAAATTATTTTAGTTCATTTACTCATTTAAATTAAATAAAGATAAATTTAAAATAATGAATAACAAAAGAAATTTTGTTGCATGTGTAGGTAAATCTGGACAATTGATGTTTCAGTGACTAAGTAATACTGTTTTTTGCCTGATGTGGGACATCTGTGAGTAACTAAAAAAATAAAATACATAAAATTTGGAAATTATGTAAATTTAATTAATAATCTTAAACATAAGTGACCAATCTATTATAAGTGACTTTTAATATTAGTCAACATTATACAAAATTAAACTATTGCAAATAAAACTAATTTTATCGTGACATTATATTGATTATTAAAATTATATGTTTGGATACAACCTTTACTTAAGAATGTAAATAATTTTATCTCCAGATCTTTTAAATATTTCAACAGTAAGTTTATTTTAGTTGTTTAAAAGCTCTCCAGATTTTACAGAAGAAGGGAAATATATTGTTAACACCAACTATAACATATTATTAAGTGTAATTTTTTTTATTTCTTTCAATGTAAAGTTTTTTTCTTAATAAAAATTAAGTTTCTTTTAGAAAGCTCTGAGTCATTTTAGGTCATGCAAGTCCCGCTTATTATTCTAAAAAAGGTGTCCCCAGTTATTCTTTGTATGATTTAGTTGTATTCTACCTAGACTCTGCAAAAGTGTTGCCTAGAATGATTTTAACACTCCAAATCTCAAATTCAAATGAGAGAATAAAGCATCATTATTAAAGTAAAATCCTAGCTTTATAAGGTATAATTGCATTATTTCTCTATAAGACTTTCAGGTTTAGACCTATTTCTAAAATGTGGCACCTTTTCTTTGCATAGAAATTATTACTATGTAATTTCAAAGACCTGAGGATAATTGGAGCTTCTAAAATATTAAATCTGTACATAATATGTAAAAGAAAAAATCACATTGATGTTAATGAATAGCAAAAGTAATCGATACTTAACCACCAATTTTAATATAGTAGACATCTTTCAATTAAAAGTCAACTGACTTTAAATATTTTGTACAGTGTATTATGCATTGTAACAAATTCAGCATTAACGCCAACAGACATTACTCTAAAGACATTGGGACTGTTGTTATATTTGGCCACAGGCAATTAAAACTTATTATATAAATACCTGTTGGTTTTAGTAAAAAATATGCAAATAATTTATCAAATATTCTAACTTATGGGAGGGGAGAGGTATCACAGTGAAAGGGCACCTGACTTGCAACTAGTCTACCCAGGTTTGATTCCTTGTCCCCTTATGACAGCCAATTCTGTGTGTTTTAAGTTATAAAATTAGAGCATCAATTTTATATAGCATATATATATAAAATATTTGTTATATATATACACACACTTCTTTGATATCACTAGCCATCCCTAAAAATGAATTAGACAGAAAGGGGAAAATAAAAAACTGTTTTTCATCACAATGTTAATTATTATGAGGCAGATTTGTATAGCTTTTATTTAATATCATGAGTAAATTTATTTATTAATTCAAAACATGTTATTCACTATTTCCACTGCAAGGTAAGGCTGGAGCGATAGCACAGTGGGTAGGGCGTTTGCCTTGCACTCAGCCCACATGGCCGACCCAAGTTTAATTCCTCAGCTCCTCTCGGAGAGCCCGGAAGCTACCGAGAGTATCTCTCCCGCATGGCAAAGCCTGGCAAGCTACCTGTGACGTATTTAATATGCCAAACACAGTACCAAGTCTCACAATATTACTGGTGCCCACTTGAGCAAATCAATGAACAAAGGGAGGACAGTGACAGTAACAGTGACTGCAAGGTAGAACAATCAGTGTTGTAGGAGGAAAAAAGCTGACTTTTGGTCATTATGAATTTTCTTTAAAGTTTTCCAATATATTACTATTAAGGAATAATGACTCCCTGTGCCTAATAAAATTGAAAATAATTATAAGAATAAATAAGAAATTTGTAAACCATGACACTTCACAGAATTTGAATTATTATGCCAATAATTTCAATTTTAATGTCCTCTCCAGAAATGAAAAACTCTTCACAAATTTTATTTATATTTGTTGGATTTTCTAAAAATTACAACATTAAGCATAATAGGCACAAAAAGAAAATGTATATTACATAATTCAGGTACTGCAAAAGCATAATATTTCCACACTGTCAGTTTCAATGTTTTTTACTTTCAAAACAACAATGTTCACAATGTTCACATTTCACTACTGTGAATATTGGAAAGAAATCAATAGCAGAAGAAAATAGAACTCAGAATTTTTAAGTTTAATGCATTTATATCTTTATATCTTTAGCTTTCTGCCTAAAATTGGCTTAACTATGCATGTAGTGAAGTATGTTTAATTAAGCAGTAGTGTAATAGTCATTTTTCTAAAAATAAGAAAGCTATTTGTTGTACAGATTTTAGAATTATGAATAATTTACATAATGCTTTGGATTAGAAGATCATTAATAAAGCTATTATCTGTAAGTACAGAATATTTTGTATTCTGTCTCCTGCCCCCGCGACTGGCTGTCCTCGCCGGGGGCCCCTTGGAGGGGAGCGGGTTGAGCTTTCCTCCCCGCCCCAACCAGGCTCCGGCAGCCAAAGACCTCCAGGACCAGCCACCACCATGCTGAGACCACTCTCCACACACATGAAGGTACTGGCAGAGGGACAAAGTCACGCAGGTTCTGGGGCCGAGATCTCCAAGCCTACTCGGATTGGGCCAAGCATCCTCCACCCAGATCCTCCAAATTCCAGTAGGCGGGGGTCATACCCACCAACTGGCCCCCTGGCGCCGTGTAATCCCATCAACGGCCAAGACTCAGAGACTATAAAAACCAGCTCCCAGAACCGTTTGATTACATTTGCGGCCGCACGACATCTTATTATGACACCTTATTATCTCATTACTACTTTGGACAAACTGGCAGGCTACTGAATGTAGCCTACCAACACGGCAGAGTCTGGCAAACTCCCCGTGGCGTACCCAATATGCCAAATACCAGTAACAATGATGGGTCTCATTCTCCTAAAGAGCCTTGAATATAATCTCAGGGCTAGGATGAAGGAGACATCCAAGGCAATCGACGAATAACAGAATATTTTATCATTTTATTTTGTATGCTTTTATCATTTTATTTTGTATGTTTCTGTTACTTTTAATAATGATATAGTTATCTATGTAAAAATCTTTCACTTTTTGTTAAGTTTATTCCTAGGCACTTAATTTCTGTGTTTGTTGTTACTTTTCATCAGTGCTACATGAACAGTAACAGGGGATCAAGGCCACTCAAGAAATGAAGTGTTCTTATGCAGAGGGCATGTGATGCCAAAGATTAATACCAGAGCCTTTCTCACACTATATATAGTACATATACATATATACTTATGAATTAAACTTGTAATTTATGATTAACATGAAATTCTTTAATTGAAACTCTCTTGATTATATAACATCCTTCCTTGTCTCTTACTAACATTTAATGCAAATATTACTTTGTATCATATATGTATTTTTTACCTGCCTTTTGTAGACTACAATATTCCTCCTATAAGATTATTACCCACCTTTCATTCAAACTCGTGTTCTTAGATTTAAAAAAGGAAAAGTGTTGGACCAGTTGGCATTCCCAGCAGCAGTGAAGGAGGGTCCCTTTCTCGCCTCATCTGTGCCAGCACCGGTTGCTTTTGTTCTTGTGGATGTGTGCCAGTCTCTCTGGTGTGAAATGATATCTCATTGTTGTTTTCTCTGATGATTAGTGATGACTGGTTCAACCCTTTTGGAAAATAGTATGTACGAATCTCAAAAAATTAGAATTTGATCTTCCATTTGACCCAGCAATATCACTCCTGGGAATATATCCCAGAGAGGCAAATAAGTATAGTTGAAGTGACATCTGAAATTGTTTGTTCATTGCAGCACTCTTTACAATAGCCAGAATCTGGAAAAAACTTGAGTGCCGGAGAACAGATGACTGGTTAAAGAAACTTTGGTACATTTACACAATGGAGTACTATGTAGCTGTTAGAAAAGATGAAGTCATGAAATTTACATACAAGTGGTACTACATGGAAAGTATCATGTTAAGCGAAATGAGTCAGAAAAAGCAAGATAGACACAGAAAGATCACATTCATCTGGGGAACACAAGGCAACAAAATGGGAGACTAACACCCAGGAGTGGCTAAGATTAGTACCAGGAATTTTGCTCCATGACTTGGAGGCCAGCCACACTTGCTAGGGGAAAAGGAAGCTCAGATAGAGAAGAGAGCACCAAATAAAGGGTGGTGTGAGGATCCTCCCAGGGTGGGAGAAGCATGCTGAAAGTAGACTATAGACCAAACATGATTGCCACTCAATGCCTCTCTTGCAAAACACAGTACCCAAAAGAAGAGAGAGAGAACAAGGGGGAATGCTCTGCCACAGAGGCAGGGTGCGATGGGAACATGGGGGATGGGAGGGATGCTGGGACCCGTGGTGGTGGAGGATGGGCACTGGTGGAGGGATGGGTACTTGATCATTGTATAACTGAAACCCAAGTACAAAAATTTGTAAGTCTATAACTGTACCTCATGGTGTTTGACTAATAAAAAATAAATAAAAATTTAAAAAATTTAAAAAGAAAAAAAGAAAAAGGTTGGATGTTGCTTCCTAAGCTAACCCACCAGTATAATTATTCATTTTATTTTCCTTTCTCATTTTTTTTTCTCAATTGTGGCCACTGTCAGTGTGTTCAGGGGCTACTCTTTACTGTGTGCTTTGGAGTTGCATAGGGCAGTTCATAGAGTTGAGTGCAACCCTTAATATTAAATTGCGGCTTCCTTCAGTAGCTCAAGCACTGCATACATTCATCCCTTTGAGCTATATTTCTAACCTAAATCTGTATTTTCATTCTTGAGTTCATGACACTGATGTTTGATTTCCATTAAATCCCTTTGAAAATAGCGATCCAATCTTTAAGGAAATATGTTACTAAAATTTATTTAAAAATTTAAAAAAATGTTACTAAAATTTATTTGAAACCATAAAGCCTGAATAGCTATTCTGGTAAAAAAAAATTACTATACTTCTTTACTTCAAACTATATCTTAATGTTAAAATAATGGAATTTTATATCAATGAAATCAAACTATAGTTACTGATCACTGGAGTAGAATTGAGATACCAGGATTAAATATTCACATTTATAACATTTAAATTATTGATAAACTAAAAGTAAATATTGGAGAATTCAAGGTCTTAAAGAGCCTTGAATATAATCTCAGGGCTAGGATGAAAGAGACGTTACTGGGGCCTGCTTGAGGCAATCAACAAATAACAGGATGATGAAATGAAATGATGAAATGAAAGGTCTTATCAATTAAAGTTGCTGTGGACTGTCATAGACACATATAGGCAAAAGAATTAGCCTGATTTACTATTTTACACTATGTAAATTTTACTTGGATAAAAATTATTTACTGTGGTTAAACTGTATACTTATAATTACTTTTAACAAAAGTATAATCTTCATTTAAATTAATTAGTGCAAGGTTACAAATGAAATTCTGAGATTTTAATAGATACATAAAAAGGGACAGCTCATAAAATCATGTATTTATATATAAATCAAATGCATTTATACATAAATGTAGATTAGCTTTTTTAGATATATACTTTATTGCTATAGTTTTGATTACATTCTCTCTGTGAATCGTCAGTCACCGTCAGTCACGGTCCTCCCGTTGTTCATCGATTTGCTCGAGCGGGCCCAGTAACATCTCCATCATGCGACCTGTTGTTACTGTGTTTGGCATATCAAATACGTCACGGGGAGCTTGCCAGGCTCTGCCGTGCGGGCAAGATACCAACAGGAACACGAAATAATGCTCATTATTATTTACTGTCAAGGAAAGGCAAATGCAAATGAGAATCAGATATTGTGAGAGTGAGACTGGTCTCTACCAATGACTAGAAACAAGTACTGGAAATGTTATGGAGAAAAAAAGTATCGTTGTGCACTATTGGTGGGAAGGTGAGTTTGCTCATTTTCTATGAAAAAATTAATATTATGTCATCTCTTATGTGACCTTGTCTCTTATGTGATCCAGCTAAACAACATTTGTATTTTTATTCAAACTTCACAACACAGCAATTCTAAAAGATATAAATATGCCTAGATTCTGTGCAATGCTGTGGACAGTGGCCAAGTTATAGAAATATCCAAGTCCCATATTACAGAGGAGTAAATAAAGACTGTGGGCCACACATTCAAAATGGAATGCTACTTGCCTATAATAATTTATAAAACTTTTCAACTTGCAATAATATTTCTGGCTCTGACGATTCTTTTTTTCTTTTTTCTTTTTGGGTCACACCCAGCAATGTTCAGGGATTACTCATGGCTCTGCACTCAGGAATGACTCCTGTGGTACTCAGGGGACCATATGGGATGCTGGGGGTCGAACTTGGATCTGCCACATGCAAGGCAAATGTCCTACCCGCTGTGCTATGGCTCCAGCCCCTGGCTCTGACCATTCTAAATAAAGAAGTTAGAAACATAAAGACAAACATGGATATTATCAATGTGAAATATGAATAAGAGTCATATAAAAGTAAAGTACACTTTTGACTCTGACTGAGGTTACCAGTTGGAAGGTAGGAATGGGAGATAAAAGAGGAGAGGGAATACAATGTAGATAAAATACAATGTTTATATATAATGGTATTTTTATGGAGAATATAGTAATGTAAAATATATTTTGAAGAGCTATAAACTTGCATTCTTAAAATTAAACAGTTGTTCGAAATTATTATATTAGTGATATATAAAATATTTTAAAATTAAATAAAGCAAAAATGAAAAAAATAATTTATGAACCATGCACATAATGCCCTTTTCTTCTATTTTTTTATTTTCCAACATTTACTTAAGATACCATGACTTACGCTATTGTTAATGATAGCTGTATATATATATAATTTCAAGATCACACTCACTATCAAAATGCCTGCTTCCTACAACTTATGTCCTAAGGACTCCTTCGACCCACAGATAATTGCATTTCTGTGTACCAATCCTGCATTTTATTGCCTTTAGCCATTTGTTGCTTCCTTGGAGATCCATTTTTATCATACACATTAGAAATGTGATACGTCCCTTTCCTTCTTCCTGATTCACTCAACCTAGTTTTAGAACCTAGTTAATTGCATTGACTTATCTTTTTTACACGTGTATAGTATTCCACTCTCTATATGACATAATGTCTTTATATAACCATCTGCAAGACACTTAGGTTATTTAATTATCATGGATATTGTATTAAGTATTAAGTACCATAGTGAATATATAGTCTTTCAAACTAATGCTTTTATATTTTAGGTATAGATGACAGGAAGTGTTATTATTTGGGTTATGGAACAGCTGTGTTCTTACATGATGAATCTCCATATTGCCTTTCATAAATGTTGAGATGTTTATCTCTTCCCAAACAAAATGAGGGTTTCCTTTTCACTTTCTCCTGCCAACCTGGTTATTTCCAGTGTTTTTGATATAAGCCAGTTTGACTGGTGTAAAATGATACCTCATTTTTGTTTTAATTTTTAGTTCTGGGCTCTGTGGTTTCCAAAGTGTTATTAACAGGATTTTATAGACAAAAGATTCCAGCACCACACCCTCCACCCAGCTGTCTGCTTTTCCTCCACCATCAACTTCCCTTTACCCTCCTGCGAACCCCACCTTGGGGTAAGCATCTTACTTAAGTTTTCAGCTCCTGTTGCCTTTTGACATATGAACCCCCCCCCCCCCCATTTTGCTTCTCTATATTCCACATATGGTAGAAATCATTCTTTTTTAGTCTCTTTTTTTCTGACCTCACTCAGCATCATACTCTCCAGCTCCATTCAAGTTGCAGCAAATTTCATGATTCACTTATTTCTTACAGCTGTGTAGTATTCCATTGTGTATATGTACCCACATTTCTTTTTCAAGCCATCTGACTCATCTGATCTCAGACACTTGGTAATCAAATGTTTTATCCTGAGTAATTACATCCCTCAAGTTTTTCTTCTTTAATATCAGCATTATTTCTTTCTTCTGCTTTATTTTGGGGGGAGCCACACCCAGAAGTGCCCAAAACGTATTGGATGCTCGGCACTAAGGAATCATTTTGGGTGCCTCGGGAACTATGTTGGTTGCTGAGGACTAAACCCAGGTTCAATGTGCACTTGTAAGATAAGTGCTTTATCTGCTGAACTATTTCATTGATTTTGTTGTCCCATAAAATAGCGTTTTAAACTTAAAATAACGTTAACAACTTTAACTTAAGTAGAATTATATAAATATGTTTTGCTTAATATACATTGTATCAATGTTTTCATTTACAATATCCCTACTATTTGTGATACTACTTCCATTATTATTAGTAATATCAGAGATAGTATCCCTTAATTATTATTGGAAATGTAACCTAAATATTCACTGTGAAGGTCATTGACTAATATTAATTTCAGTATCAATATTGTCTTAATTTCAGGAGTCATTTTTAATGACTGCTGAAATTGTTGTGTCTTACAATCAGGAAGATGTTAGTCCGGGGCCATCGAGGTAGAAGAGCAGCTATGGCACTTTGTGTCAGAATCCACCTTCAGCACCACGTTTTCCGTTTAGCGTCACTGAATGCAGTCCAGGAGATACTCAAGGCAGCCTGCACAGTCCAAACAGCCTACAACTTTAACTGCCCCCCGCCCTTAAACTGCCAATAAAGTTGATTAACAATAGCTGGTGCTCACCACAACTTGTGCTCACTTAAGATGCTCGAAAAATAAGAGTGCCAGTATAGAGAAAAATTTGTTTTCTGCAGATTGAGGTATAAAAGCATTTGAGCATACTTATGTTTTATAGCAATCTTGAGAAGTAATTGTTTATATTCTGATTTTACAGATACTGAACTGAGTTGTACTCTAAATATTTGCAGAGCCTACAATGATTTCTCTAGACAAAGTAAAAAATGGTTTTTTTCCTGAAATATTATAATTATGGCTTTTTAGTGCTAAACAAATTAGTCCTGTGTGTTCAGTTTACTAAAGTTGGAGTGATGCTTATATGTCACTTTATCTCTTATAAAATACACAATACTCGTGTATTGCTCGTGCAATTGAGAGGCACATTTTGCCCGAATAACAGGTATTTCATGAGGTCCCAAGGAGATATTTGTGAAAATCTTTTCTGAACGTTGAAAATATTTGCCATTGGAAGAACACACATTTGACACTTTTGTACTTTTTTGACAAATTGAATATTCTATATAATTTTTAACTCTTAGTTGGGAAATCACACAAACCCAAGTGGAGTTTCAGTTAACTATATATTTACATACCAAAATTCACAGATTTATTGTGTTCTTACAGCATGTATGCTGAATTTTTGGTTAATATTAAGTTTTAGTTTTGCCTTTTCTGATGTTATTTCAATCACCAACAGGTTTCCACACATACTAGATTGCAGTTACATGAGGAATACATGGTTTTGTGTGGCATTGTGCATCACAAATGGCTATGAGACAGTGCTTGCCTTGTGGGATTGTCTGTAATCTAACTAAAAGCCTCTTGACTGTAAACTGAGTGCTCTTCCACTAAGCCCAAAACTGGCACATTCTATTTCTTTTAAAAATACATATTTTTAACATGCAATTATGTATTTTTTATTTATTTTTCATATTTTTGGGTCACACCCAGAGATGCTCAGGGTTACTTCTGGCTTTGCACTCAGGCTTACTCCTGGTGGTGGTCAGGGGACCACATGGCATGCCGAGTATTGAACCCCAGACAGCTGCATGCAAGGCAAGCGCCCTACACTGCTATACCATTGTTTCGGCCCAACATTCAATTTTTATTTTTGAACTAGCTTTCCTCTTAGAATTTGTATTGCACAGATTGCGCTGAAGAATTTAATTTGGTATCTTTTATAATAAATCTAACTAGTCTCGGGCTGGAGCGATAGCACAGCAGATAGGGTGTTTGCCTTGCATGCGGCTGACCTGGGTTCGATTCCTCTGTTCCTCTAGAGAGCCCAGCAAGCTACCAAGAGTATCTGCCTGCACGGCAAGCTCCTGGTAAAGCCTGGCAAGATCCCCATGGCATATTTGATATGCCAAAAACAGTAACAACAAGTCTCACAATGGAGATGTTACTGGTGCTTGCTCAAGCAAATCGATGAAAAACAGGAGGAAAGTGTTAAAGTGCTACAGTCTCTTGAAAAAATTTGTTTACTTCAAAGTTGCATTCTTGTTCTCATTATTTTATATAGTAATTTGTTTTCATTATATGTAGTATTGAAATAAATTGCATTTGCAAATAATTTTTTTATAAATTATTAATGTAATATATGATAATTTATGAATCCTGAGCAGGGAGTACATAAAATATTTGCATGAAATCATTTCATTTTTCTAATAACCCATTGAGTTAACGTGTGCGCTTGTTTCTTTATGTTGAGTACTCAGCAGCTTACTCAATTTCCACAGGTGAAAATTGAAAATGAGCAATAGAAACAAAATTTTCAAATATGAGGCAGAATTTAAATTAAATGTTTAAGTTAAAAACCCTTATGTCACCCTGAGAATTAATCCCAATATATTATTTCTATCACTATATAAAATAGTTTTAGAAAAGAATTGAAAGCATTTATTTATTCTCAAAACTTATATTGCATAAAAACATACTTCTAGCTTTTCATCTATATATATTTTACTAATACCTACTTATTTTCTATTAAAATAATAATTTGGGGGGTATGGTGCTGCCAGCAAGTCAATCTTTACCTGTGAGGAGAGTGCATCAGCAGCCTGAAGGTGCCGTCAGACTTTCAGATACCCCAAAATTGCTGCTGTGCCTTTGGCCAGACTCCAAAAATGTGGGGCAAAGTTTAGCAAGAAAGTAAACAGCCAAAAGTTAGATATGTGGGAGACACACCCACAAACCACCTCCGGCTAAGCTATATAATTGGAGGCATGGCCTCTCTGGTTCCTGATCAAATTGCTTAATGGCCATAATCCCAGAGACTCAGAAACAAATCTTGGAACCCAATGGCTTTTAGCAGAAATGCGTCCTGTTCCTGCAGTAGGTTACTGTAGCGAGACTACACCAGTGGGGAAAGGATGCTGTCCCTTCGCCTGCTCCCCCTTGGTGACTCAGGGGCCATCATCCCCCAGAGGCCATAGAGCAGTCAGGTTTGGGCCCACAGTGACAAGACACGTGGGGTAACGGGATTGGGGTGGAGCCAGTCCTTTCCTCCATGTCCCAACAAGACCCTGATTCGCCGCCCATGATAGCACAGTGGCTGGAGCGATAGCACAGCGGTAGGGCATTTGCCTTACAAGCAGACAACATGGCCAACCCGAGTTCGATTCCTCTGCCCCTCTTGGAGAATCCAGCAAGCTACCGAGAGTATCATGCCAGCACAGCAGAGCCTGGCAAGCTACCCGTGATGTATTCGATATGCCAAACACAGTAACAACAAGTCTCACGATGGAGACGTTACTGGGCCCGCTCGAAAAAATCGATGAACAATGGGAGGACTGTGACCATGAACAGCCTTTCTGGCTCCTGATCAAGCTGATTAATGACTATGATCCCAGAGACTCAAGAACAAATCTCAGAGCCCAGCAGGTTTTGGCAGAAATCTCTCCAGATTTAAATGTTAAAATTTCAGAATTTCAAAATCTTGTGGCCACTACTGCAGCCATGCGACTCGTATGTTATTCATAACCAGTAATAGAATACACATTGTCTACTGTTGCCTTTTCAGCAGATCTGAGTGTTGAAATAAAATCCCTAATAATGATGGTGGGTCTGGTGTCAAAATATTGAATGTGATCCAAGTAGAGTGAGAGTAATGTGGAAATCATCTGCCCCACAGGTAGGGGGAGGGTGTGGGATGGGTTTTTTGGTGGTGGACAATGGGCACTAATTAAGGTATAGGTGTTTCACTGTATGACCAAAACTTGAACCTGAAAGCTTTGTAACTGCTCTCATGGTGGTTCAATAAATAAAATTATAAAAAATGAAAAAAATAGTAAGGTGGAGTTCATGGCCAATTCAATCAGCTAATCAGTGGCTGAATAAATAGCAGCACTCCTACATTAAAAAATAATAAAATAATAATTGTGAATATTAAAAATAGTATTCTAGTTTCTGTGATACAATCCTTAAAGCTTTAAATATTATTTCTATATTCTAGGTACTTACATGAATTTTTAGCTTTGATATATGGAGTGATAGCACAGCGGTAGGGCGTTTGCCTTGCACGCAGCCAACATGGCTGACCCGAGTTCGATTCCTCCACCCCTCTCGGAAAGCCCAGCAAGCTACCGAGAGTATCTTGCCCGCATGGCAGAGCCTGGCAAGCTCCCTGTGACGTATTCGATATGCCAAACACAGTAACAACAAAGTCTCCAATGGAGACGTTACTGGGCCCGCTCGAGCAAATCGATGAACAATGGGAGGACAGTGACAGTGACAGTGATATATAATGCATAGCTTTAATGTCCTCAACACAACAGTAGCTTCCAGCTTGTGGTATAAAATGCACTTTTCATTTACTAGGACCAGTTTTATCCAATTCTATTTTGAGTTCTAAAATTAAGATGCAATTATATATATATATATATTTGCTTTTTCTTAATTTTACTTAATTTAATCTGCATTTAAATTAAGTAAAATGCATTAGATGACTATTTTATGAGTAGTGAAAAATTTTTAAAAATGTTTTTCATTATAAGTTAATATAATAATGTTAATTTTTATGTGTGTTGGTAAACCAAGTTACTGCAACTTCTTTGACCCCAAATTACTAAATGCCCTGCAGGACCATATTATGTTTCAAACTATGTTTGAAAGTAAAAGTTACATGAAAAATAAACATATCAGAATGAAATCCATATCACTGCACTGTACTCCCCCAAATTAAGGTTTCTGTTAAATTTACTCATGATAAAGAAAACCAAAATTCTCAATAGTATCTAATAATTAGACAAATTTAATGCACGCTTTATTTTTTCCCCATTTTTATTTTCTATTTTTTAAAATTTTATTGAATCACCATGAGATAGTTACAAGCTTTCATATTTGTGTTTCAATCACACAATGATCAAACACCCATCCCTCCACCAGGGCACATTCCCCACAACCAATCTCCCCAGTATATTCTGACAATATTCCCCATACTCTCTCTCTACATTTGGGCATTATCGTTTGCAATACAGGCACTAAGAAGTCATCATGTCTGGTCCATTATCTACTTTCATCACACATCTCCCATCGCGACCAATTCCTCACGCCGTCATTTTCTTAGTGATCACTTCTCTATTCGCTGCCTTCTCCCTTCCACTCATGAGGTGGTCTTCCAGCTATGGAGTAATTCTCCTGGTCCTTTTATCTACTGTCCTTAGGTGTCAGCCTCATGTCATGTTATTCTATACTCCACAAATGATTGCAGTCCTACTATGTCTGTCCCTCTCTTTCTGACTCATTTCATTTAGCATCATACTCTCCAGTGATAAGCAAATTTCATGACTTCATCTCTCCTAACAGCTGAGAAGTATTCCATAGTGTAGATGTATCAAAGACTCTTTATCCAGTCATCTACTCTCGGGCACTTGGGTTGTTTCCAGATTTGGGCTATTATGAACAGTGCTGCAATGAACATATAGGTACAGATGTCATTTCTACTGTGCTTTTTTTCATCCTCTGGATATATTCCCAGAAGTGGTGTTACAGGGTCATATGGAAGGTCAATTTCTAGATTTGAAGAACTGTTCATATTGTTTTCCAGAATGGCTGGACCAGTCGGCACTCCCACCAAAAGTGAAAGAGCATCCCTTTTCCCCCACATCCATGCCAACACTGGTTGCCTTTGTTCTTTTGATTGAGTGCCAGTCTTGTGGTGTGAGATGTTATCTCATTGTTGTTTTGATTTGCATTTCCCTGATGACTAGTGATGTGGAGCATTCTTTCATGTGCCTTTTGGCCATTTGTATTTCTTTTTTGAGGAAATTTCTATTCATTTCTTCTCCCCATTTGTTGATGGGGTTGAAGGTTTTATTCGTGTACAATTCTACTAATGTCTTTTACTTGATAAGCTAAGGGTTTGTCAATCATGTATATTCTTTCAGAAAAACAGCTTCTGGTTTCTTTAATACATTGTATTTTTTTTATTTCTATCAATTTTTTTCTGATTGTATTTCTTTCCTCCTACTTTATTAGGATTTCCTCATGCCAATAAATCACAGGGTTTGACATCAGATAATTGATTAGAACCTGTTTCTTGTTCATTAATTCTTGTGGCTATAAATTTTCCCTGTAGTACCAATAGTTTTGTTCTGTTATATTCTAATCAATGTATTTTAAAAGGTAAAGGTAAAGGCCCTCCCGTTGTTCATCGATTTGCTCGAGCGGGCCCAGTAACGTCTCCAATGGAGATTTTGTTGTTACTGTGTTTAGCATATCGAATACATCACGGGTGGCTTGCCAGGCTCTGCCGTGTGGGCGAGATACTCTTGGTAGCTTGCCGGGCTCTCCGAGAGGGGCGGAGGAATCGAACTCGGGTCGGCCATGTTGGCTGCGTGCAAGGCAAATGCCCTACCATTGTGCTATCATTCCAGATCCAGCACCTTAAGCCTATCAGCCACATATGCTAGGGGAAAAGGCAGCTCAGATAGAGAAGGGAGCACCAAATAAAGGGTGTTGGGAGGATCCTCCTAGGATGGGAGAAGCATGCTGAAAGTAGACTATAGACCAAACATGATTGTATTTTAGTTTTTATTAATTTCAAGAACTTTTTTAAATGAAAGCATATTTTTCCGTTTTCAAATTTTTGAGTTTTTACACTTTTAAAAAATAATTAATGTTTTACTTTATAACATTATATGCTGAATGGATCGTTTTATTGTTTATACATTATTAACTTTGTGAATATTCAAATTGTGTCCCCACAAGTGTTTTATTATGAAATTTTTCCATGTGCATCCAGAAATGTGAAATTGACCTTTTGTAAATTTAGGTTCCTCTGTCAGACAATTAGTCCCATTTCTTTCAATTCCTCATTTAGGGCTCTTTTTATCCTTCATTATTGATACTGTCTAGATCTCTGTTCAATGAAAAGACTAAGTATTGTGGTCAAAGGACTAGTACAATGAGTAGAGAATTTGTGTTTCATGTGGCTGACCTGGGTTGAATCCTTACCACCACATATAGTCCCCCAAGTACATCAGTATTGATTCTTAGGTGCAGAGTCAAATGCAGAGCCATGTGTAAGCCCTAAGCACTGCTTCAGGTATGGGTCCGAAACCAAAATAAATAAATAGATACAGACTGCGTATTAAAATCTCCTACTATCAGTTTGCCATGTATCTCCTCAGATTCAGTAGTACATGCTTCATTAAGTTTGCTGTCCCATGCGTTCTTAATCTGGAAACTAGCTGTGGTCCTATATGTAATTATGAAGCAAAGCAGGTGATCTGCACTCATGGATAATGAAAAATCTTTTGAGAAACCCCAGCTACAGAAGAGCTCTTTAACATTCTGGCTGATAACTCCAGTGATAATGATTAAGCTCATTCCTGAACTAAAGAAACAATGTTGAAAAATTTCAGCAGGGAAAAATAAAATATGAGAATATCTCAAACAGAAATAACCATTCAGAAGAACATATGAGAACTAAATATGTGATAGAGGAAATAAGCAACAGAATAGCAGAAGCAAAATAATAGGTCAGTGAACTAAGGGATGAGATGCATGAGCCCCTTTATAAAGAAGAAAAGAAGTAAAGAAGAAAGGAAAAATAAGATAACATTAGTGAGCTCTTGGAGAGGTTGAGGAAAAATATATCCAAATAATGTGGTCACTGAGCAGAAAGGGAAAATGGGTGTTAAGGGAAATAGTTTTGATGAGAACAATTATAGCAAAAAATTCCCCTTTTTAAAGACCCACTTGGACTCCCAACTCAAGGAATATCAAGATCAAAATGAAACAAACAAACAAAAAAAAAAACACCAATGCATGCATTAATTAAAATGGCAAAAGCCAATGATAGAAATAACATCTTAAGAGTAGCATTGCGCTGTCCTCCCGTTGTTCATCGATTTTCTCAAAGTGAGCCCAGTAACATATCCATTTTGAGACTTGTTACTGTGTGGCATATTGAATACATCACGGGTAGCTTGCCAGGCTTTGCCATGCAGGCGAGATACTCTCGGTAGCTTGCTGGGCTCTCTGAGAAGAAAGGAGGACTCAAACCTGGCTCACCGGGCTGGCTGCACACAAGGCAAACACCCTACCACTGTGCTATCATTCCAGACCCAACACCTTAAGCCTATCAGCCACACATGCTAGGGGAAAAGGCAGCTCAGATAGAGAAAGGAGCACCAAATAAAGGGTGTTGGGAGGATCCTCCCAGGATGGGAGAAGCATGCTGAAAGTAGACTATAGACCAAACATGATTGCCACTCAATGCCTCTTTTGCAAACCACAACACTCAAAAGGAGAGAGAGAGAACAAAAGAGAATGCCCTACCACAGAGGCAGGGTGGGATAGGGGGAATGGGAGGTGGAAGGAATACTGGGATTCGTGGTGGTAGAAAATGGGCACTGGTGGAGTGATGGGTATTTGATCATTGTACAACTGAAACCCAAGCACAAAAATTTGTAAGTCCACAGCTGTACCTCATTGTGTTTCATGAATAAAAATGAAAAAAAAATAGTATCAACAAACCTAAAAATTCTCTATATGGTAAACCTATAATAATCGCAGCAGATAATTTAAATGTCACTGTCACTGTCCTGTTGTTCATCGATTTGCTCTAGTAACATTGTGAAAATTGTTACTGTGTTTGGCATATTGAATACGTCATAGGTAGCTTGCCAGGCTTTGCCGTGAGGGCGAGATACTCTCGGTAGCTTGCCGGGCTCTCCAAGAGGGGTGGAGGAGTTGAACTCGGGTCAGCCATGTTGGCTGCATGCAAGGTGAACACCCTACCCGCTGTGCCATTGCTCCAGCCCATAATTTAAGTGAAACCCTGAAAATTATGAAGAAATGGTATATTATACCCAACAGACTAAATTAAATTGGCTTTCAAACCAACCAAACAAACAAAACTCCAGTAGGTTTTCAAGGTTATTCAAATTCAATGATGCAATATAAAAACACCACTGAAAATAAATAAATAGGTAGAGGAATAATTTTTCACTAAGAAATTTCTGTAAGATACACTAGGTAGTCTCATTTAAAAAGCTAAGGGAAGACTAACTAAAGAAACATCCAGTCGCAAATTAAAAGATGTCATTTAATTAGTTTGGTGCAGTGATCTGGTTAAATATCAATGGTCTCAGTTTATGAAAATCAAATAGAGAAAAAAAAGAGACTAGATGCCTCAGAAAACTAAATCTTTCTTCAGTTGACAAGGACTATGATAATAAATACAAGCTCAAAGTAAAAAAAAATACTGGGAAACAATCTTATAGGCTAATAGACTTCATTTTTATAAAGGCAATAAAAGAAATGGACATTATATAATAATTCAAAGATCAATACATCAAAGAGACTTCAAATAAATGCACAAAAGAAGTCTCTTAAAAATATGTAAGCAGGTAAATTGGATCATAAATAAAGTGGAGAAATTATAACAGACACATAAACATTTTTAAATGTCACATAAGAACAGTTTTATTCCTCTAAATTAGATAACATTGAAGAAATGTAAAAATTATTAGCATCCTACAACCTCTTGAAATGGAGTCAATGAATTAGAAAATGTTAATATTCATATTGCTGTCAAGTCCATCAAGACAATTATCAAAAATCTTTCAATGAATAAAAGGACTGCCAGAAGAGACCATTAGTGAGTTTTCCCAAACATTCTAAAAGGTTCTATCTGTCCTTCTCAAGTTCTGTTGGGAAATGGAATACACAGGAATTCTCCCAAATAGTTTCTGTGTGACCAACATTACCCTGATATTGAAAGCAGGCAAAGTCATTACTAAAAAAGAAAACATAAGACAAATATTCCTAATTAATATACATACAAGCATATTCAATATGCCAAACACAGTAACAACAAGTCTCACGAAGGAGATGTTACTGGGCCCGCTCGAGCAAATCGGTGAACAATGGGAGGACCGTGACCATGACAAAGCATATTTAATAGAATACTTGTGAATCAAATACAGAAACACATCATGGCCAAGTAGGATTCACCTCAATAATCGAAGAATTGTTAAATATGTCAATAAATTAACATTATACATCACATCATTGAAGAGAAAAAAATTATATGACAATCTGAACCCTAGAGTTAGGCAGTGAAGTGATGCCCCATTTCTCACTTCTAAGCTCATGTATGCTGCATCAAGACAATATTGTCAATAAGACTATCACACTGTCAGGCTTATGGCTCTGATCTTTGTCCAGAACTAACATGTGCCCAATCATTGGTAATAGGGCTTTAGTCTAATTGTGTGATTGCTAACAGTTGTCCTAGCACACAAAACTTCCAACTGCATTGACTAATTTGGAATCAACACTTTTTTAAGTATGGCAATGCTCATTTTGCTTATAGTTTTTATGAATTCCAATAGAGAATTTGTAGTCTGTGGTAAGGGGAAAGACCCAGAGACTACAAAACCCAGCTCCCGAAAGTGCGCAGCCGCATTTGCACACGTGCAACATCCTATTATCCCATTCTTACTTTGGACAAACTGGCAGGCTACTGAACGTAAACTGCCCACACGGCAGAGTCTGGCAAACTCCCAGTGGTGTACCCAATATGCCATATATCAGTAACAATGATGGGTCTCGTTCTCCTAACCCTGAAAGAGCCTTGAATATGGCACTTTTTAAAAAATCTCAGGACTAGGATGAAGGAGACGTTACTGGGGCCTGCTCGAGGCAATCGGCGAGCAACAGGATGGTCGTGATCGTGATCGGTAAGGGGCATGGTTGCCAGGATCCTAATTTGAGGGTCCAGCAATTCAAGGTCATGCATTCAGGTGAAGGATAATATTTATCTGTAGGTGAATTAACTGTACACTGTAACAACTCGTGATTCCTGTTGCCTTGGTTATGGTTGGATTGACTAACAAGGTGCTTTTGTGATATAAGGATGTAATTCACTTAATAATAAGCAAGTGGGGTCTGGCAGGAGCCAGTGCTACCTGTCTTCCAAGAGGGAATAGTCTGATCATTGTTATTTGCCCTCCAATAATTTAGGTAATTGCCTGAGTTATTGGGGCTACACCTCTCATCTTTGTATAGTGGTATAGTTGGTTCCAAGAAGATTTTTACCGGTGCTGCTGTCAGCAAAATGGCTAAAGTTTGCCAAAATGGCACCAGTCAATGGACAACAACCCCAGCGTATTATCGACACTATTTTTCCGTTATGACTCCAACCATGTCACAATATTTTTAAAATTATTGCTGTATTGGATCCCATAGCTAGCAAGTTTTTTCCATAGTACTCTGGAAAATTACAAGTTGTTTCTTCTCTGTACCTTTTTCTTGTCTTTTTATTGCTGTCACAACATGGGACTCCTACCCTTTATATTGGATTATAAAGTTGAGGTGATAATATTTAGGCAAAATTTCCTTTCATTTCTGAAAATTCACAACTTGAGGATTTCTTCTTGATTACAGTTTTTGTCCGCATGATATTCCATTTTTCCCTTTGGTATTTTACCTCTCTAAATAGGGGTACTGTCTTGTCAACATTTGTGAAAGAGCTACTTTTTCAGGTGTTAGATCTGCTTCTGATTAGGAATGTCCATATGTACTTGGATACCTGTGATTACGGGATTTCATCAGCACAAATTTTCTCTATTTTGCCATCATGCACCAGCCACAACTTTGCTTTCTGATGTGTGCATTAAAAGTGTATCAAGTGCAACAAAATCAATAACTTGCTATCCAAATAAAAATATTACATGCCAAACATATTAAAAACTACTTATTAATGGAAAAATATTTGAACTTGACTTTATGGTGACTGAATATGAGAGCTCATATTTTTATTGTGTGACATTGTATATATAATACATATATATATATATATACAGTATAGATATCTGAAGATGTGCCTCATAGATTTCATAGAACTCCAACTTTCTACTTAATGGGATATGCTGTATTGGAGATTTTTTATGAAAGAAATAAGAATGCCATAGAGAATGGAGAATCACATAATCTTGTTATCTGCCTTTTGGTTCACTGCTACTCTTGATTAAAACTGATGGCCTTATTAATTTTCATATGACTCTAAATATGATATATTTTTATAATCCAATTTAGAGCTGTCAGAATCTATGATGTTATCTAAGAGACATTTCCTTTGGAACTTTTAGTTTTTAAAACAATGCATCACCTTCCTCTTAGTAGAATTTTAAGAAGTGAGGAAAAATTGTGGGTAATCAATATATAGTATTAGGCTGAATGTCCTTTCCACTAAAATATTACTATTTCTTATTAGCTTATAATATTTTGCTTTAAAAGCCTTTGTCTCATTAGCATTAATATGTCATATAATCATATAATAGCATCTAATTATCATATCTTACTATTAGAGAGTTGTAATCACATTAGTACTTATAATTCTCTATAATCTGTTGATTTGTAGTATGGCACCTAGGGTGTGTGCCCTATGTGTGCACGTCCTAGATTCAGTGTGTTAACCACATGTATATGTCCTTGATTCAAGCACTGCATTCCACAGTCCTCCAATCAGGATCAGAATGTCCCTTCAGGCACTACGGGGCCTAGGAGGCACTTCTTTGTGTCCTAGCATGGAACTGTTGAACCAGTTGACTATTACCTGGAGAGGCTCCTGGGCCCTGAAAACTACTTGGGAGTCTTACCAGATTAAATTATACAAATGGGATTTCTAATTGGATTTTATACATAATTTAATGTTGTAATTCATTGTTATAAATAGAAATTATCCTGAATTATCATCAATCATAATATTATTATGTGCATTGGAAACAGTTAAGCTCTTTCTTAGCAGAGCTAAGTCCGAAATATAATACAACCAGCAAGGTTCTCATCTTTCATACAATAGACCCAGGTTCAATTCAGGCCATCAAAATTGTCCCCTGAGCACCAACAGGAGAACTTTCTGAATGCAAAACCAGGAGTAACCCCTTAGCTTTGCCATGTGTGGCCCAAAATCAAAACGGAAGGAAGAAAGGAAGAAGGAAGGAAGGAAGGAAGGAAGAAGGAAGGAAGGAAGGAGGGAGGGAGGGAAGGAAAGATGGAAGGAAGGAAGGAGGAAGGAAGGAAGAAAGAGATGAAGGGAGGGAAGGAGGGAGGGAGAAAGGAAGGGAGGAAGAAGGGAGGAAGAAAGAAGAAAAACTTTCTTAGAAATGCTCAAGCATATAATGCAATATCACTAAATATAATTATCATATTACACCCCATAAATCAGTCATTTTATAATTGGAAGTTTGCAACTTTGGACTTCACACCATTTTCCTCAACCACTTTTCAAGCTTAAAAATAGCAGCTCATATACTGCAATGATAATGTGCTTGTGTATTATGCTACCTTCTCAAAGAGAGAAGAGCAGCAGTGTTGGCTGATGCAGCAAGCTGGGAAAAGTATTCACAATGCCCACCTGGCCTTTGCCACCTATAAGACTAAGATGACTGCCCTCCAATGTCCTGATGGATGTAGTACATCTTCCAGAAGGGCAATGAAGAAGGTTATCCACGACTTCTACTTGGACCTCTTCAATAGCCTTGTCCACCTGCCCACATACCAAATCCTGCAGGATGGATATGTCATTCCCAAAGTTCTCCCTTCTGAAATCTGACACGCCATTTCTTTGGTAAAGAATCAAATAGCACTTGGCCCAGATAAAGTCAGACCTCAACACCTGAAGAATCTGTCATCAGTACTCATCAATACACTGGCTGGGTTCTTCATATGCTACCTGTGTGAAACCAAGATTCTGTCCCAATGGAAAACCAGCAGGATTGTTCTACTGTACAAGAAGGGAGACATCCGCAACATTGGTAACTATCGCCCGATCTGGCTGTTGTCCATTGTTTACAAGCTGTTCACTTGAGTCATCATGAGTAGGATTGGTAGGACAGGAGATGAAGGGCAACCATTTGAGCAAGCCTGATTCTGAAAAGGATTCAGCATGACTGACCATATTCACCTGGTGACCAAGCTCATTGAGGTTTTGCCAGGGTTCAAGACGTTGCTCTATGTAATGTTCATAGATTTAAAGAAGACCTTTGATTCTGTTGAGACTGAAGTAGACAATAAAACCCTAACAAAACAGTATGTTCAAATTCAATACATCAGGGTCCTCCATGAGCTGTATTATGGATTCACCACCAGGATCTCACTATTCTACAAGAAAGTGATCATCGATGTAAAGAGAGGGGTTCAGTAGGGTGATAACATTTCACCTAAACTCTTCAGTGCCATCCTCGAGAACATCATGTTTACACTTGAATGGGATGGAATGGGAGTGAAGATAGACGGTCTGCAACTATACTACCTCCACTTCACTGATGACATCTTTCTAAGAACAACAAACATTAGCCAAGTGGCACAAACGCTGGTCGACATCGACCATGAGTGTGGAAAGGTCTGACTGTAGCTGAATCTCATGAAAACAATGTTCATGAGAAATGAACTAGTTTCTGACGTCCTATTTGCTCTCAATAGAATAAACATATCTGCATGCAGCAGTTATGAGTACCTGGGATGAGAACTCAACGTGAGGAATGATTTGGTGCCAGAATTGCACAGAGGAAGAGAGCGGCATGGAACGCCTTTAAGAGTGTCGAAGAAATTAATAGGATGAAGAATCTCTGGTCACATCTTTTTGAGTCCGCTGTTCTTCCTGCATTAACGTGCGCTTCAGAGTCCTGGGCCCTAAGAAAACTGTATGAGAATGCTAGCTATTCAGGTATCTCAAAGAGGAATCGAAAGAGCTATGCTTGGAATATGTTTCACCCAAGTGAGAAAAGAAATCTGGAGTTCTGACCTTTGCCGAAGATCGAGGACCAGGGATGCTGCCTCATTTGCCAAGGTGTCAAACATCAGATGGGCCAGACACGTAATGCGATTTGGAGATGACCGCTGGACTAGAGCCATTACTGACTGGATTCTATGGAATGTCAAAAGAACGCCTGGCCGCCCACCAACGAGATGGTCAGATTTCTTTGTCAAGATCCTCAAAGAAAGGTTTGATGCTTTTCATGTTACTGGAGAGAGCGGACACCATTGAGTAGACTAGCAAGTAGCAGAGATGAATGGAGACGTTAATGGCACCCATTTGAGCAAATTGATGAGCAACAGGATGACAAGTGTGCAAGTGAAGTAATTATGCTAAGTTATATATACACACAAGTTTATTAATAAACACAGACATATTAGTAAAGGTATAGTTACTACTTCTAGTCAACATTATTTAAGTATAAATGCAATTTTATTAAAATGACTTTTTCTGTTTCTATTTTTAATCATGTTTCAATTTTTTTAAAAAATATTTTTAAGCAGTTTTTAATTTTTTGGTTACTTTGGGAATTGAGGTGGAGTGTTGGAGTGCATATTTGACAGTGTTCATGGGTTTTTCCTGGCTCTGAACTCAAAGATTATTTCTGGTGGTTCTCAGGGTGATCATATGTGGATCGAGATTCAAAAGGGCCTGCCACCTTTAATGCAAGTGTTTTAATCCCTCCACTGTCTCTTCAGCAATGAATAGCCTTTTTAAAGCTTGTATATGACTGTAGCAGCTTCCAAATTAAAACTTTTTATATTGATAAATGCACGTTTTCCCAATTAGTGTCCCCAAAGGGAAGCAAACCTGACTTTGGTACAAACAGCACTTGTGTTTTCAATAACGAGTTATTTGCCAGTTTAAATATATGATATAAAACACTTTTGTTAATTTTCATTTCATTTTCATTTCATCATCCTGTTATTCGTAGATTGCCTCGAGCAGGACCCAGTAACGTCTCTTTCGTCCTAGCCCTGAGATTATATTCAAGGCTCTTTAGCAGAATGAGACCCATCATTGTTACTGGTATTTGGCATATTGGGTACGCCACGGGGAGTTTGCCAGACTCTGCCCTGTGGGCAGGCTACATTCGATAGCCTGCAAGTTTGTCCAAAGTAGGAATGAGATAATAAGATGTCATAAAAAGATGTCCTGATAAGACGTCACGCTCTGAGTCTTGGCCGTTGATGGGATTACACGGCGCCAGGGGGCCAGGTGGTGGGTGTGACCCCCGCCTACTGGGATTTGGAGGATCTGGGTGGAAGATGCTCGACTCCAGTCCGAGTAGGCTTGGAGTTCTCGGCCCCGGAACCCGTGTGGCTTTGTCCCTCTGCCAGTACCTTCATGTGTGCGGAGAGTGGTCTCAGCATGGTGGTGGCTGGTCCTGGAGGTCTTCGGCTGCCGAAGCCCTGGTCGGGGCGGGGAGGAAAGCTCAACCCGCTCCCCTCCAAGGGGCCTCGGCGAGGAACAGCCAGGCGCGGGGGCAGAAGACTGCACTGTTCTCTTGTTAATTTTAATTTTATAAAATTATATTAAAAATGTTATGCTAAGTTTTTTTTTTCTTGTAATAACCCTACACTGTAGTACTGTCCTCCAGTTGTTCATCGATTTGCTTGAGTGGACACCAGTAACGTCTCACAAAAAAATTGTGAGACATGTTGGTACTGTTTTTCGCATATTGAATACATCACAGGTAGCATGCCAGGTTTTGCCATGCGCGAGACACTCTCAGTAGCTTCCTGGGCTTTCTGAGAAGGGTGAAGGAATCGAACCCCAGTAGGCTGCATGCAAGACAAATGCCCTTCTCGTTATGCTATTGCTCCAACCCATGTAATAGCAAAAGTATAAAAAATTCAAATTGGTGACAGAATGATTTTAAATCATCCTAAGAAATAGAATTCCCTTTGACTTTGAATTTTTTATTTTTATTTATTGGCTTTTTGGGTCACACCCAGTGATGTTTAGGGCATACTACTGTCTCAGCACTCGGAAATTATTCCTGGCAGTTCTCTAAAGTTCTCTAAAGGATGGCAGTGACCAAACCTGGGTCAGCCTGATTCAAAGCAAATGCCCTACATGCTATACTATCACTCTGGCCACAACTTCAAATATTTTAATAAGTATCATTTTCATCATTAACAATTTATTAAGCATCTACCATGAATTAATAAGTTTAATAAACCATGTAGACTTAAATATGAAGTATATACTTTTATTGCAAATGTACAGATTTGTAGGACATATGCAAAAAAAGATAAACTTTTGAACAAAAGTAGTACTGTTAAAACATGGCAAAATTATGATGCAAAATATTGTCAGGAGATTTGACTTAATATAATTGAAAATCTCATTTGAAGGAAGAAATTTTCAGTAGGGTGACGGATTTTTATTCCAAAATATATCTGACAAATTATATTTCTCACTTCCAGCACTCTTGACTCACATCCCAGCCTTTATCACCTAATTCTGTGGAAAAAATCCTGGCCACCTCAACTACAATAAAACAATAATCCACTGGCCTACTCCAATTCTGACAAAAGAACAGTACAGGGCCAATATTAAAGAGCACCTCCTCCAACGTTTCCCTAACTGCCCATCATAAGCTACAGAATCATGCTTGAGAGAAAGGTCAGATTCGAGAAAGGGAGAAGGATGCCCAGCTTATTCAGAATCCTCTCCCACAATAATGAAAAGTACTAGTAAATCCCAAGGTTTTACCTTTCGATAACTACATCAGCATGAAGAAACAGTGCAAATCTCCACTGCAAGGAGAGGATGAAGAAAAGAGTCCCAAATCCTCAACCAGGGTTATCCACAAATATCTTCTCTCCAATAAAGAATTCCGAGATTAAATGCTGAGGATGTTCAAGGAACTACTCAAAGAATCAATGGAGGTGACATCCAGAAAATTAAAGGAAGAAAGGAAAAAAACCGTGGAATGGATGGTCAAGAAAATACAGGAAGAAATGAGAGCAGAAATAAAAAAAAAGCTACAAAAGGAAGTGTCACAAATAAAGGATTTGGTAGATGAAATTAAAAACTCAGTGGCTGCCCTCAGCAGTAGAATGAATACAGCTGAAGACAGGATCAGTGAGCTTGAAGATGAGCAACAGAAATCACATAGGGAACAACAAACAATGGAAAAAAACCTCAAAATAGCCCTAAGGAGAATCAGAGACCTAGGGGATGACACCAAGAGGAACAACATTAGATTCATTGGAATACCAGAAGGACAGGAGGCAACCTCAATGAAAAAGCAACAGTCAAAGAAATCATTGCTGATAAGTTTCCAGAGTTAAAGAATGCAGACATCCAGATCCAAGGAGCCAGAAGGGTGCCAGCTAAATGAGATCCAAATAAAAACACTCCGAGGCATATCATAGTGAGAACGATGGATGCTGTGGACAGAGACACAATACTAAAAGCAGCAAGGTCAAAGAAGGAAATCACATACAAAGGAGCACCCCTTAGATTCATAGCAGACCTATCAGAGGAAACCCTCCAAGCCTGAAGGCAATGGTGGGATGAAGTGAAAAAACTCAATGAAATGAATACCTCATCAAGAATACTTTATCCAGCTAAACTCTCACTCAAACTCAATACACCATTTTGTAGATGAACATCAGCTCAGGGACTTCATAGACTCAAAACCAAATCTAAAGAAGGATTAAAGGGGCTCCTTAAGATAAGAAGGAAAACACTTATAAACACAATCAACCCCTACAGAAAGATGGCACAAAATTCCATGACAATAATCTCTCTCAATGTCAATGGTCAAAATGCACCAATCAAGAAACACAGAGTGGCGAAATGGATCCAGAAACTGAAACCAACATTCTTCTGTCTACAAGAAACTCATCTGAACAATCAGAGCAAACACAGACTCAAAGTTAAAGGATAGAAAACAATCCTGCAAGCAAAAAGCTCCTTCAAAAAGTTGAGGTGGCCATACTAGTATCTGACAACATAGATTTAAGGTTGAAAAAGATTAGAAGGGACATCAAAGGCTATTTTCTATTTATCAAGGGATACATACAACAGGAAGAAATCACACTCTTAAATGTATACTCATCTAATGAGGGACCAGCTAAATACTTTAAAAAACTACTAACAGATTTTAAGGAGGACATTGCTAGCAACACAATAGTAATTGAAGATTTCAACATAGCCTTATCACTTCTGGATAGATCAAGAAGAACAAAACTCAGCCAAGAAATATTGGCTTTGGAGGAAGAAATAGAAGAGAGAGGGCCAATAGACCTATACAGGGTTTTACACCCCCCAAAAAAGAATACACATTCTTCTCCAGTGCACATGGAACATTTTCCAAAATAGTCCACGTGCTAGGCCACAAAAAATACCTCAATAGAATCAGGAGGATAGAAGTAGTATCAACAATCTTTTCAGACCACGATGTGCTGAAGATAGAAGAAGATCACACAATGACACCAAAAAACAAATCAAAAACCTGGAAATTAAATTCAATGTTGAACAACAAGTGGGTCAGGAAGGAAATCAAGGACAAAATCAACAGATACCAGGAAACAAATGAGAATGAAGACACGAGCTATCAGAACCTATGGGATGAAACTAAAGCCATGCTAATAGGAAAATTTATAGCGTTGCAAGCATTCCTAAGGAAAGTCTTCCGCAAAACAAAAGCCCAGGCGGATTCACTAGTGAATTTTTCCAAACATTTAAAGAAGACATTTTGCCAGTTCTCCTTAAGCTTTTCCAGAAAATTGAAAAAACAGGAACTCTTCCAAACAGCTTCTATGAGGCATATATCTCCCTAGTACCAAAAGCAAACAAAAACACCACCGGCAAAGAAAACTATAGGCCAATATTCCTGATGAACACGGATGCGAAGATCCTCAACAAAATATTAGCAAATAGAATCCAACAACTCATCAAAAACATCATACACCAAGACCAAGTGGGATTCATCCCGGGGCTGCAAGCATGGTTTAACATTTGGAAATCGATCAACATAATCCATCATATCAACAAAAGTAAAGATAAAAATCATATGATCATATCAATAGATGCATGAAAGCTTTTGACAAGATACATCACCCATTTATGATGAAAACTCTCACCAAAATGGGTTTTGAAGGAACTTATAGAAGGCATCCATATAGAAAAGGAAGAAATCAAGCTCTCACTATTTGCAGAAGATATGATACTATATCTCAAAAACCCTAAATCCTCTACCAAGAAACTCCTAGAAACAATAGACTCATACAGTAAACTTGCAGGCTATAAAATTAATGCCCAGAAATCCATGGCCTTCCTATACGCAAATAATGAGACAGAAGAGAGTGACAGGAAAAAAACAACCCTGTTCACAATTGTGCCCAATAAAATCAAATACCTCGGAAACAGTCTAAGTAAAGAGGTAAAGGAACTCTACAATGAAAACTACAAAATGATACTTCATGAAATAAAAGAGAATATGAGGAAATGAAAACATATTCCCTGCTCATGGATAGGAAGAATTAACAATGTCAAAATGGAAAAACACCCCAAAGCATTATACAGATTCAATTTGATTCTTATGAGTAATATCCATGAAATTCTTCAAAGAACCTGACAAGCACTCCTGAAATTCATATGGAACAATAAACGCCCATGAATAGAAAAAGCAATTCTTGGGGAAAAGACATGGGGAAGCATTAACCTCCCCAACTTCAAACGATGTTACAAAGTGGTAATAATTAAAACAGCATGGTACTGGAACAAAGACAGGGCCCCAGACCAATGGAAAAGGGTGGAATATTCATACACACAACCTCAAATGTATGAACATCTAATCTTTGATAAGGGAGCAAGAAATGTAAAGTGGAGCAAGGAAAGCCTCTTAACAAATATTGCTGGCATAACTGGACAACTCCATAGAAAAAATGGACTTAGACCTCGACCTAACACCATGGACAAAAGTCAGATAAAAATGGATTAAAGAACTCAACATCAGGCCAAAATCCATAAGGTATTTTGAAAACAAGTTTGGAAAACCCTCCATGATATTGAGGCTAACAGTATCTTCAAAGACAACACTCCACTGACCATCCAAGTGGAAACAGAGATAAATAAATGGGACTATCTTAAATTAAGAAGCTTCTGTGCCTCAAAAGATACAGTAACCAGAATACAAAGAGAATCTACAGAATGGGAAATTTTATTCACCCAATACCCATCTGATAAGGGGTTGATATCAAGAATATACCAAGCACTGGTTGAACTCCACAAAAAGAAAATGTCCAACCCCATCAAAAAATGGGGTGATGAAATGAACAGAAACTTTCTCAAAGAAGAAATTCTAATGGCTAAAAGGCACATGAGAAAATGCTTCACATCACTAATCATCAGAGAAATGCAGATCAAAACAACAATGAGATATCATCTCACACCACAGAGACTGGCCCACATCCAAAAGAACAAAGGCAACTGATGTAGATGTGGATGTGGGGAGAAACGGACAATCCTACACTGCTGCTGGGAATGCTAACTGGGTCAGACCTTTTGAAAAACATTATGGATGATTCTCAAAAAATTTGAAATTGAGCTCCCATTTGATCCAGCAATACCACTCCTGGGAATATATCTTGGAGAGGCAAAAAAGTATAGCTGAAATGAGATCTGCACTTCTATGTTCATTGCTGCACTGTTCAAAATAGCCAAAATCTGGAAAAAAACAGAGTAACCGAGAACAGATGACTGGTTAAAGAAACTTTGGTACATCTATGCAATCGAATACTATGCAGCTGTTAGAAAAGATGAAGTCATGAAATTCATATACAAGTGGTACTACATGGAAAGTATCATGCTAAGTTAAATGAATCAGAAAGAGAGGTACAGACTAGAAAGATTACATTCATCTGGGGAATATAAAGTAACAAAATATGAGACTAACATCTAAGAATAGTTGATATAAGTATCAGGAGGTTCACTCCATGGCTAGGGGATAGGGCAGCTCAGATAGAGAAGGGGACCCCAAGTAAAGGGTGTTGTGAGGATTCTCCCAGGATGAAAGATGCATGCTGAAAGTAGACTATAGAAACTTCAGCACCCAAAAGGAGAGAGAGAACAAAAGGGAATGCTCTGCCACAGAGGTGATATGGGAGGGGAGGGGTGGGGGTTTGGAGGGATACTAGGATCATTGGGGGTGGAGAATGGGCACTGGTGGAGGGATGGGCACTCGATGATTTTATAACTGAATCCCAATCACAAGAACTTGTAATGTCCATAACTGTGCCTCATGATGTTTCACTAATAAAAAAAAACATATCTGACAGAGGCAAAATCTCCTGCCCCTGTGTCAGGCTGTCTTTACCAGGGCCCCTCGGAGTGGGGCGGGTTGAGTTTCCCTCCCAGTCCCAAGCAGAACGCCAGCAACTGAAAACTTCCAGAACCCAGCCACAGCCATGCTCAAGGCCATTCTCCACACACTCAGATGAGTCTTACGCATAAAGGAACCAGTAGTGGAACCCAGGTATGAGGGACCGTGGCTGAGATCTCCAAGGCTGCTTGGATAGGGGCGGGGCCTTCTCCATCCAGACCCCCAGTTTTTCAGTAGCTTGGCAGTCATACCCACACACTGCCCCCAGTGTCATGTAATTTCACCAACGGTCAAGATCAGGAGACTAAAAAACAAAGCTCCCACAAGAGAGCGACGCAGTATTGAGGCTGCAAGAACTCTTATAGTCTAGCCCACTGATGTACCTAAAGCACTACCTATGTGTTTGCTTTTAACATACTTGCTTGTATTCTCTTTTATATGGGTTGAAATGGCCCCAGAATGAAATACATAAACCTTCACACACTTCCCTCTTATTGTGGTGGGAAGATGCTCGCTGGTTGGGTGGGTGTTTTAATATTATTTGTAATGAAATATTGTGAATTGCACTGTAGCACTGTCCTCCAGTTGTTCTTCAATTTCCTCGAGTGGGCCCAGTAACATCTTCATTGTGAGACTTGTTGTTACTGTGTTTGGCATATTGAATACATCACAGAGAGCCAGGCTTTGCCGTGCGGGAAACATACTCTCGGTAGCTTGATGGGCTCTCCAAGAGATTTATGAGAATAAACTGTATAAGATACAAAAAAAAAATCTGATAGAGGAAAA
Source organism: Sorex fumeus (assembly GCF_029834395.1). Taxonomy (NCBI): domain Eukaryota; kingdom Metazoa; phylum Chordata; class Mammalia; order Eulipotyphla; family Soricidae; genus Sorex; species Sorex fumeus. The sequence goes on from NW_026606067.1 coordinate 29,108,473, forward strand.
AGTGGAGTGAAGTTTAAGTGCAGAGCACAAAACACTTTGCAAAATGTAAATGTTTTAAATTGACTATCATTATTAAGTTATAAGAAATTGTTATTTTTTCTTAGGGTTGATGAAATGAAGTGGCAGTTTATTAGACATTGGTGTTGAAATAATGCTAAAGATATTAAAAGGAATATGTCATTGTTTTAGACAATGCCAATTTCCAAATAAGAATTTTTTCCTTACTCATAATACATACAGGATTTAAGGTGCTTTCTTTGCAAGTAGCTGACCCTGGTTTACTCAAAGGTATCATATACATGAGATCTACTAGAAGTAATCCCTGACCATAGAAAGAGGAGCAAGGCCTGTCTAGCTCTGGGTGTGTCTTTCCCTCCCACTCCCACATAAAGACATTTTTATTCATGTCCTAGATATTCAAAAATATGTTTGAGTGTCTACCATGTGCTGATTTTTCATTATGAGTAGGTCTACTGTGTCACAAGTTCTCAAATATATAAAACTAAATTGTTCCTTTTCTTAGAAAAGTGAAAGCATAACAACATTGACAAGAGAGACTACATAAAAGAGGACAGTAGAAACAGCTCCTGCAATTACTCATCAGAGTAATTAAAAAATGATGGGCATAAAAAGAATGAGAAGAGGGGTATGGTGCCTCCAGCCAGTCAATCTGTACCCGTGAGGCAAGTGCATCAGCAGCCTGATGTCACTGTCATTCAAATACCCCCAAATTGCTGCTGTGCCTTTGGCCAGACCCCAAAAACTTGAAACAAAGTTTACCAAGAAAGTAAAAGGCCAAAAGTTAGGTATGTGGGAAACACACCCACAAACCACCTCCAGCTCAGCTATATAATTGGAGGCATGGCCTCTCTGGTTCCTAATCGGGCTGTTTCACGGCCATGATCCCAGAGACTCAGAGATGAACCTCTGAACCCAAAAACTTTTGGCAGAAATGCGTCCTGTTCCTACAGTAGGTTACTAGGGCTGGTCCACTCCAGGTGGGAATAGGTTTCATGCCTTGGCCTGATCGTCTTGGTGGCCCAGTGACCATCATCCTCCAGAGGCCACTGGACAGACAGGTTTGAACCTGCAGTGACGAGATACGTGGGGCCTCACCGGATGGGGGTGGAACCAGCCCTTTCCTCCCCATCCCAGCTAGACCCCGAGTTGCCGCCTACAAACGGTCTCTCTGGCTCCTGATCAAGCTGTTTAATGGCCTTAAACCCAGAGACTCAGAAACAAATCTCGAAACCCAACAGCTTTTGGCAAAAATGCATCTGGACCACATACACGGTCATGGCTCCAGAGGCAAAAGGACATAATCCAGAGCCCAGCAGGTCGCAGCAGAAAAGTGAATAGACCATGCGTTAAACTATGGTGCCATACCTCCCCTGGAGGAAAAGGGTGTTGCTCCCTTCCGCCTTTCTCCCCCCGACAGCAAGGTGGCCGCTGCCTCAGAATTTATAGGAAAGCCAGGTATGAGCTGGCGGTGATGGGGCAACTGCAGTCTCATGGGAAGGGGGGTGGTACCGGCTTGTCCTTAACGCCCTACCGAGGTCATGAGTTGCCCCTAATGTGCGGGCCTCCGGCACAGCCATAACACCAGATGCACAGGAACAAATTTTGTAATTATCTGGCTCTTTGCAGAAATCCAAAATCATTATATGATTCTCATAACCAGCTCTAGAAAACAAAGTATTTCACAATGCCTTTTTCAGCAATTCTGTTTGTTGGGGCGGGAATTCTAAACAATAATGGTGCATCTTTTGTCGAAATAATGAACGTAATTAATGTAGAAAAGAGTTAAGTGGAAATCATCTGCCTTACAGGCATTGGGAGGGGTGGAGGGGGTTAAACTGGGGTTCTTGGTGGTGAAAAATGAGTACTGGTAAAGGGAGAGGTGTTTGATCATTTTATGACCGAGACTTAAACCTGAAAGCTTAGTAACTTTTCCCACAGTGATTCAATAAATAAATATAAGAAGAAAAAAATTATAAGGATTTTAAACATCATCCTGAGGAAGAGTAATTGAGATTTGCTTTGATTTTATTTTGTAATTTCAAGGAGAGAAATTTGAAGCAATTTCAGCTCATGCATGATTTTATCTTGCAGAATCTTTATATATATTTATATATTAAAAATACAACTTTTTCTTACTGAAGCAATAGTACAGTGGGTAGGGAATTAGTTCCATTGGCAGATGCAGACCCCTAGTGTCCCATACGCTCCTCAGGAACCCACCAAGAATGGTACCTATGCTTAGAGTAAGAAGTAAGCACTGAGGACTACTGAGGTTGCCCCCATTTGATTTTTTTTTTGTTTGTTTGTGGCTGGAGAGACAGTACAGCAGATAGGGCACTTGCCTTGCACATGGCCAACCCGGTATTGGTCTTTGGCACCTCTATGGTCCTCCAAGCCTGCCTGAAGTGATCCAGACACATAAAACAAAGAGTAAGCCCTGAGAACATGCATGTTCAAACAAAGAAAATATACGATTCCATAAAAACAATAGCAAGTTAACTTTTTTTCTTTTTTCTTTTTAATTGAATCATGATGAGCACAACTTACAAAGCGTTCATGTTTGGGTTTCAGTCATACAACGATCTAACACCCATCCCTCCACCAGTGCATTTTCCACCACCGATGTCTCCAGTATCCCTCCCCACCCCACATATCAGGTCTCCCCATGCCTCTATGGCAGAGAGTTTCCCTCTTACTCTCTCTCTTCTTATGGGCAATATGACTTGCAATACAGATATACTGAGAGGCCATCGTGTTTGGTCTTTTTTCTACTTTCAGTAAACATCTCCCATCCTGAGGGATCCCTTCAACCATCACTGACTTAGTGATACCTCTTCTATTTCAGCTGCTCTCTCACTTTTCTCATAAGGAGGCTTTCAACCATGGAGCAATCTTCCTGACCCTGAGCTTAGGTGTCAGTCTCATATTTTAATATTTTATATTCCACAAATTATTGCAGTCATTCTGTCCCTCTCTGACTCATTTCATTTAGCATGATATTTTCCGTGACCATACACTTATAAGCAAATTTCATGACTTCATCTTTCCTAACAGCTGCACAGTATGCCATTGTGTAGATGTGCCAAAATTTCTTTAGCCAGTTGTCTGATCTTGGGCACACGGGTTGTTTCCAGATTCTAGCTATTGTGAAGAGTGTTGCAATGAACATACAGATGCAGATGTCATTTCTGTTGTGCTTTTTTGCACTCCCAGCGTTTATTCCCAGAAGCGGTATTGATGAATCACATGAAAGCTCAATTCTAGTTATTTAAGAAATGTCCATGTTGTTTTCCAAAAAGGCTGGACCAGACAGCATTCCCAACAACAATGAAATAGAGTCCCTTCCTCTCCACATCCGCACCAGTACTGGTTGTTCTTGTTCTTTTTGTTGTGTGCCATTCTCTGTGGTGTGAGATGTTATCTCATTTTTTTTTGATTTGCATCTTCCTGATAATTAGCAATGTAGAGCTTTTCTTCATGTGCCTTTTGGACATTTATATGTCTTTTTTGAGGAATCTTCTGTTCATTTTTCTCCATATTTTATCTTATCTTGTACAATTCTACTAGTGTTTTGTATATCCTGGATATTAACCCCTTATCAAATGGGTATTGAATAAATATTCTTTCCAATTTGTGGATTTCCTTTGTATTTTGGTATTGCAAGTTAACACAAATTAAAGCATACCTGTGTATGTCTCTAAAAACAACTCCTACACACTTTTGACAAAGTTACAAATGGTATCTGCAGATTTACAGTTGATATCTTGAAAGCAAATTTAATAACTTCTACAAGAATTCAAAGTTTCCTGGAACAAGAGGCCAGATGTACATTTGAGTGCTGACTGGAAGAAATAATTAAGCAGAAAGCAAATCATTTTTTATTTTTCATGGAAGAATGATTCCACAATGTTTTCATAATATTTCCAAAGCATTTTCAGGTGATAAATAAAGAAAATTGTACTCAACTATTTCTCAAGATAGAAAAGTTTTAATGTTTTAAGAAAAATATATGTGACATAGTTTCTGAATATAAATCAGATGTAAATAAATCTTCAAAATATTACAGATGAAAAATCTGAAATTCAAACTTTTGTATCTAAAGTTGCAAGAGCTGTATTACTGTTCACATTCTAACTTTCTTAGCAGACACTTCTGTTTGTTTGGGGTACAGACAGCATTAAGGGGCTATAGCCAGCTTTGGTGCCAGAAGTGGAACCCATGGCCCTTACTGCAAATTATGCTCTCCAGTCCATTCGACTTTTATTTTTTTAAGTTATGCTAAGGTAATTTCCAAATACATACTTTAAAAGGGCTGGAGCAATAGCACAGCGGGTAGGGCGTTCGCCTTACAAGCGGCCAACATGGCCGACCTGAGTTCGATTCCTCCGCCCCTCTCGGAGAGCCCAGCAAGCTACCGAGAGTATTGGATATGCCAGACACAGTAACAACAAAGTCTCCAATGGAGACGTTACTGGGCCCGCTCGAGCAAATCGACGATCAACGGGAGGGCCTTTACCTTTACCTTTACCTTATACTTTAAAAGGCATAGAAAACCATTTGACCTTTAAAAACTTTTAAATTTCAAATGTGAAAGCTAGAATTAAAGCAATAATTACTACAATGCATTGAATAATTTGACTGGGTAAACATTTTGGTAAGATTGGAAATAGGGCAATGTTCTGGTCTGCTAATTCCTTGATCCCTACATGTTTTGTAGTAGATTGTGTAGTGACAAATATTAAATCATATAGAATTTTAAAGGAATATGGATCAAATAATGCATACATATAATTCCTCTGAATAATAAGTAAAAGGAACTAATTTATCATTTTTGTTCAAAATATAATTTTCTTCTAAACAGCAGACAAAAATTCTGTAGATATCCATCCAAATAATAAGACATGAGATTATAATTAGTGGTAGTTGACTGAGAAATTCTCATTTTATTGATCAACATAAAAGTAATACAGTACATATTCTAAAATACATGGTAAAATATTTAACATAGTAATATAAATACACAATTACCATATACAAAGAGTAACTTTGCTATGTGAAAAATTGAATGCCTTGAGAATAGGAATTAGGTATTAGCAAATTTCTGCTTTTCATTCCTTTTTTTGTTTTAGTTTTTCTGGTTATGCTCATGGCTTGCTCCTGGCTTTGAGCTCTGGGATCACTGCTGGAAATTCTCAGAAAAGTCTTGGGTGCCAAGATTTAAACCAAATTGGTCATGTGCAAGACAAGTGCCCTATTCACTATGGCTCTATTCTACAAATTTACATTATTCACATAATAAAATTAACTGTATCTACAAGATTGACAATGAGTTAATATTTAGTCTAGAATATTGCAAAATTTTCAGTCAAGAAAAAGTGAGATAATGCAATTGAATTTAATTTTTGTTTTTTACTCTTAACATAAATAAAGTTTTGTTCCTCTCAGAATATTATACCACAGTATAATTTTCAGTAGCATACAGAAATTCATGAAGTTTGTAAATCAGAGTGTTAAGGTTCAATAAATAACTGACCTTGACTTTGGTGGATAATACACTTTCTATCTAGGGGCTGGAGCGATAGCACAGTGGGTAGGGCATTTGCCTTGCATGAGGCCAACCAGGGTTTAATTCCCAGCATCCCACATGGTCCCCTGAGCACGGCTAGGAGTAATTCCTGAGTGCATGAGCCAGGAGTAATCCCTTTGCATCATTGGGTGTGACTCAAAAAGCAAATAAATAAATAAATAAATTTATTTTCTATCTATAGAACAATATTATTATTATAGAACAACATTCAACTTTGTTTATACTTTAAACATGGATCAAAAGTAAGTTTGATTAAAATCAACATAAATAAAAGTATATGAGATGATAAAATGCAATAAATACTAAAGCTAGTGTTTCTGTTTATCCATTCTTTAAGAAGAAACAAACACATTTCTAGAATATAGTAAAGAAAGATACATAAAATACTTTATTTACTGGATTGTGATTAGCTCGTGGACCAATGTTAAATATCAAAAGAAAGTAAAAAAAAAAGTCTAAGGGAAAGGATTTTCAGTTCTTACTTTCAATATTTAACTTAGAAATATAAAAATAATATCAGCAATATTGATATACATGATTTGAAACAGTATATATTAAATGAATGGAAACAGGTATACATTATATATTTATTGTGAATACTCTATCACACGCAGTGTGATATTTGTAAAGTGTAAAATATATAATTTTACAGATGGATCACTTTAGAGTACTAATATTTTATTTTTAGTTTCATTTATTTATGTCTCTTTAACAAACTTGTTTTTCAATTTACCGATGTACACTTTTTTATAGGTACTATAAAATATTAACACAATTAATACAATCAATTAATTTTCCCCATTGTTTTTATTTTCTTTGGGTTCTTATGGAACGGAAGTAAGATTAGCGCATGGACATTCTGAGATATTAAGGACTATAGCTCTTTATTTTACAGCTCATATACATACAACAACAGCAAACACCATGTCCAAGTCAGTAACATCACAAAAAAAAATCACACACATTTCTCGCTCCAAAAACCCCTTTCCTGATACCTAGAAACTGACCACAGTCAAACTGTGAGTTTTGCTTATGTACTACATAGGTTAAGGCCACGTTCTACTCCCTGATTGGTTGTCTTTATGTAATTTAGGCTTTGTATATCTGATGAAGCAGGTTGTATAGACCTTTGCTTAATTTATTTATTATTATTATTTTATTGAATCACTGTGAGATACAGTTACAAACTATATGTTTCAGTTTTAATCATAAGGTAAAGGTAAAGGCCCTCGCGTTGATCATCAATTTGCTCGAGCGGGCCCAGTAACGTCTCCATTGGAGACTTTGTTGTTACTGTGTTTGGCATATCGAATATGTCATGGGGAGCTTGCCAGGCTCTGCCGTGTGGGCGAGATACTCTCAGTAGCTTGCTGGGCTCTCCGAGAGAGGGGTGGAGGAATTGAACTCGGGTCGGCCATGTTGGCTGCATGCAAGGCAAACGCCCTACCGCTGTGCTATCCCTCCAGCCCAAAGAAATGAGCCAGCCAGGAGCGATAGCAAAGCGGTAGGGCGTTTGCCTTGCACGCAGCCAACATGGCCGAGTTTCAATCATACAATGATCAAACCCATCCCTCCACCAGTGCCCATTCTCCAAATGTCTCCAGTATACCCCTCCTTTCTAACCCACCCCCTGCCTTCATGGTAGAAAATTTCCCCCATAATCTCTCTCTGATTCTGGGCATTATGGTTTTCAATGCAGATACTGAGAGATTATGATGTTTGGTCCTTTATCTACTTTCAACACACATCTCCCTCCCCAAACAATTCCTCCAGACATTGTTAGAGCTTTGTTTTAAAGGTGATATATAATGGTCAAGAGGTTAGCATGTGCAAATAAAAGACTATCTGGACTATTCCTTATCTTCCTTTATCATTTCCTATCCAGTGCTGTTGATCTTAGGGGAGATCCCAAGCCTTTGAATTTTACACTATCTCAATGCACTATCTCCATTTTAATTCTGAAATATATTAAGTGCTTTGAGAAGATTTCCAACGGATAAGAAACATGATAAAACATGTATATGTATTTTAAAAACTCAGCTATAGTTTAGTATTTTTGTAGTTGATTCCTGCTTATATGGAGGTAGTGAGATCAGGCAGGAAGACTATGTAATCTTTTGTATAACTCTGACTGTTAAGGTCCTCCTTAATTTTGTGCTTAAGTTGTGACAGTCACCAATGGTTCAAAATTTTAGTCTTCTTTAAACAAAAAATAATGATAAAAGATGTTAAAGTAGTGAAAATGAGCTTCTCTAAATGTGTAAATTTAGCATTTGTTATCGAGAATGTTCTAAGAATTGTTCCTCTTTTTCTCCCCTTCCTTTCTCTCCCTTCCTTCTCCTCTTTTCCTTTCTGCTCTCTTCAGTTTCCCTCTGTCTCTCCCTCTCTCTCTCTTTCTTTCTCTTTTTCTCTTCCTTCCTTCCTTCCTTCCTTTCTTCCTTCCTTCCTTTCTTGTTTTTTTTTTTTACTTTATCACACACATCTTGTAACTTGTTTCAAGTGTAACTGAAGGACATCGTGTTAAGTGTTAAGTGAAATAACTTTGTTAGCACCTGTGCCTTATTTAATGTAAACCATACAAAGCTATGGGAATGATGGAAAATTAGTCTCCAATTTTCTGTAATCATTTTCATGGCTGTCTACAATTCCGTTTAATTAAAAGCACTGTAGCACTGTCCTCCCATTCTCATTGATTTTGCTCGAACGGGCCCAGTAATGTCTTCATTGCAAGACTTGTTGTTACTATGTTTGGCATATCAAATATGTCACGAGTAGCTTGCCAGGCTTTGCCATGCAGGCAAGATATTCTCGGTAGCTTGCCCAGGTTCTCTGAGAGGGGCGGAAAAATCGAACCTGGGTCGGCCCGGCTGGCAGCATGCAAGGCAAATGCCCTACTACTGTTTTAATTTTGTTTTTCTTTATACATTTAGGTTTATTTCTTTTATTCTGGCTATATCTAATCTTTCAAGATTTTTGAGAGCTTGTTAAAGACCCTGTTTTCTAAAAAAAAAAAAAAAATCTGAAGTATATCATGTATTTTTAGTTTGTCCAGTCCTTGCTGCAAAGATACATGTTATGATGTTCAGTCTTCTTACAATTTAAATGTAAGGGATCAATTTTTTTCAGGATTCCTGCAATAGAGAACAATTTATAATGGTTTGTTATGGGTATTCAGAGATATAGCATAGCATGCAAGGTGCTTGTCCTGCCTGTAGTTGACACCGGTTCAATGTAGAGTTCCCAAAGCACCACAAATAATGATCCCTAAAGTAATCCTTGAGCACAGAGCCAGGAGTTAGCAGAATTGGATCTGAGCACGGTTAAATCTGGCCCACCCTCAAGTCCTTCCCAAAAATTTATTGGTGTGCAAAAATGTGTTTTCTTAGAATAGAGTTCCATTCTTGCTACATTTCAAAGAAGACTCAAATATTGCATATATGTGTATATATGTAAATATCTGTATGTGTGTGTATATATATATGTGTACATATATATCTATATATTATATGAGAAAACCTAGTGGGAAGTACAGCAATTGAGAGAAGTGGGGAGAAACAGTGGGGGATTCGGAAGCAAGCATAGCACTAAAGTTTTAAATCAGTACAGGAATAATAAAGAGTGGCACAGAAAAAGATAGCAAATATTTAAAGAGTTACATTAAATGAGGCAAAATAAGGCTGTGAAAACAATGTAATATAAAATAAGAATTATTTTAAAATTAACCTATAGTTATAAAAATGTTGAATGTACAAGGCAAAGCAAATATCTATATGACATTTTTGTTGAAGTAAAAATAATTTAGAAAGATTTTATAAGAAGTAATTTTGACTGAGATATAATAAGCCTCTCTCCAAAGATCATATTTCTTTTAAATTTATTCTAAGAATGGTAAAAATTAAGATTGAACAGAGATTGAACAGAGAAAAGCCTTGAAAATCACGCTTTTATAATTTCCCTAATTTAGTCAAGTATCACTTAAGACATTCTCTTTGTATTATTATAAAGTCTTGAATGTTAAAAAATAATTACTTCTTACTACCCACTGGTTACGTAAAATATCACTCATAAATATTATGTTTTTCCCATCATTGAAGTTTTAATTACACTGTAATAGTTCTTATTTGAAAGTGTTCTAATACTTTCTACAAATCTGACAATGTGGCATTTGTCGTCTAGAAGCTTTCTGCAGTTGAATTTGAAAATTAAAAACTATATGGAAAGAATAGATTAAAAATAATAAGAGTTTAATGAAACTGTTTTTCAAGTTCTAATTAATACATTCTATAAAAAATCTTTGAGTAAATCTGAATATATTTATGCAATTTGGCTAAAATTAATTATTATTTAAGAATTAAATAAATTAATTTCTTTAAATTAAAATGGTCAAGTACCCATCCCTCCACCGTGCCCATTTTCCACCACCAATGGTCCCATCATTTCTCCCATCACTCCCACGCCGTCCACTTCACCCCACCCCGCATCTGTGGCAGGGCATTCCCTTTTGCTCTCTCTCCTTTTGGGTGTTGTGGTGTGCAGTAAGGTATTATGTGACAATTCTTAACAAATTTTAATATAGAATTTTGTGAAATCTTCCAGAGTACAAATTGAAACATTTATACCATTTTGTAAATTTTTATCCATTTTCTTACATTTTGTATTACTTAGTATATCATTATAGCAGTTAGAAGTGTTATATTTCTTCAAGTATAAAGATAAAAGGTAAAGGCCCTCCCGTTGATCGTCGATTTGCTCGAGCGGGCCCAGTAACGTCTCCACTGGAGACTTTGTTGTTACTGTGTCTGGCATATGGAATACTCTCGGTAGCTTGCCGGGCTCTCTGAGAGGGGCAGAGGAATCGAACTCGGGTCAGCCATGTTGGCCGCGTGTAAGGCGAACGCCCTACCCACTGTGCTATCATTAACATATATTGCTGTTTGGTTGGTTGAAAGTGAAGGACAGTGTTTAATTTAATAAAAGTCTTAGTTGAAAGAAAAAAGCAGGATTAAGTGAATCTCAGCAGAAAATAGGAAAGAGTGATTTGAAAACCAATTTCTCTCTCTCATTTTATTCTTCCTTCTTTCTCTCATCTCTATTCCACCCTTTCTTAAGTAAAGTAAGTAAAGTAAAGGCCCTCCTGTTGATCATCAATTTGCTCAAGCGGGCCCAGTAACGTCTCCATCGGAGACTTTGTTGTTACTGTGTCTGGCATATCGAATACGTCACAGGGAGCTTGCCAGGCTCTGCTGTGCGGGCGAGATACTCTCGGTAGCTTGCCGGGTTCTCCGAGAGGGGCGGAAGAATTGAACCCGGGTCGGCCATGTTGGCTGTGTGCAAGGCAAATGCCCTACCCGCTGGGCTATTGTTTTTTTATCCTTACACTTATTCAGACATTTCTATTGCCAGCTCTCATGGTAATATGTATCAGTTAATATAACAAAATCTATACTTTGACATTGACTCCAGAAAAAATCTATAATTACTGTATTAATTTTCACAATATGAAAAGGCTTTTTTTACCTTATCAAGCTAATATTTGATGCTAAAATAATCAACTGTAACATAATTTTATAATATTTAATTTGATTTCAATGTAGAGATCCTCTTTGCTAGGAGGTATAAAGATGAATATTTCTTAAGTGACTATATTTTAAAATAGATTACATGATGATTTTGATTTTGAGGTCACCCTTGCTGTGCTGAAAGCTTGCTTCTGTATCTGTCCTGAGGGATCATTCTTGGCAGTGCTCATATACTGTGTGCACTGAATCCAATCCAGCGCTCAGGCTGACTGAATGCACCGCAACTAAACTGCCTCTCCAGGTCCCTCTTTTCATTGTTTTTTTCATAACAAATGGCAGTGCTCAGTGACTACTTTAATCTCAGTTCTCAGAGGTATCTCTCAGAAATGCTTGGTCACTTTGTTGTGCTGTGCAATGAACCTAGTCCTTCTACATGCAAGTCTGTTAGAACTAGTATTCATTTAAAATTTCCGAAGAACAGATATAATCAAAATTAAATATAAATTATTATATTTGGAGACTGGAATGATAGTACAGCAGGTAAGATGTTTACCTTGCACACAGACAGCCTGGGTTCTAACCCTGGCATCCTGTATGGTTCCCTTGAGCACTTCCAGAAGTAATTTTTGAGTGCAGAGCCAGGAGTAACCCCTGAGCATTGACAGGTGTGACCCAAAAAGCCACTTATATACCATTAAATTTCCAAAAGCAAGAGGGAACATATCTGTCCATTTCCAACTGACCTGATATAAACTGGAAGAGACAAAACTAGTAAGAGTTTATCTGATGATTTCTTAAAATAGTTTCCTTTCATAGTAATTTGATTGGTAAAAACATTATGATAGTGTGTGGAATGAATGTTACTTGTTCATGTCAGAAAGGGCTGGAGACATAGCATAGTAGTTGGTGTTTGCCTTGCGCACAGCCGTCCCACCTGAGCTGAGTTTGATTTCTCTGCCCCTCTTGAAGAGCCCGGCAAGCTACCGAGAGTATCTCACCCACACGCCAAAGCCTGGCAAGCTACTCGTGATGTATTCGGTATGCCAAACACAGTAACAAGAAGTATCATGATGGAGACTTTACTGGAACTGCTCGAGCAAATCGATGAACAATGGGAGGACAGTGCTACAGTGCCTCATGTCAGAAAGTAAGAATCATGAATAAACTAATAGAATAAAGACATCAAAATATGTAGATATAGTGTGCTGTCTACTTTGGTAATGATTGAGCTCTCTCTGTGTGTACAGTGTCCTGTGCATTTCTATAAAAATCCCAAGGTATAATCTATAAACATGCATACACAGTCATAACACACACATACAGAACACTAGATTAAACTTGAAAACTCATAACCATTCTTTAGTATATACACTTAAAAACAATAATTTTAAATGGTTTGTTATGGAATAAAAGAGTTTATTGACAGATTTCTTTTATACACCACAGTCATTTGACTTTCAGTATGCTATTTAACATTCTAGTGTCTCTAGTTCTATTACAAAAAGGGTAATGGAAACTTCCTAGGAAATCGATATTTAGAAGTGCTTTTAAAGTCCCTGATATCCAATATACGATCAATCAAATACAGTTGTTGTGATTGGCATTATCATTATTATTATAACCACCATAATCTGAAATGATTTATTAGGTAATTACTATGAGGCAGTATTTTGAAACTGAAAAATAATGATCAATCACGTACCTTACTTCAAGTTGTTGATATATAAACTTTAATTTATAATGGTTTATAATATACCCGTACCAAATAATTTTCATGAATAACACTTTATAAACATTATTCTATTTATGATGCTATCCAGATGCTAGAAGCTTAGAACATGTAATATCAGTTTAAACTATGCCCATATTTAATTTTTTTATTACTGAATAATTGTAATACTTACAAACTTAAGCTTTAGTTTACTTATTTTGTAGATAAGACAGTAACAATAGTGTTAATTTTCATGAGGTTTATATACAAAGTGACTAGAACTATACCATCACCAAAAATTCTCAATACTTTTCACCATTTTCTTATGTAATATTATGTCTGCCTCTTCTTTAACCCCACAATCTCCCCCACACAAACACACAAACATACACACACACACGCACTCACTTGGCATCAGTTCTATTTTCCAAGGCAAAAGTTATCATTAAATATTATTTAATCCCTTTGTTGTTTCTATAGAGCACAATGAATTAGAATTCATTAATTTTTTTATTCTGTGACTTACTTAACATGATGTTCTGCAGTTCAGTTCAGGTTATAGCAAACTGCACGATTTCATCTTTACTTCTTCTTTTCACTTCTTTGTTTCTGGAAGTGGTGTGGGGTTGAGAGTTGGGCTACACCCAGCTGCAATCAGGTCTTAAACTTGGCTCTGCTCTCAAGGATCACTCCTGATAGTGCTTAGGGGACCATGGTGCCAGAAAACAAACCTGGGATGGTTGCATGCAAGGTACATGCTTAACCCCGGTACATCTCTTTTTATCCTCCATATTTCATCCCTTTCTTATCTGTGTAGTATTTCATTGTGTCCACACACACGTGCAACCCCCCCATACACACAATACACACATATACACAAACCATAAGTTCTTTATTCAACATATGTCATTAAATATTCTTAAGATTTCCGGAACTATTGTACATATCCTGCAAAATCTTAAGTGTGTGTGATTATTTTAAAGCATATGTTTTTATGCATTTTGCAGGATTTTCCAAGTGATTCTCAGGAGGCTTGGGGGATTCCCTGTGATATCCAGGTTTATGGTTTAAACAGGAATGAGAATTCCCATTCATAAAACACATTCAAAGTGAGCGGTGTGGATGGACACACGAAAAATTTACCAATGCCTAATTATTTCAAGATACTTTATTTTTAAAACAGATAAGGACACTAAGCTTTAATATTCCCATTCTTCCAATGCCCAAACTACAAATGCTTGCTCTCTAGCAGCTGAGGGGACACTCTTTAGTAGCATGTCTAGAAAGTGAATAAAACTCTATATTAAAAAGTATTCAAATAGTTTCCATAGGAACAAGATCAGTGCAACCTACCTCTTGGTCTTCATAATGTTCCATCTGTGCCAACCCTCCCTGCTTACAAAGACATTTCCAAACTAGCAGTAATTAAGTTAAATGGTCCCCCAAATCCCGCAATTCAAGCTAAACTTGCAGTGAAGAGCTATAAAAGTAGAATCTACACATTAATACTAGTGGAAGCACAGGCTGTTGGGAGCCTCTTTTTGCCACTCTCCCACGCACAAGACACAGACAGAGCGCTGACATCCTGCTCCTCTGTGTCTGAGGACTCACAGCTCAGGATCTGCTTCATGGGTTTGTTGCCATGTTGGCCCTGACATCACGTAGTGGATAGTGGGCCTCTGGAATCCGTCGAAGTCAGAGTCGAAGCAGCAGCAACTGTGTATGCACCCATGTTTTCAAAGAGTATCCAACCACACACATGCATCTCGGGCAGGTCACAGCGCTCAACTATACAATCCAGGCCATCATATGTCATCCCCCATATGCCGAAGGAGTTATAATTCTCATCTGGTTTGGATCTCTTTTGCAGAAGAGGCTTCACGTGTACATGGTCATAAAGGATGCAATAAAATGATCCATATACTCCGTGATTCACATAATACATAAAGGTCTGCTCACTTGAATCATCTTCATCATCAGAGCCCATCTATACCTTTATAACAAGATTTTTAGCAATGATATTAATTGCAAATGTGATTGCTGAGGCAATATAGTATCTTCCCGGCTCAGCTATAATTCTCACTCCTGAGTTAGAGGAAAAATACTTGTCAAGTGCTGGGTTGATTACATTGGTGGTGATCTCTTCAAATTTAAGCTTTACATCCTCAGATCCAGGAAAACCACGACCAATATCAAGCAGATACATGCTGAAGCTAACTTCAGGCTCCGTGTCAAAGGCACAGTGAGCATCAGAAATGGCCTGCACAAAGGGCTTAGCATCAGTACAGACACTGCCCACATGGAAGCTGACACCAATGACATCAATGTTCAGTTCTTTTGCCCATTCCAAAAATAGTCTGTTGTTTTTTTGGAAAACCAGCATCAAATTGAACACTGAGTGACAAATTGCTTTGGAATCATCTGTGGCAATCCGCAAAATCAACTTTGCCTTGGTATGTCCATTTCCTCCATAACCCAGCCGCTGCCACACTCCAGACTGCTTTACAGATGCTCAGGCCATGACTCATGCATGAGTGAAGTCCCACAGAACAGGTAAGCAGAGCTCTGCAAACTTAGACTCCAGGCTCAATGGGACCTGGGAACATAGATCCTCTGCCTGCTCCCACCAATCTCCTGCGACCCAGGAATTAAACCCTTAAACCCCATCCTACCCTGCCTTGCCTGGTTCCACCAAATTCCAGCCACCCAGGAAAAACACCCAGAAGCCCTATTCAACTGATACCAGATAAATACTTCATCGGCAGACCTCCACTACCTCCACTACTTCCACTACCCAGTCGCTGCCATTTTCCGACCGCATGCCCATCATAAGACACTTAATATCCATCTTTGAAGATTACTGTACCATATTTGATGGGGTTCAAATATGGATTGAACCATGGGAACACCTGAAAGGGTTATTAGAAGCCGCCCTAAAAGCCTTTATCCCTCTCGGAGAGCCTGGCAAGCTACTGAGAGTATCCTGTCTGCATGGCAGAGCCTGGCAAGTTATCCGTGACATATTCGATATGCTAAAACCAGTAAATACCATTGGTCTCATTCTCCTAACCCTGAAAGAGCCACCAATAAGGCAGCATTAAGAAGTATGAAGAAGGAAAGGCTGATAAAATCTCAAAGCCAAAGTAGTCTGGAAAAACAAAGGAGGACAAAAATGACTTTCTGTACTTTCAATGCACATATGCTGATGCTGGTATCAGATACATCCATCAAGGACCAGATGGCGCAAGCGTGAAAGATAAAGTACAACATCATTGGTCTGGCCGAGATGAGAAGGCATCAACCACATCATGCCATTTTCAACACCGGAGAAGGACTGTTCCTCGGAAAATGTGAAAAAGAGGCATCGGTGGTGTCGGTGTCCTTGTCAACACAAACTTGGCCATGAGTATTGATTTATTCAAATGCCTAACAATCCGAATCGGAAGATTACATTTGAATAGATGTGACTCACTGCCAGCAGTTTCTATCTTCATTTTTCTATGCATCAACTTCCAATTATAATGAAGAAGAAATTGAGAAGCTCTACATGGAGCTGGAGAAGTGTTATAAAGAAGACCACACCTTCTATGAGATCATTGCTGGTGATTTTAATGCGAATATAGGACCAAGAAGATCAGTGA
Organism: Sorex fumeus; assembly: GCF_029834395.1. Lineage (NCBI taxonomy): Eukaryota > Metazoa > Chordata > Mammalia > Eulipotyphla > Soricidae > Sorex > Sorex fumeus. The sequence continues at coordinate 29,124,952 of NW_026606067.1, forward strand.
AAGAACTCAACATCAGGACCCATGGCCTAGAATGAAACGAAGAGGGTGAGAAACTGTCTGAGTTCATCATGTCAACAAAGATCATCCATGGTAACTCACAGTTCCAGAAGGCCGAATCTAATCATTGGACATGGGAGTCTCCCAGTAGACAGTTCCATAAGGAAATTGATCACATCATATTCAATCGACAGTTTTGCCTGACTGGTATTGCTGTTGTCCCAAAATTCCAAACGGGATCAAACCACCGTCTCCTTTGTGCAAAATTCTACTTCACAGAGCAGGGAGAAATAGTTGCAAAGTTTAAGAAGAGAACTCCCAGAATGACCACCAACTGGGAGCTCTTTGTCACTATTGCGGCAACATGGGAAGATGCCATCATTGACAACACTGAGGAAGAATGTGATTGACTGGTTCAATACCTCCATGACTGTGCAAGGAACGCTGAGAGACAGCAACAAAAAGACACCTGTCTTCAAAAACTCTTGAGTTCATTTGCTAACGTGGCTTGTGGCTTGGCGCAAGCCTCAAGCAACCACAAGCAAATGTCTGAGCTCACAAAGTAGTGCAGAGAAGCAATAAAGGAAGACCTCAAAGAGAGAAAAGCAGCAGTGCTGACAGATGTGGCAGAAGCCAGGAAAAGTATTCCCAAAGCCCATCTGTCTTTCACCAATGACAAGACCAAGAAAACTGCCCTCTGGTGTCCTGATGGATATATCACATCTTCCAGAAGGGCAATGGAGAAGATTATCCATAACTTCTACTCAGATGTCTTTTATAACCATGTCCACCTGCCCACATACCAAATTCGGCAGAAGGATATGTCCATCCCAACGTTCTCCCTACTGAAATCTGACAGGACATTTCATCAGGAAAGAAGCAAACAGCCCCTGGCCCAGAGAAGGGTAGACCTGAACATATGAAGAAACTGCCGTCAGTTCTCATCAATACACTGGCTTGGCTCTTCACACACTATCTGTCTGAATGCATGGTTCTGTCCCAATGGAAAACCAGCAGGACTGTACTACTGTACAAGGAGGGAGACATCCACGACATTGGCAACTATTCCAGGACATGCCTGTTGTCTGTTATCTACAAGGTGTTCACTTAAATCATCTTGACTGGGATTGGCAAAACACTAGATGAAGCACCACCAGATGAGCAATTCAGTTCCGAAAAGGATTCAGCATGATCAACCATATCTACATGGTAACCAAGCTCATTGAGGTTTCTTGGGAGTGCAAGATGCTGCTCGGTCTGATGTTCATTGATTTAAATAAGGCCTTTGATTCTGTTGAGCCTGAAGTAACCATCGAAGCTCTAACCAAACAGGGCATTCAAACTATATGCATCAGGATCTCCATGAGCTGTATCACGGATTCACTACCAGGACCTCCCCATTCTACAAGGAAGTGATCATCCATGTCAAGAGAGGGGTTCGGCAGGGTGATACCATTTTGCCGAAACTCTTCAGTGTCACCCTCGAGAAAATCATGTAATGGCTGGAATGGGGAGGAATGGGAGTGAATATAGATGGTTGGCAACTACACCACCTCTGCTTTGCTAATGACATTGTTCTCATAACACCAAACATTAGCCAAGCGGCACAAATGCTGTCCGACTTCGACCGTGAGTGTGGAGAGGTCAGACTACAGTTGAATCTCACAATGTTTGTGAGAACTGCTCCATTCACTGTGTATGGAATAAACATCTCCAAATGCAACAGTTATGTGTACCTAGGTCGAGAAGTCAACATAACAAATGACCTGGCACCTGAGTTGTGCTTGAAGAAGAGAGAGGCTTGGAACGCCTTCTAGAGAGTCAAAGAAATAGCTAAGAGGCCAAAGAACCTCCGGCTCTGGGAACATCTCTTTGATTCCATTGTACTTCCTCATTAACATATGCCTCAGAGACCTGAGCCCTAAGAAAACAGGATGAGAATGCTATCTGGGTCTCCCAAAGAGGAATCAAAAGAGCTATGCTTGGAGTATTACACTTCACTCAAATGAGAGAAAGAATCTGGATTTCTGACCTCTGTTGACGATCAAGAATCAGGGATACTGTCTTGTTTGCCAAGGTGTCGAAAATCAGATGGGCTGGAAATGTAATGTGATTTGGAAATAACCATTGGACTAGACCCTTTAGTAACTGGATTCCATGGAATGTCAAAAGCGCGTAGTTGCGATGGTTAGACTTCTTCATCAAGACCCTGAGCGATCGTTTTGAGGCTCTTTGTGTTCCTGGAGCAACACTAGCACGCGACAGGGACGAATGGAGATGCTACTGGAGCCCACTCGAGAAAATAGATGAGTAACATGAGGTCAAGTGATCAAGTTATCAAGTTGTTTTCAAAACATATTTTCTATTTAATATGATTATTTTAATATTCACTAACAACATATATAAGAAGTTCTCTATTTTCAAATTTTGTTTATTTGATGGGCATGTTACACCCAATGTTGCTCAGATCTTACTCCTGTCTTTGTGCTTGGGAATCACTACAAACGGACTTGACAGGTGCTATAGCCTGCTTCATGCAAGGGAAGTGCCCTGCTCATTACAACCTCCAATGATTGCCATGTAAATTCCTTTATTTATATGTTATACATAGTATAAATAAAACTCTGTATAATAAGTGTAGTTTTACATATACGATACTTTCTGAATAAACTCACTTGGTATAAAATTTCTTCTTTTTGAAGTTCATACAAGTCTAAATATTATTAATAAACTGCCATACCACCCTGAACGTGCCCGATTAATAAACTGGTCACAGTTAAATTTGGTGAATATTTTAATAAAAAATAAATAATTAAATTGGTTCCTTTGAATTTTTCTGTTATTTTAGCTGCAGTCACTTATCCTTTCTGTATCCACTTACAATTCTCTTTTACTCCCACAAAATATCCATAATATTATATTTTGTCTAATTTAGTCTTAACAGATTTCTTCTGAATTCTCAACTTTGATTTTTCACTGGATCTTTTTGCCTCGAACACCAAATTATAGTCTTATTATGAAAATAAACCACTGCTGCATCATGTTCTTCTGAAGGACACATTCACATGTGCTTTTGTTTGTGAGAATGAAGCTCTTCCTTCACAATTCTTCTGCTCCATTGTGTTTGTTTGCATTATTTAACATTTTATTTTCTAAATTGGAAGTATGAACATGTTTTCTTTCAGCCTTCTGTTGTAATCACCATAAACTCATACTTTAATGAATTGGAAAGTTTCATATTCAAATTTAATAAATGCTTTGAGGGAAAGATCTAAATATCACTTTTACTATAGCCTTTGAGCTTTAAGTAACATTAAAATATTACTTTTCAAATAATTGTTAGGAACAAAAATTTGGCACATGGCAAACAACTCTTTCCAACAGAATTTTATCCTACATCTGTGTTCTCACACCATGTGTGTTTTCCTCTTCCTAGCAAATTGTTTATACCAAATATAACTTCCAATAAAACTGAGTACATGTGCTATAAAGGTTCTGTATAAAAAGTTGAATCAATAGCTCTATGCTCACTTTGTGTGTTGGAGGCCTGCATTTGATCCCTGGCATTGTATAATCTCTCAGCACTGCTGAGAACGACATCACACACAGAGCCATGAGTTACTTCTCAAAATAACTAAGTATGACAAAGAAAATGTTTCATTTTATACTTCATATTGTTGACTTCTAAAAGGTCTCTTTCCATGACTACTGTGATTTTTATCAGAATTGCTATATAAATTAGAATCTAGCTTGCAATTTCACAAAACTGTAGGAAAACTAGACTAATAAGCATTATTTAGCATTTTTATATTACTTATAGCAGAACAATAAAATCATGATAAAATATGTCATTGTACAGTTTCATTTATATTCAATTCATCCTGGAAATATTCCATTTACTCCTGTATAATGATTTTCTTTTAAAAGGATAGATACTGTGAGGATTAATCAAGGGGCTCATACCTGTAGTTTTCGACACTGATAATTATAAGCACTGAGGAAATCTAATAACATAAGAATTTGGAGAGAAATATTATTGAAAATTATTTTTAATGTAAGAAAGATAACGTGTCTTGCATTTCATGAAGCTGACCAGGGTCCAATTCCCAATTACTTGTGTGGTCCCTTGAATACCAGTAAAGTGATTCCTGAGCACGCAGCCTGTGCACAGCTGGGTGTGGACCCACTGATATTTCAGAGTAAAAAAATTGTTCGCTGATTTTGAGAATAAAAAAAAGTTTTACTCTCAATTTTATTATCTGTTTAAAAAAATAAGTTATATTAGTTAGTGAAAACAATTTACTCCTTAAGCTTTCCAGCAAAAAAAAAAAACCTAATAGGAATCTCTTAATTGCTAGAATATCTTTACATATTAATACAATTAATCACTATCACTATCACTAGCACCCCGTTATTCATTGATTTGCTCAAGTGGGTGCCAATAACGTCTCCATTCATCCCTGTCACGTGCTAGTGTAGCCCGATGGCATATTGGGGGGATCTTCCAGTATCAGGGGAATGAGCACCATCATTGTTACTGTTTTTGGCCTATTAAGTATGCATGAGTAGCTTGCCAGGCTCTGCCATGTGGGCAGGATACTCTCGTTAGCTTGCTGGGCTCTCTGAAAGGGATGGTGGCTTTTAGCACAGCCTCTAATCACCTTTACAGGTGTTGCCAGTCAGGCATATATGCTGGCAGGATACTCTCGATAGCCTGTCGCATTCTCAGAGAATGAGAACTAGACAATAAAAGGTCGCACGGCCAAAAATGTGGCCATGTGCTTCCAGAAGCTTGGTTTTATAGTCTCTGGATCTTGGTCATTGATGGGGTTAAACGGCAGTTGGTGGGTGTAACTGTGAAGCTACTGGAAGATGGGTGATCTAGGTGGAGGAGGCCCAGTCCTGAACCGAGTAGGCTTGGAGATCTTAGCCCTGGATCCCAAAATACAATTAATACACTTATAAAATAAATATTATATAAAATTGTCTCTCAAATATTCCATTTATAAAATATATAAATCGACAAAATTATAACTTATAATTAGTCTATTAATAAAGTATATGTATTCATATTTATGTTACTTAAATTATTCTACATTATTATTCTGCACTTGGGCTGGAGCGATAGCACAGCAGTAGGGTGTTTGCCTTGTGTGCAGCCAGCCCAGCTGAGCTGGGTTCGATTTCTTTGCCCCTCTCGGAGAGACTGGTAAGCTATCGAGAGTATCTTGCCTTCACGGCAAAAGCCTGGCAAGCTAACCGTCACGTGTTCAATATGCCAAACACAGTAACAACAAGTCTCAAAACGGAGGTCTTACTGGGCCCGCTGGAGCAAATCAATGAACAATGGGAGGACAGTGCAGTGCTATTCTGCAACTGGGCTGGAGTAATAGCGTAGTGGGTAGAGCTTTTGGCTTGTATCAGGCTGACCAGGGTTCGATTCCTCCACCCCTCTTGGAGAGCCCGGCAAGCTACTGAGAGTATTCTGCTCACTTGGTAAAGGTGGCTAGCTACCCGTGACGTATTCAGTATGCCCAAAAGAGTAACAATAAGTCTCACAATGGAGATGTTACGGGTACCTACTCAAGCAAATCAATGAACAATGCGAGGACAGTTCTACAGTGCAACGGTGCTATTCTGCAATTATATATACTGATGTTTCTAATATCAAGCTGAAAATATTTTCTCAATATTTTTATGATGTAATGTACATCAATCACAAGAATATGTGTTTTAATTTTATTAAGTCAACTCTCTCAATAATTACAGTATTTAAAGATAAATATAGTATTTTATATTAGATTACTGTTAGGCTTTTATAATTAAGATAAATTATATAATGAAAATATTGCTATCAATATTTACTTGTTCTTTAAAGATGCATTAAGAAAAAGAGGCTAAAAGAAACTTAAAATTCAACAAATTGGCTACAAAACCTACACCTCCATGTACATTTAGTCATCTTAATTAAAAAATGCAAGAGAGTGCAAAAATGTTTTCTTAAATGGAAACACATTCCCTGCTCATGGATAGGGAGGATTAACTTTATCAAAACGGCAAAACTGCCCAAAACACACTATAAAAATTTAATGCGGTCCAATCAGAATATCCATGACATTTTTCAAAGAAATGGACAAAACACTCCTGAAATTCATATGGAACACTAAGCCCCCACGAATAGCTAAAGAAATCCTTGGGAAAAAGAAGATGGGTGGCATCACCCTCCCCAACCTCAAACTGTACTACAAAGCAGTAGTAGTTAAAGCAACATGGTATTGGGCTAGAAACTGACCTGCAGACCAATAGAGCAGAGTTGAATATTCTCTCACAGACCCCTAAATATGTGACCAATTAATCTTTGACAAAGTAGCAAGAAATGTGAAGTGGAACAAGCAAAGCCTCTTCAACAAGTGGTGCTGGGAAAACTGGATAGCAACCTGAAAAAAAAAAAAACTCTGACCTCCGTCTAATGCCAGGCACAAAAGTCAGATCAAAGTAGATTAAAGACTTCAATATCAGACATGAATCCATACCTTACATAGAGGAAAATGTAGGCACAACTGTCCAAGACATTGGAGCTAAAAACAACTTTAAGGATGAAACAGCACTGACCATGCAAGTGGAAGCAAACATAAATAAATGGGACTACATCAAACTAAGAAGCTTCTGCACTTCAAAAGAAACAGTGACCAAAATACAGAAAGAGCCCACAGAATGGGAAAGAATATTTACCCAATACCCATCTAATAAGGGATTAATATCCAGGATATACAAGACATTAATAGAATGTTTTAATAGAATTAATAGAAAGCTCCAAAACCATCATTTAATTAATAGAATTAATAGAAACCTCCAAAACCATCATTTAATAGAATTAATATGTTTTAATAGAATTAATAGAAACCTCCAAAACCATCAAAAATGAGAAAAAATGTACATAAGTTTCCTTAAAAAAGGAATACAAATGGCCAAAAGGCACATGAAAAATTGCTCCAAATCACTAGTCATCAGGGAGATGCAAATCAAAACAACAATGAGATATCATCTCACACCCCAGAGACTGGCACACATTCAAAAGAACAAAAGCAACCAGTGCTGGCATGGATGTGGGGAAAAAGGGACACTCCTTCAGCATTGGTAGGAATGCCTACTAGTCAAGAGTTTCTGGAAAACAATATGCACACTCCTTCAAAGACTAGAAATTGAACTCCCATGTGACCTCACAATACCACTTCTGGGAATATATCCCGAGATGCAAAAAAGCACAGTAGATTTGATATCTGTACCCATATGTTCATTGCAGCACTGTCGTAATAGCTCAAGTCTGGAAACATCTCAAGTGCCCTAGAACAGACAACTGATTAAAGAAACTTTGGTACATTTACATAATGGAATACTACACAGCTGTTAGGAGAGATGAAGCCATGAAATTTGCTTATAACTGGATAGGCATGGAAAGTATCATGCTAAGTAAAATTAGTCAGAAAGGGACAGTCATAGAAGTACTGCACTCATTTCTGGAGTATAAAACAACATAACATGAGGCTGACACCTTAGGATAGTAGATGCACGGGACAGGAAGATTGCTGTATAGCTGGAAGCCTGTCTCATGAGCAAAGGGGAGAAGGCAGCTGGAATAGAGAAGGAATCACTAAGAAAATGATGGTTGGAAGAACCGTCAGGATGGGAGATGTGTGCAGAAAGTAGATAAAGGAACAAACATAATAACCTCTCAGTATCTCCATTGCAAACCATAATGCCCAACAGTAGAGAGAGAATGTGGGGAATATTGTCTGCCTTGGAGACAGTGGGAGAGTGGGAAAGGTGGGGGTATACCAGGGATTTTGGTAGTGGGGAATGTGCACTGGTGGAGGGATTGGTGTCTGCTAATTGTGTGATTGTAACCGAAACATGAAAGCTTGTAATCATCTCAGGGTGATTCAATAAAATAAAAAAAATTCTTTTCCTGTACTTATAGTTTTGGGCTATAAAATAAAGAGAATATTATGATAGTAATGATTTTGATCATGTATTCAGTATACATGGAAGAGTGACTGACAAAAGTCTAGTTTCTTAACAATAACAATCTTATCTCACTGTACTTCAAATAACTCTTTATTAGTTAGTTAACAAAAATTAAAGAGCAAAATTAACAGAAATTTATTCTTTAACCAAATATATGTCAAAAGTAGAATCTTGACCTAACTTACAATGACCAATATTCATGGAGATGAACATATCAGAATTGATATGTTCTGACTTTTATCATAGCCAGTAGGTACAAATTATCTGGCATAAAGCTAATTTCCACATACAATTTTTAATAAGACAATATTATGTCAAAACTAATACTCCCTAAATATAATTCAAATAAAAAGGTTATACTTGGGCTGAGCGATAGCACAGCGGGTAGGGTGTTTGCCTTGCATGCAGCCGAGCTGTGTTCAATTCCTCTGCATCTCTTGGAGAGTCTGGCAAGCTACCAAGTGTATGTCACCCTCACAGAAGAGCCTGGCAAGCTCCCTGTGGCATATTTGATATGCCAAAAACAGTAACAACAGTCTCACAATGGAAACATTACTGGTGTCCGCTTGAGGAAATTGATGAACAATGGGAGGACAGTGCTACAGTGCTACTTAATTACTTTATTTTTACTAAATAGCATTATTTATGTGCATTTAGAATGAATTTATTTATAAATAAACCACAAGGGCTCCCTTTTTATATCAAGCCACAAACAGCAATAAACTAGTATTATTTGTTACAGTTATATGGGTTACCTGAGCCAGTAGACTGATTCCAGGAGGAAAATCCTCTAAGAGTTTCAACTATCTGGTATATTGTAGAATCACTCAAAGGTCTTTCCTTCACTACCCTGTTCCAGATGGGATGCCTGGAACAACAAGGAATATTTTAGTATCTTCCTTTGCCTCTCTGAAGCCCTCTCCATTCCTCTTTCTCCTTGCTTTTCTTTCTCCACAGCTATTTTATTCTCCAACACAATAGTTTTGTGAGCATAGTTGGGATCTTTAAATGGACCTGGCTTTCCTCATAGAATGTATTCTAAAGAAAATAAGTACAAACTGTAATTTTTACTGTCCTTTTTAAAATTAATGGTATATATAAACTACGTGGTTGTTATTACTGTTTCATAATTAATTTTGTTTATAATTACTCACTGATCATCAGCACCTTAAAAGCATCCTTTCAGTTTAATTGTGCATTTACAAATTGTTTTCATAAAAATATCCAAAATAATCAAAATCAATGAATTTTAACATATGTACTAAAGCAAGTTTTAAAGCACGGTTAAAATATAAAGCCCAGAAGACATTTTCTCCATCTAAATCAAAGACTTTTTATAAAATGGCCTCTTTGCCACTGCAAAAGTAATTTTCTAGGACACCTTCAGAGACAGAGGATTTTGCAGAGTGCATATATTTAACTTGTCTACATTCATGCTGTGTTACAGCTCAATTGCTTCTAGCGTTTTATATTTTGTCTTGATTTATGCAGTGACTGCAATAATGGAATCATTGAGGAATAAATCATTGATAATTTAGGTAAAATATGGTCATACATTAAGCATAAAATGTTTGCATAAAATAAAGTAATAATTTGGTACAGAATAATATTATTAATATACATATGCAAAATTATAATAAATACATGATTATTTAGAGCTGGACATAATGTGCACAATAGCAGAACAGCATAAAGCATAAATTAAATTGGAGAATTCCATCCTATAATCATTTTATATCTTCAGACTTAAGTGTATTTTCTCACACAAAATGATAATGTATGTAAATATACCCTAATTTTAATTGAAAAATTTAAAATAAACAATATACTTTGGGTAATAGGCTTTTCTTACACTATGTGGCACTGTATCGATAGTACTCATACAGTTCCCAATAACTTTTTTTTAATTTCCAAGAAATTGGAATTCTAAGAACTTTCAGTTCTTTTCTTTTCAATTAAATCACCATGAGCATCACAAAGCTATTTATGATTGTGTTTCAGTCATACAATGTTCCAACACTCATCCCTCCACCAATGTACACATCTCACCAAAAATACACAGTTTCCCTACCACCTCTCCCCTGCCTGCCTCTATAGCAGGCACCTTTCTTCTTTTTCTCTCAGTATTTTTATCCGGTACAGATGAAGTAACTTTTTCAAGTGAGTGGCAGCTTTGTGAAGGAGAATCTAACACATTCTGACCCCCAAGAAATCCTGGAGATTTCAGTCACAAAACCTGCAGAACTGAATTTTCAGCAGGTTAATATCCCCATGAGGTCCTTCTTGAGACAGGTGAATCTGCCTGGGGCATGGGGGCAATTTTCAGCAGGTTAATATCCCCATGAGGTCCTTCTTGAGACAGGTGAATCTGCCTGGGGCATGGGGGCAATTTTGGATTGCAGGTCAAGTGGCTACCATGGACTCTGTTTGGGTGGGCACTGGGTTAACCTGTACCCCTCTGATGTCCCCCAGTCTGCTCAATCTTGCACAGGTCCGAGATTAACTGTAGCTTTTGATCTATTTATGTGTCTCTGAAGCAAGCCTGATGAAAGAACTTGTATGGCTGACCCAGAGGTAGCTCATGGGCGTTGCTCTCACATACATCACTTTGGCTTTAATTTCTCAGGAAACGTGGTTCTAAGTCATTAGCGTCTGTCCAGAGACTCAGCGGCAACTTGGACATACCAGGAGTTCCCAAGGATCCATCAGGCTGCTGATGCACTTTCTTCTTTGGTCCAAGTTACCCTTCTGGTGGTGCCACATGCCCATGGGCTCAGTAGGATGGCTGCAGTGGCCTGCCTTGCAGGAAGGAGAACTGACTAGGCCTCTACCGTTGGTGCCACGAGGTCTGGGTGGGCTGCAGCACCAGTACAGCAGAGCCTCACCAGGGGCACAGGCCCCACCAGGGTCTCCAGACAGTGGTGAGGTCTTCCTCCAGAAGATGCAGTGGCTGAAGCAGACTGTTCGGGGGAGAAACGTGGCAGGGCTGCCCTGTCGGTGGCGAATCACTAGGGCCCCTGCTGGGAGCTCTGAGTGCTCCATCAGCTTCGGGAGATGCAGACTGCAGTGGTGCCCTGGTGAACTCCCAAAGCCCTATTCAGACACGTAAGACTCTTCAAGGCCCACAGCACCAAGATCTTTGGTAGCGCCATCTGCTGGTGGCTGCACCGCCGGCACCCTCAGTGTCCCCTCTCCAGGCCTGGCACTCAGCAGGGGCAGGTGATGGCCAGTTTCTTTGAATGGTACTCCCTGGGAGACAGAATTTCCAAGGCATCCAGTTTCACTCAAGCAGGAACTTTACAACACCCACTGGCTCTTCCAAGAGTGCTGAGAGCTGCTGTCCCTCCATAGTTCTGATGCTGGCCTCTGCACTGCCCTCTCCAGCAACTTTTCAGTACTCGGTCAAAGTCATCTGTAATAGAAAATTCCAAGGGTATTTTCAGAATTCTCGAGAAATCAGACTCATTAACTCTCTAAGTTGTTTAAAATTTCTGTTTTCTCCACTCAGAGGAGGTGATACCATTCTTGCACTCACATTTGTAACAATTATACTAGTAGACTTTCAGCATAGACCTGCTTAAAATCTGGTTGTGTATATGTTAATCTGTCTTCAGATATAAATTATAAGTTAGAATCTAGGTTCTGTGTAAACAAGGAGAAATAAAGTTGTGTGAATATTTGTATTAAGTTTGTCAAGCTACATATTTCACTAAGATCATTTATATTTAATTACATAATGATGATTTTAGATAAAGTTAAGTCTTATCAAAGACAGTCATCTTTATCTAAATTTAATGAGAATAGCCTAATTGGGGCCAGAGTAACAGTGGAGTGGGTAAGACATCCTCCTTCATTCAGCTTACCTGTTTCACTCCTCTATACCACATATGGTCTCTGGAATCACATCAGGTGTAATCTCGGACCAAAGAGTCAAGAGGAAGCCCTGAGCACAGCCAGGTATGTTCCCCAAACAAACACCAAAATATGTTTAAAAAGAGATAGGGAAAAATAACCTAATTATATTTACAGAATCATACTTTATGTGGAGGTTAGACTCGTGAAATAAAATTATCAGAAATTATACAAATCTAAGATGTTCCATTTTATTTACATTCTTCACTAGTGAAAAATGCATTTCATTATCCACTAAGACAAGATACTTCACACTAACTATATTTTCCACCACACAAATTGAATTAAAAAGCACTGTGCTGTAGCACTGTGCTCTCACTGTTCATCAATTTGCTCAGGTGGGAACCAGTAACGTCTTCATTGTGAGACTTGTTGTTACTGTTTTTGGCATATCGAATATGTCACGGGTAGCTTGCCAGGCTTTGCAATTTCCAAAATAAATGAACTATTTTGCTTATGACTGTTTGAACTTTCTTCAATTCATGTCCCATATAAGATCAACAAATGGCAAAGGCAATTATCTTCACTATCCCAGGAAGTAACCTACGAGGACCAGCTGCTTCAAATGGCCATGCTGAGTACCTCATCTCCAGGCAGAATATTATGCAAGGCTGAGTACTGCAGAACTGCTTGGCATGATCTTTTGATCCCAAAAAACTTGGGCAAGACCCCCTTAAGTTAAAATAAATAAATAAATAAATAAATAAAAACAGCAAAATGTAAAAACTGGATGTCAAACTTTAGTAATAACTTTCAATCATTTTCATATTTTCTTCCAGAATACATAAAATCATTCTGTCTAGAATCAAATGTAAATAAGTAACTTAAAATGACTTTTTTTCAAGATGTGTTTGTTGCCTTTGAATATACCAAATCATATTTTTCTCTGTAACTTATGATTCATTGCTTTGAGTTTTTGTTTTGTTTTTTAGTTTTGAGACCCCTCGCAGTGAGTCCTGGGAGCCTAGCCCTATCTCTGTCTCTGCACTTGGAGGTCTCTCCCAGTATGCTCAGGGACCATTTGTTGCCGGGAATCCAACACGACACGCACCTTCAATCCTACGCTGCCTCTCTTGTGCTGATTTATTATCTGTATTCTCTAATTTTAAATTAGATATGCTATTGGGATACCATTAATTTTTAGAACGATCTCACATCTTTTTAAGGTATTTGTCACTTACAGTTTTTCTAAATAAGATCGGAAAAGAAGTAATCAGAGTTTCTTTTCACTGTTTACAGAGCTTTAGAACTATTTTCATTATACAAATGACTTTACTTAAAAAAAACAGTGCAATATTACATAAACTATTAAATCATACACCCATGAAAAGTATTAACTTTGGCAAAATTTCCATGGTCTGGGGTACTTCATATTCTTTCACTCAAGTGAGTTTTCTGGCCAATAGAACACTGAGTAAAGCTCGAGGCCCTCCCGTTGATTGTCGATTTGTTCGAGCGGGCCCAGTAACGTCTCCATTGGAGACTTTGTTGTTACTGTGTCTGGCATATCGAATACTCTCGGTAGCTTGCCGGGCTCTCCGAGAGGGGCGGAGGAATCGAACTCGGGTCGGCCATGTTGGCTGCTTGTAAGGCGAACGCCCTACCCGCTGTGCTATCGCTCCAGCAACATTCAAAATTATATATCATATTTTGTAGCACTGCACCGTAGCACTGTCCTCCCATTGTTCATCGATTTGCTCACACGGGCCAAGTAACGTCTCCATTGTGAGGCTTGTTGTTACTGTGTTTGTCATATCGAATATATCACAGGTAGATTGCTAGGCTTTGCCAGGTGACGAGATAATCTCGGTAGCTTGCCGGGCTCTCCTGAAAGGGGCAGAGAAATCGAAGTTGGGTCAGCCAGGTCGGTTGCATGCAAGTCAAGTGCCCTACCACTTTGCTATCATTTCAGCCATCATATTTTTTATATGTATATGTTTTTTGACATGTATTTATAATTCAAATATAATCTTAATCTTAAATTATACTATCTGAAAAATTGCACCAATACAATGCAAAAAAGAAAAAGAAAAAGAAACATTAGATGAATTTAAAGATGTATTGAAATTTTATTTTATGCTACAAAGACCACTCTGAAATGCTATTAGATAATTGATAGATGGTGATTGTAATTATTGGTAGATAATCAGTTTTGCAGTGATAAGTTGTAGGAAATAGTTACATAAATATAATAAATAATGTTACTATTGCAAGAATGTTACCTAAATTATAATAGTAAAAATATAGAATAATTAAACTGAGTAAAAAAACAGGTTTTTATTAAGATTTTGTTTTATTTTAACAATAAACTCCTCTCTCTTATATAATTCACAAAGGTAATATATGTAATTAATAAAACTTTTAAATTGTATGTAGCACTGCACTGTCCTCCCGTTTTTCATTGATTTGCTCAAGCAGGCTCAGTAATGTCTCCATTGTGAGACCTGTTGTTACTGTTTTTGGCATATCGGATGCGTCACGGGTAGTTGGCAGGCTTTGCCGTGCAAGCGAGATCCTCTCGGTAGCTTGACAGGCTCTCCAAGAGGGGCGGAGGAATTGAACCCCTGTTGGCCAGCCGAGCCGCATGCAAAGCAAATGCCCTTCCGCTGTGCTATTGCTACAGCCCTTTAACAACATTAAAATTTGTTACTTAAAAGATGAAAAATAAATTAAAAATTCTTTCTGTTAGTTTATTTATAGTTAAAAGTTATAAAAGAGAGGGACTGATAAAAATCTTCCTTTCATGATGGGACAATAATAAAGCTGGTTGGGCACTTGATTTGCATGCAGCAGAAATATGTTTGATCCCCAATTCCCCTTATGGTCCCCCAAACAATGGTAGGAGTGATACCTGAGCACAGAGTTAGGAGTAGATCATGAGCACTGCTGTGTGTTGCTCAAAACTCCAAAATATTTTTGGTTTCACTTTCTAAATTTTTGTTTCATTTTCTAAGTATTTTATTTTTAAAAATTAAATTAAAATTTATATATATTTAAATATTTAATTATAGTAAATAAAGTGTTTTAAAACATCTACTTTGCGAGACAGATTGATCAAGTATACAATAATTTTCTTTTTCCTATCCACCAAAATATTTTCATTTGAAATATTTAAAATATAACATGATATAGTTTGGAGCCTAGGCCCCCAGCATAATTCTATCAGATTATATCTCAGTGAACTCCCAAGACTATATAAGTATAAAACTGTAACTGAACGAAATCAGTGAAAATTACCATTCACTCACAACAAATGTTTTAAATAACTTCAATTATTGTGCATTTAAATTTATTTTTCCTGAAGATATGGGTAATACTAGTTACATAGATTATATTATGATATTTAAAAGCAATTTTTATTTAGTCATCCCATATTTTACAATCAAAAAGCAATGTAGTAAAAAATAATACTAGTACAAAATAATAAAGCAATTTCTTCAAAAAATGTTCAGAAATTAAGTCATTTTTAATGATCATCTATTCCTATTGTTATTTTTCCAATTTGTAAAACTTTGATCAGATATTAACAGAAATACAAGCTGTGAACATTCATATAGCACTGCACTGTCCTCCTGTTGTTCATCGATTTTGCTTGAGCATGCACCAGTAACATCTCCAATGTGAGACTTGTTTTTACTGATTTTGGCATATCGAATATGCCATGGGGAGCTTGCCAGGCTTTGCCGTGCGGGCAGGATTCTCTCGGTAGCTTGTCAGGCTCTCCAAGATGGGCAGAGGAATCAAACCCAGGTCGGCCACGTGCAACGGCAAAAGCCCTACCTGCTGTGTTATTCAGATAAAATAACTATTGACAAATAATATCAAAATATTGCCTCCTGTTCTTGCAACATTATGTATTACTGGTCTATTAATATAAGTTATATTCTACATGCATGATGTTTCACTTTAATATAACTAAAATTAGCAAAACACTATTAATAAGAATTTTCATTAAGCCAATTTAATATGTACTAGCCATTATGCATAATATGAGTTTATATTTCAAATATATGTGTATTTGTGTCCCATGTACACCTAGAGAAAGTCGTATTGTACTTTCAAGTTTGACCATTCAAAATGTTGCCAATGAATATACTTGGTGGGGGGCATTATTTAAGAAAAATACATAAAGCAAAATGATATAAATTTATAATTAATAATATTTTAAAATCTGTTCATGCCTATGACATAAGGAAACTAATTTTTTTCTGAAGGGAGAAATGCCATAATTAATATGGAAAAAAAGTTGATGTTAAATAGGACTTTATTCTGTGGCACAAATATATTTTGCATAGAAGTTAATCACATGCGGAGAACCAAATCAAATAAGAGGAAATTAAACAACTCAATGTCAAACAACGAGTGGTCAGGGAGGAAATAAAGGAAGAAATCAAAAGATACCTGGAAACAAGCGAGAATGAATACATGAACAACCAGAACCTGTTGGACACAGGTAGAGCCGTGTTAAGGGGAATATTTATAGCTCTGCAAGCATTTCTCAGGAATGAAGATAGGGCCTATATAAATAACTTGATTTCACAGCTCAAGATCTTAGTAAAGGACCAACAAAAGGAGCCCAAACCAGGTAGAAAGAAAGAAATGATAAAAAATAGAGTAGAAATTAATGACATGGAACACCCTCCCCCCCCCCCGGCAAAAAAAAAAAAACAATCTGAAAAATCAATGAAACCAAGAGCTGGTTCTTTGAGAAAATAAACAAGATTTATAAATCACTAGCAAGATGAGAGAGAGAGAGAGAGAGAGAGAGAGAGAGAGAGAGAGCCCTAATAAACCAAATCAGAAATGAAAAGGGGGACATCACAATAGAAACCGAAGAAATCTAGGAATGTATCCATTTCCTCAAGGTTTTCTCCTTTCATGGTATAGAGCTTCTCAAAAATATAGAAGGACTGCACAGTCATTTGTGGAGTATAAAACAACATATCATGAGGCTGACACCTTAGGTTAGTAGATACATGGACAGGAAGATTGCTCCATAGCTGTAAGCCTGCCTCATGAGCAAAGGGAAGGCAGCTGGAATAGAGAAAGGATCAATAAGAAAATAATGGCTGGAGGAACCAGTCGGGATGGGAGATGTGTGCTGAAAGTAGATAAAGGACCAAACGTGATAACCTCTAAATATCTGCATTGCAAACCACAATGACCAAAAGTAGAGAGAGAGTATGGGAAATATTGTCTGCCATGGAGGCAGGGGGAGGTTGGGAAAGAGGGGTTATACCAGGGATATTGGTTGTGGCAATGTGCACTGGTGGAGGGATGGGTGTTTGATCATTGTGTGATTGTAATCCAAACATGAAAACGTGTTGCTATCTCACAGTGATTCAATAAAATAAAAAAAAAAGAATTTTAAAAGATCATCAGAGACTACTTTGAAAGTCTGTATGCCATGAAACAAGAAAACCTAGAAGAAGTGATAAATTCCTGGATTCCTACAATCTCCCAAGGCTTAAACAAGAAGATTTGGAATACCTGAATAGACCTATTACTATTTAAAGTTTTTTTAAAGGATATTATTTTTAAAGGATATTATTTAAAGGATATTAAAATAGCAATCAAAATTTTTCCAAAAAAACAAAAGCCCAGGTCCAGATGGATTCACTAGTGAATTCTTCCAAATATTTAAAGAGGACCAATTTCGAGTTCCTCTCAAGCTTTTCCAGGAAACTGAAAGAACAGAAACTCTCCCAAACATTTTCTATGAGGCATATATCTCCTGAATACCACATGCAAACAGAGACACCACAAAATTTGAAAATTACAGGTCAATCAATTTCACTGATATATATAGATGAAAGATCCTCAACAAAATACTAACAAATACAATACAACAACTTATCAAAAAGATCATACACCATGACCAAGTGGGATTCATACCGTGGATGCAAGTATAGTTTAACATTCAAAAATCAATCAACATGAACAAACATCAACAAAAGAAAGGATAAAAACTATGTGATCATATCAAGAGATTCAGAAAAAGCATTTGACAAGATCCAGCACCCGTTTATGATAAAAACTCTCACAAAAATGGGTAGTGAAGGTACTTTCCTCAATACAGTCAAAGCTATCTACCATAAGCCTGTAACAAAGATAATCCTCAATGGGGAAAAATTAGGAGACTTCCCTCTAAGATCAGGGACAAGACAAGGATGCTGACTCTCACCACTTCAAAAAAGTACTGGAAGTACTTGTAGTAGTAGTTAGGCAAGAAAAAGATATTAAGGCCATCCAGATAAAAAGAAAGAAATCAAGGTCTCACTATTTGCAATGGTATAATAGTATATTTAGAGAACCCTAACGTCTCTACCAAGAAGCTTCTAGAAACATAGACTTGTATAGTAAAGTCACAGGCTATAAAATCAATACCCAAAAGTCCAGAGCTTTCAGTAAGCAAACAATGTGAGAGAAGACAGTGACATGAAAAAGGAAATCCTGTTCACAATCATGCCTCAGATAATCAATCAAGTACCTTGGAATTAGCTTAACTAAGGAGGTAAAGGACCTGTACAAAGAAAACTACAATGATCAAATACCCATCCCTTACACCCCACATACCCCCATCCCACCCTTCCTCTGTGGCAGGGCATTCCCATCTGTTCTCTCTCTCCTTTTGGGTGTTGTGGTTTGCAAAAGAGGCGTATTTGATTATTGTATAATTGAAATCCAAGCACAAAATTTGTTAGTCTATAACTGTACCTCATGGTGTCTCACTAATAAAAAATAAATAAGTTAAAAAAAGGCTAAAAAATGAAAACTACAAAACATTATTTCACAAAATAAAAGAGCACACGAGGAAATGAAAATACTTCCCCTGCTCATGGATTGGGAGAATTAACATTTTCAAAATGGCAATAATCCCCAAAACATTATATAGATTCAACGCAATCCCTATAAGGTACCCCTGAAATTTTTCAAAGCAATGGCTCAAACACTCTTGAAATTCATATGGAACAACAACCCCCCAAGAATATTTAAAGCAATTCTTGGGATAAAGAAGACGGGAGTCACCAACTTTCTCAACCTCAAACTCCACTACAAAGTGGTAATAATTAAAACACCATGGTACTGAAACAAAGGCAGAGCCGCAGAACAATGAGACAGTATTGAATATCCTGATACGCACTCTCAAATAATCTAATCATCTGATACGGGAGCAAGAAATGTCAAGTGGAGCAAGGAGAGCCTCTTTAACAAATGGTGCTGGCTAAACTGGACATATGCATGCAAAAACATGGGATCAGACCTCTACCTAACACCATTCACAAATTTCAGATAAAAATAGATTAAAGACCTCAACATCAGACCAGAATCCATAAGGTCCATTGAAGAAAAGGTCGACAAAACTGTCTACGACATTGAAGCTAAAGATATCTTTAAAGATGACATGTTACTGACCAAGTAAGTAGAAACAGAGATAAACAAATTGGACTGTCTTAAACTAAGAAGTTTCTGCATGTCCAAAGAAACAGTGACTGGAATACAAAGACAGTCTACAGAAAAGAATATTGGACAAAATATAGACTCAATACCCATCTGATAAGGGGTTAATATCAAGGATACACAAGACATTGGTTGAACTCTACAAAAAGAAAATATCCAATCCCATAAAAAATGGGGCAATGAAATGAACAGAGTCTTTCTCAAAGAAGAAATCTGAATGGCTAAAAGGCACATGAGAAAATACATCACTAATCATCAGGGAGATGCAGATCAAAACAACAATGAGATATCATCTCGCACCACAGAGATTGTCCCACATCCAAAACAACATAAGGAACCTGTGTTGGCACAGATGTGGGAAGAAAGGGATTCTCCTTCACTGCTGATGGGAATACGGACTGGTTCAACCCTTTGGTAAACAGTATGGACGATTCTCAAAAAAAAAAAAAACTAGAAATTTAACTCCCATTTGATCTAGCAATACCACTTCTAGGGATATACCCTGGAGATGCAAAAAAGTATAGTAGAAATGACATCTGCACTAGTATGTTCATTGCAGCACTGTTTACAATAGCCACAATCTGGAAAAAACCCAAGTGCCTGAGAACAGATGACTGGATAAAGAAACTTTGGTACATCTACACAATGGAATACTATGCAACTGTTAGGAAAGATGAAGTCATGAAATTTGCATATAAGTCAATTGACATGTAATGTAGAGTATCATGCTAAGTGAAATGAGTCACAAAGGGAGGGAAAGACATAGAAAGACTCCACTCATTTGTGGAATATAAAGTAACACAATGGGAGACTAACACACAAGGATAGTAAAGATAAGGCCCAGGAAGATTCCTTCACTGCTTAGAAGCTGGCCTCACATTCTAGGAGAGAAGATAGATCAGATAGAAAAGGGATCACCAAGTAAAGGTTGCTTGGTGGGCTCACTCAGATGGGAGATGTGTGCTGAAAGTAGACTGTAGAGTCTAGTTAATGGCTACTTAATATCTGTATCACAAACCATCACACCCAAAAGGAGAGAGAGAGAGAGAGAGAGAGAGTAAAAGGGAATATGCCTCTCACAGAGGCTGGGGTGGGGGGAATGGTTGGTGGTGGAGGAAGGGATACTGGGAACATTGGTGGTAGAGAATGGGCACTGGTGGAAAACTCAATCATTGTATGACTGAAGCGTAAACATGAAAGATTGTAAGTCTGTAACTGTTTCTCATGTTGATTCATTAAAAATAATATATATATTGCTAAATTTTATGCATTTTTTTCTTTTGACCCTCTAGACTAATAATTTATTTACTATATAAGATGAGTTTCACATTGTAACAGCATTCCCTCAGCTTAACCCCAGAGCACCTTGATTCCAAAATCACATTACTGCTCTAATTAAATAAATGATGATATATAAAAATATATATATATATTTTATATATATATAAAATATATATATTTTACACTTGAATAAATGTGGCTCACTACCGGCAGTTTCTATCTTTGTTGTCTATGCACCAACATCCAGTTATGGTGAAAAAGAAACTGAGAAATTCTACATGGAGCTGGAGAAATTCTATAAAGAAGATCACACCTTCTACAAGATCATTGTCGGTGATTTTAATGCCAAGATAGGACCAAGAAGATCAGTCGATGAACTCCACATCGGAAACCATGGCCTGGAATGGAACGAACAGGGTGACAGACTATCTGAGTTCATCATGTCAACCAAAACCTTCCATGGTAACTCACAATTCCAAAAGGCTGAATCTAAACGTTGGACATGGGAGTCTCCCGATGGACGGTTCCACAATGAAATAGACCACATCATATTCAATCAGCGGTTTTGCCTAACCGATGTTGCTGTTGTCCCAAAATTCCAAACGGGATCAGACCACCGTCTTCTTCGTGCAAAATTCTACCTCACAGAACGAGGAGAAAAAATGCAAGGTTTAAGAAGAGGACTCCCAGAACAACCACCAACTGGGAGCTCTTTGGCTCTGTTGCGGCAACATGGGAAGATGCCGTCATTGACAACATTGATGAGGAATACGATCGAATGATTCAGCACCTCCATGATTGTGCAAGGAATGCCAAGAGAGAGATAACCACAAAAAACCGTCTTTCTTCGAACACTCTTGAACTTATTCGCCAACGTGGCTTGGCACGTGCCTCAGGCAACCACAAGCAAACGTCCGAACTGGCAAAACAGTGCAGAAAAGCCATCAAGGATGACCTCAAAAACAGGAGAGCAGCAGTACTGGTAGATGCAGCAGAAGCTGGGAAAAACATTCGTAATGCCCGCCTGTCCTTCACCAACTACAAAACCAAGATGACTGCCCTCCAACATCATGATGGATCTATCACATCTTCCAGAAGGGCAATGGAGAAGATTATTCATGACTTCTACTCAGATCTCTTTAATAGCCACATCCACTTGCCCACATACCACATACCACATGATGGATATGTCGTTCCCAATGTTCTCCCTTCCGAAATCCAACATGCCATCTCGTTGGTAAAGAAACAAAGAGCACCTGGCCCAGACAAGATCAGACCTGAACACCTGAAGAACTTACCATCAGTACTCATCAATACATTGGCTCGACTCTTCACACGCTACCTGTCTGAATGCAAGGTTCCATCCCATTGGAAAACCAGCAAGACTGTACTACTATATAAGAAAGGAGACATCCACGACATTGGCAACTATCGCCCAATCTGCCTATTGTCTGTCATCTACAAACTATTCACTCGAGTCATCCTGAATAGGATTAGCAGAACACTAGATGAAGGACAACCATGTGAACAAGCTGGATTCCGAAAAGGATTCAGTACCATTGACCATATCCACACAATAACCAAGCTCATTGAGGTATCTCGGGAGTTCAAGATGCCGCTCTGTCTAACGTTCATTGATTTAAAGAAGGCCTTTGATTCTGTTGAGACGGAAGCGGTCATGGAAGCCCTAGCGAATCAGGGCATACAAACTCAATACATCAGGATCCTTCGTGAGCTCTATTGCGGATTCACTACCAAGATCTCACCATTCTACAAAGAAGTAATCATCCATATCAAGAGAGGGGTTCGGCAGGGTGATACCATTTCACCAAAACTCATCAGTGCCACCCTCGAGAACATCATGCGACGACTGGAATGGGAAAACATGGGAGTGAAGATAGATGGTCGGCAACTACACCACCTCCGCTTTGCTGATGACATCGTTCTAATAACACCAAACATCAACCAAGCGGCACAAATGCTGAACGACTTTGACCGTGAATGTGGAAAGGTCGGACTACAGCTGAATCTTACGAAGACAATGTTTATGAGAAACAGCCTTGTTCCTGACGCTCCATTCGCTCTCAACGGAACCACCATCTCCGAATGCAACAGTTATATATACCTAGGTCGAGAAATCAACATGATGAATGACCTGGCACCTGAGTTGCGCAGGAGGAAGAGAGCGGCTTGGAATGCCTTCAAGAGCATTGAAGAAATAACTAAAAGGACAAAGAACCTCCAGCTACGAGCACATCTCTTTGATTCCACTATTCTTCCTGCATTAACATATGCCTCAGAGACCTGGACCCTACGAAAACAGGATGAGAACACTATTCGGGTCTCTCAAAGAGGAATCGAAAGAACTATGCTTGGAATATCACGATTCACTCAAATGAGAGATAGAATCCGGAGTTCTGATCTTCGTCAACGCTCAAAAATCAAGGACGCTTTCTCATTTGCCAAGACATCAAAAATCAGATGGGCTGGACACGTAATGAGGTTTACAGACAACCGCTGGACTAGAGCCATTACTGATTGGATTCCACGAGACATCAAAAGATCACGTGGACGCCCACCTATAAGATGGTCAGACTTCTTCGTCAAGACCCTAAATGATCGGTTTGAGGCTCTACATGTTCCTAAAACGAACAGATACGATTGGGCTACGCTAGCACGCAACCGGGATGAATGGAGACGTTACTGGCACCCGCTCGAATAAATCGATGAATAACGGGGATTAAGTGATTAAGTGATTAAGTGATATAAAAATATGTAAATAATATAGAAAATTCTCTGGCATGCCAGGATCGAAAAAAAGTGTATTGGTGGAGGAATGATTGAGCCAAATTTGCAAACCAGAGTCACCAACAATAAAATTGAAATTGTAGGAACACAAAACTTTAAAAATTAATTTACTTATTTTTTATTGAGTCTCCATGAGATGCACAATTACAAAGCTGGTTTCACTGATACAATGTTCCAACACCCGTCTCTCCACCAGTGTTCATTTCCCGCCATCAATGACTCCAGTGTTCACCAGGCCTTCCTCCTATCCCACAGCCTGACTGCTCCCTCCTTCTCTCCCTTCCCACCTTCTCTCTGTTTCTCTGTCTCCTTCTCTCTCTTCCTCCCTCTCCCCCTTTCTCTTTTTTTCTCTCTTCTCCCCATTTCTCTCTCTGTGTCTCTTTTCTTTCCCCTTTTGGAAATTATGGTTTGCGATACAGATACTGAGAGGATATCATGTTTGTTTCTTTACCTACATTCAACACACAGCACTTATTCAGAGTGATCATTTCCACACATTCATGATAAAAACTCTCAACAAAATGGGAGTTGAAGAAACTTCCTTCAATGTAGTCAAAGTACCTATCATAAGCCCACAATAAACACTATCCTCAATGGAATAAAACTAAAAACCTTCCCTCTAAGCTCAGGCATATGACAAGATTGTCCACCCCCATCAATTCTATTCAATATAGTACTGGAAGTACATGCCATAGTTGATAGTCAAGAAAAAAAATATCAAGATCATCCAAATATAAAAGCAAGAAGTCAATCTATCACTATTTGCAAGTGAAATAATGCTAGAATTAGAAAAAATCTTAAAAACTTCCAAAAAAGGCCCCTAAACAATAGCTTTGTATAGTAAATTGCCAGGTACAAAATCAATACCAAAAAGTCCCTGGCTTTCATATATACAAATAATGAAAGAGAAGAAAACGATAATAAAAAAAAATTCTGTACACAATTGTGCCTCACAAAATCAAGTACCTCAGAATCAGTTTAAATAAAGAGGTAAAGTGTCTGTACAAAGAAAATTTCAAAGCACTACTTCAATAAACAAAAGAAGACATGAGAAAACGCATCTCCTGCTCATGTATTAGAAGGGTTAATATTATCAAAATGTCAATATACCCAAAACATTATACAGATTAATAATGTATGAAATGAATTATAGGGATACCCATGACATTTTTAAAGAATTAGATAAAACACAACTAATGGTACAGATGGTACAATAAAACCCAGCGAATAGCTAAAGTATTTCTTGGGGAAAAGAAAATGGGAAAAGAAGATGGTATCACCTTTCCCAACTTCAAACTGTACTACAAAGTAGTAGTAAATAAAACAGCATGGTATTGGAATGTAGACAGACCTGTAGATCAATGGAAAATAATTAAATATCCTGACACAGACCCTTAAATGTAGGGCCATTTAATCTTTGATAAGAGAGACCCAAACTTTAATAACTAGATTTAAAATATGCCTGTCAAAGTGTCAGGCTGGGTGCACACTGATGTCTAAAAAAACAACTATGAATAACTTTATAATTAGCCATTCATTTTTTTACAATTTATTTATTTATTGAATCACTGTGGGAAAAGTTACAAAGCTTTCAGGTTTAAGTCTCGGTCATGCAATCATCAAACACATTTTCCTTCACCAGTACTTATTTTTCACCAAGAAGAACCCCAATATACCCCCCAACCCTCCTAATGCCTGTGAGGCAGATGAATTCAACTTAATCCTTTATCTACTTTAATTACAGTCATTATTTCAACAAAAGAGCACTATTATTGTTTAGATTTTACATCCAACAATCAGGACTGCTGAAAAGACATTGTGAAATAATTTGTTTTCTACAGTTAGTTATGAGAACCATATGACGTCGCGTGGCCACTATAGCGGCTGCATGATTTTGGATTTCTGATATTTTACTTATTAAGCCTGGAGGTATTTCTGCCAAGAGCCAGATAATTATGAGATTGGTTTCTGTGTCTCTAGAGCCATGGCCGTGACAGAGAGCCACTTGTGTGGGGAAACTCGTGACCTCGGTAGGGCGTGAAGGATGAGCCCAGAAAGCCCCCCTTCCCATGAGGTTTCAGTCACCTCATCATGACCGGCTCATACCTGGCTTTCCAAAAAGCTCCAAGGAAGCCGACATCTTGCTGTCCAGAGGGAGAATGGCAGAAGAGAGCAACATCCTTTCCCCTCCGGGTAGGCATGGTGGTGAGGATTAACGCATAGTCCACTCACTTTACTTTCGAAAGCTGCCGGGTTCTGCATTATGTCCTTGTGCTTCTGGAGCCATGGCCGTGCTGGAGAGCCGCTTGTGGGGGCCAAATCCATTCTTTAATAAAATTTGAGAGAAAATAAAAAAACAGAACATTTCTCTATTAAAAATATCAATTAAGAATCTGCGTGGGACGGGCACAGAGGCCCAGCTCTGGGCAACAAAGCTGAACGGCTCCAATTCCAACAGGTACAGCCCGCCCCCAAGGGCCTGGGTCCCTCTCTGGGCATGCGCAGCTAGAACCAGCCCCTGGAAAGCCGGTTTTCAACCCCTGATCTGCGTGGGATGGGCACAGAGGCCCATCTCTGGGCAACAAAGCTGAACGGCTCCAATTCCAAACAGGAGACGTTCCCAACTCCTTGCCCAGTGCCTGGGACTCTTTCTGGAGCCGCGGCCGCGTTAGCGGCCTCGAAATATTTTCCCACTATGTATGCGATAGGAACCATAAGCTACCTTCTTAGATGGAAACTTCTCTATTTTAGCTCAGCCACTAGAAACACAGTAGCCAATAACTCATAAGCCTATCTTAACTCACACTGCATATCAAGCAGAATAGTAACAGTGAACGTGAAGGACTAAACCATACCTCTCACAATGGTAAAGCAACGCAAAAGCCCACCAAACTTTCATATTGAAGAGTCTAGCCCAGATGACACCAAGAGTACTGTAGTGTTAGACAACCTCTCTGACAAGGAATTCAGAAGGGAGCTACTTAGGATGCTTAGGGAATTAAAAGAAACAATGGAAAGCAATGCCAATAGAAGACAAGAGGATCTGAAGGCAGAAATGAGGAAAATGCAATCAGAAATGTCAGACCTGAAAAATCTCGTAGGCGAATTGAAAAGCTCAGTGGAAGGCCTCAGCAGCAGAGTAAAAGCGGCTGAGAACAGAATCAGTGAGCTCGAAGATGAAGTTCAGAGACTTTCCAGAAAAGAGCAGAAAATGGAAAAGAGACTCACAATTCCGGAACAGATGGCAAGAGAAGATCGTGATGAAGCCAAGAGGGGTAATATAAGAATTATTGGAGTCCCAGACGGACAGGAAGAAAACCTCGATGAAGAAGAAACTGTCGAAGACATCATTGCTACAACATTTCCAGAGCTGAAGAAAACTTGTGACCACATTCAGGAGGCCCGAAGGGTACCAGCTAGAAGAAATCTGAATAAAAATACCCCAAGACACATTCTGATCAAAATGACCAAAACCTTAGACAGAGACAAAATTCTGAAAGCAGCAAGATCGAAGAAAGAAATCGCTTACAAAGGAGCATCCTTAAAATGCACAGCTGATTTTTCTGATGAAACCCTCATGGCCCGAAAACAGTGGTGGGACATAGTAAAAAAACTCAATGAAATAAATGCCTCCCCAAAAATACTTTTCCCAGCAAGACTCTCATTCATAATAGAAGGAACAACACACAGTTTCACAGACAAACAACAGCTCAGGAACTTCATAGACTCAAAACCATGGTTACAAGAACAACTAAATGGGCTACTTTAAGGCAAGAAAGGCCCCTCAAATACACCAAATTTTATCAGAACAATGGGACAAAATCCCATAACAATAATCTCTCTCAATGTCAATGGCCTAAACGCACCAATTAAAAGACATAGAGTGTCAGGATGGATTAGAAAATTGAACTCAACATTCTGCTGCCTGCAAGAAACACATCTCAATAGTCAGAGCAAACACAGACTCAGAGTCAAAGGCTGGAAAACAATCCTACAGGCAAACAGCTCCCATAAAAAAGCTGGGGTAGCCATCCTTATATCAGACCACATCGATTTCAGAGTAAGGAAGGTCATAAGAGACAGTGAAGGCCATTTCTTAGTGATCAAAGGATCTGTACAACAGGAAGAACTTACAATAATAAATGTATATGCACCTAATGAGAGACCAGCAAAGTACTTAAAACAACTACTCATAGATTTGGAAAAAGACATCAATAGCAACACAATACTAGTGGGAGACTTCAACACTGCTTTGTCACCTCTTGATAGATCAACCAGACTCAGGCTTAGCAAGGACATACTTCATTTGAGGGAAACAATGGAAGAAAGGGACTTAGTAGGTACATACAGGACACTTCATCCACAAAAAGCTGAATACACATTCTTCTCAAGCGTACAAGGAACATTCTCCAAGATAGACCACATGCTGAGCCACAAAACATGCCTCCATAAAATTAAGAAGGTAGAGATTGTATCAACAATCTTCTCAGACCATAATGCGCTGAAATTAGAAGTAAATCACACACAAAAACAGAAAACTAAATCAAACACCTGGAAATTAAACAGTGCACTATTGAACAACGAGTGGATTAGACAGGAGATCAAAAAGGAAATCAAAAGATTCCTAGAAACGAATGAAAATGAGAACACGAGTTACCAAAACTTATGGGACACAGTAAAGGCTGTGTTAAGAGGAAAGTTTATAGCTCTACAAGCATTCCTCAGGAAGGAGGGGCGAGCACACATAAGTAACCTAACCTCACAGCTTAAGAGCTTGGAGAAGGACCAAAAAAAGGAGCACAACCCGAACAGGAGAAAGGAAATAATAAAACTCAGAGCAGAGATTAACGAGATGGAAACCCAAAAAACAATCCGCAAGATCAATGAAACCAAAAGCTGGTTCTTTGAGAAAATTAACAAGCTCGATAAGCCTCTAGCAAAACTCACAAAGAAAGGGAGAGAGAAAACCCTAATAAACCGAATCAGAAATGAAAAGGGGGTCATTACAACAGAAACCACAGAAATTCAGAGGATCCTCAGGGAGTACTTTGAGAAGCTTTATGCCACAGAACATCAAAACCTCGAGGAAATGGATAAATTCCTAGACTCCTACAGACTCCCAAGGCTGAACCAAGAAAACCTGGAATACCTGAACAGACCTATCACCATCAAGGAAATTGAAATGGTAATAAAAAGTCTCCCCAAGCACAAAAGTCCTGGCCCGGATGGATTCACTAGTGAATTCTTCCAAATCTTTAAAGAGGACTTACTCCCAATGCTCTTTAAGCTTTTCCACGAAATTGAAATATCAAAAATACTTCCGAACAGTTTCTACGAAACAAATATCACACTGATACCAAAAGCAGACAGAGATACCATAAAGAAAGAGAATTACAGGCCGATATCCCTGATGAACACAGATGCAAAGATCCTCAACAAACTACTAGCAAATAGAATCCAACTACTCATCAAAAAGATCATAGACCATGACCAAGTAGGATTCATCCCAGGGATGCAAGGATGGTTTAACATTCGGAAATCAATCAACATAATCCACCATATCAACAAAAGAAAAGATAAAAAGCATATGATCATATCAGTAGATGCAGAGAAAGCATTTGATAAGATCCAGCACCCCTTTATGATGAAAACCCTAGCCAAAATGGGTATAGAGGGGACCTTCCTCTACATAATTAAAGCCATCTACCACAAGCCTACAGCAAGCATCATCCTCAATGGGGAAAAACTGAGAGCCTTCCCTCTAAGATCAGGGACGAGACAGGGATGCCCACTCTCTCCACTGCTGTTCAATATAGTACTGGAAGTACTTGCAATAGCGATTAGGCAGGAAAAGGATATTAAGGGCATTCAGGTAGGAAAGGAAGAAATCAAGCTCTCACTATTTGCAGATGATATGATACTCTAATTAGCGAACCCAATAACCTCCACCAAAAAACTCCTAGAAACAATAGACTCGTATAGTAAAGTTGCAGGTTACAAAATTAATACCCAAAAGTCCATGGCTTTCCTATACGCAAACAGTGAGAGAGAAGAAAGCAACATGAAAAAAACAATCCCGTTCACAATTGTGCCCCAGAAAATCAAGTACCTAGGAATCAGCTTAACTAAGGAAGTAAAGGACCTGTACAAAGAAAACTACAAAACACTACTTCAGGAAATAAAAGAGGACATGAGGAAATGGAAAGATATCCCCTGCTCATGGTTCGGGAGACTTAACATTGTCAAAATGGCAATACTACCAAAAGCATTGTATAAATTCAATGCAATCCCTATAAGGATACCCATGACATTCTTCAAAGAAATGAAGCAAACACTACTGAAATTTATAGGGAACAATAAGCCCGCACGAATAGCTAAAGCAATTCTTGGGAAAAAGAAAATGGGAGGAATCAACCTCCTGAACTTCAAACTGTACTACAAAGCAGTAATAATTATAACAGCATGGTACTGGAACAAAGGCAGAACTGCAGACCAATGGAACAGGGTTGAATACACTGACATCTCCCCTCAATCATATGCTCATCTAATCTTTGAGAAAGGTGCAAGTAATGTGAAGTGGAGTAAGGAAAGCCTCTTTAATAAATTGTGTTGGCATCACTGGACGGCTACATGCAAAAAATAGGCTCAGAACTCTGCCTAACACCATGTACAAAAGTAAGATCAAAATGGATTAAAGACCTCAACATCAGACCAGAAACCATAAGGTACATTGAATATAAAGTTGGCAAAACCCTCCATGACATTGAAGCTAATGGTATCTTCAAAGATGCCACGCCACTGGCCAAGCAAGTGAAAACAGAGATAGACAAATGGGACTATCTTAAACTAAGAAACT
Source organism: Sorex fumeus (assembly GCF_029834395.1). Lineage (NCBI taxonomy): Eukaryota > Metazoa > Chordata > Mammalia > Eulipotyphla > Soricidae > Sorex > Sorex fumeus. Next base: position 29,155,292 of record NW_026606067.1, read on the forward strand.
TACGCACCTCCAAAGAAACAGTGACCAAAATACAAAACAGTCTACAGAATGGGAAAGGATATTTGCCGAATACACATCTGACAAGGGGTTGATATCCAGGATATACAAAATACTGGTTAAACTCCACAAGAAGAAAACATCCAACCCCATCCAAAAATGGGGCAATGAAATGAACAGAAACTTTCTCAAAGAAGAAATCCGAATGGCAAAAAAGCACATGAGAAAATGCTCTACATCATTAATCATCAGGGAGATGCAGATCAAAACCACAATGAGATACCATCTCACACCTCAGAGACTGGCCCACATTCAAAAGAACAAAAGCAACCGATGCTGGCTTGGATGTGGAGAGAAAGGGACACTCCTTCACTGTTGGTGGGAATGTCGACTGGTTCAGCCCTTCTGGAAAACAGTATGGACGATTCTCAAAAAATTAGAAATTGAGCTCCCATTTGACCCAGCAATACCACTCCTGGGAATATATCCCAGAGAGGCAAAAATGTATAGTCAAAGAGACATCTGCACTTGTTTGTTCATTGCAGCACTCTTTACAATAGCCAGAAACTGGAAGAAACCTGAATGCCCAAGAACAGATGACTGGTTAAAGAAACTTTGGTACATCTACACAATGGAGTACTATGTAGCTGTTAGAAAAGATGAAGTCATGAAATATACATACAAGTGGTACAATATGGAAAGTATCATGCTAAGCGAAATGAGTCAGAAAGAGAGGAATAGACATAGAAAGATTGCATTCATCTGGGGGATATAAAGTAACAAAGTATGAGATTAATACCCAAGAATAACTGAGATCAGCACCAGGAGGATTACTCCATAGCTTAGAGGCCAGCCGGGTATCCTAGAGGAAAGGGCAGTTCAGATAGAGAAGGGATCACCAAATAAAGGATGTTTGGAGGATCCTCCCAGGAGGGGAGATGCATGTCGAAAGTAGACTATGGACTGAACATGTTTGCCACTCAATGCCTCTTTTGCAGACCACAACACCCAAAAGGAGAGAGAGAACACAGGGGATTGCCCTGCCACAGAGACAGGGGGGATGGGGGGATCGGGGTGGGAGGGATATTATCCATGGTGGTGGAAAATGGGCACTGGTGGAGGGATGGGTATCTGATCATTGTATAATTGAAACCAAAGCACAAAAAATTATAAATTTGCAACTTAAAAAAATAAAATAAAATGAAATAAAGGGGAAAAAATATTAATTAAAATCTAACTAGTGAAAACACGGATTTGGAAGTCTCCACTTCAATGAACTTCTTTCCCATTACCTCAAAACTTGGGCATCAGGTAAGTTACCTTTAGTTACATTAAGTAAGTTATTTACTTAATGATGACAAGTTCTTCTACTTGGCTTGAAGTGGTCACACAACTATAACTGTATGCATTGCAAAGGGATACATTTTGCAGTGTATGGAAATCCCTTCAATAAACCCGCTGACATAAAAATAAAGAAAAAAAGTAATAATTCTGGTGTTACGTGAAGGCCCTAAGTGAATTCAGTGTGAAAGCTAATACATTTTATATTAGAATTTTTCCTTAGAAAATTTCTAACAAGATTGTCAAAGGGTTAGCTAGAAGCAAATTTGCTATTTATATGTGGTCTCTCATGATTGTACTATTTAATATTTATTCGTAGATTCGGTAAATTTTTATTGACTAATTTTATTATATTATGACCTAAAAAGTTCCTTTCAGAAAGAAATAGCTTGAAATTACAAAAGCTGAGTGTCTTGAGTGTTTTAAATTATCAAGTTCATGGGTATTACTCTGATTAATATTTTATATTCATGATTCAGAAAATATACCATTATGTCTTTTGAAGACAGCGTGTATTTAGTGATTTAAATATGTAAACATACATACAAAAGAATCTCGGAACCGAGCAGCTCTCTGCAGAGATGCCTCTGGACCTTGTGCCAGGCCGATTCCACCCAGGTGCCACAAGACATTGTCCCTCTACCTGCGCCCTAGGAACCCTGGGGGCCGCCAACTTCCAGAACCCAATAAAAAGCCCAGGTACACAGGATCAGTGACTGCAAATTCCAGGCCTCAAGAAATAGGGGTTGGGCTGCTTCTTCTCATATCCCTGTCCCTATGGGACCCTGGATTTCATGCCCACCAACTGCCCCCAGTTGCTATGTAAGCTCATTAATGGCCATGATCCAGAGACACACAAAAGAATCTCGGAACTGAGTAGCTCACTGCAGAGATTTCTCCAGACCCTAATTATCTAAAAGTTTAGAATTCTAGGAGCATGTGGCCACTCTTGCGGCCATGCAGCCTCTTATGATATTCATAGCAAGCAGTACAAAATAAATGATCTTTCATCTGTCTTTTCAGCAGGTTTGAATGGTGGCAGGAAAATTCAAAATAATGGTGGCGGGAAGGTGTAATGGTAATGGGGCTGGTGTCAAAATATTAAATGTAATCCATTATTATGAAAAACTTTATGAAAATTTTAAAGAGAAATATGTAATCAACAAGATCTATTATTTCAAAATGGTGCAATTAAAATATACCATGTTTCCTCATTGGAAACTACTATTTACATATATTTTCAGTTAGGTATTAAATCATACATATGAAAAGTTCTCAACAAGATATTCATTAAATATTAAACATTTCAGTTTATAATATACTCATTATTATGGCTTAATAGAATTATTTTTCTGAAAAATAGTGACTTTGTTTACATGAAAATTTGAATTCGGTTAACTAACTTTCTAAGTCTGCATAGTTTCTTCATTGATTATCTATTAAAAGTTTATCAAAATAAATTATGATTTTTTTATTCTATCCCATGTAAGATCTCTTGACATTCAGTTGTGAAATATCTGCCTTCCTGACTTTTAAACTTGAAGTGTTCTTGAGCACTGTGCAGCACAATTAAGCAGTCTCCTCACTTACTTAATCTATTATGAAAACTCCTCACTTGTTTTGCACTAGTTTTTAATAGGACACTACTGAAAATAATCCTTTGTTGGAGTTATTAAAATCATGATTTAAGTGCCTGCTTTTTGCAGTTATTTGTTGATGTTGACAAAGGTTTATTTTGTCTTATATAAACATACCTACATGTATAGATACATGTGTATATATGCATATACTCTTAATACCATTATTAATCTCAGTATTTATCAAAATGTTTATGATTTAAGTGTCTGAATTTTGCCTCAAATTGTGTTTTAAAATTCTACCCCTAACTGTGAAGGTGTTAGTAGACCAGCATTTTGGAAGGTGATGATGAAACCCTAATGAATATAGTTAATAATCTTATAGAAGAGAATCCCCAAACCTCTTAGTCATTTATACCATATGAAGATAAGAATCCTGTATCTCAAACACAGTCTTTGCTAGAACTTGACCATGAAGAGGACGAGCAGTCTCATTCACAATTCTCTATTTTTTCTCAGTTTAAACTGTAGAAAATAAATTTATATTGTTTAAAAACTATCAACATTATTTTTCTTATAGATACCAAACAATATACGAAAACAGATGCCACAGTTTTCTAGCATAATTATCATTTTCTTTACTTGCTTCCCATTTTATATGAATGATCAAATAATAGCACGGAAATTATGTAATATTTGAATCCCAAAGATTAAAAAATTGTTGTGTCCGTGTTCAAATGATATCTAACCAAATATTTAGTCAATATTAGTCCAGTGAAATCCTTCATTTGTATAATGTTCTTTTATTTTTCAGTGGAGGAGGGTGGTTCGGGATATAGCCCAGGATGTTCAGAGTTTCTGCGACCACAGACCAGTGCTTGTGATCCCACACACAATGCATTAGATTAAGCTAAGATGGTCTAAATGAAAGACAAGGACCCTTACCTGGTGCCCTTGTCCTTTGGCCCCTGTTTATTTTGCCATCTCTATTCTCTTCAATCATTCATTTCTGCTCTCACACCTGCAATATTTCACATAATGTAAACTCAGTTCCAAAATATTTATTTCTAGAATTCTGTTATTAAAATTTGTATAGCTGCTGTTTTCTTATTCACATGTGAACTCTTTTCAACCTTGTCAATGTATGCAATCCAGCCTCTATTTGTCGACTTCATGAACATTGCTTTTAAGCATGTTGGTTTTAACTTTTTTATATTCTAGTTTAGATTGCTATTTTGTGACATTTCTTCGTTAGTCTAAATTTTATTTAATTCTTTTTGAAAAATACCAATATTGAAGAATCAAATTACTGATATTCTCTACACTGGAACCTAAGCAAACTAGAACTAAAAAGATACACCAAAATATTGATTCTATCATGAATTATTGCAAGAAAGTCAATATAAAAGAATATGGCATCATTAGAAATGCTAAAATTTTCTATCACCCAAGAATTCTCAGCACTCAAGAGTGAAATCATCTTCTCAACCTTAAATTCTTATTCTCCCATGATAACCTATCACTGGTCCTAAGACACTTCTAACTCAATCTTTATTTATCACACCACTTCCTGTAAAATTGGGTTATTTCCATATCCTGAGTAATGCAATGAGCACTAAAATGTCCCATGTGTGCATGTATCTTTTTAAATTAATGTTTTTGTTTTGGGGGGTAGATGTCAAAAAATGGAATCACTGAATTTTATGAGGGTTTTATTCTTGTTTTATTTGGCAAATCACCTTATTGCTTTCCACAGAGACTGAACAAATCAAAGTTTCTCCCAATAGTGAATGTGGGTATCGTTTTCACCACAACCCAAACAACTCTAGTTGTTTTCAGTCTTTTTGATCTGTGTCATTCTTTTCTTATGTGAGGTTTCATAATTTTCATTTGCTTTTCCCTGACAATATGTGATGATGAACACTTTCTCATATGCTTTTTGTCTAACCATGTCTTCCTCAGGAACGACATTCAGCACTTTATCCACTTTGTGATGGGGATATTACAATGTTTCTGTTGTTGCTGCTGAGTTTTGTGTATTCTTTATATATCACAAATATGAGCACTTTATCCAATATTGTGTGCAAACATTTCCTCCAATTTAGTAAGGTGTCTTTATTTTGGCTGGCATTTATTTTCCATGTGAAACCTTTGTAATATAGTCTCATTTATTTAATGTTGTTGTTTTTTCCTATGTAATCAAATCACTGAAGTCACTTTTGAGGCCCACTTCATATTTATGATTTTTTTCAATCTATTTAGTGGACTAAGGTAAAATCTTGGGGCTTTGAATCCATTTCGAATAAAGCCTTATTTGTGAATGTTGTGAGATATGCCAATTTCTTTTCTTTTCTTTTATCCTATGACTATAGACTTTTCCCAGCACTATATGTTAAATAAACCTTCCTTTCTTTACTTCATTATTCAGTCCTTTTGTCATAAGTTAAATATCAAAATATCTGGTGGTTGGTCTCTGGACTCTCATATATGTTTCACTGGTCTGAGAGTATATTACACTACTATGCAATTTTGGTAGCCTGGCAGGCTACCAATAGTATCCTGCGTGCACGGCAGAGTCTGGCAAACTTCCTGTGTTCTACTCGATACGCCAAATACCAGTAACAATGATGGGTCTCATTCTCCTAATCCTGAAAGAGCATTGAAATGGCGCTTTTAAAATCTCAGGGCTAGGAAGAAGGAGACGTTACTGGTGCCTACTCGAGAAAATCGACGAACAACAGAATGATCGTGATCGTGACCATGATGCAATTTTACATATTTTTCATTTTATTTAACGTAGTACAGTAAAGTACTTTTAATTGAAAGAAATTTAGAGAACTATTAGGGAACAGAACAAGAGAGATCTGTTTTTAAGAGAGATCATGGACTCCTCCAGAAAGAAAAAAAGCCTCAAAAAGTTTTGGTGAAAGATATATATTATTCCTTCAAAATGTGCTTGACTGGAGTTCTCTAACTAACAATTAGCCCCGCTGTTGTTGCAGGGAATGTCTTGGACTGCTGGTGGTCCTTTTATATTACTATGAGAACTTAAATATGAAATGAAACACTACAGAAGAAAAGTTTCCCCTGACCCAGGGTGGGCAGTGCTAAAGAGGAGAAGAAAATAATAGCTATTGCATAAGCTATTTTTTCTTTTCTTTTGTGATGCCTACAAGGTGAAAGAAATTGTTGATTCTTGTTTGTTCCTGCTGTGCAGCCACCTGAAAAAATTGCTCAAAATTCATATAACAATTTTTATTGTTTGATTTTCTTTTTCATTTTATTTTTAAAACTTTTTTTTTTTTTGCTTTTTGGGTCACACCTGGTGATGCACAGGGGTTAGTCCTGGATCTGCACTCAGGAGTTACTGCTGGAGATGCTCAGGGAACCATATGGGATGCTGGAATCGAACACGGGTTGGCTGCGTGCAAGGCAAACGCCCTACCAGCTGTGCTATTGCTCCATCCCTTTTAAAACATTTTTAACTGAAACACTGTGAGATACACGATTACAAAGTCATTCATGACTGTGTTTTAGTTAAACAATATTCCAATAGCATTCCTTGACAAGTCAGAAGCTGGAGTGTGGAACCCCAGGTCACTTTAAATTTCCACCCATGGGACAAGTAGCCAATCTGAATAGTTAATGGGAAGGCTGAGGGTGTGACATGGCAACAGATAAAGGAAGCCTCCCCCATCTCAGTCTCTCTCTGTCTCTCTGTCTCTCTGTCTCTCTCTCTCTCTCTCTATGTCTCTTCCTCTATATCTCTGTTTCTTACTCACACAGGGTTCTCATCTCACCTGTATGCTCATCGCTGGAGACTTGGAATTCTTGGATATAATAAGAGTAACAACTGGGGTAGTTTTGGGAGGCCCTGCATCAGGTACAGAGAACAGGAATCTCATCCACATGCAAGTAACTATGGCTGGAGACTGGAGAACATGTACAGGAATAGAGAGAATGGTGTAGGGAACAGGTATAGAGAATGGATAGGGAACAGGGCCTGGCCATCATTTGTGGGAAATGAGTAGACTGCACAGGACTAGAGAAGAAAATCGTTCACAAGATGGATTGGGCTGTCGGGGACAGGATCAGTGATGCCATTCGTATGTAGAGACTTGGACACAAGGGGTGGGACCCAGACTCTAATTTGTCTGTAAAATAAACTCTAATTTTAAATACAAATCTTTCTTAAAATTCTCCAGAACATTCCAGAGCAGGAAAATCCACTTTCACACTTCACCAATGTACATTTCCCACCAAAAGCGTCCCCAGGTTCCCCCCGCTACCTCCTTCTCAGCCTTCCTCTATGGCGGGCAACTTTCTTTTTTCTCTCTCTTACTCTCTCTAAAAAGGAAACTAGGATTCATAGAACTGCCTCTGGTGTCATATAAGCTCATTAATGTTCATGTTTCAAAGACTCAGAGTAACATGCCTCAGAATTGTTCCTAGACCCTGCACCAGGCTGTCTTATCCAGGGCAACGAGGAGAGAGGTGGATGAATCTCTCCCACTTGCCCCAATACAGCCCAGGCAGCTAAAACCTTCCAGTTCTCAACTCTTAACCATGTTTGCGGACAACTTTCACAAACTCAGAAAAGCCTCATCCATGAGTGAATCTACTGAAAAACCCTGGTATGTGGGACTTGTGACTGAAACTTCTCGGCTTGAATGGAGTTGAAAATGGTCAACCTTCCCACATCTCCCTGTGCTTCTGGTAGCCTAGAAGTTATGCCCACAAACTGCCTCTGGCACTATAGAAGCTCATTAATGGTCATGATCCAGAAAGTCAGAACTAAATCTCTTAGAAGAGATTGATAGGAGCAACATGCAGTAGATATGCCCCTGGACCCCAAATTCATAACCAGTTAAAAAAAATTCAATTAACCTCAACTGTATCACTGTATTTTAAATTTTAGAAATCCTGGAGCCTGAGGCCAGACAACATCTCATACTCTACATGACTGATGTACCAAACAAGGGCTTAATGGCTCCTGGGTGAAATACAACAATTTTCACACACCTTTCTCTAAGGAAATTTTTTGGATTATTTTTAGTGTTTTATTCACAACAAGCAATAAAAAATAAATTATTTAGGTCGAGCGATAGCACAGCAGGTAGGGCGTTCGCCTTACACGCGGCCAACATGGCCGACCCGAGTTCGATTCCTCCGCCCCTCTCGGAGAGCCCGGCAAGCTACCGAGAGTATTCCATATGCCAGACACAGTAACAATAAAGTCTCCAATGGAGACGTTACTGGGCCCGCTCAAACAAATCGACGATCAACGGGAGGGCCTTTACCTTTTACCTTACCTATTTAGGTCCTGTTTGGAAAACTCTGCTATATGGGACAGGCTTTGGGGATTGGGCTGGAAACATTCGAAATACTGGTGGTTGGAAGATGTAATGGTAGGGGATTGGTTTTGCCCTGGCTCTGCACTCAGGAATTATTCCTGATGTTGGTCAGGGGACCATATGGGATGTTGGGAATCGAACCCGCGTGCGAGGCAAATGCTCTACCTGCTGTGCTATTGCTCCAGCCCCTAAGTTATCTTAAAACCAGTCTAGTTTAGATATCTGACATAAAGTAAAATTATTTTAACAAAACATCTATTTCCATGTTCGAGGCCAAATGATTAACAATATAGTCTGACAAAACTGATTATAGTCATTTCCCATATTTTTTTTCACTCAATTTGTAGTAACCACTAAGTCAAGGACACTTTCTAGCTGCTTATGGTTTAAAAGTGACCATTTTTTCCTTTTGTTTTTCCCCTAGCCAATTACAGCAAGTTTTTATTAGTAAACAGACAGTAAGTTCCCTTGGATGAACGTTTCCTTTAGATTGAGGGGTAAAACCTGGAACTGAAGTGCAGCTTTCCAGGTATGCTTTGAGCCTGAGGCTTTCCTGTGACTCCTGTCTTTGCCAAGTACTCTAATAGTTTGGAATTTAGGCGTAATTTTTTCAAACCTTTGTTCCTTACTTACATTGAAGAGAAAAATACTAGAAAAGATGCAGAGTGCTTTTTTATCCCTATGCATTTTGTTTATCCTATGGATTCTCAGTCCCTTCTGTGTTGATTTCCAGTAATGACTGTAACGGCAAACCCTAAATTTTCATGAGACTCATTTAATGAGAGTCTCTTTAAATGATCTCTGCCTTCAGCCCCTAGCCTCCCCGAAGGAGCAATCTGACTTCCAGTATGATGCTGCTGCCTAGCCAAGAACCTCAGGCTTACGCTGTCCTCGTGGGGAAATCTTGCATCAAACTGATTTCAATTGTATACCTCCACCACTGACGTCTGCTGCATTATTCCACGTGCATCCCTGACCTGATTTGCCTCCTTCCAGCACAACTGCTGTTTGCCTAGGCTCGGGCTGACGCTTTGCTAATTCCTGTCACAGGGTACGGGGAGAGACCTGATGCAGCTGTTTCACTGCATCACTCATACTTCTGCTCCTTTTGTTTATTTCATCTAGAACACAGCCTATATTCTGTTCTCTGCAGCACTCCAGTTCTTCCTTAGGGATACATAATTTCCCATAGAACAGAGGGAGAATTAAGGGAAAGGGCACAATACACAGGCCTGCAGCAGCGACATTTCACATAGATTAAGGTTTATATTCTGACCAAAACATAGGGGCAATTCCCCAAGAAAACCAGGTGCAGATTTTTATGGTATTATCTGTAGGATAACCCTCTTTTGTCCTTCCTCAGGTAGCTTAGTTTTGTCAGGTCACACCCATCTAAGAACACGGAACTTGTATTGTAAGCAATGTCCTTTCTGTGTGGACACAGGAAGACAGTTAATATTATGCTTTGTAACTTGGGAGTTGATTGACTCCAAATAATATTTACTCCTGGGCATCTGATTTCTTGACTCAGTTGCCCTTAGTTCCTAGCACCCCAAAAGCAGGGTCCCGAAGAGGGACTGAATGGACCCAGGGCAAGCAGTGAGCTACCCTGGCATCGAAATGGGCCAGGCCAAAGAGCCATGATACTCAACTATAAGTTGAGGGCATGATCATGGACAAATGCTGTCACGATCCAAAAGTAAGTAACGACAAGACTAGGACCCTGCTGGAGCTAGGAAGATTAACCTGGCCTGAGGACTGCGAAATGTAGAGTGAGATGTTCTCAGGAAGAACCAAACTAAATTTATATCTCTTACTGTGCTCATACAGAATGACATTGCTAGAAATATTAGAAGTAGATTTATTACAACTATTTAAGTAGATTACTAACTGAAGGAAGAACACACCCTTATTGGGATCCCACCCTTGGGTGGATCTCCTAGTAATCTGAAGTAATCTCTGTAGATGAGATTTTATCCTTGAGTTAATCTCCTGGAGGAGTGGTCTTACCTCTCTTTGTTGATTCGTCAGTATTCAACCCACCTTTATGTCACCGCCTTATGTGACTGCTATATAAACTAAGACGTAAGCTCGGAAAAGGGGGAGAAGTGAGAGAGCTCAGGCTCCAGAGATCCAGAGTCAGAACCAGAAGGAGAGAGCTTCCAAGACTGGGGCCCAGGAGAGAAGGAGGCAGAGAAAGACAGGAGTGAAGAGGATTGGAATAAACTACTATTGATATTGACCGGCCTGGCCCCCGTTTTTTCTTCCATCTCCCCTTGGCCAACAGCCGTTCCGATCCAGGCCACACACAGTGGCTCAAGAGCACCGAACGCAGGCGGTGAAACAGTGCTGTCCAGTGAGCCCGTGAACATACAAGCTTCCGCGTAATAAGATTTTACAATTATCTACCTTCTGGAGATGTTCTCCTGCAGATTTTTCACTTTCGTTCTCTATGGTTACAAATCATGTTGCATGTGACTTGGGTGAGGTGAGGAGGGAGAGAGCCAGACTTCAAGAAAATAGTGCTTTTACCTCTTTGTTCAGCCCCCTCAGCCACCTGGGGAAATGTTTGAAGTAGGTCAGAACTGGAATTCTGCTTTATGGCATGCACATCTCATCAGAACCAAGAGGCTGCTGTCAAGCTGGGACTCAGTCCAAATGTTCAGCACCAGGCGGGAGCTGGACCTCGCCATCCTGGTTCTCAGGAAGCCCTGGATTAAGGCTGGAGCAAGGCACAGCTCTTTTCAGGAAGAGAAACTCAGTTCTCAACATGGCACTGATGTGCTAAGTTTATTGCCTTTCCTCTCAGAAATGTTTATGAAAACGACAAAAAAAAATACTGAAGCAAAAGAGTTGTTTTGCTTTGTTTTATCCACATTTTTTGAGGCCACATCTGGAATGCTCAGGGATTACTCCAAATTTTGCAACCAGGAGTTACTGCTGGTGGTATTCAGGGGACCATGTGGGATACCAGGGATTGAAAAAGCATTGGCCACATGCAAGGAAAGGGCCCTACCCACTGTATATTTATAATATTACTCTGACTCATAAAAAGAGATTTATTGTTATTGTTGATTTTGTTGTTTATACACACCTTAACTTGTAATAATAATGATGGCAGGATTTCATGCATGAAAATTTCTAGTATCACACTCCCTCTACTAGTGTGTCAACTTCTCTCTCTCACTGTTCTGGTGCCCTTCATTCCTTTTCACAATGGTATGTGTCTTGCTAAAGGCCAAACATCAGTTTCTCTTGCATTTTGGAGTTTATTAAAGACATATTTTGTGTAACACATATAAGAGAACTCATTCTTACCTCTGATTCTCCTTCCAACTAGCTTCACTCATTGTGATATTTTCCAAAATGATCTCATCCACATAGTAGGAAATTTCGTGATTTCATCTTTTGTTTCTTTTGTTCTTTGCAAAGCAGAATAGGTTTTATTGAAAAAGAAAGTTAGAAATATAGGAAACTTGGAAAGATGGAAATTTAGAAAAATAGAAAAAGCGAATGCATGTTCCGGAAAGAAGACAGGCTTCTCAAGAGTGGAAAAAACGAAGAGATGTCAAAAACAATCAGATCGGTGCTTTTAATACCCATCCAGCAGGGGTCAGTTGCAGAGAATGAGACAGAAAAACTCATTAGCAGACAGACAAACATACATGGATTGTCCATGCTTTAGGTTGCCTAGGTAACCCTTAGTAGCCTCACAGGCAGGCCATTTATTCAATACAACATTGTTTCCAACTACTCCCCCTGAGCTCCCAACAAATGAGCCATTTTTGATAGAGACATTAAAGATAGCTAGTAAACACCTCAGCATGAAATAGGTACATGAGCACAGGGTGGGTGTTTTAAATAGCTATAGATGGCACCCTAAAAATATACTGTAAAGTCCTGAGAGTTTCCTATTTTATTTTCCCCATGTTGCTCCCATATCCTAAAGACCCTAAATAGTCTTATACTATATTTTTCTGGAACAATTTTTTTCACAAGACAAGATAGCATGTTTATGGTAACTTTTGTTCTGTTTTTTAGTGTTTTTTTTTTAAATTTTTATTAGTGAAACACCATGAGCTTTATGGTATCTTTTGAATTGAACTATCTTGAAAACTGGTGAAAGAAACACTGCACATTTGGAAAAAAAGGAAATGGCATCTGGCCATTGTCTAGATTCTAGAAACACACAAACCCAATTATGATTAGTAGTTAAACAATATTTACAAAATCCCATTAAACTATGAAAGCAAAGAAAGGTCTGTGAGTCATAAAGAGAGAGGAAATCAGCTTCAGGATTTATTGTGCAGATTGGAATTCATCATTTTTTTGGGAGTAAGTCTGGTTGTCCTTGGTTAATACACTTATTTATATCTGTGGGTATATTTTATCAAGTCCTTACAGCGACAAATTAGTTTTAAGTGGGTTTTTTTTTTAAATAATGAAAGTTTGTAAGTCTGCAACTATCTCACAGTGGTTCATTAAAAAAAATATATATATATATTTTAAAAGAGACAAAAATAAGCTTGGTACATTTTTACGGGCAGCAGATATTTGTTATCAGTTTTATTATTTCATGTATACTATATTTCTGGGGTGCATTTTTGAAAACACTGTGCATTCTAATTCCTAACTCTGTTACCTATGAACCCCTCCTATCTTTGTTTATTTTTTTTTGTTAGAGTTATAATTTTACACAAGGTTTAACATGGGCTTGAAAAAACAAGCCAATTCTGTTTTTTCTTAAAGGGTGAAGTAGTATTCTGTTGTTTATATACCATAATTTCTTTATGTAGTTCAGATGGTAATTCTTTATTAGATGAATGAGGAAAATAATTTCTCCCAGTTTGTGGGGTGTGGTTTTAGTCTAGTAATTGTTTATTTTGCAGTGCAGAAGATTCTGAGTTTGATGCAGTCCCATTGGTTAATATTTAGTTCCCTTTGCTTAAATGAATTGAATTATTGAAGATATATCTAGATTTATATGAAAGACTTATACAGTCTGAAGAGAAACCAGAGTTTCTCTGGGGCTGGAGCGATAGCACAACCGGTGGGGTGTTTGCCTTGTATGAGGCTGACCCGCATTCGATTCTTCCGTCCCTCTTGGAGAGCCCGGAAAGCTACCAAGAGTATCCCTCCCACACAGCAGAATCTGGCAAGTTCCCCGTGGTGTATTCAATATGCCAAAAACAGTAATAAGTCTCACAATGGAGACGTTTTTGGTGCCTGCTCGAGCAAATGGATGAACAACGGGACAACAGTGATACAGTGCTACCTCTAGATTTGCTATCATGAAAATATTTACCTGTCTTCCTCAATAGAATGTACGTGTTCATTTCTGGTATTAAGGTATTTGATCCATTTTTATTTGACTTTATTTCATGTTATTAGAATGATGTCTCTTCCAATTTTTTTCATGTCACCAACCAGTTTTCCCAACCCCATTTGTTTGAAGAGGTTTCTCTTGCTCCACATAAAATTTGTTGCTCCTTTATAAAAGATTAACTATTCATATAACCCAGTATCTGTCTCTGTACTTTCATTCAGTTATATTTATCTGAGAGTCCTTCCTTATTCCAGTACCACACTGTATTGATTACTACAGATTTACAGTGTAATTGAAAATTGAAGATGGATAAGCCTCTTAGCTTCTTCTACCCCAAGCTTTCATTGGCTCTTTGGGCATTTTATGACTCAAATAAGGTGTTTGATAAATTTTCAGAAGTCTTTAAAATTTGCCACGGCAAGTTTCCAACTATGGGCCCACCCTCCTAGCTCTGTTTTCTAAAGACTTTGGATATATTTACTACTATATTTTTTGTATATCTTGCAAAGGAGTACAATAATTCTATGTCTGGAAGCTGCTTCAAATGCAGGAGTTGGGCGCATCTGTTAGGACAGAGAAAGGACCATTATGACAATGATAGTTAGAAATGATCACTCTAGACACAAACTGAGTGCTAGAAGGAGGTAAATTAGTGATAGACACAATACCCTTTCCATGTCTGTATTGCAAACCACAATGCTAATGAGGGTGGAGGGAGAGATTGCTGGATCAAATGGGAACTCTATTTCTAGTCTTTTGAGGATGTTCATAATGCTTCCCAATACAGACTGGATCAGCCAGTATTCCCACCAGCAATGAATGAGGGGCCCTTTCTCCCCATATCTGTGCTAGTACTTGTTATTCTTGTTCATTTGGATGTGTGCCTGTCACTGTGGTATGAGATGATATCAACATTTTTGTTTTGATTTGCATTTTCCTGATGATTAGCAATAAAGAGCATTTTCTTTTCGCATGCATTTTTTGTCATTTGAATTTCTTCTTTGAGGAGGTTTCTGTTCATTTCTTCTCCCCATTTTTTGATGGGATGGTAACATACTCTGCTGGTTCAAACTCACAACAGAAACACCATCTGGTCTTTTGTGATCATTGCAGCACTATTCATAATAGCCAGAATCTGCGAACAACCTGAGTGCTGAAACAGACAAATGAAAAAAGAAACTATGGCACATGTAAACAATGGAATACTACACAGCTGTTAGGAAAAACGGGGTCATGAAATTTGCCTATAAATGGATGAACTTAGAGAGTATCATGCTGAGTTAAATGAGTCAGAAGGAGAGTGACAGATATAGATTTACTGCATTCATTTGTGGAATATTTTAAAAAGTTATATGAAACTAATGTCTAAGACCAGGAAAATTGGCCAGGAGGACTAGTCGATGGTTGGAAATTACTACAAGGGAGTGGGGGGTGGAGGGCATTTAAGATATCGGAGGACCCATTATGACAATATTTGTTGAAAACAATCAATCTGAACAATAACTGTGTTTTGAAAGTAGGTAAAGGTTCTTTCAGCATCTGTATTGAAAATCATAATGCCTAAAATGCTCTATAGACAGAAAGAAAAAGAGGGAAGAGAGGTGGGGGGGTTAAGGAGGTTTGGAGAGAAACTGGTCATTGGTGGTAGCAAATGTACACTAGTGGAGGAATGGGTGTTGGAATATTGTATGATTGAAACCCAATCATGAACAGCTTTGTAGTGCTCTATATCATGGTAATTCACTAAAATAAAATACTAATATGAGAGATAGAGAAATTTCTACATGTCTGCCATAGTGGGAGGCTGTGTGACTGGCTGGAGGGACACTTAGGATTTGTGGTGGGAAACATCAGTGAATAGGTGTTGGAACATTGTATGACTCAAACCCACCTAGTCATAAACTTTGTAACTGTGTATCTCTTGGTGACTCCATTTGAAAAAATGAAAGATAAAAAAAATAAGTGAAAATAAAATGTTTCATGGCTACTTTTAATACAAGAGCTACATTGCATCTTTATAGAACTTTAAGAAGGATTGGCATTTTTATAATACTGATTGTACCATTTCACACATAGTATATTTCCATTTATGCATGTCTGCTTCCATTTCTTTTTGTAGTGATTGATAGTTTTGATTGTACAAATATTTTACTTCTTTTGATAAGTGATTCTTATAAACTACTGTTATACACAAATGAGACTAGCAGTTATTTTAATTCATTTCACTACTATTGAATTATTTGCAGATAGAAACGTCATGAATTTCTAGTTTTTGGATTGCTTGTTTGTTTTGTTTGTTTGTTTGTTTGTTTTTAAAGCTAGTCTATTTAATCTACATGTCTATTTTTTTCTAGAAACTTTTTAGTAGAGTCATATAGTGAACCTAGGGCTTTTCTAGGTATAGCATCATATCACCTGGAAAAAGGGATCTTATCCAATCTCAGACTTCCAATGCTATATTGAATAGTAAAGCTAAGAGTGAACAACCATGTCTTATGCCTGACTTTAGAGAGAAGATTTTCAGTTTTTCATCATTTACTTTGATATTAGCTTTGATCATCTGCTAAATGGCTTAATCTATGTTGTGAAAGTTTCTTAAATCTACTTCTTCTCAAGTGCTTTTATCACGAATGAATATTGGACTTTGTGAATTACTTCAGCGGTGTCTATTGATATAATCATATGACTTAGTCTTCCTTATTTTATATAGTGTGCTGACATGTGTCTGTTAAACCACCCTTGGGATGAATCCTTCCTGGTCATGATATATGAACGTTTTGGATTTTATTGGTTAATATTTTGTTGATGATCTTTACATCAATGTTTATTTTTAAAAAT
Organism: Sorex fumeus; assembly: GCF_029834395.1. Classification (NCBI taxonomy): domain Eukaryota; kingdom Metazoa; phylum Chordata; class Mammalia; order Eulipotyphla; family Soricidae; genus Sorex; species Sorex fumeus. Next base: position 29,171,725 of record NW_026606067.1, read on the forward strand.
AGAGAAGTGTGCAGGGAGATCAAAAGAAAAAATATGTATTCAAGAGGAACACAGGCTTTTGGAGAATGGCAAAATCTGCCATGCCATTTTATTGATTCATAATATAATTTAAAGTGGAAACATTTATCTCCAATATTCTTTTCCTCAGAATTCCTTTGGTTATTGAGGGAGTTTTATGAATACATATAAATTTTAGTGGAATTTGTTCTAAGTCCTTGAACCATGTCACTGGAGTTTTGATGGGACTGCATTGACTCCATATGATATTTAATGTAGGATGACCATTTTGGCAATGTTAATTATTCCAATTCATAAACATAAAATATTTTTCACTTCTTGGTGTTTTCTATTTTTTTCACTACTGATCTTTAATGTTAATATATTTCAAACTTATACCAAGTTTGCAAAATTTCTTATTTATTTGCTATATTGCACAATGTAGCACTGTAGCAATGTCCTCCCATTGTTCATCGATTTGCTCGAGCAGGCCCAGTAACGTCTCCATCATGAGACTTGTTGTTACTCTGTTTGGCATATCGAATACGTCATGGGTAGCTTGCCAGGCTTTGCCATGTGGGCGAGATACTCTCAGTAGCTTGCCGGGTTCTCTGAGAGGGGAGGAAGAATTGATTTCTGGTCAGTGTGTTGGCTGCATGCAAGGCAAACGCCCTATCTGCTGTGAAATCTCTCCAGCCCTACTGGACACTATTATTGAATTAATTAACTTTTTATTGTGAGGGAGTCACACTAAGAGTGCTCAGGATATACTCCTGGATCTGTCTCAGAGATTATTCCAGCTGTTCTCAGGGGACCATATGGGGTGCAGGCAAGCAAGAAAGAAAATACTATATACAAGGAAAAAGTCCTAAACATTGCTTTGCCCTTATTTAATTTATTTTAAATTAGTGATTAGTTATTTTTAGTTTGGGGACACACCTACCTGTGCTCAGGGCTTATTACTGCATTTGTGCTCAGAAATCAATTCTGGCATTTTGGGGGGAGGTTTGAAAGTATTGTCAGGAATACACTGAGTTGTCCATATGTAAAATAAGCACATTAACCACTGTACTATACCTTTAGCCTATGAAATATAATATTTCAAAATATTAAAGTTTATTATTGTATAAATATGCAAATTTAACATAGAATTACTAATTTTTGGTAGTGTGACATAAAAATAAGAGATTGAACAAATTAGAATTGACATCAGTTCTATTCAAGAAAATATTAAAATTTATGTTATCATAAAGGCTAAATTAGGTAATATTAGAAACAAACACTATTACCAAACAAGAAAAGTACATTAAATAACAAAATCATGAAAATAAGAATTTATCTTTAAGTTTTGCCCTAAAATATCATTTCTGATCAAGTGCTATCATTTCTGAAGAACTGATTCTGAAGAATAGAAAATGGAACATACATTTCTGGAATCCTTGAAAAATAAAATCAGAGCAAGAATTTGGGCAATTTAGAAAAATTAAGATAGTAGAAGAAAATATTCCTGGGAAGTGTTTGCATATCTATATATTAAAATGAACACTATGACATTCAGTGATCCCTAAGTTATTTCTTGAAGAAATTGATTCAAAACCTCAAATTACTTTGCTGGTGGATATGTAAACTAATTTTTTGTTAATTTTAATTTGAAGTAAGATTTTTTTTCAGATGTTTACCTACCTTAGAAGAGTTTTAAAATTTTTAAATAGGGGCTAGAACAATAGCAGGGTGGGTAGGGCATTTGCCTTGCATGTGACTGATCTAGGTTTGATTCCCAGCATCCCATATGGTTCCCTGAGCACCACCAGGCCAGGGGTAATTCCTGAGTGCAGAGCCAGGAATAACCCCTGTGCATCGCCAGGTGTGACCCCCAAAAATAAAAAAATAAATAAATAAATAAACAAAAATTTTAATTAGCTTTATTCTCTTTTGGCTGTTTTTACATAGTTTTGTCTAAGTTTATAAGATAAAAATTCTTCATAAGATAAAACATTCTTCAAAACTTGCAAAAGGAAAATAAATTCTTAGGTTGAGTCCTATTCTTGAATGATCTATTTTCTCATTCTTTCTTGTTCTTATCTAGACAATTGTACCTTTTCCCTTTTGTTAATTTTAATTATTAATTTTGAGTCACCATGATATGCAGTTACAGAGCTGTTCATGGTTGGATTTCAGTCATAAAGTGTTCCTCACCCACCCCTCCACCAGTGTACATTGCCCAGGACCCAAGTCCCCAGTTTGCTTTCAGCCCCTTATCCCTCAGCAAGTCTCTATGCAGGAAATTTCCTTCTTTCTCTCTCTGACTCTATCTCTCTGTATCTCTGTCGCTGTCTTTATTCCCCCATGGGGCATTTGGTGTGCAATACAGTAACCAAGAGTTTATCATGTTTGTTCTTTTATCTGTTGTCAGCACACAGTTCTTATTCAGAGTGATCATTTCCAGCTATCTTTGTCATGGTAGTATCTTCTCTATCCCAACTGCCTTCTCCCCTAGCAGTTAAAGCAGGCTTCCAACCATGAAACAATATTTTTGGCCCTTGTTTCTACTTTTCTTGCATATTGTTCTCATATTATGACCACAAAGGAGTCCAATCAGTATAGTAAAGTAAAGTAAAGGCCCTCCCGTTGATCATCGATTTGCTCGAGCGGGCCCAGTAACGTCTCCATTGGAGACTTTGTTGTTACTGTGTCTGGCATATCGAATACTCTCGGTAGCTTGCCAGGCTCTCCGAGAGGGGCGGAGGAATCGAACTCGGGTCGGCCATGTTGGCTGCGTGCAAGGCAGACGCCCTACCCACTGTGCTATCGCTCCAGCCCAATCAGTATATATATATATATATATATCCTTCTGATTCATTTCACTCACCATGATATTCTCTTAGTCCATACATTGATAGCCAGATTTAATGACTTCATTTTTCTTAATGGCTGCATAGCATTCCATTTTGTAGATGTGTTATTGTTTCTTTAATCAGTTATCCATTCTCAGGCACTCAAGTTGTTTCCATATTCTGGCTACTGTGAATAGTGCTACACTGAACATAAAGTGCAGATGGTGTTTCTACTGTGTGTTTTTGAGCCCCCAGCTATATTTCAAGAAGTGGTCTTGCTGGGTCATATAAAAACTCAATTTCTAGCTTTTTGAAGAATTTCCATATTGTTTTCCAAAAAGACTGGACTTGTCGCCATTCCCACCAACAATGAAGATGAGTCCCTTTCTCCCAACATCTGCACCAGCATCAGTTGTTCTTATTCTCTGTGATGTGTGCTAGTCTCTAGAGTGTGGTATGGTGTCTCATTGTTGTCTTTGATTTGCATCTCCCTGATGATTAATGACGTATACCATTCTTCGTGTGAATTTTGGCCATTCAAATTTGTATTTCTCTTTTTGAGAAAGTTTCTTTTCATTTCTTCTCCCCATTATTTCATGGGGTTGGAGGTTTTTTATTGTATAGTTCTATCAGGGACTTGAATATTAAGTCCTTATCAGATGGGTATTGGGTAAATTGTTTCCCTCAAACTGTGGCTGTCTTTGTATCTTGGCCACTGTTTCTTTTTTTATTATTTTTATTAGTGAAACATCATGAGGTACAGTTGCAGACTTACAAAATTTTTGTGCTTGAGTTTCAATTATACAATGATCAAATACCCATCCCTCCACCAGTGCCCATTTTCCACCACCACAGATCCCAGTATCCCTCCCACCCTCCTTGCCCCCCCCATCCTACCCTGCCTCTGTGGCAGGGCATTCACTTTTGTTCTCTCTCTCTCTCTCTCTCTCTCTCTCTCTCATTGGGTGCTGTGGTTTGCAAAAGAGGCAATGGGTGAAAATCATGTTTGGTCTATAGTCTACTTTCAGCATGCTTCTCCCATCCTGGGAGGATCCTCCCAACATCTTTATTCGGTATTTCCTTCTCTACCTGAACTCCCTTTTCCCCTAGCATGTGTGGTTGGCCTCCAGGTCATTGAGCAAAACTCCTGGTACTAATCTCCGCCACTCCTGGGTGTTAGTCTCCTATTTTGTTACTTTATGTTCCCCAGTTGAATGCAATCTTACTATGTCTATCCCATTCTTTTTGAGTCATTCCACTTAACATGATACTTTCCATGTAGTTTCTTTTGAGGTCCAGAAGCTTTTTAGTTTCATGTAGTCCCATTTGTTTATCTTTGCTCACATTTGCTTGGTCAGTGGGGTTTCATCTTTGAAGATGCCTTCAACTTCAACGTCAAGGAGGATTCTGCCCAAATTTTCCTTCATATATCTTGTGATTCAAGTTTAATATCACTGTCACTGTCACTGTCCGCCCATTGTTCATCGGTTTTCTCGAGTGGGCCCAGTAACGTCTCCATCGTGAGACTTTGTTGTTACTGTGTTTGGTATATTGAATACATCACAGGTAGCCTGCCAGGCTTTGCCTCGTGGGTGAGATACTCTTGATAGCTTCTCAGGCTCTCCAGGAGGGGCGGAGGAATCGAACTCGGGTCGGCCATGTTGGCTGCATGCAAGGCAAATACCCTACCCACTGTGCTATCGCTCCAGACAAGGTCTTTAATCCCTTTTTATCTAATTTTTGTTATTGACATTAGAAACGGGTCTGAGTTCATTTTCTTTGCATATTTCTACCCACTTTGCCCAGCACCACTTGTTGAAGAGGCTTTCTTTGTTCAACTTCATATTTATTGCTCCTTTATCAAAGATTAATCGATCATATCTTTTAGGGTCAATCTCGGGATGTTCAATATTGTTCCTTTGATCTGCAGATCTGTCTTTTTTCCAGTACCATGCTGGTTTATTTAGTAGCATTTTGTATTACAGTTTGAAGTTGGGTCGGTGATGCCTCCTGTTTTCTTTTCCTCATGGATTGCTTTAGCTATTTGTTGGACATTTTTATTCCATATGAATTTCAGAAGCATATGATCTATTGCTATGAAAAGTGCCCTGGATATTTTCATAGGGATTGCATTGAATCGTTATAATGCTTTGGGGGGTATTGCCACTTTGACAAGGTTAATTCTCTGAATCCATGAGTAGGGGAAGTGTTTCCATGTTCCCGTGTCCTCTTTTACTTGTAGTAGTGTTTTGTAGTTTTCTTTGCATTGTCCCTTTACCACTTTAGTTAAACTGATTCTGCAGTACTTGATTTTCTGAGGCAAAACTGTGAATGATAATGTTGTCCTAACATCTTTCTTATCTATTTCAATATTTGTTTATAGGAAAGCCATAGACTTCTAGGTATTGATTTTGTAACTGGCCACTCTACTATACAGTTCTATAGTTTCTAGTAGCTTTATCATGGAGTATCTTTTTGTTTTTTTGGGTCACATCCTACGATGTACAGGGGTTACTCCTGCCTCATGTACTCAGGAATAACAGCTGGCACTTCTCAGGGAATCATATGGAATGCTGGGAATAGAACCCAGGTTGGCCATGTGCAAGGCAAGTGCTCTAACCACTGTGTTATTGCTCCAGCCCCTATCATGGAGTCTTTAGGATTCTGAGAAAAGATAAAACCATATGATCATATCAATAGATGCAGAAAAAGCATATGACAAGATCCAGCATCCATTCATGATAAAAACTCTCAACAAAATGGGAGTTGAAGGAACTTTCCTCAATATAGTCAAAGCAATCTACCACAAGCCCACAGCAAGCATTATCATTAATGAGGAACAAGTGAAAAGCTTCCCTCTAAGATCACAGACAAGACAAAGTTGCCCACTCTTGACACTTCTATTCAGTATAATATTGGAGGTACTTGCCATAGCAATTAGCCAAGTTATAGATATCAAAGGCATCCAGATATGAAGACATGAAAGAAAGAAGTCAAACACTCTGTTGCACCTTTAAAAGAAATATTCATTTCATACTTAAGGGAATATTTTATCTATAAATAATTTCATATTATTTTCTGTTTGCTTTGTTTGTTCTCTGTTTTCTAATTATGACAAAAATTCTGCACTGTAGCTGGAGTGATAGCGCAGCGATAGGGCATTTGTCTTGCACTGGCCAACTTGACCAACCTGAGTTCGACTACTCTGCCCCTCACGGAGAGCCCAGCAAGCTACCGAGAGTATCTCGCCCGCACAACAAAAATTCTGAAGTGGAGTATCAGATTTTTTAATTATTTGAAAATTCAAACGCCTAATCTGTAAGATTTGTAATGGTAAAATTGAGAAAGCATCGATTCAAGTGAATTCTAATGTACAATTGAAGTTGTCATTAATAATCAGTGTAAAACTTTCTGGAATTCGCCAACTTTATTAAATGACCTAGTATTAGTTTAATGGTTTTAGGTACAGTAGGAAGAAAAGGATATACACTAATGCCAAGGCCCTTTGGGGTCCACTCTGAATTTCAATATTACTCTTAGACAAATATTTATTATTTTTCACCTTTTTTTGTAGACAGTAACTATAGTTAGGTGGATGATTAAATGTTATGTACTAAACTGGAATTGTATATTGAATCTGAATTCTATTATCCTCTTTAGTCAATCTCTCCTGGGATATTACTGCATTAATGATAACATCATTTATGTGCATACTAATTAAACTTTCAATGATCACCAAATTTATATGTCCTTTCCTACAGACTATAGTAAGTGCATGTTTCCCAGATCCTTGCTAGATGCAAATATTACAAATTGAAATTCCCACAAATGCATCTTTTTGCAAAATGAGCTTTACAAATTCCATATTTTATGAGTCCCAGAAAAAAATAAAAGGAAAAACAAATGCTTACCGAGCTAAATGATGTTGAAGCAGTAAATCAGCTGAATGACGGCAGTCCGCTATTAGGAACATTCAAGCTCTGCAGAAATCAGTAAAATCCCTAAAGCGAAGGCAATTTAAAATATAAGAAAGAAAAGTGAAATGTCTCTGAGGTTTTATATTGGAAAAATAAAATAAGGGAAAAAAGAATAAAATAAAGACATTACAACATAATTTAAATTTAATTATATAGCATGCATTCATAATATTGTATATTGTTTTTGGAGGCATAGTGCAATGCAAGTGCCAATTTCTGAAGAATTTAATGCAATTCTAGTTCCAGTATATTAATTTACAATTTATGGTCTCTAACTCTCAGTTTCATTATGTATAAGTGTATTCATATGAAATAAAAGTATTAATATAAAATAACAACAGACTGTCAAGAACAAACCTCTCTCCTATTGTGAAAACTATAGTTTATCAGACTGAAATGAATGGGCTGTGAGAATATGTGGTATATTTTAGGTAATGATCTTGTAGTAACTTGGTGAAGGAAGTTATAGAAATTGCTCACAGATAGAAATAAGCTGCCATTAAAATGTTATAATATTGCAGTCCAAGCATAAACCAATACAAACTATTTTATTTAAATAATGGGCAAACAAGATGACATATAATTTGACATAGATATTCTTATAAATTGTTTTATATTTATCTATCAAAGTAGATTTAATTAGATATTTAACCACCATAACCTCAACAATAATTATTCATTCTATTGGTTTATTCTATTATTTATTTATAGATGTCATTGCAATATATATAGGTTGCCATTTTTTAAATAAAGTTAACTTTATATATAACATGACAGTTGATTCTGGAAAACTTTGAGGATAAAAGTCCATATATCCAACTAGTCAATATACATGTACTTTTACATATCTCAAAATTTTATCTGTTGTTAGCCTATTGCTAGCTTGGAAGTATTACTAATAAGAAAAAGAGCAGGTTAATGTATACTTTTCATGTTGTTATATGAAATTATATAAATTATATAAATTTCATTTCATTATAATGAAATTATATAAGTATGGTATATTTTCAAGTAAGTAGGTAAGGAGACAGAGAGACAGGTAGCAGAGATTATACAAGATTTAGTTGACGTTCAAAGATAGAATAGTTGAGGCCAGAATGATAGTATATCAGGTAAGTAGAGTGTTTGCCTTGCACTCACCTGACCCACATTCAATTGCTGGCATCCCACATGGTCCCAAGCATTAGTAGGGAAGTTAGAGAGTGGAAATGAATGGTCCTACAGACAATGATGAAAACATATTGGTCCCTTGAACATAGGTGCAATGTAGTTGTATTCTACCTTTGAAAAATAAACTAATGCACTCTTGTGAACCATTGTTACTTCAATAAAGTTACTTCAAGAATTTGTGATAAGGGAGAAATTCACACACATATACATATAAATGGAGGAATGGCATAAAGCATTGACATGAGTCAATAATGGAAGAGTGAGCTCACAATAGAGAAAGCTGGCAAAATAAAATAATTATACAAATGAGTAGTACCATTTATTCCTCCATGATATTACTAGCAGGGTTTATCAGAGATCTAGATATTACTATCTATCTTGGTATTAATAAGTATGAGAACTTGAAGTCATTATTTTTACAAACAATTCCATACTATTCTGTCTCCTTGTTTAACTTTGATTAGATAAATGCTTAACCCTTATTTTTATTAACTTACTTTAATTTTTTCATGTCATCTGAGACTTAAAACTTTATAATATTTTCTATCTTACTGAGTGTTTGTCATATTTTTTCTATGCTTATATACTAGATAATCTATCATAGAAACTTACATTATATTTTACTTGTATTGAACTTATTTCATCAATAAAATTATTCATTATTGAATTTATATTGAATTAATTTTATTTTGTATGATCTATATATGGGCTGGAGCAATAGCACAGTGGGTAGGGCGTTTGCCTTGCATGCAGCCAACATGGCCGACCCGAGTTCGATTCCTTTGCCCCTCTTGGAGAGCCCGGCAAGCTACCAAGAGTATCTCTGCCGCATGGCAAAGCCTGGCAAGCTATCTGTGACGTATTCGATATGCCAAACACAGTAACAACAAATTCTCACGATGGAGACATTACTGGGCCTGTTCAAGCAAATCGATGAACATCGGGAGGACAGTGACAGTGACAGTGATATTAAATCTGAATCATAAGATATATGGAGGAAAATTTGGGCAGAGTACTCTTTGAGGTTGAAGCTGAAGGTATCTTCAAAGATGAAACCCAACTGACCAAGCAAATGTGAGCAAAGATAAACAAATGGGACTACAGGAAACTAAAAATCTTCTGGACCTCAAAAGAAAAAGTGACCAAGATACAAAGAGAGCCACAGCTTGAGGGAAAAAATTTACCCAATACCCATCTGATAAGGACTTAATATTCAAGTCCCCGATAAAACTGTACCAGAAAAAGTCCTCCAGTCCCCATGAAAAAATGGGGAGAAGAATGAAAAGAAACTTTCTCAAAAAGAGAAATACAAATTTGAATGGCCAGAATGAACATGAAAAATGGTATACATCATTAATCATTAGGGAGATGCAAATCAAAGACAACAATGAGACACCATACCACACTCTAGAGGCTTGCACACATTTTTTTTAAATATGTGAGTGCAGGTTTTTGTTTTCTTTTTTTAAAGATTAAGCTGAGTTTTCTTTTTTTTTTTTTTTTTTTTTTTTTTTTTTTTTTTTCTCCTTTTTTTTTTTTTTTTTCCCCCTTTATTTTATTTTATTTTTTTAAAGTTGTAGATTTACAATTTTTTGTGCTTTGGTTTCAATTATACAATGATCAGATACCCATCCCTCCACCAGTGCCCATTTTCCACCACCATGGATAATATCCCTCCCACCCCCATCCCCCCATCCCCCCGTCTCTGTGGCAGGGCAATCCCCTGTGTTCTCTCTCTCCTTTTGGGTGTTGTGGTCTGCAAAAGAGGCATTGAGTGGCAAACATGTTCAGTCCATAGTCTACTTTCGACATGCATCTCCCCTCCTGGGAGGATCCTCCAAACATCCTTTATTTGGTGCTCCCTTCTCTATCTGAATAGCCCTTTCCTCTAGGATACCCGGCTGGCCTCTAAGTTATGGAGTAATCCTCCTGGTGCTGATCTCAGCTATTCTTGGGTATTAATCTCATACTTTGTTACTTTATATCCCCCAGATGAATGCAATCTTTCTATGTCTATCCCTCTCTTTCTGACTCATTAAGCTGAGTTTTCTACCTGGAAGGCAGTAGAATTTGGAGTTCAGCCTACACAGAGGAAGCCCCAGACGACTGAATATTTCCATCATCCTTTGCCAATGACACTCAAGAAAAAAACTAATTAAGGAAGAGGGCAGATATACAAAGTGGGGGATGCTCTTTGAAAGAGAAAGCTTTGGTGCATTCTTGACTGATACAATCTCAGACTATCAGCTTGCTTGTCACAATTGTTCCCACAGGCCAGGCAAGGGACAAAGGTTATTGCGGTAGAGGTGAAGGGCTCTGTTGGGCTCAATCAGCTTTGTCTCAGGACCATCTGCTTATCTCTCAGTCACTCAGTGAGATAAACTTTGGCAGCATGATTAGTTTTGTTTTTCAAAAGTTAACCCCACATTGCATGAATTCGGAACCTATCTTGTTCATCCGGCTCGTAGAGATTTTGGAGGATCCTCTTGGCAGTGTGGGAAAAAATGGCAGGGGACCTGGGTGCCATATGCATGTTTAGAAAGGATAAAAGATTTGAAGCAAGAGAGAGAGAAAGAGAGAGAGAGACACACAGAGAGAAAGAGACAGAGAAAGAAAGAGACTTAGAGAGGAGAGAGACACACAGAGAGAAAGAGAGAGAGAGTGAGTGAGAGAGAAATAGATACAGAGAGACACGTTAAGGTGTTCGTTTACATTCCACTGACCCGCTCACCTTCTGCTGGTTCAATTTCCTGGGTACCACATATGATCCCCTGAACCCTGAGCAGGGAGCCATTCCTGAGTCGAGAGTTGAGGAATAGCCTGAGTCCTGCTGTGTGTCACAGCCCCTCTCTAGAATGTTCTTCACATTCCCTGAAAATTTTTTTTCTCCTTATTAGGCTTAGTAGCAAACATTCAACATTTGTGTTTTCCATGAGATAGACAATGACTAAGACAGTTTATTCAATGAGATTTGTGCCTACTGGGATGCTAAACCTGGTGAGGAAATGACTCTGTGGACTCTGGGTTGCCCAGATCCCAAGTACAGGCACAGTGCGAGGGGCCAGGGAGAGAAATACACTTGCTGTCTAATTTCACTTATTCATTCTGCGATGGGCTGGAGCGATAGCACAGAGGGTAGGGTGTTTGCCTTGCTTGCAACCAACCCAGGTTCTATTCCTCCGTCCCTCTCAGAGAGCCCAGCAAGCTACCAAGAGTATCGTGCCTGCATGGCAGAGCCTGACAAGCTCCCCATGGCGTTTTCAATATACCAAAAAACAGTAACAAGTCTCACAATGGAGATGTTACTGGTGCCCGCTCAAGCAAATTGGTGAACAACAGGAGGACAGTGTTACAGTGCTATATTATTATATGGCTGGGGGTAATTTAGGTTTTTACCTGAATGGTGACCTTGGGGTCTGGAAGCAGTTCTGCTGTATGTTGCTGTCATCTGAGAAATTCCTTTGTGAATCTCAGGATCATGACCGTTAATGAGCTTATGTGGTGCCAGAGGCAGTTTGTGGTCATAGCTCCCAGGCTACCAGAAGCACAGGGAGATGGAGGAGATTGCCCATTCCTAACTCCTTGAGAACCCTGAAGATTTCAGTGACAAGTTCTGTATACCTGAGTTTTTCAGCATTCATTCATGTATGAGGTTTCTCGAGCCTGTGGAGATGGGCTGTGAGCATAGTGGTGATTGAGTTATGGAGCGTTTTGGCTGTCTGGGCACTATTGGGGAGGGTTAGGGAACTCACTTGCACCCGTTCTGGTTGTTCCAGATAAACAGACTGTCTTAAGGTCTGAGGCAACTTTTTGGCATGTTGATCTGTGTTGTTCTCTTGAGAGAAATTTATTTGTGAGTATCTAAATCATAGCCTTTAATGAGCTTCTATGGTGCCAGCAGTCCATGGGCATTACTGCCAGACTACCAAAAGATGGGGGAGGTTGCCTATCCCCAACTCCATGTGAGCCTGTAGATTTCAGTGACAAGTCCCAGATACCTGGATTGTTCAGCAGATTCACTCATGGATGAGGCTCGTCTGAACCTGTGGTGATCAGCTGTGGACAAATATATTTTGGGATGATTCTTTTCTATGTCTTGGTTAATGTATATTGATACATTCAACAGCACAGAGGATAGGGAGTTTGCCTTGCTTGTTGCCGACTCAGGTTCGATTACTCTGTTCCTCTCAGAGAGCCCTGCAAGTTACTTAAAGTATCCTGCCCACAAGGCAAAGCCTGGCAAGCTCCCCATGGCATATTCGATATGTCAAAAACAGTAACAACAAGTCTCACAATGGAGATGCTACTGGTGCCCTCTCGAGCAAATAGATGAACAACGGGACAAAAGTGCTACAGTGCTTGGTAGCATTTTTTGCATACCATGATTTCCAAAACTTTTGAAGTAAATCAGAAACAACACTGAACATAATATTTAATATCACAGCTTTTCTCTTGATATTATGTTTGAAGAAGTAACATTTACATGAATATATTTAAAATTGGGTTTCTCTTATTTATGTACAATACGATAATCAAAATGCTCTCAAGTTATTTTAATACAGATAAAATATATTTGACATATTGTAAATAAAATATATTATGAAAGAATGACATTTTGATTAATATGACTATTGTAGCATGGTTATTTGCTACATAAATTGGTTAAGTATAATATTCTAGTTATCATTAAAATCATTAGTCACTCTTATGGTTTCAGGGTAATACAGTTCACAGCTATGCTTTTAATAAAGAAATATAAATGTGTATGTGTGTGTACATTTTACTACTACCTTGATTTTTTATTTGTTGTGCTACTCTTTATTAACTTTTATGGGGAAAGCATAATAAATTTTCTAACATATTGATCTCTTAGATTGATTTTGTATTAATGTAAAATGTCAGTATCTACGTTTATATAATATGTTTATCAACTGCTGGGCTGGAGCGATAGCACAGCAGGTAGGGCATTTGCCTTGCATGCAGCCAACATGGCTGACCCGAGTTCGATTCCTCCGCCCCTCTCGGAGAGCCTGGCAAGCTACCGAGAGTATCTTGCCCACACAGCGAAGCCTGGCTAGCTACCCGTGATGCATATTTGATAAGCCAAACACAGTAACAAGTCTCACAATGGAGACGTTACTGGGCCTGCTCGAGCAAATCAATGAACAACGGGAGAATCGTGTATGTGGTGTGTGTGTGTGTGTGTGTGTGTATCAACTGCACCGTGCCAACATCAAGCATAGCTTTAGCCATTATCAATACCCTCCAAAGGTAGGTTAACGTTTTGAGAAATCACACTGTCAATGCAGACCTTAAGATTCTGTCAGTACCCTGAGTAAAATGAACTTTGGGCAAGTCACAAGAACCATAATTGTATAGCCAAGCAGGAACGGTCCTGCTAGGAAAGTTTATCAGACTTAGGCTGATTTACATCTTGCTATGGTTTTCAGACTTAAGGAGAAAGTGTCCTGCTAGGGAGAGTACAGAATTAGATAAATTTATGGACTCCAAAACGCAGACAACCTGGCAGGGAGAGTTCTTCCATGAAGGGTAGAATATTCTAATAGCATCAAGGCTATTGCTCATCTACCTGAGCTCTCATGCTCAGAGCTGTGCTAACAGCTTATCCTTTGTTTTATATACAAACAAAATAAGTGGAATGTTTGACAGAAAAGGGGGAAGAAACAGGCTGTATTTAATGAAGGCAAGATAAAACCTTGTTCAAGGCAATTGAAGCTACATAGCTACCTGGACAAAGCCACTGTATCTATCTCATTATTCATACCTAAGTGTCCTGGGCAAACTGGTACTGTGGTGGTGATCAATCACAAAACACTAAATTGACACATATATACTAAAACAAAAAATTACTAAAAGTTCGTAGTTTATTTAGGCATTCCCTTTGTTTAAAAATTCTTGTTTAGACAAATATGCTAAGATACATGTGTATATACACATTGTTTTTATATACTACTATAATATCAGATATTTTCAATGCTCAAATCCTTAATTCTGTACTTATTCTCTACTCTATGCCCCATAAATTCTCATTTACTGGCCATATAGCCTTTTCCATAACTTTAAACAGTTGGAATTTCCCTAACATGTGACTGTTTAGTACTGGCTTAATAATATATAGTGCCAAAGAATTTCCAGTTGGTGGTCATTCTGGGTGTTCTCTTCTTAAACCATGCAGCCCTTTCTCCCCACTCCATGAAGTAGAATTTTGCAAAAGGAAGATGGTGGTCTACAGATGCTTTGCAGATGCTCGGGCTGAGATTTTCGCACAAGTGAAGCCCCATAGAAGCAGGTAAGCAGAACTCTGAGACCTTGGACTCCAGGCTCAATGGACCCAGGGACAGAGATCCTCTGCCTGCTCCCACCAACCACAGGTGACAAAGGGATTAAAAGCAGGAGCCCCAACCTACCCTGACCTGTCTGCTTCCACCAACTGTGTCCCTCACCCCAGGGATTACAGAAAGAAGACCCACCCTACTGGTACCAGATAAATGCCTCACGGGCAGACCTCCACTACCTCCACTACCTTGACTACACAGTCGCCGCCACACTCCAGGACAATTTCTGTAAAGTGCAACCACTTTGCGGCCATAACACTAATCTTAAGACACTTAATACCCATCTTCCAGGATTGCCACACCATATTTGATGGGTTTCAAATATGGTTTGAACCATGGGAACACCTGCAAGGGCAATTAGAGGCCTCCCTAAAAGCCTCTATCCCTCTCGGAGAGACTTGCAAGCTACCGAGGGTATCCCGCCCGCACAGCAGAGCCTGGCAAGCTATCCTTGGCATATTCGATATGCCAAACCCAGTAAATACCATGGGTTTCATTCCCCTGACCCTGAAAGAGCCACCAATATGGCAGCATTAAGAAGGATGAGGAAGGAGAGGCTGATAAAATCTGAAGGCCGAATTAGGCTGCCAAAATGAAAAAAGATCAAAATGACTGTCTGTACTTTCAGTGCATGTATGCTGGCATCAGATGCATTTATTGAGGGCCTGATGGTACAGGTGCAAAAGATCAAGTACGACATCATTGATCTGACCAAGACAAGAAGGAATCAATCACATCACACTGTTTTCGACATTGGAGAAAAACTGTTCCTCGGAATGCGACAAAAGAGGCATCAGAAGTGTTGGTGTCCTTGTCAACATGAGCTTGGCCATGAGCACTGATTCATTCAAATGCCTAACAACCTGAATCAGATTATTACACTTGAATAGATGTTTCTCACTTCCAGCAATTTCCTATCTTCGTTATCTAAGCACCAACATTTAATTCTGATGGAGAAATTGAGAATTTCTACATGGATTTCAGGAAGTACTATAAAGAAGACCACACCTTCTACAAGATCATTGTCAGTGATTTTAATGTCAAGATAGGACCGAGAAGATCAGCTGAAGAACTCCACATCTGGACCCATAGCCTAGAATGGAACAAAGAGGGTGTGAGACTGTCTGAGTTCATCATGACAACTAAGACCATCCATGGTAACTCACAGTTCCAGAAGGCCAAATCTAAATGTTGAACATGGGAATCTCCCAGTGGATGGTTCCACAATGAAATTGACCACATCATATTCAATCAATCGTTTGCCTGAGTGATATCGCTGTTGTCCCAAAATTCCAAATGGGATTGGACCACCGTCTCCTTCCTCCAAAATTTTACTTCATGGAGCACGGAGAAAGGACTGCAAATTATTTTTACTATTATACATTATCTTACATCTTTTACTATTACATATCTATGGAATTTTATATACAATTGCAATCTATTATAGATTAAATTATATACTATGTATATTATAAAAGTAAGGCCCTCCCATTGATCATCGATTTGCTCGAGCGGGCCCAGTAACGTCTCCATTGGAGACTTTGTTGTTACTGTGTCTGGCATATCGAATACTCTCGGTAGCTTGCCGGGCTCTCCGAGAGGGGCGGAGGAATCGAACTCGGGTCGGCCATGTTGGCTGCGTGCAAGGCAGACGCCCTACCCACTGTGCTATCGCTCCAGCATTATAATATTATAGTTTAATACTATAAATGATTATAGAGATGTTGCTAAGTGCATGAGAGAATACATAACTCTGCTAGATTTCCTGAAAAATCATATTGCAGAGACTTTCAGAGTTCAGATATGGTTCTATATAGGTAAAGGTAAAGGTAAAGGCCCTCCCATTGATCGTTGATTTGCTCGAGCGGGCCCAGTAACGTCTCCATTGGAGACTTTGTTGTTACTGTGTCTGGCATATTGAATACTCTCGGTAGCTTGCTGGGCTCTCCGAGAGGGGCGGAGGAATCGAACTCGGGTCGGCCATGTTGGCCGCTTGTAAGGCGAATGCCCTACTGCTGTGTTATCACTCCATAGTAACACTGAAATTTATATATAATATGTTTATGTAAACTGCACTCATTAAAAACTAAACACAGAGACAAGAAATAAAGCTTATATAGTATTTTAGATCAGTTACTTCTTAGAATTTAATGTTAAATTATTAATGTAAACATAAGGTTTGATTGACATTTTCATTGCTAAATTGAATTGGTTATCATTGTAGGTTCAAATAGAAACATCAACATAAATAATTTTCTAAAATATTTCTATTTATTTTAGTAACATTTAGTTACAGAAGTATATAGTGCGGGATACATTGTAACCATATCATAATCAACACCAAGCATCAGCCTCCTGACACCACTGACTAGAGCACATTTCTATTCCACCTATCGCCAGTTACCATGATGATTTTACAATAGGGTTTGTTTGCACTGCACTATATACTTACCACCTATGGCTAAATTCATTAAAATTTTTTGTCTTTTTGAGCACAGCAGGTAAGGCATTTACCTTGCACGTGGACAACCTAGGTTCGACTCCTTCGTCCCTCTCGGAGAGCCCGGCAAGCTACCGAGAGTATCCCGCCGGTTCAGCAGAGCCTGGCAAGCTCCCCGTGGCATATTTGATATGCCAAAAACAGTAACAACAAGTCTCACAATTTGTTGTGAGACATTACTGGTGCCCACTCGAGAAAATCTATTAAACAACGGGAAAACAGTAGTACAGTGCTACCGCCCTCTAACATTTTCCAGTAGGTCACCTTTTATTTGCTCTCATTTTGTATCTTAGATATCATAAGAAACAGATATAGTAGCCATTATGGATTTCTGTTGTTATTGTTTATACCTGGTGATACTCAAGGGTCACACTTAGAGCAGTGCTTAGAAAGTGTTCCTAGTGATTTTCAGAGAACACTAAGGTAATTGAGCCAATGCAGGCTTTCTGCATGCAAACAATGTGATCTAGCTCACTTGATTATCTCCCAACCCATCAGTGGCATGTTTTAATAATGCTAATAATATACAAATACATATTAATTATCATTACATATATTTACTTGACAAAATAGAGATGTAAGAGGAGGGGAACATTTCAAGCTTGTAAGTTTTGAGTTACTCACTTTGCAATTGTTTTGTTACATAGTTGGAGGCTTTTTTTCGTGTTTTAATCTGTGATATAAAATAAAATATATTAAAATTTTTAAGTATGCATCTTTTTATTATGTTGTTACTCTATTTTTCCATTTTAAAATTTTGGCAACAATGGGGGCTGTGTACAGGGGTTTTTCATGGTTCTGGTTTCAGGGATCATTCTTGGAGAGCTATGGGGAGCTTCTATCATGCTGAATGAAGAGTAATATGCCAAATGAAGTGAGTAAGAAAGATAAGGGCAAATACAAAATTATCTTTCTCATATGTGGGATATTAAGAAAGACAGTAAGGGAATTACAAACGGTCAAAGGCATAAGTCTACAAAACTGCGATTATCAAAGGGGACCTAGGGTAATAAAAGACTGTGGTGCATGGTTTAAATAAAGGAGACTCTCTAGGTTCATGTGGTTTTAGAGCACTGTATACATAAAAATATCATTAAATTAGTTTAGCACAGCGGTAGGGCGTTTGCCTTGCATGCAGCTGGCTAGGCAGAGCCGGGTTCGATTCCTCCACCCCTCTCGGAGAGCCCAGCAAGCTACCGAGAGTATCTCAATATGCCAAACACAGTAACAACAAGTCTCACGATGGAGACGTTACTGGGCCCGCTTGAGCAAATTGATAAACAACGGGAGGACCTTAAAGACATGACTCGACAAAAATTAATGTATGCATATATTATTAAGATAAAATAGACCAATTATTATATAAGACCTAATTATTACTTAAAAACAACTGCTTATGTAAGATTGTTGAGACTTATTGTTATGGCAGTAATATATGTTATGGCATAACACACTACTTGTTGTGATCCATTTGGGTATCACACTTCATTGTTGTGCTAGTACACACTACGGTCTGGGGGACTGGACTTAGCAGTGGTGGGGTTGCTACTATGTGGGGTGGTGCTAGAAATAAATGCTTCAGGGTCGCAAGCATGCAAGGTTAACACTTTACCTCTGAGTAACATCATGAGCTTCCAGTGATACTAATTTTGGATAATGTCAAATTTTGTCAACCTTCCTATATGCTGTTATACTGGCTATATAATGTTTGAATAAGTTAAAAATGTTACAATATTAATTTGTATAGTTAAAGTAATTTGAAGAAAAATGAAGATAAAAGTCTTCTCTTTCCCCAACTTCAAACTAAACTATAAAGTTGCAGTAATTAAAATAATGTGGTAGTGGAATAAAAGCAGACTCTCAGACCAATGGAATAGAATTGATAGTTTAGAGAGAGACTTTCAGTTATATGGAAAGTTGATTTTTGATAAAGAGAAAAAATATGAAATGGAGGAAGGCAAAACTTTTCAAAAAATAGTGTTGGGGAAACTGGTTTAGGCACTCAAACCCCTTTTGATGACAGTGCACATAGCGCCATAGCACTCCAGCAAATAGATGAACAACGAGAGGACAGTGCTACAGTGCTACATGCATACTTGATCACTTGATCACTTGATCCCTCAACAACAACCAATATGTATGTTGGTATACATACATACATACCAACAAATCAGGGTAAGAGATGGTCAGAAAATTCTACTGTTCTTCATCATTTATCATTAGGGAAATGCAAACCATAACAACAATGAGATAACATCGTATAATCAATGAGAACTCTAGCACTGTCCTCCCATTGTTCATCGATTTGCTTGAGCAGGCACCAGTAACGTCTCCGTTGTGAGACTTATTGTTAATGTTTTTGGCATATCAAATATGCCACGGGGAGCTTGCCAGGCTCTGCTGTGTGGCAGGATACTCTCGGTAGCTTGCCAGGCTCTCTGAGAGGGGCGGAGGAATCAAACCCAGGTCTGCCACGTGCAAGGAAATTGCCCTACCCCTTGTGCTATCGCTCCAGCCCAACAACTACCATTGATGAGATAATATTTTATTGTTTAGACAATGCAACAAACCAAAACAACCATGTTGGTATGGATACAGGGCAGGAGGGAGGGAGATAACCTCATTCTCCGCTTCTGGCAATATAGTCTGGTACGGCCTTTTGCAAAAGAATTTGGACATTCCTCAAAAAATTCAGGAATTAAGCTTCTGTAAGACCCAGTGATTCCACTACTTGGCATTTCTTCCAAAGACCCCAAAACACTATTTTGAAAAAGATGTTTGTACTCCTCTGTTAATTTTAGTTTTATTCATATAAACCAAACCTCAGAAACAACCTCAGTGTTCAAGGATCTATGGTTGGATACAGAAACTATAGCAGTGTGTACAATTAAGTACTATATGTATAAAAGAAAAGATGAAGTCATGCAATTTGCTGCTGCTCGGATCGATTTGGAAAGTATCATGCTGAATGAACTTAGTCAGAAGTAGTGGCGCAAACACAGAATGATCTCTTTCGTATGCAAGATATAAGTGAATAAATATAGTAAGAATGAAAAAAAATATCCAAAGTTAACAGAGACTGATAATAGGTCTTCAACAATCTGTGGAGAATTGCCAATATTAGGTAGAATAGGATGGGTTGGAAACTGAGACAAGAGTGGAGAAAAGAGGACATTCTGTAATGCAAAATTTCTAAGGAAAAAAGTTTTATACTCAAATTTGTAATTTGGAGAAAAATCATCTTTGGCTCTGAAAACAATATATTGCATATATATTTGAATATTATTTTTTCAAGAACAGAATAGAATATAAATGTCTAACTCAATGACTCACTGGGAACACAAATTCAATTACTAAGACAAAGAAATAGTACTCTATATAAGGTCTGGGAGCCAAACCAAACCAAAATATAAAGTATTATTTTGTATCACAGATATTAAGGCTATGATTCTGAGCAATGAGCAGATAATTCAATATGTCCCAAAACTGAGTAATGTCATGATGGCAAAGAGTCATTAGTGGAAGGTGATGATCATTTACTTAAAAATCAAATTAAAATGTTTTTCAATTCAATCAGGACAATAAATTCATGGTTCATGTAAGGCATATTTTATTATTTAGATATATTTGAAAAAGAGAAGGCTTGATATACATTCTTACTGAGTGATTCCTATTGCATATGATTGGAACTTGCTTTTGGCATCCTAATGTCCCTGTGTTGATGGGCTCTTCTGTTGTTCAGTGCGTCTAAAGCAATAAAATCAGCTTGTAATCTTTGCCTTAGCAGCTGAGTACTGCATGCATTCAGGTCATTATTGTAGTAGGGATGCTCAGTTGGGAAAATGGCATATAAATAACCTGTAACATGAGCAGAGTCTGATTAATTCTTACTGGTCAATGACTATTTTTAGGATCCTCTTGCTTTTGAAAGGATTTATGTTTCTGAAAGTTGAATATTTAAAAGTGTGCTTGTTGACTCCATTATGAAAATATAAAAGGGATTCCTAGAAAGTGTTTTCAGATTTGAGTTATAAAACTCTGTATATTTTTAATATAATTATTTGTCATTTTGATAAGTATCACCATGGGAATATAAATGCATATCTCCATTTGAAATGTATGTATCATGGAAAGACAATCGTAGTTTTACATTATTTAAAAAAATCAATAAATATATTAAAAATCCATACCCGTTGATGCATTCTTTGTAATTTCATTTTTAATTAATTCCTTCCCAACATTTTGAAGATTACTCTAGTATACTTTCAATTCCATTTTTCCCCTCAATTCTCTCCCCAAACCTCCCCTCTATCCAATCCACACTTTACATACTACCATTAAAAGTAAATTAAATTTTAGCCAAATAAGGTAGAAATAAGGGTCACACCCACCACCTGGCCCCCTGGCGCCGTGTAATCCCATCAGCGGCCAAGACTCAGAGACTATAAAATGCAGATCCCGGACGAGAACACTGCAGTCTTTTGCCCCCGCGCCTGGGTGTCCCTTGCCGGGACCCCTTGGAGGGGAGCGGGTTGAGCTTTCCTCCCCGCCCTGACCGGGGCTCCAGCAGCCGAAGACCTCCAGGACCAGCCACCACCGTGCTGAGACCACTCTCCGCACACATGAAGGTACTGGCAGAGGGACAAAGCCACGCGGGTTCCGGGGCCGAGACCTCCAAGCCTACTTGGATTGGAGTCGAGCATCTTCCATCCAGATCCTCCAAATTCCAGCAGGCGGGGGTCACACCCACCACCTGGCCCCCTGGCGCCGTGTAATCCCATCAGCGGCCAAGACTCAGAGACTATAAAATGCAGATCCTGGAACATCTTATCAAAACTTTTTTTTTTATGACATCTTATTATCTCATTCCTACTTTGGACAAACTTGCAGGCTATCGAATGTAGCCTGCCCACAGGGCAGAGTCTGGCAAACTCCCCGTGGCGTACCAAATATGCCAAATACCAGTAACAATGATGGGTCTCATTCTCCTAAAGAGCCGTGAATATAATCTCAGGGCTAGGATGAAAGAGACGTTACTGGGGCCTGCTCGAGGAAATCGACGATTAACAGGATGATGAAATGAAAATGAAATGAAGGTAGAATTCAAGTAATTGAACAGATGTACTCATATTTCTAGTGTTTGGGGTTACTGTAATAAAAAATTGTTGTGGTAATACAATTACATTTATCATTGCATTTTGTTTTGTTTCCAAAAGAGGTATGCTAGTTCTATTAAGAAATAAACTTATTCTGTCAATTAATAGATATATTTTACATCATCTATGATTATGCATTGGCTGGAGTGATAGCACAGTGGTAGGGCATTTGCCTTGTATGCGGCTGACCCGACCGAACCCAGGTTCAATTCCTTAGCCCCTCTCGGAGAGCCCGACAAGCT
Source organism: Sorex fumeus (assembly GCF_029834395.1). Lineage (NCBI taxonomy): Eukaryota > Metazoa > Chordata > Mammalia > Eulipotyphla > Soricidae > Sorex > Sorex fumeus. Next base: position 29,193,957 of record NW_026606067.1, read on the forward strand.
ACCGAGAGTATTTTGCCTGCAAGGCAAAGCCTGGCACGTTCCCCGTGATGTATTCGATATACCAAACAGAGTAACAACAAGTCTCACAATGGAGACAGTACTGGGCCTGCTCGAGCAAATCAATGAGCAACAGGAGGACAGTGCTTATACAGTGCTTATGATTATGCATTCATATTTACATTACTTTAAGAAAAGCCCCTGATATTATTTGTATCTTTGTTGTGCTGACAAGATCCAATATTTGATATCATTTTTGAGATATTATATTCATTTTACCCATAAATCTTGGGTAGGTTTATCTTAAAAAGGGAGGGCAGGGCCACATCCAGCAGTTCTCAGGTCTTTTTTTTCTTTTTTTCCTAATAATTCATTTTCTATTTTTTTCATGAATAATCAGCTAAAAAAGATTGTAAAAAGTTTACTGACATATTAAGGGTTGAGTCTTGTGTACGTCATGGCTGTTAATAAACTTATATAGCACAGAGACCATTTGTGAGCGTGACTGCCAGGCTCTCTGAAGAACACGGAGTTGGAGGGAGGTTGCTCATTCACAACACTGGGAGAGCCTGGAGATTTCAGTTATAAATCCCGCATACCTGTTTTTTTTTTTTTCAGCAGATTCATTCTCATGTGTGAGGCTCATCTTGAAGCTGTGGAGATTGGCGGTAAGCATGGTGGCTATTGGGTTCTTGAGATTTTGGGTTGCCAGGGCACTGTTGGGATGGGTGTTGGGCTCACCTGGACTGCTCAGGGATAACCTGGATGAGACTCAGCCTGGTGCAATGTTTGAAGGCATCTCTCTCAGGGCTTTCATTTTTCTCTGCAATTTAGGAATTACTACTGGTGGACTCTGAACCATATGGGTTTTGGTGATCAAACGGGTCGGCTGTATGCAAAACAGTGTCTTACCCACTGTATTATCTATCTGGCACCATTACATAAACAATAATAATTATTTTATTTTAATTCAATGTGATAAATATATTTGCTCCATTTTTAACACTTTTTTTTCTTTGTTTGATTTTGGGGTCACATTCAGAGGTACTCAAAGAATACTCTTGGTTCTTTACTCAGGATTCACTCCTGGTGTTTTGTTAGGACCCTGAGTTATGCTGGAGATTGAAGCATAACTTCAACTTAAGACAAAGTGACTTAGTCCTTATAGTATCTATCCAACCTCAATTGTAGAAAGTTTTTGATACTATTGGTATTATTAGTAATTTCCATGGTACTAATTAACAATTTATTTTTGTTGTTGGGTTTTGTTTTTGTTTCTTTTTGTTTGGGGTTTCATATCTGTCAGTGTTCAGGACTTACTCCTGGCTCTTTGCACAAGGATCATTCATGGTAAGTTTGGGGAACCACAGGAGGTTCTGGGGATCAAACACAAGTCGGTTGTGTGCAAAGCAAGTACCCTATATACTGTAAAATTGCTCCCACCCAACTTAAATTCAGGTCACTTGCATGCAAGAAAGTGCCTTACTGTAGGATAACATTGATTTTTTCTTTCTCCCTTGACAGAATAAGCTAAGGTTTATCGGGTTACACCCATCACAGTGCTTCAGAGTCACTCCCATTCCTCTGCGCTCATCTGTAACTTTTCTATGCTTTCTTCCCCAACCAGTTAAACCGCTTTTCCCCCTAATCAGAGTCTGTTAATTTGTAAAGTCAGATACTTCTAGGACACTGAACTTGTAACTTAATATTGCCTTCCTCCTCTTCTTATGTCTTTTGAACAGTTTATTTTAAAGCAATGTCATATTTGTATAGACACATAAAGACAGTTAACATTGCACTTTTGTAACTTGGGATTTAATTGGCTTTAAATATTATTCACTCTCGGGCATATGCTTCCCCAACTTAAGCCTCAGTTGCCCTTTGTTCCTAGCACCCCCAAAGCAGGGTCCTGACGAGAGACTGAATGGACTCAGGGCAAGCCGTGAGCTCCTCTGGCATCCAAATGAGCCAGGCCAAAGTGCCGCAATCCTTAACTATAAGTTAAGAGCTTGATCATGGACAAATGCTGTTATGATCCAAAGGTAATGACAAGACTAGGACCCTGCTAGGGAAAGGAAAAACTAATCTGGCCTGAGCACTGTATTCTGAGATAGAGATGAACCCAGGAGAGCAATTCTATAAACTTAATGTATCTCTTACTGTGTCCATAGAAGATGATTAATATTATGAATGCTTATATGTTTGTTGATCAAGGAGAGGAGAAACACACCTATGGGATTCGGCTCTTGGGTGGGTCGTCCTGCTGATAGAGTGTCTGTCCTAGAAGCATCCTCTGAGAAAAAAATTTTACCCCTATTGATTGTGACCACACCTATGTGTAAGCCCTAAACCCTCATGCTTTGGTATTTAACTGGCGGTAAGAGGGGACTGGGGGATCCAGTATCCAGAGCCAGAAGGAGAAGGGAATCGAGAGCCAGGAGGAGGCGGAGATTGAAGAAGGATCAAGGAGAAGAATGATGTAGCATGGAGGAGGGACAAGCATAAACAGAGAGAGAGAGAGAGAGAGAGAGAGAGAAAGAGAGAGAGAGAGAAAGAGAGAGAGAGGTGAATGGAGATGAGATTGGAATAAACTGAAACTGAGACCAACCAGCCTGGCACTTGTTCCTCCTTCACATGCCCGTTGCCATCGACCTCCCTGGGGTGGGGGAAGAGGCAGAGACTACCGAACGTGGGTGGTGGGAGAAATAGAGCGCCACTGCCCCTTATGTGATTACACAATTTACACACTGTACAATCTCTTGGTCCCATTTTCCTCCTATTTAGATCTCTATGTTTAGATATTTTCTCTTAGTGTCATCTTTTAAAAAGTATGTTTTATATAATTATTTTCTTATATCTTGGTGAAGTCATGTATATTCTTTACTTTGAAAATTTAATTATTTCCATATTTCCTCCAGGAAACAAATCAAAAGATGTATGACTGACCCAAAGTGTCTATTTTATGAGCACTAACTTATTTTTAGTTAACCAATTTTAATGTGATACTTTTAATTGGGAGCATATTAATGTTTGTAAATATACACAGCTTGCTTAAGTCTACTAAAATTTTGAGATAAATCTACAGTTATAATTTGAGAGAATCTGTAGTTGCTTGCGTTTAATTTTCTGGTTTCTCACCTAGCAATGCTGACCCAGTCACTCCTCGTGGTACTTGAACACCTACAAGTCTTCTCCCTGCTGTTCTGGAAGCCAGGAAACTCAAGAAGTAGAATTTACAACCTCATGGATAGCAGATTTCTGCTCTGCCATTTGAGTTTCATCCCAGGTAGGTCCTGAGAATAATGAAGAGATAGAGAAATAAGTAATTTAAATGGCATTTAACTAAAAATCACAAAAATATTGGGACAGGAAGATAGTACAGTAATTAGGGTACACACCTATAGTGTTCCTACTGGTTGAATTTATTGCACCATGTGATTTCCTGATCATTGCTCTGAAGGCCCCCACATCACTGTCTTTTGTGGCCCACATGGCCATCTGGAACTGCTGGCATGGTTGTGATATCCCCAATACTGCAGGGCTAGGAGTATTGTTGATAAATTTTATTGAACCATTGGTCCATTTGTCCAAGAATAACAGGTCCTGCACACCTGGGTTTCTCTGCCGGTTTCTTTATGCATGAGGCTTGTCCTAGCATGTGGAGAATGGTCTCAGTATGGCTGTGCCTGGGTCCCGGAGGTGTTCAGCTGTCAAGGCTCTGCTCAGGGTGGAGAGGGAAACTCAACCCGCTCCCCTCCACGGGGTCCCAGTGAGGACAGCAAGGTGCGGGGGCAGGAAGCTCTGCATTGTTCTCCTCTGGGAGCTTGGTTTCATAGTCTCTGGATCTTGGCTGTTGATGGGGTTACACGGCAGTTGTTGGGTGTAACTGTCTAGCTACTGGAAGATGGGGGATCTGGTGGAGGAGGCCCAGTACCGATCCGAGCAGGCTTGAAGATCTCAGTCCTGGGTCCCACACACCTGGGTTCCTCTGCTGGTTCCTTTATGCATGAGGCTTCTCCTAGCATGTGGAGAGTGGCTTCAACATAGCTGTGGCAGGGTCTCAGAGGTCTTCAGCTGCCGGGGCTCTGCTCAGGGCGGAGAGGGAAACTCATCCCATCCCCCTCCAAGGGGCTCTGGTGAGGACAACCAGGCTTGGGGGCAGGACAATAAAAATAAAAATAACAATCAGATATTACTTCATACCAGAGAGACTGGCATACATTAAAAAGAACAAAATAGTCCAACAAGTAGGGCTGTCTTGCAAGCAGATGAGCTGCTTTGAACCTTGGAATCACATGTCATCCCCTTGGGAACAGACAGGAGTAATTCCAATAATTCCTGAGGGTAGAGCCAGGAGTAATTTCTGAAATCCTCCAGGTATGGCTTTCCCCATGGAAATTAGCACTGACATGACATGGGGGAAACAATACCCTACATAACCACCTTTGGTGGGTGTGAAACAAAACACTCTTAAATGGAATTCCATGCTTGGGCAGATCTCCAGATCCAGGAATCTGGATCTCCTAGTAGGGATCTAGAGTGCTGCTGAGAGTTTATTCTTACATTAATCTCCTAGAAGTACTTCCCTTGAAAGTAGGGCTTTACATCTGTTTACTGTTTATGATAATATTCAACCACACCTATGTGTAATTACTACCAAATCCTTTATGATTTCTCTAGAAACTAATGCTACATGACTGTAATAAAAAGCCCCTGATTATCAACCAGACAAGGAATAACCCCCATTCCTTCATTCCTTTGTCACCATTGGCAGGTCAGGGGACAGTTATTTAGTCCCGAATGCACTCAGGAAACGCATGGGCTCACTTAAGAGGGGGAAACCACCATCATCCACCCAGGAATAGTGACAAAAAAGGGTACCAGGAAATGGAAAACTATTCAAGGTTCATTAATTAGAAGAATTATCATACTCAAAATGAGTATTTTAACATAACAAGCTACATACAATATGAAAACGCCATCAAAATTCCAATTATAACCTTTTGGGGGCTTTGTATACCAGAAAGCACTTGGGAATTACTCCTGACTCTATACTCTGTGGTCTCTCTTGTCTGGAACCAGAAAGTCTTATGAAACGCTGTGATCAAACCAAGGTTGGCTGCATGCAAGGTAAGTGTCTTTCACACTACTCATCTCTCCACTGCCTCCCCTGCCTAGTGATAATATTACACTATAAAACAAATAGTGTACCTAAATTGCTATAACTCATAAGACTCCATAGCAGTTATATGAAAAAATATAGGGTATATTGCATTTTCTAATATTAAATTGCATTATAAACCTTTAGTAACCCAAACGATGTAGCACTGGAGTAAAAGTAAATTCACAAGCCATTGAAACAGAATTGAGACCCCAAAGATAAAGTTTAGATTTATGGAGAGTTAATATATTGCAAATTACCAGAAACATAAATTGTAATAAAGAAAGCAGTTTCCACAATTTGTATTAAGAAACTGCACAAACACAAACACACACACATACACATGATACTGGATCCAAATCACACAAAATTTAACTCGAAGTAGCTTAAAGACCTCAATATTAGACTAAAATGTAATTGAGAAACATATAGGCAGAGCTCGTTAGAATACGCATCTCAAATGTGCTTTCAATGATTGACTCAATTGGCAAAGAAATCATAAACTAAATTAAATTAGCAGGACTACAATAAATTTAAAAGATGTAAATGACAAAACAAATGTGCTAGAAAATAAAAAGGCACATTTCAATGGGAGAAAACAATGCATATAATACATCAGATGAAGGATTCGTATAAAAGATATATGAAGCTATAACTTTTTCACAAAGGTAAAGAGGAAAATATTTTAAACCTATCAAAAGTGATAGTTGATGAACAGAGACTTCCACAAAGAAGACATGCAAATGGCTAGTAGGCATATGAAAATTGCTTATTATTGTTTATTACTAAGCAAATGCATCTCAAAATGACAGGGAAATTATTATTTCAAACCTCCTGCCTCCGTGCTTAATGATAATATTATTAGTGGTAATAATATTATATTTAACCAGTGATAATGACACATATCAAAGAGATTGGAAATAACCAATGTTAGCAGGGACATGGCAAAAAAAGAAGTGTCCTTAACCTTATAGACATGCCATCTGCTTTAGCCTCTATAGAAGACAGTATGGAGCTTTTTTGAAAATACTAAGAATAGAACACTGTGATTCTACTTCTTGGCATCTACTCCCAAAACACAAAAACATAAATTCAAAATATATGTATGTCTATGGTCACTGTAGTACTTGGTAATTTAGTCAGGATATTTCAACAGTCCAAATGTACAGAAACAAATGAATGGAATAAGATCTATCTATCTATCTATCTATCTATCTACAGAGAGACAGGTATATATACACCGTGTGTACAGGTGTGTGTATTACATAGCTATAAGAAAAAATAAAGTTGTTAATTTTGCTGCAATAAGGATGGAATTGGAGGGCATCTTGCTAAGAAAATTAAGTCAGTGGGAGGACCAATATTAGATGTTCTCATTTACCTGGGAATATAAGGGGGGAACTTAAAAATAATAAACTATTTTCCTTGAAATTCAAAATCCAGTTTTAGGAGTAATAAATACATTTTACTAAAAAATAGTAAGCAACAAAGTAGAGATGCAAAAAGAAACACTTGGAAAACAAGACTAAAGATGACAGAATCACAGTGGTGATGAGTCACGGGCACTATGGTGGTGTGGGAGCAGGAACTGTATATAGATACCAAAAACATCATCACTACTATATCGGCCCAAACTGTAACAAATAAAATTCTTATTTCTCCACACCCTTACTAAGTCTTGTAATTTTTAGCTTTTTACCTCATTTATTTATTTATTTATTTCTGATTGGAGGTGGGACATATCTGGCAGTACTCAGATTAGTACTCTTGACTGACTTTCTGCTCAAGAATAACTCTTGATGGACTTGGGGCACCATTCTGGTGCCAGGCATTAAATTGGATCTGACTCATTAAGACAAGTGCTGTACCCGCTGTAGTCTCTCACCAGCCATTACCTCTTTTATTTTGAAATAGAGATCATTTTTACAGATTGAGATATTTCATTGTTCTTGTGTTTATCTATTTACTAAAATTAAATATCTTTATGATTATTAGACTACTGCTGGAGCGATAGCACAGCAGGTAGGGTGTTTGCTTTGCACGTGGCCGACCCGGGTTTGATTCTTCCGTCCCTCTCGGAGAGCCCAGCAATCTACTAAGAGTATCCCATCCACATGGCAGAGCCTAGCAAGCTCCCCGTGTCATATTCAACATGCCAAACACAGTAACAAGTCTCACAATGTTACTGGGCTCACTAGAGCAAATCGATGAACAACAGGAGGACAGTGCTACAGTGTGACTGCTATGATCATATGCCCACTGCTATGAATATTTCTTTAAAATCACATTTTGTTTAATTGAATTACTGTGAGATACAGTTACAAAGATTTCCTAATCAGGTTTCATTCATACAACGTTCCAACACCCATCACTTCACCAGTGTATATTTCCCATCATCAATATCCTGCTACCACCACACACATACACACACATATAGACACAACACATTTAAACTCATGATACACACACACACACACACACACACGCACACACACACACACCATAGACCTTGGTATAGTGACTCTCAGATGCTCAAATGAAGGTGAGAAAATGAGGTTTCATTTTCATGATATTTGGCAGTGCCCTTTTTTAAATTATTGAACATTCTCATTGCTTTTTCTCTCCTAAATTCTTTTTATTTATTTATTTATTATTTATTGAATCACTGTGGGAAAAGTTACAAAGCTTTCAGGTTTAAATCTTGGTTATGCAATCATCAAACACATTTCCCTTCACCGGTACTTATTTTTCACCAACAAGAACCCCAATATATGCCCCCTCCCAACCCTCTCAAGGCCTGTGAGGCAGATGAATTGTAGTTTACACTCTATCTACGTTGATTAGATTTATTGTTTCGGCAAAAGATGCACCATTATTATTTAGAGTTTACACCCCAAAATCAGACCCGCTAAAAAGGCATTGTGAAATAATTTGTTTTCTACAGCTGGTTACAAGAACCAAATGATGTCACGTGGCCACAATTCTTTTTAATGTCTTATTACACCATATTTATCTATTTTATTTATTTTTAATATGGTTATGTACCACATCTGGCTGGTATTGCTGAAGGCTTATTCCTGGCTCTCTGCTCAGGGATCATCCCTAGTGGGTCATTGGGGTTCATATGGAGTTCTGGGTTTCCTGCATGTTAGGCAAGCACCCTATTGCTATACTATTATTCTAACCATTAAACTTACCTATTTGTCTCCTTTTGAAATTTTGCATGTTTTAACTGAATCACTGTGAGGTAGTTACAAGGTTTTCAAGTTTGAGTTTCAGTCATACAATGATCGAACACCCATCCCTCTACAAGTGCACATTTTCCACCACCAATGTCCCCAGTTTCCCCCCTCAACTCAACCCTCTGACTGCCTCTATGGCAGACAATTTCCCCCATATTCTCTCTCTACTTTTGTGAATTATGGTTTGCAATTGAGATACCGAGAGGCCATCACATTTGCTCCTTTAACTTTCAGCACACATTTCCAATCCCGAATGATTCCTCCAACCATCGTTTACTTAGTGATCCCTTCTCTATTCTAGCTGCTTTCTTCCCCAGCTCATGAGACAGGCTTCCAGCTATGGAAGCAAGAGTGTATTAAAAGCATCAGTTGGGTGTGACTCTCAAGGAAGACATTAATAGCACCCCAAAATTAATAAGTTAAAATGCATAATATATTTCAGAATAAGACTATACTATATCAACAATATTAAAGTAAGTATATATGTCACGGAATAAGGTGTCCAGAAAGCTATGTGCATAACAATCCTCCTTACATGTGGTTTAATAAGCATTCTTTTCCTTTTAGATAAGAAACATTACATATACATGGAAAACCTAAGAACCATAGATCAAATTTTCTACTCATTGATACTTCTAAATGCAAGATATATTCTAGTTAATAAGTTCCAATCACTAGAGAAAGCTCACAAAGACCAGGAACAACTTCATTGTATTGATACAAAGGATGTGTGGGTATAACAATATTCCAGTTGCATAGTCCTATTACTAACAATCAACACTAGTTATACATATGTTTTATAAATTGAACAGAGTTCTATGATCCACAGATTCTGTAAGGAACATAATGACAAATATAAGCTGCTGAAATTAAATTCAAAACAAAGACAGAACCTGGATTCACTGGGGAAAGTCCTTCAACATGCATTCATCCATACATAATTTCTCTCCTAACCTCCAACAATAGTCTGTGAATATATTAATAACTTGGCACTATACAGGTATTCTGAAGGGGGGAAATGATGGTATAAGCAAGAGGTACTATAGGCAGAGCTTAGTGAAAGACATCAAGTAAAGTTCAGTTCAAATAATCCAGCATGTTGTTCTCCAAAACGAGAAGAAAGAGAAAAAGAAAAATAGCAATATGTGTGCATCAAAAGAGTCACAGGTGTAATAGTAGTGTAATTAGAAACGAGCACCTGTAGGCTTCAGTGGTAAATTATCTTACATACGCAAACAAACAAAGAAGCACTGTCCTCCCGTTGTTCATCGATTTGCTCGAGCAGGCCCAGTACCGTCTCCATTTTGAGACTTGTTACTATGTTTAGCATATTGAATACGTCACGGGGAGCTTGCCAGGCTTTGCAGTGCGGGTGAGATATTCTTGGTAGCTTGCCAGGCTCTCCAAGAGGGGTGGAGGAATTGAACCTTGCTTGGCCAGGCTGGTTGTGTGCAAGGCAAACGCCCTACCGCTGTGCTATTGCTCTGGCCCTTATCTTACATAAAATTCTAAAAATTCTGTGAAATTCAGAAAAAGGAAACAGACAATCAATGGTGTTTGGTAACATCAGAGTTCTAGTAAAGTGAAGAATACATGTATCCTGACTCTGATCTAAACCTGAGATTCTGCCAGAGTGCAGGAATTTTTAAGACAGAAGATATTGCCCAGAGCTCTAATAAAGGAATTGGAGGAAATGTGAAGCATGTAACTGGAGTGAAAAAAGGAGATATTTAGTCCGGTGTCAAAAAAAGTAAAAAACTGAATCTTATGTCATTATTTTTGAAACTACACAATATTTTATGGTATATAATTTTGCTCAAACTTTCACAAGGATTAGAATTCAGAACTGCAGAACTAAAACATGAAAAAGCATCTGAATTTTATAACAAAACCATTCATTTCTGCTCTAATTGGTGGCATCCATCTTGGAGGTGGTGATAAATTGAATATGAGAAGATAAACAATAGAAGAGGGAAAATTACCAAAATGCGTAAAACACACAGTTGTTAATATACTGTTTGAGTCTTTTTATTCACATTGAATTGTTTTTGTAAGTGCTTCACATATGTAAAAAACACTGTTGCTCTTAATATTCTGTCACCACAAAATTAACAGAAGTGTTCTGGGCTTACTTCTGGCTCTGTGCTCAGGGATAACTCCTGGAATTGCTAGAGGGGAACCATATGTGGTGCCAGGAATTGAACCACTCTTGAACACAAGCAAGACCCTTAATCTTTACTTTTGATTTATATTTAGCTCATATGCATTTAAACTTTCAAACAGGAGACCCAGGTTTGATTCCTGGAACTGCATGATCCTCAAAGCACTAATAGCAATTACCTTTGACCATAGACTTAGGACTAGCCCTCATATACTGCTGAATGAGATCCCAAATTGACAAACAATTGTTAAAATCAGAAAATATTTGACCTTAAAGACTACTCACTTTCTGTTTTAATTCTATAACAAAATTAATGAGAAAAGTTTATTTAAGTATAACTCAGGTATTTTATACATTTTTATCTCCCAACATATGTCAGAGGGAGAAAATTAATGGTCAAAGGAAAATTCCATATTGAAGAATGACATATTAAAGAGTGACCTTCTTCCTTGAAATTTGAAAATTATTTATGAGTCTAATGTTTTTATGTCAATAAAACAATGAAGATATGACTTGAAATGATGTTTTTGAAAATCGTTTTTTAAGACATCTAAAAATACACAACAGACAATTAAATCTTGAAAGGGATTAATAGCTGCAAAAAATTCTCATATACCCTGGTCCCAGCTGAGACCTACAGCAATAACAATGCAGTGTAATGTTTAGAAGCTATTGAAATTCAAGTAAATTTTTATCAGTTAGTAGTACAATATTGCTTTCTTTTTCTGACTTCTTTTTTTATCTCTTTTTAACTGTTGTTGTTGCTGTTTGTGTTTTGGGCTACACATGACTATGCTTAAGTTTTACTCCTAGTTGTTTGCTCAGGAATTACTCCTGGCCATGCTCAAGGGACCATATAAGGTCACAAGTATCAAACTTGGGTCAGCTGCAAGTCATTCAAATGCCCCTTTCGGGGCATGCTATTTTGCTAGTCCAACATTGGTTTCTTATATCTTGCAACTATGTATTGGAAATGCTAACATCAGTAGAAACTACCATTTTAGAAATATTGGTTCTTTGTCAGCTGTCTATTACAATTCAGAAAAGATTAATGGGGCTGCCCAGTTTAGTTTATCAAAATTTGAGGCAATAAAATATTAGGTAAAAATAAAATAATCCTTAACTATTAGGTAAAAATAAAATAATACTTAATTGTGTTATTAATTTGTGTTAACAAAATTGTTATTAAAATTGTGTCAAATATATCGAAATAAAAATTTCATAATAAATATTTAATAAAATCACATAACAACCTCTCCAACCCTCATCAAACAAATAAAGCTCACTTTAGACATCAGAGAAATAGCGTGTGTTTAGTTGCTCTCATTTCATGAGGCCGCTTCTGGCCAGACCTCAGCATGCTCCTCTCTGGAGGCATTGCTAGGACAGATCCCAGAGCGTAGCTGTGGTGGTACACTCCCCTTCCTCCAAAAGCCCTGTACTTTAATTTTTAAAGTTCATCCTAGTAGTCATGAGTCCCTGTTGTCCATCTATATAGCTAATAATAAAAAATAATAAAATGACAATAAAGTAGTAATAGTGCCCCACAATATCATAATGAAGACATACATAGTACAAATGTGCATATATAAATATTATACATAATATTTATACATGCATGTAGATTGCTAGAAAACAGGCTCGAGAGTTTATGCGTATTAAGTAATTTAAAGTAATTTTACTAAAATTTATAAAACTGTAATAATTATTTTCCTAAAAAGGTGGTGCAATGTATCCTATTTCCTCTTAAGTATTCTCATGTTGTTTAACTTTAAAGAGATCCTAACGTATCTTTTCTCAGTCTGTGATATCCTTAATAGGAGAAACCATGTATTATTAGTTTTTCTCTCTTATAGGATGCATAGTAAAAGTTGACGGCTAAAAATCATAGATTCTTATAGGTTCTTTTTGATATTTTTCTCGTGTTAATCATATATATATTTCTAATTGTATTTTATAGCAGTGCAAAATTTTCCATGGTGCCTTGGATTTTGGTATTCTTAATTCAAAACATTGATTAATACATTCTACAGAGAATAATTGCAATATATTTAAGAATTATACAAATGGTTATTCTACATGCTCAAATTACAGCAATTCTTGGTAATAGAATCGTGCTACAGATATCTTTTTAGACACCTATTGTCTCATTTCCTGGTTTTTATGAATGGGAAATTATAAGGCATATATTTATAAAAATATCAGTAGTCATGTTTTCCTTTGTTTCCTGTTGAATGTTTCTCAAAATAAGTTGTATTTATATTATATAATAGTGCCATAATTTAAATGTAAACTCTCCTATGTAATCTAGAACAATATAAGAATAAATGATACACTTATTTTTATATGCCAACATTACACTTAAGATTTATTTGACTTCAAAATATATAGGACAGCATAAATAACATAAATTACACAGATAACATAGTTGAGATAGTAGCAATGTAGAATTTAGAATATGATATTTATATTGCTCTATATGAGGGCAACAAATTTTGATATTTTAAGTGTTATGACCTTTCTATTTATTTTTGAAGTTCTGGAAATACTTTATGCTCACTTTTCACAGACAGAGTATGACTCAGGACAAATATATATATATATATATATATATACATATATATATATATATCAGTGGTTAGCTTAGCTTTAAAATTTGGAAAACAAAAGCTTAGGTATACGTAAATAATAGATCCAAGAAATGACATAAAACTTATTTTAATAGTTTCATAGGTAGCAGAAAGGGTGTAATCTTTCAAGCAATGCATAAAATATCATCATACATACACAAATAAAATGTTATGTGGCTTGCAGGACACCCTGACCTAAGGTTGAAGTTACCATATACCCCACTAAAAAGTTTAGATTTATAATTTTCTGCAGAGCAAAAAATAGAGTATGTTAAATATGATAGTAACAAGACTAGATTTTCATTTTATATGAGTTAATGCTTCTTGGATGTAAAGCCAGGAGAAAGCATGGTTAAAATAGAAGGTGAATAATTGCTAACCAAAGAAGGACAGGGAGAATGAAATATACAGTGTATTCTCATATGAAATAAGGGGTTTTAATGAGTTTACAGAAAACAGTTAATATTTGTACAATGTTTATAACAGGCTAAGCTGACATTAAGCAGGATAATTATTCAAAGTCTTCTCCTGGACCAGGAGCAAGGTATGGTAGGGTCTTGACATATAGTTTGTATTTTTTTTGAAGCAATTTCTGCAATTCTCCTGCCTCAATTTTATTCTAACAAAGTGTCGTCACTCAACAAAGTTTAACAAAACTTGAAAAACGTTATCACCGAAAGTCTATGAGGTTATTACAAGTATATAGTTGGAATATTTTGTTTGTTTTCTTTTCACTTTTTGGTTTTTATAAGAATGAATTTTATTGTCACAGTTTCTAAACATCAATACTATTTATGTTTGAACTTAATGACTCTTTACTAATTGGGCTTTTCTATGTCAATTATATTCCTATCTTTAACTCCTAGACTCTAAGTAGTACAGCCACAGTTCCTATCTAGCAGAACAATGTGGCAAACACAATGTGAACCAGTAATTCCCAAATGTTTTCTGGAGATAAACAAAACTAACTCTCTTTGAGAACCACTGCTTTAAGTCATTAATATAAAGTGCTTATGCTTTTATATATTCTTTATGTTCTAAATTATGAACGTTAAGAAAATAAAATTTATACAAATAACTTATTTATTGGTAAATGTAATATAATGGTACAGAGAATCTAAATACAAAGCAAATGGATAGATAGTATACAAATGAAGACAAAGACATAAATACATCATCTCTATGCACTAACTATTGGATGAAAAAATGTATATTTTTCGTAAGAAATAATGCTCCTGAGCTTCAAGATATTCCTCATACTATTAGAAAGTGTATTAAGCTATCAAATGATTAGCAATATTTTAATAACAAAGTTTTTTTTGTTTCATTCTTTTTTTTGATGAATCACCATGAGATACAGTAACAGACTTACAAAATTTCATGATTATGTTTCATTCATACACTAATCAAATACCCACCCCCCCACCAGTGCCCATTCTCTAACAAAAATGCTCTCAGAATCCCTCCTGCCACCCCCATATCCTTGCCTCCCGCCTCCATGACAGGCACATTCCCTTTTAATCTCTCTCTCCTTTTGGGTGTTATGGTTTGCAATACGGGTACTAAGTGTCCATCATGTTAGGTCCATAGTCTATTTTCAGCACATATATGCCATCCTGAGCGAGCCCTCAAAGCATCATTTACTTGGTTTTAACTTGAGTATAGCTCTATGACCCAGTATATTTCTGTGTGAAATGGAATAAAAGTTACAAAATTAATAATTGAACCAACCAAACAAACAAAAAAAAAGAAAAAAATCAGAATATAAGTACTCCATATTGTTCCTATTATAAGTAGATTCTAAAAACACTGATATCCCGGAAACAGTATAATAATGTGTACCACGTAATAGAAAACAGAAAATTGGAAAATTTGGCTTAGATTAGGAATGCCCAGTTATTAAAACAGATAATCTCTGTTATTAATTAACAGCAAGTTATTATAGTTAATAATCTATAACTATAATATTATGCTTAATAATTCGTGCCAGGCTGTGGGGTGGGTAGAGCCCTCCCCACCCCAAGGGACCCAGACCCAGCAGCGGACCTCCACTACCCAACCACAGCCACACTCCTGGCCTCTTTTAGCCGCGGGGTACAATATAAGACACTTCCTACCCATTTTTCACAATTACTACACCATATCTGATGAAATTCAGAGAGTAGGCAACAAATCATAGAGAAAAATATATAAATGTATGCCTCTCAGAGAGCCCAGTAAGCTACCGAGAGTATCCCTCCTGCACAGGAAGAGTCTGGCAAGCTCCCCGTGGAGTATTCAATATGGAAAATAAAGCAATGACAACAGGTCTCATTCCCCTGACCCTGAAAGAGACTCCAATCATTGGGAAAAGACGAGAAAGAAGAGGCTAATAGAAAGTAGATAAAGGACCAAACATGATAACCTCTCAGGGTCTATATTGATCACTTGATCACTTGACTTCCCGGTAATAGTCAATTTGCTCCAGCAGGTGCCAGTAACGTCTCCATTTGTCCCTGTTGCGTGCTAGTGTATCCCAATGGCATCTGTTCGTTCTAGGAACATGAAGAGTCGCAAACTGATCGTTCATGATCTTGATGAAGAAGACTGACCATCTGGTAGGTGGGCAGCCATGCAGTCTCTTGACATCCCGTGGAATCCAGTTGGTAACAGCTCTAGTCCAGCGGTCATCTCTAAATCTCATTACGTGACCAGCCCATCTGATTTTTGACGCCTTGGCAAACGATACAGCGTCCCTGATTCTTGATCATTGACAGAGGTCGAAGCTCCGGATTCTTTCTCTCATTTGGGTGAAACGTGATACTCCAAGCATAGTTCTTTCAATTCCTCTTTGGGAGACCCGAATAGCGTTCTCATCCTGTGTGCGTAGGGCCCAGGTCTCTGAGGCGTATTTTAATGCAGGAAGAACAGTGGAATCAAAGGGATGTGCCTGGAGCCAGAGGTTCTTCATCCTCTCAGTTATTTCTTCGACGCTCTTGAAGGCGTTCCAGGTCGCTCTCTTCCTCCTGCGCAGCTCAGGTACCAGGTCATTTGTCATGTTGACCTAGGTACACATAGCTGTTGCATTCAGAGATGGTTGTTCTGTTGAGAGCCAACGGAGCGTCAGGAACAAGGCTATTATAAACATTGTCTTCGTAAGATTCAGCTGTAGTCCCACCTTTCCACACTCATGGTCGAAGTCGACCAGTATTTGTGCCGCTTGGCTAATGTTTGGTGTTATTAAAACAATATCATCAGCAAAGCGGAGGTCGTGTAGTTGCTGACTATCTATCTTCACTCCCATTCCTTCCCATTCCAGTCATCGTATGATGTTCTCGAGGGTGGCACTGAAGAATTTCGGTGAAATTGTATCACCCTGCCGAACCCTCTCTTGACATCAATGATCACCTCCCTGTAGAGTGGTGAGATCCTGGTAGTGAATCCGCAGTACAGCTCATGGAGGATTCTCATGTATTGAGTTTGAAAGCCCTATTTGACTAGGGCTTAGATGACCGCTTCCGTCTCAACAGAATCAAAGGCCTTCTTTAAATCAATGAACGTTAGACAGAGCGGCATCTTGAACCCGAGAAACCTTGAACAGCTTGGTTATGGTGTGGATATGGTCTATGGTGCTGAATCCTTCGCGGAACCCGGCTTGCTCATATGGTTGTTCTTCATCTAGTGTTCTGCCAATCCTATTCAGGATGACTCGAGTGAATAACTTGTAGATGACAGACAATAGGCAGATTGGGAGATAGTTGCCAATGTCATGGATGTCTACCTTCTTGTACAGTAGTACAGTGCTGCTGGTTTTCCATTGGGATGGAACCTTGTATTCAGACAGGTAGTGTGTGAACACCTGAGCCAGCGTATTGATGAGTACTTATGGCAGATTCTTCAGGTGTTCAGGTCTGACCTTGTCTGGGCCGGGTGCTGTTCGTTTCTTTACTGATGAAATATTGTGTCGGATTTCGAAAAGGAGAACATTGGGAACGACATATCCATCCTGTGGAATTTGGTATGTCGTCAGGGTCTATATTGCAAATCATAATGCCCAAAAGTAGAGAGAGATTACGGGGAATCATTTCTGCCATGGAGGCCAGGGGAGGGTGGGAAAGGGGGGTGGTATACCAGGAATATTGGTGGTGGGGAATGTGCATTGGTGGAGGGATGGGTGTTTGATCATTGTATGATTGTAACCCAAACATGAAAGCTTGTAATTATCTCATGGTGATACAATAAAATTTTTAAAAAATATTTTTAAAAAAGAAGAGGCTGCTAAAATCTCAGATCTGGGAGAAATAGAGACATTACTGGCACTTGTTCAAGTAATTTGATGATCAGCAACATGACAGTGATACAGTGATGCAATGATAGTTAATAATGTGTTATTTTTGTCCTCACAACACAAATGAAATCATGTTACATGGTACCAGTATTTACTAAGATTTTAGTAATTTTACAATATATCAATTAATAGGTTGACCATTTAAAATTAAAAATACTATGTGAATTGCCAAAAATTTATCAAATACATGTATTAAGATTAACAATTTATACACTCTGTTCAGGACAGTGCTTGACAATAAGTATTTGTAAAAAGTTAACTTTTAACAAATTAACAGGTAATGAAAACAACTAAAATTGATGTTATTAAAGAGTAGCAATGATTTACATATATCTAGTTTTACATTTTTCAGGAAATTTCAAAGACAAATTTATACAATCATGCCATAACAGCTGTATTTTTGCTTAAGTCCAGAAATCAATGTTTCATAACTTTCAGAAAATAAATAAAACCTATTCCAACAATTTCACAAACACTGTTAGAAAATAGGCTGGAGTGATAGCACAGCAGTAGGGGATTTGCCTTGCACACAGCCATCCGGTTTTGATTCCTCTGCCCCTCTTGGAGAGCCTGGCAAGCTACCGAGAGTATCTTGCCTGCACAGCAAAGCCTGGCAAGCTACCTGTGACATATTCGATATGCCAAACACAGTAACAAAAAGTCTCACAATGGAGACGTTACTGGGCCTGCTCAAGCAAATTGATAAAAAACGGGAGGACAGTTAGAAAATGTTGTAAGACAATTGTAAAAATTATGTCGAATGTATTTTGTATTATCTTTCCATATTTGTAAACTATTATCATGTTCCAATACTTAAGCATAATACAACAGGCAAGTAGGGAAAAATAATTTTACTTAAATTTTTTAAATAATTGAACTTGAAATATCTTTCTTTTTTTTGCACTCAGGAATTACTCCTGGCGGTGCTCAGGGGATCATATAGGATACTGGGAATAGAACCCAGCTTGGCCACGTGCAAGACAGATGCTCTACCCCTTTGCTATCACTCTAGCCCCAGAATTGAAATATCTTATATTACAATTTTATTGCACACAGCAGGTAGCTGACTGAAATTATAGGACTAATTTTTCTATTGTATAACCATGTTAGTTTTACATTAAAAAATTCATTTACATTTCATTTATGAATCTAATCAAATTTTTGTCAACACAGCAGGTACTGCTTTTATTGTCTTCAAGAAGTTGTAACTTCTAATGAGTATGTCATGTTTACAGATACCATATTAAAATTGGAATTAAAATAAAACTTATTACTTAAATTTATTAACCTCTGTAGCTGTCATAGAATTTTAATATGACAATAATAATTTAATAATCAAAATATTTGAGCATATTTTTGTTTTCACTTTTACAATATTCACTAATCACAAATGAATGTTGAGCGAATGCTTGACTTTGTTCTAGGAAATGAGGATATACTTCTCAAGTTTTATTGAATTCTTGGGAGGCTAATGAAACAGGTACTAAATATAGAGATAGGCAATGTGTCATAAATAAAAGGGCAGAAGAAAAAACACTTATATTTTAAGTTGTAGAAATAAAGTATTATGAAATGATCCCTAGATTTTCAGATCTGGCTTCTTTTCATTTGTAAGTTATATTCTGGGAATTGAATAAGTTATCAACAACTTTATACATAATTTTTTACTACGGCTGTGGATAACTTGTTAAAAACATCTTTTTCTTTCTAAATACCAACGTCCCTTTGTTTATAAATTTATATCGTTATTCTTGAAAACTTTAGTCTATTTTTTGAGCTAAATGTAGCTGAAACCTATAGAATTTTAATTAAAATATACTTTTAAAGGGAATGGAGCGATAGCACAGCGGTAGGGCGTTTGCCTTGCACGCAGCCAACATGGCCGACCCAAGTTCGATTCCTCTGCCCCTCTCGGAGAGCCCAGCAAGCTACCGAGAGTATCTCGCCTGCACGGCAGAGCCTGGCAAGCTCCCCGTGACATATTCAATATGCCAAACACAGTAACAACAAAGTCTCCAATGGAGACGTTACTGGGCCCGCTCGAGCAAATCGATGATCAACGGGAGAGCCTTTACTTTACTTACTTATACTTTTAAATAAAAATTTTCAAGTAATAATAGATGCAGGGACCATATTTTCATTTTCAAACCATTAAGTTCTAAAAAAAATGGAAACAAGGGCCTTAAATAAAAGATCACTAGATATCTCACTATTTTTTATTTTATTGCACTTTTTATATTTATTGTGCTAATGTTATTATATATTACAAATTGTCTGTGACAATAAAATGTCACCTATGTGATGATCATTTTAGGGATGGTCAATATTAGAAGTATCTAACACATTCAATAATCATTTCACATGCTAATTAATGCCTAAACAGCCCATCATACATGAAGAATTCTTAAATATTTTTAATATTCAACCCACCTGGAAAGGTGATGCAATAACTCTTTTTATTATTCATCCACATTTAATCTATCACAAGCATCCTGAGGATACACTTTACTTTGAAACTAAAACATTTTGTCATAGGGCAACATGGCGAGAGGCAACAGCAAAGAGAGAGACCCCCTTGGTGGCCACAGGTACCCAGATGAGTGCCTTAGAAAGAAGGGACACCTGCGTTTTTTAGAGGTGCACCAGCAGTGAGACTCAAATTGTAATCCAGAATCTCTGCCAACACATTGCCCTCCAATCCAGTTATACCTGCAGTCACCACCAGTTAATTTCTCCTTTAATATTGCATTGGACCCATATCTCGGCCACATATCTCGAATTTTTAAAGTGCTGGCTACACCAACCACATTAGGTCAATAGTCCACTAGCCTAACCCTCCCCCCCCCAACTCACAAAAATAATGATGGATACAAAATCTATACAACCCCAGTCTAAACGAACATGTGCCCTTAATCAGCAATAGAAGCCCCACACAAATCACATAGAGTACCAAAGAGGAAAGTAGCATCCTTGAAGGTCAAGAGGAGATCACAGTCTACTGAGCTTGCCCAGAGTCCTCCTTGGCAGTGAGAGGAGGACACTGATCATAAACTGGAAAGATCCACCTGTGTACTACCCCATTATCATACGGAAATAGTGAAGATCCTCACCATAAGAAGCGGATGAAGAAAAGAGCCCTGCAACCTCAACAGGGAATATCCACATACACAATCTCTCTGATAAAGAATTCAGAGATGAAATGGTGAGAATGTTTGATGAAGTCAAAGAAACAGTGAAATAGACAGCCAATAGAATGCAGGAAGAAATGAGAGCAGAAATAATAAAACTGAAAGCAGAAGTGTCACTAATTTAAAAAAACGGTAAATGAATAAGAAAACTTCATGGGTACCCTCAACTAAGGACAACTGAGACTCAACCCAAGTAAAGATGGATGCCCAGGAGTAAATATTATTTTGAAGTCATTTAACTCCCATGTTAAATGTTACAAAGCATAGCATAAACTGACTTCCTGTGTCTATTCAAAACAGACATTGCTAAATAAACCATGCAAATGACACAAAGGAAAGTGAAAAGCAATATAGGATTATTAGTGCTTGTTGGAATTGGGTGCGCAGGGGCACTGCTGTTGGAGTAGCTAAATAAACCTTAAGCTCACTGCAGGAGAAGCAAGGACAACCCAATGTTATCCAACACCTTTTCAAATGCATTTCTCATTTATTGCATTTCACATAAATCAATTTTCCAATTTCCCTTAATTCTACCTTCTAAGCAAAGCTTCTCATTCTCATCTTTTCATATGCATATATTGCTTCCTTATCCTTAAAACACTTGCCAAACTGAATCGCTTTTACTTAGGATATGCTGTTAAATTTCCAGTGTTAACCTAAACATTTTCCCACTAAACATTTAAATTTTAGCATCTACTTTTTAATGTTCATCAGGGACTTTTTGATGCTTAATTAAACAAAAAAATGACTTCACAAGCAATAGAAAAATAAATGTTTGAGAGGGAATAAAGGGAATGATATTGAATGATACTGATAGCCATTTAACAATGAATTTCATGCTTCATATATGATTCATCTCTAACACATTCTGTAATTCTCCGGTGTACTGTTTTGCTCTTTTCAGACTGATTTTTATCTTCTGTGGGTTTCTAGAGATTTCATAAGTTCTATCTTAAAACTTACTTTCTTTTTCTTGTTTTGTGTTACTTGCTGCTGAGTCCTTCTACTGAGTTTGTTTGTTTCACTTACCATCCTCCAGTTACGTCACTTCTAATTGCAGTTTTCTAATTTATACACTCATACTTTCTTCTATCTGCATAGTTGTTTCTTTGATATCATTAAATACCTACATCATTATAGTGTCTCTCAAGTTTTGATCTGAGTAGCTAATGAGCTGTGGTACTTACTGCTAGAGATTTCTGGACTATTAACTTTACTACCGGTACTTGATTGGATTTTATGCAGCTTCACCGTTGTGTCTACTGTCTACTGCTCTCTGGGTTATATTTTTTTTTAGTTTACGTCAATGCAAGTGTTCTTAGTGATGAAACCCCTAGATGCAGTGAAGGGTGGGCCAGGATTGTGGACCTCTATGAGAGTACTGGTGTCTTCAGCATGAAATTGAAGGAAGAGAAGTCTCACATGCCCAGGTATGCATGCTTCAATATTCTGGCAGCTAAGGTTGAACATAGAACTCCATGGGCACCCTTCATGTCTCTGTTAAAATGCTGGGCAGGAGACCCTTAGGCAGCAACAGGTCATCTAATCAGCAACTGGAGATCCTCTGAGGCAGGGACTTGGCCGGGGTTTCAGTCTGGGGTCCTATAGTCCAGGGCTCCTGGCGGACTCCAGCAATAGGAGACTTACCTGTCAATTGAGCCAAAGATTTTGAAAACCAAAATAAAAATTGTCTTCACTTATTTTCTCAATTTTTTCAAAAATGCTCTTTGCTGAGTGCAACATGCAACAACAAAACAACTCACAGTGCACAGGTTAAAGCAAGACTGTACTGGTGAGAAAAAAGAAACGTCGAAAAGAGTAATAATAGAATGAAGGTCTTTTAGCATAGCAGGTAGGAAATAAGAAAATGAGTGAATGCCAGTAGGAGCATATAGGAAAATACAGTAGTACTGGTTTTGATTATGTGAGATTTTATGGTTTGCTAAAGGAAAGCATGCTATAATGAAAGTAAATTCTTTAAAAATATTGAAGTAATAGGTTTAAACCTTTTTATTTTATTTTGTTTTTTAATTTTAATGAATAGCCATGTGATAGTTACAAGCTTTTGTTTATTTGGTTACAATCACACAACGATCAAACACCCATCCCTCCACCAGTGCACATTCTCCACCACCAATATCCCTGGTATACCTCCCCTTTCTCACTCTCCCACTGCCTCCATAATCTCTCTCTACTTTAGGGCATTATGGTTTGCAATACAGACACAGAGAGGTTATCATGTTTTGTCCTATATCTACTTTCTTCACATATCTCCCATCCCGACCGATTCCTCCAGCCATCATTTTCTTAGTGATCCCTTCTCTATTCCAGCTGCCTTCTCCCCTTTGCTTATAAGGCAGACTTCCAGCTATGGAGCAATCTACCTGTCCCATGTATCTATTATCCTTAGATGTCAGCCTCATGTTATATTGTTTTATACTCCACAAATGAGTACAGTTCTTCTATGTCTGCCCCTCACTTTCCGATTCATTTCAAAAACATTTTATTGCAGTAATTATTATATTTGGTGCCAGGTAAGAAAATCTTGGTTAGAAGTTTTACTTTTTAACTATTATTGTTCTCTTACTAATGTTTTATTTTAGAGAACTTTGAGTATGAGTATATTGTAACTAATTTTTGTCCTCAATATTTTCTGTTGAAAAATAAGCTAATAGCTCTATTTATGTCTCCTGTGTTTGATTTTTACATTTCTCCTGACATTTTATTGTTTTATCTTCATATTTTGTTTCCCATTTTATTATGATATATCTTCTAATAATGGTACATATGGAATAATATCAGTCAATCACTTTACATCCTGTTACTCATCAATTTGCTGGAGTGGTGCCAGTAATGTCTTCATTCATTCCTGTCATGTGCTAGTGTAGCCCAATAGCGTCTACTAGCTCCAGGAACACAAAGAGCCTCAAATTGATAGTTCAGGGTCTTGACTAAGAAGTCTGACTATCTCACAGGTGGGCAGCCATGCGATCTTTTGACCTCCCCTGGAATCCAGTTGGTAATAGCTCTAGTCCAGCGGTAATCTGCAAATTGCATTACATGTCCAGCCCGTCTGATTTCAATGCCTTGGTAAATGAGCGTCCCTGATTCTCATTCGTCAATGGAGGTCAGAACTCTGGATTGTTTCTCTCACTTGAGAAGCATGATACTCCAAGCATAGCTCATTCGATTCCTCTTTAGGAGACCCAAATAGCATTCTTATCCTGTTTTCATGGGGCCCAGGTCTCTAAGGTGTATGTTAATGCAGGAAGAATAGTGGAATTGGAGAGATGTGCCAGGAGCCGGAGGTTCTTTGTCCTCTTAGCTATTTCTTCGACATTCTTGAAGACATTCCAAGTTGCTCTCAAAAGAAACAGTGACCAGGATACAGAGACAGTCTATGGAATGGGACAGGATACTATAGCCTTCTGTTAAGGGGTTAATATCAAGGATATACAAAGCACTGGTTGAACTGTACAAGAAGAAAAAAATCCAATACATCAGAAAATGGGGCAATGAAATGAACAGAAACTCCTTAAAAAAAGAAAGTCAAATGCCCAAGAGTACATGCAAAAATGCTCTTCATCATAAATCATCAGGGAGATGCAGATAAAAACAACAGTTAGATATCATCTCACACAACAGAGACTGACACACATCCAAAATAGCAAAAGCAACTTTTATTGACATAGATATTGGGAGAAAGGGACTCTCCTTTGCTGCCAGTGGGAATGTCTGATTGTTCCACCCTTTTTGGAAAACAATATGGACGTTCCTCAAAAAACTAGAAATTGACCTCCATTTGACCAAGCAATAACACTTCTGGGAATGTATCTCAGAGATGGGAAAAAGTACAGTATGAATAATATCTGTACTTGTATGTTTATTGCAGCACTATTTAAAATAGCCAGAATCTGGAAAACTCCCGAATGACCGAGAACAGATGACTGGTTAAAGAAATGTTGGCATATCTGCACAATGGAATATTTTTCTAGCTGTTAGAAAAGATGAAATTATGAAATTTGCATATAAGTGTATAGCATGGAGTATATCATGCTAAATGAAGTACATCAGAGAGAGAGAAAGGGACAGACATTGAATGATTGGATTCTTTTGTGGGATATAAATCAACATATTGAGAGACTAACTCCAAAAGATAGTAGAGGTAAGGGTTAGGAGGATTCTCCATGGGTCAGAAGCCAGCCTCAGATGCTGGAGGAAAAGGCAGCTGGGAGACAGAAGGGATCACTAAGTAAATGATGCTTGGAGGGCTCACTCAGAATGGTAGATGAGTGCTGAAAGTAGACTATAAATTAAACAATGTCACTTTGTACCTGTATTGCAAAGCATAGCACGCCAAAAGGGAACGTGCCTGCCATAGAGGCAGGTGTGGATGGGGTGGGGGTAACGGGACAGATACTGGGAATATTGGTGGTAGAGAATGGACACTGGTAGAGAGATGGGTATTCAATCATTTTGTGAATGAAACTTAATCACAAAACTTTATAAGTCTATGACTGTATCTCAAGATGATTTATTCAATAAAAAAAGACCATCTACACTTCTGCTCAATTTATGCATTTTACAATGCTTTATCTTTTCCTTTTGTTGGGTAAAGTCAATTTTTCCAGTTGTTATATCTTCCATGTACGTTTTTTTACATGTACATGTATATTTATTATATTTGTGGCAGGAAGTGAAATGGTGCAATCACATATGTATATTCATATGTGTATATATGCATATAATATCTCTACCATGGTCCATAATTTATTTTTGTGTCTTGGCTACCTATTATAAATTATTTTTCAATATACATGCAAAGTCAATTTCTATTTAAGATACAGATTTCATTCATTTAGGTTAATAGGGGACATGTAGTACATTATGCTAAGTGAAATAAATCAGAGAAATCAAAATATTACATGAAATTACAATGATTCTAAAATATAAAAACTTGAAATAAAATTTGAGGGTAGGAAGACAATTTCCAAGAACAGTGGACACTGAAACAGGAAGATATAGATAAAAGGGTATAATTTTGCATTTGTATAGAATAGCTCAATTGAGTGTTCTAATATAGCTTGATAGGAGAATAAAAGTGACAATACATAAACACTGTTACATGTTTTGATAATATTAGAGATTAGAACTAAGTTATAGTGTTGGAGTTATTTGGAAAAAATTTATCTATTATGGATAAATTCCAGGGTAAAATAAGAAGAGAGAAAATTAAGAATAAAAAAGGAACATCAGATGTAAACTGAAGATTTGAAAAGAAATAGGACTTGTAAAAAAGCAATTTATTTTATTTTTCATTTTTGTGTCTTGTCTCCTGGTTATTCAGGACATACTCCTGGCTCTGAGTGTAAGGATCACTCCTGGAGGGGCATAAAGGATCATATGTCATGATGCAAATGGTATCTGTGTGGACTGGGTGAAAGTCAGGTGCAATGTACCATCTCTCCAGCCCACAGAGTGGACTCTTCTAAAGTTAATTTTCAAGTTCCAAATTGAGGTTAATGGAAGAATGGAGATTCAGTCAACAGAAACATTGTATTTTTTTAGAAAAGAAAAAGATCTCATTTGAGACTTAAGTAATTTTTTTTAATTTTATTGAATCACCTTGAGATAATTTCCAGCTTTTATGTTTGGGTTACAATTACACAATGATCAAACATCCATCCCTCCACCAGTGCACATTCCCCACCACCAATATCCCCAGAATCTAAAGTATTTTTATTAAAGTTTTATTCCATTGTTTTTTGAGAAAGTTCTAACACTCAGAAAACAAAGTGGTGGAAATATTAAAGTAATTAGATTAGAAAATAATTAATTAATATTAATTAATATTAATAAATAAGTAATTAGATTTTAATTCCAAAATACATCAATATAAAACTGAGAATTTAGGGACAAACATTTAGCCAACACCAGTTGAATCTCTGCCATTACGTGGACCACTTAACAGTTTAAATATTTCTGGATGCTGTGTGTAGGTTCTCATATTCTTCTAAGGTAGTCTGGATAAACCCCTACAACTTAAGATAAAAGTAGTATTGAATCCTCACGCCCTTACATTGAATAACTATCCCAGTGATATAAGAATTCCTGAAAGCAACACTGAAACATTCTAAGCATAACTTGGAAAGCCCACTCCCCGCAAAAAGAGAATTTTTTTCTTTTTGGGTCACACACAGCGATGCTCAGGGGCCACTCCTGGCTCTGCACTCAGGAACAACTCTTGATGGTGCTCTGGGGACCATATGGAATGCTGGGGATCGAACCCCGGTTGGTCAAGTGCAAGGCAAACACCCTACCCGTTGTACTATCACTCCAGCCTCGAGAGAATTTTTTTCTAAGTAGGTCATTTTAATAGAGATTAGTATGATGTGTTTAAATTTTGAAAACTGTAGGAATTTTCAGTCTTGATTACTATAGGATTCAAGAGAAAGTTAAATTACCTAAAAAAAAATTTATATAAGATATATTAAAAGTCAATATAAATATCCCCAGTTTTTAGACCAAAATTCAAAAATAAAAAGTAGGCAAAACAAGAAAGAAATGCTATTTCATCAAAAAAAATGCTGACATGTAAATTAGCAAAAATGATTTTCCTCTCCTAAATCCTGCATATCACATTGTACATGCAAATTGATCATGACATGTTTGTAAAACTGAACTTCAATGTCAATAAACATGGCAAAGGAACTTACACATAGCAAAGGAAGTTATGTTGGGGAAATTATGACCATTCCTAATATTGTGATGATTAATTTGAATATTTGAAATTGTCTGTTATCATAAAACCTACAAATTTATATAATTATTTTCCTGTCTATAAAATGAATGCTCATTATCATTATGTATTTGAAGTTATTTATAAATTGATTATAGAAAAATGTTTTCAGGACTCTAATACTTCATATATTAAACTTTTTTTTCATTAAATAGTTTGCTTTCTGATTTACTTTTATGTTGCTAGTACTTTTGTTTTTCTTAATTTGTATAATTAGTGTTAATTTTTATTAATTTTATTCATTGATTTGCTCAAGCGGGCCCAGTAACATCTCCATCGTGAGACTTGTTGTTACTGTGTTTGGCATATTGAATACTTCACGGGTAGCTTGTCAGGCTCTGCCGTGAGGGCGAGATACTCTTGGTAGCTTGCTGGTCTCTCCTAGAGGAGCAGAGGAATTGAACTCGGGTTGGCCATATTGGCTACTTGCAAGGCAAATGCCTTACCTGCTGTGCTTTCTCTCCAGCCCCTCTATTAAAATTTTATTATTTGTTGGTTTTCACTGAAATTTGGTTCTTTTAAAAATACTTCATTTTATGTATTGTACATGAAATATTCGTGAGTTTTAACATATTCTATTTTGAAGGAAACATTGTAAGTGCCTATCTACATTAAATTATTTAAGCATAAGGCACTGTTATGAAGTATATATTCTGCTATATAAGTATTTATATAGCAGAGCAACTAGTCATGATTAATTTTAATATGCCTTTAAGATATTCTAATTTCAATATGAAGATTTGGGATGGAGAGATAGTTAAGCACGCAGGACACTTGTCTTACTTAACACAGAAAACCCTAGCAACACATAAGTTCCTTCAAACCTCACCACAAGTGATCCTTGAGCACAGAGTCATGAGTAAGTCATGACTCTGTAAGCCATGAGCACTGCCAATAGATCCTACACACCAAAAAATGATGCATACAATATGAAGACATGATAATTAATTTTGCTAAAACTGAATGACACTATTATAAACCTATACTTTGATGTTCTTTTTTATATTCGTTCTTTCATCTCGCTTTATTTATATCCCCATCTACATATTATAACCTTTTGCAATCATTAAAGATTCTCAATAAGATTGCTCATAAATAACTAACTTCATAACTTATATTTAATAATTTTCTAAATATATTATTATATTTTAAACATATGACAAAAATTGAATTAAAATGACAGAGGTTTTGGAATTTAGATGCAACATTTAATTTTCTAGCAGTGCAAATGCCAACAGAAAAACAATTCAGTTCATTTTCTTTTTATTTTGTCCTCTAGATGCAATTGTTTGTTAAAACTGCCATAAAGTAGGGTACATAAATAGCAGAATTCAATTTTCTCACAGTTTTAGTAGTTTAATTTCTTCTGAGACCTCCCTTCTTGAATTGCAGATGACCACTTTCTTCCTATGCCCTCAAATAATCTTTCCTATATGCAAATAAGAGCTCTAAGATCTCTCTGTGAATTCAAATAACCTTCCTTTTGAGAGATGCTTTTTAAATTGGACCCACCCAAAGAGTTTCACTTAACATTAATTACTGCATTAAAGACTTTACTTTCAAATATAGACACAGTTTGAGGTAATGGTGATTAAGACTTAAATACATAAATTTTGTGAAGATGTAATTTAACTAAAATATTACTAAGTAAAGTGGAATTAATGATCACTAAACAGTCATTTTGTATTCATTTTCAAGAAATAATGCATTAGAGTAAATTACTTGAAAGAATACTAATGCCTAGTTAGCTTCTTAATATAAAATTTAAATGATAATTATTACTGTGAAAAGTTACTCTAGTCTAATCAAATCTAAGAAAAATATCATTTTAAAGTCTTTCATTTGCAACATAGCCTGAAGTTAACACATAAAACATTATTTCAGTTTTAATTTTATATTATTTTAGGATTCGGCCAGAAACGACTTACAAGTGTGCTTTCCATATTATTCTCCATTAGAAGTTTTAAATTTTATGCATAATAAACTAGAATCTAAGTGATTTTTTAGTATTTATACTCAAACGAGTTATATATTAGTGAAGTAACTTACAAAAGAAAATGTTTATTTCAACCAATTCTGTGTGCCCATGATAAATTAATTTATAGAAATTTTTTCAGTTCTCATTTGTATCACTTCTTCACTGATTCAGACAAATGGAGCAGTAAGTTTTAATTTGCAAGCTTTATAATTCGATTATTATGTTACATAGGTTCTACATGGAATAATTGAAAGTTAACACCTAAGGACACATTTCTTTTATCAAAAGAAGTACTTCTAAAGTATTTCTAAGTATTACTAAATAAACTAGTATAAATATATATATTTCTCTCTATGATTTGTTACCACCAATATATAATCTGATATGGGTTTGGTAACTGAAATCTCCAGGCTTTCTTGGTGTCGGATGGACTACCTCCTCCCACCTCCCTGTTCTTCCAGAAGTTTTGGCAGTCACATCCACACCCCAAAGTGGCCACTCAATTGAAAAGCTACTTCAGCTTTACCATGCCGATAAAAATACCAAATTCCCTGAACAAACACCATGACCTCTTTGCACCTATACTGCAAACCGTAATGCAAAAAATAAAAATGAGAATGAGAGGAAAAAGGAAAGTGCCTCCCATAGAGGGAGGCTGGGGGTTTGGAAAATGGTGGTAGAAAACAGTGGACATTGGTGGTGGGAAACTTACACTGGTGGAGGGGTGGGTGCTAGATCATTGTATGACTGAAACCCAATTATGAACATCTTTGCAATGGTTTATCTCATGGGTATTCAATTAAAAAATAAAAAATATATATGTTCAACATAACAAAATCGAAACATAAAATATGATCAAGAGCTCCCTAAAATTTTGTGACAATATTTATAATAAAACTGTTGAGCACCATGGAGACAGAGGAAATATACATCATAATGGTAAAGTAACAATGGTTTTCAATAAACCAGTCACTAACATGATCAAGGACAAATGCTGAAAAATGTTGCACTAACATCAGCCTCAAGATAAATAATATCCATTATTTTGTTGTCATTTAAGCTCAGTAATGCACAAGGGTTACTTCTGGGTTAATCAGGGATTACATGTGGCAGTGCTTGTGTAATCATGTGTAATGCCAGGGATCAAACACTGGTCTGCAACATGCAAGGCAAGCACACTACCTGCTGTGCTCCAGTGCTAAAGATACATGCCAAAGTTACCTATTCTTATCACTATTATTTGACACAGTATTTGAAGTATTATACACTGCAATTAGGTAAGAGAAAAAGAATTGATTCATATTAGTAAAGAATATAATAAGCTACCACTAAATACAACTGTTTGTTCATTGCATTTGGGCCACAACCAGCAATACTCTGGGGTTCCTTCTGCCTGTGCCCTCAGTAATTACTCCTGCACTACTCAGGGGACCACCTGGCACTCCACTTTTTCTCTCACTCTGTATAAATATAAAATGATATTTACTATCATTTTATATTAAAAAATAATTATAAAATATAAATAAGTTCCTGGAGATATGCAGATTAATAATACATGGCAATTTTTACTTGGCAGGTTTTATCTATTTAGATTATATTTCATATTACGGGAGATTTAGAAAAAACTTTTAATTCAAATGAAGAATAGTCATATTAAAATTTTATGTTTTATTAACGGACTGGAGCGATAGCACAGCGGGTAGGGCGTCTGCCTTGCACGCAGCCAACATGGCCGGCCCGAGTTCGATTCCTCCGCCCCTCTCGGAGAGCCTGGCAAGCTACCGAGAGTAGTCGATATGCCAGACACAGTAACAACAAAGTCTCCAATGGAGACGTTACTGGGCCCGCTCGAGCAAATTGACGATCAATGGGAGGGCCTTTACCTTTACCTTTATTAACGTAAACTGATTTATATGAATATATATTCTCTAGGGGTACATGTAGGTAATCTCCCCCTAAATTCAAGCCTAAAGGTGGATAGTACCCATGGGCAGTAACTTAAAAATTCCTACTAGTGAGTGTAAAGACTTACAGGCTTGCCAATACTTAGAGAAGCATTGATAGACAGCCCTGCTGAGAAAATTCTGTCAAAAGAGCATAACATCCCCATAGTCTCAAGGCTATTGCTTACATGACCTGCTTCTCTCATGATAAAAGTATTTCTTTGTTCTTTACACTACTCAGTTCATTTTCCCCCACCATTTAGACACTTTTTTTATTAAGACTGTGGTTTATAAAGTTGTCCATAATAGAGCTGTTTCAGGCATGCAACATTTCACACCACTCCCACCTCCAGTGTTTTCTTTTCTCCACCAGGGTCCCCAGGTTCCCTCCATTCTCTTAGTCTTTCCTCCTTGAGGACTTATAAAAAATTTAATACATATTACATGCTCCAACAGAACTTAAAAAAAATGGCAAATGAAACTACTAGAAAATAAAGAACAGTCAATTTGTTATATTTCGTTAAATATAGATGTTTAAATAAACATATTTTAAACATATATATTTGTTAAATATATACATCAGTCAAATAGATGTACTTTCTTTTAACCATCTTTTCTTTTTTCCTTTTTTATTGAATAACTGTGAGTTAGAGTTACAAAGCTTTCAAGATTGAGTTTCAGTCATACAACGATAGAACACCCATCCCTCAACCATTGTATGTTTCCTAGCACCAATGTTCCCAGTATCCTTCCTGCCACCCCCACTGCACCCCCTGATGCTATGGCAGGCACTTCCTTCTCATTCTATATTTTGTGACATTATGGTTTGCAACACAAATAATGAGAGGCCATCATATTTCGTTATTTGTCTACATCCAGCACACATATTACATCCCTAGTGTTCCCTCTAATCATCATTGACACCGAGGTCCCTTTGTAATCCAACTGCCTTCTCCCCCAGTACTTGAGGCTGACTTCAAACCATGGAACAATACTCCTGACCCTTATCTCTACTATCCTTCGTTGTTAGTCTTATATTATATTATTTTATATTCCACAAATGAGTACAGTCATTCTATGTCTCTCTCTCTTTCTGACTAATTTCCTTAGCATGATACTCCACATTCACTTATTTGAAATTTTTATGACTTCATTTCATCTAACAGCTGCATTGTTTTCTACTGTGTAGATGCCCCATAGTTTCTATATCTATTCTCTTGTTTGGGGGCATTTGGTTTGTTTCCAGATTCTGGCTATTGTGAGTAGTGCTACAATGGACTATTTTGTGACATTATGTTTTGCAATACAAATACTGAGAGACCATCATCTTTCGTTCTTTGTCTATATCTAGCACACATATTACATCCTCAGTTATCATGCATAGATGTTATTTCTACTATGATTTTTGTACCCGTGAGATATATTCCCAGAAGCTGTATTGGTGGGTCATGTGGAAACTCAATTTCTAGTTCTTTGAGGAATGCTCATATTGTTTTCCAAAAAAGGCTGGACCACTCAACATTCCCACCAACAACGGGTGAGAGTCTCTTTCTCCCTGTATCTCTGCCAGCACTGGTTGTTCTTGTACTTTTTCATGTATGCCAATCTATGTGGTGTAAGATGATATTTGATTATTGTTTTTATTTGCATCTTCCTGATGATTAGTGATCTAGAGCACTTTTCCATGTGCCTTTGGCCGTTTGTGTTCCTTTTCGAGGAAGTTTCTGTTCATTTCTTCTCACCATTTTTGATAGGATTGAATTTAATTTTTGGAGAGTTCTACTAGTTTCTTTATATCCTGACTATTAAACAGTTGCCTGATGGTTATTAGGTAAATAAAGTTTCCCAGTCGTTAGGCTGTGTCTGTATTTTGGTCACAATTTCTTTTGATGTGCAGAAACTTCTTAGTTTAATATAGTCTCATTTGTTTATCTTTGCTTACACTTGTTCAGTAATGTCTCATCTTAGATGATGCCTTTAGCTTCAATGTCATGGAGGGTTCTACCAACATTTTGCTCCAGGTACCTTATGGATTCAGATCTGATATTGAGGTCTTTAATCCATTTCTATCTGACTTTTGTGCCTAACATTAGAAAGAGGCCTGAATTCTTTGTTATTGCATGTAGCTACCTGTTTTTTTTCCAGCAGCACTTGTTGAAGATGCTTTCCTTGCTTAATTTTGTATTTATTGTTCCTTTAACAAGTATTCAGTGATCACACATTTGATAGTTGGTGTCAGGATATTCAACTCTTTTCCATTTATCTGTTTCTACTACAGTACCATGCTGTTTTAATTACTACCACTTTGTATTAGAGTTTGAAGATGGAGAAAGTGATGCTTCCCATCTTATTTTCCCCAAGAATTTCTTTAGCTATTTCTGGAGGTTTATTGTTCCATATGAATCTCAGAAGTGTTTTGTCTATTTCTTTGAAAAATGTCATGGGTATCCTTGTAGAGAGAGCACTGAATCTGTATAATGCTTTGGGGAATATTGACATTTTTACAATGTTAATCCTAACCATCCACATGCAGGACATGTGTCTCCATTTCCTTGTGTTCTCTTTTGTTTCTTGAAGTAGGGTTTTGTAGTTTTCTTTGTATAGATCTTTTGTCTATTTATTAAGCTCATTCCAAGGTACTTGATTTTCTGAGGCACTATTGTTTACAGAATTTTTTTTCAATTTCTCTTTCTTCTCTTTCATTATCTGTGTATTGGAAAGACACAAACAGGGCTGGAACAATAGCACAGCGGGTAGGGCATTTGCCAACCAGGGTTTAAATCCCAGCATCCCATATGTTACCCTGAGCACCTCCAGGAGTAATTCCTGAGTGCAAAACCAGGAGTAACCCCTGTGCATTGCCAGGTGTGACCCAAAAAAGCAAAAAAAAAAGGAAAGACATGAACAGTTTGATATTGATTGTGTAACTTGCCACTTTACTATTCAGATCTATTGTTCCTAGTAGCTTTTTTTGTAGAGTTTTTGGGATTTTCTAAGCATAGTATCATGTCATTTGCAAATACTGATAGCTTGACCGCTTCCTTTCCTACCTGAAAGCTTACTATGTGCTTATATTAGATGACTTTCATTATATTGAGGAAAGCTCCTTCAACTCCCATTTGTTGAGAGTATTTGTTATGAATGGGTCCTGTATCGTATCAAAAGCTTTTCTTCATTTATTAATATGATTATCTGTTTTTATCTGTTTTTTAATTGATATGGTATATTTTGTTGATTGACTTGCTAGTGTTAAAACATCCTTGCATCCCCCAGATGACTCCTACTTGGTCAAAGAGTATGATCATTATGAAGAACTTTTGGATTTTCTTTGCTAGGATTTTGTTGAGAATGTTTACATCTCCTTTTCATCCCAGATATCAGCCTGTAATTGTCTTTCCTCGTGGTGTCTCTGTCTGCTTTTGGTACCAGGGTGACATTTGTCTCATATAAACTGTTTGGAAGTATTTTTTTAATTCTTCAGCTTCCAGCAATAGATTCCAACGGATTGGGAGTAGGTCCTCTTTAAATATTTGGAAGAATTCTGAGTGAATTCATCTGGGCTAGGGCTTTTGTTTTGTGGGGGACTTGATAACGATTTCAATTCCCTTGATGGTGAGAGGTCTGTTCACATATTCAAAGTCCTCTGGTTTAGCCTTGGGAAGCTATAGGGTTCCAGGAATTTATCCATTTCTTTGAGGTTTCCTTCTCAGTTATTTTTTTTATTAGTGAAACACCGTGAGGTACAGTTGTAGACTTACAAAATTTTTGTGCTTGGGTTTCTGTTGTACAATGATCGAGTGCTCATCCCTCCACCAGTGCCCATTCTCCCCCTTCACTAATCCCAGTATCTCTCCCACTCCCCTCATCCCCCACATCCCACCCTGCCTCTATGGCTGGACATTCCCTTTTGCTCTCTCTCTCCTTTTGGGTGCTGTGGCCTGCAAAAGAGGCATTGAGTGGCAGTCATGTTCGGTCTAGAGTCTACTTTCAGCATGCTTCTTCCATCCTGGGGAGATCCTCCCATACCCCCCATTTGGTGCTTCCTTCTACATCTGGGCTGCCTTTACCCCTAGAGTGTGAAGCTGGCCTCCGAGCCATGGAGTAAACCTCCTGGTATTTATCTTGGCTATTCTTGGGTGTTGGTCTCCTATTTTGTTAGTTTATGTTCCCCAGATGAATGTGATCTTTCTATGTCTATCCCTCTCTTTCTGACTCATTTCACTTAGCATGATACTTTTCATGCAGTACCACCTGTATGTAAATTTCATGACTTCAGCTATGTACTTCGCTAGAGGAAGGAGGAAAATGGAGACTGGACCTAATAAAAAGTTGAGAAATCATTTGCTCTGTGCTGTTGAGGCTCTTTACCTGAACTAGACATTGAATCTGTCTTATAATTTGCTATCAAACCTAATCTGCTGGTTGAGATTGAAGGTACTAATTTCATTGGTTATATTGTAGCATAATATCATAGCTACAATTTCTTCTCTCTTCAAAATATGTTACAACACATCACTCACCACGAAATAGCAAATATCCTTTCACCACAGTCCATTGCTCTTCCACTCTGGTTTCACTCTGGTAATCACATTTCTGGTGTCTTGACCTCAAGGATTTTCTTATAATTGCTTTGCTTTGGGGGCCACACTTGCAGTAATTAAGCTTTATTTTTTTGAGTCTGTGTTCAGGATTTGCTCCTATCAGTGATCCAGAAATCATAGATGATGAGGGGGGTCAAGCACTTGTCAGATACACGCAAGGCAAATGCCATTCCCACTATAGTCTCTCCATGGTGAGAATATGGTCTTATTATTTCTTCTTTCCCTTGCTTCACTTTTCCATATTCCACATGAGCAAAAGTAATTTTTATTTGTTTTTCTTTTTATTACTTAATTCACTAAAAATTACCACTTCTATAATATTTTTCTCTTTTTGAAAGGCAGGATTTCACCTTTTATTTTTTAATTAATTAATTTAATGGAAAGGTCTGTGTCACACTTGGATTTACTCAGGGCTTAGTCCTGTCTAAGACTAAATCAATTCCTCAGATTGACCAAGGGTCCACTACAGCAACCTTCTAAAACCCTGAGCATATTTTCATCCTAAGATTTCATCCTTTATTATGATTATTATTCAACTTGTGTATGTGCATATGCATATATATTTTTTCTTTCCCAGAATAAAAAAATAGATAAACCATATAACACAGAAAATCTATTCATGTATTCTGTTCTTGTATTCAAAAGAGATTAGTTTGAGAAGTTATGTACACCTATGTTTACGGCAGTATTATTTACAATAGCCACAACATAAAACAACGTGGTGTCCTATAAAAATATGTTGAAGCCAAAGAAAAAAATGTGTATTTTTTTAACTGAACAATATAAACACAACACTCTGTTCAAACAGTCGTTATAAAATGCTTCATTGGAAATGCAATGAAAATTTAGGCAAAGTCTAAAAAATCTTGCTGAGAATAGAGATCATTTTTATATATTTTGTACTGCCAGAAAAATCATGTTACCTAATTAAAAGTTTCAAAATTTATTTGGAAAAAAAATTATTTCATCTAAGATTTGGTAATGCCTCAGTGACAAGACACACAGGGCCTCAACGGATGGGGTTGGAGCTGGCCCTTTCCTCCTTGCCCCAACATTACCCTGAGTCGCCACCCACGAATGGCCTTTCTGGCTCCTCATCAAGCTGCTTATCGACCATGATTCCAGAGACTCAGAAATAAATCTTGGAACCCAGCGGCTTTTGTCAAAAATGCACCTGGACCCCATAGTAGGTTACTGTTGTCAGGCCACCCCAAGGGGTAAAGGGTGTTGTCCCTCTGCCTGCTCACCCTTGGTGGCTTGGTGGCTGCCATCCTCCAGAGGCCATTAGACAGTCAGATTGGTGCCTTCAGTGATGAGATATGCATGACTTCATGGGACTGGGGTGGAGCCTGCCCTTTCCTCCCCACCCCAACGAAACTCCAAGATGCCACCCACAAATGGCCTCTCTGGCTCCTGATCAAGATGCTTAACAGCCATGAGCCAAAAGACTCATGAACAAATCTCAGAACCCAGCAGGTTTTGGCAGAAATCCCTCCAGATTTATTTGTTAAAATTTCAAAATTTCAAAATCACATGACCACTACTGCAGCCGTGAGACATCAAATGTTATTCATAACCAGCAATAGAAAACAAATTGTCTACTGTTGTTTTTTAGCAGATCTGAGTGTTGGGGTAAAATCCTAAATAATAATGGTGGATCTGGTGTTGAAATATTGAATGTAATCAAAGTAGAGAGAGAATAAGGTGGAAATCATCTACCCCACAGGTAGGGGAAGGGTTGAATTGGGGGTTTTTGGAGGTAGAGAATGGGTACGGTGAAGGTACGGATGTTTCATTGTATTACCAAGAATTAAACCCGAAAGCTTTGTAACTACTCTCATGATGATTCAATAAATGAAATTATAATGACTGAAAAAAATGAATAATGGTTGCAACTCATTGTAGAATTTCTATGTACCCATTTTATTATATTTTTAAAATTTTTTATTAGTGAAACACAATGAGGTACAGTTGTAGACTTACAAGTTGTTGTGCTTGGGTTTCAGTTATACAATGATCGAGTACCCATCCCTCCACCAGTGCCCATTATCCATCACCACTGATCCCAGTATCCCTTCTACCCCCATTCCCCCCATCCCACCCTGCCTTTTGTTCTCTTTCTCTTTTTGAGTGCTGTGGTTTGCAAAAGAGGCATTGAATGGCAATCATGTTCGGTCTATAGTCTACTTTCAGCATGCATCTCTCATCCTGGGAGGATCCTTCCAACAACCTTTATTTGGTGCTCCCTTCTCTATCTGAGCTGCCTTTTCCTCTAGCATGCGCGACTGGCTTCCAAGCCATAGAATAAACCTCCTGGTACTTATCTCAGCTATTCTTGGGTGTTAGTCTCCTATTTTGTTACTTTATGTTCCCCAGATGAATGCAATCTTTCTATATCTGCCCCTCTCTTTCTGACTCATTTCCCTTAGCATGATACTTTCCATGTAGTACCACTTGTATGTAAATTTGAGGATTTCATCTTTTCTAACAGCTACATAGTGCACTCGGCCGACACAGGTTCGATTCCCAGCATCCCA
This sequence comes from Sorex fumeus, assembly GCF_029834395.1. Taxonomy (NCBI): domain Eukaryota; kingdom Metazoa; phylum Chordata; class Mammalia; order Eulipotyphla; family Soricidae; genus Sorex; species Sorex fumeus. The sequence goes on from NW_026606067.1 coordinate 29,232,521, forward strand.
TATGGTCCCCTGAGCACCGCCAGGAGTGATTCCTGAGTGCAGAGCTAGGAGTAACCCCTGATCATCACAGGGTGTGACCTAAAAAGAAAAAAAAAATGAGGTGGCAGAGAGGGAAATAATAATTTCATTCACAGTTGTGCCATCTAAAAATCAAGTTGTGGAGCAAACTTCATTTCTATAAGCAAATCTTTAAATCACTCTTTAAAGAAGTAGAAGGTAAACCAGAAAGTCAGGACAGCAGCTAAGGCACTCGTTGAGCATGTTGGGCATCAGCAGGATTTGAATCATATTTGGTGACCTGAGCAACACCAGCAATGATTCCTGAGCAGATTGCCCTAAGCAACGTTGAGTGTAAAACAACCCCCCTCCCAAATAACAAGTCAAAGAAACTGAAGGCATATGGAAATAGAAACATATCTCATGTCATAGATCAGAAGGATTAATGCTGCTAAAATGACCATACTACATGTACTACTTAATCAATTCAAAGCAATACTATTCAACTCTCCATGACGTTTTTTTATCTATACATTGTTCTACATGCATACAGATATGATCTTTTGAAAAATTCTATTTTATTTTATATGAGAGGAACACCTGGAAGTGCTCAGGAGTTATTCCTGGCTCTTCACTCGGGAATTATTCCTGACAGAGTTTAGGGGACTATATGAATTGCCCTATTGAAACCAAGTTGGATGAGTGCAAGGCAAGCACCCCACCTATATCCTATCACTGATCCAAGTTTAAATTTTATTTTTATGCAGACAATGAGCTTTACAGATATTTTGATAATAGAGTTTCAGACATATAATGTTCCCACTTCAAATCTCTCCACCAATGACTGAATTCCTCTACCAATAATCCCAGGTTCTCTCCCACCCCCAATCTATGTCCTTGAAAGACATACTTTTTCATTTCACACCACAGAGACTGGCCCATATTCAAAAGAACAAAAGCGACCAGTGCTGGTGCGGATGTGGCGAGAAAGGGACCCTCCTTCACTGCTGGTGGGAATGCCGACTGGTTCAGCTGTTCTGGAAAACAGTATGGACGATTCTCAAAAAACTAGAAATTGAGCTCCTATTTGACCCAGCAATTCCACTCCTGGGAATATACCCCGGGGAGGCAAAAAAGTATAGTCGAAGCAACATCTGCAGTTGTCTGTTCATTGCAGCACTGTTTACAATAGCTAGAATCTGGAAAAACCCTGAGTGCCCAAGAACAGATGACTGGTTAAAGCTTTGGTACATCTACACAATGGAATACTATGTAGCTGTCAGAAAGGATGAAGTCATGAAATTTACATACAAGTGGTACTACATGGAAAGTATCATGCTAAGTGAAATGAATCAGAGAGGGATAGACATAGAAAGTTTACATTCATCTGGGGAACATAAAGTAACAAAATAGGAGACTAACACCCAAGAATAGCCGAGATAAGTACCAGGAGGATTACTCCATGGCTTTGAGGAGAGCCGCACATGCTAGGAGAAAAGGCAGCTCAGATAGAGAAGGGAGCACCAAATAAAGGGTGTTGGGAGATTCCTCACAGGATGGGAAATGCATGATGAGAGTAGACTATAGTCAGAACAAGATTGCCACTCAATGTCTCTTTTGCAAACCACAACACTCAAAAGGAGAGAGATAACAAAAGGGAATGCCCTGCAGCAGTGGTAGGGTGGGATGGGGGGGAAGGGGAGTGGGAGGGATACTGGGACTGGTGGTGGTGGAAAATGGGCACTGGTGGAGGGATGGGTATTCGATCATTGTATAACTGAAACCCAATCACAAAAATTTGTAAGTCTAGAACTATACCTCATGGTGTTTCACTAATAAAAATTTAAGGAAAAAAATAAAATAAAAAGACATACTTTTAATTTAGTTATTATAATTTGGGTCCCATATTTACAGTACTATTAGCTCTAATGGTGTATATATATACCTCACCTCTATACCACAGATGATGAGCCCAGGATCCCCACCCCCCATATTATTTCCAGACTGTCTCTTCTTGCTGTTCTTTTATATGCTCTCCTTTCCAGCGTTCTCATTCCTTCAATCTAAAGCAATTGGCTTCACAACTTTTATATCTTACATTCCTAGACATGTCATCCCAGGGGTGAGATCCAATATGAGTCCTTGTTTTTCTGGTTTACTTCACTTAATCAGAGGTTTTTCAATTTTATCCATATAGCAATGATAACTTTCAAAATTTATAAGAAATTCCCCAAATGAGCAGAACAGTAAAGGAAAAAGATGATGGGAAGTTTTCTTCAAACTTCAAGCTATAGCATTTACGAGGCAGAAAGGTAGTAAAACTGTGAGGGCATATGTACACTCTCACATTGAATTCCTGACTCCACAGGGCCACAGAGCATTGCAGGGTGCAGGGCCCCAAACATCAGGTGTTGGTTCTGCAGGACACTAAGCATAATTGCCAGGACATGTAACTTAGTATGGGTTAACCGAAGTAACTGAGCATGATGACCTCAGTTCCACATTTTGTCCCCAAGAGCATATTTTAGAGGCAGAGAAGTGTTACATTGAAAAAATGACCACAGTTTATTGTTTTTGTCACATTCATATGAGCATTATAATTGCTTGCATGACTGTGCTATTATAGTGATAATGAAACTATAAGCATAGGAGTGCAAAAACATTTTCAAATTTGTGTTTCAATGTAATTCAGATAAATGTTTAAGGCTGGCATTTATAGATATTATGAAATGTTATTTTCAATGCATTTAAGAAATCTTAATACTTCTATGGAAGAGGTTTGGATTGATGTTCCAATTGGCAGTGTTCCAGAGTTTAGTCCTCCTGTAACACTCACTAAACCCTGTTTGTTGCAGTCTTTTTGAACATAGACAGTTCATAGACAGTTCCACCCTCCCCTCTTTGGCCACTCTTGGTGGTGCTGAGGACTTACTCTTGGTGGTGCCTAGGTGAGTTTATGTAGAGTTGGGGAGTGGCATTGGTTCAGCACATGCAAGGTAAGTGCCTTACCATCCCTTCTATCTCTTTGGCCCCAAAGTGTACTGTGTTAGTGTGGAAAATCTGTGCAATACTTGTATCTTTTAATAAAAATGAATCACGCTACGTATTTTTATGTTGACGTATGAGGACAGTGGATAGGGCATTTGCCTGGCATGTGGCTGACCCAGGTTCAATTCCTGTGTCTCTCTCAAAGAGCCTGGCAAGCTACCGAGAGTATCCTGCCCACACTGCGGAGCCTGGCAAGGTTCCTGTGGCGTATTCGATATGCCAAACACAGTAACAGCAAGTCTCACAGTGGAAGACATTACTACTGCCTGCTCGAGCAAATTGATGAACAACTGGAGGAGAGTGGACAGTGCATTGTTGTGAAAATAATGGTGATTTTGTTTAAATTTCTGCCAGATAATTGGAATATTTTCTTTAGATAGCATCTGCTCTTGTAAATTGCTCATATTTTTATAGGGTTGGTCTTTAAACTGTATTTACTTTGGGGCTGGATTTTCAATACAGGGTCGGGTGCTTGTATCGAATGTGGTCAATCTGTGCTCAGTCTCTAGGTATCCTATCTGATCTCCTGAGCCACACCAGGAATGATTCCGGACTGCAGAGTAATCCCTGACCAGTTAGCCCTGAGTAAATTAAATTAATTTACTTTTTATTATTTACTAGATTCCTTTATTTTTTGACTTTCTAAAAGCTTTAAAATTTAATGTAGCCAAATTTATTTATAACATATCTTGTTTTGTTCCTATAGCCAATGGGATTAGGTTGCTAAATATATCTCTGGCTTTGTTTCAGGATCTGGAGTATATTAGATATATTTTCCTCTATTATTTTAATGGTTTTATATCTAATATTTCAATCTTTATTCCAGTTTGGGTTAAATTTTGTGCATCATATTAAATAGCAATACATTTGCAGCTGGAGAGATAAATGTCTGTGTGACTAGCATGTACAAAGGCCAGATTTTGTCCATTACTGATGGTCCATTTTCAGTGCTCAAGAACCTGAAGTTATCTCTGGTGATGCCAAGTATCTTGGTGGTCCTGAGGAACCTTTAATATTAGCATATGCAGACTTGATGGAAGAACTTCCATCAAGGTGATACTTTTGGCCCCAAAGACTGCTGTGATTAAGCACTGCGGATTCCGAATACCTAATATTTGATCCATACCATCAGGCTGAGTTGAACAATTTTCAAAATTCTAGGCCCTTAGTACATAACATGATATTTACCCATAAAAATTATTGGAGTGTGTCACATGGGTCTATTTTGTCCTTTGGGATCTAATATTTAATTCTTAATTAATTCTGAGCTAATTTTGTAATGGCATTAATACCATTGATTAAAAAGGCTTTCACTCAATGTTTTTGGGTCATTTGGGTTTTGTTGTCAGAGATTGTATGTTCATATGGCTGGGTTTTTCTCTAGGATTTATATATTTTATTAATTTTTATTAGTGAGACACCATGAGGTACAGTCGTAGACTTACAAATTTTTGTGCTTGGGTTTCAATTATACAATGATCAAATACCCATCTCTCCACCAGTGCCCATTTCCCACCATCACGGATCCCAGTATCCCTTCCACCCCTATTCCCCCAATCCCACCCTACCTCTGTGGCAGGGCATTCCCTTTTGTTCTCTCTCTCCTTTTGGGTGTTGTGGTTTGCAAAAGAGGCATTGAGTGGCAATCATTTATATTTTATTCTGTATCCCTGTGTTTCAATAATGTATTATTTTAAATGCTCTTTGTTTATAGTATAGTTTAATGTCAAGGAGAATTGCCTCCATTTTACTCTTGCAGATTATTTTGGTCTACATATGGATATATGCTTCCTTACATTTTTTAATTGTTTATTTATCTCGGAAATAACATAGACATATGTCTAGGTATTTAATTTCATCAATAGATTATTTTTGTAAAATATTTTTTAATTAATAATTATTTTTGCAAGGTACCAACACAAAGACTCATTTTCAATTTTATTTGATATTTTTCTATTTATTTTGCATTACATTACAGTATTCAATCTCTGCTTCTTTAGGCTCACTCCCAAATACTTCATCATTTGTTTTGGGTTTTGTTCTCATATGGGTTGGGGGCTTGGGATTACATTTCATTTCATTTTTTTTCATTTCATCATCCTGTTAATCGTCGATTGCCTCGAGCAGGCCCCAGTAACGTCTCTTTCATCCTAGCCCTGAGATTATATTCAGGGCTCTTTAGGAGAATGAGACCCATCATTGTTACTGGTATTTGGCATATTTGGTAGGCCACGGGGAGTTTGCCAGACTCTGCCCTGTGGGCAGGCTACATTCGACAGCCTGCAAGTTTGTCCAAAGTAGGAATGAGATAATAAGATGTCATAAAAAAAAGTTTTGATAAGATGTTCTGGGATCTGGATTTTATAGTCTCTGAGTCTTGGCCGCTGATGGGATTACACGGCGCCAGGGGGCCAGGTGGTGGGTGTGACCCCCGCCTACTGGAATTTGGAGGATCTGGGTGGAAGATGCTCGACTCCAATTCGAGTAGGCTTGGAGGTCTCGGCCCCGGAACCCGCGTGGCTTTGTCCCTCTGCCAGTACCTTCAGGTGTGCGGAGAGTGGTCTCAGCATGGTGGTGGCTGGTCCTGGAGGTCTCCGGCTGCCGTAGCCCTGGCCGGGGCAGGGAGGAAAGCTCAACCCGCTCCCCTCCAAGGGACTCCTGGAAGGAACACCGAGGCGCGGGGGCAGAGACTGGGATTACATTAAAGTAATATATTTCTTCCATACTACTGAACCACAGCCTAAGACCCAAGCAATTATAAACAAAAATGTTTTCTTAGCTTTCATTTTGTAGTGATTAATATCTCTTAAAGTTCTCTGGCTCTCTGCTCCACCCTGTATGATAGAGGCTGTCTCCTCTTGCTCAGCACCTTCCACATCCCAGAGACACTGTGGTGAATGTCAGAGTGAACAGATTTGGCCATATTGTTCCCCTGGTGACCAGGGCTTCCTTTAACTCTGGAAAAGTGGAGATTGTGGCCACCAATGACCCTTTAAGCATTGACCTCAACTCCATGGTCTACATGTTCCAGTATGATTCCTCTCACAGTAAATTCATTAACACAGTCAAGGCTGAGAACATGAAGCACATCACCAACTGGAAGCCCATCTCAATCTTCTAGGAGATCCTGCCAACAGCAAATGGGGTGAGGCTGGTGTGGAGTCCACCAGTGTCTTCAATACTATGGGATAGCTGGACCCACTTGAGAAAGGGTGACAAAAGTGTTATCATCTCTGTCTTCTCTGCTGACACATCCATGTTTGTGATGAGTGTGAAGCACGAGAAATACAACTCCCTCAAGATTGTCAGCAATTACTTCTGAACCAAACTGCTTGGTTCCCCTAAGCCAAGGTTCAGTGACAATTTCGGCATCATGGAGGGGGCTCATGACCACAGTCGGCGCCATCACTGCCTTCCAGACGACCCTGAACGACCCATCTTGGAAACCCTGAAGTGACTACTGAGGAGTGGCCCAGAACATCATCTCAGACACCACCGGTGCTGCCAAGGACACAGGCAAGGCCATCCTGGAGCTGAGCAGGAAGCTGGTGGTTGTCACCTTCTGTGCCCCCACTTCCAACTTGTCCATTGTGGATCTGACCTGCTGCCTGGAGAAATCTGCGATATACAATGACATCAAGAAAATGATGAAATGGGCCTTTCAGGGCATCCTGAGCTACAGCAAGGACCAGGTTGTCTCTTGTAGCATTAACTGTGGTACCCATTCCCCACCTTCAATGCTGGGCTGCCGTTGCCCTCAGGAACCACTTCATCAAACTCATTTACGATTTGACATGAGTTTGGCTACAGCATGAGAGTGGTGGACTTTGCTATCTACACGGCTACCAAGTAGTAAGCACTTCCCCCAGGACCACCAACCCTGCAGGTAGCACCAAGAGGAAGAGATAGGCCCTCAGCTGCTATGGAGTTCTCCTCCCACTCAGCCAGAACATCGAGAATCTCCTGACTTCGAGTTTCCATCCCAGACACCCTGAAGAAGGGCCCAGTGGGGGACATGGGCAGCCCCACCTTGTCATGGAACATCAAAGTACATTGTACCCCATCAAAAAAAAAGCTTCCTGTTCTGCCTGCTTCTTATTCTCCAGTAAAAGGACGTGTTAATGAATATTCAAACCTCTGGAGTAAGCTTGCTGAATTTCTTTAAATCTCTATGTTGCATTTGACATTTGATTTTCCTAATTTTATGCCTATAATAATCAAACAACCATAACAGGCAGGAGATTTAAGTTTCAAATATCATAGTAGTAGAAAAAGCTGATCTTATTAAGAAGGAAAATGGCATGAATGATGAAGCTATTTTAATTGATATCAACTACAAGATCTTGAAGTTATTATTTTATTTTTATTAAAATTATAGTGACCTTTCTTAAAATACTTAAGAAAATTGTAAAGGGATATACCTGATAACTTTTCAATATCTGTATTGGTGGGGCTGGAGAGAGAGAGAGGAAGAGAGAGAGAGAGAGAGAGAGAGAGAGAGAGAGAGAGAGAGAGAGAGAGAAAGAGAGAGAGAGAGAAGAGGCAGGCAGTCAGGGGTGGGGGAAGAATTTAGGACATTGGTGGTGGGAAATGTACAACGGTGAAGGGAAGGATACTGAAACATCTTAAGCTCAATCATTGTAACTTTGATTAAAAAATGTTTAATTATAAATTTTGAAATCTTGCTAAGGACTATTTTTCCAAGGTAAGAAAAAGTTGGACAAAAGACATTTTTCTCAATTAAATAAGACATTTAAAAACTGATGAATCAAAGGTCAATGAATGAACAGCTATCAAGATAAAGTTCTCAAACACATATTGCTGACTGCTTATTAAAAAGACGATAGAAATGATACCACTTGCATGCTACTCTTTAACATTCTTTCTTTTTTTTATTAGATTTTTATTAGTGAAACACTATGAGGTACAGTTGTAAATTTACAAATTTTTGTGCTTGGGTTTCAGTTATACAATGATCGAATACCCATCCCTCCACCAGTGTCAATTTTCCACCACCACGGGTCCCAGTATCCCTCCCACCCCGCATCCCCCCCATCCCACCCTGCCTCTGTGGCAGGGCATTCCCTTTTGTTCTCTCTCTCCTTTTGGGTGCTGTGGTTTGCAAAAGAGGCATTCAGTGGCAATCATATTTGGTCTAAAGTCTACTCTCAGCACGAGATCTCAGATCCTCCCAACATCCTTTATTTGATCCTCCTGTCTCTATCTGAGCTGCCTTTTCTGCTAGCATGTGCGGCTGTTCTCCAAGCCATGGAGTAAACCTCCTGGTACTTATCTCTGCTATTCTGGGGTGTTAGTCTCCCATTTTGTTACTTTATGTTCCCCAGTTGAATGCAATCTTTCTATGTCTTTCTTAATCATAAATTTTATACAGTATTAAGTTTATGTCAAATACATACTAATCCATGTTTTAGCATTTAGTAAATGAACTAATCAGTAATTTTACTAAGTATTTTATCACATTTATTATTTTAGAATTTTCTAGTGACTGTCAACATAAAATTATCAAAATGAATTACACATTAAAATATTCATTTTAGATATTGAAGTTAAGACTTTGTAAATAGTCTTTGGGATGTCATTTATTTTACTGAGTTTGGCTTTTAATGTATAATTAAGGAAGATTTAAAATGCATACCTATTTTACACTTCCTGTACCGAAACAATTTTTTCTACTTTTGAAAAATAAATCTACTAATAAAATAAACACATTTTATACAAATAGTTTTAAATGCACAAATTTAAATAGAATCTTTATTTATTATTCTATAATATTGAATGTATGACCATCACTAAAACAATAATGAATAAGTCTACCAGGTCCTGAAATGATAGACATTTGTCAAAATATCACCTGAGAGTTCTATTAGTTCCCTGACATTATGGAACTGATAATCAATAAATTTTTTTCTCATGTAAAATGAAATATTTCACCATTAAAAGTGATTTTGTTTTTTATATTTCTATGACTGACCTCAATAACTTATAAATTACATAAGTGCTGTGTTATGTTTGTGAGTTATGGGTCTTTCGTACTCATGGAAGAAATATAATAATCACCTTTCACTGCATATATTCTACATTCGTCACATTAAATCAAAAGAGTCTCATTGTTCTTTGAAATTGCAAGAGCTCTAAATAAACACACCTAAATCACTATCTAAACTCCAGTGTGTGACATCTGATTATCATTGCTTTGAAAAGGGATTTTATGTCAGAATTGTCATTAACATCATAAAGAATTAGGACATACATGTTTACATACTAGTTTACATACATTTCATATCATATAAACTAGAGCATAAAGGCTGATATATACTACTATGTAAATATACATGACTATATATATTAGATTTTATGTAATTTATAGAATATAAACAATAGAGGAAGCACATTGCAATAGATGACTAATATTGTCATTATATTTGAGAGGTAGTGAAGTATTCTGGAGGTACTTATGGTAGATGAAAATGAAAGGATCAGTGAAAATGCAATATGAAAATGGGACTTTACTGAATTAAATATATTAGAGATAGCATAATCAAGCTTTTGTGAATTACATTCTGGATTACTGTTTTATTTAGTTTTCTGAAGCTTTAGCCATACCGCCTTAACATAGTCCATACTTGTCAACTTTCATTTATGCTAGTATATTTTTTACTGAGTGAACAGAATAATATTACATTGAATTCTGTTAGATAATGCAAATAGATATCATATTTTAGATGTGGAGAAACAAAAAAATGTCTAAGTTTTATCTTATTTAGTTACAAAGTTAACATGGAATTTCATATCAATTGCTGTGAACAGATTTTGATAATTTGGCAGAATGTTTTTAATTGAAGTTCAATAGGAATGTTTAACTATAAAGTCTAAGTCATTTGTTAAACATGTGATTGTTTAATTTTATTTGCACTTTAACTTATATGGTTATAAAGTAAATTAAAGAACTGGCTCTAAAATTTAAGAAATGAAACACAATATTTTGATTGATTTATTTGCACTAGGGCTGGACCGATAGCACAGCAGGTAAGGCATTTGTTTGCCTTGCACGTGGCCGACATGGCTGACCCGGGTCCGATTCCTCCGCCCCTCTCAGAGAGCCCAGCAAGCTACCGAGAGTATCTCGCCTCCACGGCAAAGCCTGGCAAGCTCCCCATAATATGCCAAAAACAGTAACAACAAGTCTCCCACAATTTGTTGTGAGACGTTACTGGTGCCTGATCGAGCAAATCGATGAACAACGGGAGGACAGTGCTACAGAGTTACAGGTTTAAATATAAGTGAAGCAGAATATCTTTATCATCTGTGCACTTATTTATCTTTCTTCCCATATGATTTTCTTATCCTTTCAATGTGTAAATCATGACAGATTTTCAACAATTTTTACATGACACGTGTTAATTCTCTTCAGATAAGACATCTGTGACTTACATGTAGATGAATTAATCCTGTGACTTACCCTTTATAAATGTTAATTAAATCTATAAAATAAAAATAATATATTCTAAGAATAAATTAGTTTTAAGGATTATGTTTCTGCAGAGAAAATTAATTTTAGTAGTTTTAATGCCAGATACTTAAAAGAGGTTGAAAGTAAATGTGTATATATTCTTTGTTAATTTTATTTAAATTATTATGACATTAACAAAGGAAAAGTTTCATCAAACATTCTATTTAGGGCTATAAATAGTATTAATTTGTAATAATATACATTATACACGCATATATTCACAGAAAAATGATCTAAAATATTAGTTATAAAAATGTAAATGAAATACAAAATTGATATGGAATGATATGAAACATGAACTAAAATACAAATGAGGTATCATAAATAGAGTCCTTAGAGTGATGAATATCCTGATTCCGTGTTTATTTTATCTACTGCATTTTGCTGTATTCCACTGGAGCAATTTATTCATCAAGATTAAACATTCATGAGTCCCTAAAATCAGGTGTTTATTTTATTCTGCTATTACCAGCAGTTTCCAAAAGACATCACAAAATAAAACTCTCATGAGAGAGTATTTATTTTTCTAATATTAAATTAGTTTCAAGATTTGTACTGAATCTCAACTAAGTTGAAATATTGATCAGGACACCTGTTTGACTGTGACGAACGCATTAATCATCTAATTCCAGTTTTATCCAGTGTTAAATAAGAGTTAGAAATCAAAAACACACCAGAAACATTAAATAATTGGAACATTATTACCATTACTATAAGTTATTATAATTTTATATCATCTATCTAAAGATAAGGTATTAATATGGATGCCATAAATATCTATGGGAGTGTCATTATAATTCTGCACAAGTAAAATGTTGTTACTTGTAATATTTTCAAATACAATGACCACAATTAAGTCTTAGTAATCTTTTATGGTTTTCATAAATACTTTCTAGAATGCAATTTTTAATTTTCATCTCTTCTTTTCAAGTAATATCCAATGAAATTAAAATACTGTAATGATTTTAATGCCAAAATATATTTATTATATGTAAAACAGTGTTCTTAAACTAAAGAATTGCTTTTCAGGAACATATAGAATTGTATGTGTATATAATGTAATAGATAAGCATACATACTTATATATTTGTATAAATTATATATTATCAATGAAAAAATACACATTGCTCCCATATCAGAGTCCCCCAAATTATTTGGCCTATTGCTCCATTTCAGCAAACAATTTATTCAATCCCCCTGCACTCCGGGATATATACCTTCTTTAATTGAACAGACAGAAAGTGCCTCAATTGAGCCAGAATATAGTATTGCTAACCTGGATTGGTCGAAAGTACCTTGACAGAAAGAAGTAGCAGCAATCTTGAAAGTTGGAACCTAAAAGCCAATATTCTCTTGCAGGTACACATAGTACAACAGCAAGGTGCTTGCCTTGCATGAAGATAACCTGGGCTAAATCCACAGTATTCTTTGTGGTTCCCCGGGCTCACGAGGAATGATCCCTGACAATAGAGGCAGCAGTTGTTTCTGAGAAAAAAAAATATTGTGTCCCCAAGTCATCAACGCCTCCACCCTGCAAAAAAAAAAGTTACCCTAAATGATGTTAACCTTAGACTCAGAGACCATTTTAATAAATGTTGACGTTAGACTCAGAGACCATTCTAATAAATGTGCTTGCACATTTAGTTTTATTCATTTTCTATAACATGGTCATACCACACTGAGTCCCTAACTGAAGAAATTATAATTGGGGAGGATGGTGTTCACATCTGCTTTCTCTCTTTTGAAGTGGGCTCTTTCTTTCTTCCCAGACATCAGGACAACCTGCCTTGACAAAAACAATGTCCTTCAACCATCTCTAAGTAGTTTCTTACTAGTCACATACTTTAGCATGAATAATGTTAAACAAACTGTTTCTTTCCCTTTTATTATAAATAATGGAATTTCACAAGATTTATTGTCCATTTAGATTCTTTTTCTTGCAACATAAGTTAACTTAAATCACAGTGGACTAAATTTACTTGACTTAAAATCATAGCACTGTAGCACTGTCCTCCTGTTGTTTATCTATTTGCTCGAGCAGGCACCAGTAATGTCTCACAACAAACTGTGAGACTTGTTACTGTTTTTGACATATAGAATATGTCACGGGTAGCTTGCCAGGTTTGCCATGCGGGGAAGATATTCTCAGTAGCTTGCCGGGCTCTCTGAGAGGAGGAGAGGAATCGAACCCAGGTTGGCCGCATGCAAGGCAAAAACCCTACCTGCTGTGTTATAGCTCCAGCCCAACTTAAAACCATAGGCTTAGCAATGTGTATCTTCTTTGAGAAATTTTCTGCTCTCCCATTTTTGTGGGGATAATTATTTCCTTATTAAGAGAGTTTACGGATATTGGATATTAACCCTTTGTGAGATGAGCACTGGGCAAATATTTTGTACAATGTACAATGACATTTAAAAGTAAAGGAAATAAATGATTTCTAACATTGAAAAATTGGGAAAATATTATTACTGTATACTCTGAATTGCATTTTTCTTTTCTCTACCATTGTTAAATTCTCTTTAATATTGACATTATTGTTTTTATATAAAGCAATAATGTAATTTATTTTATGTATTTTATTTCTATAATTTATGCTAATAGTAAATTTAAATTGTCAGAAGATAAAGATAATGCCACTTTGTCGTTAGAACTTAATGGTACACTGATACATTTTAACAGTATAAATTTCCTGTTAATAAAATCCAAATGGTTCCTCAAGCATTGCTAGGACCCTTTCCTGAGTGCAGAACCAAGAATAAACCCTGTGCATTGGCAGGTGTGGCCCAAAAAATAAAACAAAAAATTATAATACTTTTATAAAAATATTATAACATAAAAACTAATAAGCAAAATATCGTATTAAATGTAAATTATTATTGAACTTCAGACATGTTCCCTAATATTATTTTATATTAATGCACTGTCCTCCCTTTGTTCATCGATTTGCTCGAGCAGGCCCAGTAACATCTCCTTTGTGAAACTTGTTGTTACTATGTTTGGCATATCGAATACACCACGGGTAGCTTGCCAGGCTTTGCAGTGTGAGTGAGATACTCTCAGTAGCTTGCCGTGCTCTCCAAGAGGGGCGGAGGAATCAAACTCAGCTCTGTCGGGGCCAGCCGCACACAAGGCAAACACCCTACCGCTGTGCTATTGTTCCTAATTTTGATTTATTTAATGGTGTAAGCCTTTTCTTTTTGTTCAGTTATACACAACTATACCCAACATTTACTCTTGACTCTGGGCTTACCATAGTGGTGAAATGGATTGTGCCATACCTGCAATGTGCAAGGCCAGGAGCCTACTCATTTTATTTATCCTCAGGCAATTAATGGAATAACTTTGTACATAACAATGTTTTCTAATACAATGAATTTTCTAGTGAAATAGTTTCACACTGTTCAAAATACTTATATGCCACACACTCCAGCAAGCCACCATTATTATTCTGCTATATTCCAAAGATCTCTTTGCCTTGGCCCTTAATTATCTCTCAATATGATCCAGCAGTTCATTCATAAATACCTAGAGGACATAAAAAAAAGACTCACTGAAAGATAGTTGCCTGCCTATATTCATTGTACTTTTGAAATTTGATTTTAAAAAACCTAGATATGCTTATATATAGACAATATATATAAATATGCCAAATTATTCTTTCTCTAAATTTTATTATTTTAATTAAGTGATTCACAATTGGGCTTCAGACATACAATCTTTCATCACTGATCCCACCATCAGTATCAAATTCCCTCTGTTGGGGTTCTCAGGTTCTCTCCCCCAGCCTTCACACTGTCAATATTCAGAACTTTTTTCTGGCTCTAAACTCAGGATTCATTCCTGCTGGTGCTCATGGAAACCATACACCATGTGGGGGATCAAACAAGTGTCATTACCATGAAGAGCATAACTTAATCTCCTATACTATCCTTTGACTCAGAACTTCGTATCTTTTAATGTGTACATTATAAATATTAATTTATGAAAACAGCTATTGTAAATCTATGCATTTTGATTAACTTTACCAATGTTTTCAATCTCATTCCAATTTTGGCATTTAATAATCTATTTTGTAATTGTATGTGTGAATTTTTTAAGATTATGTGTATAATCAAGTTATCTCAGTGTTTTTAATTTTCCTGGATGAACTTAACTTAATATCATTTAGAACATCCTATATGTGTAAATTCTTCTTGGGATGGATATTTCCTAAACGTTATACTCTCTTGTCTCAAGCTTCATATATATATATATATATATATATATATATATATATGTATATATATATATATTTATTTATTTTGCTTTTTGGTTCACACCTGGTGATGCACAGGGGTTACTCCAGGCTCTGCACCCAGGAATCACCCCTGGCAGGGAACCACACGGGATACTGGGAATTGAACCTGGGTCGGCTGCATGCAAGGCAAACTCCCTACCCGCTATGTTATTGCTCCAGACCCTCAGGCTTCATATTTTAATGCATCATTTGTCATCTTTATATAATCTTCAATACATACAATAGCTTTATTCACTTTAAATATTTTGTGCTTATTTTATAAGTAATAGATCCATTATCCATTATGACACAACTATTATTCACTATTCGAGTGAATAATTTTTTCAGGTATTTCCTTATTACCAGTACAATTTCCTTTATTTTTAAAAAGTTCCTATAACATTTAATATTTCTTGCAAAGTAAGAAATATTATCTGCAAGGTTAGTGAGGTAATCTACACTTTTAATTTATTGATTTATCTGTCAAATGCTCAACCTCCGCTTATATTTGGAAGGTTTAACTTTTCACATGTATAAAATCTTGACACAAAGAATTTCGTTTTCCTGTTTACTTTTATTTGTTCTTTCTTCAATATATTACTCCTTTGTAGACTCTAAACTTTCCGTGAAAGAACAACTAATAGTTTTAATTGACTTGTGTGCAGCCAGCCCAGCTAAGCCAGGTTCGATTCCTCTGCCTCTCTCATAGAGCCTGGCTACCGAGAGTATCTTGCCCACACGTCAAAGCCTGGCAAGCTACCTGTGACGTATTCAATATGCCAAACACAGTAACAATGATGGATGGAAATCTAAAGTAAAGAAAGGAAATAATAAAAGCAGAAAATCAAGAAAATAGAAAATAAAAAAGCAATAGTTGTGGTTTCTTAAAATAATAAACAAGATTAAAAAAAATTAGCTTGAATCACATAGAATATAAGAGAAAACTCTAGTAAACCAAATCAGAAATTTAAAAAAATATATGTTACAATAGATGCCAGGAAAAAAAAAGGAAACATCAAGATCATTAAATATTTGCACAATGATCTTGATGATCCCGTTTTTCTGTGGCATCTATTGTAACATATATTTTTTTTAATTTCTGATTTGGTTTACTAGAGTTTTCTCTTACATTCTATGTGATCACATACAAAGGAGCACCCCTTAGATTTACAGCACAGTTATCAGAGGAAACTCTCCAAGGCCAAAGGCAATGGTGGGATATAGTGAAAAAACTCAATGAAATGAATACGTCAGCAGAATACTTTATCCAGCTAAACTCTCACTGAAATTTGATGGAACGATACAAGATTTTATAGATAAACAACAGCTCGGGAACTTCATAGACTCAAAGCCAAACCTAAAAGAAGCACTAAAATTAATCCTGTAATTCAAGAAAGAAAACACCCATAAGCACAACAAACACTTACAGAAAGATGGTACAAAACCCCGTGACAATAAATTCTCTCAATGTCTATGCCTAAATATACCAATCAAGAGACACAGAATGGCAAAATGAATCCAGAAACTGAACCAAAATTCTGCTGCCTACAAGAAACTCATCTGAACAGCCAGAGCAAACACAGACTCAAACTTAAAGGATGGAAAACAATCCTGCAAGCAAACAACTCCCTCATAAAATCTGGGTGGCCATACTAGTATCTGACAAGATATATTTCAGGTTGAAAAAAATTAGAAAGTACAGTGAAGGCCATTTCCTATTTATCAAGGGATATCTACAACAGGAAAAAATCACACTCTTAAATGTATATGCAACCAATGAGGGACCAG
Organism: Sorex fumeus; assembly: GCF_029834395.1. Lineage (NCBI taxonomy): Eukaryota > Metazoa > Chordata > Mammalia > Eulipotyphla > Soricidae > Sorex > Sorex fumeus. The sequence continues at coordinate 29,249,162 of NW_026606067.1, forward strand.
CTAAATAGTTAAAACAACTGCTAGTATATATTAAGGAGGAAATTTCTAGCAATAAAATTGTAGTCATAGGCTTCAACATCACTTTATCACCTCTGGATATATCAACAAGAACAAAACTTAGCAAGGAAATACTGGATTTGAAGGAAAAAATAGAAGAGAGAGGGCTAACAGAACCATACAGGGCTATACACCCCAAAGAGAAAGAACAACATTCTTTTCGGGGCACATGAACATTTTCTAAAATAGACCATGTGCTGGGTCACAAATCATACCTCAATAGAATCAAGAGTTATAGCACAGCGGTAGGGCTTTTGCCTTGCATGAAGCCGGCCCGGCGAGCCAGGTTCAATTCCTCGCCCCTCTCGGAGAGCCTGGAAAGCTACTGAGAGTATCTCTCCCGCACAGCAAAGCCTGGCAAGCTACCTGTGAGGTATTCAATATGCCAAACACAGTAACAAGTCTCATGATGGAGACAGACAATATTAGGCCCGCTAGAGCAAATCAATGAACAATACGAGGACAGTGCTACAGTGCTACAGAAATTGTATCAACTATCTTTTCAGAAAACTATGTGCTGAAGATAGAAACAAATCACACACAGACATGGAGAACCAAATCAAACACCTGGAAATTAAACAACTCAATGTTGAATAATGACTGGGTCAGGAAGGAAGACAAGGAAGAAATCAAAAGATACCTGGAAACAAATGAGAATGAAGACACAAGCTACCAGAACATATGGGGCACAGCTAAAGACTTGTTAAGAGGAAAATTTATAACTTTGCAAGCATTCCTCGGGAAAGAAAAAAGGGCCTACATAAATAATTTGATTTCACAGCTCAAGATCTTAGAAAAACACCAACAAAAGGAACCCAAATCCGGCCGAAGGAAAGAAATGATAAAACTTAGAGCAGAAATTAATGACATGGAAACCCAAAAAAACAATCTGAAAGGTCAATGAAACCAAGAGCTGGTTCTCTGAGAAAATAAACAATATTGATAAACCACTAGCAAGACTCACAGAGAAAAAAAGAGAGAGAAAATCCTAATAAATGAAATCAGAAATGAAAAAGGAGACATCAAAAGAGAAACTAATGAAATTCAAAAGGTCATCAGAGACTACTTTGAGAGTCTGTATGCTACGAAAGAAGAGAACCTAGAGAAATGGATAAATTCCTGGATTTCAATAAACTCTCAAGACTGAAACAAGAAGACTTGGAATGCCTGAATAGACCCATTAATATCAAGGGAATTGAAACTGTAATAAAAAATCTTCCCCAAAACAAAAGCCCAGGCCCGGATGTATTCACTAGAGAATACTTCCGAACATTTAAAAAAGACTTGTTTCCAGTTCTCCTCAAGCTTTTCCAGGAAGTTGAAAAAAACAGGAATTCTCCCAAAGAGTTTCTATGAGGCACATATCTCCCTAATATCAAAAGCAAACAAAGACACCCCTAATAAAGAAAACTACAGCCCAATATTTCTGATGAACACAATGCGAAGATCCTCACCAAAATATAGGCAAATAGAATCCAACAACTTATCAAGAAGATCATACCATGATGAAGAGGGATTCTTCGTCATGATTAACATTACGATTAACACTCGTAAATCAATAAACATACTCCATTATATCAACAAAAGTAAAGATTAAAAACATATGATCAAGTCAATAGATGCAGAGAAAGAATTTGACAAGATCCAACACCCGTTAATGATGAAAAAATCTCACCAAAATGGGCTTAGAAGGAAAATTCCTCAAGATAGTCAAAGCCATTTATGACAAATCTATGGCAAGCATTATTCTCATTGGGGAAAAACTAAGGGCCTTCCCTCTAAGATCAGGGACAAGACAAAAATGCCCACTCTCAATACTTCTGTTCAATATATTATGGAAGTACTTGCAATAATGGTTAGGCAAGCAAAAGATATTAATGGCATCAAGATAGGAAAGGAAGAAATCAAGCTCTCACTATTTACAGATAATATGATACTATATCTAGAGAATCCTAAAACCTCTACCATGAAACTCCTAGAAACAATAGACTTATTCACAGGCTATAAAATTAATAGCCAAAAATCCATGGCCTTTCTATACGCAAATAATGAGACAGAGGAAAGAGACATTCAAAAGGCAATCCCGTTCACAATCGTGCCCCCAAAAATCAAATACCTCAGAATCAGCCTAACTAAGCAGGTAAAGGACCTGTACAAAGAAAACTATAAAATGATGCTTCATGAAATAAAAGAGGATATGAGGAAATTGAAATATATCCCCTGCTCATGGATAGGAAAAATTTACATCGTCAAAATGGCAGTACTCCCCAAGGCACTATAGAGATTCAATGCTATCTCTATAAGGGTACCCATTAAATTCTTCAAATAAATGGCTCACGCACTCCTGAAATTCATATGGAACAACAAATGCTCACAAATAGCTAAAGAGTTCTTGAGAAAAAGATGATGAGAGGCATCACCTTCCCCAACCTCAAATTCTACTACAAAGCGACAACAATTAAAACAGCATGGCACTGGAACAAAGGCAGAACCACAGAACAGGGTGGAAAATCCCTACACACACCCAAATATATGAACATCTAATCTTTGGTAAGGGAGTAAGAAAGGAAAAGAAAAGCCTCTTTGACAAATGGTACTGGCATAACTGGACAACCACATGAAAAAAATTGGCTTAGATCTTGACCTAACACCATTTACAAAAGTCAGATCAAAATGGATTAAAGATCTCAACATCAGACCAGAATCCATAATGTACATTGAAGGCAATGTCAGCAAAATCCTCCATGATATTGAGGCTAATTGTGTCTTCAAAAATACATGCCACTGACCAACCAGGTGAAAACAGAGATAAACAAGTGGGACTATATTAAACTAAGAAGCTTCTGCACCACAAAAGATACAGTGACCAAAATACAAAGACAATCTATAGAATGGGAAATGATATTCACCCAATAGCTATCTGATAAGGGGTTGATATCAAGGATGTACAAAGCACTGGTTGAACTCCACAAGAAGAAAACATCCAACACCATCAAAAAATGGGGTGATGAAATGAACAGAAGCTTTCTCAAAGAAGAAATCTAAATAGCTAAAAGGCACATGAGAAAATGCTCTAAATCACTAATCACCAGAAAATTCAGATCAAAACAATGAGATATCACCTCACACCACAGAGTTTGGCCCATACCCAAAGGAACGAAAGCAACCATTGTTGGTGCAGATGTGAGGAGAAAGGGACTCTCCTTCACTGATGGTAGGAATACCGACTGGTTCAGCCCTTTTGGAAAACAGTATGGACGATTCTCAAAAAATTAGAAACTGAGCTCTCATTTGACCCAGCAATACCACTCCCAGGATAGCCCAGAGAAGCAAAAAAGTATCGGGAAAATAGTATCTTTACCTGTATGCTCATTGCTGCACTGTTCACAATAGCCAAAATCTGAAAGAAAAACTGAGTGCCCCAGAACAGATGACTGGTTAAAGAAACTTGTAAATCTACACAATGGAGTACTATACAGCTATTAGAAAGGATGAAGTCATGAAATTTACATACAATGCTACTACATGGAAAGTATCATGCTAACTGAAATAGTCAGAAAGAGAGGGACTGAAATGGAAAGACTGCACTTCTCTGAGGAATATAATGTAACAGAATGGAAGATGAACACACAAGAATAGTTGAGATAAGTACAAGGGGGTCTGCTCCATGGCTTGGAAGCTGGAAGCACATGCTGGGGAAAAAGGCAGCTCAGATAGAGAAGGGAAGACCAAATAAGGGGTGTTTGGAGGATTAGCTTCGAATATGATATGCATGCTGAAAGTAGACTATAGACCGAATATGATAGCCACTCAATACCTCTATTGCAAACCACAACACCCTAAAGGATAGAGAGCAAAAGGGAATGCCCTGCCACAGAGGTGGGGTGTGGTGGCAGGGGGATGGCATGGGAGGATGGGAGGGCTACTGGGTTCATTGGTGGTGGAGAATAGGCATTAGTGGAGGGATGGGTACTCGATCATTGTATAACTGAAACCCAAACATGAAAGTTTGCTAGTGTACAAGTGTACCTCATGGTATTTCACTAAGAAATAAAAAAAAAAGAAGAAGAAAATAAAAAAAAAGAACTGAAAGGAGATAGTATGGACAAACCTTTTTTTAATCTCTGGAAACTTAACTTTAAATGTGTTTAGTTTAAATGTGATTATTATCTGTTATACAATATAGCAACATAAGATCCAAGCAACTAAATGAAAAAATAGATTTTCCCAAGCAGAGATTATATACATATTAGTAATTCAGTTATAATTAGTGGAGAATAAGTGAAAAATCATTGCCTTCAGTAGTTATACTATGTTTTCTCCATTTTATAATGTTTTTTACTGTTATCTTTAATATTTGTTCTCAAAATACACCATTCTCCAGTAAATGCAAAGTTAATATTTAAAATAATGACTTTTAAATGTGTAAGTTTTTTAAATAGTACTTATATTAAGACCAATACTGAACTGTGCATTTCCCCTATACAAAATTTCACAAATTTTATCATCTATAAACACATGTGTAAAACTTATAGGTTAGTTAGATTCCTTAACTTTTTCATAAAAATTTGAGACAATATAAGAAAAAAAGCAAGTTTATATACACATATATTATAAACAAAAAAATCAAACGTGCAATCCAAGTCTTTTTTAAAAGCCACTGCTTTTTACTGACTAAAATTCTCCTCAGGCATCTTGACAACAATATTATTATATATCTTATAGCGCTATTTAGAAAGTGATTTGATTTCTTTCATTTCAGGTCATCACATCATCGGTTCTGTGAAGAAGGTAGGGCAAACGCTTTTATTTTCATTTGGCAATATAATGTTTTTGAATATAAAAATTGTCATACAAATATAATGTGGTATTATCCGTGACTGTGAAAAAATATACTTGAGTGGCAAATAATTCAAACACAATATTTACCACACAATTCTTCCATTTCCTGTATCAAGATTCCATTCATTTTCCTTGGGTGTTTAGGACTAGAATGACAATGTGCATTTAGCAATGAAATACAGCTGGGTAGATGGCAAAGATGTCAAAAGAAAGAAATATACAAGTACCAAATTTTGCACTAACACTTCAGTTGTTAAAAATAAAATGCTGCTAGAGGATCTATACACTATTGCTTTAAAAACGATTTTTATTTTCTACAAAATGCAATCTTTTAGAATTTCTAAAGTTAAATGAAGCGTAGATTGGGGACATCCACCGTTCTCACCATAGCAGCTGCAACATCAGGGAGAACATTGCAAACTCAATGGGAGAGAAATTAACTGCCCATCTGTGCAATAAATATTATTTTGACTTCCCATGCTTAATAAGTGAGAGGGTTTTTAGTATATGATAATCCAGTCATTTCACATTGTGTATAAAATATGAATATGAAGAGTAAATCATAATTTTTTTCCTTTACATGGAACTTTCCAGATGCTAGTTGAATCTATTGAAGAATAAAATATTTTGATTTACCTCTACAGAGCCTGGTATGCTCCCTGTGGCATATTTGATATGTCAAAAACAGCAACAACAAATCTCACAATGAAGTTGCTACTGGTGCACGCTTGAGCAAATTGATAAACAGCGGGAGGATAGTGCTACTTCTATGTGATCATTTCTATCCAAGATCAGATATTTAAGTCTTAAAGCTAGAATTTCATGCAAATTACATAAGACCCTAAAGACCATAGGAATAAGCTATAGATGGAGAAAAATACATTTTTATCACAAAACACAAAAATGCTCCTTATTAGTTAAATGTTTAAAAATTATTTTTCTAGTTAAAGGATTACTATTTAAAACAGAAGCTGTGCAGAAAACAGACATCAGATATTTTCAGTTGACTTCACTGTCACTGTCATCCTGTTGTTCATTGATTGCCTTGATCAGACCCCAGTAACCTCTCATTCATCCTAGTCCTGAGATTTTAAAAAGTGTCACATTCGAGGCTTTTTCAGCATCAGGAGAATGAGAACCATCATTATTACTGGTTTTTGGCAGATTGAATATGCCACAGAGAGTTTGCCAGACTCTGCTGTGTGGGCAGGATACTTTTGGTAGCCTGCCAGTTCTCCAGAGTAAGAAAAAGATAATAAGATGTCACGCATTCGCGGCCACACACTTCCGGGAGCAGGGTTTTCTAGTCTCTGGGTCTTGGCCATTGATGTGATTGCACAGCGCCAGGGGCAGTTGGTGGGTAACACCTTCATACTGGAAGGTGGGGGATCCGGGTGGAGGAGGCCCCAGTCCCAATCCGAGCAGGCTTGGAGATCTACGACCCAGATCCTGCATGCCTGTGTTCCTCTGTCGGTTCCTTCATGTGTGAGGCTTGTCTTAAGCATGGCTGTGGCTGCTGGGGCATGCTTAGGGTGGGGAGGGAAACTCAACTCACCCTCCTCCAAGGGGCCCTGGTGAGGACAGCCAGGCGCGGAGCCAAGTGACGCTGCCTTATAATGGTGAATATATAGAAAAAATATATAGAAAATATTGAAAATGGTAATAATTATTAAAAAGCAGCAATAAATGATATAAGATATTTTATGACTTAAACTGTGGAAGCTGATGAAGGGAATATTATAAGCTCTGAAATTTAATAATGAATTTATTAATTAAATAATGAATTTAATTTATTAATTTTAACACCATGAATTACAGTTACAAAGTTTTGTAACTGTAATTCATGGTGTTAAAATTAATAAATTATTTTAGAACAAAGAGGTATTATAATGTTATCTATGTATTACACAATGTAAATCCTAAATAGATGTAAACAATGGTGTAGAAAATGCACAATACATTTATGGTAATATAAATTTTTCATTATGGTCATCACATGTTATTTGTCTATATCAATTCACTTTATGTAGCAAGATAAAACTGGATATTTTTAAAAATACAGGATAAACATAAATTACATAAGCATTCTTGACTTTTCAAGAAATAATAATATGAGTCAAGTTATTTTTAAAAATTATAATAATAATCACACAAAATCTCAAGGCCGACCTAGGCTGCCACAACGAAGAAAGACAAAAATGATCGTCTGTACTTTCAATGCACGTACGCTAGCATCAGATGCATCCATCGAGGACCTGATGGTACAAGCAGGAATGATCAAGTATGACATCATTGGTCTGACCGAGACAAGAAGGCACGCATCTCACCATGCCATTTTCAACACTGGAGAAGAATTGTTCCTCAGAACATGCGATAAAAGAGGTGTTGGAGGCGTCGCTGTCCTTGTCAACACAAACTTGGCCAAGAGCATTGATTCATTCGAATGCCTAACAACCCGAATCGGATGTTTACATTTGAATAGATGTGGCTCACTGCCTGCAGTTTCTATCTTCGTTGTCTACGCACCAACATCTCATTATGATGAAGGAGAAATCGAGAAGTTCTACATGGAGCTAGAGAAGTTCTATAAAGAAGACCACACCTTCTACAAGATCATTGTGGCTGATTTTAATGCCAAGATAGGACCGAGAAGATCAGCTGAAGATCACATCGGGACCCATGGCCTAGAATGGAACGAACAGGGTGAGAGACTGTCTGAGTTCATCATGTCGACCAAGACCATCCATGGTAACTCACAGTTCCAGAAGGCAGAATCTTAAAAATTATGACAAAAATTAATTCATTATGTAATTTTATTATTTTAAGAAAATAATGATGAAAATTTATCGGCCACCATCCAGATCGCATGGCTGTTTCTCCCAGAAGGGAACATAAAATGAGGCCCCCATAGCCATGCCACTGCACTCAGGCTGTTTTCACTCGGGGCACCCCAGAGTGGGGCGGGTGAGAGCCCTCTCCGCCTCAAGGGACCCAGCCCTGTCAGTCAAGCTCCACAACCCAACTATTGCCAACCTCCAGGCTGCTTTCCACATGCTTGGGCTGAGCCTCACATAATATACCTGGACCACACAGCCACTTTCACGGCCGCGCAACACATCATGAGACACTCCCGATTCATTCTCCATAATTAACACACCATATTTGATGGGGTTCAAACAGTAGGCAACAAATCACATAGGGAAATATATATATGCATATATACATATTTTCAGATACACATACCAAAGTTCACATCACCCAAACTTTAACAACATGTTAGTGATATCCTATAGAATGTCTTAATGGCTCCTGCCAAAATAGAACAATCCTCACACTGTTTCCTATATGGACACTTTATTTTTTTGCAAGCATGTTCAGCAGTTCTTCATAACAGACAGTACAAAATATATTCTTTTGATTGTGTTTTGGGACAGGGATTGGGATTTGAGACGGAAATGTCCCGAATTTGGTGGTGGGAAAGTGTAATGGTGGTGGGATTGGTGTTTGAATATTAAATTGTGAACCAACTTACAAAATAAAAAATAATTAATTAATTAAAAATAAAAAACAAACAGAAAAATTTTCTTTGTAGGTGTGTAGGTAGGGGCAGCAGGGTGCCTCCCAAGTGACACTCAAGAACCTGGGACCTCCTCTTCGAGACTTTTGGCCAATCACCATGCGGCTCAGTGTGAGGGCCTCTGGATGTGGTGCTGTGAGGGCCGGCAGTGCCAGGGAACACCTAGGCCACTCCAACAGTGTATGTGGCCTCCAGGGCCATACCGGACAATGCTCAATGGCCTTCAGGGTTCAGAGGACAATGAGGATCCAGGAGATAAGGTATGTGTCTCAAGGTCAAGTACTATTTCTCATGCCCCACAGATTCTTTAGTACTGTGAATTTCAAACTCTTTCTAAAGGTCAGTTCTTTATACCACACTTTAAAGAAGAAAAATGATAAAATGATAAAAATGATAAAATAGCAAATAAAATGTAGGATTTTTTTTTCTAAAATTAGGATAATTAACCAGAAGAAGGGAATAGGAATCTACTCGATAGCCTGAGAGGGTTTTTGAATTCAATGTGTAAAGGTTATTAAAGCAAAAAATATTTTAAAATAATCTAGCATTTAAGAGAAAGTTGCTCAATCTCAAATGGGTTTGGATTGGTGACTGTCAGATACTGCATAGTTTCAATTTAGATTCAGCTTGTCTGTGAGGTCATGTTTCGTCATGCATTTTTATTTACTGGGGAGAAATTTGAGTAACACCTGACTCTGCTTAAGGCTTAATCTTGGCACTGTGCTCAGGAATCAGTCTTAGTGTAGGGAAGGAGTATTGGGAGTATGTGCTGAGCTCATGTACCATATGTGTTGTGGGAATCCAACCCAGGTCTGCTGCATGAAATGCAAGACTGTTTACTCCTTATACCATCTCTCTGACCCACCAAGCATTTTTGTTTTGTTTTGTTTTGTTTTGCATGTGGGGGAGGGGTGATCACACAGGGTATTCAGGTCTTACTCTTGACTCTGTACTCAGAGATCACACATATGCAGGCTCAGGGGACCATTTGTGGAGCAGGGGATTTGGGATGTGTATAAGTCAAGAGCCGTTCCTGAATGCTATCTCTTTACCTCCCCCCCCGCACCCCATTACACAATTTGAACCCTACTTGGTTAGAACAAACACAAGTCATGTTCTCTTCTAGAGAGAATATCAAAACAAGTCAAATTACCAAAACACAACAATTGATTCTGAAGAAATCTCAATGGCTCTGTTAACTGATAAACCATCAAACGTCAATATTAGAAAATTAGGAAAATGCATACTGCTATAAGAAGAGGTATTGAACATTCTAAACTATCAATATATTGGAAAAAATAAAATAACAAATGCAAATTGGAGCAGAATACTTTTATGGGATATATTCAACATAGCCTTAAGTAAATGGTTCTTACAGTGAAAATCGCAGGCATAGTGGGAAAAATTGTGTTGAACCTTTTTTTTTGTTCTGTAATAAGTGTTAAAGATTTTCACTGAACCATATTCAACAAGAACCAATGACTCCATGGAGGTATTTGAAGGAAAGTCCCATTATAATTAACTCACAAGAGATGGCTGCTATGACATTTTCTGTTAAATCTACAGAATAAGGTTCAGATTATTGAGTTTTTGCTTTTAATTTTACTTTGATTCTATTCTTTTTGTTTTGATGCCAGTAGAAAAAAAGAAATATATAGAATGATTTTCAGACTATAAGGCAAATTAAATTATTTATGAGTATGTATAAATATTATACATTTAAATTAATATTTTGTTGTGCTAAGCAGAGTTTGTCAGTATTAACTAAAATATAGAAGAAAATGTATGCATATAGTCAAAATGCCTGGTTAAAGTCACCCTGTTTACTTCTTTGGATCCAATGCTGAATAAGACATGTTTAATTATGATTATATCTGTCTAATTATTAGAATGTTATTGAGCTTAGATGTCTTAGCCAATATTTCTATCCTTTAGGTAATTGATATTTTTCTTTAAGAAATATGGAAGAATGATACTGCATATACTTCCTCTGTTTCAGCCCTATCTTTGTCTCTAATTATTTATGCAACCTAAACAAAGGAATAAAACATACTGTGCCTATTTTCTTCCATGCAGAGTGAGAAATGTGGTGGTCGTGACAAATACAGTATTAGCACTTCAGTGAACTTCAAACAAAGTACCAAGTTAAATAAACTAGAATAATTATCCTATACTATTCAATTCTAACTAGTGTGATTAAAATAACAAATTTTTGGGGCATGAGCCAGAATACAATAGGTAGGTGACTGCTTGCCAAGGAACCAGCCTGAGTTTGATTCTCAGCATCCCATATGGTCCCCCAATCCTTCCAGGAGTGATCCCTGAAAGCAGAGTCTGAACTAAACCCTGAATATATCTGGGTGCTCCCCCCAAATAAACACTCATAAAATAACAAACCTTAACTTTCTTATTTTGTTATTTTATTTTTAAAAACATTCGATAAGTATTCTATGCCCAAATTTATTGTATCTGTATGTTTATTTACATAGTTAAAGTTATTTTGAATATCTATGTAAGTTAAGCCTTTTAAGGCACACAGATTATTCTTTTTTTTGTTTTTTGTTTGGGGACAACACCCAAAGTTTTGGAGTCATTCCCACCACTGCAAGTGATGAGGTTGGGGGGTATGTGATGCCAAAATTAAAACCATTGTTGAGGCCATAGCCCCATGAAAATACCTTAACCTCTGCATAACCTCTGTGGTCACAACTATTCTAGATTATCTTGGTAGACCCAATATGGCATACTTATAATTAGGTCAAATAAAAAGGAAGAAAATATGATGTAAACATATTGAGAGCGGTATGACTACTAGTCATGGAAAGTTAATACTGTCTTGAACATGAAAGCTGTAAAAAGAAATTCATAATGTCCTAGAGTTTCAAGAATAAACCACTCATTGGGTCTTTAGACCAGTGAAAGTGATTTTTGTGCTTCTTATCTCAAAAAATAAACCTATTTGTGTTATTTTAAGCAGAGCAAATGAGACAATTTGTTCTACAAACAACAGGGAACTAATATAATTTATATATAATAATAATTTGTACAATGCACATGTATTACATATTTATATTTTATCATATAACATTTTGTATTATATCTTCATCATTCATCCTTTCAATATCTTTCAATATTTGTGAAAGTCAGTGATTTTTACCTCTATACTGTCTACTCTAGATATATATTTTTTTCAGAAATCTAAGTTTATTTTATTATTTATAATCCCTAGTTATTTATATATAAGTATATGTACATATGTATTTATAAAATAATTTAAACACTTGAAAAGAAGTAAAAATTTTTCTTAATACTTATTATTTGAAATTTTTATTATTCTATCTTAGAAACTAGAAAACTAGTTTAAATACTCTTTATTGTCTAAAGTTCAATTTTCTAGAAAAAAATTCATTTTCCTTCTCTCTTAGTGGCAAATATAACTCTTCTTTACCTAACAAAAATGTGGCAGAAAAATTAGGAGAAACAAGGAGGTTTCTGCTTTATGAGTGGTAAGAAATCCTTCAGAGACAGCTGAAATGATTCTCTTCTTTTCCTTCAACATAAAAGCCATTAACTTGACTGCTTCAATTTTTTTAAAACAAAAGGGATTTCTCAGAAAACTAAAAACTGAGCTTCCATGTGCCCTATATTCCACTACTGACTTCTACATCAGAATCCCAAAAGCTCTATTCAGAAAAAAAAAATATTTGTGATCCTTTATGTACTGCAGTATAAAATCTCCTATTTCATACCTAATATTCTCCTCCTTTTCAACTGTACTTTCTAAAAACTGAAGAATGGAATAAACAATCTACCATGTTGCCCAGAATTCCCTGTGGATCCGAGTCCCCTTCTCAGACACCATGTAAACATTGTCCTTAACCTCTTTCCAATCTTTGTCTCTACATTCCCTTGGTCTAGTAACCATGAGTTTATTTTGTAAAGTTTAAAGCAGCCCAGAGTAGGTGTCCGGAAATGCAGTCTCCTATTCTACGGGAGAGATGTTGAATCAAATCCATGAATGATTCAGCCCATTCACTCCCACTCAAAATACAGTTTTGATCCCACCTTAGTAGGGGGTTGGGGTTGGCGGCTATGATTCTAACTCTCAGATCCTGAAAAGTCTACTATACCACTCTCATCTGAGCAGGGGCATACTGCTAGGATTTTAAGACCCCAATACCCTGAAACCTCTTTTGCCACTTCTCTGTGAGGGGGCATTAGTTAGGATTTTTAAGTCCCCCGTATGCTGAAAGAATGAAAATCTGCTATCCTGTGTAGGAGGTTGTGGGAGGTGTATTCTTAAGTCCCCAATATCCTGAAAAACTGTTCTCCCAGTCACGTCTGTGAATTGAGGTCTACTGAAAGCAGTACTTACCTTTAGGTGCATACCAATTGCTGGCTCAAGACCACTACCTACCCAAGACACCAACTCTAAATTCACAGTGTGGGAGTCATAACCCATTTGGTGGCCGAGACCAGCATCCCAGACTTCCCAGCAGAGAAACAAAGAGATGGAAGACCACAGAATGATGGTCAAAGAACGGTCTCTTTACTGCAGAGCTGTTAACATATTTGTAGCATAATTGAGGGGATTCAAGGTACAGGACAGCACATAGGTGTAATTGATCATTTATAAGGGAAAGCATTTCACTGGAGGCAATTCTCTTGCAGGGATTAACTCAAGGAGACACTGACTCCCAGGGATATCTATATTGCTTTTCTCGTTCCCTTTAGTTGTACATAATAAACAATTAAGTTTACTTCTTATTATATTTGCAGTATTTAGATAAAAAGTAAGAGATATAGGTTCCAAAACTTAGTTCTCTGGGCTCCCACACTAAGTTCTCAGGACTATTAGCTTTTTCTTCCCCATGGGGTCCTGTCTCTTAAGTAATAATGGCTTGCATTATGACCGTGCTTTTATACTTTCTAGACTGTCCCAGTTGGATGTTGGGGTACCACTAGCTCCAGGTCCATCTGAGTACCACGGCATGACCACCCTTTATGGGGTGTTAGGAACTATGGCAACTAAAATCTGAGTCAAGTAACTATGCTGGGTGCCCATGGGTAGATATATTTCAGAGTCAACCAACTCTCAAATATTGGTAGCATAGCATTAATGATCTATCACTGTTTAAGCAAAGAATATTTTTCTGTAATGAAATATGAAAAAGTTTAGAGGGTAAATAGGAAAGCAAGTAATTCACTTCAAATACAAAGTTCAGAGTCACCTAAGTAACCGAGCCTGACTTGGGGAATTATAAAGCACAAAGGAAAGTGTAAAGATAAACTCAGGGGATTAGGTGTTCTTGTAAGAGCACTGTAATCTTTTCTGGGAGGACAAAAAGGGAAAATTCACAGATGAAAAACACTTAGGGTTACTATTCAACACAGCACCATTAATAATAGCTAAATTCTGGAAAAAACACATGTGTTATTCAGATCAGATAAATGGATAAAGGAACTATGGTATATATAGAAAGTAAAATAACACTCAACTATTAGAAAATGCATCATGCAATTTGCATTTACATGGATGATCATGTTGAATGAAGTCAGCCAGAATGAGAGAATGATCTCCATCATAGTTCAGATATAAATGAGCATCATGAGGGGATAACAAATGCCCACTGGAAACAGCCTTAAAACTAGTCTATAGTTCTGAACTTACACTCCTGGGTTGATAGAAGGATATAGTGGGCATAGTAGGAAGGTGGGCTGATGGTAATTCTGAGACAATTGTGAAAGGAAATGGACAGTCTGGTAGAGGGGTGGAGTTGGAAATTTGTATGCATAAAAGCTTCTCATTAACAGTATTGGAAATCATGATGACTAAAATATATTTTAATAACAAAACAAACACAATGAAAAACTATTCAAAGAGCTAGAGAGATAGTAGTAGGTTAAAACATCTGCCTTGTGCTTATTCCAACCAGGTACAGCTCGCCCCCAGGGCCTGGGACTCTCTCCAGGCATGCACAGCTAGCTCGATCTCATAGAACAGCCGGTTTTTTCCCCTGATCTGCGCGGAACCATCGCAGGGACCCTTTCCGAAGCCACGGCTGCTAACGCAGATGGGAAATATTCTCCCACTACATATGCCCTAGGAACCATAAGCTACCATCTTAGATGGAATCTTCTCTATTTTAGCTCAGCCACTAGAAACATAGTAGCCAATAACTCATAAGCCTATCTCAACTCACACTGCATATCAAGCAGAATAGTAACAGTGAACGTGAAGGACTAAACCACACTTGTCACAATGGTAAAGCAACGCAAACTTTCTTATTGAAGAGGCTAGTCCAGAAGACATCAACAGTACTGTATTGTTAGACAACCTCTCTGACAAGGCATTCAGAAGGGAGCTACTTAGGATGCTTAGGGAACTAAAAGAAACAATGGAAAGTCATGCCAATTAAAGACAAGAGGATTTGAAGGCAGAAATGAGGAATAATGCAATCAGAAATGTCAGACCTGAAAAACCTGGTAGGTGAATTGAAAAACTCAGTGGAAGGCCTCAGCAGCAGAATAAAAGCTGCTGAGAACAGAATCAGTGAGCTTGAAGATGAAGTTCAGAGATTCTCCAAGAAAGAGCAGAAAATGGAAAAGAGACTCACAATTTGGGAACAGATGGCAAGAGAAGATCGTGACGAAGCCAAGAGGGGTAACATAAGAATTATTGGAGTCCCAGAGGGACAGGAAGAAAACCTTGATGAAGAAGAAACTGTCAAAGACATCATTGCTACAACGTTTCCAGAGCTGAAGGAAACTTGGGACCACATTCAGGAGGCCCGAAGGGTACCACCTAGAAGAAATCCGAATAAAAATACCCCAAGACACATTCTGATCAAAATGACCAAAATCTTAGACAGAGACAGAATTCTGAAAGCAGCAAGATAGAAGAAAGAATTCTCTTACAAAGGAGTATCCTTAAAATTCACAGCTGATTTTTCTGATGAAACCCTCATGGCCCGAAAACAGTGGTGGGACATAGTGAAAAAAATCAATGAAATAAATGCCTCTCCAAAAATACTTTACACAGCGAGACTCTCATTCATAATAGAAGGAACCACACACAGTTTCACAGACAAACAACAGCTCAGGAACTTCATAGACTCAAAACCTTGGTTACAAGAACAACTAAATGGGCTACTTTAAGGCAAGACAGTCCTCTCAAATACACCAAATTTCAACAGAACAATGGGACAAAACCCCATAACAATAGCCTCTCTCAATGACAATGGGCTAAATGCACCAATTAAAAGACATAGAGTGGCAGGATGGATTAGAAAAGTGAACCCAATATTCTGCTGCCTGCAAGAAACACATCTCAGTAGTCAAAGCAAAAACAGACTCAGAGTCAAAGGCTGGAAAACAATCCTACAGGAAAACAGCTCCCATAAAAAAGCTGGGGTAGCCATCCTAATATCAGATCACATTGATTTCAGAGTGAAGAAGGTCACAAGAGACAGTGAAGGCCATTTCTTATTGATCAAAGGATCTGTACAACAGGAAGAACTTAAAATAATAAATGTATATGCACCTAATGAGAGACCAGCAAAGTACTTAAAACAACTGCTCATAGATTTGGAAAAAGACATCAACAGCAACACAATACTAGTGGGAGACTTCAACACCACTTTGTCACCTCTTGATATATCAACCAGACTCAAGCTTAGCAAGGACATACTTCATCTGAGGGAAACAATGGAAGAAAGGGACTTAGTAGACATATACAGGACACTTCATCCTCAAAAAGCTGAATACACATTCTTCTCAAGCGTGCATGGAACATTCTCCAAGATAGACCACATGCTGAGTCACAAAACATGCCTCCATAAAAATAAGAAGATAGAGATTGTATCAACAATCTTCTCAGACCATAATGCGCTGAAATTAGAAGTAAATCACACACAAAAACAGAAAACTAAATCAAACACCTGGAAATTAAACAGTGCGCTATTGAACAACGAGTGGTTTAGAAAGTAAATCAAAGAGGAAATCAAAAGATTCCTAGAAACGAATGAAAATGAGAACACGAGTTACCAAAACTTATGGGACACAGCAAAAGCTGTGTTAAGAGGAAAGTTAATAGCTCTAAAAGCATTCTTCAGGAAGGAGGAGTGAGCACACATAAGTAACCTAACCTCACAGCTTAAGAGCTTGAAGAAGGACCAAAAAAAAAGGAGCACAACCCGAAGAGGAGAAAGGAAATAATAAAACTCAGAGCAGAGATTAACGAGATGGAAACCCAAAAAACAATCCGAAAAATCAATGAAACCAAGAGCTGGTTCTTCGAGAAAATTAACAAGATCGATAAACCTCTAGCAAAACTCACAAAGAAAGGGAGAGAGAAAACCCTAATAAACTGAATCAGAAATGAATAGGGGGTCATTACAACAGAAAATACAGAAATTCAAAGGATCCTCAGGGAGTACTTTGAGAAGCTTTATGCCACGGAACATCAAAACCTCGAGGAAATGGATAAATTCCTAGACTCTTACAGACTCCCAAGGCTGAACCAAGAAGACCTATATTACCTGAACAGACCTATCACCATCAAGGAAATTGAAATGGTAATAAAAAGTCTCCCCAAGCACAAAAGTCCTGGCCCGGATGGATTCACAAGTGAATTCTTCCAAATCTGCAAAGAGGACTTACTCCCAATCCTCTTTAAGCTTTTCCACGAAATTGAAATATCAAAAACACTTCCGAACAGTTTCTACGAAGCAAATATCACACTGATACCAAAAGCAGACAGAGATACCGCAAAGAAAGAGAATTACAGGCCGATATCTCTGATGAACACAGATGCAAAGATCCTCAACAAATTACTAGCAAATAGAATCCAACGACTCATTAAAAAGATCATATACCATGACCAAGTAGGATTCAACCCAGGGATGCAAGGATGGTTTAACATTCGAAAATCAATCAACATAATCCATCATATCAACAAAAGAAAAGATAAAAAGCATATGATCATATCAATAGATATAGAGAAAGCACTTGAAAAGATCCAGCACCCCTTAGTATGATAAAAACCCTAGCCAAAAAGGGTATAGAGGGGACTTTTTTGAACATAGTTAAAGCAATCTGCCACAAGCCTACAACAAGCATCATCCTCAATGGAGAAAAACTGAGAGCTTTCCCTCTAAGATCAGGGACGAGACAAGGATGCCCACTATCTCCACTGCTCTTCAATATACTGGAAGTACTTGCAATAGTGATTAGGCAAGAAAAAGATATTAAGGGCATTCAGGTAGGAAAGGAAGTAACCAAACTCTCACTATATGCAGATAATATGATACTATACTTAGAGAACCCAATAACCTACACCAAAAAACTCCTAGAATAAATATACTTGTATAGAAAAGTTTCAGGCTATAAAATCAATATCCAAAAGTCCATGGCTTTCCCATACACAAACGGTGAGAGAGAAGAAAGCTACATAAAAAAAAAATATCGTTCACCATTGTGCCCCAGATAATCAAGTACCTAGAATCAGCTTAACTAAGGAAGTAAAGGACCTGTACAAAGAAAACTACAAAACGCTACTTCAGGCAATAAAAGAGGACATGAGGAAATGGAAAGATATCCCCTGCTCATGGGTCGGAAGACTTAACATTGTCAAAATGGCAATACTACCGAAAGCAATTTATAAATTCAATGCAATCCCTATAAGGATACCCATGATATTCTTCAAAGAAATGGAGCAAACACTCCTGAAATTTATATGGAACAATAAGCCCCCACGAATAACTAAAGCAATTCTTGGGCAAAAGATAATGGGAGGAATCAACCTCCCTACTTCAGACTGTACTACAAAGCAGTAATAATTAAAACAGCATGGTACTGGAACAAAGGCAGAACTGCAGACCAATGGAACAGGGTTGAATACACTGACATCTCTCCTCAATAATATGATCATCTAGTCTTTGATAAAGGTGCAAGTAATGTGAAGTGGAGTAAGGAAAGACTCTAACAAATTGTGCTGGCATCACTGGACGGCTACATGCAAAAAATGGGCTCAGAACTCTGCCTAACACCATGTACAAAAGTAAGATCAAAATGGATTAAAGACCTCAACATCAGGCCAGAAACCATAAGGTACATTGAAGACAAAGTTGGCACAACCCTCCATGACATTGAAGCTAATGTTATTCTTCAAAGTTGCCAAGCCACTGGCCGAGCAAGTGAAAACATAGATAGATAAATGGGACTATCTTAAACTAAGAAGTTTCTGCACTTCAAAAGAAACAGTGACCAAAATACAAAGACAGTCTACAGAATGGGAAAGGATATTCGCCAAATACACATCTGACAAAGGGTTGATATCAAGGATATAAAAAATACTGGTTGAACTCCAGAAGAAGAAAACATCCAATCTCATAAAAAATGGGGAAATGAAATGAACAGAAACATTCTCAAAGAAGAAATCCAAATGGCAAAAAAGCACATGAGAAAATGCTCTACATCATTAATCATCAGGGAGGTGCAGATCAAAACCACAATGAGATACCATATCACACCACAGAGACTGGCCCACATCCAAAAGAACAAAAGCAATCTCCCTATCTTCAAACTGTACTACAAAGCTGTAATCATTAAAACAGCATGGTACTGGAAAAAAGGCAGAACTGCAGACCTATGGAACAGGTGCTGGCACGGATGTGGCGAGAATGGGACACTCCTTCACTGTCGGTGGGAATGTCGACTGGTTCAGCCCTTCTGGAAAACAGTATGGACGATTCTCAAAAAATTAGAAATTGAGCCCTCATTTGACCCAGCAATACCACTCCTGGGAATATATCCCAGAGAGACAAAAATGTACAGTCGAAGTGACATCTGTACTTGTTTGTTCATTGCAGCACTCTTTATAATAGCCAGAAACTGGAAGAAACCTGAATGCCCAAGAACAGATGACTGATTAAAGAAACTTTGGTACATCTACACAGTGGAATACTATGTATCTGTTAGAAAAGATGAAGTCATGAAGTTTATATACAAGTGATACAACATGAAAAGTATCATGCTAAGCAAAATGAGGCAGAAATAGAGGGATAGACAGAGAAAGATTGCATTCATCTGGGGAATATAAAGTAACAAAATATGAGATTAATACCCAAGAATGGCTGAGATCAGCGCCAGGAGGATTGCTCCATGGCTTGGAGGGCAGCCGTGCATTCTGGGGGAAGGGGCAGCTTAGATAGAGATGGGAGCACCAAATAAAGGGTGTTTGGAGGATCCTCCCAGGAGGGGAGATGCATGTTGAAAGTAGACTATGGACTGAACATGTTTGCCATTCAAAGCCTCTTTTGCAGATCACAACACCCAAAAGGAGAGAGAGAACACAAGGGAGGATGGGATGGGAGGCAGAGGCATGATGGGATGGGAGGGATGGGGAGTGGGAGGGATACTGGGATCCGTGGTGGTGGAAAATGGGCACTGGTGGAGGGATGGGTATTTGGTCATTGTATAATCAAAACCCAAGCACAAAAAATTGTAAAGCTACAACTGTACCTCATGTTTTTTCACTAATAATAATAAAAAAAATCTGCCTTGCACACTGCCAATGCTGGCTCAATCCCTCATACCATATATAGTCGCCTGAGCACTATCAGGAGTGATTCTTGAGCATAAAGCCCAAAGTAAGCTTGGGCAATGATGGGTGTGATCCTAAACAAATATATATATATATATATATATATATATATATATATAAATTAATTTAAAAGTTAAAACTAATGAGTAAAAATAATATTTCTTTGATTCATAAATTCAGTAAATGCTTGAGTTAGATTGTGGAATTGGAAGCATTTTTATCTTTATAAAACAAAAATAAATCTTCACTGAAATTAATGTAATGATAAACAGGATTAAAAAAACTAACTAATCCAATTGTTGATACATCTTAATAACTATAAGAAAAATCTCAGTTTGATAATGAAAGTGCTATTTATTTCTGAGAGATAAAAAATAGTTCTGGGATTAGGCACAACTAGGATATTATTTGGGGAAGGTGATGTTTCCTGTTAATCTAGGATTTAGAGAAAGCATGAACGACTAGCTAACTGGATCAATAATCAAACTTCTTATTTTGAATTCTGAGTTAGAGTAAGCTGTTTGCTCACTATAGTGGAGGTAATAATGTCAAATAGTGTCACTCTTGTTTTCTGATAGAGCCAATTAATGTTTCTTGGTCCTTAATGACTATGACAGACAATGCATGTTTCAGCCTTACTATGCTGCTGACAACTGAGCAAACATGTTGTCATGGCAGAACAACTTACCTATATAGTCTCACGATGGATCATTTACAAGCTAAAACCTTTGACTGATTTGGTTTGGTTTTGCCATGAAGTTTTACTTCAGGGTTTGGAATAATAGGATTTTCAGACATTTGGTAAGAAGAGCCTTAACATATTTATTCCAACTGACTTTAAATAGATGGTATTTCCTAAAACAGCTTGAAAAGGATTATGTTTGCAAAATACAGTCGAAAGATATTCACTCTAGATGTGTAGTTCGGATTTCCATTGATTCAACTATTTAACTTAATACTTTGTATACTTTTTCAGTGTTTTATAAAATTTTAGTTCCTATAGTCCTGGAATTTATCTATGCTAACACGTACAATTTTTTACTCCACTTTGTCTAGGCTATATGTTATATGAATAATAATTTAAAAAATAAAGCTGTTATTTCTGATTTTATAAGAGAATTTATGTGAGATTAGTCACTTTTTTTGATAATATATTTTTCAATGTCTGTTTTTAGATTTATGTGCTTGAATTGTATTCTTTATATTGTCAATATCCATTCAAGACAAGCTTCCAATAAATGTCAGTGATTTTGATGATGAAAGACATGTTCTAATTTGAGTCAATTATTATGCATCTAACAGTTTAAAGCTATTATTTCAAACATTATAAATAGGATAGGCTAAGAGACTGCTTTAGTTTTCAGACTTATTAGAACTCAAATAATCATTTTAAGAAATCAACATCTAACTAACCACAATATAATCACTATTACCCCTCCCAATAACAGATTAAAATAATTTACAAGTGATAAAACTGATTTAACAATTGGTCATAAATAATTTCCCTCAAATTTAGTTCTATTTATTATATTAAGAATAATTATTGGATATAAATATCAGTTTCTTGTTGCATAATTTTGCAACTTTGGCTCTTTATAAAACTAGCACAGTGGGTAGGGCATTTGCCTTGTATGCGGCCGGCCTGGATTTGATTCCTCTGAGAGAGAGAGCCCATCAAGCTACCGAGACTACCCCACCCCAACAGAGAGCCTGGAAAACTCCCTTGGCGTATTTGATATGCCAAAAACAGTAACAACAAGTCTCACAATGGAGACATTACTGGGTGCCTGCTTGAGCAAATCAGTGAGAACAAGAGGATAGTGCTACAGTGATAAAGTGTATATTTTTATCTTCCATATGATGCTATAAAAGGGCTTTTTTTCCTCTATAAAAGAAGTTACTTTGGAGATATGACAGATCCAGAAGAGTGCTCAAATACATATGGTAGAGTCTAGTAATGGATTAAGAAACAAAATAAGGGTGAAACAATAGCATAGTGGGTAGAGCATTTGCCTTGCATGTGGTCAACCCAGGTTTGATTCCCAGCATCACATATGGTCCCCCGAGCACCATATGCCTCTCCTTTGCCAACTACAAGAACAAGATGACTGACCTCCAACATCCTGATAGATCTATCACACCTTCCAGATGGGCAATGGAGAAGATTATAAATGACTTCTACTTGTATCTCTTTGACAACCACTACCACCTGTCCACATACCAAATTCCGCAGGATGGATATGTCATTCCCAACATTCTACCTTTTGAAATTCAAGGTGCCATCTTGTAGGTAAAGAAGCAAACAGCACCTGGCCCAGACAAGGTCAGACCCGAACACCTGAAGAACCTGCCCTCAGTACTCATCAATACCCTCGCTTGGCCCTTCACATACTACCTGTCCGAATGCAAGGTTTTGTCCCAATGGAAAACCAGCAGGACTGTTCTACTGTACAATAAGGGTGACACCCAAGACATTGGAAGCTATCTCCCAAACTGTTATTGTCTGTTGTCTACAATTGGTTCACTCAAGTCATCCTGAAGAGGATTGGCAGAACACTAGATGAAGGACAACCATGCGAGCAAGCCGTGTTCCAAAAAGGATTCAGCACTATCGACCATATCCACATGGTAACCAAGCTCATTTAGGATTCTCGGGCGTTCAAGATGCCACTCTGTCTAATGTTCATTGATTTAAAGAGGGCCTTTGATTCTGTTGAGACTGAAGTGGTCATTGAAGCCCTAGCCAAACAGGGCTTCCAAACTCAACACATCAGAATCCTCCGTCAGGTGTATTACAGATTCACTAACAGAATTTCACCATTCTACATGGAAGTGATCATCCATGTCAAGAGAGGGGTTCAGCATGGTAATACCATTTCACTGAAACTATTCAGTGCCACCCTCAAGAATATCATGTGATGATTGGAATGGGAAGGAATGTGAGTGAAGATAGACAGTTGGTAACTATACCACCTCCTCTTTGCTGATGATATTGTTCTAATAACACCAAACATTAGCCAAGAAGCACAAATGCTGACTTCGAACATGAGTGTAGAAAGGTCGGACTACAGCTGAATCTCAAGAAGACAATGTTTATGAGAAACAGTCTCATTCCTGATGTTCCATTCACTCTCAATGGAACAAACATCTTCGAATGCAACAGTTATGTGTACCTAGGTTGAGAAGTCAACATGACAAATGACCTGGCACCTGAGTTGCACAGGAGGAAGTAAGAGGCTTGGAACGCTTTTAAGAGCATTGAAGAAATAGCTAAAAAGACAAAGAACCTCTGGCTCTGGGCACATCTCTTCGATTCCACTGTTTTTCCTGAATTAATATATGTCTCAGAGACTTGGGCCATACAAAAATAGGATGAGGATGCTATTCAGATCTCCCAAAGAGGATTCCAAAGGGCTATGCTTGGAGCATCACACTTGACTCAAATGAGAGAAAGAATCTGGAGTTCCGATCTCCGTCGACTATCAAGAATCAGGGATGCTGTCTCGTTTTACAAGGCATCGAATATCAGATGGGCTGGATATCTAATGTGATTTGGAGGTGACCACTGGACTAGAGTCGTTACTGACGGAATTCCACAGTATCAAAAGATCGCGTGACTGCCCACCTATGAGATGCTCAGACTTCTTCATCAAGACCCTGAACAATTGGTTTGAGGTTCTTGTGTTCCTGGAGCGAGCAGACGCCATTCGCTTACACTAGCACGAGACAGAAACAGATGGAGATGTCACTGGTGCCCACTTGAGAAAATCGATGAGTAATGGGATGTCAAGTGATCAAGTGATCAAGTGATCACTTAGCTCTTTCAGTTCAATAATGTTTTAGAAATTTGTATACTGTATTTATTTTTATACTTTATTTCAAATAATAATTTAGAATGCAAAACATTTTTCATATCACAGACTTTTTGACCAAGTTTTATATGGATTCAAAATTGATAAACTTTATTTGCCATTTTTAAGAATAATTTATACGTCAGACATAATTCAAAATATTTGTATTCCAAATATAGCTTTGAAAAACTAACATGTATAAATGCAAAATAATATAACATGTTATTAACTATATTTAAAATATGATAATAACAAGGGAAAATGTAAATTGTTCTTAAAGTATAACTACTAATCTGAAAGTACCCAAAATTTAATGCTAAAATGTTCATTTTTTTAGCTTTACTTACTTTGCATATATAATTTTTCCTCAGACATTAATTTCATTTGGATAATTCTGTTTTTATATTTTTACATATTTTCTAATCATAAATTTAAATAAAAACATTTGATAACTGCTAGATTTTTCTACATAATGTTTTACTTACCAACAACTGTTCTAAACAGAATTAAAGCAAAAAAAATCAAACAAAAATGTAATCCTTTACCCATAATTTGATATACTAATGGATAAGTAGTTATATAATTTCAAAACATAAATTAGAAAATGCTAAGAGAGTTTTTCCTTATTTTCATTAAAACACCTTAGTTCACAAAGTTGTTCCTAATAAAATTGTTAAACGCATTCAATGTTCTAACACCAATTCCCCTACCAGAGTGACCTTTTTTCCAACCATTTTCTTCATTTTTTCAATTATTCTCAATGTCTGCCTCCTTAGCAGACCACAAAATAATTTATTTTATATTGTTTATTGTAGCTAAAGTAAATGATGAAAAAATACTTCAAAGAAAATTTTCGAAAGCTGTTACATCTCGAGCGGGCCCAGTAACGTCTCCATTGGAGACTTTGTTGTTACTGTGTCTGGCATATCGAATACTCTCGGTAGCTTGCTGGGCTCTCCAAGAGGGGCGGAAGAATCGAACTCGGGTCGGCCCTGTTGGCTGCGTGCAAGGCAGACGCCCTACCCGCTGTGCTATTGCTCCAGCCCACCTCCAGGTCATTATGTCTTTGTAGCAGGGTTTACTAAGCTGTTTCTTGCCAGTTTAGCCTTCTCTGTTGCTTTTGTTTATTGGATTTATTTGGCTTCTATGTTACTTCCCATTTAGTTTGGCGTGCTTCTCTTAGAATGTCAACATTGTGGAATTTAGAGGTGTCAATCCAGGGGTTCCAGGTCTGTGGAACTAGGCTGATTAGCTTACATGGCAACATCTCTGAAATATGAGTGTGTCTGCCATGGCTATTAGAAGTATGTGTGTTGGGAGGCGTCTCCCCACCCTGACTTTAAGAAGTCCCCAGATTTCTCAGCCTGAAAATCACTGTATCTGAAACTTCATCTGTTTGGTATCTGCAGAGAGTAGTTGTGAAGCAGTGAGGTTGGGCCATGAGCATGGTGGTAGTGGTGGGGTGTGGGTGTGACTGCCAGGGGTTCTGGAGGGTGATAGCTCAACTGTGACTCCCTGAGGGTGCATTAGAGTTTTCAGTCAGGAGACCAGTATATGCATGAGTTTTAGTTGCTCGGCTTCTATATTTTCTGAGATTTAAGTTGTAGACCTATAGAGCTGGGTTACTGCATAGATTTACTTGGCGTCAGTTGTTGGATGTGGTTCATAAAAAAAGTTCAGAACTAATTATATAGCATAAGTATTAAAATGAATTGCAAGTCGAAAACAAATGTGTAAACTTACCTTGTTTGATGTTTTCTTTTAAAAATCTTGTTAGATTTAATTTAAAAAACATCCCATAAAATCACTTTATTAAAGTTAATGATACTTATGTTCCAATTAAATATTCCCTTTGGGACTCAAATTTGGTTCTTACATAATTTAGGTAAAGTGCTATTTGTTTCATGATATTATGAACACATGCATTCCTATATATATATATATATATATACATATATATATATATTGCACTACTTTACTTCACAGCTGCACATTTCTTCACCTCTCCACAAATTCCATTTTATACTTAGATCTCATTAGGGTAAAAATCATGTCATTAATAAATTTGCCTATTATTAATAATTTTGCCCATCATCAAAAATATTTTTAAATTCTGTGTTAAAATATTTTGGAGTTTACATTAAACAGGTAGGGCCTACCTATACAATTTTCCCATAAACTTTATTTAAATACTGTTTTTTACAGGGTTGCTCATGATTCTTTGTAACATGCAATTTTTCAACACCAATTCTACCATCACTGACACCTTCCCTCTACTGTTGTCTCCGATTTTCCTAACCAGCCCTCAAGTCTGCTCCTGTAACAAGTCCAAAACAATTTATATTGCACATTACCTATAAATTGTTACTGGAATGATAAAAATATTTCCTTACAATAAAATTAGTTTAAATTGTATCTAACCATGGAGACATTAAGTCTTTGTATCAGGGATTACTAAAATATTACAATTGGTTCTTCTGTGCTATTGTTTTGTCAGTCAAGATTGGTTGACTTCTATATGCCTTCATCCAATTGGGTATGCTCTACTGGATGATCTGTGCTGTAAAGTTTGAGACTTTGCGTGACTGCTCACCTAGGAAATGATCTAGCTTCTTCATAAAGACCCCGAATGAACAGTTTGATGCTCTTCGTGTTCCTGAAGCAAGCAGACGCCATTGCAACAGGGATGCAACAGGGATGAATGGACACATGCAACAGCATGCAACAGGGATGAATGGACACATTACTGGTGCCTGCTTTAGCAAATCAATGAGTAATGGTATGACAAATTGATAAAAAGTGATATGATTTCCTTAGTCAAAGCTGGAGCTGCTGTAAACCCCTGCCTACTCCCCCTTAGAATGACTCTACCACCAATACTCCACTGTGCTTCCACTTTCCTCCCAGTTCACCCTATATTTTATGGGCTACACAAAGCTATTCTAGGAATTATCCCAGATCCTGTACTCAGGAATCTCTTCAGGCAGTGCTCAGAGAACAAAAGCAGTCCTGGGAGTTAAAACTAGGGCAGCTGCATGCAAGGTAAGTGCACAGTCCACGGACCGCCTTCCTTGCCACAGCACCGTATTTTCTGTTTTTGTCACAGGTTTAACATTGAAGACGATCTTGGTTTCCTCTACTTCCTTCTAGACTCTTCTTTACTTCTGTTTGCCTCAAAGCTCTTCCTCCCGCTTCACCCACATTGCCCTAACCATGCTGAAAGCCTCCAAGTTCTTGCTTTACCTTCATCCAATTGCCATTCGGGTAGAGGTTGGGCATTAGCTAGCTGACCTATGACCCTCGTGTCAATAAATAGTCACAACATAGCAATCGCTGCAATAAATTCGTGACAATAAGCACTAGTCTGATATTTTTCATGGGAACACCAGTTCACTGTTAAGATCTCCTGAAACTCAGATAATCACCTTGCATCTGGGTAGAGGTCGATGGTGGATGGTGGATGATAACAGAAGTAGTATTACCACATAGAAGAAGAATGGAGAAAGCTAAAAATTGAATCAGTAACCTCAAGTAAAGGTGACAAGAGTCACCAATAATGAAGTAATAAAAATGAGAATTTTTTAAAAGTAAAACATTTAAGGGGCTGGACCAATAGCACAGTGGGTAGGGTGTTTACCTTGCATATGGCCGATCTGGGTTTGATTCCCAGCATCTCAATGGTTCCCCAAGCACCACCAAGAGTAATTCTTGAGTGCAGAGCTGGAAGTAACCCCTGAGCATTGCCGGGTGTGACCCAAAAATCCAAAAAATAAAGTGAAAACATTTAAAAATATTTAACGGGCAACAGCGGTAGGGCGTTTGCCTTGCACGCAGCCAACATGGCCGACCCGAGTTCGATTCCTCCGCCCCTCTCGGAGAGCCCGGCAAGCTACCGAGAGTATCTCGCCCGCACGGCAGAGCCTGGCAAGCTCCCCGTGACATATTCGATATGCCAGACACAGTAACAACTAAGTCTCCAATGGAGACGTTACTGGGCCCGCTCGAGCAAATCGACGAACAACGGGAGGGCCTTTACCTTTACCTTTAACGGGCAACAGCAAGAGGGGCATCCTCTAAATAAGTATTCTACATATAAGGCAAGTTCTCTGCCCACTATACTATTGCTCCAGGCCCATTTGATTTATCCCTTTCTAATAAGCCTGTCATTATCACTACATATCACAATCTAATATACTGTAGCACTGTCCTCTCATTGTTCATAGATTTTCTCAAGTGGGCCCAGTAATGTCTCACGACAAATTGTGAGACTTGTTGTTACTGTTTTTGGCATATTGAATATGTTATATTGCAAGGCTTTGCCGTGCAGGCGAGATACTCTCGGTAGCTTGCTGAGCTCTCCGAGAAGGGCGGAGGAATCGAACCCAGGTCAGCCATGTCAGCTGTGTGCAAGGCAAATGCCTTACCCTCTGTGCTATTGCTCCATCCCATCTAATATACATTTTCATATTTATATTATTTTATTATGTCGTATTAGAACTTTATCATCTTTCACTTGAGTTATTCACACATCTTATTGTCTATATTATCTGTCTTATTTTTTGTTTCCCTTGTGTGTGTCCTATACCTATTTTATTCTCTTTGTTTTCCATATCCAGCATTTCTAGGTTTATTTTTTTTTTGTTATTGGTGTCTTAGACCTCCAATATTGCAATGAACTCACTCAGTTTACAAATACATTCTCTGGGTTCATAAACGACTTTTTTATATTTAATTAAGATTCACAAAAGTTGTTGAGCTTCTTCATACTAGTATATAAATTATGTTCCTGTTACATCCACTAGTTCTTACATTTTGGGGACTCATGTCTATACTTATCTTTCTCTTCAACTTCTTCATCTTGTTTTCTCAAACTTGGTATTTCCTAGACCTGTGTTATGCTCATTTATTTATTTTATAATATGCTTTTTTCTGGCTTAATTTTCTTTTGGTTTAACCCCTATATTTTTCTCAGTGCAGTGTGTGGAGGAGGGAAATGAAAAGGGGTATGAAAGACTTCATTCTGTCTTAAATGAAGGTAGGGTTCAACTAGAGAACGCTATGTAATTTTTTCTTTCATGGGAGCCAGACCAACCACTTTCCTGGTCTGAGAGCCTACAACTCAATTCTACACATCTATGTGACAATTTGCTGCTTTGCAACACATTTCTTTAATTTTCCAAAGGGATGGCATAACTGAGACAAGTACATGCACTGCCAGCAGGTACAGACTATAGGACTCAACAAAATGTTCCATCCTGAAGCTGGCACTATACATCACTCTCAGTGAGAGATTCCTTGTGTCAAGCTTGTGTAGCACAATCCCAGCCTGACTGCAACAGATATGACTCACCAGAATAGGAGCTACACTAGCTGTGCCTTCCTTCCACTTCTTCTGTCTCATCACCAAAGCTAATCTCCAACTGCCTACTTAAAATAAAATATGTATTAGAAAATCCCTCAAATTAGGCAATGTATTGTTAAGACTTCTTATAGCAGCTTACATATGGTTGTCTTCACTTAATGGAAAGACATCATAGTAACTACTAGTTTTATCACTTAATCACTTAACTTCCCGTTAGTCGTCGATTTGCTCGACCGGGCGCCAATAACGTCTCCATTTGTCCCTGTCGCTTGCTAGTGTAGCCCAATGGCATCTGTTCGCTCTGGGAACATGAAGAGCCTCAAACCTATCCTTCATGATCTTGATGAAGAAGTCTGACCATCTGGTAGGTGGGCGGCCACGCGGTCTTTTGTCATCCCGTGGAATCCAGTCAGTAACAGCTCTAGTCCAGCGGTCGTCTTTAAATCTCATTACGTGACCAGCCCATCTGATTTTTGACACCTTGGCAAATGAGACAGCGTCCCTGATTCTTGATCGTCGACAGATGTCAGAACTCGGGATTTTTTCTCTCATTTGAGTGAAACGTGATATTCCAAGCATAGCTCTTTTTTATAATATTTTATAAAAAAATTTTATAACGTTTTTATAATATTTTCAAAAGGGATTGATCATGTGAACATAAAACTTAGGCTGAGCAAAGTAATTTTTAATATTGACAAGTTGGAAAGCAATAAGTTTTAATATGTAATCACTAACTGAAAATTCTTTACTTTTCATTCACTTATAATCCAGAGCTTATAATTATTAATAATTTCAAGAAATTTTCATAAACCCTGACATATAGTAGTTTAGTAGTAATTTAGTAATTTAGAAAAATGCACAGTTATATTAACAAAATTATTTTGCACTTTTGAATTTTTTGCTTTTTTTTCCTAAATTGAAGATATTCAGAATTTTTTGACATGTCAAAGAGTGAAAGCACAGTGCTTCTTTTATTTTTTCTGTTTCGTTCTTTGTTTGTGGCCTGAGTGATAGCATAGTGGATAAAGCATTTGCCTTGTACAAGGCCGACGCTGGTTTGATTCCTCCGCCCGTATCAGAGAGCCCGGCAAGCTATCTAGAGTATTTCGTCCACACCTAAAGCCTGGTAAGCTACCTGGGATGTATTTGGTATGAGAAAAAGAGTAATAGCAAATCTCAGAATGGAGACGTTACTGGTGGCCACTCGAGAAAATCGATGAGCAAATGGGAGGATAGTGCTACCTAAAAATGTGTGGTGAGAGAAATTCTTTGCTTCTATCTGTTCCCAAAAATGCAGAGTGATAGCACAGCGGTAGGGCATTTGCCTTGCACGCAGCCAACATGGCTGACCCGAGTTCGATTTCTCCACTCCTCTCGGAGAGCCAGGCAAGCTACTGAGAGTATCTCGCCCGCATGGCAGAGCCTGGCAAGCTCCCCGTGATGTAATCGATATGCCAAACACAGTAACAACAAAGTCTCCAATGGAGACTTTACTGGGCCCACTTGAGCAAATCGATGATCAACGGGAGGGCCTTTACTTACTTACTTACTTACAAATAAATAGTCAACAACAAATCAATAGTTGAATAAATTTTACAACACATTTAACTAAAGTGCTTACTTTCTATAGAAATATAAACTGGATGAGATTATAAGGATTAATTTTATATTCCTGATCCAACTCAAAAATAGATCCAATTAAAAATATATTTTAAATCTATTTTTAACTAAGCTAATTTTAATTTATTTGTTTAAGAGGCAATTCAATAAACATAGTAATTTAGAGAATAATTTAATTTTATGATTTGTCAATTACTAATATTTGTTATTACTACATTTATGTTTTACCATAGTAAACAGACATATAATTAACTCTAAATTATTATTAACAACATAATATAAACAATATAATGTTTACACACGGTATTAAACAGATTCCTCCATCCCTTTCAGAGACCTCGGCAAGCTACTGAGAGTATCCCGCCCACGCAGTAGAACCTGTCAAGCTCCCTGTGGCGTATTTGATATGCCAAAAACAATAACAACAAGTCTCACAATGGAGACGCTACTGGTGCCCGCCGCTCGAGCAAATTGATGAACAACGGGATGACAGTGCTACAGTGATAAACAGTTTCCCAAATCTTCCTTGGTTTTAAATCTTTATGATAATATTTAATCTATCAAGAATGTTCAATCATATTTTTCATATAATCTTTTAAAAATGTGAAGATATTTAGTTCTCCTAAATATCTAAATAAAGCTCCCAGAAGAGAGAGACACAGAATCTCCTGCTCCTGCACCGGGCTGTCTTCACCGGGGCCCCTCGGAAAGGGGCGGGTTGAGTTTCCCTCTCCACCCCAAGCAGAACATCTGCAGTCAAAAACCTCTAGAACCCAGCCACAGCCATGTTGAAGGCCACTCTCCACACCCTTGGACGAGCCTCACGCATGAAGGAACCAGCAGAGGAACCCAGGTATGTGGGACCCGTGGCTGAGATCCCCAAGCCTGCTCGAATCAGGACTGGGCCTCCTCCACCCATATCCCCCATTTTCCAGTAGCTTGGCAGTCACACCCACAAACTGCCCCTGGCGCTATGTAATCCCACCAACTGCCCTATCTGAGAGCCCAGCAAGCTATCTAGAGTATTTCGCCCACACCCAAAGCCAGGCAAGCTTCCTGGGATGTATTTGATATGCGAAAAACAGTAATAGCAAGTCTCAGAATGGAGATGTTACTGGTGCCCAAAACAAAGCTCCTAGAAGTGCACGACCCAATATAGTCTAGCCCACTGATGTACCTAAAGCAGCACACATGTGTATGGTTTCAATATACTTGCTTGTATTCTCTTATCTAAATTCTCCATAGCTCTCGGAGAGCCCGGCAAGCTACTGAGCATATCCCGTCCACACGGCAGAGCCTGGCAAACTCCCCATGGTGTATTCAATATGGCAAAAGCAGTAACAAGTCTTACAGTGGAGACATTACTGGTGCCCACTCGATCAAATCAATGAAAAAGGGATGACAGTGATACAGTGATTTTTGTGTAAACCATTCATTACAGTTGCCTGTTTGTAACTGAACTTTTTTTTTTGATGATTGCACAATAATTTTATTTATTGGTAGTGTTGATACACCAGGAGCTGAGGTGTAAAATACCAGGTTCACATCAAATCTTCACCTATGGAACAGGTAGCCAATCAGAATGTAAAATGTAGTATGGGCTTCCTGAAGGTGGGATTTGTCTACAGATAAAAGGAGGCCCCAGGGAATGCTATCTGCTATCTTTCCCCTCTCCTTTTTCAAGCACCCATTCCCTGAACCCTCTTCTGTCACTCTGAGATCTCCAGATAAGGTCAGGCTTCGTGAGCCTGGACAGGGCCTTGGACAGGCGGGCATGTTCAGGCCATACAGGGCCAAAACCCAGACAGAGCTTGGATGCCCAGGTGGGAATATAGAGCCAAACACTGAATTCTCACCCATGCATATGTGGTTTATGGCTGGAGAGTAGGAAAACCAAGACTACTACAGTGACTGCTGGGGTCCAGCTGGAAGGGCCACCTATTGCATGGAGCATAGGGATACTGCCCATGCACATGAGTCTGTGGCCTGAGACTGGAAAAGTGTAAATGTGACAGAGAGCAGTGAGGTGAGCAAACCTGGACATCTCTCACAGTTAAAGCACAGGGCCTGGATCACTTCAGAGGGACTGGAGCCAGCTGCCTTTTCTGTACGCTAAACTAACTTTTAATCTTGTAAGTTTTACATGTAAATCTTTCATACAAATCTGAAGAACCACCAGCACAGGAAAATCCACTTTCATGTTA
This sequence comes from Sorex fumeus, assembly GCF_029834395.1. Classification (NCBI taxonomy): domain Eukaryota; kingdom Metazoa; phylum Chordata; class Mammalia; order Eulipotyphla; family Soricidae; genus Sorex; species Sorex fumeus. The sequence goes on from NW_026606067.1 coordinate 29,282,280, forward strand.
ACAATGTGAAAATTTACATATTCTTTGAATCATTTTGCTTCTAGTTTGAAAGTAATGTCAAAAGTCTTGTACACCTTGTTGGTTAGAAACATTTTATTGTGGAAATCTGTTTTCATTTACCTGATAAGTAATGATTTTCAACATGTTTGTTAGATACTTTAAAATCATTTTTATAAAAACAAAAACTATTAAGCAACTTGCTATTTAACTCAGATAGACACTGATTTTAAGAATGTTTCTATTTAAAAAAAAGAATGTTTCTATTAAGATTGATCCAAGTCTGAATTCTATTAAAAATAGAATACACTTGCATTTTTAATATGTTCTATTTAGCACTATCCATTATAACATTATATATGCTTAAGACATGCATCATTTTACATCACTCTCACTTTCACCCCGTTGTTCTTCAATTCACTCGAGCAGGCCCACTAACGTCTCCATTCATCCCTGTCACGGGCAAGTGTAGCCCAATGACATATTGGGGGCTCCTTCAGGGTGAGGGGAATGAGGACCATTCATTGTTACTTTTTTGACATATCGAGTACACCCCGGGTAGCTTGTCAGGCTCTGCCGTGCAGGTGGAATACTCTCAGTAGCTTGTCCGGCTCTCCGAGACGAATGGCGGCTTTTGGGGCAGCCTCTAATCACATTTATAGGTGTTTCTAGTCAGGCATATAGGCGGGTATGATACTCTCAGTAGCCTGCTGGGTTCTCTGAGAGTGAGAACTAGAGAATAAGAGGTCACGCGGCCGCAAATGCTTGATTTTATAGTCTTCCAGGAGTTTGATTTTATAGTCTCTGGATGGCCGTTGATAGGGTTACACAGCAGTTGGTGGGTGTAATTGTCTAGCTACTGCAAGGTGGGGAAGCTGGGTGGAGGAGGCCCAGTCCCGAACTGAGCAGGCTTTGAGATCTCAGTCCTGGGTCCCGCATACGTGGGTTCCTCTGCCAGTTCCTCGTCCAAGCATGTGGAGAGTGGTCTCAGCATGGCTTTGGCTGGATCCTGGAGGTCTTCAGCTGTCGAGGCTCTGCTCAGGGTGGAGAGGAAAATTCAACCCACCCTCTAGTGGTAGGGCGTTTGCCTTGCATGCAGCCAGCATGGCTGATTCGAGTTCGATTCCTCCGCCCCTCTCAGAGAGCTCAGCAAGCTACCGAGAGTATCTCGCCTGCACGGCAAAGCCTGGCAAGCTCCCTGTGATGTATTCGATATGCGAAGCACAGTAACAACAAAGTCTCCAATGGAGACGTTACTGGGACCACTCAAGCAAATCGATGATCAATGGGAGGGCCTTTACTTATTTACTTTACTCTTTCAAGGGGCCCTGGTGAGGACAGCCAGGCACGTTCCCTTCTGGGAGCTTGGTTTTATAGTCTCTGAATGGCCATTGATGGGGTTACACAGCAGGTGGTGGGTGTGACTGTCTAGATACTGGAAGGTGGGGGAGCTGGGTGGAGGAGTCTTAGTCCCGAACCAAGCAGGCTTGGAGATCTCATTTTACATCAATAGTTGTTTATATATATAAACATAAGTATAATGATATCCAGTAAAATTTATTTCATATGTTTAGTTTTTTGAGATACAATTTAAATTTTCTGCATTATTTTTTTTCATAATCTCAATTTAAAGTCTAAAGATTTTTAATTTTATGATTAGATGTTTTAATTTTACCTAAAATATGTTTGTGTTCTATCCCAAGAGCTCATACATAATATTTTGAAAAAAATATTTGCACTTGTGTATTCACAAGATCTAAGTAAGTTCTAGTAATGATCAACGTGTCTAAGAACAGATCAGATGAGTGAATGAAGAAATTGTGAAGTTTATACACAGTGGACTTCTAACAAGCTATGAGAAAAGATTTAACTAAGAAATTCAGTTCTATATGAATCATGCTAAAAGAATCATGCTGAGAGAAGTCAGACAAAACGGGAGAAAAATACAGAATGATATCTCTCATATGGAATATAAAGAAAAATTGGAAATAGAAAACGACCAACGGAAGCAAACCCTGTGAGTAAGCTTATAGAGTTGAGATTACTAATGGGGTCAAATTGAGATGTGAGGGTAAGAGAAGACTGAACCCTTGGCAGATTGATGTTGGCACTCTATAATTGGTGTGATGTTGACCAAAATTTTAAGTCATGATGCTTAAATAAAGATTGATAATATATGTGTATGTTTTTATATTTGACTATCACTTATTTAGAACACATATGCAAATATCTTCTAGACTTTATAGTGTTAGAATTATTCTATGAAACATAACAAATAAGTCTTATTGATAAAAATTTTTAAAAATTATATATTGACAATATATGTTATATATTGTATATGTATTGTCTCTATAGTGACACAGACATAACTGAAATAATTAAAACTAATGCAGTGATTTTCATCAGCATGTTTTGAGTAGGTAAATAACTTTTGAGTAATGTCTTATCAAATTCAAGTTTATATATCTTTCATATTTTATATATTAAATTCTGTATATTTTGTGTTCATAAATATGTTCGTTGATATAATTGTTATTTAGTACTTATTTAGGATATTAGATAAATTAATTTTATCAACTTATAGGCCATTTTCAAATATTGTCAATTATAATTATTTCATCTACTATGTTTTAACTTTTAAATGTTTTATTTCTCCTTTTATCTATGTATTTGTATCAAAATGCTTAATAAAATGTTTATATAATAAATGCTTGGATTTAATATCTAGAGCAAATGCTTATTTTAATAATCACAAGAACATGTTTGTGTTATTTTCTGAGAATGTTTTTATATGATTAAAATTATTTCTTTTGTCTGATAATAGATAGTAAATATTCAGTCTACATCTAATTTCTGAAGCATAGACCCTGAAACGCTCGGTTTCCTTGATGGTCAGAGTTCCTTATTTACTAGTGAGTTACCTGGATGACTTTTATATGAAGATAAATTGACTAAAATAGCAAATCAAGTTTAGATGAATGGAATTCTAGCCCTTCTCCAGTACCAGATCTTATTCTTTTAAAAAGGAAGTAGGGATAAACCTGAAGCCATTTATCTATAATGCTTTCCTTATAAAGTCTCTATTAAAATTGCAAAAGTTTATATTAAGAGAGCTTCATGTTGGTAAACACATGGAAATACTGGTAGAATGGCAAACCCAGAATGTAAACCAATAGTTTACAAAACAGAATAGGTTTAGAAGTACAAGTTCACATAACTTCTAAATATGTACTACCATGACTGGATAAATAGTCAAGCATATAGGGGACTTGCCTCACAGTAGTTGACCTGGATAAAGCCCTGCCAGAGTGTGAAGTCAAGTATAAGCACTGATAATCACGACACTTGACCTCAAAACCAAAACTAGGCCTTGAGATAATCAGAAAATTTACCCCGGAAAATCATAAGCTATTAAGTATTTCTGAATAAAGCCAGAATGAGGCAAAAAGCAAATGACCATGAAACCCTCAAATAAAATATTTACATATCCTAACAGTGTAGAATCTTGGAAGAACATTACAATTATAGGATACCAGCAAAGTGACATATGATAATGTTTTACATCATACTCAGTATACTATAATTAACTATAGCTGTAGGATAGATTTAAATTACCAATGACATATAACTACTGAAAACACAAATATTACTTTTTTTGACCCATTTAATCCCCAAAGTACAGAGAACTTAATATATTTATAAATGTGTATATATGATTTATCAAATGTTACAAATTTAAAATGATTTATACTGATAATTCAATATCAACTGGTATCCGAATGCAATAAAATTAATAATGTTAACTTATAAAAGTGCTTAACTTGATATATTTAATAAGTGCATCATATTAGCAAGACATTAAATATGATGCAATGTTTTTCTTCTCTCATTAACCGTTAGCAGGTGAGAAAACTACTTGGCACAGTACAAATATCCAAGCACTTTGCACTAATAACTGAATTTAAAATAAAAGATTCATAATTATCAGCAGTAAAAACATTTGGGAAAAATTTAAATCTACTAATGGTGTCAGTAGGCCAACAAGAAGATGCGCTTTTATTGGAATTTCTCCATCTGTTCTTCTCAGTGATATTACACAAAGGCAGTGTTCCAGCATTGTACAAAGCAATTTTTCATTCAATTATTTGTTAACAAATCTGACATATCTCAGAATTTTCTACATAATTGTTATGAGTCAATAAGATCAGACTCTTTACTTGGAATACGAACAATTAATTTAAATAATTAGTATTTTATTGCTTTTAACCACAGAATTATGTACTAATTTTCTTACCAAAAAATGGGTTATTACCTAAAGGGAAAAATAACTGAATTAAAAAAAGTATTTAGACTGTGGATACTTGAAAGATAAGCTATTTGTGAGTTCAATTTCATGGACTCTTTTCCCTGTTTTCTTCCATATATTTTGTGGATTTTAGTCTAGCATATAAAACCTAAATGCGTTTTTGAGTTAACTTTAGTGCACAGTGTAGGAGAGTTGTTCTAATTTCAGTCTTTTGCAAGTGACTAAGCAGTTTTCTAAGCATCGTTAATTAGAGAGGTTTTACATCCTCCATTTTATGTTCTAGGCACCTTTGTTATTAATTAACAGTCTCTGTATAGATGAGACTTTTATTCTGTACTTTCAATTCCATCCCATTGATCTGAGTATATGCTTTTATCCAAATACCAAATACATTTATTACTAGTGCTTTATAGTAGTGTATAAAGTTAAACACCATGCTTCTCATTATACGCATGTTGTAGAGTACATATATACACATTTAAAGCATATATATAGTGTATATATATCACATGACATATATAAAAGCATATATATATCAGATTGCCTGACATTTCAAATGTAATTTGCATAAATTCCATTGCTTTGACATTTTATGAAATTATATTGTTCCAATATTATATATAATTTGCACACAATGTTAACAATCCTAATTAAAGGTAAAGGTAAAGGCCCTCCCGTTGATCGTCGATTTGCTCGAGCGGGCCCAGTAACGTCTCCATTGGAGACTTTGTTGTTACTGTGTCTGGCATATCGAATACTCTCGGTAGCTTGCCGGGCTCTCCGAGAGGGGCGGAGGAATCGAACTCGGGTCGGCCATGTTGGCCGCTTGTAAGGCGAACGCCCTACCGCTGTGCTATCGCTCCAGCCCATATACTATCCTAATTAAAATTTAAGAATTATCTTAATGAACTATAAACATATATGTGTGTGTATATATATGTAATACACATGTATTAAGTGCATTTTAAACTGACATTTTCTACTTACATACCTAGAAATGGGGACAGCCCATTCTAATCCAACAATATTGCTAGTGAGAAAATAATTCTTGACGGATAGGAAAATAAGAAATCGGGGCACATAAACTGGTTATAAACTATGACTCATATTTGAGGGACATAAAACAATATCCTCCATCTGACCTTTTCCAATTCCCCTCACCCTTCAGCATTAGAATGGTAAACTTTAAGGACTCATCCACAGAACACACATCATAATCATTGCCACTTTCCTTTGTAAATCCCCTAATTTCACCCCAGATTGGCCCATCTTTTTGTAACAAAGTCATTATTTATACAGGGCATCTAGTAATTTGTTTGTTGGGGGTAACACCTAGCAGTCTTCAGGGATTCCTCCTGACTCTGCACTTAAGGATCAATCCTGGCAAGGAACAAAGTATCATATGGGATGTGGGGGATCAAACTCAGGGCGACTAGTGCAAGGCAAGAACAATACGCACTATACTATCTCTCTGTCGCTATAATTAATAATTATATCAAAACCGTTCCTCATAAGTTTATTATTTTAGTACTTTTATTTTATTATATTTTTGTTATTTTCCTTTCAATCATCACTGTCACTGTCACTGTCCTCCCATTGTTCATTGATTTGCTAGAGTGGACCCAGTAACGTCTCCATTGTGACAATTGTTATTGTCTCTGGCATATCAAATAAGTCACGGGTAGCTTGCCAGGCCTTTAAAAATTATTTAACAGTTTTGTAATGCTCATCTCACAGTGATTCAATAAAAAATTAAATAAAAAGATTTGAACAATGGAAAAAATCAGTGATCCAGAGTCTGTGGTTCAAAGTATTTTTATGAATGGTTTTACATGCACATATCTCCAACACCACACCCATCATCTGTCCCAAGAACCCTCCTATTTTATTTCCTCCCCACACTTCATTTAAACACTGTGGTTTGTAAACATTGTTTATGGTGATTTGTTAAAGGCATTCAATACACCAACCCATTCCCACCACCACTATGGCCTCCCCTCCATCATTGCCTCCTGTAATTCCAATCACCATGAAGCCTGCCAACAAAACAGGTCTGCAGTCACCATCATGATCATCCTGTTGTTCATCGATTGCCTTGAGCAGGCCGCAGTAACGTCTCCTTCGTCCTAGCCCTGAGATTTTAAAAAGTGCCGTAGTCAAGGCACTTTCAAGGGCTAGGAGAATGAGGCCCATCATTGTTACTGGTATTTGGCATATTGGGTTCACCACGGGGAGTTTTCCAGACTCTGCCGTGTGGGCAGGTTACATTCGGTAGCCTGCCAGGTTGTCCAAAGCAAGAATGAGATAATAAGATGCTGTGCAGCCGCGAATGTTGCCACACTATTTCGGGAGCTGGATTCTATCATCTCTGGGCCTTGGCCATTGATGGGATTACCTGGCACCGGGGGACAGTTGGTGGGTGTGACCCCTGCCTACTGGAAGATGCAGGATCTGAGTGGAGGATGCTCAGCCCCGATCAGAGCAGGCTTGGAGATCTCAGCCCCAGGACCCGCATGCCTGTGTTCCTCTGCTGGTTCCTTCATGTCTGTGGAGAGTGGTCTCAGCATGGTTGTGGCTATTTCTGGAGGTCTTCAGCTGCCAGGGCTCTGCTCTGGCAGTAATTTATTTTATATTGCCCTTACCAATAAATTGCTAATGGAATCATTAAAAAATATTTCCTTAGATGAAAATTAGTGAAATGTGTTACATCTCACTATGAACACATTAAGTCCTTCTGTGAGGGTTTACTAAATGTTTTAAATTAAGCCTTCTGTGTTAATGATTTTATTAGTCAAGATCTCTTGGCTTCTAAGAAGGCAGAGTGGGAGGTAGGAGGGAATATGGAGACCTTGGTGGGGGTTGGGGGGGGACACTGTTGGTGGGATTGGTGTGGTAACATTGTATGCCTGAAACAACTCTATTATGAACTGTGTAAGGCATGGTGTCTTAAAGAGAAGAAAATAAAAAGAAAACATACAAAAGAATACTTTGCTAAGAAATATGGATAAAAATTTAAATATGTGATACCTTTGGTTGTAGTATTACTGTACATTATGATGTAATTGTCATAATTCTACGTCTTTATCAAAATTGTATACTTAGTTTTAAATGTATAGTTAGTATCAAGTGTAGAAGAGGTTAAGTACCTCCACAATTTGACCAGTGTAGCATGGTGACTTACATAATTCTATAATGCTAAAATAAAATGTATTTAGTAGTTTTTTTTTTTAAAGATTGCTTAGCTTCTACATTGCTTCCTATCCAATCTGGTGTACTACTACTGGATTGTCAGTGTAGTAGAGTTTGGAGATGTTGTATGTTCGAGGAAATACAGAACTTTTAACTGGGCAGTACAACTAGAGTAGAATGTTTGACTAGGTGGTGGCTTTGGGGTATGGCTGTGACTTCCCAGGATTCTGAAAGTACAGGGAGGTGAGGGGAAGTTTACCAATCCTGTCTCTGATAAGGCCTGCAGATTCCTGTCACAGGAATTCCTGTACCTGAGTTTTCTGCAGGTTAATTTCTCTGTGAGGCTCAGTCCTGAGGTGGCATAGTCTGGCTGGAGGCAGGGGAGCAACTTTGTATAGTGGGAAAGAGCAGCTGCTGGGGATATTTTTGGGTAGATGCTGTCTAATGCCCCTCCAAGAGTCCCCCAACTTTCTCAGCCAGGAATGGGTGTCTAAGAAATTGTTGTGACTAGTTGATCTCTTTTGAGATTTATTTATAAGTCTCCAGAACAAAGCCTGTACATGAGCTTACATGGTAGTGAGGTGGTTCATGTTTTATTTTATTTTTGTTTTAAATTTTAGAGGCTTTTAGATCATACTTAGTGGTGTTCAGGTATTATTCTTAGCTTAAGGGTTCAGGGCACCGTAAGGGTAGTTGAGGATCAAACCCAGTTTGAAGCATACAAGGCAAATGCCCTATCTGCTTTACTATTACTTTGGCCAATCTTGTTTAATTTTGTGTGTATTGCTTTTCTGTTCAAATCTCCAGTGTTTATTTTTAATTTTATTAATCAGAAGTAATATTTACCAGCTATATTGGCTTTCCTTATCCGAGTAAATTTGACACATAAAATTTGCCCTTGTAATATAGTCAGTTGAATAATTAATTAGAGAAATGTCTATTCAGTAGTGTCTTATTGAGAAGTATAATATTCCTGAAATAGGTAAAATTACAAACTAATTGAAGGTGAGATCAGGGGTAAAATAAGTGCAGGGAAAATTAAAATTATCATCTTATATGGAAGATAAAGTTGTCAAGAGAATCAGAAATTAATTTAGGTCTAAAATCTAACAGCAATATTAGAAATAAAGAGATTCATTTACATGATCGCAAAAGTAAAGCCATAACTTGATATAGCAGCAGAAAAGTTTAGGAAGAAGAAGTGGATATTTGCCTAAAAGTAACTGTAGAAACACTAGAAATACTAGCTAACCACTAGTTCAAGAAAAGAAAATAGTTTTAGCTTCATAAAATAATATGGTGGTAGCTAATTCAAGGGAGAATTTTTGGAATAGATAAAAGAAAGTCTAGAGAAAACACAGAAATACTAGGAAGATGGACTATACAGCTTTCCTAAGGAATCATAAAGAATTGTGAACAATGAAGTCAGGAACAAAAGAATAAAAAATCTTATGAAAAATGCTTCCTTTGGACTAGTAATGTTGTGAGGATGCAGTGTTTCTTGTGATTAGAGGAATAGAGCTAAAATAAAAGGAACAATTCTGTGAGTAATCTTGACATATAACCATAAAGAATACAAGAAAAATAAGTTAAACAGCAATGTGCAAGGGTTTTTGCTAAGAAAAATCATTTATGGAAATTGTCATCATGTCAGGCTGCAGGAAGTTTGACCGCATGTTTGGGGGTCATGGGGCTGCTCTCTCACCACCCGCATGCGTTCAGTGCTCTCGAGCCGCTTCCCCACCCGGGACAGCCATGGGCGGATAAAGGGAGAATGCGGGCCAGGCTGGTTGGCCAACAATTGTCGTTTATTCAATTCTCCTCTCATGCCTGTTCCAGTCTCCCCATTCCCGTCTCACACTGCCCTTCATTCCTGTCTCCTTCCATTCCCTTTGCCAAGTTTCTTCACGCTCCAACTCTCTACCCTGCTTGCTCCCAAGTCTCTCCCCAACACCTCACTCTGCCCCCCTACCTCCCACTGTTGGCTTCCACTTCTACCCTTGTGTAAACACACAAAAAATAAAAGGCCGGCAGTCTGGCCGTTTCCCCACTCCAGGGAGGTCGATGGCGATGGTCAGGCGAAGGAAGGAAACAGGGCCAAGCTGGTTGGTCTTAGCAGCCATTTATTACATGGAAGAGATGTATGTCATGGAGGCCTCAGGAATCCTCGAGCACGTGCACCTTTGTTCTCTCAGCTTCTGTCCTCAGCCCCATCTTCCCAGGTTCTCTGATGCACGTGTCCCCCCAAAGAGCCCTGAAATCTCCCTTATATAGATCATAGTACCTCTAAAGGGCGCAATATAGTGATGTCATCAAAAGGAGTTACAGAAAGAACACTGAGGCGGCAAACATACATTGTTTCCTTACAACCGCAGGCCAGTAATCCTGGCCTCACCTTTTCACAAGCTACAAGCACTTAGATTAGCACAACAAAGACCAGTCTGCTAGAGCTTGGAAGCTACATCTCCAAAAAAGCAGTCTCATCCAAGCTAGTCAGGACACACAGGAAACTGCTTCTAGGACGTGTTTCTCCTCTCCTTGTCCAACCAACATATAAGCATACATAATATTAATCATTTCGCATGGACACAGTAAGAAATACTTTGAGCTTATAGAATTGCTCTCCTAGGGCCATCTCGATCTCAGACTGCAGTGCTCAGGCCAGATATCTTTCCTATTCCTAGCAGCAGGGCCCTAGTCTTGTCGTTACTTTTGGATCATGACATCATTTGCCTATGATCAAACTCTTAACTTATAGTTAAGAATCGTGGCACCTTGGCCTGGCCCATCGCGATGCCAGGGTAGCACATAACTTACCGGCTTGCCCTGGTTCCATCCAGTCCCACGTCGGGACCCTGCCCTTGGGGTGCTAGGAAGTGAGGGCAACTGAGGCTTAGGTTCAGAAGGCAGATGCCCAGGAGTGAATAACATTCAAAGCCAATCAATTCCTAAGTTACGGAGCATATTAATTAATTGTCTTCCTGTATCTATACAAAAGGACATTGCATTAAAGTAAACTGCTCAAAAGACATAAGGAGAGGAGAAAGACAATATTAACTTACAGTACAGCTTCAGTGTCTAATAAGGATGAGACCTTACAAATTGGTTGGGGAAGAGAGCATAGAAGAGGTTACAGACAGACAAAATAATGGGAGTGACTCAGGAGCACTGTGATGGGTACAATCTGATAAACCTAAGCTCCGTGTACTCCAACATACCCTCTCTCTTTTTTTTAATTTTTATTAGTGAAACACCATGAGGTACAGTTGTAGATTTACAAATTTTTGTGCTTTAGTTTCTATTATACAATGATAGAGTACCCATCCCTCCACCAGTGCCCATTTTCCACCATCATGGATCCCAGTATCCCTCCCACCCCCATTCCCCCCATCCCACCCTACCTCTGTGGCAGAGCATTCCCTTTTGTTCTCTCTCTCCTTTTGGGTGTTGTGGTCTGCAAAAGAGGCATTGAGTGGCAATCATATTCGGTCCATAGTCTACTTTCAACATGCATCTCCCCTCCTGGGAGGATCCTCCAAATAAAGGGAGCACCCTTTATTTGGTGCTCCCTTCTCTATCTGAGCTTCCCTTTCCCCCCAGAATACCCGGCTGGCCTCTAAGCTATGGAGTAATCCTCCTGGTACTGATCTCGGCTATTCTTGGGTATTAATCTCTTATTTTGTTACTTTATATCCCCCAGATGAATGCAGTCTTTCTATGTCTATCCCTCTCTTTCTGACTCATTTTGCTTAGCATGATACTTTTCATGTAGTACCATTTAAAGAAGGCCTTTGATTCTGTTGAGACGGAAGCGGTCATTGAAGCCCTAGCCAATCAGGGCATACAAGCCCAATACATCAGGATCCTCCGTGAGCTGTATTGCGGATTCACTACCAGGATCTCACCATTCTACAAAGAAGTGATCGTTGATGTCAAGAGAGGGGTGCGGCAGGGTGATACCATTTCACCAAAACTCTTCAGTGCCACCCTCGAGAACATCATGCGACGACTGGAATGGGAAGGAATGGGAGTGAAGATAGATGGTCGGCAACTACACCACCTCCGCTTTGCTGATGACATTGTTTTAATAACACCAAACATCAGCCAAGCGGCACAAATGCTGGCCGACTTTGACCGTGAGTGTGGAAAGGTAGGACTACAGCTGAATCTTACGAAGACAATGTTTATGAGAAATAGCCTTGTTCCTGACGCCCCATTCGCTCTCAATGGAACGACCATCTCCGAATGCAACAGCTATGTGTACCTAGGTCGAGAGGTCAACATGACAAATGACCTGGCACCCGAGCTGCGCAGGAGGAAGAGAGCGGCTTGGAACGCCTTCAAGAACGTCGAAGAAATAGCTAAGAGGACGAAGAACCTCCGGCTCCGGGCACATCTCTTTGATTCCACTGTTCTTCCTGCATTAACATATGCCTCAGAGACCTGGGCCCTACGCATTAGAATAGAAAGAGCTATGCTTGGAATATCACGTTTCACTCAAATGAGAGAACGAATCCGGAGTTCTGACATCCGTCGACGATCAAGGATCAGGGACGCTGTCTCATTTGCCAAGGTGTCGAAAATCAGATGGGCTGGTCACGTAATGAGATTTAAAGACGACCGTTGGACTAGAGCTGTTACTGATTGGATTCCACGGGATGTCAAGAGACCGCGTGGCCGCCCACCTACCAGATGGTCAGACTTCTTTGTCAAGGTCATGAACGATCGGTTTGAGGCCCTCCATGTTCCCGGAGCGAAGAGATGCCATTGGGCTACACTAGCACGCGACAGGGACAAATGGAGACGTTACTGGCGCCCGCTCGAGCAAATCGACGACTAACGGGAAGTTAAGTGTGATTAAGTGACCATTTGTATGTAAATTTCATGACTTCATCTTTTCTAACAGCTACATAGTACTCCATTGTGTAGATGTAGCAAAGTTTCTTTAACCAGTCATCTGTTCTTGGACACTCAGGTTTTTTCCAGATTCTGGCTATTGTAAAGAGTGCTGCAATGAACAAACAAGTGCAGATGTCACTTTGACTATACATTTTTGCCCTCTGGGATATATTCCCAGGAGTGGTATTGCTGGGTCAAATGAGAGCTCAATTTCTAATATTTTGAGAATCATCCATACTGTTTTCCAGAAGGGCTGAACCAGTTGGCATTCCCACCAACAGTGAAGGAGTGTCCCTTTCTCGCCACATCCGCACCAGTATCGGTTGCTTTTACACATTGTAACCTCTCTCAACCTCTTCCAACCTCTCAGGAAGCGCAATCAACATATTTAAAGCCTTCCTGACCACCTACAGCCTTGGAGGGCAAAACAACACAATACATTTTAGGTTTATAGGGCGGCTCTCTTGGGGACATCTTAGTATAGATCTCAGACTACAGTGCTCAGGCCAGATTAATCTTTTCTAACCCTAGCAGGGTTAGAATCTAGTTTTTACTTTTTGGATCATGATATCATTTGTCCATTACCATGCTCTTAACTTATAATTAAGCCTTATGGCACTTTGGCCAGGCCCATTTTGATGCCAGGGTAGCTCATAGTTCCAAACTTGTTCTGGGCCCATCCAGTCCCTCATTTGGGACTCAGTGGGGATCTAGATACTGATGGTAACTGATGCTTAAGTTGAAATAATAAATGTCCTGGAGGTAATGTTATCTGGAATCAAATAACTCCCACTTTACAAAAACATGACTTCTTAACTGTCTTCCTGTGTCCATACAAAAGACAACAGCTGTGAAGTAACTAACTATGCAAAGGCCATTAAGAAAAAGAGAAAAATAATATTTACAAGCCAACAGAGTCTCATCAGGACACAAAAGGTAATTAACCAATTGGGGGAGCAAAACACAAAGAGAGGTTATAGATAAACACTGAAGTGGGAGTAAACAACAAACCCACGCTCTCTGGAGCCAGGGAGAAGGAACAAACCTAATGTTATCGGGCATCAGGGAAACTATTATTTTTTTAAAATTAGGGATGGTCATGATGGTTACATCAGATTAAACAATATTCAAGCTTAAGAAAGCAATAAGAGAAATTCAGAGTAGTGGTTTAGAGATCTATAGATAAAAAAAAAAATAACTCATCAATACTGAGCCAAAGGGGAAAATGTGCTTATCAAGGAACAAATAAGAGACCTGAGGAGCTACATGAATGGACACACAGTAGTATTGGGGTATATTTTGTTGTTATAAAAAATTTTTAGTAACATTTTTACATTTTGTCTTCTCTAATAATCTGGAAAATGCTTTTCTATGTTTGTCTCATAATTATAACAACACAATGTTTCTTCCCTTCTACCCACTTTATTTAAACACTTTGGTTTACAAAGTTGCTTGTGATGATTTTTTTTAGGTATTTAATATTCTGAAACCAATCCCACCAGCATTGTTATGTCCCTCCACCATTTTCTCCAGTTTTTCCATCACCTCTAAAGGTTTCCCTGGTAGCAGGCCCACAATACTTTGTTGTATATAGCTTGTTACCACTAAATGGCTAATGGAATGATCAAAACTATTTCAGTAAATGAAAATTGATGAAAGTTATTGTACCCCACTATGGGGACATTAAGTTCTTGCTTCAGAGCTTAGTAAGCTGTTGTTGTGAGTCAAAGCTTCTGTGTTAATGTTCTTCTGCATTAAATTTCCAGCTGATCTTGTGTACTCCTTCTGGGATGTTAGTATTTTGAGTTCAGAATGTGGCTGTGCATGTTTACATTTGATGGCCAAGAGCCGCCTCTATGGCCTCCTCAGCAGAGGGACAAAGAGATGGGGGACCACAGACTGATGGTCAAAATGTCCCACTTAATGCTGTTTGCATACTTACAGAACATCTGAGGGAGTTTGAGATATAGAACTGCACGTAGGTGTGATTGGTCATTTACAGAGCAATCATTTGGGAGAATTAACCCAAGGAGACATTCTTCTCTCCCAAGGAAATGAATATTGTTTTTTTCTCTTTCCTTTTAATCGCTGTCACTGTTCTCTCGTTGTTCATTGATTTGCTCGAGCGGGCCCAGTAACGTTTCCATTGTGTCAATTGTTACTGTGTTTGGCATATAGAATGCATCATGGGTAGCTTGCCAGGCTTTGCCATGCAGGCAAGATACTCTCGGTAGCTTGCCGGGCTTTCCAAGAGGGGCGGAGGAATCGAACTTGGGTCAGCCATGTTGGCTGTGTGCAAGGCAAACGCCCTACTCACTGTGCTATCGCTCCAGCCCCACATCTTATTAATATTCACAGTTATTTGGATAAACACAGTGAGACATACAGGTTCCAACATTTATTTCTCTGGTTCTGAGGATAAGCAAGGCTTTTACCATAACTCCCAGAATAAGTTCTCAGACTGGTTCTGCTTTTTCTTCCCCATGTGGGTTCTGTCTCTTAACTCATAATGGTTTTCATCAAGACCATGTTTTAATTCTTTCTAAACTGTCCCCTTTTAATGCCTTGTGACTTTGCTACTTACCACAGGTCCATCCTGTCCCAGAGCATGACCACCCTTTGGGGGGTGTTGAAAACTACAGCAACTGAAGTCTGAGTCTAGTAATTATGATGGATGCCCAGGAGTAGATATATTTGAATCAGTTAACTCCCAAGTATTAGGAGCAGAGTATTAATAGTTTTTCTGTATTTAAGCAAAGAATTTTGCTTTATAGTAAAATATGAAGAGGCTCTAGCAGAAATAGAAAAGCAAGTAATTCATTTTAAATAGAAAGTCCAGAATCACCAGAAGATTTGACTTGTAACTAATCAAGACTGACTTGAGAAAAGTAACAATGAGAGGTAACGCACAAATGAAAGGATAATGATAAACTCAGGGCATTAGGGGTGCTCACAAGAAACTTGAAGTTTCCCTTGGAGGAGGAAAAGGTGCAAATCAATGATGAAGCCTAAAACACGTAGGGCTAATATCCAACAAGTGTTATAGAGAGTTTGTAATTTTGTCTGTCCTTGAATGTGGTCAAATGCTCTAGAAAATCCAGAATATTAAACTGGGAAAGTCCAGGTAGAGGAATGAAAGCAAATTTTTGAGTGTGAGTGTGACTGTCTTGGCTTTGGTAGCATAGGAACTTTTTCAATCCACCTCCTGATATCACCCTGGAATTCTAAGCCAGAAAATTTTCAAGAAATTCTTGTGTCTAGTTGATCTCTTTTCAACTTTAATTATGAATTTCTGAAATGACCCTTATGAGCTACATTGAGACAGTATTGGCATGTGAGTGAGGCTCCCGGGGCTTCCAGAAATCTTCCTGACTTCAAGAAAAGCTGAAGTTTTCAATAAAAAAATCCTTGGTGTACCTGAATTTTTGATCAGATTAGTATCTCTGTGGGTCTCAGTTGCGAGTCTGTGGAGTCCAGGTGGAGACATGGTCTGGGGGACTCTGCTCTCATTATTGGATAGATCAGTCATAAAAACAAAACCGAAAACAACTAAGCAAAAAAACACTAGCTAAAAAACAGGAGCCTTCTTTTCCCAGTCATCTGTTCTTAGTCGCTCAGATTGTTTTCATATTTAATCATCAGTGATATGTAAATCAATGTAACAATGAGATATCATCTCATACCACAGAGACTGCACACATCAAAAAGAACAAGAGCAACCAGAGCAGGCGTGGAGAGAGGCAGAAAGGGATGCTCCTTCACTGTGGGTGGGAATGTAGACTGCCACTGCCTTTTTGGAAATATAGTATGAGCATTTCTCAAAAAGCTTGAAATTGGGCTTCCAAATCACCCAGCAATATCACTTCTGGGAATATATCCCCAGGGCCAAAAATCCCACAGCAGAAATGCCATCTGTACTGCTATGTTTATTGTGGCACTATTCACAATAGCCAGAATCTGGAAACAACTCAAGTACCCAAAACCAGAAAATTGAATAAAGGCTGTTGGTCCAATATCAGAAGCTTGCCACAAATGGTTATGGGGGTGGGTAGCTAAGATAGAAAAGGGACCACTATGCCACAACTAGTTGGAAATGATAACTCTGGACAATAAATGAGTGCTGAAAGTAGATTAAAGGATATATAATAACCTTTCAGTACCTGTATTATAAACCATAATGTCCAAATAGAAAGAGAGAGAGAGGAAAAAAGGGAAGTTCCTGCCATAGAGAAAGGCTGGAGGTGGGGGAGGGAGATGGGAGGGAAACTGAGGACATTGGTTGTGGAAATGTACACTAGTGGAGGGATGGGTGCTGGAATATTTTATGACTGAATCCTGGTCTTGAACAGCCTTGTAAGTCTGTATCTCACTATGATTCATTGAAAAGGAAAAGAAAAGAACAGGAAAGAAAAGAAAAGAAGAGAAAATCAGAGAAAAGAAGAGAAAAAAAAAGAAAAAAGAAACAGTAGACTAAAATGAGTAAATGGAAGAACTGGAAATAATAGATATGTATAGTACCCAGTACCTGCTAATTAATGGACCAAATGCTCATTCTTTTCAAGTGCCACTGAACTATTTTACAGTACATGTGACATGTTCGGATATAAGGAGTCTATAGAGTCACAATACATAAACAATTTCAAGGGCATTTTGAAATAACAGTAGCATGGAAATATAAATTAAACATAAAATATAAATTAAAAATATATATTAAACAGTAGCATGGAAATATAAATTAAGTTGGAAAATATTTAAAAATTCAAAGCTGTATATAATAGGTCTAGTAAAGTAAGTAAGTAAAGGCCCTCCCGTTGATCATCGATTTGCTCGAGCGGGCCCAGTAACATCGCCATTGGAGACTTTGTTGTTACTGTGTTTGGCATATCGAATACGTCACGGGGAGCTTGCCAGGCTCTGCCGTGCGGGCAAGATACTCTCGGTAGCTTGCCGGGCTCTCCAAGAGGGGCGGAGGAATCGAACTCGGGTCAGTCATGTTGGCTGCGTGCAAGGCAAACGCCCTACCGCAGTGCTATCACTAAAAACTATTAAATGGTACTTTGTTTCTTTAAATTGTTTTTTATTTTGTTTTATTACTATTACTATTATTATTATTTTAATTTTATTGAATCACTGTGAGATAGTTACAAGCTTTCATGTTTGGGTTAAAATCACACAATGATCAAACACCCATCCCTCCACCAGTGTACATTCCCCACCACCAATATCCCTGGTATAACCCCTCTTTACCACCCTCCCCCTACCTCCATGACAGACATGATTCCCCATAGTCTCCTACTTTCGGGCATTATGATTTGCAATAGGACCCTGAGAAGTCATCATGTTTGTTCCTTTATCTACTTTCTGCACACATCTCCCATCCCGACCGAGTCCTCCAGCCATCTTTTTTTGTAGTGATCCCTTCACTATTCCAGCTGTCTTCTCCCCTTTGCTCATGAGACGGGATTCCAGCAATGGAGCAATCTTTCTGGCTATAGGCAAGGCATCTACTGTCCTTAGGTGTGAATCTCACTTATGTTATTTTATACTACACAAATGAGTGCAGTTCTTTTGTATATTTCCTTCTCTTTATGATTCATTTCACTTAACATGATACTCTGCATGTCTACCCATTTATAAGCAAAGTTCATGACTTCATCTCTCCTGAGAGCTGCAGTGTTCCATTTTGTAAATGTACCAAAGTTTCTTTAACCAGTCATCTGTTTTAAAGCACTTGGGTTGTTTACAGATTTTCACTATTGTAAACAGTGCTGGAATGAACATATAGGTACAGATATCATTTCTATTGTGCTTTTTTTCATTCTCAGGATATATTCCCAGAAGTGGTATTGTGGGGTCATATGGAAGCTCAATTTCTAGATTTTGAAGAACCATCGATATTGTTTTCCAGAAAGGCTGGACTAGTGGGCATTCCAACAAACAGTGAAAGATTGTCCCTGTTCCCCCACATCCATGCCAGTATTGGTTATTTTTGTTCTTTTGAATGTGTTCCAGTCTCTGTGGTGTGAGATGATATCTCATTGTTGTTTTGATTTGCATCTCCCTGATGGTTAGCGATAGGAAGCATTTTTCCATGTGCCTTTTGGCCATTAGTATTTCTTTTTTGAGGAAACTTCTGTTCATTTCTTCTCCCCATTTTTTTGAGGACTTGGAGTTTTTTTTTTTTGTACAATTCTACTAGTGTCTTGTATATCCTGGATATTAATCCCTTATCAGGCTGGTATTGGGTAAATATTATTTCCCATTCTCTGGGCTCTTTCTGTATTTTAGTCACTGTTTCTTTTGAAGTGCAGAAGCTTCCTAGTTTGATGTAGTCCCATTTGTTTATGTTTGCTTCCACTTGCATGGTCCGTGCTGTTTCATCCTTAAAGATGTTTTTAGCTTCATAGTCATATATTGTTCTGCCTACATTTTCCTCTATGTACCTTCTGGATTCATGTCTGATATTGAGGTCTTTAATCCACTTTCATCTTACTTTTGTGCCTGACATTGGACAGAGGTCAGAGTTCATTTTTTGTTGCAGGTAGCTCTCCAGTTTTCCCAGCACCACTTGTTGAAGAGGCTCTCCTTGTTCTACTTCACATTTCTTATTCCTTTGTCAAAGATTAAGTGGTCATATATTTGTGACTCTATGACGTAAGAGCCTGCTCTTTGCTGGGCCTGCTCGAGCAAATCGATGAACAACAGGAGGACCGTGATACAGTGATACAGTGATGACATAATGTTCGACTCTGTTCCATTAGTCTGCAGGTCTGTTTCTAGCCCAGTACCATGTTGTCTTAATTACTACTGCTTTGTAGTACAGTATGAAGTTGTGAAGGGTGATGCCACCCATCTTCTTTTTTCCCAAGGATTATTTTAGTTATTCATGGGAATTTATTGTTCCATATGAATTTCAGTAGTGTTTTGTCTATTTCTTTGAAAATTGTCATGGGTATCCTGATAGGGACCACATTGAATGTGTATAATGCTTTGGGAAGTATTGCTATCTTGTTAATGTTAGTCCTCCCCATCCATGAACAGTGGATATGTTTGTCTCCATTTCCTAGTGTCCTCTTTTATTTCTTGAAGTAGTGTTTGTTATGTAATTTTTCTTTTATAGGTCCTTCACCTCTTTGGTTAAGCTGATACCGAGGTACTTGATTTTCTGAGATACTATAGTGAACGGGATTGTTTTTTAATGTCTCTTTCTTCTCTTTCATTATTTGTATATAAGAAATCCATGAGTGTTGATTTTTTGAGTGTTGATTTTGTAGCCTGCCACTTTAATAAACTGACCTAGTAGCTTTTCTGTAGAATCTTTAGTGTTTTCTAAGTATAGTATCATATCGTCTGCAAATTGTGATAGCTTGATCTCTTCCTTTCCTATGTGTATTCCCTTGATACCTTTCTCTTGCCTAACTGCAATGGCCAGGACTTCCAGTACTATATTGTATAGGAGTGGCGAGAGTGAGCAACTTTGTCTTGTGCCCAATCTTAGAGGGAAGGCTTTTTGTTTTTCCCCCTAAATGGCACTTTGTAATACCATTTAATAACTATTGGATAAAAGAGGACATCAAACACAAAATAAAATTTTCTCAATGAAGACATCTATGAGAAATAGTAAAATGACTATTAAGGGATAAATTCATAGCAATATATATATAGGGTTACATTGGGAAGCCAAAAAAAAAAACACCTCAAATTGATTTTAAAAAGTTTGAGAAACAATAAAAAGAGTGACAAATGACTCCCAAGGTAAGCAGAGCAATGGAACAATAAATGTTTGAACAGAAATCTATGGCTTAGAAAGCAATAAAAACCGTAAATGAAACCAGAATTCATTTAAATTAATGATGAAGATTGACAAACCCTTACTTTCATAAAGAAAAGGTAGAAAACTAGGTCAAAGTGAAGACATTTAACATATACTTAATAAATTCAAAATTTCATAAGATGTTACTATGATCAGTTGTGCCAGAACTATTTTTGGACAGGAATCAGGACTTCAATTATACTGGTGATATTGATGGGTACGGTAGCCATATATCTAAAACATTGACTCAACAAAACTGGAAAATGAGATTGAAGGTGCAACCACTGAAATATTGCAATGTGTCTGTCAGGTTGACTGGTACGGATAGGGAGAGGGGTTGCAGTGGGGAGGAACTATGAGAACACTGATAGAGGGAGATGGACACTAGTGGTCGTATTGGTGTTGAAATATTATATGCCTAAAATGCAACTATCGATTACTTTGAAAGTCACAGTTCTTTAAAAAATGAGAATGGGAACTATTCATTTGCTAAAATTTCCGAAACTTCAGTATTTTACAGAAATAAGTGTTATCCATCCTAAGGGCAGTTATATTCCTACTTGATTCTAGGTTGGGGACCAGAAACCAGAATGCTCTATCCGAGATGGAGTGCTGCTCCTAGGCAGATCACCTAGAAAAAATTCCCCTAAATAAAAACTTTACATCTGCTTATATTTATGTTCAACTAAACCCATATTGATGTTCATATTTGTGAAGCACCCTCAGATATGTAAAAGTCTAATACAACTAAAGAAGTTTGTTGTTCTAATGTTTTACTGATTCTAAACAGTAAATACAGCAAGCTGCAGAGAGCCAGGGCTCTCAGTTCATGAGGCTGATTCCATATGTTTGCTCTCCTATTTCAGTCTGTTTTCTTAATCCTCAGAGTTCTTGCTTCTGGTCTGTTTATCCTGGGCTGGTCCCCAACAATTTTGCTCTGCTAGTGTTACCTTATTAGAGGGCTCATGATGATGACTAAACGGTTTTTCAGTTTTTGTTTTTGTTGTAGTTGAGAAAAAGTCCAAAACCTACAACTAAAAAATTTTAAATCTCTTAATATATGTCAACATTCCTTACACTAATTGGTTATTAAAAAATCATATGAGCAAGTTTGTTATAAGATGTGGATATATGGGTCACTTGTAGAGGTAGACACCTGACTTGCATGTGTTTGACCTGAATTTAATCCCTGGCACTCCTTATTGTCCTCGAAAACCACTCAGGGTTGATCCATGAGCACAAAGTCAGAATTAAGCCCTGCATACAGTAGAGCATGAACCCCCCAACAAAAACAAACAAACAAAAACCACAGAAAAAAGAGAGACATCAATAGAGTACCCATTCATCCAAATTTCTTATGTTTTTTTCTACCTTACTTTTACCTAAGAACTGTCTAACTAAAGTTTGAGGTAATTGTTTAAATTTGGCAATTTATGTCATAAAAAATAATTCTAACTTGAATTTTCAGAATATAATAGTTAACAATTCCAATACTATGCATATGGTCAAGAAACCTTAAAAAAAACTACAGGGAATGTTTCACTTATTTCAGAAAAGTTTTCCTCTTTTCTAGATGAAAGCTTTACTGACAAGGACATTCTAAATCAACAAATAAAGCTCTTTCTGATATTTACAAAGGACTCTCATGTTTTAAGCATGCAAGATATTCTAAAAAGCATTGAAGTTGTGCTTTAAAAATTGCTTGGTTACAGTGGAACCATAATGTGCGATAGTGGCAAAGCCTGGAAAGCTACCTGTGACGTATTCAATATGCCAAATACAGTAAAAGTCTCACAATGGAGATGTTACTGGGTTCGCTTGAGCAAATCGATGAACAATGGGAGGACAGTGCTACAGTGCTAGTGAATCACCGTGAGGTACAGTAACAGAATTACAAACTTTTCTGCTTGCATTTCAGTTATACAGTGGTTGAATACCCATCCTTCCACCAATGCCCATTTTCCACCACCGCTGAACCCAGCATCCTTCCCACCACCCCACCCAATCCCCCACCACCCTGCCCCACCTTTGTGGCAGGGCTTTCCATTTTTCTCTCTCTATCCTTTTGGGTGTTGTGGTTTGCAATAGAGAGGTATTGAGCGGCCATCATGTTCGGTCTGTAGTCTACTTTCGGCACGCATCTTTTAGGTCCTCCCAACATCCTTTACTTAGTGTTCCCCTCTCTATCTGAGCTGCCTTTTCCCCCAGTATGTGAGGTTGGTTTCTAAGCCATGGAGCAGACCTCCTGGTCTTTATCTCTGCTACTCTGGGGTGTTAGTCTACCATTCTGTTACTTTATATTCCACAGATGAGTGCAATCTTTCTATGTGTGTCCTTCTCTTTCTGATTCATTTCACTTAACATGATACTTTGATTTTTGATCCACTTATATGCAAATTTCATGACTTATGTTTTCCAACAGCTGCATAGTATTCCATAGTGTAGATGTACCAAAGTTTCTTTAACTAGTCATCTATTCTTGGACACTCGGGTTTTTTCCAGATACGGGTTGATATCAAGGATATACAAAGCACTGGTTGAATTCCACAAATAGAAAACATCCAACCCCATCAAAAAATGGGGTGATGAAATGAACAGAAACTTTCTCAAAGAAGAAATATGAATGGCTAAAAAGGCACATGAGAAAATGCTCTGATTACTAATCATCAGGGAGATGCAGATCAAAACAACAATGAGATATCATCTCACACCACAGAGACTGGCCCATATCCAAAAGAACAAAAGCAACCAGTGTTGGCGCGGATGTGGGCTGGTGGGAATGCCTATTGTTCAGCCCTTTTGGAAATCAGTATGGACGATTCTCAAAAACTTGGAAATTGAGCTCCCATTTGACCCAGCAGCACCACTCTTGGGAATATATCCTGGAGAGGCCAAAAAAGTATAGTAGAAATGGCATCTGCACTTGTAGGTTGATTATTAGTGTGTTTTGTTTGGCACAACCAGCTGTGCTCAGGATTACTATGATCTGTGTTCAGAGACCTGCCATAACAGAAATCAAGTTCAATATGGAGTATGTGGGATCCAGGCCAGATTGGCTGTGTACAAGGCAAGCACCATACATGCTGTGTTATCTATCCATCTCCATTTTGAGGGTGGGGGCATATTTTGATAGTCTCTGCAAGTAGATACTTAATTTAAATTTTATTGAAAATTTGAATCATTCTTATTCCTATATCCTGCCTGATTTTTGTAGTTGGGACACACAACAGTAAAATGAAAAGTAGTGTTCTAAGTGGACATTTTTGTTTGTTGCATGACATTATGAGAACATTTTCCAAATTTTTCGGTTATTGTATGTTAGCCCTGATTTGTAGCACATAATCATCACACTTGTTTGTTCTTTGTCCATTTTGTCAATGTATTTTAGCAAAAAAACAAATAGGAAATAATATTGAGGCTTTATCTGCATCCAATAATATTTCATTTCATTTCATCATCCTGTTATTCGTCGATTGCCTCGAGCAGGCCCCAGTAACGTCTCTTTCATCCTAGCCCTGAGATTATATTCACAGCTCTTTAGGAGAATGAGACCCATCATTGTTACTGGTATTTGGAATATTTGGTACGCCACGGGGAGTTTGCCAGACTCTGCCCTGTGGGCAGGCTACATTCGATAGCCTGCAAGTTTGTCCAAAGTAGGAATGAGATAATAAGATGTCATAAAAAAAAGTTTTGATAAGATGTTCTGGGATCTGGATTTTATAGTCTCTGAGTCTTGGTCGCTGATGGGATTACACGGCGCCAGGGGGCCAGGTGGTGGGTGTGACCCCCGCCTACTGGGATTTGGAGGATCTGGATGGAGGATGCTCGACTCCAATCCGAGTAGGCGTGGAGGTCTCGGCCCCGGAACCCGCGTGGCTTTGTCCCTCTGCCAGTACCTTCATGTGTGCGGAGAGTGGTCTCAGCATGGTGGTGGCTGGTCCTGGAGGTCTTCAGCTGCCGTAGCCCTGGTCGGGGTGGGGAGGAAAGCTCAACCCGCTCCCCTCCAAGGGACTCCTGGAAGGAACACCCAGGCGCGGGGGCAGAGACTGCACTGCTCTCGTCCGGGATCTGGATTTTATAGTCTCTGAGTCTTGGCCGCTGATGGGATTACACGGCGCCAGGGGGCCAGGTGGTGGGTGTGACCCCCGCCTACTGGAATTTGGAGGATCTGGGTGGAAGATGCTCGACTCCAATTCGAGTAGGCTTGGAGGTCTCGGCCCCGGAACCCGCATGGCTTTGTCCCTCTGCCAGTACCTTCATGTGTGCGGAGAGTGGTCTCAGCATGGTGGTGGCTGGTCCTGGAGGTCTTCGGCTGCCGTAGCCCTGGTCGGGGTGGGGAGGAAAGCTCAACCCGCTCCCCTCCAAGGGACTCCTGGAAGGAACACCCAGGCGCGGGGGCAGAGACTGCACTGCTCTCGTCCGGGATCTGGATTTTATAGTCTCTGAGTCTTGGCCGCTGATGGGATTACACGGCGCCAGGGGGCCAGGTGGTGGGTGTGACCCCCGCCTACTGGAATTTGGAGGATCTGGGTGGAAGATGCTCGACTCCAATTCGAGTAGGCTTGGAGGTCTCGGCCCCGGAACCCGCGTGGCTTTGTCCCTCTGCCAGTACCAATAATATAATAATATAATAATACTTTTAAAAATATTTACCTTTATCAAGCTAGGTATTTAAATTTGGGTATTTAAAAAAACTATATTTCATATATTGAGCCATTCTTATTCTTCTGGAATAATGGACAGTTCATCATACTGTATAGCCCTTTAAAGTATTGTTGATTTGATTCTCTAAGTACAAGTTAAGTACTTTAGCATCAATCTTCATTAGATAATTTGATGCATAGAATTATTTTGTTCTATATCTGTGTTTGTTTGGATATCAGGATTTAATATTGTCCTTATGGAAATTTTTTGAATATTTGTTCTTCAGCTATATGGGAGAGCTTGAGAAGGATAAGTATTAAAAAGATCATTTTAAATATCTGATAATAAAGGTAAGGTAAAGGCCCTCCCGTTGATCGTCGATTTGCTCGAGCGGGCCCAGTAACGTCTCCATTGGAGACTTTGTTGTTACTGTGTCTGATAATATTCAATTTAAAATAAGCTATATTGTCCTGGGATTTTGTTTTGGGATGTCTTGATTATTTCTCCATTGTTTTTGCTACAATCATTAAGTTCAGGTTTTAATTTACTCCCTAATTTAATAATAATAATTTGTACGATTGTAAAATGTGATTTTTTTCAGGTTTTTAAATTTAGCATGACAGTGTTCATAGTAATCTTTTATAATTATTTACATCTGTGTTATTTTATATTATCTGATCAATTATAATTTTTGTAAATATGTTATTTGTAATAATTCTACATTAAGAAATGAATATAAAATTTAATTCATTATACCAATTTAAATAGGTACTCATTTTAATTTGAACATTAAATTATTTTCCATGTCATTATAAATATGAAATAGTAAAGGTAAGTCATAGTAACCAGTAATCTGACTGAATATTATATAATTAGCACCACGGTCACAGTCACGGTCCTCCCATTGTTTATCGATTGGCTCAAGTGGGTCCAGCAACATTGTGAGACTTGTTACCGTGTTTGGCATATAGAATACGTCACGGGGAGCTTGCCAGGCTTTGCCGTGCAGGTGAGATACTCTTGGTAGCTTGCCAGGCTCTCCAAGAGGGGTGGAGGAATTGAACTTGGGTCAGCCATGTTAACTGCATGTAAGGCAAACGCCTTACCCGCTGTGCTATCGCTCCAGCCCATAATTAGCATATGATTCCATTTCCAACAAAAAACAAGAATTAATTTATAATCAAAGTTGCCTTTCGTTGGGGACTGGGATCCAGGAGAGAGATTGTGAATTCAAAATGTATTTCCATAGTTTTGACTAGAAAATTGAAAATAACCTACTTTACAGCTGATACTGCTGGAGCGATATTACAGCGGGTAGGGTGTTCGCCTTACAAGCGGCCAACATGGCCGACCCGAGTTCGATTCCTCCGCCCCTCTCGGAGAGCCCGGCAAGCTACCGAGAGTATTTGATATGCCAGACACAGTAACAACAAAGTCTCCAATGGAGACGTTACTGGGCCCGCTCGAGCAAATCGACGATCAACGGGAGGGCCTTTACCTTTTACCTTTACAGCTGATACTAGCACCATTCCTGATGGTCATGGAAGGAATCTTGGATACTGGTACCACACACAAAGGGTAATGTAAGGAAATGCACTCATGAGTAAGTTGTAAGCTTTAGTAACACATGTAGAATTTGAAGTTGCTCCTTTTAGACATGGCCCAGAAATGCTTGAGAATGAATGTTGACAAATATTTGTTTGAATGAGAAAGTTTTTGTAGATATTTTATAAATTCATCAGAAAAGTTACAGAATACATTTAAGTACAAAAATTCTGAAGTTGCATTTATTGAAGAAAAAGGTAAGTACTTTTTACTTTTACAACCATCTTTTCCCAAGGTAACATAACCGAGGGTCAGGAAACACTTTCAAAATGTAAATTTTCACAAAAGGCAAAATAAAAATGTATGACTCATTTCCCAGTTTTCCAACTATGTCATGTAATGTCCTTCTCCGCTTTTTTCAATAAAGAAATATTGCTTTAATTGAAGTAAACTTACTTAGCAGAACAGGGTGGGTAAGAAACTTCAGCAGCTGAACCTATAAAACCTGCCATGTAAACATCTCAGCCTCACAGTTAATCTCAAAAGAGATACCAAGAAGATGAAACATAAGTACTCTGGTCTTCAGGCTAAAAATGAAGAGGTCTCCTCAGGAGTGTGGGCCAAGAATTATCCCAGTTCTAAACGCCTATACCTTCGAATTCCATAATACTGAATATCACTGATAGCCCCAAGAGTAGCACACCAAATTAGATGACAAAGTAAAATAGAAGCCCACTAAGCTCTGTTGCACTGTAGCACTGTTGCCCCGTTGTCATCGATATGCTTGAGTGGGCACCAGTAACATCTCCATTTGTCTCAATAGTGTGCTAGTGTTGCCCAGTGGTGTCTGCTCGCTCCAGGAACACGAAGTGAGACTTGTTTCTGTTTTTGGCATATAGAGTATGCCATGGGTAGCTTGCTAGGCTCTGCCGTGCAGGCAGTATACTCTTGGTAGCTTGCTGGACTCTCCGAGAGGGACGGAGAAATCCAACCTTGGTCAACTGCGTTCAAGGCAAATGCCCTACCCACTCTGCTGTCTATTGCTCCAGCCCCACACTAAGTTAATAATACTAATAATACAATAATAAAACTAAGCAAAAATAATAACACAGATGACTTAACTAGCAACAAACATCTCAGTAAATCCTCAGAATTACTTTCTAAGCATCATTGTGAAATATAGCAATTTTCACAAATTTTCTTTTACCGAACTATTTTTTGATGATTCCACTTACTATTTTGTTGTAGAAGCAACATAAAATAAATAATTATTTTATGCCGAAAATGGGCAAACTTGAGGAATGCATGGGAAACTCACTTGAGGAATGGTGGAGTGAAGCTCACAGTATAGTGGGGTTGGTGCTAGAACACTGAATGAACCAGGAAACTGTGTTATGAACAACTTTGTAAACCATGGTATTTAAATAAATTTAGAAATATATCCAAAAGTAAGAAAGATGCAGGATTAAGGGAAGAAGAAATACATGTTCAAGAGAAAAGAGAAACTCGATTGAGCAAAAAAGAAAAAAAAGTAGAGACTAGAAACCAGCAAGAATGATAAGCATTCAAATTATAACATTGACTTGAAAAATAAGCTCTGAAGATTTTCATTTTTATTCAACTCTATTCCTATTAAGATTAATGGGAATTTTTATAAGATTGTAAAAATTTCACCAATTATTAGAACTAATACAGTTGTCAATATAAAATTGACATATAGAAATTAGTATAATTTCTCTATATTTAAAATATGTGAAATTTTTATCATAAATAGAAAATTATTCTGATATTCATGTGTGATCACAATAAACCTCAGCAATGAAAATACTCCTGAGAAATAAGAAGGCTGGAGATAACTCACTTTGTAATTTCAGAACACAAATGAAATCTGCAGTAAGTAAAATAGTATTTACTGGAATAAAATAACACACAAAGATACGTAGAAAGTTATCAAAATCCTCACTGATAAATTTTACATTTAGAGTTGACTAATATTTGCCAAAAGAATAAATTATCAGATGACAGGAAGAACTAATAAATGATGCTGAGTAAATTGGTTCTCTCAATGCAAATGATTTTGAAGCACTGGTAGTGGGACTCTGTTAGCGATTACCAGGTTCTTCAATATTTTCAAGAAAATATTGAGTAATAAAGGTACTGAAACTTGAGTTAGAAAATAGAAAAAATTATTGGAAAGAAGAGAAAAGAAAAGGAGCTTCCCTGGTGGGCAGGAACTTAATATAGGACTAAGTTAACTACGGCTTTTCATGTGTGTGTATGAAGTTTTTATGGAAAACTGATTGTTTTTGTTACAGAGAATGTAAGAAAGTTAAATATAAGGGTTTTCCTGTAGAATATTTTAAATGAAAATTGGGCTCTTGGCAAGTGTTACAGAGGACACAAGGATCTAACAAGATCCTTGTCTGGTACCTTAGGTACTTTCCATTATCTTAGCCTTCTGGTGAGTCTAAACTATGGGGCAGAATCTTATGATGGACAATTGTTAACTCCTTGTTTATCAGAAAAAGAACAGGAATTTGCAGGAAGACAAAAAAGTAGGCAAACAAAGCAGGATTGCTCACAGCAGCTGGCAAGGGTAAACTGAAGCTTCAGTCACATGCAAAAGATGCAATTGCATGCCTATTTTATATCACTCACAAAAATTAATTTTAATTGATTTAGACAATAACACACATACATATGCAATTAGTAAAACGTGGAAAACCTTGACTTTTTACACAAAGAGTACAATATCAATAAATTATATTTTTCAAAATAATCAACAAAATGAAAGAACATACAGAATGAAAGCATGCATTTGAACTATTTATACCTATAAGAGATTCCTTTTGTATTTTTTAACAATACAAAATGGCACAGTCACTACTAAAATAGTGTGC
This sequence comes from Sorex fumeus, assembly GCF_029834395.1. NCBI lineage: Eukaryota > Metazoa > Chordata > Mammalia > Eulipotyphla > Soricidae > Sorex > Sorex fumeus. The sequence goes on from NW_026606067.1 coordinate 29,311,576, forward strand.
AAATTTCTAAAGAGTAGATAAACAAAATAAATATAACTTAGACTCAAGAGCAAATTTTAACCAAATTAATTAAAAATAGACAAAAGACACAATATATATTTTTAAGATAAAAATATACATATACTTGGTAGGTACAAAGAAATTTGCTCTGTGCACATAATAATAAGTTTGTGGCAAATTCAAACCGCAATGACTTAACTCACACCTTTAAGATTAGATAATTTTTTTGAAAAGATAGCAAGTGTTGGGCTGGAGCGATAGCACAGCGGTAGGACATTTTCCTTGCACGCAGGCTCTAATGACCAGGGTTCAATTCCTCTGCCCCTGTCAGAGAGCCCTTCTGAGAGTATCTCACCCGCACTGCAAAGCCTGGTAAGCTACCCGTGACGTATTCGATATGCCAAACACTGTAACAACAAGTCTCACAATGGAGGTTACTGGGCCCACTCGAGCAAATTGATGAACAATAGGAGGACAGTGCTAGAGTGCTAGCAAGTACTGGCAAGGTTATGGAGATATATAACCCTTAAAAGGCATCTAAATTGGTGTAGACTTTATGAAAAAAATAGAATAAAAGTTACACAACAACTGTAAAAAGAAAATTATCATATAATACAGAAACTCTATTTGGGGGCTTTAATTTAAAGAAAACAAAGTTAGTTCTCGATACTCCAATTTTTGTCACAGAATATTCACATTAACAATGATAACCAATATATGGACATAAATAAATTTCAACTACAGGTGAATAAAGATTACATATATTTATACATATGTGGACAATATATTGTTATATATATAATCAGTTATTTTTACTGATGTGTATCTATAGTTATGTAGTTTATCATTATAATTCTGTTAGTAATATCATTGGAATATTGTTATTTCCACAAATGCAACAATAGTATATGAAAAACATGGTTATTGGCATTGTAGAATTCTATGTTGCATTATATTGCCAATAATAAGTATACACAGAGTAGTAAAAATATATTTAAAAATACAGTAGTAAACTATGAGATTTTCAGCATCATATTAATATTATGATGCTATGTGTTATATAAATATATATACATGCAGAGGAAAAAGCATCTTAATTTGTAATTCAAATAAACAAAATTCTAATTTTATCTAGGGGCTTGAAACCAGAAAAATAAGTTTAAAAATAAATTCTTACATTCCATTCATAAATACATATTACACACTTAAAGAATTTATTAAAATTTGAGGTCAAAGAAATGGTACAGGAGTAGAGGGATTATTCTTGCATCCTGCCTACCAGTTTGAACTCCTAGCACCATATATGATCTGAGTTTTCAGGGATCACTCAAACATAGAACCAGAGATAGTTCCTGAGCACCATTTAGATATGAATCAATTCCCAAATCTCAACACACCCCTGCCAAGGAAAAGTTAAACAAACACTTTACTATTAATTGAGAAATTTAAAAGCATTTATATTTGGTCAACTATACTGTCACTGTCACTGTCACTGTCCTCCATTGTTCATCGATTTGCTCAAGTTGGCCCAGTAACGTCTCCATTGAGAGACTTGTTATTACTGTGTTTGGCATATCGAATACCTCACGGGTAGCTTGCCAGGCTCTGCTGTGCAGGCAAGATACTCTCAGTAGCTTCCCAATCTCTCCTAGAGGGGTGGAGGAATTGAACCCAGGTTGGATGGGTCAGCTGTGTGCAAGGCAAACACCCTACCACTGTGCTATCAATACATTCCTACATAAATGAAACATATGAAAATAATCCCAAACATGTAGTTTAAAACAATAGAAATCTGTTATATTTTGCATCTATAGACACATTAATTCATCAGAACAAATCTGATTTCACCCAGCCTCTTATGCCTGTCTAAATATTTTTTAGCCATTGCCTAGGAAATCCATGAATCTGGGCCTGGTCTCTTAGCTAAGGTGACTCAGTTATAGTGCATAGCTTCTAACATTATTCTAATTGATAACTTTGAGTGTGTTTTTATAGTGAAGACAAACACATCAATTTTTTATAATCTTATGTATCACAATTGCTAATATACCAAATTGAAGCTCTTCTTGTATCTGAGCTGATATCAAGTTTTATCTCCAGTTGTGGCAAACTATACCACATGCTTCTTTGGAAGATTTGCAAAGTCACATATTGAAGAGTGTGTAATTAATAAAGACAAATATTCATGACCAATAATGTAAGTGAGCTTTGAAATCATGAATTAGATGCTAGAGCAATAGTACAGCTGATAGGGTATTTGCCTTGCATGCTACTGGCCTGAGTTCGATCTTCTACAACCAATAAGGTCACCTGAGCACAGCTAGGAATGATCCCTGAGTGCAGAGCTAGGAGTAAATCATGAGCACCGCTGGGTGTGGCCCCAAAACAAAAAAAATCATGATTGCTATTTTATTTTCTAAATCTTAAACTCCAAGAGCATTATACTGAACACAATTAAATGTTTCATTTTAGCTTTTAATCAATTTACTGATAAAATTGTATATTTAAATTTATTTTAGATAAATAAAGTAAAATACAAGAAAATATTATTTGAAATCTACCATGTATTTATAAAATTACATGTGCCAGGCAGATAGTACAGCAGATAAGGTGGGTGCTTATCTTGTACTTGGCCAACCGAGATTCAATCCAATGGAATCCATATGCATGGATTCCTCAACCCACAAAGAGTAATTCCTGAGCACAGTGGGGAAGTCCAAAAAACAGAACAAAAGACATAAAGACATGCATCAAAGATAGAAAATTGATCAGTAAACTTTCATGTAGGTTATTTAGCATTATAGTTCATTATATTATATTATCATATTATATATTATATTATATTATATTATATTATATTATAAAAACTACACACCCTTCATCTGCACTGTAGCACTGTCATCCTGTTGCTCATAGATTTGCCGGAGCAGGCACCAGTAACGTTTCCACTATGAGACTCATTGTTGCATTTTTTGTCATATCAAATACGCCACAGGGAGCTTGTGAAGTTCTGCCATGCAAGCGGAATACTCTCAGTAGCTTGTCGGGCTCTCTGAGAGGGATAGAAGAATTGAACCCTGGTCTGCCACGTGCAAGGTAAACATCCTACCCGCTGTGCTATCACCCAGCCAACCCTTAAGCTAACCTATCTAATACTGTGAACCTTTGCTTTTGTAGGTTAACTAATCCGTAATGGAGGTCAGGAAGCAAACCACACCTTGGGCTACAAAGGCTTATCTAAGTAGATTTCACGTATAGTCTTTCTCACCAGGATTTCAGAAAAATCCATTAGAACAGTTCTCACTGGCATTAAAATTTTACTAGAGAAATAAATTAGAAAAAAATAAATTTCAAATATATATTTCAAATTTGAGAAATAAAAATCTCATGGCTTAAAATTGGTTTAAGAGAATATTATCTAAATATATTCTAAATTGTACAGATTTTATATTTTATTTATTACTATAAAATGATGATTTTATTATTTATTATTTTCCTAATATTATTTTTGCTTTATTTTGTTATTAATTTTATCAGGAAATTACCCACCAGTGGCAACACTGGTAGCATGATTTTCATTTTACAAGCAAATGTTGATAAAATAAACTTATGATTTATATTTTAAACCATATGGTTTATGTAACTGTATTTTATAAGTACTAAAATGTATCAAAAAATAAACTAAGAGAAGATATACAAAAAGCAAAGTAATTTTATAAAAAAGATTGCTATTTGTCTTTGTAATTGAATAGAGCCGTTAAAAGGAAAAAGTTATAATATTCATAGTTTTGTTATTAAAATATTACAAGTGACATCAGATACATATAAACTAAATGAGAGTACATCTTATTAGAACTCTGGATAATTAAATATGTTTATAGAATAAAAATCAGTCTTTACCAATATAATTTCCATATAAAACCCAAATACTTAAAGGTCATTTTTTTTTTTTTGGTGTTCTGGGTCACACCTGACAATGCTCAGGGGTTAGTCCTGGCTCTACACTCAGGAATTACTCCTGGTAATACTCAAGAGACCCTATGAGATGCCAGAGATAGAACTAGGGTGGGTAGCTTGCAAGGCAAATGTCCTCCCCATTGTACTATCACTCTGGCCCCCTTTAAATTCATCTTGTCTGACAAATTTTGAAATAAATTGGATTTCAGATAGATGCTCCTGCTATTTAATTATGAATCAGTTTGGGTTTTATTTTTAGCTTTTTGGGTCACACTCAGCGATCCTCAGGGGTTAGCATCAAATATATATTTCGATTAAAGCATAAAATTCTAATGACTTAAAATTGGTTTAAGAGAATATTATCTAAATATATTCTAAATTGTACATATTTTATATTTTATTATGAGAAAGCTCTTGGCTCTGCACTCAGGAATTACTCCTGGCGGTGCTTGGGGACCATATGGAATGCTGGGGATCAAACCTTGGTCAGCTGCATGTAAAGGAAAATTCCCTATCCACTGTACAATCACTCTAGTCCCTGAAGCAGTTGTTTAAAGTGATTTGGTTAGTTTTGCATAACAGAAATTAATCTAAGGGATCAAGTTTTGCTAAACATTAATCTTTCCAAACACTTGCTTTGTAAACATGTATACATAAAATACTATGGTGCTCAATTGAATTATTGGTCATATATGCAACAAATTTTTGTGAAGGTACTTTTAGATGTTATGAACATTTAAAGCATTCAGCATAAAGGATGATAACAAACATCCTTTATGATGTGGGTAAGCCACATTAAATCAATTTAAGAACTTTAGAAGTACACAAGGAGGTAAACATTCTACTCTATCGATCATAACATTATGCTTGAGCCCATTCTATGGTTTTGAGATTGCAATATTAACACTTATCAGAATATCTATCCCTTTGGGAATCACTTTGACAATGATAGTTGGAAATCACTCTGGACAAGAACTCAATACTGAAGGGAAGTTAAGAAATATACATATTAACCTTTCAGTGTCTGTATAGCAAACCATAATGTCAAAAAGATAAGAGAAAGAAGACAAGCTCCTAACGTAGAGACAGGCTTGGGGAGAGGGGTGACAGAAGGGAAACTGGGGACCTTTGTGGTGGGAAACGTACACTGGTGAATGGGCAGATGTTGGAACACTTTATGACTGAAACCCACTCATGAACAGCTTTGTAACTGCGTGTGTATCTCATGGTAATTCTATTTTTAAAAAGAACAGAAGGTCTAGTCTACTGAAACACTTTACAGTCTTATGTAGTATGACCTTTCCATCCACTGCATATATATATATATATATATATATATATATATATATCTGTATAAAACCAAATTTTTCCTTTAAACTAAGCTCCACTCACCATTAAAAATATTTTGGTTCTAAGAACCTTGATATAACAGGGTAATATAATCGGGGCCAGTCTAATAAAGGGACAATGAAGTAATGCAACAATAACTGTAGCACTCACTGTAGCACTATACTCCCATTGTTCATCGGTTTGCTCAAGCTGGCACCAGTCACATTTCATAACAAATTGTGAGACTTGTTGGTACTGTTTTTGTCATTCGAATACATTCAAATACGGGGAGCTTGCCAAGCTTTGCTATGCAGGCAAGATACACTTGGTAGCTTGCCAGGCGGAGGAATCAAATCCGGGTAGGCCCTGTGTAAAGCAAACTCCTTACCTGCTGTTCTAGCTAATCAAACATAAATATCCTTTACCTGTTATAATTTGCCTCTTCCTTCTTAGTAGGGTAAAAGTGATATTGATATTATCCTAAGCATGTCTATTTACCAAATTACTGATTATTAAATTGTAAAAATATATTTCCCCTTACTGACTTTTTCTATTTTTAAAAAAATATATACAAAATTTATTGAACATCAGTTTTAATAAGGTAATAATTTATAGTTGACAAATAGTGATAGTTTGACCTATTTTTTTCCTATCTGTATTCCCTTGATACATTTCTCTTGCCTAGCTGCAATGGTCAGGACTTCCAGTACTACATTGAATAGGAGTGGTGGAAATGGGCAACCTTGTCTTGTGCCCGATCTTAGAGGGAAGGCTTTCAGTTTTTCCCCATTGAGAATGATACTTGCTATGGGATTTTGGTAGATGGCTTTGACTATATTGAGGAAAGTTCCTTCAATGCCTATTTTACTGAGAGTTTTCGTCATAAACGGGTGCTGGATCTTGTCAAATGCTTTCTCTGCATCTATTAATATGATCATACAGTTTTTATTTTTTCTTGTCTTGATTTGATGAATTATGTTGATCGTTTTCTGAATGTTAAACCATCCTCGCATCCCTGGGATGAATCCTACTTGGTCATACTGGTCATTGCCAGTATGATCTTTTTAATGAGTCGTTGGATTCTATCTGCTAACAGTTTGTTGACGATCTCTGTGTCTGTGTTCATCAGAGATATCAGCTTGTAATTCTCTTTCTTTGTGGTATCTCCATCTGCTTTTGGTATCAGGGTGATATTTGCTTCATAGAAACTGTTCAAAAGTGTTTTTGATACTTCAGTTTGTGAAAAAGCTTAAAGAGGATTAGAAGTAAGTCCTCTTTAAAGATTTGGGAGAATTCACTAGTGAATCCATCTGGGCCAAGACTTTTGTGCTTGGGGAGAATTTTAATTACCATTTCAATTTCCTTGATGGTGGTAGGTCTGTTCAGGTATTCCAGATCTTCTTGGATCGGCCTTGGGAGGCTATAGGAATCTAGGAATTTATCCATTTCCTCGAGGTTTTCATGTTCGTGGAATAAAGCTTCTCACAGTACTCCCTGAGGATCCATTGCATTCCTTTAGTTTCTGTTCTAATTACCACCTTTTCATTTATGATTTGGTTTATTAGGCTTCTCTCTCCCTTTCTTAATAAGTCTTGCTAGAGGCTTATCAATCCTGTTTATTTTCTAAAAAAACAACTCTAGGTTTTCTTGATCTTTTGGATTGTTTTTTAGGTTTCCATCTCATTAATCTCTGCTCTGAGTTTTCTTGTTTCCTTTCTTCTGTTTGGATTGGACTCCCTTTTTCGGTCATTCTCCAAACTCTTAAACTATGAGGTTAGGTTACTTATGTGTGCTCGTTCCTCCTTCTGGAGGAATGAATATAGAGCTATAAAACCTAAAGATTCTACAAAAGATCTCCTAGAAACCATAGGTCAGTTTAGTAAAGTGGCAGGCTACAAAATCAATACACTAAAGACCATGGCTTCCTTAAATACAAATAACGAAAGAGAAGAAAGAGACATTAAAAAAAATCCGGATCACAATAGTGCCTCAGAAAATCAAGAACCTCAGAAACAGCTTAACCAAAGAGGTGAAGGACCTATACAAGGAAAATTACAAAACACTACTTCAAGAAATAGAAAAGGACACTAGGAAATGGAGACAAACATATCCACTGTTCTTGGATGGGGAGGACTAACATTAACAAGATGACAATACATCCCAAAGCACTATACACATTCAATGTGGTCCCTATCAGGATACCCATGACATTTTTCAAAGAAATAGACAAAACACTCCTGAAATTCATATGGAACAATAAACCCCCACAAATAGCTAAAACAATCCTTGGGAAAAAGAAGATGGGTGGCATCACCCTCCCCAACTTCAAACTGTACTACATAGCAGTAGTAATTAAGACAGCATGGTACTGGGCTAGAAACAGACCTGCAGACCAATGGAGCAGAGTCAAATATTCTGTCATAGAGCCCCAAATATATGACTACTTAATCTTTGACAAAGGAGAAGAAATGTGAATTAGAACAAGGAAAGCCTCTTCAACAAGTGGTGCTGGGAACACTGAATAGCAACCTGCAAAAAAAAAAAAAATGAACTCCAACCTCTGACTAATGCCAGGCATAAAAGTCAGATCAAAGTGAATTAAAGACCTCAATATCATACATGAATCCATAAGGCACATAGAGGAAAATGTAGGCAGAAATCTCCACGACATTGAAGCTAAAAACATCTTTAAGGGTGAAACAGCACTGACCATGAAAGTGGAAGTAAACATTAACAAATGGGACTACATAAAACTAAGCAGCTTAGCTTCTGCACTTCAAAAGAAACAGTTACCAAAATACAGAAAGAGCCCACAAAATGAGAAAGAATATATACCCAATACCCACCTGATAAGAGATTAATATCCAGGATATACAAGACACTAGTAGAATTGTACAAGAATAAAACCTCCGACCCCTCTAAAAAAATGAGGAGAATAAATGAACAGAAGTTTCCTCAAAAAGGAAATACAAATTACCAAAAGGCACATGGAAAAATGTTCCACATCGCTAGCCATCAGGGAGATGCAAATCAAAACAATAATGAGATACCATCTCACACCACAGGGACTGGCACACATTAAAAAAAACAAAAACAACCAGTACTGGATTGGATGTGGGGAAAAAGGGACACTCCTTCACTGTTGGTGGGAATGTCCACTAGTCCAGCCTTTCTGAAAAACAATATCAACAGTCCTTCAAAAACTTCAAAATTGAGCTTCCTTATGACCACACAATACCACTTCTGGGAATATATCCCGAGGATGCAAAAAAGCACAATAGAAATGACATCTGTACCTATATGTTCATCTCAGCATTGTTTATAAGGTAAAGGCCCTCCCGTTGTTCATCGATTTGCTCGAGCGAGCCCAGTAACGTCTCCATTGGAGATTTTGTTGTTACTGTGTTTGGCATATCGAATACATCATGGGCGGCTTGCCAGGCTCTGCCGTGCGGGCGAGATACTCTCGGTAGCTTGCCAGGCTCTCGGAGAGTGGCAGAGGAATCGAACTCGGGTCGGCTATGTTGGCTGCGTGCAAGGCAAACGCCCTACCGCTGTGCTATCGCTCCAGCCCTGGCATTGTTTATAATAGTGAAAATCTGCAAACAAACCAAGTGCCCTAGAAAAAATGACTGGTTAACATCTACACAATGGAATACTATGCAGCTGTCAGGAGAGATGAAGTTATGAACTTTGCTTATAAATGGATAGACATGGAGATTATCATGCTAAGTGAAATAAGGAAGAAAGAGAGGGACAGACATAGAAGGACTGCACTTATTTGTGGAGTATAAAACAACATAACATGAGGCTGACACCTAAGGATAGTAGATACATGGGGCAGATAGATTGCTCCATAGCCGGAAGCCTGCCTCATGAGCCAAGGGGAGAAGACAACTGGAATAGAGAAGAGATAACTAAGAAAAAGATGGCTGGAGGAATCAGTCGGAATGGGAGATATGTGCAGAAAGTAGATAAAGAACCAAACGTGATGACCTCTCAAGGTCTGTATTGCAAAACATAAAGCCCAAAAGTAGAGAGAGATCATGGGGAATCATGTTTGCCATGGAGGCAGGGGGGAGGGTAAGAAAGGAGGGGCATACCAGGATTATTGGTTGTGGAGAGTGTGCACTGGTTGAGGGATTGGTGTTTGATTATTGTGTGATTGTAACCTAAACACGAAATCTTGTAACTATCTCATGGTGATTCAATAAAATTTAAAATAATAATAATAATTTATAGTTGATTTAAGAGAATTAGACACAGTTACATAACTCACAAGCATTATTCAATATTTTATCAACTTCCTCTGTGAAGTAGAATTTTGCACGAAGGAGACGGTGGTCCGATCCCGTTCGAAATTTTGGGACAACAGCGACATCAGTCAGGCAAAACCGTCGATTGAATATGATGTGGTCTATTTCGTTGTGGAATCGTCCACCGGGAGACTCCCATGTCCATCGTTTAGATTCTGCCTTCTGGAACTGTGAGTTACCATGAATGGTCTTGGTCGACATGATGAACTCAGACAGTCTCTCACCCTGTTCGTTCCATTCTAGGCCATGGGTTCCGATGTGAAGTTCTTCAGCTGATCTTCTCGGTCCTATCTTGGCATTAAAATCACCCACAATGATCTTGTAGAAGGTGTGGTCTTCTTTATAGAATTTCTCTAGCTCCATGTAGAACTTCTCGATTTCTCTTTCATCATAATGAGATGTTGGTGTGTAGACAACGAAGATAGAAACTGCAGGCAGTGAGCCACATCTATTCAAATGTAAACGTCCGATTCGGGTTGTTAGGCATTCGAATGAATCAATGCTCTTGGCCAAGTTTGTGTTGACAAGGACAGCGATGCCTCCAACACCTCTTTTATCGCATGTTCCGAGGAACAATTCTTTTCCAGTGTCGAAAACGGCATGGTGAGATTCGTGTCTTCTTGTCTCGGTCAGACCAATGATGTCGTACTTGATCATTCGCGCTTGTACCATCAGGTCCTCGATGGATGCATCTGATGCTAGCGTACGTGCATTGAAAGTACAGACGATCATTTTTGTCTTCCTTCGTTGTGGCAGCCTAGGTCGGCCTTGAGATTTTGTCGGCCTCTCCTTTCTCATCCTTCTCAGTGCTGCCATGTCGGTGAAGCCTTCAGGGTCAGGTGAATGAGACCAGTTGTAGTTACTGGTTTTGGCATATCGAATACACAGCGGATAGCTTGCCAGGCTCTTCCGTGCGGGCACCAAAACTCTTCAGTGCCACCCTCGAGAACATCATGCGACGACTGGAATGGGAAGGAATGGGAGTGAAGATAGATGGTCGGCAACTACACCACCTCCGCTTTGCTGATGACATTGTTTTAATAACACCAAACATCAGCCAAGCGGCACAAATGCTGGCCGACTTTGACCGTGAGTGTGGAAAGGTAGGACTACAGCTGAATCTTACGAAGACAATGTTTATGAGAAACAGCCTTGTTCCTGACGCCCCATTCGCTCTCAATGGAACGACCATCTCCGAATGCAACAGCTATGTGTACCTAGGTCGAGAGGTCAACATGACAAATGACCTGGCACCCGAGCTGCGCAGGAGGAAGAGAGCGGCTTGGAACGCCTTCAAGAACGTCGAAGAAATAGCTAAGAGGATGAAGAACCTCCGGCTCCGGGCACATCTCTTTGATTCCACTATAAGAATAGAAAGAGCTATGCTTGGAATATCACGTTTCACTCAAATGAGAGAACGAATCCGGAGTTCTGACATCCGTCGACGATCAAGGATCAGGGACGCTGTCTCATTTGCCAAGGTGTCGAAAATCAGATGGGCTGGTCACGTAATGAGATTTAAAGACGACCGTTGGACTAGAGCTGTTACTGATTGGATTCCACGGGATGTCAAGAGACCGCGTGGCCGCCCACCTACCAGATGGTCAGACTTCTTTGTCAAGGTCATGAACGATCGGTTTGAGGCCCTCCATGTTCCCGGAGCGAAGAGATGCCATTGGGCTACACTAGCACGCGACAGGGACAAATGGAGACGTTACTGGCGCCCGCTCGAGCAAATCGACGACTAACGGGAAGTTAAGTGATTAAGTGATCAACTTCCAGGAAAGTATAAGAATAATTTATATCTAAAGTATAATGTAATAAACTAAAGAGGGATATGTTTTCTTTTGCATTGTTTTCAATATATCAACAAAGACACAATCTTATATAAATGACTATGAAAAATGACAGTTCCATAAAATGCAAATTCAAATTAAAAAATATATTATTTGAATTATATATCTAAATTATATGTGATATGCATTTCGGCTGACTAAAAGCCTAGAAATTCAAAAAGAAAGACTAAATAATATAAAATAAAATAAACACTAAATGTTACTCCATCTAACACTTTTCATTCAATTTAATTTGTCAAATATTCAGTAAACGGCTATTGCAAAGGCTTTGGAAAGAAAACTAAGTCTGACACTTAAATGTGCTACAGGCGTAGGGAGACTGGACTCTGGCCTGGCCACACGCCACACCACCCCCGCATTCCAGACTCTTGGATCACCAAATCTGGAGTCCAAGGTCTCAGAGAGTTCTGCTTATCTTGTTCTGTGGGTCTTCAGTCGTGCGTGAGTCTCGGCCGGAGCTGCCACGCGGGTCCGGAAAGCATCCTGGAGTGCGGCGATGGCTGGGTAGTGGAGGTAGTGTCGATAGTGGAAGTCTGCCAGTGGGGTATTTATCTGGGTAGGGTGGGTCCTCTGTGCGCAATCTGATCCCTGGGTGGGTGATGGAAGCAGACAGGGCAGGGTAGGGTGGGGCGCCTGATTAGAATCCCTTTGTCACCTGTGGTGGTGGGAGCAAGCAGAGAAACTCTGTCCCTGGGTCCGCCGATCTGGAGTCCAAGGTCTCAGAGAGTTCCGCTTATCTTGTTCTGTGGGTCTTCAGTCGTGCGTGAGTCTTCTCCCAAAGAAGAATAGAAAGAGCTATGCTTGGAATATCACATTTCACTCAAATGAGAGAAAAAATCCCGAGTTCCGACATCGGTTGACGATCAAGAATCAGGGACGCTGTCTCATTTGCCAAGGTGTCTAAAATCAGATGGGCTGGTCACGTAATGAGATTTAAAGATGACCGCTGGACTAGAGCTGTTACTGACTGGATTCCACGGGATGTCAAAAGACCGTGTGGCCGCCCACCTACCAGATGGTCAGACTTCTTCATTTGATCGATCGGTTTGAGGCTCTTCATGTTCCCAGAGCCAACAGATGCCATTGGGCTACACTAGCACACGACAGGGAAAAATGGAGATGCTACTGGCGCCTGCTCGAGCAAATCGCCGACTAACGGGAAGTTAAGTGATTAAGTGATTAAGTGGATCACCAAATATTTAAAGCAAGCATTTAAGATTTTCAGGAAGGTAAAAACCTGGCAGTAAAGTGTTGACTTAAGAGAAAGCAATTAATTCAGAAAGTGGAGGGAATGGAGGGTCCAAAAGAGAACAGCAAAGATAGCTTCAGGCTTTCACTGTTCTCCCCAGGACTTCAGTAGCTGGGTGGGAAGCCCTGACTATATCCCACCACATTCACAGATTGCCTTAGTACCTTAAACTTCCAAGGTGCTGCCACAGATGCCCATGACGAACCTGTCTCTAAAGTACAATTATGCTCATGTGATGAATTAGACTTCAGTCAGTGGTCACCTAGATTTAACCTTGCCTGCTTCCCCTGTTTGTAACACGGGGAAAACCTTGCAGGGATCATGAACTAAATAGGCTTTTTTTTTTTAACCTCATGATTAATGTAGCTTTGGTGTCACTCTGCAAGACATTTGATTCAAACCCTTAGTGAATGCCTTATCATACTTTTCCCTGTTTTGTTCATTCTCAGATTATCATGACTTTATATACATAATTAACTTTCTATTTGTGTGAATATTTATACCTATTGAAAAAAAAACATTAAGAATTGTTTATGCCCTTAGGTAATATAGTTAGATTTTAGAACGCAAAAATTTAGCAAAGTGCCCCCAGGAAAGAATAAAATAGCAAGAAATAATAGAATAGATGACAAATATCTTCCAGTCAGCAGTATGCACCAGGCAAACATGGAATAAAACTGTTTTAGGTATTATAGATTTAGGGGCAGCATGGGCAAAATTTAAACAGGAAACAATCAGGACTTTACAAATATTTTCCCTTTGCCATTACCCTTTAATTGCTTTTGCTCTTTTAATTTCCCATTTTAACACACACACACACACACACAACATACACAAACATACACAAAGTGGTGAAGATTTTGTTGCCTTTAGGGCAGGCAAAAAGAGCATCTTGCCCGGAGCAGGGCAAAGGGAAGGAGGTCCACCCAACCACCACCAGTTTCCAAGGTAACTTGGCCAAGGTCTCTTTTAGGGTAGGATTCATCCTTTCTACTTGTCTCATGCCCTGGGGCCTATAGGCAACTATAGGCATTTTTCAATCTGTGCCAGTAGCTTTTGCTAGGGCTTGTGTGATTGAACTCACAAAGGCAGAGTCATTGTCTGAACCTATCACCAGGGGGAGTCCATATCTAGGAACTACTCCAGGAGCATCTTAGCTTCTACCCCTAAGTCACATGGTGAGTGAGAAAGCCTCCACTCACACTGAGAAGGTGTCTATGAATAACGACAGATATGCCCCTGCTTTCCTGGCTTCATTTCTGTAAAGTCCACTTCCCAGAATGTTCCCAGGGTCTTCCCTCCCTCTCTCCCTTTCCCCCTTGCTGGGATCTTCTTTCCAGTGTTAACAATCCAACAGCGCACACAACTCTCTGCTACATCCCTAGCCATTGTTCTTAGATGGGGAATTCATAGAGCCTTCCTAGGAAAGCTGTCACCTTTCACTGTCCCAAATGGGTAGTCTTGTGCTCACTCTACCAGCTTCCCTCCCAACACTGCGGCCATCCTTTGCCCAAGGCCCTGCATTCATTGCCCCAGGCAGCTTTTCCAGGAACTCCAGATCTTCTCTCCAGTAGCTGGGTGTTTCCTATAGAACAAAGGCCCGAAGGGCGACAAGAGTGGGTGTGGGCCAGCAGCACATCTCTCACTGACCCTCGCACTTCTGTTCTGTGGTTTCTTTGGCCACAGGGTCATCTCTTTGTTGGTGTCCAGAACAATATGTCACAGACACTTGCTCCTGCTCCCAGATGGCATGGAGCAAGTCCAGAATTTCTTCCTTGTTCTTGATGCCTTTTCCTTCAGCTCTGAGCAGTATATATCGGCACTTTCGATATATGGCCCCACGAATGTGGATTGTAACAAAGTGTACCTCTAGATGTTCACCCGCCTGCCCTTGGGCATCCTTAGTGTCTGGGTCAGGTTTACCAGTATGGCCAGGTTCCGTGGGCTAAGGCCCAGTGTTTGATCTGTGGTTATGACTGCTGTTCCTCCATACCACATCCCATCCCTCACAAAACAGCTTCCACAGTGAACAAGGTCAAATGCAGGTGGTCAGTGGGTAGGGGGTATCAAATCCAAACAAAAACATCCTGGCAGTCATAGGTTGTTTCCACCAGCTCATTTTGCAGGAAGGTAGCAGAGTTCAATACATTGGGAGGCTTGAAGATCATCTTCAGCTCATTGAAGAGGAGGGCTTGGTAGCTAGTCACTCTAGTATTGGTCATCCACCTGTCAGGAGGAGTTCTGAGTAGTCTCTCAATGGCATGTGGGGTTGTGATGGCTGGTTTTTGTCCTAGAGTCAGTTTTATGGAGTCCTTGACTAAAATGACCAGGGCTGCCACCATTCACAAGCATGGAGGAAGCCCTGCTGCCACCGTGTGTAGCGTCTTGCTTAGGTAAGTGACAAGTCTTACCCATGATTCAGGATTCCCTTTGCCATGCTCTCTCTCTCACCCACATACAGGTAGTAGGGTTTGTTGATGTCTAGGATGGCCAGCGCAAGGGACCGTAGCAAGACACCCGTCAGTTCTCAGAAAGCCGGTTCGGCCTCCTCAGTCCACTAAAAATCTTTACCGTTTTTAGTGAGCTTGTGTAGGAGGTTCATGATTTCAGGGAACTGGAATATTAAGAGCTGGTGTATGCCACTCTCCCCAGGAATTCCCACATCTGGTGTCTGTTCTCTGGCCTTGGGTATTGGGAGATTACCAGCTCTTGGGAGTTCGAGAGCATTCTCATTCCTTCATGCAGGTCATATCCTGAGTAGGTGACCTTGGTCTGACATAATTACACCATTTTGACTGAGACTTGATACTCATTGTAGGGCCTGCAGCAGTCCCCGGGGTGCTTTCTAGGCACTCTTTGTATGACTGCCACAATGAATAGATTGCCAACATACAGGAGAAGGGTGACCTGCGGGTGGGTTATGATCACAGAGGTCAGCGTACAGAGCCTCATCAAAGATTGTGGGGAAGTTCTTAAATGCTTAAGGAAACCTGGTCCAAGTTAGTTATCCCTGGAACCCATCCTGAGGGTTCCCAACCATTCAAAGGCGAATGAGGACTGCAGTTCTGAAGACAAGGGAATACAAAAGAAAGTATCCTTTACATCAAGGACAGTGTAGAACACTCATCCAGGACCCAATAATGTCAGTAAGATGTAGGGGTTAGATAGAGTGAGATAGTTGTCCCCGACCCTTCTGTTTACCTCGTTGAAGTCTCTCTTTCACTGTCTCCGCTTTCTGAACTGGAAAAAAAGGGGTTTCCAAGAAGACCAGTATGGTACCAAGATTCATTCCCACCCAAGCCGGTTATTGTGTTCCCTGACCCCTTTCTTGGCCCCCAATGGGAGGGGGACAGGTTGTGATGTTGCCTTCAACTGCACTACTTGGGATGGTTGATCTTCTGCCCACACATTTGAGAATCAGCCTTCAGATTCAGGAGTGCCTCAGTGGGGCCTCCTGGGACTCAGGATGTCATGGAGCAGATATTCATCCACTGAGGCTAGTAAAATTTGGACTCGCCAAGGTGGTATGGTCAGGTCGCTTGTGTTTCCTGTGAGCGTTCAGAGTCATGCTAACATCAGTCCCTGTAAATTGGATCGTAGCCCTTAGTTTACGGAGGAGGTCTTGTCCCAACAAGCTGTACTGGCAGTTCGGGAGAACCAGGAACTTATGTTTCACTGTCCCTAATACAATGTTCAGAGTCCTTTCAGTTGTCAATTATGTTCTGCTACTCTGTTAGCTCCTTGACAAGAATTCTCTTCCCCAAAAGCTTTCCCATAAGTTTCTTGAAGGAAGAGTGTTGAGCCCTGGTGTTGGCTGTAAACATTGGTCGATTTACCCCACCCTAATTATAGCCTGAAACTCAGGGAGAGGATCTAAATATGGCACGTTCAGTCCTTAGTGGACAGTGCGCCTGCCTTCTTCTTGGGACAATTCCAGGCCCAGTGTCGCTTTTCCTCACAAAGAGCACATGGGTCTAGATCTTGCAGGGTCCGGCCCTTTCATTCTCGACACAGGTGTCTCCTTGATTTTGTCCTGTTCAATGGCAGTACCTTTATGATTTTCCTCACTTGCCTATCCCCCTTCTTTGTGTCTAGTTATTAAAAGACTTCTCTGCTATACCAATTACTTTTAATAGATTTTTCCTTCAAGGCCCGTCTCAGCTTCGTCCTGATGTCTGGTGCAGGCATGATTTGATTGGAGCAGGTCATCCTCCTCTGGATCATGGGGAGGGAGGACTGCTTCACTTCCTTTTTTCACCTCGCCCAGTCATGAAGCAGGACACAGTTTAGTGGGTACTTTTGGAGAATTCCCAGATGACTCCTTCTAGTGCTCCCTGGCACTTATGATTGGATCCTGGGTGGGCCCTCAAATCTTAGGGTCTATGATCTAAAGAACAAGTACGACACAAATTCGAAAGTTCAGCAGATCTTTATTTTGCACCCAACACAGAGTCCAGATACTGATCGATCAGGGTTGTCTCCTCAGAGGGCCAGCCCCTGTGTTTTCAGCCCCTTTTATACCCTGAACTTCAACTATCAACCAAATCTATTCCCTGATTTCTGGGCATCAGGGCAGATACAGACTTTCCATTTGGGGCAGCTCAAGATTGGCTGCCTTTTCCTGGACCAGTTATTTCAGTTATTTCCTTCACTTCCCCTACTTGTCCCTCAACTGCTGGGATTGGCAGTCATTCCATCTAGGTGAGCCCTATCGCTGAGTAGGGCACCTACTGCCATTCTCTCTCTTTAGTGCCTGGGGAAATCTGGACTGACGAGAGTCTGCAATGAGCACATAAACAGTAAAGACTTTATGAAGTGGTTGTCTAACCACACCTTGGCTCTAGTTGTACTGCTCTGTGAGGGAAATGATCCCTGTGACCTGATTTCTCAGGGAACTGTGGAACCCAGATGGAAGCAAGGAATTGCTCTCTACAGGAAAGTCAGTCCTAGATTCTTATTTAGGCTTTACAGATCTATTGCTTCACCCCACAGAAAATAATTTCAGGGCACAAAGTGACAAAGTGTAAAGTAATAAGTTTCATTCATAGATGATGAGGAAGGAAAGAGAAAAAAAAAACATTCAAGAGAGAAAACAAGCTTCTCCAAAGAGGGGGGAGCCTAAAGTACATATCTAAGGTGGAGATGTGGGCCAATCCTCAGAACAGGGAGACATTCCACTTGCATGAATTGTCTTTATAGATTTTCCATGTGGAAATTTCTATGTGGGAAAGAGTCATTGTTATGTCATTGTCAAGGACAGGGCTTGTAACATTTGGAGTCTTCTTTCATGTCTGTATGATGCCAATGGGTTCACCAGTTGACTTATGTGAAGTGGGGAGAAGAGATGTGGTAGACTGGAGTGGGAATCAGCTGCTTTTACACTAACCACCTCTGCCACCCGGACATGGCTAGAGAGATCTAGCACTGAGAGCCTGGCTCCTTGCAGGAAATGAAAGTCAGCCCTAGAACTTTCCCAGGAATTTGAGATCCCTACTCTTTTTCTTCATAAAGAATTTTTGGTAGGAGATAAAGCAGTGAAGTTAAAAATAACAGGTTTTATTTGGATGTTTTTGGGAAAGAGAGAGAGAGAGAGAGAGAGAGAGAGAGAGAGAGAGAGAGAGAGAGACTGAGAGAGACTGAGAGAGACTGAGAGAATAAGACACTCAAGAGAGAGTGTGGGCTTCTTCAGAGTGGAGAGGGAACCCCCGGACACATCCCAGAATTAGATATAAAGCATACATCTCTAGAGGGGAGATTTCGGCAACACGTGTGCTCCAGCACCACATACACTCGGCCATAACACTTGGGCGCACACAGCATATGACAACATATGTGCACACTTCTTTTGTTCAAATTGGCTTTTGTAGGGTTTCTTTTTTATTTATTATTTTTCGTGATGATTTTTTATTTTTTTTAAATTTTTATTAGTGAAACACTATGAGGTACATCTAAGCTGCCCAAGTGGAGTCTTTTGATAGGGTAGTTGCCAACGTGGTAGAGTTGAGAATGGAATAGAATTGGGGATCTTCTTTGAAACTCCTTAACCTGGCCTAGGGGGCAAGGAGAGGGGGAGGTCCAGCCTTTTCTGGGTCTGTGCTGGTACCAAGTAAAGGTTTTATGAGGCCTTAGTGCCTGTGCTCACAAAGGTGTTTTTTCTAAGACTTGGGGCTATTGATTTTATTACTTCTCAGGAATTCATTGCCATGGGAGGCCCCTTGCTATCTCTCTGCCTGGCTGCTTCACTTATCACCACTTTTTATTTCCTGCTGGAACTTCCCTCTGGAGGATGATTTAGCCTTCTTTCTGTGAGTTGGTGCTAGTTAAAAACTTAATAAGACTTCTGTCCCTGTGTACACAAAGTTGACATATTGTGTCTTGCTATTTTAGGATTAGTGACAGTAACTTCTGTAAATTTTGTTTGACTTTATTACTTTACAAGGATTCATTGCCAGGGGCCCATATTATATACTTGGCTTCCCCAAGACCATGCAAAGTGCCACTTGAATGAATGAATTGCTTTAATGTGTTTCTGTTCTTTTGTGATGGTGTACTTTGACTTCAAGCTCGCTGATTGAATCTTCATCTACTGAATTCTATTTTCGAGCGATTTCATTTGATTTTTTTTTATTTTGGCTACTATTTCTCCTGCTGTGAACTAACTAGAGGACCACATGCCACAGTTTCACTCTACATATTTCTGGGGGGCATCAGGGCCACTCCTGGTAGTACTCAGGAGCAACCAAGGCTATGTTTGTGTACAGTGTTTTATGTGTCACTTGTCACCAAATTTAGACACTAGTACATAAAGGGAATAAATATATTTTAAAACTTTGAGCAATATCTCTGGGTCAGTTTCTAAATTCTTTAGCTAAATAATTTCTTTTTAAAATTTCTTGTCTTTTATTTATTTTTGTTTAAGTTCTCATTTGCTGATTTTCTCATGTCAGTAACTATTGCTAGGATAATTAATTGAAATCTTTATAATAAATCTTCATTACAGAATACATTTTATGAACCAAGTATTCTCCCCAAGGTTTGTGTTCAGCCATCAATGCTGGTGAATTCCTCCCTTTCTTCCTTACCTCTTGCTATATGAATATGTGTGCTGTGGGAGAGAATTCTTTTTTGTTTTTTTTTTAAGCACTTCTGTGATGACTTAGAATTATATTCAAGATCACAAACTCCAAATAACAATTATGTTCTGAGTTTGTGTCTGGTCCTTAGTATTTATTAGTCATTTGTATCCTGAAGAAGGAATAGCACTGAGTGTTAACTGGTTTGGACAATGAGACCGTGTTTGTAGTTTCCAGGATGTTAGAAGCACAGACCTGGGTTTGACTGGAAAACCCAGCTTAAGAGAAAGCTGGGTCCTCAAGCACAGACTGCAATTATTCTGAGATTTCCAGAGCATGCTTTATTTTTCACCTTAGGGATTATTTCTCCGTTGTTACCTAACAAAGGGATCACATGCAATAGCACTTAAGGACCAGAAGAGCATCTGCTTGGCTTGCTTTATTGTACTTAGACATGAAGTAGGAGGGCTGGACAAAATCTGCATGTTTGATAACCTTAGGCAATCATGCCACTTTCCTCAGTTAACAGTGTATGGAGCTCTCCTGAGAAATTTTTTCTCAGAGTGTATTATGGAAGGGAAATTCAATATAATACACATCAGCAATATTGTGATGTCGTGAGAGGTTATCAAATTTTCCTGCTGGTGTCAATGTCCAATCTTGCTAAACCCTATGGATTCTTCTTCAAATTTTAGTTTCCTAAATATATAATTAGGGTGTTGATGCTCAGTGTAGTCACATTTTTATTGCTAATGAAAGAGAAAAACTTCAGTTTCCCCTTGACAGCTGTTGCAAATAGCTTCATTCTACCTGTTCCCATTTTACATATTAAACATTTCTGATAATCCCCAATCTCCTGCATTCTTCTTTAGCAATGACCTAGTATTTCAAAGTGAAAGGATGGAAAACAATCATTCAAGCAAACCACTCCCTTTAAAAAGCCGAGGTGGACATACTAGTTGTTGGAACATAGCTCCAAATATATTAGGCCTAACAATTGAATTGTCCTTTCCCCCTTGCCACAAGGAGCTTAGGTTTATCAGGTTGCACCCATCACAGTGCTCCCGAGTCACCCCCATTCCTTTGTTTATCTGTAACCACTTCTCTATGCTCTCTTCCCCAACCAGTTAATCAGCTTTTACCCTAGTCAGAATCTGTTAATTTGTAAGGTCAGATCCTTCTAGGACACCGAACTTGTATTGTAAGTTATCATTGCCTTTCTCCTCTCCTTATGTCTTTTAAATAGTTTACTTTAATGCAATATCATTTTTGTATAGAAACAGAATGACAGTTAATATTATGCTTTGTATCTTAGGATTTATTTGGCTTTGAATATTATTCTCTCCCGGATATCTGCTTTCCCAACTTAAGCCTCAGTTGCCCTTACTTCCTAGTGTCCCCAAAAGCAGGGTCCTGACGAGGGACTAGATGGAACCAGGGCAAATGATAAGCAATGTGCTACCCTGGCATTGAGATGGGCCAGGCCAAAGTGCCATGATTCTTAACTATAAGTTAAGAGTTTTATCATAGACAAATGCTGTCATGACCCAAAAGTAACAATGAGACTAGTACCCTGCTATGGATAGGAAAGACTATCTGGCCTGATCACTGTAGTCTGAGATTGAGATTGCCCTAGGAGAGCAATTCTATAAGCTTAAAGTATCTATTATTGTGTCCATACAAAATGATTAATATTATGTATGCTTATATGTTTGTTGGACGAAGAGAGGAGAAACACACCCAGGAGGTTTCATTCTAGGGTGGGTCGATCTGCTAAATGAGAATCTGTCCCCTATTGATTATGACCACACCTGTAATTTTTACCCCAACCTGTTGGGGCTGGACTGAGCTGTCAGGGTGAGCCCATGAGACTGCACTATACAATGGGCAGGAACATAGGGACCCATGAAAATGGGCAAGATTTCTCTTGTGTCTTGACTAGTTTGGATCAGGCTGAATATTTTTCCTCTTCAAACTTCCTTCAGTAAATAATTTCAGTATATTGTAAGGGACAGTTTTCCTCTTCTCACAGAAACCTGGCTCGTATTTGACCTGCAGATCTCAGGTGCTAGCCAGGCCTGATCTTTGGGATGTAGATTCCAGGTTCTAGCCAGGCTAGTCTTTGGGATGCAAATTTCATTGCTTGTAGCCTGACAAAGATTTCAGTTTTGGTTTTGTATCTTTCCAATTACTGGCCTCCAGACTCAAAGAACCAATGTATGTTTTGCTGCCTCAAGGTTCTTTCTGTAAGTCCTTTTGATGACATCACTGCATTGTGCCCCTTAGAGGTACCATGATCAACAAACGGAGATTTCAGGACTTTCTACAGGGGTCACAGGTCTGAGAGAACCTGGGCCCTCCATGACATAAATTTATTTCGTGTTCCTTGTCTTAATGCCTCCGACTGAATGAACGTTCATGCAACACCAACCCCTCATACTGGGGGATATAATGAGACTCTAAGAGTGGGCTGGGGGAGGCAGAAGAAAGACAGGAGTGAATGGAGAGTGGGTTGGAAAAAACTGCAACTAAGACCAACCAGCCTGGCCCTCGTTTCCTTCTTTCACCTTCCCATCGCCATCAACCTCCCCAGGGTTGGGGAACCGGCGTGAGATTACGCCGGTGGCAGGAGAGATAGAGCCGCTGCTATCTTTTTGTGTTTACACACTAGGGACAACATAAATTTCAGGCTGAAAAAGATTCGAATGCACAGCAAAGGCTATTTTTCAATAATCAAGAGATACGTACATCAGAAAGAAATCACACTCATAAACATATATGCACCCAAGTAGGGGTCAGGAAAAATACTTAAAATAACTGCTAAATAGACTTCAAGGAGGATATTGATAGCAACATAATAGTAGTCAGACTTCAACACAGCACTATCACCTCTTGATAGACTAACAAGACTAAAACTCAGTAAGGAAGTGCTGGCTTTGAAGGAAGAAAAGGAAGACAGAGGGCTAATAGAAGTATCCAGGATCTTTTATCCCCCAAAAACCAAATACACATTATTTTCCAGTGCACATGGACCAATTTCCAAGATAGACCATATGCTGTGCCAGAAAACATACCTCACTGGAATTAGGAAGATAGATATCATATCATCTATCTTTTCCAACCATGATGCACTGAAAATAGAAGTTAATTACGCACAGAAAACCATAATCACATAAAACACCTAGAAATTAAACGGCTCAATGTTGAACAAACAGTGGGTCAAAGAGGAAATCAAGGAAGAAACCAAAACACTCCTGACAACAAATGAAAATGAAGATACAGTATACCAGAACTTGAAAACAGCTAAAGCAGAGTTAAGGGGAAATTTTATAGCTCCACTTTTATCAAGAAGGAAGAAAGGGCCCACATAAACAACTTCACATCTTAAGATTCCATAAAATGACAAGCAAAAAGCACACAAACAAGGCAGGAGGAAATAAATAATCAAACTTAGAGCAGAAATTAACGACATGGAAACCCAAAAAATAATCCAAAAGATCAATGAAACCAAGAGCTTGTTCTTTGGGAAATTAAACCAGATTGATTACCATTAGCAATATTAACAAAGAATGAGAGAGAAACCTAATAGACTGAATCAGATATGAAAAGAGGGATATCACAACAGAAACCAAAGAAATTCAAAATATTATCATAGATAATTATCATAGATAATCACTCTCCACGTGTCCAGACAGGCCTCATGCATGAAAGAACTGGCAGAGGAACCCAGGCATGCGGGTCCCGGGGCTGAGGTCTCTAAGTCTACTTGGATTGGGACTGGGTCTTCTCCACCCAGACACCCCATCTTTCAGTAGGTAGGTGTCACACCCACCAGCTGCTGCGAGCGCAGGGTTGGTCCCCTCAACAGCCAAGACGCAGAGACTATAAAACCCAGCTCTCGGAAGTGCATGGCCGCATCTGTAAATTAAAAAAGTAATCAAAACTAAAAGCCAAGGTCCAGATGGATTCAGTAGTGAATTCTTTCAAATATTTAAAAAGGACCTATTGGTGCAAAAAAGCACAGTAGAAATTATATCTGTACCTATATGTTCATTGCAGCACTGTCCACAATAGCCCAAATCTGGAAACTATGGAAGTGCCCAAGAATATATGACTGGATAAAGAAACTTTTGTACATCTAGAAAATGGAATACTATGCAACTGTTAGGAGACATGAAGTCATGAAAGTTGCTTAGAAGTGGTTACACATGGAGAGTATCTTGCAATGTGGAATGAGTCAGAAAGAGAGGAAGAGACATAGAAGGACTGCACCCATTTGTGACGTATAAAATAACATAACACGAGACTGACCAACACCCAAGGGAAGTGGATATAAGGGTCAGAAAGATTGCTCCATAGTTGTAAGCTTATCTCATGAGCAAGCAAGGAGAGGACAGCTGGAATAGAGAAGGGATCACTAAGAAAATGAAGGTTGGAGGAATCGGTCGGGATGGGATATATGTGCCAAAAGTAGATGAAGGACCAAACATGACACCCTCTCAGTATATCCATTACAAACCATGATGCCCCAAAGTAAAGAGAGAGTATGGGGAACATTGTCTGCCATGGAGGCAGTGAGAGGGTGGGGTATCCTGGGGATATTGGTGGTGGGGAATGTGCACTGGTGGAGGGATGAGTGTTTGATCAATGTGTGATTGTAACTCAAATATGAAAGCTTGTGACTAGGTCTCATGATGAATCAATAAAATTTTAAAAAATAAAATAAAATATATAAAATATAAAAAGGACCTATTGCCAGTCTTTTCAACCTTTTCCAGAAAATTAAAGAAATGGAAACACTATCAAACTGTTTCTATCAGGCACAAACCACCCTAATACCCAATGCAGATAGAGAAACGACAGAAAAAGAAAATTACAGACCGATATCCCTGATGAACATGGATGTAAAGACCCACAACAAAATCTTATCAAACAGAATCCAACATCTCATCAAAAAGTTAATACACTATGACCAAGGGGAACTCATCCTGGAGATAGAAGAATGGTTTACACAAGCAAGTCAGTCAACATCATCCATCATATCAATAAAAGAAAAAATAAAAAACACATGATTATATCAATAGACACAGAGAAAGCAATTAACAAGATCCAGAACATATTTATGTTGAAAACTCTATGAAAATGGGAATTAAAAGAACTTTCCTCTATATAGTCAAAGACATCTAACTAACAAAAGCCTACTGCAAGCATTATTATCAATGGGGAAAAACTAAAAGTCTTTCCTCTAAGATCAGGGATAAAACAAGGATGCGCACTTTTGCCACTTTTATTCAATATAGTACTGGAAATACTTTGTTATAGAAGTTAGAAAAAAGATATGAAGTGCATCCAGATATGAAATGAAGAAATCAAGCTCTCACTCTTTGCAGATGACATGAAACTATAATTTGAGAACCCTAAAACAAAAAAGTTCCTAGAACAATAGATTTGTAAAGTCACAGGCTATAAAATCAATACCCTGAAGTCCATGATTTTCCTATATGCAAATTGTGAGAGAGAAGAAAGTGATATGAAAAAAATAATCTCGTTCACAATTATGCCTCAGGAACTCAAGTGTCTCAGAATGAGCTTAACTAAGGATGTAAAGGACCCATACAAAGAAAACTAAAAACCACTACTTCAAGAAATAAAAGTGGACATGAATAAATGGAAACAAATCCCCTGATCATGGATTGGGAGAACTAACATTGTTAAAATGGCAATATCCCAAAGCATTATACAAATTCAATGTGATCCAAATGAAGATATCCATGAGATTTTTCAAAAAAATTGATAAAAATTTCTTGAAACTCATATGGAAAAATAAACCCACATGAATAGCTAAAGCAATTTTGGGGGGGGTATGAGAGACATCATCTTCCCTAATTTCAAACTCTATTACAAAATGGTAATGATTAAAACAGCATGGTATTGGAACAAAGACAGATCCACAGACCAATGAGATATGGTTGAGTGTCCTTACACACACCGTCAAACATATGATCATATAATCTTTGATAAGAGAGGAAGAAATATAAAGTTGAGCAAGGAAAGACTCTTTAATAAATGGTGCTGGCATAACTTGACAGCCACATGCACAAAAAGAAAAAAAAGGCTCAGACCTCTACTTAACACCATGCACAAAATTCAGATCAAATGGATTAAAGACCTCAACATCAGACCAGAATCCATACAGTAGAATGAAGGAAAGGTTGGCAAAACCCTCCATGATAGTTAAGCTAAACGTATCTTCAAAGATGAAATGCTACTGACCAAACAAGTGAAAGCAAATAGGGCTATATTAAACTAAGAATCTTCTGCACCTCAAAAGAAACAGTGACCAGGATATAAAGGCAGCCTATGGAATGGAAATGATAATCACCCAAATACCCTCCTGATAAGGGGTTAATATCAAGGATACACAAGGCACTGATGGAACTCTACAAGAAAAAAGCATCCAATCTATCAGAAAATGGGGGAATGAAATGAACAGAAACTTTCTCAAAGAAGAAATATTAATGGCCTAAAGCCACATGAAAAAATGCTCTTCATCAGGTGGATGCAGATCAAAAAAAATATTGGATATCACCCACATCACAGAACTGGCACATATCCAAAAGATTAAAAGCAAACAGTGTTAGCGAGGATCTTGGGAGAAAGGGTCTCTCCTTTACTGTTGGTGAGAATGCTGACTGGTTTTACCTTTGGGGAAAACAATATGGCTGTTTCTCAAAAAACCGAGATAGATAAATCCCATTTGACCCAGCAATACCACTTCTGGGAATATACACTGGGGGCCCCAAAACACACAGCAGAAACACCATCTGCATTTCTATGTTCATTGCAGCACTTTTAACCTTATCCAGAATCTGAAACAAGATTCAGATGAACAGATGCCCAAGAACAGATGAATAGATAAAGAAACTATGGTACATCTACACAATGGAATACTATGAAGTGTTTTACCCGGGTTTTCAAGTCTCAGTGTGAACATACACAGAGTCAGAGAGACAGCAATGCAAGCACAAAGGAGTTTTATTCCAGTTAGCCAGGGTCAACCATCTCACCCACAAAAGTGGTCTCTTAATAGTGACCTGTCATACAAGAGCAA
Source organism: Sorex fumeus (assembly GCF_029834395.1). NCBI lineage: Eukaryota > Metazoa > Chordata > Mammalia > Eulipotyphla > Soricidae > Sorex > Sorex fumeus. The sequence goes on from NW_026606067.1 coordinate 29,338,467, forward strand.
GCAGTTTATATAGATTTTGGTTACATAAGCATCACATGCCTTTGGTTTCTCCTAGAAATATTTTCTTATCCGCTATATAGGGCAATTGTGGCAGTTAAGGGCACAGGGAAGGGTACAGGGTTTCTCCTAATTGGACAGGGCCACATGTTAACTGAAGGGGCAATTTGGGGCTTTTCATAGAACTGAGCCCGTGTCTGGGTGAACATCCTTCTTCTGCTGCTGAGAATTAGAAACGCAATACTCAGCAAAAGGAAAAGGAAGCCTTGCTAGTTTAGTAGCCTGGCAGGAGCCTGCGTTGATGTTGCCCTTGCCGCACATTCCACAGTATTAAATTTAAGGACATCGATGTTGAGATGTTAAAAATCAAAGTGAAAAACTCAAGCGTGACAGTTAATGTAAATTGAACCGAAAATATTATTTCACACTCTAAAAAGTGACAATAGAATACAGTTCAATATCGAGCAAATCCTTCGGAAGAATAAGGGTTTTGCCTTCATATTCTGTACCTAAATAAATGAATAAATAAATATAGTCATAGAGCGTACTTAACAAAGAAATAACAAATGTGCAAGGAAAACAGAAATTGAAGATTCATCTTCAGCTATTGATCGTACCACAGAGAGAGAATGGGAGAGAAATAGACAGGTGCAGGACCAGGTATCCTTGGGACGATGGTGGAGGGAAGTTATATTTGCCTTTTAACCATTTTTATTTTACTATTGATTCAAGGAGATTGTCCAGTTTAATACTCCTTATGTTTTGAGAAAGAGAAAAAAAAACACCAGTAAGAAAGAGAATCCACTCTGGTGGAAGGTAGAGTGCTGGAATGTTTTATGCATGAAATTCTTTCATTAATAAGTATTGTAAACCATGCTACTTAAAATTAAATCTAAAAATATCTAAGGCAAATTTTAGTAAAATAAGAAAAGAAAATATAATAAACAAGCATATTATAAAATGTTACAAGCTTTTTATAGCATAACTACATAAGAATTTAGATAGGAGAAATTTTTTGGTATTGCTTTTTGAGGTCACACCCAGTGGTACTTACTCCTGGTTCTGCACTCAGGGATCACTCTTGACAGGCTCAGGGGAGCATATGTGGTGTCAGGGATGGAACCCGTGTCAGCCATTTGCAAGGTAGTTGCCCTGACCAATGTCTTATTGTTCCAGCACCTTAAAGGATAGTTTTATATTAAGAATGAGATACCTCTAAATTTGTTTCTCTGTATGACTTTAGCTAATTGGGATATTTTTATTGTTCTATACAAACTTTATTATTGACCATTCTAAGTGCTAGTTAATCTGATCAGAACTTAGATTAGGATTTAATTGAATATGTATAATGATTTAAATTGGATGGTAATTTGGTAACAGTATTTTTTCCAATTCGAGGACATGGAATATTTTTCAATTTCCTATAGTCTTGTCTTGTTAAATATTTTATAATGTTCATGGTAAAGATATTTTACGTCTTTCATTAAGCTGATTCCTTGGTAATTGAAATTTTGTACACTGTTAAAAATGAAGGAGATATTCTGATATTTTTTAATTCATTATTTACATGTAGGAATGTGATAGATTTTTGTGTTTTGACTTTGATATCAGCTACTTTGCTGCATTGGTTTACTGTTTCTAGAAGTTTTTTATTATAATCTTTAGTAGAATCTATGTATGTTATTTTTGTTAAAATTTCATCTTTAAATTTTATTTTTATAAAATAGTTCACAAAATTTGATTATATTTAATATTTGAACACCAATCCCACCAGCACTACACCCTTCCGACTGCCATATTTCTGATGTTTCCATTCCGAATCCCAAGACTGCTTCAACTCTGAACTGAAATAATTTATTTTTTATTGTCTATTATGAATAAACTGCTGAAAATGATCCATAAAAGTTTCCTTAGAGGAAAGTGTGTGAAGATTGTAGTATTTCACCCAGGGGTCATTAATCCCTTCTATAAGAGATTAATAACATAATGTTAAAGGTTGAGCCTTATGTACATATCTATATATCCATATCTGTAAAATATATTCTCCTCTAAGATTGGTGGCTCTCTACTTTAAATCCCATCAAATGTGATGTGCTACTCATGGAGTATTAGTGGTATGAGGTGAGATGTGAATGCGGCCATGCAGTTAAGGAATAGGTTCACTTATGGGTGAGGCTCGGCCCGAGTATGTGGAGAGCACCTTAAGCATGGTGGCAGTTGAGTTCTAAGGTTTCTGGCTGCTGGGACTGGCTCTTTGGGGTAGGGTGGAGAACTCATCTTCTCCCCTCTGGGTTGCCCCAGATGAAACAGCCTGGTGCGGGGCCTGATACCATAGCTATGGCAAGTCGTTTTATGCTCTTACAAGAGATTTATAAGGAGTCTCTGGATCATGGCCATTGATGAGATTATCTGGCACCAGCCAGAGGTGACTTGTGGGCGTGACTGCTGAGTTGCCTGAAATAAGGAGACATAGGGAGAGGTTAGCCATTCTAGGTTCCACTGAATTTTCAGTCACAAGTCCCACATACTTGGGTTTTCTGCAGATTCACTTGTGGGTGAGGCTGGGCCCAAGCATGTGGAGAGCAGCTGTGAGCATAGCAGCGATTGAATTCTGGAAGTTTTCAGCTGCTGGGGCTGGCTCCTAGGGGCAGGGAAGGACCTCACCTGCCCAACTCTGGGTTGCCCTGAATGAAACAGCCTGCCACAGGGTCTGTGGCATGTCTATGGTGTCTATGTATGTTATTGTGTCATCCGTAAATAATGATAATATTTCTTTTTTAATTTGAAGTTCTTTGATTTTTCTGTATTACTGATTTCTAGGACTTATAATACTGTATTGAAAAATGTGGAAAGAGAAGAAATGTTTGCCTTGTGCCTAATACCAGAGGGAATGCTCTAAGTTTCTCACCATTGAAAACTGGCTGTGAATTTGTTAGAGATGATCATTACTATTTTGAAGTGTTTTTACACCCCTATATTGTTGATTTTTTTTGAATGAATGTTGAATCTTGTTGAACGCTTTCTCTGCATCAAGTGAGCATACCATTTCTACCTTTCCTTTTACTGATGAGGAGCATTGAATTAATTAATTTGCATATGTTAAATCATCCTTGTGTACCTGAGTTCTATTTAATCACAGCATGTGATCTTTCTGATACATTGCAGAATTAAATTTATTAAGATTTTGTTGAGTGTTTTTAACATAATTGCATTAAATAATATCATAAGAGGCTGGAGCGACAGCACAGTGGGTAAGGTGTTTGCCTTGCAAGTGGATGACCCAGATTCGTTTCCCAGCATCCCATATGGTCCGCCGAGCACTGCCAGAAGTAATTTCTGAGTGCATGAGCCAGGAGTAACCCCTGTGCATTGCCGGGTGTGATCCAAAAAGAAAAAAAAAGCATCATAATTTACAAAGCTATCCATAATTGACTTTTAGACATCCTATGTTCCAGTATCAATTCTACCATCAGTGTCATCTTCCCTGTACCAGGTTCCCAGGCTTTCTCCAAACCCCATTCATTATTCCCAGCTTTCCACCTGATGGGCACATTTCTCAGTTTGGTTTTTAATGCTTGGTTTTCTAGTTTGCAGTGCTGCTCACTCTCTGGTTTGGATGTTTGTTACACCATTCCTCCATGCCACTGACGTGCTGGGTTACTCTGCTTGCTGCTTCCCACATGGCACTTCTATGACTTCACCACCCTTGATTTCTTTCCCTCTATTTTACCTTCCTATACTCTGGGGTCAAGGTTCATTTAGGCATCTCCTTTCTCAACTATTGCATTCCTTTAGCCAGTTATTTGATATATCACATATAAATGAAATTATTCTGTGTTTCTCTTTCTTTTGTGGAGGATTTTAGTATCAATGTTATTAGGGAAATTGGCCTGAAATATTCATTTTATGGTATTATTTCTATAATCATTGAATGTAATGTAATGTTGGATATGTAAAAAATGGAAGGATTTCTGTTTCTTCAATATTTTTATAAAATTCACCAATCAACTTATCTGGACCAGGGATTTTATTCTTGGGGGAGATTCATAATTATTATTGCAGTGTCCTTGCTTCTGTTCATAAACTGTTCAGGTTCTCAGTTTCTTTCTCTTTCAGTTTGGGAGCTTTATGGTTCAGCTTCTTCAGAATAATTATTTTAACTCAGCTCAGTAAATGGGTTTACTTTATATAGCACAGTGAAAGCATGGATTTGGGTTGTTTTGGTTTTTTGTTTCCTTGGGCCCCACCGCAGGGTGCTTACAATTTATTCCTGGCTCTGTGCCAGAAAACACATATGGCAATGCTCAGAGGAACCACATGTGGTACCAGGGATTGAAGTTTGGTGGAACAGAGATTGAACAATGAGCTAATTCTGGTTTGAGAGCAATAGCACAGTGGGTAGGGTGTTTGCCTTGCACACAGCCAACATGGCCGACCCGAGTTCGATTCCTCTGCCCCTCTAGGAGAGTCCGGCAAGCTACCGAGAGTATCTCGCCCGCATGGCAAAGCCTGACAAGCTACCTGTGATGTATTCAATATGCCAAACACAGTAACAACAGAGTCTCCAATGGAGATGTTACTGGGCCCGCTCGAGAAAATTGATGAACGACGGGAGGACAGTGACAGTGACAATGACAACATATGGTCCCCAGAGAACTTTCACACAGAGTATAACCTGAACAAATGAACTAGAACCGTTAAAAACAAACAAACAAACAGAAACACCCTAGCTTGAAAAGTGTGATTGTTTTTTCATGTTTTTAGCATGTTCATCTTCCTCACACATACATTCCTATCATCAATGGACAATTCCTAATGCAATACATTTTCACCAGCATATGATACTATTAAGGATCTAAATTTTGACCATTTCAATTGGCATTCTCCGTGTAAAATTTGTGATTTTTTTTTTTGACCACACTCGTGTTACTCAGGCCTTAGTCCCAGCTCTGTGTTCAGGTATCACTCCTTGTATACTGGTTGAGGAGTAGCGTGTGGGGTACTAGGAATCAAATCCTGCGTGGCTGTAAAACCACACTAGATAGCAAATTATATTGTCTTAGATTGTCCTTGTTATTATAAATTAAGGTTCAAGAATAAGGTATAATATGAAATATTATCTCTTTTCTTTTGTTTATTTTATGGGAAAATACATCTGACAGTACTCTGCTTGGGGAAATATACGTGGCCCCAGGTTGGATGTGAGAAAGGCAAATATCTTACCCACTGTAACTATCTCTTTAGACTGATCATTTTAAAAAAGAATTACTACTGTTAGAGAGGAAGTACTGTGGGTAAAATGCTTGGTTTGGCTTTATCAAACCCAGGTTTTATGCCCAGCATCATATTCATAAGTGATACCGAACACAGATCCAGGAGTAAGTCCTGAGCATGGCTAGATGTGGCCACATAATAGAGAAAAAAGAAAGAGAGAGACTGAGAGACAGAAGTAAGGAGAAAGGAGAAAGAGTGATAGAAAGAAAGATAGAAGAAAGTAAGAAAACAAACAAGAAAGCAAGCAAGAAAGAAATTAAGTTATTCAACATCTCTTCTGTTTCCCATAATATTAGACAAATTGGAGAAAAATAAAAACAATGCATGATACTATTGTTTGACTAAATCTTGATACTTATAAACCAAGATGAAATGAATAAAAGATAGCAGGATTGCTAGGAAAGATAGAATGACAAGCTGCACAACACAGATTATTAGGTGACTATAGAACAGAATTTGTAATGTAAGTAGAAGTTGGAGTACTTGGAGTACTAGTTCCAATAAGTAGTGCCACGTGAAGAATTGAGATAAAAAAAAACTCAGGTATTTTGTAAAACTCAAAAATTCAAAATGAAACTCTACCAGTTTGCTTTATTTCCTGGTAGGTTACAAATTTAAGATTTGGAGCTGTTTTAAAAATCTTGTACTAGAGCCATAAAATAATACATACTTTAAACTTCATATAAATTTAGGGGAAATGGAAAGTTCAAAATCATATAAAATTGAATATAAGTGATATAATATAGTGTACTATATCAACATATATATATATATGTACTACAGTAGTTACTTTACCAGATGAGAGATTTTTTTTCCTGTGAATTTTATTTCATTTTCTCATAATTGTAATTTCATCTTAGAATTTACTTCAATTAGTACTCTTAAACCAACTCTTTTTCATCATGATAATGAAATATTTTGTTAAATTAATCTATAAGCATTGTTTTCATCATACCAATGTTAAACATTGCATATAGCATGGCATAACTTTTCCTTAAAATGACATTTTAATGTTTACATATTGCTAATAAAACCTTTGTCTTCTACTTTAAAAATATTTTACAATGTATAGAGTTATCCTGAGATAACCTTGGGTCTACATTTGATTCACTCATATGATTTATAAACAATACCAATAATTTAGGGCTCCTCTGATTTATCTGTACTTTTGGGGAAGGAGTTCCATCTAAAAATAAGTTGGTGGTTTTTAAAAACAAGACTACATCCCACATCCCTTTGCTGAGCAGTTACAAGTCATAAAACAGAAACAGGAATTATTATTTCATCTACCTATATGTTCCTATCATAGTCTAGAGCCATCTGAAAGGTAATGCAAAATCATTATTGTTAAAAATAATGTTATTAAAATTAGACAGATCACAGAACAAAATACAAAACTATATAAAAAGACAAACCATTGGAGGGGTCAGATAGATGACAACAGAGCATGTTCTTACCTTTCATGTGGTGTACCAAGGTTGGTCCCTGGCATTCCAGGGACCCCTAAGCACCACCAGTAGAATTTCCTGAATGCAGAAGGCTCTAGACTATGATAGGAACATATATATAGATAAACTAATAATGTGACCCCCCACAACACACACTCACACATATACAAACACACAAAAACACAAAGACAAATCATCTGAGAGTAGTAATATAAATAGAATGACTCAAATAGAAGGGTAGGAGGAAGGTCATATAGATGACTTCTTTTAATGAAACTACAAATTATTTTAAAGGTCAATAAGTTTGCCATATGCATGATAAAGTGTTGCATCTTTCTTGATGAAATGGCTAAATAGTTTGTAGTATAATAAACATTACATGATATAATCCAGCAATAAAAATGAATGAACTGAAATTGTACACATTAATATGAGTGATTTTTTGAAGATGGCATTTTTGGAAGGACAAGTTACAAAATAATTAGGATTATATACATATTTTGCATGCAATATTATTAAATAGTACCTATGTTTCAATTTAATATATGTTTACTATATAAAATATAAAATATGCAAATGTAAATATTGGACTCTCTAGGTGCATCCATGTCAGGTCACAATGCCTAATATTTCTTTGTTCCTTAGGATGTAATTTTGTCCTCTGCACAGAACTAACCTCTCTCTTTTTTTTAAATGTCATTATTTTATTTAGGCACTGTGATTTACAACGATTTTCAGAACACATTCCAAATTCTTGGGGCAAGGTGTTAGTGTCCCTCCACCTGTGACTCTGAGGGAGTCATAATTCTGATGCATTCAGCTACCTACCAAATCTCACTATCAACAAAATAACCAAGAGCATCCACAAATTTCTACCTTTCCAGTCCGTCTCTCATTGTACCCACTACTCCCATTCTTTTTTTTTTTATTAGTGAAACACCATGACGTACAGTTATAGACTTATAGCTCTAAAAGCATTCCTCAGGAAGGAGAAGTGAGCACACATAAGTAACCTAACCTCACAGCTTAAAAGCTTGAAGAAGGACCAAAAAAAAAGGAGCACAACCCGAAGAGGAGAAAGGAAATAATAAAACTCAGAGCAGAGATTAACGAGATGGAAACCCAAAAAACAATCCGAAAGATCAATGAAACCAAGAGCTGGTTCTTCGAGAAAATTAACAAGATTGATAAGCCTCTAGCAAAACTCACAAAGAAAGGGAGAGAGAAAACCCTAATAAACCGAATCAGAAATGAAAAGGGGGTCACTACAACAGAAACTACAGAAATTCAAAGGATCCTCAGGGAGTACTTTGAGGAACCGTATGCCACGGAACATCAAAACCTCGAGGAAATGGATAAATTCCTAGACTCCTACAGACTCCCAAGGCTGAACCTAGAAGACCTGGAATACCTGAACAGACCTATCACCATCAAGGAAATTGAAATGGTAATAAAAAGTCTCCCCAAGCACAAAAGTCCTGACACGGATGGATTCACTAGTGAATTCTTCCAAATCTTTAAAGAGGACTTACTCCCAATCCTCTTTAAGCTTTTCCACGAAATTGAAATATCAAAAACACTTCCGAACAGTTTCTACGAAGCAAATATCACACTGATACCAAAAGCAGACAGAGATACCACAAAGAAAGAGAATTACAGACCGATATCCCTGATGAACACAGATGCAAAGATCCTCAACAAACTACTAGCAAATAGAATCCAACTACTCATCAAAAAGATCATACACCATGACCAAGTAGAATTCATCCCAGGGATGCAAGGATGGTTCAATATTCAGAAATCAATCAACATAATCCATCATATCAACAAAAGAAAAGATAAAAATCATATGATTATATCAATAGATGCAGAGAAAGCATTTGACAAGATCCAGCACCCCTTTATGATGAAAATCCTAGCCAAAATGGGTATAGAGGGGACCTTCCTCAACATAATTAAAGCCATATCATCTACCACAAGCCTACAGCAAGCATCATCCTCAATGGGGGAAAACTGAGAGCCTTCCCTCTAAGATAAGGGATGAGACAAGGATGCCCACTCTCTCCACTGCTGTTCAATATAGTACTGGAAGTACTTGCAATAGCGATTAGGCAAGAAAAAGATATTAAGGGCATTCAGGTAGGAAAGGAAGAAATCAAGCTCTCACTATTCGCAGATGATATTATACTATACTTAGAGAACCGAATAACCTCCACGAAAAAACTCCTAGAAACAATAGACTCATATAGTAAAGTTGCAGGCTATAAAATCAATACTCAAAAGTCCATGGCTTTCCTATATGCAAACAGTGAGAAAGAAGAAAGCAACATGAAAAAAAAATCCCGTTCACAATTGTGCCCCAGAAAATCAAGTGCTTAGGAATCAGCTTAACTAAGGAAGTAAAGGACCTATACAAAGAAAACTACAAAACGCTACTTCAGGAAATAAAAGAGGACATGAGGAAATGGAAAGATATCCACTGCTCATGGGTCGGGAGACTTAACATTGTCAAAATGGCAATACTACCAAAAGCATTGTATAAATTCAATGCAATCCCTATGAGGATACCCATGACATTCTTCAAAGAAATGGAGCAAACACTCCTGAAATTGATATGGAACAATAAGCCCCCACGAATAGCTAAAGCAATTCTTGGGAAAAAGAAAATGGGAGGAATCAACCTCCCAAACTTCAAACTGTACTACAAAGCAGTAATAATTAAAACAGCATGGTACTGGAACAAAGGCAGAACTGCAGACCAATGGAACAGGGTTGAATACACTGACATCTCCCCTCAATCATATGATCATCTAATCTTTGATAAAGGTACCAAGTAATGTGAAGTGGAGTAAGGAAAGCCTCTTTAACAAATTGTGCTGGCATCACTGGACGGCTACATGCAAATAAATGGGCTCAGAACTCTGCCTAACACCATGTACAAAAGTAAGATCAAAATGGATTAAAGACCTCAACATCAGACCAGAAACCATAAGATACATTGAAGACAAAGTTGGCAAAACCCTACATGACATTGAAGCTAATGGTATCTTCAAAGATGCCATGCCACTGTCTGAGCAAGTGAAAACAGAGATAGATAAATGGGAGTGTCTTAAACTAAGAAGTTTCTGCACCTCAAAAGAAACAGCGACCAAAATACAAAGACAGTCTACAGAATGGGAAAGGATATTCACCGAATACACATCTGACAAGGGGTTGATATCCAGGATATACAAAATACTGGTTAAACTCCACAAGAACAAAACATCCAACCCCATCCAAAAATGGGGCAATGAAATGAACAGAAACTTTCTCAAAGAAGAAATCCGAATGGCAAAAAAGCACATGAGAAAATGCTCTACATCATTAATCATCAGGGAGATGCAGATCAAAACCACAATGAGATACCATCTCACACCTCAGAGACTGGCCCACAATCAAAAGAACAAAAGCAACCGATGCTGGCGTGGATGTGGCGAGAAAGGGACACTTCTTCACTGTTGGTGGGAATGTCGACTGGTTCAGCCCTTTTGGAAAACAGTATGGACGATTCTCAAAAAATTAGAAATTGAGCTCCCATTTGACCCAGCAATACCACTCCTGGGAATATATCCCAGAGAGGCAAAAATGTATATTTGAAGTGACATCTGCACTTGTTTGTTCATTGCAGCACTCTTTACAATAGCCAGAAACTGGAAGAAACCTGAATGCCCAAGAACAGATGACTGGTTAAAGAAACTTTGGTACATCTACACAATGGAGTACTATGTAGCTGTTAGAAAAGATGAAGTCATGAAATTTACATACAAGTGGTACAACATGGAAAGTATCATGCTAAGCGAAATGAGTGAGAAAGAGAGGGATAGACATAGAGAGATTGCATTCATTTGGGGGATATAAAATAACAAAATATGAGATTAATACCCAAGAATAGCTGAGATCAGCACCAGGAGGATTACTCCATAGCTTAGTGGCCAGTCGGGCATTCTAGAGGAAAGGGCAGCTCAGATAGAGAAGGAAACACCAAATAAAGTGTGTTTGGAGGATCCTTCCAGGAGGGGAGATGCATGTCAAAAGTGGACTATGGACTGAACATGTTTGCCACTCAATGCCTCTTTTGCAGACCACAACACCCAAAAGGAGAGAGAGAACACAGGTGATTGCCCTGCCACAGAGGCAGGGGGGGATGGGGGGATGGGGGTGGGGGGATATTATCCATGGTGGTGGAAAATGGGCACTGGTGGAGGGATGGGTATCTGATCATTGTATAATCGAAACCCAAGCACAAAAAATTGTAAATCTACAACTGTACCTCATGGTGTTTCACTAATGAAAAAAATTAAAATAAAAAAATAATAAAGTGATTTATTTAATTGTTCCGCCCTAGTATACATCAGTTCAGAATAATTAACCTTTCCTCCTATGATAAACACATTCACAAACTAGGGTGCAGTATGTGATGTACAATTCTACCTGAAATATCTAGTCAAAACATCATTGCCCAAAATTAATTAAGGTGGCTACTGTGTTCTCCTTTCTTTATAATGCCTTTTTGTGTGTGTTTTCTATCCTGTGATTATGAATTTTAGATGAAAATTTGGTGCTCCTCTACCCCGACATTAAGCTAAGGGCTTGCAGTGCTGAGGGCCATTAGGGTCATTTGGGTTCTTCCCACTCAGGTCATGTACTCCAATAGTTTGTGCCATCTCCCTGCCCGCATTTGGCTTCTTTATTCTTTATACACTTTAGTGGATACAATTGTTATGCAGTTCTACTCATTCAATACATTTTGTCACAGTATGGGTTAAATGTGTGGTCACAAAACATATAGCTGATATTTTAAATTTTGATCTAACAGAATTTATCCTTTGTATTGTACCATTCACTATGAATAAGAACACAGATTAGTCTATCCAATACCATAGCATCAAATAAAACTCTTCTATTTACTTCTAAGTATTTTGGTTTTCTCTATTGTTTTTAATGTGTTTTTAATAAGTATATCTTATAAAACTTTATAGGTTTGACATGCATTCATCCCTGTTCTTGACATGCTTTAGGGGCTTTTTCTGAACATGCATAGCTTCTAACGTAGGCAGTGGTACCACACTATGACAATAATCTGGAGCCTACTTAATATATGCAATATAGTTGTTTTTCCATAAAAAGAGACTATGATTTGGTATCTTGAGAGAATGAGTATCTTGCTAGTTTTACTAAGTGATGACCAAACATTGAAGCAAGTAAGAAATTAAACAGACAGAAGAGGAAAAAATATCCCAAGATACGACACAGTACATCTGCACATAAATGTGTTGGAAGGTGTATGTTATTCTCATGACTGAATGGAGCTACCAAAAGGAAACACAGTACCCTTTCTGATACCCAGAAAGAAACACAGTACCCTCTCTCATACCCAGCACCCTGAGCTGCTTTAACAGGTTTGAGCTTTGCACTCTATATGTTTGCTGGGTTATTTTCCAGTTTGGCCAGAGACTTGATGAGGGTGTATTTCCAGAATTCCTCTTCGGAAGAGACAAATTGTTCCTTCTCACCCCAGTTGGATCCCAAGTGGTTCCTAAGGTCTTCTTTGTAATTTGATTTCTGACCAGAAGATGGAGAATGAGGCAAGATGGAGGAGAGTGTATGTCAGAGAAAATTAATTCAGGTCTCCCAGACACTATTCCTAGAATGGGAGGCAGTTAAGTCCTTGTGGGGGAATGCTGACAATAGTTAAGGAGGACAGGTGACAACTGGTGGGGACACTGCTAGAACAACTCTCATATCTGTCTAGGTAAAGGCTGTGGGTACTTCAGTTTAAAGACAACTCATGGATTTCTACACTTAGGTGTAGCTGCCTACACTGTATAAGATACAAAGAATGTTGATTATAGATTTTAAAATAAAAGTCAATGGATTGTGATGAGAGAATGTAGTGCAATAGTGAGTCATAAGCGAGCAGTGCACTTATGACTCTCGAGAGGCAGATATGCTGAATATGAAATAGAAGAGACTGGGGACATGCATATCAAGAGCATTCCTAAGCTGTTCTGAAAGTGTGGGAGAAGAGAGAATCACTATTGGAGGAATTGAGAACCAAAAATCTCAAGGAAAATTTTCAAGTTAGTTAAAATGAATATGGCTATAGCAAACAGAATTGGGAAATGATTCCTGTTATTTCTTGGACCAGAGGGTCTGTTGCATGGTTATGTCTTCACTGTTTACTCCAAGGACCAATGGACTCTACCCTGGCATTTTTCCTTCCAGTGTCATTTATAGGGCTGGCGCTATAGCACAGCAAGCAGGGTGTTTGCCTTGCACGCAGCCAACCTGGGTTAGATTCCTCCATCCCTCTAGGAGAGCCTGACAAGCTACCGAGAGTATCCTTCCTGCATGGCAGAGTCTGGCAAGGTCCCCGTGGTGTATTCTATATGCCCAAAACAGCAATAACAAGTCTCACAATAGAGACGTTACTAGTGCCCACTCGAGCAACTCAATGAACAATGGGAGGACAGTGCTACAGTGCAATGTTATTTATGCCACATATTAGAGAAGGGCTATGCCAGAACAAAGATGGAAGATATCACTTTTGCCTTTCTTATTGGATATGAATTTACCCTATTCTTCAGTGTTCTAAGACTGCACAAGATAGCTATGTATACTGCCTCTCCTTCAATGCTAAGGCAACCATCATACAACACATCAAATAGTGTAAGGGACATTTTAGCCTTCAGGATATATCATTCTGTCCCTTTTGTACTGAAAAAAAATGTATACTGTAGGATATCACAGCTTTTTGTGATCACTGAATAGGAAGAATCTGGAGCACATTGGGCAAATGAAATAGCTTAGAGCAGTTGCTCCCTACCAAGGTGCTCAATAAAAAATGGGATGCTGGAAAGATGGCAACAACTACACATAGGCAGACCCAACTGTAAGTGGAGTAACTGAAGTCACCAACACTGAGCTAGTTGTGATGATATCTAACCTTATGTCACTATATGCTGCATCTTCTGGAAAACAGGGTTGGGATGTGATTCTAGAGACCTCCTAGGGTGGTATAAAGGTGCTAAGAACTGCGTCCAAGCAGAGTGAGTGCTTATAATTTACACACCACAGAGATTTCAGTTAGTGCTACAGAACTCGATGGGAACGAAAAAGAAGTACAGTAAACAGGGTTACCTTCCACACAGCTGATCTGGATTCGATCTCTGGCACTCCTTATCACTGTCAGGAGTAAACCCTCAGTGCAGAGCTATGATAAAGCTCTGAGCACTGCCCAATGTGGCCTCAAACAAAATTACTGCAACTACAAGTGTTCTGACAATAACAGAGCTGTTAACCACCATCTGCCCATCATTGAACAAAGGAGATGTGCTTGTGTGTGTGTGTGTATGTGTGATATATATTTATATGGAACAGAATAAATATTATATGGACTCCTACTACTTTAAGCTACATTTACATACATAGGAGGTGTTATTCTTAGTAAAATAATTCAGAAGAGAGAAACAAATCCAATTTCATTTCATACTGATATCTCATAATATTTATATTAGCTTTCTTGAATCTTTTAGTGCTAAATTAAAAATGAGTATCATGAAATCAAATGTTTTCTCCCTGAAAGTGGGACTGTAAATATTTATTTGCATGTCTAGTACTTCTTATTGTTACTTCTATTATTGAGATAAAATTGGTTTATTTCTTTGGATAAGTTTGTGTGTATCATGCTGACTTGTTATATTTATAATTAGCAATATGATTACCACTGTAATAGTATATCGTGTCACATCATTATAATTTGGGGAATTTGAGGACAGTTAAGACCTAATCTTTTAATAGTGTTGGAGTTTATAGCACAGTGTTATTGATTAAAATTGCTTTGTTAGGCATGAGATCATCCAAACATTTTTATCTAGTAGTTGCAAGGGAGATGTACATAAAAATAGTAATTTGGAGTGAAAACTGGTATTTTGTATAGTTGAATGCTGTGCTTGAGCAGGCAATAAACTTGCTTATGTTAATAATTAAGGTTTTGTTGTATAATGGTTATTGTTTTCTTTACTCTATGAATCTAAATTGCACAGCAGCAGTTTAGATTTTCTATAAGATGATCTGATATATTTAATAATCACATGTTTAATTCTTCTTTCCTATTATTTAAAATGATAATGTTGATTCTCATATTAGTTTGTCCCTTATTTTATATTCTCGAGTTTTTCTTCAAATATGCCCTATAACTGATAAGTTTAACATTTCTATTGCATATTATTGTTTTATTTTAGGTTGTTCTTTGTTTTTATGCTGATTAAACAGATTCCGTTCTTTACTGATCTTTTTACTGTAGACATAGATTAATTGGTATCTCAATGTCATTCATTTTTTGCTTTTTGCAATTTTGATATTTTAATGATTTTTTAATAAATAATTTTTCTTGTTATTTACATGCTACACATTTAAACAACATATCTTACTTTCTATTAACTGTAGGCTGTTCTCCCATTGTTCATTGATTTGCTCGAGCAAATGTAATGTTTCCATTGTGAGACTTGTTAGTGTTTTTGGCATATCAAATACATCAGGGGTAGCTTGCAAGGCTTTGCCGTGCAGGTGGGATACTCTCGGTAGTTTGCCGGGCTCTCCGAGAGGAACAAAGGAATCAAACCTGGGTCGGCCCGTGTGCAAGGCAAATGCCCTACTCGCTGTGTTATCACTCCAGCCCATTTTTAGTAACAAGACTATAAATATGTAGGGCGTTTGCCCTGCACGCAGCCAACATGGCCGACCCGAATTCAATTCCTCCGCCCCTCTCAGAGAGCCTGGCAAGCTACCGAGAGTATCTCGCCCGCACGGCAGAGCCTGACAAGCTCCCCGTGATGTATTCGATATGCCAAACACAGTAACAACAAAGTCTCCAATGGAGACGTTACTGGGCCCGCTTGAGCAAATCGATGATCAACGTGAGGGCCTTCTTCTTCTTCTTGATATAATTATATATAATTTGGAGCGATAGCACAGCGGTAGGGCATTTGCCTTGCACGCAGCCAACATGGCCGACCTGAGTTCGATTCCTCCGCCCCTCTCGGAGAGCCTGGCAAGCTACCGAGAGTATCTCGCCTGCACGGCAGAGCCCAGCAAGCTCCCCGTGACGTATTCGATATGCCAGACACAGTAACAACAAAGTCTCCAATAGAGACGTTACTGGGCCCGCTCGAGCAAATCGATGATCAACAGGAGGGCCTTTACCTTTTACCTTTACCTTTACTTCGAGTCACAACTCACAATGCTCAGTTATTACTTGTTCTGCATTCAGGAATCACTTTTGGCAGTGCTCAGGGAACCACATGGGATGCCAGGGATCGAACCTAGCTCTGCTATATTTAAGGCAAGATCATTAACCAGTGTTCTCTCTCTCTGGACCCTTAATTCATATTTTTAATCCCTTAACAAGAGTCTTTGCTTTGTTCCACATTTTATTTATTTAACTGGAAATGCACTAAACATACTGAATTTCTTGTAAAACTAATTTTAGCACTTTCACATACTCTTCTTTACTAGTCTCCTATTCATTTCTGCTTGGTTTTCAGGATTTTAAAAAGTATATTATTATTATTGGTTTGGGGTTCCATCCTGCTATGCTCATGATTTCTTCTTAGTCTGTAATCAGGGCTCATTCCAGGTGGTGCTCAGGAGACCATACATGGTGCCAGAGATTAAATCCAAAGATGAGATTTAATTTTGTTTTATGATATACAGAAAGCACTTGAACAGACTTCTTTGATATGTAATACCAGAGAATCGTAATTTCATTTATGGCTTCTGATATTTGTAACAAGTTTACTAACTATTAAGTATTCTATTAGGGTCCAGAGTGATAGTAGATAGTAGAGCATTAGTTTCTGCATTGCATGCAGACTACTTTGATTCAACCTAGTCACAAGCATTTCTTGAGTTCAGAAAAAGGAGTGGCCCATGAGCATCACTGGTTCTGACTCCAAAACAATAAAAAATGAATTAATTAAATTAAAATTCTGTTAATGTGAAGAGAATGAAATTTTTGAAGGCAATATAGAGATGATTTTCATTTACTAGTAAATGATGATTTTCATCATTTTCAATGATTTTAATTATTGAAATTCATGAAGGCAACATAGAGATGATTTTCATTTACTAGTAATTCTCTAACTGAAGACTGCCTAGTCGAGGATTTCTACATTCTCTAAGCAATTAATGTCGAAAGTTTTGCTATCAGTGAATGATGAGTTGTTGGTTATAAGAAAGAATCATATTTATAGCTGTTTTTGAATTCTTTCATAAATCAGTTTTTATAAGTGCTGAAAGTTAAATTATAGCTGCATATTTTCATAGTTCTACAACAAATGTCTTATTAACAAGTTTTCCCTGTCCCATGCTATTGTTTATTTTTTAAACTTTCTTTTGCTATTTGCTAAGAGTTGTTATTCTCGTGTATATAACTGCATAAAATGTTTTGAGGATCATATCTTGTAGATACACAGCAATGTGTCATTTTGATCTAGGTGTTTCTAGAGGTACATTTTAAAGCTTGATCATGATTGAACTCCATCTATTTCCTTTGACAGTAAAATCTTCTATATTTTCTTTAGTGAAGGTATATGAGATATCTAAACTATAAATTCTCACTCTTCTTGTCATTCATAAGCCATCTTTACTTTCCAGTAAAACTTTTATTTTAGAGCTTTTCAAATGCATCTCCAAAAGTCTTCCTACCAGACTTCACCTAAAAAATATTTCCAACAATCTATTACACCTTAAAATCTGACACGTTTGCTTTAATTCACTCTACTGAATTGTAGGTCAAAGGGTAGTAGTGAAACAAGCGAGTTAATCGATATTGTATTTTTCAGAATGATTTTATTCGGTCTTCTCCAAAAGATTTTATTCAATTATGCTATAGATAGTGTTTTTCTAATTAATAATTTGTTTATGTAGTAAAATTATTGCATATTTGATGAAATGATAATTTGAGATGTCTAAATTTAGTTACTAAATGTATATGAAGTATCAATCCATTCAATGTTTTATATATATATTAGATCTTGATATTTATTACAAGTATAGTTTTAACATTTACATTTGTTGCCTAAAGCCCTCTATAAGGTATGAAATTATTATTGGCAGTATTATAAATCATTGGGAAGATAGAAGGCACATTAAAAAGGAGATAGTGTTGGGATTAAAAAAAAAACTAATGAAAAGAGATAAGAAGCCCAAGGTTTTGCTTTGTTTTATCCAGTGTTATAAGTGTGATTCCAGAAGCTAACTGTTCTTATTTTTCTAACACAAATCTTGCATCTTTTTTTGTTTGATTGTTTTTGTTTAGATATTGGGTATTTTGCTTTGTTTTGGGGCCACAACTGGCAGTGTTCAGGGTAGTGCTCCTGGCTTTGTACTCAGGGATCATTCCTGGCAGTGTTTGAAATCCAATAATCAAACCTATTCGGCCATGTGTGAGGCAAACGCCCTCATAATCTGCCCAATGTACTATTTCTTAATAATGTTTAAAAAACTCATGCATTTCCTTTCTCATGCCCTACACATTTGGGATTGGATTTTTTTTTCTGTGAGGAGGATGTGTGTGTGTTTTGTTTGTTTTGAGGAAAAATCAAGACAAGCACTCCAAGCTTACCTCAGGCTCTACGTTCAAGTTCCTTACCCACACTATCTTTCTGAATCCTGCACATCCAGAATTGCATGTGGCAATGGATAAAAACAAAGAGTGTGTACAGTCATACTTAAATAAGTGTCAGTACAATGATTAATATTACTAAAGCATTGAATTTCTTTCTGGATATATTACAAATATATAATTAAATATTGGTATATACATATATACACATATATAATTAAATAACTTAAATATATATTTAAGTTAATCATGTTAATTCTTGACTCAGTTTGCATATGTATAAAATGAGATCATCATCCACCAATTATTATTCTCATTATAATAATAAATGGTGGATTATAATCTCATTTTTATACATATGCAAACTGAAATGCAGAGCACCAGCAGCTGAAGATCTCAGGAACCAGACACAGCCATGCTTAAGACCACTTTCTACACGTTTGGACAAGCCTTACACAAGAAGGAACTAGCAGAGAAACCCAGGTGTGTGGGACCCAGGACTGAGATCTCTAAGCCTGCTCGGATCGAGACTGGGCCTTCTCCACCCAGATTCCCCTTCTTCCAGTATCTAGGTGTTACACCCACCAACTGCCCCTGGCGCCGTGTAATTCCATCAACAGCCAAGACCCAGAGACTATAAAACCAAGCTCCCGGAAGCACACAGCCACAAATGTGGCTGCACAACCTAGTTGTCTAGTTCTCTCTCTCAGAGAACCTGGAAGGCTACCGAGAATATCCTGCCTGCACTACAGAGTCTGGAAAGCTCCCTGTGGCATAATTGATAGGCCAAAATCCAGTAACAATGATGGGTCTCATTTTCCTGACCCTGAAAGAGCCTCCAATGTGGCACTTGCTAAAAGCTCAGGGCTAGCAGGAATGGAGATGTTACTGGTGCCTGCTCAAGGAAATTGATGAACAACGGGATGACAGTGATACAGTGATACAGTGAGATTATAATGCCCTGGAAAAATTGTTTAGATCATTGCATTCTATTATATTATATATAATAATTGAAATTATATGTATATAGATATATACATGTATATATATACTATCAAGTGTAATTCCATATAGTATCTCTATAATGAGATTTTATTTCTGTTTATCTGCATTGCATTTCAATTTAGAATATTGCCAGATTAATGCAGGTGGATTTTTATGCTTCTCTCATCACCTGAAGAAAAATTGTTGAATGTATTGGTGTAAGTTAGCTACTTGTAAAGATTTTTTTTATAACTCACATAGTCTCATTTCTATTTACAATACCCTCTGTTATTTTCTATTTATTTTATGGCTTGCAAGTATAACTGTTTTTAATATATGTGGGTATGCCAAGTTCTATCGTAACTTGTCTTTACTTATTGCAAATCAGTCTGTTTTTTACTCAAAATGTATTTCACCACCAATATCCACGGCATACCCCCTTTTCCACCATCTCCCTGCTATCTCATGGTGATTCAATTAAAAAATGTTTACATTTTTTAAAAAAAATTATCCATCTTTGGGTTGAATATATTTCTACCTGAAAATCGTCCCATATTTACCAAATGTTGATTTACAGGATAACTTTATAAAGCCCTTCTATCCTTGTCTTTCATTTTTTGATTTTTATTTTTGTTTGTTTGTTACCTTTGAGGGAGACAATATCCATTGATGCTCAGGTGTTACTCCTGGTTCTGTACTCAGGAATGCTCGGGGGACAATATGTGTGATGCTGATGATAATATGTGGATTGGTCTCATGCACAGCAAGTGCTTTGCTTACTGTACTATCTCTAAGGCTCCACACTGTCTTTCTTTTTATATCATAGTATCTCTGCAGACATGTTCTGGCCAGGAACCTACTCCCACAGTACTCAGCAGTATTGACTTCAAAGATTAGTGCTCATGTCTACTTACTGGTGTTGCCTGCTTCCAGAGTACTGAGCCACCCATTACTGCTTCACTGATGACATTGTTCTAATAACACGAAGCATTAGCCAAGTGGCAAACATGCTGGCTGACTTCAACCATGAGTGTGGAAAGATCAGACTGCAGCTGAATCTCATGAAGACAATTGTTATGAAAAACAGACAAGTTCCTGACATTTCATTTGCTGTCAACAGAACGCACATCTCCAAAGGCAGCAGTTATGTATACATAGATCGAGAACTCAATATGACAAACGACCTGGCACCTGAGCTGAGCAGGAGAAAGAGAGCAGTGTGGAACATCTTCAAGAGCTTCAAAGAAATAGCTAAGAGGACGATGAACCTACGATTCTGGGCACATCTCTTTGACTCCACAATTTTCCCTTCAATAACATATGCCTTAGAGACCTGGGCCCTAAGGAAACAGGATGAGAACGCAATTCGGGTCTCCTGAAGAGGAATAGAAAAAGCTATGCTTGGAGTATCATGCTTCACTCAAGTGAGAGAAGGAATTCGGAGTTCCGACCTCCATCGTTGATATATAATCAGGGACTCCGTCTCTTTTGCCTAGGCGTCAAAAATCAGATGGGCTGGACACATAATGAGATTTGAAGATGACTACTGGACAAGAGTTGTTACTGACTGGATTCCATGTGATGTCAAAAGAACGTGTGTCCTCCCACCTACAAGATGGTCAGACTTCTTCATCAAGGCCCTGAACAATCTGTTTGAGGCTGTTCATGTTCCTGTATCGAGCAGATGCCATTGGGCTACATTAGCATGTGACAGGAACAAGTGTAGACATTACTAGCACCTACTGGAGCAAATTGATGAGTAACAGGATATCAAGTGACCAAGTCATATACTCATATAATGTTAAAATAACTTAATTTTTGCCCCATTTTTGCATGTTTATAAAGATAGGTTATAATGTCCAGGAAAAAATTCTTAGAACATTTTCATTCTATTATAAATTTTATTATGTTTTTAAAATATAAATTTATTAATATAATTCTTGTATACCAACATTGTGCTTGATTTAGTGCTGTTTCACTAAACAATATATATTTGCTTAGAATTTTTGAAGAAAATGAAAATATTCCTCTCTTTGGATGTAACAATAGCAATCACTTGTTATGCTCACATCATTAAATTTATAAAGGCAGTGGTGACCATTTCAAATATATTTATAGAGATATCTTGAATTTCAGTTAAGAATTAGATTAATTATAAAGTGTTTAAAGCCAAAGGAGCTTACTATTAAACTACCTTAGATAAGAACCAAGCTAAACATTGTGACTAAGTAAAAGTAATACTCGAATTACTATCAAATCACTGTAATCACTTGAGCACACTTGCTATTGTACTCTCATCAGACACGACCTTCTATTCTGCAAAGTCCTCAGAACACTGATTGAACTAGCCATTTATTGATTATGTTGTCATACTAATGTGGTGTAACATTTCACATGCAATTGGGACACTTACTGCTTTAAAGAATAAAGTGGCAGAATGAATCCCACTGGACTATTAATAGGTCACTGCAGAAAGCATTGGATTATTTGACATTAAAGTGAACACTCATTTTATTGGTAGCACCTCTTGTCTTTCAAAACTTTTAAAGTGTATGATAATTAGTGCATAGCAAAAACCGATAAGAGAAAGTCACTATTAAAAAGGATACTTCTCAAGAGATTTACTGAGCTAGAGGTCAGGATGCCTTATTTTTTACTTTGTACAACTTCAGGCTAAACACTTTCTTTTTTCTTTTTTAAATTTTTTATTAGGGAATCACTGTGGGGTACAGTTACAGACTTTTAAACTTTCGTGCTTACAACTAAATGCTTTCTTAAGTAATAATTTATTTAGTTGAGTTTCAATATCTACATAATTAAAATGACAAAAATTAATGGGAGATTTCAATGATCGATAAAGAAGTTAAATAATTTTTCACAGAGAAGCATAAAAGGCATGAGTCGTATCTGCTTAAATATTTATGTATCTGCACATAACTCATCTGTGTGTCACTTTGCTCTACAATCTTATTTTGGGAATATCGTATATAGTTTGTTCTCCAATTAAATAATTTTGAAGTTGTTTTTAATAAAAAGCACTTAGTTTGCTTCATATAGAGTACCCCCAAACTCTCAATGGCTTATTCAGACCACGTGCATCACTGTCACTAAATAAAATTTCTTTTATCTTT
Organism: Sorex fumeus; assembly: GCF_029834395.1. Classification (NCBI taxonomy): domain Eukaryota; kingdom Metazoa; phylum Chordata; class Mammalia; order Eulipotyphla; family Soricidae; genus Sorex; species Sorex fumeus. The sequence continues at coordinate 29,360,966 of NW_026606067.1, forward strand.
TAAAATAACAAAAGAAATTATATGATTTAATTATGTTCAGGAGATACAGGAATCGTCATTTAATTTACCATACAGTCAAGTAGAAAGCATTGTAGCACTGTCCTCCCGTTGTCCATCGATTTGCTCCAGTGATCCCCAGTAAGGTCTCCATTGTGAGACTTGTTGTTACTGTGTTTGGCATATTGAGTAAATCACAGGGAGCTTGCCAGACTTTGATGTGTGGGCGAAATACTCCTGGTAGCTTGCCGGGCTCTCCAAGAGAGGCAGAGGAATCAAACTCGGGTCGGCCATGTTGGTTGCATGCAAGGCAAATGCCCTACCCACTGTGCTATCTCTCCAGCCCATCAAGTAGAAAATGACTCTATTATCTTATATAACTAAGAGTTGTTCATATGAGTCACAATATGCTTTATTCATTACTCATCAACAAATAGACCTTTCAGTATTCTTAGAAACTAATATTTATATTATCTACTTATAGTCATGTAATATCTTGCAACAATTGAATATTTAATGAGCAAAATTGGTAGAGTCAAAGAAACTGTGAGCATCAGGGATCATCATCTCACAATAATAAAAATGTGAGTCAGGGGCCAAGGGAATGTCTAGAAATCAGAGAGCATGCTTTATATTCCAGAGACATGAGTTCAATCATGGTACCATGTAACATTCCAAATACTCCCAGTTGTAACCTGGAAGGCCCCCAGTCTGTTTAACCCATGAAGCACAGCACTGTAGGCTCTAGAATTGACACTGAGGCCTACTTGGTCCCCAGAACACTGCTCGAGAGTCCCTATTCTAAATATGTGAACCTCACAAATTACTGATTTTTGTGAAACATTTAAAAAGATCTTCACACAAGGCATAAAAAAATACATTAATCTAGAACTTACACATTAAAATTCCAAAATGATGTTTTAATAGTCTAGAACTCAAAATTATTATTAGTTATTTATTGAATTACATGTGATTTTATGAGAATTTTTCAGGGTGCAAAAGAGGTATTCCAAGACAATTTCTTTCTTTCATTCTTTTTTTATTTTTATAAAGTTGTTCAGTAATTTATTTTCTTTAATATTCCAACATCAATCCCATCACCATTCCACCTTCCCACCACCATTTTTTTCCCCTAACCACCACCCAAGCCTATGCAAGAGCAGGCCCTAAATAATTTGTTTTGATTGATTCACTAAAAATGCTCCAAAAAGACTTCCTTAAAGAAAGTGTGTGTCGCTGGACAAGATCTGAGTGTTAAAAGTAGGTAAAGGGATATTCTTGGTAAACTTTCAGTATCAATATTACAAATGACAATGTCCAAAAGAGAGAGAGAGACAGAGACAGAGACAAGAAAAGTGCCTGCCATAGAGGCAGGCAGTGGGTGGGGAGTGAGAGGTGAAGGGAGGAAATCTGGGAACACTGTTGCTGGGAAATATACACTGGTGGATGAATGGGTGTTGGGATACTGTATGACTGAATATAATCATTAACAGCTTTATAAGGGTCTATCTCACAATGACTCAATTAAGAAAGTAAAAAAAATGTGTGTGAAGATTGTTGCATCTCACCCTGGAGCCATCTCACTCTTATACAATAAATGTATTGTATAAGAGATTACTAACGTGTTGTTAAAGGTTTCACCTTGTGTTAATATTTTCTTAATCAAGATTGCTTGCCTTCTACTTCCCATCCCATCCAATGTGGTGTGCTACTCTTGGTATATCTGTGGTAAAGAGTATGGGATGTTGCGTGGCCACAAATGTGGCTGCACGTTGCAGGAATCCTGTATGTTAGATACGGTGAAATTTTTTTCAGGTGATTCAATCTGTATTTGAAAGTAATTTGATAGAGAGATTATGGTTTTAATTAGGGAAATGCCTTGCATTTTTGAAAGAATTGTTAAAAATATATATACCAACCTATGCAAAATACAGAGAGTTTATATCACCTTTCTTTCCTTTTTTTTCTGGTAGAGAACTAGAACTGGTTCTTCTTTTTTTATTAGTGAATCACCGTGAGGTACAGTTACAAACTTAAGAACTTTCGTGTTTGCTTTACAGTTATACAATTATTATTCACCCATCCCTCCTCCAGTGTCCATTCTCCTCCACCAATGTTCCCAGCAATCCTCCCACCACCCCTGCCCCATCCCCCACCTCCCCACCCTGCCTCAGTGGCAGGGCATTCTGATAGGGTGAACGTTTTAATTAATTGGTGATTTAAGGGTCCGGAAGCATCTATCCAGATAACTGATGTCTTTCAAGATTATTTATATGGCTGGTTAATGAGCTTATTTGGCACTAGATCCATGGGCATGACTTTCAAGCTTCTGGAAGAACAGGGAACAGAGGAAGGTTGCCCATCCCTGAGTCTCTGAGAGCCTGGAGATTTCAGCCACAAAACCTGCATGCCCGGGTTTTTTAATAGATCCATTCCTGACGAGGCTTGTGCCAAGCCTGTGCAGTCCAGTCATTAAGCATCATAGTAATTTGATTCTGGGGGTTTTCGGCTGCTGAGGTTCTGTTTAGGCAGTTGCAGACTCACCCCCTGCCTTCTGAGTGCCCAGGATATGAGATTCAGCCTGGCATGAGGTACGCAGGTATGCAGGTATGCAAAATGATTTGATTCACTTTCACTATCATTCTATAGTTGAAATACATTTACTTTTACTAATATTTTATAGAACCTCTACTAAAGCACTGATAAACTCATGCTAATTAATTTTGTTCATCTGAAAATAGCACACATTACAGATAAACTTTCTAAAATACCTGCATCCCAGTGGTTAAAAGAAAAAAATAAAACTCCAGAGGTCTTTCATCTTTCATCACCTATGAATTTAGTGACTGATGTTGAGCCTGCTGTTACTTCATGCCTCACCGCACACACACATGCATATATTTATCTATGTTATATTTATATATGTATATATATTTATATATATTTCACCTTGATCTTTTGACTGAAAGACGCACAGTGTTTGAGTGTTTGATCAGGTTCCTTTGAGTTATGGAAACAGCACGTACTGTACTCAGGAAACTTACTCTCATCTATTTGCCAGGTGACTCATAAGCTTACCCATTTTAGAATGCTCTGCAGAGGGCCCAAGCTTTGGTTCAAGGGATATCAATTGTATGTGGGAATGTCTTTTCAGGTTACTGATGAGTCACAATGGTATGTCTAAGTATAGGGCTCAAGTTTCTGGAGCAAGGCCATTCCACTCAAGGTTAAATTGATGTGTACTGAAATAGTATTTTTAAATATTCCTTAATCATGAGTATTGTTGGATAAAAATTAAAGTAACTATTAGTAAAGTTCAGTATTCTTTTCCTTGTTCAGAGCAACTGACACATAGAGCACAAATAAATTCTTGTACATCACATGATTTCACATTTCTTAGAGTACATTTAACAATTATCAATGTTAATTTATTTATCCTGAAGATCTTATCTAAATATACAAGGCTAACAAAAATGATTCAATCATACTTATGGTTTTTCCAAGTACTAACCTTTAGAGTATGTCACTCCAAAAATTTAAGGAGCCTAGAGAGAGAGCTCATCAATAAGGTGGCTTGAAATTGCATACTACTGACCCAGAATCAAGCCTTCAACACACCAGGTGTCCCCCCAAAAAACAAACAAACAAAAAATCCTCAAACAACATATTTGTGTAAAATTGATTATAAAGCATATTACCTATAACAAAAAGTTTGCTTTGATAATTTTGTTGCTAGAATTATGTTCTTAACACTAAACTTTGTAATTCTTATTAAGATTACTCTAACAGTAGTCACTTTGTAATTAACATAAGAATATGTTGCCATTGATTTACAAAATATAACAACAAAAAATAATCATCCACAAAAATGTTGCATTGGAATTTTAGGGGGGGAAATGCTTGCCAAATTAGGAAATAAAAATATATTTTCTCAAAATTTACGGAGATGGAAAGACTTTTTTCACTTAACTAACCAATTTTCCCCTAAAAGGATAAAGAAAATAAGAGAGAGGAAGTGTAAATAAAAATAGATTCATTTATATCACAAACCTTTATTTCAATGCAACAATTGAAAATTGAACAATTGAAATTTTGGGCTTTTGGAAATTACAACAAAAGTTTGAGTTCTTGTTCTTATTATGACCTTGCAGATATTTTAGTGTTATCAGAGTAACCACACATCTTCAGATTTTATATGATTTTCTATAGACTGAGAAAGCATACACAAACATATTTTAAAAATAAATATTAGAATTTAAAATATAATACAGTCATTTGTAATGTATTAACCTAAAAGACAATGTGTATGTGTATTCATATTTTTGGCATTTGACTTTAAATACCCTGAAAGAGCCTCCAATATGGCACCGTAAGGAGAGGCTGCTAAAATCTCAGGGTTGGGGCAAATGGAGATGTTTCTGGTGCCCGCTTAAGCAAATTGATGAACAATGGGATGACAATGATGACAGTGACAGTGACAGTGACTTCAAATACAGATAAAATCACACAATTCTGAGCGGTAGAGATAGGACAGCAGGTAAAATGCACGCTCTGCATAGAGACCACTGAGGTTAAATCTCAAGCACTAGTTTTGACTTCATTAGAACTGCCAGCATGGCCAACCCGAGTTCGATTCCTCCGCCCCTCTCGGAGAGCCCGGCAAGCTACCGAGAGTATTCAATATGCCAGACACAGTAACAACAAAGTCTCCAATGGAGACGTTACTGGGCCCGCTCGAGCAAATTGACGATCAGCGGGAGGGCCTTTACCTTTTACCTTACCTTTAGCACTGCCAGAAGTAATGTGCACCTGTCAGGTGTGATTCAACCCAACTCCATCAATCACATATTTATATTAAAAAACTTTTAAGATCTATAGGTTTGTATGTGTGCAAATTATGTGTATACATATCTCTTCACAGATATGTACGTGTATGTATGTACATATGTATACATCACTTAATCGCTTAATCCCCGTTATTCATCGATTTATTCGAGCGGGTGCCAGTAACGTCTCCATTCATCCCGGTTGCGTGCTAGCGTAGCCCAATGGTATCTGTTCGTTTTAGGAATATGTAGAGCCTCAAACAGATCATTTAGGGTCTTGACGAAGAAGTCTGACCATCTTATAGGTGGGCGTCCACGTGATCTTATGATGTCTCGTGGAATCCAATCAGTAATGGCTCTAGTCCAGCGGTTGTCTGTAAACCTCATTACGTGTCCAGCCCATCTGATTTTTGATGTCTTGGCAAATGAGACAGCGTCCCTGATTCTTGAGCGTTGACGAAGATCAGAACTCCTGATTCTATCTCTCATTTGAGTGAATCGTGATATTCCAAGCATAGTTCTTTCGATTCCTCTTTGAGAGACCCGAATAGTATTCTCATCCTGTTTTCGTAGGGTCCAGGTCTCTGAGGCATATGTTAATGCAGGAAGAATAGTGGAATCAAAGAGATGTGCTCGTAGCTGGAGGTTCTTTGTCCTTTTAGTTATTTCTTCAATGCTCTTGAAGGCATTCCAAGCCGCTCTCTTCCTCCTGCGCAACTCAGGTGCCAGGTCATTCATCATGTTGATTTCTCGACCTAGGTATATATAACCGTTGCATTCGGAGATGGTGGTTCCGTTGAGAGCGAATGGAGCATCAGGAACAAGGCTGTTTCTCATAAACATTGTCTTCGTAAGATTCAGCTGTAGTCCGACCTTTCCACATTCACGGTCAAAGTCGTTCAGCATTTGTGCCGCTTGGTTGATGTTTGGTGTTATTAGAACGATGTCATCAGCAAAGCGGAGGTGGTGTAGTTGCCGACCATCTATCTTCACTCCCATGTATTCCCATTCCAGTCATCGCATGATGTTCTCGAGGGTGGCACTGAAGAGTTTTGGTGAAATGGTATCACCCTGCCGAACCCCTCTCTTGATATGGATGATAACTTCTTTGTAGAATGGTGAGATCTTGGTAGTGAATCCGCAATAGAGCTTACGAAGGATCCTGATGTATTGAGTTTGTACGCCCTGATTGGCTAGGGCTTCCATGACCGCTTCCGTCTCAACAGAATCAAAGGCCTTCTTTAAATCAATGAACGTTAGACAGAGTGGCATCTTGAACTCCCGAGATACCTCAATGAGCTTGGTTATTGTGTGGATATGGTCGATGGTACTGAATCCTTTTCGGAATCCAGCTTGTTCACATGGTTGTCCTTCATCTAGTGTTCTGCTAATCCTATTCAGGATGACTCGAGTGAATAGTTTGTAGATGACAGACAATAGGCAGATTGGGTGATAGTTGCCAATGTCGTGGATGTCTCCTTTCTTGTATAGTAGTACAGTCTTGCTGGTTTTCCATTGGGATGGAACCTTGCATTCAGACAGGTAGCGTGTGAAGAGTCGAGCCAATGTATTGATGAGTACTGATGGTAAGTTCTTCAGGTGTTCAGGTCGGATCTTGTCTGGGCCAGGTGCTCTTTGTTTCTTTACCGACGAGATGGCATGTTGGATTTCGGAAGGGAGAACATTGGGAACGACATATCCATCATGTGGTATGTGGTATGTGGGCAAGTGCATGTGGTTATTAAAGAGATCTGAGTAGAAGTCATGAATAATCTTCTCCATTGCCCTTCTGGAAGATGTGATAGATCCATCATGATGTCGGAGGGCAGTTATCTTGGTTTTGTAATTGGTGAAGGACAGGCGGGCATTACGAATGTTTTTCCCAGCTTCTGCTGCATCTACCAGTACTGCTGTTCTCCTGTTTTTGAGGTCATCCTTGATGGCTTCTCTGCACTGTTTTGTCAGTTCGGACGTTTGTTTGTGGTTGCCTGGGGCACGTGCCAAGCCACGTTGGCGAATAAGTTCAAGAGTGTTCGAAGAAAGACGGTTTTTTGTGGTTATCTCTCTCTTGGCATTCCTTGCACAAACATGGAGGTGCTGAATCATTCGATCGTATTCTTCATCAATGTTGTCAATGACGGCATCTTCTCATGTTGCCGCAACAGAGCCAAAGAGTTCCCAGTTGGTGGTTGTTCTGGGAGTCTTCTTCTTAAACCTTGCATTCTTTTCTCCTCGTTCTGTGAGGTAGAATTTTGCACGAAGAAGACGGTGTTCTGATCCCGTTTGGAATTTTGGGACAACAGCAACATCGGTTAGGCAAAACCGCCGATTGAATATGATGTGGTCTATTTCATTGTGGAACCATCCATCGGGAGACTCCCATGTCCAACGTTTAGATTTAGCCTTTTGGAATTGTGAGTTACCATGGAAGGTTTTGATTGACATGATGAACTCAGATAGTCTGTCACCCTGTTCGTTCCATTCCAGGCCATGGGTTCCGATGTGGAGTTCATCGACTGATCTTCTTGGTCCTATCTTGGCATTAAAATCACCGACAATGATCTTGTAGAAGGTGTGATCTTCTTTATAGAATTTCTCCAGCTCCATTTAGAATTTCTCAGTTTCTCTTTCACCATAACTGGATGTTGGTGCATAGACAACAAAGATAGAAACTGCCGGTAGTGAGCCACATTTATTCAAGTGTAATCGTCCGATTCGGGTTGTTAGGCATTCAAATGAATCAATGCTCGTGACTAAGTTTGTGTTGACAAGGATACCGACACCACCGACGCCTCTTTTATCACATGTTCCAAGGAACAGTTCTTCTCCAGTGTCGAAAACAGCATGATGGGATTGATGTCTTCTCGTTTCGGTCAGACCAATGATGTCGTACTTGATCTTTCGTACTTGTACCATAAGGTCTTCAATGGATGCAGCATATATATATATATACATATATATATACATATACATATATATCTTTAAAAGTTAATATTTGTGTATATTTTCATTGATGCATATACATATATATATTCTGGTATGTATATTCACCGGAATATATATATTCACCATATATACTCAAATATATATGGATGTGCATATAGATGTGTATAGATGTATATATGTTGTATATTATAGCATATTTTAGCATATAAACTATATTATATATTGTTATATGCATTTTATGTGTGTATTATATATAATGTATATAAAGTATATGAATTTATAGTATATGTGTTATACTATAACAGACCCCTGCTGCCAGACACACACACACACACACACACACACACACACACACACCGCCCCACGTGCCTTCTGTGCTTCTGGCAAACGGCCCTGCCGTGGACACAGGCATGTAGAGAGCTTTGTGCGTGCATGTGGGGTGGACAGAGGCCAAAGTGTGGACTTGCCTGGTCTTCTGGCTCTGCTAGTTTTATTATTATTATTAATAATAGAGTCTCCTGTCCCCGCAACTGACTGTCCTCACCGGGGCCCCTTGGAGGGGGGAGGTTGAGTTTCTCTCCCCCCCTCCACCCCGAGTAGAGCCCCAATAGCTGAGTACCTCCAACCACAGCCATGCTGGGACTACTCTCCACACGTCCGGACAGGCCTCATGCATGAAAGAACTGGCAGAGGAACCCAGGCATGCGGGTCCCGGGGCTGAGTCTCCAAGCCTACTCGAATTGGGACTGGGCCTTCTCCACCCAGACCCCCCATCTTCTAGTAGGTAGGTGTCACACCCACCAGCTGTCACCAGTGCCAGGTTGGTCCCATCAACAGCCAAGATGCAGAGACTTTAAAACCCAGCTCCCGGAAGTGCGTGGCCACATTCACAGCCGCGCAACATCTTATTATCTTATGTCTCCTTTGGAGAACCTGGCAGGCTACCAAAAGTATCCTGCCTGCACGACAGAGTCTGGCAAACTTCCCGTGTCATACTCAATATGCCAAATACCAGTAACAATGATGGGTCTCATTCTCCTGGGCTGGAATGATAGCACAGCGGTAGGGTGTTTGCCTTGCACGCAGCCAACATGGCCGACCCGAGTTCGATTCCTCCGCCCCTCTCGGAGATCTCGGCAAGCTACCGAGAGTATCTCGCCCGCACGGCAGAGCCTGGCAAGCTCCCCGTGATGTATTCGATATGCCAAACACAGTAACAACATTAACATTCTCCTAATCCTAAAAGAGCATTGAAATGACTCTTTTAAAATCTCGGGGCTAGGAAGAAGGAGACGTTACTGGTGCCTGCTCGAGGAAATCTACGAACAACAGGATGATCATGATCGTGATCATGTTATATATACTACTATATCCACAGTGCAACAGGTATCTTTATGTATTTTTTTGGTTTTGCATCACATCTAACAGCACTCAGGAGTACTTCCTGTTCTGCACTTTGAGATCACTCTTCACAGTTCTTAAGGACTTTGTACAGTGCTGGGAATTATAACAGCTACATGCTGTTATTAATTAGCTACATGCAAGGCATGTGACTTATAATTATAATTAGCTACATGCAAAGCATGTGACTTAGCTAATGTATTATCTCACTAGCCCCTGGAGTTTTATTTTAAGAAAAGTAAGCAGCATGACAAATCAAAGTTGGGAGATGAGACCAAAGGTTAGGCCACTGTTTGAGGTTTTGTTGTTGTTGTTTGTTGGGGTCTTCTTCTGGGCTGTGTTCAGCGTGTTCCCTCGTCCAGCAAAAGGCCACTGCTCAGAGTCCTGAGGACAGGGCCTAGCTTCCCTCCAGCTAAGGGGAGGGGTCCGAGGATAAAGAGCAAACCTTGTCTCTGCCTCCTCCAAGGAAATTAGCACACGAGCATGGTGGGGGTCACGACAATCGGTTCTGCTTTATTGAGCAAACAACAAGGTTTATATAGGCTTGAATATTTGCAGTTAGTCACGTAGTTACAGTGGTCAAATCAAAAACGCATTTCATCTCAGCTTTATAGACAGGATTACAGTGTTTCATTATAGTTCTATAGATAGGATTATATTCTTCCTTTGATCATAATGCATAGGCTGTCACCTGCACATGTGCCAGACACATCCTGTCCCAGGGTCCTGTCCCATGGCTGCATTGACCTGTGGTCATAAATATACATTGTAACAGGTTTTGAATGCTCTGGGAACATCCACCAGGGTAGAGCTCAAGGCTTAATATAGCACAAAAGGGGATTTTCTCCCAACAGTTGTCTGTTTGTTTGTCTGTTTTAATTGAATCACTGTGAGATACAGTTACAAATCTTTAATGATAGGGTTTCAGTCATACAATGTTCCAACACCTATTCCTTCACCAGCGTACATTTCCCATTACCAATATCCCTCATATCCATGCTGCCACCCATCCCCTTCCCAGCCTTTGTTTATAGCAGGAACTTGTGTGTGTGTGTCTGTGTGTGTGTGTGTGTGTTTCTCCTTTCTGGCTATTGTGGTTTGAAATACAAAAACAGAATGGTCATCATATTTGGTCCTTTACCCACTTTCAACACACATCTCTCATCCAGAGCAATCCCTTCCAACCATCATTATCCTAATGGTCTATTCTCTATACCAGCTTCCCTTTTGCCCAATTGTTGAGGCAGGCTTCCAACCATGGACCAATTCTCCTGGTCCTTGTTTCTACTCTTCTTTGGAATTAATCTAATTATATATTTTTTGCATCCCACTAATAAGTTGAATCATTCTGCCTTTTTCTCTCCTTCTGACTTATTTCACTCAGCATGATACTCTCCATGTTTATCCATTTATAATCGAATTTCATGCTTTATAGTATCCCATTGTGTAGATATACCATAGTTTCTTTAACCAGTCACCTGTTCTCAGCCACTCATGCTGTTGCCAGATTCTGGCTACTCTGAACAGTGCTGTAATGAGCACACCAGTGAAGATGTCATTTCTGCTGTGTGTGTTTTCACCCCAAATGTATATTTCCAGAAGTCCTATCATTGGATCAAATAGAAGCTCTATTTCCAGTTTTCTCAGGAATACTCATATTGTTTTCCAAAGTTTCTGGACCAGTTGGCATTTCCACAAATAATGAATGAGAAAAGAACCCTCTAAGACATTAAAACTAAAGACATCTTTAAAGATGATGCTGCCCAAGCAAGTGCAAACAAAGATAAACAAATGGGATGACATTAAGCTAAGAAGCTTCTGCACCTCCAGAGAAATGGTGACAAAGATACAGAGACAGAGAATGGAATGGGAACAATTATTTACCCAATACACATCAGATAAGAGGTTAATATCCAAGGTATAAAAGGCACTGGTAGAACTTTACAAGAAAAAAACCCTCCAACCCCATGAAAAAATGAACAGAAGAAATGAACAGAAACTTCCTCAAAGAAGAAATACAAATGGAGAAAACACATATGAAAAAATTGTCTACATTGATAATCATCAGGGAGATGCAAATCAAAACAATGAGATATCCTCTTATACCACAGAGACTGGCACACATCAGATGAATAAAAACAAGCAGTTATGGCACTGATGTGACGAGAAAGGAGCTATCATTCATTGTAGGTCATTGTTTTGAAATAATATTTGGTGTTTGAGGAATTGCTTAGAGCTTACCTTAGTCACTTTCATAACCTATAAAAATAAATTTTGAGAGAAATGATTTTTGTTTAATATTTAGAACAGAAAACTAGAAGGTATATTTGACCTTCATATGAAGATAAAAAAGGCCCTCCCTTTGATCATCGATTTGCTCGAGCGGGCCCAGTAACGTCTCCATTGGAGACTTTGTTTTTACTGTGTCTGGCATATGAATACTCTTGGTAGTTTGCCGGGCTCTCCGAAGATAAATATAGACAATTTAAAACTTTGTTTCCTTTCTCTATATTATGTTATTTTCAAGGATTGTTTAAAAAACAAGCTTAAACTACATATGTGACTATTTGTGTTGTATGAAAGGAGAGAAGGTTAACACTCTCCTTGACAAGGATGGAAGCAGATTCAGCCTGCACACAAATATGACTAAGGCTTGTGAGTCTGTCTGATCTGGAAAGGGTTAACAAGTCTTCCCTGGGCTGTGATGGCCTTGCTTTAACTCTTGGCAATTCAAAGAAGCAGTCCTCCCCTTCCCACAATCTCAGACCTAGCTTGGTTTTGGATTGTAGACATTCCATCCCCTGCTCATCCCAGACCCCAGTGAGAAGGTCCTGACTCATTAAGGCACAGAACCTGTGTGCTCACCCTTGCCCTTCCTCCCCAGAGATTGAAGCCATTTCTTCATGGACATGGCAGGGCAATGTGTGCTTTCGCTCCTTATGAGATATGTGTAGTCTGTGCTCCAACATTCCTTTGTCAATGATTTTTTCTACTTTACTGAATTTTTTTTTTAAATTTTATTGAATCACCGTGAGATAGTAACAAGTTTTCATGTTTGGGTTACAATCACACAATGATCAAACACCCATCCTTCCATTATTGCACATTCCCCACCACCAATCTCCCCGGTCTACCCCTCTTTCCCACCCTCTCCCTACCTCCATGGCAGACGTGATCCCCCATAATCTCTCTCTCTACTTTTGGGCATTATGGTATGCAATACAGAACCTGAGAGAGGTTATCATGTTTGGTCCTTTCTCTATTTCCTGAATTTCTTAAAGGTGTATCTGATGGGAAAGTAAATAAAAGGAGGCCGTGGGGAGCTCTTCTTTGTCACAGAGACAGAGTGAGCCATTACCCTCCGTGCTTTAAATATTCCTCTCGCATTTCTTTTCTCAGTGCTCCAACTGCAAAAAATTTCACACACAAACATTTAATTTAAAATACAAGCCATAACCAAAATGAACAAAAGCATTTATATAACCATTGCCAGATTAACCTGGGGTACAGACTCTGGTAAAATTTCTTTCAAGCTTGAATGAAAAGTAAAATGAGCTTACATAAAATAAAGAAAATCTACAAGGAAAATGTATAAATCTTTGTAGTTAATGCGAATACTTAATGACTATTAATTAAATATTATGAGTCAGTAATTATAATTTTAATTTTCATATATTATATTACTCATTACATAACTTACAGTCAAAGGTTAAAAGAAATACTAAATAAATATTTGTTTCCTTGACTATACCAATTGTTGCAATTATGTTGGCATTGTTATTGCAATTTTTAGGGCTAACATTTACATGGGATTTTATAATTTGAAAGCAAAGGAATATATAATATCTTCCATTGGAATAGGAATTTATGTTTATAATTTTCTATTTAATAGTTGAAATATACTGAAGACTATACCACAGGTTTGATCAATATTGAAAATATCTTCAATATCTAAAACTTCTATATTTTCAGATGTCATTCATGCTTTAGCTGAAAATGAAACAAATTTCATGAAAATTTTTAAATGAAACAGGAACTATATTGATCCTATAGGCCATAGACTACAAGTCTGTTTGATTTGGATTATATAATGTCTTTGGTTGCTTAATAAACTCTATATGCTACCTTTAAAGGACTAACTGGTTACTTAAGAATTATATTTAATTTCTTGTATTCATATTGCTATGCAGATGCACACATATAAATCCATCTGCATGTGAAAATCTAGTCAATGTAAGTTTATATATTCATATGTATTTATAGATGTAGATGCAGTTCAGCAGTAGAACATATATACCTTGCATATGTAAAACTCATGGTAAAATCCCTACTCTGGGTAAAAAACAAAGGCAACAAAAAAAGCATAAATGCACATTTACATAAATGTGCAGATTTGAGCATTTGATCATTCTTTAAATAACTTGCATATGTGTACTAAAGAAATTACCAATTAAAGAACAGAATATGTTTGAACAGGTTTAAAAGTTTTGGTTATTTGGTACTATACTTCATATGTCCAAAATATCTTTAGTGAAAAATTAGTGCTTTTCTGAGATATTCAAATTGTTTTAATATTTAAATTCTTGTTGAATTATTTTATAAATTATGAATATACTATCACTTCTGTATCATTTGTCAACCTGTTGATCATTTATTTGCTCAAGCGGTTGCCAGTAACGTCTCCTTTCATCCCTGTTGCATGCTAGTGTAGCCCAATGGCATCTACTCTCTCCAAGAACATGAAAGGCCTCAAACCGTGTGTTCAGGGTTTTGACAAAGAAATCTAACCATATCATAGGTGGGCGGCCACGAGTCCTTGTGAGATTCCGTGGAATCCAGTAAGTAACAGCTCTAGTCCAGCGGTCATCTCTAGATAGCATTACGTGTGGGGTCAATCTGATTTTCGACACCATGACAAACGAGGCAGCATCCCTAATCTTCAATTGTCATCAGAGGTTGGAACTCCAGATGAGTGAAGCATGATTCTTCAAGAATAGTTTTTTCAATTCTTCTTTGGATGATCTGAATGGCATTCTCATCCTGATTTCATAGGGCCCAGGTCTCTGAGGCGTATGTTAGTGCAGGAAGAACAGTGGAGTCGAAAAGATGTGCCCGAAGCTGAGCTTCTTAGTCCTCTTAATAACTTCTTAGATGCTCTTAAAGGCGTTCCACATCTCTCTCTTCTTCCTGAGAAGTTCTGGAACCAAGGAATTCCTCATGTTGGGTTCTCGACCCAGGTATACAAAGCTACTGCATTCAGATGTTCATTCCGTTGAGAGCAAACAGAACATCAGGGACTTGTTTGTTTTTCATGAACATTGTCTTGTTGAGATTAGGCTGCAGTCCGACCTTTCCACACTCACAGTTGAAGTCGGCCAGCATTTGTGCTGCTTGGCTAATGTTTGATGTTATTAGAACCATATCATCAGTGAAGCGGAGGTGGAGTAGTTTCCAACCATCTATCTTCACTCCCATTTCTTCCCATTCCAGTCATCTCATGAGGGTGGTTCTGAAGAAGTTCAGTGAAATGGTATAACCCTGTTGAACCCTCTCATTATGTGGATGATCACTTCCTTAGAATGGTGAGATCCTAGTGGTTAATCCGTAATACAGCTTGTGAAGGATCCTGATGTACTGAGTTTGAACTCCCTATTTGGCTAAGGCTTTGATGACTGCTTCAGTCTCAACAGAATCAAAGGCCTTCTTTAAATCAATGAACGTTCAAGTGGTATCTTGAACTCTTGTGAAACCTCAATGATCTGGGTCACCAAGTGATATGGTCAATCATGCTGAATCCTTTTCGGAACTCAGCTTGCTTGCATGGTTGTCCTTCATCTAGGGTTTTGCCAATTCTATTCAGGATGACTCAAGTGAATAATTTGTAGACAATGGAAAACAGGCAGATCGGGTGATAGTTGTTGATGTCATGGATATTCTCCATTGCCCTTCTGGAAGATGTTATAGATCAGTAAACCAGAGGACAGTCATCTTGGTCTTAAAGTTGGCAAAAGACAGGTGGGTATTGTGAATACTTTTCCTGGCTTCTGCTGCTTTGGCCAGCACTGCTGCTCTTCTCTCTTTGATGTCTTCCTTTATCACTTCTCTGCACAGCTTTATGAGCTCAGATATTTTCTTGTTCCCTGAGGCTCATGCCAAACCATGTTGGCGAATGAGCTCAAGAGTTTCCAAAGACAGGCATCTGTTTGTGGCTTTCCCACTTTCGGCATTCCTTACACAATTAAGGTGGTGCTGACCCAGCCGACTGTATTCCTTGTTGATGTTGTCAATGACGGCATCTTTCCATGTCTCTGAAATAGTGCCAAAGAGCTCCCAATGGTAGTGGTTCTGGGAGTTCTCTTCTTAAATTTTGCAGCCCTTTCTCCCCTCTCTGTGAAGTAGAATTTTGCGTGAAAGAGATGGTGGTCCATTCCCGTTTGGAATTTTGGGACAACAGCAACATCAGTCAGGTAAAACTGTCGATTGAACAGTAAAAACAATGGGTCTCATGTATATACTAAATATGATATAAATGCCCCATCATGAGTTCTATTTTAGTTTTGACTGTTAAGTTAAGTGATAAATTTAAAGCATTTCTATTTAATCCCACATTAGTTTTGACTTGGCTTCCTCAATAAGAAAATTTTCTTGAGAAAAACTGAAAAGAACAAAACTAAATTCAGAAAAAAATGAACATTTAAATATTTTCTTTTTAACACAAAATAATCTTCTAACGTTCTGTGAAATATTATTGCTCCAAGTTGGAAGCCTGTCTCGCGAACTGGGGGAGAACGCAGCTGGAATAGAGAAATGATCACTTAGACAATGATGGTTGTCAGATTGTAATAACTGACAGTTAAAGCACAAAGGAAAGGTAAAAGATAAATTCAGGTGATTACGGGTGCTCACAAGAGCACTGTAAGCTTCTGGGGGAGGAGGAAAAGGGAAATTCACTGATGAAGCCTAAAGCACTTAGGGTTAATATTCAACAAGTGTTATGTGTTTTCTATATTATCATCTATGAAGTTCTATGCTATGTTAGGAGCTACACATTTTAATCATAGTTATCCAACATTGATATCTGCAATTTAAGTTATTCTATATTTAACATCTCTGAAAACAAAATGTTTTATTTGGTATTGCATATTATGACTCACTTTATATTATTCATTGTGCATCATGCATGCATTTGCTCATTTACTTAATGAGCAGTTATTAAGTAATTAAGATGTGGCTTACTATGCTCGACTTGTAGTGAGGCACAAAGCTTTATCAAAAGCTAAGTACTGCCTTCAACCAGAGACCAAACTTTAATAAAATATACCAGAATTTTATTTTTAAATCATAATATAATATACCATATGACAGGAAGTTATAAGTAAGTGCAAGTAAAATGTGAAATAATTTACACATAAATGTTAACATGCAGGCAACTATATAGATAAGAATAGACTTGAAAAATACTTGCTTTGATGATTGAAAATATTTTTATCATCTTAGAAAAGAATAATTTTTTGACAAAATACATAATGTATTTCAAACTTAAGTGTGATTTTAATTTTGTAAAGAATAGGTAAATCTGTATGTCAGTATCATCACAAAGTATATTATCATTGCCACAATTTATCCCTGATTCATAGATGATATCCAATGAAATTAATAAAAGATAAGTGAATAATGTTTTAAAATAAATACAGACAAAAAACATCACATGTATAAATTGTATACAACAACTTTGGGTTGAGTTTCCCGCTCCTACCAGAGCAGAGCTCCAGCAGCTGAAGACCTCCGGGAATCATACACAGTCATGCTGAGACCACTCTCCACACGCTCAGCAGAGGAACCCAGGTGTGCGGGACCCAGGGCTAAGATCTCCAAGCCTGCTCAGTTTGGGACTGGGCCGCCTCCACCCAGATCCCCCATCTTCCAGTAGCTAGACTGTTACACCCACCAACTACCATGTAATCTCATCAATGTCCAGGATCCAGAAACTATAAAACCAAGCTCCCAGAAGCACATGGCTGCAAACGATCTCGTATTCTCTAGTTCTCACTCTTAGAGAACCCTGCAGGCTAGTGAGAGTATCTTGCCTGCCTATATGACTAACTTGGAACACCTGTAAAGGTGATTAGAGGATGCCCCAAAAGCCTCCATCCCTCTCAGGGAGCCCAGCAAGCTACCAAGAGTATCCTGCCTGCACAATGGAGCCTGGCAAACTACTCATGGCGTACTTGATATGCCAAAAACAGTAACAATGATGATTCTCCTTCCCCTGATTCTGAAAGAGCTCCCAATATGCCATTGGGCTACACTAGCACGTGACAGGGATGAATGGAGTCATTACTGGTGCCCGCTCGAGCAAATCAATGAACAACGGGGTGATAGTCATAGTGATAGTGACTTTGGGGGGAAAATTAAGATTTTATTTTACAGTAAAAATAGTGTTTGAATATTCCAAAACATAAAAATAATATATAAAATAATTATGGGTATCAACAAAGTCTCCAATGGAGACGTTACTGGGCCCGCTCGAGCAATTATGGGTATATGAATATTAAAATAGTACAGAAAAGGATAACCATTTATAGAAAAGTAAATTAAATTCTTTTCTTTATTTTTGGACACAACGAGCTCTGTGGAGCTTATTTTTGGCTCTGTAATCAGGAATCACTCCTGATGGTGCCAGGGCAACAGATGGAACGTACACAATCAAACTGGGGTCAGCCACATGCAAGACAAGTGCTGTAACCCCTGAATTATATCTGGCTGCTCTAAACAACTTTTAAATATATTAAAACATAAATGCTATTGGTCTTAATGGAACCACAAATTTATATACCAAATAAAATGTCAGGTTTTTCCAAACTGTTCATGAGGTTGTAGAAGAACAAGCACTGTCAGTAGTCTCAAAAATACATAAAATATGATCTACCAATTTAATATTTTATATTGAACCTTGTTCCTGAACCTCACTTTTTGATAAGGGCCACCTCTAGTATTGCTAAGCATATACTCTTTATCCAGCTATGTGACTGCCAAAAATATGCCAATATTCTTGAGTAGTTAGATTAGTGCATTTATGTAGCTGTGGAAATAAAGACCAACACATTTTGGTCTTGTGTAATTGCACATACATTTTTTGTCACCCATTGCATTCACCAACAGATTCATTTGACAGCTAATACGTTCAGAAATTAACATGAGCAAAGTTACAAAATATATTATAAATAATTATTTTATAATCTTAGTTTATTTGAATTTTTCCTGGGGATTTGGGGCTTAATCCTGTCTTCGTGCTTAGGGATAACTGCTGATGCTGCCCAGAGGACCATATGCAGTACTGAAGATCTAATCAGATTTGGCCTAAATGCAAGCACTGTAATCATTATAATATCCCTACAGCACCTTGAGCAAAATTTAAAATACCTTTAAGAAAACCTAGTAGTTAATTATGGATTCTGCAACAAATATTTTAAAATATTAGCTTACTGGGGCACAAAATCTATCAACTTATTACTAATTTTGCTTCTCTGGTTCGCCTAGGTCATCACATTAATATAGAAAAATCAACTTTATAGTATGGATGAGAAATTTGAGTAATTAGGGAAGACTAGATTTCTATCTTCTGCAGGAAAACTTTGGACATCAAAGAAAGAAAAGCAGGTAATTGACATGATGTGAAGGAAATGTCATCATCTTTGAGTTGTTCAGATAAAGAGGATACATTCACTGATCAATCTATATTTGGAAGAATCTCCCTGATTATATTTTTATAAATTTTTAACAATATAAAGCAGTTATTGCTTCTTCTATTAGAAAAAGGGAAAAGTCTGAGGCATGGGTAAGAAATCAGACTATTTGACTTTCTCTATTCTTATTATCTATTTCCTAACTGCATTCCTTGTTCATGATACCAGAATTCTTGAGTTTCACTGGATGTCATTTCAGCTCTAGCTCTTTATGTGAATACATAAAAGATAGTTTTTTAGTTGTAAAGTTATATTTTGTATGTTTAAAAAGAATATCTAACACTTTTGGGGGAAATAAAGCCATAATTTTATCCCATTAGAATTTTTCAAAGAATGGTTTCACATTTTAAAAGTTGGACTGCTAGAGAAGTCTCTATTTCTTGTTAATAGTAGATTCAGATGAAATAGTTTTGTCAAAAATCTAGAAACAATCCTATACATAAGTTTCCAATGTCAATTCTTAAATATAAATATAATCATGAAAATAATATAAATATAAAGATCTGAATATAGTTCTGAAAATAGTCAGTAGAGATTTCCAGTTGTTATGTCAAAACACATTTACTTGAGAGTACTTCCAGGATTTAAATGTGAGTGAAATCATGTGTTACTCAGAAAAAAACATTGTCATGAAAATTATCTGTGCATATTAATTAAGGTGGTATGTGTAGAGTTTATATAAAGTTCTATATTTTTCAGCTTGCATGATGTAAGGGAAGAAAAGCATCTCTTTTTATAAAAAAAAGCAACCTATGTAAAAAATGAAAAATAAAGTACAAATGTTAATTAAGAAGATCATACTATGTATTAGAAATGAAATAAGAATTTATTCCAGTTTACAAAGATAAATTGCAAATGAAATGTAAAATTATTAACACTTTATAGTATAAAATATATATTACTCAATTTTTTCTCTTCACCTTTACACAAACTTAAATAATTATAGTACAGTGCAATGCAAATTAAGCTTAGTTCCAATACACTTAATCCACTAATTTATAAAATCAATATAAGCAAAAATGAACATATAGATAAAAAAACTTCAATAAGCAATCATAGAGTGAGTTTCTAATGACTAGAATCTCAGGTTTTAAGAGTCTTGCCTGGGAAAGTTCTATTTTATATGCAGCCTTATAATATATATTTAATATTAACTGCTTATCAGATGAGTATTAGATAAATAATATTTTCACAACCCGTGGGGTGTCTTTATATCTTGGTCACTTTCCTTTGAGGTGAAGAAGCTTCTTAGTCTAACATAGTCCCATTATTTTATCTTTGCTTCCACTTGCTTGGTCAGTGATGTTTCATCTTTGAAGATATCTTTAGCTTCAGTCTCATGGAGGGTTCTTTTCACATTTTGCTCCATGTACTTATAAATTCAGATCTGTTATTGAGATCTTTAATCTATTTTGAATTGACTTTTGTGCCCCATGTTAGAAAAAAGTTCTGAATTTTTTTTTGCATGTAACTACCTAGTGTTTCCTGCAGCACTTGTTAAAAATACTTTCCTTGCTCAATTTACTATTTATTGATCCTTTATCAAATATCAGGTGATCACATATTTGAGGGTCGATGTCAGAATATTCGACTCTGCTCCATTAGTCTTCTGGTCTCTTTATTTCAATACCATGCTGTTTTAATTATTATCACTTTACAGTACAGTTTGAAGTTGGGGAAGATGATGCCTCCCACATTCATTTTTCCCAAGGATTGTTTTAGCTATTCTTCTGGGAGGGTTGTTGTTCCATATGAATTTTATAGTATTTGATCTACTTCATTGAAAAATTTCCTGGATATCCTTATAGGGAAAGCATTGAAATACATAATGCTTTAGGCTGGGCTGGAGCACAGCGGGTAGGGCGTTTGCCTTGCTCGCAGCAGACCAGGGTTCAAAGCCTCTCTCCTTCTCAGAGAGCCCAGAAAGCTACCGATAGTATTCCATCCACACAGCCCAGTCTGTCAAGCTCCCCATGGCATATTCTATATGCCAAAAACAGTTGCAAGAAGTCTCACAATGAAGACGTTACTGGTGCCCAGTCAAGCAAATCTGTGAACAGTGCTACAGTGATACAATGTTTTAGGCAATAATGTGATTTTGACAAAGGTAATCCTCCCACTCTATGAGCAGGAGATGTATTTCTGTTTTTTTCATGTCCTCTTTGTTTTTCTGAAGTACTGTTTTGTAGTTTACTTTGCATGTGCCCTTCACTTTTTTAGTTGAACTTATTCTGAGGTGCTTGATTTTCTGAGGAACTACTAATCACAGAGATATGCAAATGAAAACAACAGTGAGGTATTTTCTCACAACTCAGAGACAGTACAAATCACAAATAAAATGAGTAACCTAAGCTGGCATTGATTTGAGGAGAAATTGACTGTCCTTTATTGTTGGTGGGAATGTCAACTGGTCCAAACTTATTGGAAAGTAAAATAGGTATTCCTCAAAAAAAAAAAACTAGAAATGGAGCTTCCTTATTACCCAGCAATACCACTTCTGGAAATATAATCCAGGAACCCAAAAAAGCACAGCAGAAATTAAATCTGCACTTCTATCCTTATCACAGTACTATTAACAATAGACAGAATCTAGAAACAACCAGAGTGTCTAAGAACAGACTACTAGTTAAAGAAACTAAGGTATAGCTATATAGTTGAATAATATGCAGCTATCAGGAAAAATGAAGTCATGATATTAACTTATAAATGGATGAACATTGAGAGTACCATATTGAGTGAAATGAGTCAGAAAGAGAGGGGCAAACATTGAATTATTGCACTCATTTGTGAGGTGTAAAAAGAACATAATATGAAACCAATATCTGAGGGCAGTAGAAACAAGAACAGGAGGATTGGTCTATTGTTGGAAGCCTGCTTCAAATGTTTGGGGGAAAGGTAGTTGGAATAGAGAAGGCACTATAACAAGGGTAGTTGGAAATGATCATTCTGGGTAAAAACTGCCTGCTGAAAATAGGTAAAGGAAGAAACATAACTTCTCATTATTTGTATTGCAAACCATAATGTCCCATAGGGGAGAGGGAGAGACAGAGAGATAGAGACAGAGAAACTGGAAGAGATAGAAAGAAAAAAAGTGCTTGCCTTAGAGACTGGCTGAGTGGGGAGGGAGATGGGAGGGTTCGGGACATTGATGGTGGGAAAAGTACACTGGTGGAGGGATGGGTGTTGGAACATTGTATGACAAAAAAAATGATCATGAGCAGTCTTGTAACTATGTATCTTATGGTGATTCATTTTTTAAAAAGTCATGTCTATGTGGATTCATCATTAGATAACCATTATTGCATATATCTTTGGGTAAATCCTTCAGTTGAATACATCTCAAGTTATCCACATTAATTTTGGTGATATTGAGGGAGACTTCTTAACAAACTAATAAGTCTTCCAGGACCCTATGAATATTGTTTTTGACTGTTCTCTTTGTTGGCTCTGTAAGATCGTCTTAATATCTAATAGTCTGATCTCAAATATGATTTTTTAAAAATTTCTACAAGTGAAAGAAAAATTTCTTCTTTAATTTATGTAACAAAAGCACTAACATGAGAATAAGAAGACTTCAAAATATGTTCACATTCTGATGTTGTTAAAGAGATAGAAAATTGTACATTTTAGTTATTCTCTGTTGCATGAAGTGATATATCAGCAGTCGGAGGTGCAAAGATAAGACACGAGAGAACTGGAATGTAGAAAGCATGAAGGGTCTTGGCATCGATCTGGCTCATGTCAAGGAGCAACATTTATTCTATTTTCTATCACTTACATCTCAATGACTTTATCATGACAATATTTTAGGGCACAGACTAAATATATATCATAAAGACACCAAAGCATACATTGTCCCGCCATGTCCTGAAGCAAAGGGCTGCAGTCTCTGGGGAGAAATGCAAGGTTGAGCACCTAGGCTCTCTATGTTCATTAAGTCATGTCCTCCTCATACCCTGGATCTGGGATAAGCATGAAGTAAGAGTGTTCACATTTCAAAGCCAAGATGCCTCTGAGATTGTGAGAGGGGAGGGCTGCTTCTTTGTACTGCCAGGAGTTAGAGTAAGGCCCAGGCCACTAACTGAAGAAATGTTAACCCTTTCCAGATCAGTCAGATTCATAAGCCGTTGCTTGCCCACTCATGGGTGTAAGTGAATCCAAGGTTCTGCCCACTTGAAGGTCAACTTCTGAGGACTCATCCTATAACCTGGCTAGGCACCAACAATAGTTAAATAAAAGACTTAAATTATCAGACTGATGGGCTGGAGCTATAGCACAGTGGTAAGGCATTTGCCTTGCGTACTGCTGCCTGGCTGACCCGGGTTCAATTCCACCACCCCTCTCTAAGAGCTCTGCAAGCTACCAAGAGTATTCCACCCCCAGGGCAAAGCCTGGCAAGCTACCCATGATGTATTTGATATGCCAAACACGGTAACAACAAGTCTCACAATCGAGACATTACTGGGCCCGCTCAAGCAAATCAATGAGCAACGGGAGGACAGTGACAGAAGATGAGTTAACTTTCACAAAAAGAAAACAAACCTGGCAAAAAAATATTAAGGAACAAATATTTCAAATAAAAATATGTAAAACTATATTACTTCACAAGAGTTTATTCATCACCATATTGATATGTATATCTTGTTAGTAATTACTATGTAAAGTCGGTGGGTTTGTTTTGCCTATTTTAAATTTACCTCTGACTTTTATTATCTTCATTTTGTTTCATGATCAATATGTTATTTATTATGTTAAAATAATTTCCTGTTAATATCCTCAAATATATATCATTATAATTAGCAGATTTTTCTAAACAGCAACAAATAATGATTATAATTTATATTATAAATCATATTGCAATGCTTTGAAAAACATTGATCAATTATTTAGAACTGAAAATATTATTGATGCAGTAAATATTAGTGATATTTGAGAATACATCTGAGACTCCTTAATAGATTTATGAGTCTATGAAATTTGTAGAAATTTTCTATCACATATGCATATGAATTTTAAATATGCATGTTAGTATTTTTATATATTAAAAAAGATCTACATTGTATCACCCAGTCCTTGAGTTAAACCCATGGCCATAGTTAGAAATCACAGATTTCGGGGACTCCAAACCTCCCAAAGACCAGTTGGGATACATAGTTAGAAGATTGATATTATTAGCAGGAAATTTCATTTATCCTGCCTTACTGGGTTCTTGAGAATTGAATGAAAGATTCACATAAAAAACTCAGATGCGAGGTCAAGTTCTTTGAGGTAGTGCGCCATTTATCTTTTTGTCCTTGGATTACCTCGTCCTGGTTGCCTTCTGTACATGATGATGTGGTCTTGCTCCTATACCATCTGTTTCCATTATGCATTTATGACTTGGAATCTGTCTATTTAGGAACCTCAACATTATGTTTCCTTGCTAAGACTTGCTTCCCCATTTCCTGATGCTGGGCCTCACTAAGATTTACCCCAACTGTACAATCCCCCACTTTTTCATATTTTCTTGGTCTCTGGCCATGGCCACGTGCTCATAAGTGAGACTCCTGTCCTCTGAAACTTGCTACTATCTGGCATAAAAGCCCTTCCTGGTTCT
Organism: Sorex fumeus; assembly: GCF_029834395.1. Taxonomy (NCBI): domain Eukaryota; kingdom Metazoa; phylum Chordata; class Mammalia; order Eulipotyphla; family Soricidae; genus Sorex; species Sorex fumeus. The sequence goes on from NW_026606067.1 coordinate 29,385,478, forward strand.
ACTGTGTGTCCCAGTGTAGAACCTCTGTTACTATGCATCTCTTCAGATATAGATCAGTGTATGATTCTGCTTTGATTGGATATCATTACCATGGGAGAGATTTGAAATGATCAATCAGAATAACTAGTTCACTTAGAACTCCAGCATTCCATTCTCAATGTATTATTCACTCCTTTAGAAATCAAGTACTACTAATTCTATTAGGGATAAGAAGGAAATATCTGTCTTCTGAAATTGTGTCCTGCTGACAAATGGATGCTCATTTTTCTGAGGTCCCCAGGATACCTCCATAACTGGGGTGGCAGTACTGGAGTCAGCTACTCAGAAGCTCACTTTTGTTCTACAATTTTTGGAAGATAGATACAGGAGATAAGGAATAACTAAAATATAATATTCATTAATGTCACTGGAACATTGAAGATATTCCCATTATAAAGGAATCTAATACATAGAAAGATACAGATAGTAGGGCTATAAAACCATTTAAAAGTGAAGATAAGAACACAAATTTTACAATTATCGTTAATCCCAGTATCCCTCCAATCCCCTGACCCCCCAATCCCACCCTGACTCTGTGGCAAGGCATTTCCCTTTGTTCTCTTTCTCCTTTTGGGTGCTGTGGTTTGCAAAATAGGCACTGAGTAAAAAAAATTGTAAGTCTACAACTGTACTTAATGGTATTTCACTAATAAAAATCTAAAAAAAAAACCACAAATTTTATAAATTAGAGTGTATATCCTGGATTTTATGTTTTTCAGTTGTGATCTCTGTTTGAAATAAATTTCCAAAGGTCATTTGATCTGCAGCAAAATGACCTTGAGTGCTACAAAGAAATAACAAAAAGTCTTTTACCAGTGCCTGCTGGTCCAGTGTTTTCTGGTAAGACAATTTTAGTCATTTCCCTGGGCTAGGTCTGTGGCATACAGCCTGGTTTAGAATTTCCTTCCTATCATCTGCAGTAGTCTATGTTATGACCAGTACACAGACATGCAGAAATATCCTGGTACATTGTCTTCAATCCCTCACTACACTAAGCATCTATAATGACACAATGGGTGAAAACCCATGAAATCTCTGTACCTCCTGGGTAAATAAGCAATTTCTCAGTGGTACAAAATCTATGGCATTACTGGCAGAAAAAAAGGTGTTTTTCTAAGGGTGGTGTTCCATGAACCAAGTGTAGAGATTGACTTTCTTAAGTATACAACTGTGCCAATCTGAGGCATAAAACTGTTACTATCTGACTTACCTTTCTTGGACCTGGTATAATGTCACCATGAACTCTGAGGAAGTGCTTGAGTGTCAGTTGTCATCCAGAATGAATTTCTGAGAGATGATTCTTGGAATCAAACCCAAAAAATGAGGACAGTTTTTTCAATTTTTGACTTGACTTAAGGTTCTTGGGGTAATTAAGCCCACTTAAACTAGTTTTGGCTTGGTTGGCCATTGTAAACTCACCAATTGAAGAAGAGCTTTGATGGCAAAGTTCATCATTTGTATTCTGATCCAAAATCTCATGACCACTGACTCCAAAGTTCAGTCCTGCATAGCAGAATGTCTCCTTGTGACATTCACTATGAGGGATGAGTGTCAAAGACAAAAAATGTCATTACCTTTCTCATCTATGAAATTTCTAAGTGTTATCATAGTTTGGAGGATCCTCCCAGGAGGGGAGATGCATGTCGAAAGTAGACTATGGACTGAACATGTTTGCCACTCAATGCCTCTTTTGCAGACCACAACACCCAAAAGGAGAGAGAGAACACAGGGGATTGCCCTGCCACAGAGGCAGGGGGGGGATGGGGGGATGGGGGTGGGGGGATATTATCCATGGTGGTGGAAAATGGGCACTGGTGGAGGGATGGGTATCTGATCATTGTATAATCGAAACCCAAGCACAAAAAATTGTAAATCTACAACTATAAAAAAAAAAGAAACAAACAAAAAAAATTTAAAAAAATAAGTAAAATAGCAGAAATCCAAAACCACGCTGTCCCGATAGTGGCCGCGTGACATCATTTAATTCTTGAACACAGCTGTAGAAAGGAAATCATTTCACAATGCTTTTTCAGCATGTCTGATTTGGGGGTGTAAACTCTAAATAATAATGGTGCATCTTTTATCGAAACAATGAATCTAGTCAAAGTAGATAGAGTGTTAACTAGAATTCATCTGCCTCACAGGCATTGGGAGGGTTGGGGGGTGGGGGTTTATTGGGATTCGTCGTGGTGAAAAATAAGTATTGGTAAAGGGAAATGTGTTTGATATTTCCATGACCGAGACCAAAACCTGAAAACTTTGTAACTTTTCCCACAATGATTCAATAAATAAATACATTTTTTAAAAAATAGATTTTCCTGTGCTGGTGGGTTCTTGAGGTTTGCATACAAAACTCAGAAGAATTAAAGCTAGACTTCACTGAAGTTTAATCATGTATGTCCAGGTCTCTTCCCAAATATCAAGGCCTTTATTTTACCCATGAAAAATTTACTCTTCCTGTCCCTGGCACTGCCTTATCTATATAAGAACTTCTATAATATCCCACGTGGTCTAGTATATAAAGACCAGGTCCTGTCCCAGTGTTGCTCTCCATCCCTAGTACAATTTCCTAGTCTGAAATCCAGCTTGTTGTCACATGCTGGTCTTGTAGCTGACTTGCCATCAGCTTGATGCTAGTGGGGGTTTTGTGTGATTTATGTAAAGTGGAAAGATGAGAGGTGACCACCACAAGAAGGAAATCTACTACTTTATCTACCTCTCTCACACCAAGAAGAATGGCTGGCGGGGGGCAGTGGGTAAACCTATGACTGACACTAGTCTGCTGTGAGCCTTGTTCTTTGCCAGAAAGGAAAGTCAGACCTTGTTTTAGAACAAAAGCAGTTTTTCCTGCACTGGTGGGTTCTTGAGAGTTGTGTGAAATATTTTCATAAAAATCTCAGAAGGTTAAGAAGTGAGAGTTTATTGTGTAGATAAAGTAGATAAATCCAGGTTCCTTCCCAAATATCTAGACCTCTCCCTTAGCCATGTATGACATAATTCAGTCATATTAAATGTGCATGCTGAATGGTCCAGTGGACAATATCCCTACTCTTGTCACTGTGCTTCTCTTGGACTGTACCCCAATGGTTCCCTGAAGCTTCAGCTTTCCTTAAATCTCTGGCCATGGCAGCACATGGGAAGTCCAAGATTCCTGCATTCTGTGCTTGTCACTGAGCCTCTTCACTGTACCCCAGCAGTTCCTAATATCTCTCCTAGTGCTTTGTCCTGGCATTTGTGAGTCTCCTGTGATCAGCATTTTATCACTCCCTGAGCTTTGTGACCCAACTTCAATCTGAGCTTTCCTGGGTGTGGGAGAAAAGAAGTTGGGGAGGAAGATGAGTGAGAGAAAGAGAAAGAGAGAAAGAGTGGTAGGAGGCTTCCTTATATCTGCTGGTATCTCCCACCCCATTATTTTGATTGGATGGGCACCTTTGTTTATAGGCAAGATTTGTACTGATTTTCTTTAGCAGTTCTGAGGAAAGGGAATAAAGAGAGAGAAAAACAGAGAGATAAGAGTGAATAAGATTCTCAAGAGAGAATGTGGTTTTCTCTAGTACACATTCCAGCATCAAAGTATTGAAGAACACATCCCGAAGGAAATATGTGGATGGCATGTTCAGTCAACCTGGACAACACAGACGCTCATCATACATGTGTATGTCCCCTTTGTTACATGTTGGATTAATAGGGTTTTATTTTACAAATTTATTCACACAGAACTCTCCCTATACCTTATGCTTAGTTGGTGACAAAGGGGAAGAGATAGGAGTAGATGATGCTGTTCTTTCCCATTCCTTTCTTGACCTTTGTTTCTGCTGCTGCTTCTCTCAGAAGTGGGTCCAGACTTTTAGATAAAGATCTTCTTAGTGCTTGATTTCTATTTCCACAAGGTGGCTCCTAGAGCCTTAGGTCTGTTATTTTTATTACTTCCTATGACATTCTTCAAAGAAATTGGTCAAACACTTCTGAAATTTATATGAAACAACAAGCCCCCAATTGCTAAAGTGTTCTGGGGGAAAAGAGATGGGAGGCATCACCTTCCCCAACCTCAAACTCTACTACAAAGCAGTAATAATTAAAACAGCATGGTATTAGAACAAAAGCAGATCCACAGATCAGTGGAATAGGGTTGAACATCCTTACACACTCTCAAATATATGATCATCTAATCTTTGATAAGAGAGCAAGAAATGTGAAGTGGAGCAAGTGGAGTAAGGAAACCCTCTTTAAAAAAATGGTGATAAAAAAACTGGACAGCTACATGCAGAAATATGGACTTAAACCTCTACCTAACACCATGCACAAAAGTCAGATCAAAATGGATAAAAGACCTCAACAACACACCAGAATTCATAAGGTGAAGAAAAGGTTGGAAAAATCCTGTAAGACATTGAAGCTAACAGTATCTTCAAGGACAAAAATTCACTGATGAAGCAAGTGGAAAAAGAGATAAACAAATGGTTAAGATAAACAAATCTTTAACTAAGAGCTTCTGCACCTCGAAAGAAACAGTGACCAGGATACAAAGACAGTCTACAGAATGGGAAAGGATATTCACCCAATACCCCACCAACAAGGGGTTAATATCAAGGATATATAAGGAACTGGTTGAACTAAAAAAAAAAAATCCAATCCTATCAGAAAATGAGGTGACGAAATTAACAGAAACTTTCTCAAAGAAGAAACCAGAATGGCCAAAAGACACATGAGAAAATTCTCTACATCACTGAGATGCAGATAAAAAAACGATGAGAAATGACCTCGCACCACAGAGCCTGGCACAAATCCAGAACAGCAAAAGCAACTTGTGTTGGTGTGGAGGTGGGGAGAAGGTGACTCTCACTGCTGGTGGGAATGCCGACTGGTCACATTTTCCTTTTTGGAAAACAGTATGGACATTGCTCAAAAAACTAGAAATTGAGCTCCCATTTGACCCAGCAATACCACCTCTGGGAACATATGTCGGAGATGAAAAAAGAGTGCAGTCAAAATGACACCTGCACTTGTATGTTTATTGCAACACTACTTACAATAGCCAGAATCTGGAAAAGAAAACCTCGAATACCGAGAAAAGATTACTGGTTAAAGAAACTCTGATTTATCTATTCAATGAAATACTATGCAGCTGTTAGAAACTATGAAATCATGAAATTTGCATCCAAGTGGATTGACACGAAGAGTATCATGCTAAGTGTAATGAGTCAGAAAGAGAGGGACAGTCATAGAACAATTGCACTCATTTGTGGAGTATAAGGTAACATAACAGTAAACAAATGCCTAAGTATAGTAGAGACAAGGGTCAGGAGTATCACTCCATAGCTTGGAAGCTGATCTCATGTGTTGGGGGAGAAGGCAGCTGGGATAAAGAATGGATACTTAAATAAATGATGGTTGGAGGACTTACTGGGGATTGTCAATGTGTGCTGAAAGTAGACTATGGGTACTCAAACATTGTATGACCTAAACGTAATTATGCAAGTAGCACTTAATGCCTTCAGCTTTAAAGTTATCAGAGCACAATCAAAAGCCAGTACCTTTTATCGAAACACAGATCCTTTACTTTTTTTTTCTTAAAAAAAATAAAAGGACCATTTACAACTTGTTTTGAAAGGACAAAACCTAAAAAAACAACCTTACTCTTTGGGAAAAAAACCTAAATAAACATTTCTCTTGCACAAATGTGGGTATCGTTGTTTTCTTTGTAACTGCATAACCTGAAGCTACTTCATTTTGTAGCAGAACACATATTACAGTTGTAGCTTCCCTAGTAAACACAGAGTAAATTCTAGTGTGGAAACAGCAATGTCCACATTAATCAAATTTTCTGTTAGAACTGAGATCCAAATGACTGCCTTCTTTGAGCTAATGCAAGCAAAATCTATCACTCCATTTCAAAGAGTTAAAATCAATGTAGTAATTATTCCTTGGTTCAGGGAGAAAAAATAAACAATCATTCTTAAAACCTCATTTTCCATTTGCTTTACTTTCATGTAGATAAGAGTCTAGAAATGCTTATCATACTTAGAAGCTTTTCAGAGATATAACACCAGGCCAATAGTTTGACTGTTAATGTTCTGCCTTTCTTGAAAAAAATCCTTACTTCACATTGTGAGTCAAATGAATTTCTCTCCCACTCCAGGGATTTAACAAAACCACACAATTTACCAGCAAAGTTAACTACCAATGTCCAAAGAGAAAACTTTTTTGCATGATTCTGCTGATAAATCGTGACCACTAAAGGGGCTTTTGCAATGGAGGATAACAAGTTTGGGTTGACTGAAGAAATCCCAGTGGTGGAGTTGGTGGAACAACCCTGGAATTTTGGGGTAAGATATGCTTCAATTTTCAACATTAACACTTCCACAATCTACATCAAAATGTTTTTTAATAATTCTACAGTTTTTTTAATCTTAAATTTTATTTTTATAAAGTTGTTCAAAGTAATTTATTATATTGAATATTCTTTTTTTATTTTAGTTTTTATTTTGACACCCTGATTTAAAAAGTTGTTCTTAATAGAGTTTTTGTAGGCATAAAATGTTCCAACAGCGACCCCACCATCAGCATCTCCCTCTCTCCATTAATGTCCCCAAGTTCCCCCCAGTCCCGACCTGCCCATCTGGCAGGTATACAGCACCATTGTTTCATATCACTAGCTCCAACTTAATTTAAAGAAATGGAAAATAGGACTATTAGAAAATAAATTAATAAAAGTCAACTTTGATGATTAATTGCTAAGTGATTTTAACTAATAAAAATAAGACATTAACTCAGTATTGAAAATGTATAAAATCTCTCAGCAAGCTAGAAGTAAACATAATTTTTTAAAATTTATTCACTGTGAGGTATAGAAACAAAAATTTCATGTTTGAACTTCAATTACAGTTGTCAAACACCCATCCATTCACCAGTGCACGTTTTCTACCACCAAAATCCCCAGTAGGCCCCCCTCATTCCCCACCTCCCCCTGCCTGTGTGGCAGAGAATTTGCAAAATACTGTTTTTCTACTTTTTTTACCTTCAATATTTCTAGACCAGTACTACCACCACTCAAACCTGCTGAAAATGCACCGCTAGACAATGTGCTTTGTATTGCTTTCTATGGATATAATATAATGTCGCTCTAGGAATTCTAAGATTTTAATAATTGGGGTCTGAAGAAATCTCTGCCACAAATTGTTCGGGTCCAAGATTCATTTGTGTGTGTCTGGTTAGTGGCCATGTGGGAGCTTAAATAGATGATGGGCGGATGTGGTATCATCTCAGAATCCCATCTGGCCAGGGGAAAGGCTCACTCCTCCCCTGTCCCTTGAGACTTGAGATTTGCCAACACCAAGGCTCATACATGGAGCTTCTCGCTGGCTTCTAGAAAATGGCGGCCTCCAGACCTCTTAGAGGGCAGGTGGAGAGACAATACCTGCCCCCATCTGGAACAACCCAGCGGAAAAGGCCTATTGCAAAGTCCCGGGTCATCTCTGTGACAAGTTGCTTGGGTACGAAATTCATTTGTGTGTTAATATTTAATATTCTTACACCAATCCCACCACCATTATACCTTCTAATCATCATTGCTTTGAATTTTCCCAACAACCACATAATCTCCCCCAATAGAAGACCATAAATAATTTATTTTGTATTGCTTGTAATAAATAATCCACTAACATGATTTTTAAAAGGTGTCTTTAGGAGAAAATGTGTGAAGGTTATTGTATCTCACCCTAGAGCCATTAATTCCTTGTATATGAGAGAGTGCCAACATGTTACTATAGGTTGAGGCTATGCACAAATATATATATATATATATATGTATATATATATATATATCACTGTATCACTATATCACTGTCATCCCATTGTTTATTGATTTGCTTGAGCAGGAGCCACTAATGTTTCCATTCTTCCCATCCCTGAGATTTTAGCAGCTTCTCTTTACTCATCCTTCCCAACGGTGGCATATTGGAGGCTTTTTCAGGGTCAGGGGAATAAGATCCATTATTGTTACCATTTTTGGCATATCGAATACACCATGGGGAGCTTGCCAGGCTCTGACATATGGGCGGGATACTCTCGGTAGCTTGCCATGTTTTCTCAGAGGAACAAAGAATGTATATAAGAGAATACAAACAAGTATATTAAAACTAAACACATGTGTGCTGCTTAGTTACATCAGTGGGCTAAACTATAAAAGGTCCTCAGGGTAAAAGACTGTGGTTACTTCAGGGTTAGGCAATTTTCTCTTAATTATTTTTTTATATCTAGGAGTTTTGTTTTACAGTCTCTGAATCTAGTCCTTTGATGGGATTACTTGGCCTGGGTGGGGGGCAGTTTGTGGATCTGACTGCCAAGCTACTGGAAAATGAGGGATCTGGGTGGAATAGGCCCAGTCACAATCGAAACAAGCTTGGAAATCTCAGCCCTGGGTCCTGAATGCCTGGGTTCCTCTGCCAGTTCCTTCATGTGTGAGGCTTATCTGAACGTGTGGAGAGTGACCTTGAGCATGGCTGTGGCTGGGTTATGGAGATTTTTAGCTGTGATGCAGAATCTCCTACTCCCACACCAGGCTGTCTTCACCGGGGCCCCTCAGAGGAGGGTGGGTTGAGTTTCCCTCCCTGCCCCAAGAAGAACCCCAGCAGCCAAAAACCTCCAGAACCCAGGTATGCGGGACCTGGGGCTGAGATCTTCAAGCTGCTTGGATCAGGATTGGGCCTCCTACACCCAGATCTCTATCTCTATCTCTATCTCTATCTCTATCTCTATCTCTATCTCTATCTCTATCTCTATCTCTATCTCTATCTCTATCTCTGTCTCTATCTCTATCTCTATCCCTCTCTCTATCTCTATTTCTATCTATCTCTATCTATCTATATATCTATATCTATATCTATATCCATATCTATGTATATTTTAATCCAGATCAGTTGCTTTCCACTCTATACCCCATCCAGTGTGATGTGTGACTCTGGTATATCAGTGGTGTAGAGTATGAGATGTTGCCCCAGGTATTCTAAAAATTTAATAGGGTGATAGAGCTGGAATTTCAACAGGAAGGTTGCTTTGGGATCTGGGGGAATCTCTGTAAGTCTATTGTTATCTCCTCCAAGATTTATTGATGAGTCTCTGGATCGCGGCTATTAATGAGCCTATTTGGCACCAGAGGCAGTTCATGGCATGACTGACAGTCTCCTGAAAGAAGATGATAAGAGGTCCCCCATTCCCGGAACCTTAAGACATCAGTCACAAAACCCGCATACCTGAGCTTTTCAACAGATTCACTCAAGGATGAGGTTCATCCAGGTCTGTGGAGATCAGCTATGAGTATAGCTGAGACTGGGTCTTGGAGGTTTTAGGCTGCTGGAGCTCTGTTGGGGGTGGGTGGTGGCTTTACCACACAGCCTCCATGGTGACCTAGATTAGATTCAGCTTGGCATGGGATCTGAGGACATATTTGCAGCTTGTTTATCTCATCCATTTTTCAGTTGTGAGTCTCTGTGTCACAGCTGTTAACGTGCTTGTATGGCAACAAAATTCTACAGTTTTGTTGCTTTTTAGTTCACTTAAAATTATCTGTTGTAGGAAGACAGGTAGGGGCATTCTGGTAATTTAATTTTGGGAAATGTTTAAACTTAAGAAGAGATTTCCTTAGCTGTGACGTAGCCCAAAGGCATGAAGACACATCCCTCTGACATATATAAATGATGAGAACTTTGGAGAAGATAAACCAAGGTACCTCCCAGATGCAGAAATCCAAGGACTCACTCAGAGAAGAGAGGACCCCTCAGGAAAGGAAAGCTACAGAAAAATTCATATACAGTGATAGACTTTCCTGTAACAATGTCAGGTTTACTTTTATATATGCAAAACTCATTTAAAAGCTTACATTATTTGGAAGAACTCTACAAAAGTTCCTTGCAGAAACCATTCAGGATTGTTAATCAAGTCCATGTTCTCCACTGATCCTGCATTTTTCCACTCTCCCCACCTCTTTCTAAGTCAATTCCATTCAGTATAAACTACCTTACTTCACTATTTTGCTTTCATTAGAAATTCTTTTCTGTGAGGGAAAGGCTTGAAATCTAGAATGCCAATTCAGAGATTGGAACTGACTTTCCTCTCCTGCAAAGAGCAATCCCTAGCCCAGCTTGTGCTGGGGACCCAGAATAATCAGGTTACAGGAATCATCTCTAATGCTAAGCAGAACAAGTAGAGACCAGGTTGCATCTTGACAGCTGCCTCCCAACACTTGCAGGCTGTGAAGGTTCATGCTGTGAAGGTATGACCTATGCCAGGCATTTCTCAAGCACTGGTGGCCAGGAGGACCAAGAAGAGGCAGGGACACTCTTGTTAAGTCTTCCTTCCTCATTCTCCTCCTTGTGAGCTACTGACAGCATATTTATCAGGAGAAATTGATGTTATTTAACCCATTCTATACTCATGAATAAGAAAATCTATGAAATGATCTAAGAAATGTTTAGAGAATATTTGATATGCAATATTTTGGTAGATGAAAAAGTAGTGAGACTAAAGTTCTCTCATTAGAAGTAGATTTGTTTCGTGTGACCTGGTCAAGTGGGGAGCAAGGGAGGTGAGCTCAAAAAGGATTGCTTCCACCCCTCCACTTAACTCATCTCAGCTACCAGAGTAAGTACCTGGCATTGGTCAGGACTGATGAAGTTGGCTACAAGTACCTCATCACACAGGTGGAAACATCTCACTCACCCCACAAGCCAGCTGGTCAGTCGCCCTGCAGTCCACTTGCTCTGCACAGAATGCATGATGACCTCTGCAATCCTACTGCCCAGAGAACATAGACTCAGGAGCACTGGAGCAAGGCATTTCTCTTTGCAGGGAAGGAAATTTAGGCCTGATATTGTCACAGGCATTAAAGGTCTTCCATTACAGAAAATAATTTCAGAAGGGTACAACATACTTTTTATTAAAAACATTTTTAGAAATATATAAGGGGACATAAAGGGAGGATTACAGGTTCAAGAGAGAATACAGGCTTCAACAGAGTAGAAAAAACAGAGAAAAGAAGTAAGTGTCCGAGAGAACATGAGTTTGAAAGAGCAAGCTTAAAACCGCTTTGGGAGAAGAATACATACAATCACTCAGAATGATTTTGGCCTGAAGTTTCTGAACATTTGGAAGTCAATCTGGCCAATGTCACAAAGAAAGCCTTCTGTAGCATCTCTTTATAGGCATGACCTACCCTTCTCTAGGTGTTGCCTTGGGTTTCTGTAACTAGATTAAACCTCAGTTACTCCATCTCTATAGAATTCAGGATTTGCATTTCAAAATGATGCGATCTTCATGTGGACTACTTCAGGGTTGGGCAATTTTATCTTGATTATTATTTTTTTTATTTCTTAAAAGCTTATTACTCGTGCTTCACTCCCATATCTCCCTGCAGCAGTCCTATGTGAATAAGACACTTGATAACAGTCAGCAATAATATTAGGGTTCCCTCTCAGTACAGGAAATAATGGAAATTATGAATATAGATCGATAGTTTATAAAGTAATAAGCTTTGAAGTGCAGAGCTATACTTGTCTTTAAATCAATGTTAAAATATATAAAGGACAAATTTCAGTGATGTATTTAATGTACAAAAAATTTAAACATCTAGAAAATACATTAAAAATAATCACATTTCCCATTTGCTATTGTCTTGGGTGAGCTGGGAAACAAAGGATGTAGCTTGTTCAGAAAAACAGTGCTTCCACATCTCTGCTGAACCCCCCTCAGCCACATCAGCTATCTCAGCCCCCAAGGATATGTCACCCAAGGAGAAAATCACCTTGAGTAACCTAATATCTATTTAATTTAAAAATTATCAGATGACTAAGCATATGACTCAATTTTCTCAATTTGGCCATAGTTTGTATCAAATCAATTCATAGATACACATACTATAAGAATACTCTCACAACTGGCATTTAAATATTAAAGCCATCAAGGAAAGAAGCATTCGATTCTTAAGGAGTTTACAAAAGTTTTCTAGATGTGATAGTTAGTAATTGAAGTTAGTGAGATCTTATATTTTCCCTAATTACTGTCTTGATAAGCTCACTAAGCTAATGTACCCATATCTATTGCACTATTAATGTTAACAATCAGGCATAGGAATAAAATAAAATATTATGTAAATATCAAAGAATTAAATATTTAATTATAAAGTTTTATTTTATCCTTTTATCTTTATCCTAGTAAATACTCAGATAATATAGTAATACATGGCATAGCAAAACATTCCATTATAAAACAGAAAGCAGGACCAGTGAGGAAAAGCAGGGAATAGAGCTCACTCCCTGTATGTAACTGACCCAAATCAATCCCAAGCATTGTGTACACAGCCCTTAAAACCAACTGGGGTGATATGCATTATCCCAAGGACTGCAGGATACATGCAGCACTGTATCCTCAGACATTCATATTAAACACCCATTTCTGGTAAAAGAGGATAGACAAGAGGTCCCCCAAAAAACTAATTAAAAATAAAATAACTCCAGAAATCATTGTATCACCCATATAATCTGAACCAGTTTATTCCTTGAGGACCTCAGAGTATTTCAATAAATTGTGTTTTCTTAAGGCTGAATAACTAATAGTGTCGTTGGTGGAACAAAATGGGAGGGGGGATTGCTGTAAATGAAAAGAGATAGCAGTGAATAAAGTAATAATTGCAGAGCAATAAGGGGTCTGCAGTAGAACATGAAGAATAAATGATACATTAGGAAATCCAAGGCAAAGTATCATGACTGATCCTGCATGTGAGGTGGAGAGGAGAAGCACCAGCCTCGAGATAGAAATCTCTCCCTTTCTTTCCATCCACCTCCACCACCGAGAGAAAAGATGGGGATATCTGGGACTCATGAGAATCTGCTGTGAGCATTGAACTTTGTAGGAAAGGGAATGTGAGTCCTAGACCTTACCCAGGCAAGGTTTAAGGCGAACGTATTGCCTATCTCTCAGAAAAGAGTTTCAGGAGGATGTAGCTGTGAAGGACAACAAGTTTTTTTGAGGAGATAAAAGAAATTAAAGAGAGAGTAAAGTAATATAAGTGCTTGGGAGAGAACAAGGGAACAAAGTGTTTTCCAGAGTGGAGAGAAAGAGACAGAAACAGAGATGGAGAGACAGAGAGTTCCAATGAATATCACAGAATTAAAGTACGAAAACTTTGAAAGTACATGTCTCTAGAGGGGAGAGGGGAGATTCAGGAGACACGAACCTGGGTAGCAGTGCATTCAGGCAACACACATGCATCCAGCAGCAACACGTGCTTGGGCATCATATATGTGCACCTCCTTTGTTCCAAGTTGGCTTTTATAGGGTTTCTCCAAACCTGCTACATGTGGAACTTTCAACCCAGGTAGGTAAGAGTCACTTGCTAGTGTGGTTGCTAAGTAGAGGAGTTAGAAGCAGTAGATGGCTATCTTTGGCATTCCTTTGTTACTCATTTCTGCTGGAGCACCTCTCAGAGAATCTACTCTCAGGATCCAGCCTTCTTGGGGCCTGCAAAGAAAAGTCTTATCAGATCTTGTGTCCACAAAGTGGGTCCTGGCAGTCTCAGGGCAAGAACTCATTGCCATGGGTGTTCCTTGCCCTATCTGCCTACTAGCCTGCTTCATGACTTCTTAAAATCAGAAATTTTGGCATAGCGTTTCTGGAAGTAACACCCTTAAGCCTCCTAATCAGATAAGTAAGAGTCTTATAATAGTTCAAAACCACGAGAAAGGGGATCATACCACTATGGACAAGCAAGTGGGGGAAGTACCTAGATACTGAGGATATATATCTATATCTATCTATATAACACACACACACACACATATATATATATATATATATATATATATATATATATATGACTAAGGTGTTAATAGAATGCTTTACAGAAGAGAGGTTACAGATGACCGCTGAGGTGGAAATATGTAGTAGATAAAAGAAATTCCTAAAACTTTATCAGATGTATATTGGCAAAGAAGCTTCTCTCCTAGGTAACCACCGCTAAGCATCTGTAGCTCTATGAGTCTTTGTATAAAAACTTATTATTTTGACTCAGGCTTTCCAGAAGAAGTACAGACAATGTTTGAAAGTCAGAAATTTTGTTGGTAGTCCAGAAAATACTATCCCTAGAATATTCAACCAACAATAACAGGGGTCTGTGATTGTGTCTAATACAAAGGTCTACTGGTATCAGGTAGAGAAAGGTCTCAGGGGATCACATACTCAGACTAGTATATCCCACAGAAATTAGTAAGTTCAGGAAGCTCTCAAAAGATTAAATCATGCCCCTCTCCTATACTTGAAGTTATGGATGCAAAGTATCTTCAATTCAGTAGCTATGGCATAACCTCCTGGAAAAAATAAAATACCAAAACCCTGTGTTAGGCTGTCTCATCAGGGGCAACCTGGAGGGGGGCAGGTGAGATCCCCTCCCCACCCCAACAAGCCCCGGCAGGCAAAAACTTCCAGAACTCAATTGCCTCCACGCTCAAGGCCAGTCTCCACAGGCTTGGGACAAGCCTCATCTATGAGTGAATCTGCTGAAAATGCAGGTATGTGGGACTTATGACTGAAATCTCCAGGCTCATGGAGTCAGAATTCGGTGAACTCCCCCATCTCCCTGTGCTTTTGGTAGCCTGGCAGCCATGCACAATAACTACCTCTGGCATATAGCTCATTAACGGCCATGATCCAGAGACTCACAAGTAAATCTCTTGGAAGAGAGAAACACAGAGCGACATGCCACGGAGATGCCTCCAGACCCCAAAGTCACCATCCAGTAAAAAAAAAATTAATTTACTCTAGGCTATATCATAGTATTTAAAATTTTAGAATTCCCTGAGTACACGAGGCATCAAGTGACATCTCATACTTTACGGCACTGATGTGCCAAGAGTAGCACACCACATTTGATGGGTTGTAAAGTAGAAGGAAACTAATCTCAGGGAGAAAAGGGAAAAATTATATATATATATATATATATATATATATATACATAAGCACACAATGTTCAATCTTTAAAAACATGCTAGCAATTTTCTTATACAAGGGCTTAATGCCTCTAGGATGAAATACAACAATCTTTATACACTCCCTGATAAGGAAACTTTTAAGATTATTTTTAGCACATTATTCATAACAAGCAATAAAAAGTAAATTATTTGAGGGCAGAGATTTGGGGTTGGGGTGTAAATATTCAAAGTTCAGTGGTGGGAATGTGTAATGGTGGTGATATTGGTGTTGGAATATTAAATGAAATAGATCATTGTGAACAACTTTATACAAATAAACTAAATTTAAAAAAATAATGAAATAAAATACAATAGAAGGGTCAATCTGGTGGTTTAAATAAAAAAGAAGAAATGATGTCACAAATAACTAAAAAGCCTTGGAAATAGTGATTCTACCAGAGAATTTTAAAGTAACTATAGTAATGAAATCTATAAACTACATTAAATGATCACTTAATGAAACACCAACAAAGTAAATAATCTAATTCAAAGAAATTCCTACACTGAAGACAATGAAGCTATACAAAAATTCCAAACTATATATAGCAGAAATATGATAAATAAAATGAATGTAATAAAACCTTCATTTAAAGCACAGAAACAAGTTCTCAATCTTTTAGAGAAAATAATAAGTAAACTTAAAGAAACTGTCATAAGAACTTAACTGGAAGAAAATAAATAATAACTAAGAAAAATAAAGACATGTTTTTAAACATGTCGAGCTGCATTAGAATAGGTAATATTATCATTATCGAAATATTACAGTCAAATATTGAAAAGGAGCAGAGTGCACAGTCAAAAAATAATGGCCAAGAATAATTTAAAACCAAGGGGAAATTAATAGAAATTTTGGAAGCAGCAAGTAGCCAAGTTCCTGAAAAGAAATTTCCAAATAAATTAAAACAACTTCCCTGTTAAACTAACAAAAGTTTGGTATATATAAATATTAAGGGATGCTGCTAAAATTAGGAAGTGTACAAGGTACCCTGATAAGGTAATCATTACATTTTTTCTCAGACACCCTATTGAATAGAAGAGAATAGAATTTTATATTCAAAATTATAAAAAATGCATAGTCAAGAACTTCTTTCCTAAAAAATTGTGATAGGATGGACTTTTCTAGATAAGCAAAAACCAGTGAGCTCACCACCTTCAGAACTAAATCACAAAAAATGTTTCTAAGAATCTTTGTCCCAAAAAAATATTTCAAACATTTAACATTGAGCATGGTTATAAAGGGAGCTGGAGCGATAGCACAGTGGGTAGGGTGTTTGCCTTGCACGCAGCCAACATGGTCAACCCGAGTTCGATTCCTCCACCCCTCTCGGAGAGCCTGGCAAGCTACCGAGAGTATCTCGCCTGCACGGCAGAGCCTGGCAAGCTCCCTGTGACATATTCGATATGCCAGACACATTAACAACAAAGTCTCCGATAGAGACGTTACTGGGCCCGCTCGAGCATAAATGGAATACTGCAAAAAAAAAGAGATTTGAGAGAAAAATTTATAACTAAACCCACATCAATAAAGAAGGTAAGTTTCAGATGAATTGTCTAAACTTACATCTAAAGAACCTAAAAAAGGAGAAATAGCATTAATAAGAACTAATAAAAATCAGACAAAAACAAATAAGGAAGAACTAAATCAAGACCTAATTTTTAAAGAATTCATTAAACGGGCTGGAGCGATAGCACAGCGGATAGGGCATTCGCCTTGCAAGTGGCCAACATGGCCAACCCGAGTTCGATTCCTCCACCCCTCTCGGAGAGCCCAGCAAGCTACCGAGAGTATTCGATATGCCAGACACAGTAACAACAAAGTCTCCAATGGAGACGTTACTGGGCCTGCTCGAGCAAAATCGACGATCAACGGGAGGGCCTTTACCTTTACCTTTACATTAAACATAGCATAAAATCTAGAAGCATAAAAAAGACAGAAAAGTTAAAAAATGATCAGGAGTACAGTTAAAATAGCTACTTAAAAAGACAAAGGTTCATGGAAACTATTGTGAACATCTATACAGAAAAGGTACGATACTATTATTTAGAACCAGACAGTTTTCCAAGTATGAATAAGGAAAAATTAGAAAGGTTGACTAGGCCAATAACCATTTCAGAATTCAAAACAGTAACTAAAAATCTTCCTGAAGACAAATATATAGGCTCAATTTTCTTTACCACAACTGAACATTCAAAGGAAAACTAATACCTATACCTTAAACCATTGCAAAATAAAAAGAGAAAAAGAATTCTCCAAAACACATTTTAATAGGTAATTAGCAATTTATTTCCCAAAACATAGGTAAAAAGGAAAAAATTATTGTTCTTTAAATACAGATGAAAAAATGAACACAATCTTGTTAATTAAATGTAACAGTACACAAGAGACTTATTCATTATGAAAAAGTGGAATTAATAGCAAGCATTCGAGAACAATGCAGTGTAGCCAGGAATGGATGAAGTACTTGTTCAGTGCCCAGCAACTTATACTCACAAGGCACTGTTGGAACTGACCTTGGTGGAAGAATTGAGAGGCCCTACTGGGCAAATTCCTGTTAGGAGTGGCCCAATCTCCAGAGCACCAACAGGTATGAGACCCCAGCAATAGAAACAAAATATTGTAATCACATTAATATAAGCTGGTATATTTTTACAAGATCCAGTATCTAAAACTTTCAAAAATTATAGAGTAACATGCATTATACAATAAAGGCTATATATGACAAATCCATAGATTATATGATTCTCAAAGAACAGAATTCTTTTTTTTAGACAAGACTATAGTACTAGAAGTCACAGCTCTATAAATAATTAAAAAAAATAAAAGTAATACACATCGGGTAAAATAAGTAATTCTATAGCTATTTGCAATAACATGAAAACACGTTATAAAATAACAAAGAAACCCCCCAAACAAACCTAAAATTAGTAAGTTCAGTAAAATGATATTTTACCAATTCTGTAAATCTGGGTGTGAATGCATTCCACGTACAATGGTAGAAAGATAATAGGTTATTTAAAAAAAAAATCCATCAAAAACTACGTAAAATACTAGTGTGCAAACCTAGCCACAAGCAAAGAAATATCTGTAAAGTAAAGAGCATTATTATTTTATTTTCTAGCTACACTGGCAACTCTCAGGGCTTACTCCTGTCTCTGATCTCAGGGATCACTCCTACTGGTGCTCAAGTAACTGTGTTGGGTTTGGGAGATCAAACCCTGGTCAGCCATTCGTTCGGCCAACACCCTACCCGCTGTATTTCTACTCTAGTCCAAAATAAAAAACATTCTTACAAGAAACTAGAAGAGACAAAGAAATTAGAAGATGAATTTAAGAATTTGCCAAAATGTCATATTGCAAAGATCTCTCAGGATTTTCATTTTAATGACCAATAGAAATAGTCTTCATTATTTTCATGCTTGTATGACAAGTTAAAGTACATTTTATTTTATTATTTATAAAACATTTTTTCTCATAAAATCTCTAGAACTTATAGATTGATGAAAATAACTTCTCACTTTTCTGCTCAAAACAATTACTCAGCTGGAATATCAAACTAGATAGCAAATTGCTTTATGCATTATGTATTTTTGTTAAACTGAAAGTTGATTGCCTAACCATGTTTTTCTCAAAGAGTTTGAGATAGTGTCAGTAATAACTAACAATTAATTCTTAGTAGTAGACTAAGAAAATAATTTTGGTTAGTGGTATAAATACACTAATACCAGGAGGAGGTGTAAATTATGTATGTGTATGAAGCTTTCCTTTAAAAACAGACTTTCATATCATCTCCATCTACAGTAGTTTCTTTTTCATACCTATCTCTCTTGTTTCCTCATTAGCATTAAGATCACCCTGAAGTTGGAAATGCAATATGAGAAGAGAGTGTGATTGAGCTTATATGTTTCAAAATTGCTTAGTGGCTATCAAGTTATGAAATTGTCATGATTGGTGAGTTTCCTTTGTGTTTAATAGAAACTTTCTTCTTTTACCCTACAAAGAGAAATACTAACTAATACTTAGAAAGTTCTAAAAAGTTGTCACCAAATAAACTATATAATTTAACTATGTTATAAACCTGGCAAATAAGTAATATAGAAAAAATCCAAGCATATGAAGATTACAAATTTCAAAAATCTTAGAAGGTACTGGGCAAACTCTGAGCTAATTGGATCCACTTTGGAGTGGGTGGTGGTGGAATTGGGCCACACCTGGTAGTGCACAGGGATCACTTTACTCTCTGTGCTGAAGGGTCACAGTCCAACAATGTTCCAGGGACTACATGCAGGCAAGTGCCTTAACTTTTATACTTTTCCCTAGGTCAAATTTTTATGTTTCTTTTTAAAGAATTAATATATTTATTTATTTTTACATGGTTGTTCATGATGATTTATTACATTCAATATTCCAACACTAATCCTACCACCATTGCACCTTCCCTCTGTTTCTTTAACAGCAACAAACTCTTTTGTGTTTATTCTTTACCAGTCCTCATAGAGATTTATGAACTCCAGTATTTGACTCCAGTAATAGTCAGACGTTACTAATGCACAGTAAATTCACATAAAAATGTATTCATTTATTATATAAAATATATACTTCTTTCTCCCACTGCTTTTTAATTGAATATCACTGTCATCCTTTTGGTCATACACTGCATCGAGCAGGCACCAGTAACATCTCCTTTGTCCTAGCCCTAAGATTTTAAAAAGTGCCACATTCGAGGCTCTTTCAGGGTCAAGAGAATGAGATCCATCATTGTTACTGGTTTTTGGCATATTGAATACACCACGGGGAGTTTGCCAGAATCTGCCGTGTGGGCAGGATACTTTTGGTAGCCTGTCAGTTTCTCCAGAGTAAGACCTAGATCAGTGCTGAGCATCCTCCACCCAGATCCTCCAAATTCCAGTAGGCGGGGGTCACACTCACCAACTAGCCCCCTGGCTCCGTGTAATCCCATCAACGGCCAAGACTCAGAGACTATAAAACCCAGCTCCCGGAAAAGAACAGTGCGGCCACATTTGCTGCTGCGCGACATCTTAACTATCTCATTCCTACTTTGGAAAAACTGGCAGGCTACCGAATGTAACCTGCCCACACGGCAGAGTTTGGCAAACTCTCTGTGGCATACCCAATATGCCAATACCAGTAACAATGATGGGTCTCATTCTCCTAACTCTGAAAGAGCCTTGAATATGGCACTTTTTAAAAAATCTGAGGGCTAGGACGAAGGTGATGTTACTGGGGCCTGCTCAAGGCAATCGGCGAATAACAGGATGGTCATGATTGTGATTGTGAAGACCTAGATAATAGTATGTTGCTCCCACGTGCTTCTGGGAGCAGGATTTTCTAGTCTCTGGGTTTTGGCCGTTGATGGGATTATACAACACCAGGGACAGTTGGTGTGTGTAATGCCTGGAAGATAGGGGATCTGGGTGAAGGAGGCCCCAGTCCTAATCCGAGCAGCCTTGGAGGTCTCAGCCATGGGTCCCGCACACCTGGGTTCCTCAGCTGGTTTCTTCATGCATGAGGGTCATCTGAACGTGTGGATAGTGGTCTCAGCATGGCTATGGTTGGTTCTGGAGGTCTTCGGCCACCAGGGTTCTGCTTGGAGTGGGGAGGGAAACTCAACCTGCCCCGCCTCCAAGGGGCCCAGGTGAGGACAGCCAGGCGCAGGGTCAGGAGACTCTATAAGTGACATTATACAGAAATTTTATTTTTTTCTGATTTATTTATCTGAATTTGATACCCCCCACATTTTCTTCACGTTCTTTCAGTATGAAATATTTCTTTCTATATTTCTCACCTTTTATAATGAACATGCCAATATCATGAGTCTAGAACTACTTGCTATTCTTAGATTAAATAACAGTGAGTCCACCAATTTAATGTTTAATAATATATGTTTCATTGGTGTGTTACAAAACTATTTTAATTTCATAACACATATTTTGTCTTCATTTTATGTCTCAATAGAGTTTTGGAAAATTGATTTTTAAAAGATGTATGATTTCTCTACTGCTTGAGTTTAACCTCAATTGGCTCTAGTTTCATATGGAAATAAAGTTATGTTCGGGGATCATTTTAAAAAAATGTGGATTTTGCCTAAAACACTTCACCCTATTTCTACTACCTCACATTATTCTGCGGTTGTACCCCTCCCATATTCATCACGTTCAATATCACTAGAAAACTAAATATTTGAAAATGTCTTGTTCAGGCATTATGTAAAAAGCTATAGAAATTTCTCAAAAAACTAAGAACAGAGCTCCCATATGACTCAGCTTCAATGTCTTGGTTCTTATCCATATCTTTTAAGGGGCATTATGAAAAGAATTAGAAAATTTAAATATTATATAACTAAAGATTATAAAGCAGTTTTTATGTAGAGGGGAAAAATAAGATGTAACAATATCACAGGGAAGGAAGTCTACAAATTTTCAATTACGATGCCTTTGTAACAAAGATTAAAAAGAATGTTGACTGTCGCTACTATTTATGTAGATGTGTGATATGAAAAACTTTGGCTAATTTATGAACTAAAATGTACTCTGAATTTTATCATTTGATCTTAGAATCATTAAAAATAGATCATATGTGGAATTATAATAATAAAGCATATTCAACATTTTAAATCCACTTTACCTCAAAAACTATGTAGAAACAAAACAAAAAACATCAGTTTATCTAAGTTTATCATTTTAAAAAATATATCACTTTAAAATATCAGTTTATCATTTAAAAAATAAAATATTTACTTGTAAAGTTAAAAACATTGAATATGATTTTGTTTATTTTTGCTAGAAACTAACATAAAATATTGTACTTCAAATATTTAGGAGCGTGGCAAGCTACTGAGAGTATCCTGCCCTTATGGCAGAGCCTGGCAAACTACCCATGACATATTCGATATGCCAAAACAGTAACAAGTTTCACAATGGCGATATTACTGGTGCAAGCTCAAGTAAATGGATGAACAATGGGAGGACAGTGCTACAGTGCTACAGTACTTCTCCCACAAGCCAAGGTAAATTTTACCTTTAAGTTGTGTGCAACTTAAGTTTTATGTTTAATGTTTAAATTTCATATTTTGAATATCCCATCAAAAATAATATGTGTATATTTTGTTTCCTTTTTCTTTCTTAAATATGTAAGTCAGGTAGATGCTGGATAAAGATAAGGAGGCAAATATACATATGCATTCATGCTTAAGACAATATCATATTAATCATCACAAGATAAAATGAAGAGAGATTAAGAAATCATAATCTTCCAACCATAATGATTTAAATAGCTATCATTTACCTCTTAGGTGACTGATATTAATATCAGTCTAAGCTTTACAGAGAATTAACCATATTTCTCAGCTATATTGCAGAATGTGCAATACATGTTGATAGTACTAATGGCATACCTTTTTTACATGTAAATTACTTATGTCCAGTATAATGATTAACACTCTCACAGAACAATGCTTAACCCAATAGAGATGCCTTTGCTGTGACTAGTAAATGAAATTGACATAAAGGTTGCTAGAGAAACGAAATATGTGGTGGTAATACAACTTCAAGCACAAATCAGTCTTCCTGTTTAGCTGAAGACTTTTGAAATCTGTATAGATATTATAAAGCTTGAAAAATTTAAAAACATCAACACCAGTTTTGTTTCTCCTGTGCACTATAAATATGCACTAGGTAATCAAAGACTTTATAAAAAATATAGAAATTTCTGTAATTTAATACAGTTGAAATTTTTAAATATGTTTGGAGAGGGTTAAGTACAAGTAAAAAAGGGCTTAAAATAAGTTAAAGGGTTAAACACAATAAACAAGTGAAAAAAGGAGTTAAGATAATTTAAAGGGTTAAACACAAATAAAGAAGGGGTTAAAATCATTTAAAATCTCAACTAAATATTTGACTTAGGAGTTTCAACTATATCCAGATACAAAGGGATTTTGAATTTTAGGATTTAATTAAGAAATTTAATTTAATAAGTTGTGATTACAAATAAAGAAAATTATGTGATCAGTAAAATATTGAAATTTTACTGAAGATTAAATTTCCAGAGTCCAGTTTTTTTGAAATTGATAAGGTAAATGAAAGCAGTGCTCAGGGCTTACTTACTCCTGTCTCTATGCATAACTTTTGGAAGAAAGTTAAATGCTACTTGATGGTGAGCATTATATATTGTTGAGGAAATACATCAAACTATTTTTTATAAAAGACGTTAATTGTATGTATATATATATATATCTATGTGTGTGTATATGTATGTATGCACATATATGTACTAAAAAGGATTTAACATCACTATTTTATTTATTATAATTTTCTCTATTTTCTCAGGTCATACAATAATATTTTTTGAAATCTCTTCCAACATATACTTTAACTCCTTTTTAAAATGTCAATCAACCTTATGGGTGTGTTGTTAGTGTGTTAACACTGAAATGCAAGTTATCCCCACCCAGCTGTTTACAGGACCTTTCTCATCCACTCCCACCTTCTTGTTATTCTCTGTTCAAATATGAGAGTATGAATTTGTTTTTATCTGAAGATTTTCCCTTGATTGTCTACTGCAAACTAGTGAGATCATTTGTATTTCTCTTTCTCATTCTGAATTGTCTTTCTTAGAAAATGAATGTATGTAGATGGCATATATTGGTATGTGTCATGGTCCTCCCGTGGTTCATCGATTTTCTCGAGCGGGCCCAGTAACTTCTCCATCGTGAGACTTGTTGTTACTGTGTTTGGCATATGGAATATGTCACGGGGAGCTTGCCAGGCTTTGCCATGCAGGCGAGATACTCTCGGTAGCTTGCCAGGCTCTCCGAGAAGGGCGGAGGAATCGAACCCACTCGGTCGGGCTGGCTGTGCACAAGGCAAACACCCTACCGCTGTGCTAGACGTTGTTTATATGCCACATTCTCTGTATTTACTCACTTATAAAGCTTTTTTGAGATCTTTGCCATAGTAATTAGAGCTGCAATGAATATGACATTTTATATTTTGGGTTTGGGGAAATACTCAGAAATGTTCACGGCTCACTCATAATTAGGTGCTAAGAGATGACTTGCAGTTCTCTGGAGGCCCTAAAATGTGCCAAGGATCAAAAGGAGGTCAAACACACACGAAGGCTGAAATCTCATTTTTTCCGGGTCCCTGTAGCTTTAAATTATTTATTTATTCATGTATGTATTTGGGTGATAGACACTTAAGAGTAGAGTTTCTGAATTACATAATTCCTCTATTCTGATTTGGCAGAGAGGGAACGGGGCTGATCCTGGTGATGCTCAGGTCATACTCTTTCCTCTGCGTTCATTGGACCCTACCGAGTAGCAGGGATTGAAGTCAGGTCTCTGTGTGTGAGACCACTATGCCATCTCCTCACTCCTGGTACTTATATAAAAGATATCCGTATGCCTGCTAAATACAGGGGCAAAACCAGCTTACATTTCCATGCAAATTTTCTGAGATTTATGTCTCTCTACATCCCTGTCAGCACTTATTCTTTTCTTTCCTTTATTTTTAATATAAAGTCTATTTTACCTGACTTAAGTTATATATCATTGTTCTTTCTTTTACGCTTCCCTGATAGCCAACTATGATGAGCATATTTTTAATGTGCATAATGGCTATGTTTTTGTCTTCATTAGTGAAGTGAGATTAAGCTTTTTTCTTTTGTTTTTCTCCCTGGTTGAGATCTGTTGTGAGATTTTTGGGTATCTTGGATATTAGCCTTGTTATAGTGTGTGAATATTTCTCCAATTGCCTCAAATTTTATTTGAATAAAGCACCGTGAATTACTAAGTTATTCATAGTTGGGTTTTTGACATATAATGTTCTATTACCAATCCCATCATTTGGCTCAATCATTCCCTGACACCACAGGTATATCTGAGTCCTTTTGCTTCTCATCTAACTTTTTCCCCTTCCCTTCCACTCTGGTTTCCACGGTTATCTAAGTATCCCTCTTTTAACTCTTCCATTTCTTCATTCAAGACCTCTAAATGCAACATATAAGTGACATCATCCTGTGTTTGTCCTTTTGACTTACTTACTTAACATGATATTGTCTAGTTTCATCCATATTGTCGCAAATTGTATGAGTTCCTCATTCCTTATAGCTCATAGTATTTCCATGTTGTATATGTGGCACATCTTCATGATATGTTGTTGGACATATAGATTGATTCAAAATCTTACACTGTACTGATGACTTAGTACACAATATTTCTTTCCATATAGTAACTTATAATTTGTTTTTAGCTATTTATCTTTAGTTATAATTTATTTCAGTGTGCAACTTTCTGGCTAGATTATAATGTTTTCATTTTTTTTGTTTGCATTTGTGTTTCATGTCAAAGAAGAAACCACTAAACAATTTTTATTGCAGAATATTTTGTCTACACTATTTTCAGATTTTGATAAATTGTGTTTAATATCTAAATCTTTAATCCACTTTTATAAAATTTTAAAATGTTTATTGTATTTAACTTTATTTTAATTAAACTTTACATTTAACTATTTAACTTTAATATTTAATTTAAATTTAATTTTATAGTGTGAGATGTAACTGATTTTTTCCAAGTTCTAAGCATCATGTACTAGAGTATTAATGTATTATGTATTAAAGAGAGTTATAGTTACCTAGTAATCCTTTTAACTGAGAATTTATACTTGAGAACATATTTCTGGTCTGTCAATACCATTCCGTAGGTCAGAGTGCATACTTAAATTCTGGTATCACGTAGAGTAGATTATAATTTAGTTTAATGTTGAGGCCTGTGAGAAACCTTACCTTAAATTTTTTCTTCGAGTTACTTTGCTTTCCCAGGGCAATTTGTGATTACATACAAATTTTCACAGTATTTGTTCATGGTCTTGAAGAATATCATTGGTATTTTAATAGATTCAGCGTTTAATCTGTGTCATGTTTTGGGAATAATCAAAATACTAATCAATTTACTAATCAATTTACTAATACTAATCATTCAATTTATGAACATGGAATGTTTTTCTATTTCCTATAACATATTCCTTTAATTGGTGACTTAAATGTTTTATATAGGTCCTTTGTGTTTTTTTAATGATTCTTTGATATTTGATTTTATGGGCTGGAGCGATAGCACAGTGGGTAGGGCGTTTGCCTTGCACGCGGCTGACCTGGGTTCAATTCCTCCACCCATCACCGAGAGCACGGCAAGCTACCAAGAGTATCTCACCCACACGGCAAAGCCTGGCAAGCTACCCGTGACGTGTTCCTTATGCCAAACAAAGTAACAACAAGTCTCACAATGGATATGTTACTGGGTCCGCTTGAGCAAATCAATGAACAATAGGAGGACAGTGCTACAGTGCTCCAGTAATTATAAATAGTATTATAATTTGTTTATTTATCATTAGCTTTCTCATACAAAATGCAACATACTTTTGCAAACCTACTATGTATTCAATTTATTCATAGGGCTTATTATATTTTATTTTTGTGTAGTCTGGAATTTTCTGTTTTTTTTTCCTACCTACATTTCTATGAATCTTATGTACTTTAGGGATTTATATAATCCTTCATTGAATTAATTTTAATTATTTTACTGATTGTATTCCTTTTATTTCGTCTTTTTTTCCTAATCTCTGGCTACTATTTTCAATACTGTGTTGAAAACAAGGATGAGTTGACATTTTTACTTCGTTTCTGATCACTGAGTAAATATGTTTATGGCTTGTGTGATGTGGCACTGTAGCACTGTCCTCCCGTTATTCGCTTTGCTCGAGCGGGCCCAGTAATGTCCCCATTGTGAGACTTGTTGTTACTGTTTTTGGCATGTTGAATATGTCACAGGTAGCTTGCCAGCTTTGCCGTGTGGGCGAGATACTCTTGGTAGCTTCCTGGGCTCTCCAAGAGGGGTGGAGAAATCAAACTCATGTCAGCCGGGTCGGCTGGGTTGGGTTTGCAAGGCAAATGCCCTACCCGCTTGTGCTATCACTCCAGCCCTGACTAAGCAAAATTTTTTTAAAATGAGGAAAAAAAACCCGGTTTATCACGTCATTTTGCTTAAAGCCACAGTTCCCAAAGTACCTACTGAAAAGAGACTAAGTGAGAATTTATCGCACTAATTTTCACTTACAGAGGTAATATTCAGATGAGCATTATTAGCATTCTACTGAGGATATTATTACAAATGTCCCATCAATGTTTGAAGAAGATAAATGCAAAGTGACAACAAAGTGACACTGCTTGTTCTTAGTGCTCCAAGCCACTCCAGGCCTAATCTGGCCTCCCTGCATGGCTCTAATGTCCACACTCTTTCTGACCCTAAGCACAACCCTGCTAATGTTTGCACTGTCATACAAATACCAGCAAGATCACTCGATTATTTGATTCTCTGTGGTTTTCTTTTCTTTTGGGGGGGGCTGAGGAGGGGGACAGGTAAAAGTGGGGTTTGGGCCTCTCCTGGCAGTGCTCAGAGATTATTTCTGGCTCCATGCTCAATGATCATTCCTGACTATGCTCAGAGGACTATAAACGGTGCCTGGAATTTGAACTAAAGTCAACAGGATATAAAACAAGAACCTTAACACCTGTACTATCTTTCAAGCTTCTTAATGAAGATTTTTAGAGTCTTTCTTAAAACTGAGTTTCCTTGTACTGAGAAAAGAATACACCCTTTGTCTCTCTCTGCAGCCCAGGAAGTGTTTCTAGGAGTTTGGGGAGGCGCCTGAGGGGCATTCAAGTGGTGTAGGGTCCCCTCATGATTCTCAGTTAGCTGGGCAGCTATTCAAGGCTGAGGACACAGATACAGTGCTGCTTGGGCCCTTGGGTCACCCTCCACCCACCCCTGTTCTTCCCCCACGGAGCTAGGGGCCTCCAGGATTGTACCCTATGGTGCTTGGGGGAGACGGGACCATGTGCCTGGCATTGAACTCCTGGCCCCACCTGGAGATATGGGTTGGGGGTGGGCCTACCAGCTATCCCTCCAGCCCCAGGAAATGTTTTTATTGTTTTTACTTTATTGTGGGTCGGGGGCGGGTGGGGGGGGCACACCCAGTGATGCTCAGTGCTTTTGGCTCTGCACTCAAAAACTACTACTTACAGGGATCTAGGGACCATATGGGATGCTGGGGATTGAACCAGGTTGATCAGGTGATCTACCCACTCTCTAGCCAAGGAAACACTTAAGGAGACATTGTAGGAATTATATGAAGACTTACCTATCTCAGCCAATATGAAGAAATGGTTTAAGATATCTCACCGTCAATATAGTAAGATCAAAACTACAGATAGAAATATTTTAGGGAAATCTATTTGTATATTTCATTAATTCTAGAAATACCATGTATTTATTGATTTTTGGGATGAGTGATGCTGCAAGATATTCCTAAAGACAAAACATCCCAGTGATGATTACCACATAGAGGACACAAGCCTCTCTCTGGGGTGTGTGATGTAAGCTGTGGATTTGTTGTATACGACCTCTACGAAATAAGATTAACTTTGCCTATTTCCCATTTCATTGAAAGATTTTATTATGGCATGTGTAATCTCGGGCGCCTAGGAAGAGCCCTGGCGGCTCTCCCTCTCGCCACCTACGTTCAGTGGAATTGGGTTGCTCCCCTTCCTGGATCGGCCCATGCCATGAGCAGATGAAGGAGAAAATGTTGTTTGATGATCAGGTGCCATTTATTCCATTCTCCCCATGTGCCTGTTCCAGTCTCACTGAGCCCCTGATTCTATTTCCACGCTGCCCCTCATTCCCGTCTCCTCCTCTATCTCCTGCTTGTCTCTCTGTGCTCCCTCTCAAAGCTGCTTCTCTCCTCTCTCCACGTGCCTGCTCCTGCATTCTTCCCCTACATTCTTCTCCCTCTGTCCCCCTTTCTATTCTCTCTGCTCCATCTTGCTGCCCTGCTCTCTCTCTCTAGTTTCTCTCAACTCCCCAGCATTGCCTATAGCAAAATCAACATATCAAAGACCCTTTCTAATCTCTCATCAGGCTCAAGGACAGATATAGCACTTAGGGGTTTTCTCCTCTCCTTAGTCCATTAACATAATTAACATCTTAATTAACATCTTAATCATCCTTCTTAATATTTGGTATTTTGTATGAACACAGTAAGACATATTGAGCTTGTAGGGTAGCTTTCCTGGGGACACCTCACCACAGACTCAGATTACAGTGCTCAGGCCAGATTAATCTTTCCTAATCCTAGCATGGCCCTACTTCAGTTATTACTCTTTGGATCATAACAGAATTTGTCCATGACCATGTTCTTAACTTATAGTTAGTATTATGACACTTTGGCCTGGCCCATTTTGATGCCAGGGTAGCTCATGGCTTGCCCTGGATCCATCCTGTCCTTCATTGGGACCCTTCTCTTTGCCGTGCGAGGAAGTAAGGGCAACTGAGGCTTAAGTCAAGAGCACAGATGTCCAGGAGTGAACATTATTCGGAGTCAATTAACTCCCAAGTTACAAAAGCATAGCATTAACTGTCTTCCAGTGTCTAGGACATTGCTTTGAAATAACTATGCAAAGAACTTACGAAGAAGAGAAAAGCAATATTTACAAGTTAAGAGAGCACAAAGAAAAAAGTTAAGAGAGCACAAAGAAAAAAGTCCCCCCCCCTCTAATTTTTTTGCCATTCTGACAGTCATTCAGAAGTGCCCTGTCACCTATGGGACAAACACAGAGGAATGGGAGCACTGTGATGGGAATAACACAATAAACCTAAACTCCCTGTGGCAAGATGGAAAGGACAAACCAATGTTATCGTACAATGAATTATGTCAGTGCTTGTCAAAAGATGTCTATACACTTAATGATACTATGATATGACAGTCTATATTTCCTTTTGTTTTCACATAAACAACATTGACAATTGTGTATTCCAGATAATATTACATAAACGATATTACATATAAACAAATAAGGATATATATAAGCATATATATATTTATAAGCAAATAAGCATACCACTAGCTTTTTTGCATGTCTGAAACATATGAAATTGTGGAATAAATCCCACTGAGTATAAATACATTATAGAATATATTACTGAATTTGGTTCAGTAAGATTTTGTTGAAGGTTTTTGCATCTATGCTCATCTGGATATTGGCCCATAATTATTTTATGAAGATGTCTCTATTTGATTTCATTATTAGGATAATGTTACATTAACAGAAACCATAAATGTTATTTCTCAACTTTTTCAGAGAATTTCAAGAAAGATAGATCCTATGTCTTTCTTCACTAGTAGATTGTGATTTACATTTGCATAATTTTATTTATTGGGAGACATTATATTGATATTACAATTTTCTTCTGTGTAATGTCTCTCCTCTGTTTTCTCCAGATTCTGCCTTGGGAGGTTGAATAATTCTCAGAATGTGCATACTTTCCCTAGTTTCTTCAATTTATTTTTATGAATTTGGTCATATCTGTTGAAGCTTCTCTTTTCACTTCTGATTTTTATTCTCAGTGTTTTTGACTTTTTATCTGCGAATATAGTTAAGAAGTTATATATTTTGTTCTTTCAAGAAGGCAAATCTAGGTTTCATAGACAGTTTGTATTGATTTTGGTTTCAAATTCATTTCATTTCTAGACTTTTAAAAATTCTTACTTTCTACTTATTGCTTTGTTTTGTTTTGGAGCAACAGTCATGGGGTTCAGGACTTATTCCTGACTGCACTTAGGTATTGCTCTCAGAATCCTCCGGGGACCTTATTGGGTATGGTCTTCACCTCTCTAGGTCCTAAGCTGGAACTTTCTGGTATGCCATTACCAACATTGCCCCATGGATCAAAGCAGTCCATGTCTTTGATGACTCCATAACGGGAATGAGTCATCACTTCAACCCACATGGCTGAAAATTAGGATGGCAAGTCCCCCCCCCTCTAATTTTTTTGCCATTCTGACAGTCATTCAGAAGTGCCCTGTCACCTATGGGACAAAGATGTGTCAGAATCCAAAACACCCTTTCCGCAGACCTCTTTCAACTCTCTGAAATTGCCAGTGAAAGACCCAGCCTCCATCCTCGATTTGCTTGTTCCTCCTGATCTTCTTTGATCCACACCCCCTACCCCACCCAATCCAATATCCCCCTCAGCCTCCTTCTCTTCCACCCCCACGCTTTGCCCCTTTAGCCCCAGAAACTCTGGGCTATGCTGGCTGGTATACTCCCAAATCATGGAGACCCCTTTTCCACCCCTGATGACCGGCCCTCCTCACATATACACATTTCCTTTTAGGAAAGGTCCCAATCAACAGCGTCCCTAGTGGTCCTCATATTTGTCCAGATCTTAAGGAACTCTGCAGTACTAGGAGGTAAGATGAGGTCCACAGTCCCTGGATGAAATCTGTGTTATATGTATTGGCACAACATCTTAACACTCCCCAGAATTGGAGGGACCTTACTCGGGCCACCCTCCCTGCCTCCCTCTTTCTGCTATGGGAGGCCTATTACAGAGATAAATGTTATCAAGCTGACTTTCACATTTACCGTTACGTGGATGATCTTTTGTGGGGGGGGGGTCCCTCTGATTTAGCCCATTTACAAGAAGCATGCTCCTCTCTGTCTGTCATTCATACCTTGGTGGCCTCACAATCTCCTTGGAGAAAATCCAGATATTTCCCCCAATATAAATTTTGGGGTCTGAAATTACCCTCACTTCTGTTCATCCATTGAAACCCAGATGAATTTTCCCACAGAAGTTGACCTTGGCTTCCTTCCAGAGTTTCCTAGACAATTTCATTTGGCTCTGCCCGTGGATGGGTATTCCCACAGTCACCCTAAGCCTGTTTGATCTTTTGGAAGGTGACAAATTGGTGACCTAACCATGTTATCTAAATGTAGGTGCAAAAGAGCCCCTACTGGTAATAAATACTGCACTGCAGAATTAGGCTCTTGCCAGTTATGAACCTTTATAGCCCTTCCCACTCCTGTTTTTTGATACTAGTTCCACAGTTGTGGGGACTCTATTAGCCTCAGGGCATCATGAAGTGGCTACGTACTCCCCTTGGAGGGGGCACCTAGGTTCTGCACGGAGGTGGGTGTTTTAGCAGATATGATCCAGCAAGGCCGCAATCACCCCCTCCAGCTGCTTGGTAAGGAGCCAGATTAGTTTGTACTTTTCCATTTCTGATCTCCAGTGGCTGCCAGGTGTCATCCTCACTTTGTTTTTATCTTCTGTGGACATCCCGGTCAGCTTGGTAATCATTACCCACAGGAGTAATGGACTGCCAAATTGTTCCTCCTCCCTTTTCTGCCCTCTTGCTTTTTTTATTTTCAAATTTTATTTTATTTTTATGAAGTTGTTACAATAATTTATTATAGTCAATATTCCTAAACCAGTCCCACCATCCTACCTTCCTTCTTACCACAATTATTTCAAAATTTCCCACTACCACCAAAGCCTGCCCTCAAAGCAGGTCCTAAATAATTTATTTTGTATTGCTTGTTAATATTCTGCTAAAAATGATCCCAAAAATTTTCCTTAGAGGAAAGTGTGTGAAGACTGTTGTATCTCAACCTGGAGCCATTAAGTCCTTGTGTAAATAACTACCATGTGTTGTTACAGGTTGAGATTTTGTGCTAAGCCTTCTACTTCATATCCCATCCAACAATGTGGTATACTACTCCTAGCACATCAGTGGTGTAGAGCGTAAGGAATTCTAAAATTTTAAGTAGGATGATACAGCTGGAGTTAAGTTTTTAACTGGATGGTGACTTTGGGGTCTGAGGCTTCACTACAGCTTGTTGCTGTCTTCCGAGATTTATTTGTGAGTCTCTAGATCATGGCTGTTAATGAGCTTATATGATAACAGAGGTAGTGGGCATGGCTGCCAGGCTGCTGGAAAAAGAGAGATCCTGCAGGTCACTCATTCCCGACTTTGTAAGAGCCTGGAGATTTCAGCCACAAAACATGCAGCCTGAGGTTTTCAATAGATTCACTCATGGTTGAGGCTCTTCTGAGCCTGTGTAGATTGGCCACGGGCATGGTAGCAACTGGGTTCTTGAGGATCTCAGTTGCCGGGGTTGCTTGGGCAGGTGATGGGCTCACCCCTTCCCCCTGGAGTGCCTCTGAGGAGACTCAGTCTGGCACCCGCTTATTTGTAACCTCTCCTCCTGAAAATGCTTCCATGTCTTTATTGATGGCGGCTCACAAGGTGCAGCTCTGGTGCTTTGGTCTCCTGGTAAAGTTGACCCTTCCGCCTTTTTCTATCCCTCCCCTAATAATTCTCCTCAATTCAAGGAACTGTATGCCATCCTAATGATTTTGCTGGAAGTTACAGGTCCTGTGAATTTTTTCTCAGATAGTGGTTTATGTTGTTGACCTTCTCCCCTGGTTTGCTTGTTCCCATACACAATTAAATGCTACTTCCCTTCAGCTCTGTCTTATTAAGATAGGCCCTCACATTGATCATCGATTTGCTCGAGTGGGCCCAGTAACGTCTCCATTGGAGACTTTGTTGTTACTGTGTCTGGCATATCGAATACGTCACGAGGAGCTTGCCAGGACCTCCAACCAAGGGGCTTGCCGGAGCTGTTTGCGTCACCTCCACCAGAGCTCTTGTTGCATCACTAGATCTAGCAGGAGACCTTCATCATTTAAGTCATATTAATCCAAAAGGCCTCAGGCCCGCTTTCTTTATGTTCCTCATGCCCATGTCTGTCTTATTTTACTTACCTGCTCATCATGCCAGTATAATTGTAACTTAGGGCCTCTAAGTTCCAGGAGTGAACCCCAGAGGCCTTAAACCCAATGATCTCTGGCACATTGATATTGCCCATATATCAGAAGTCAGCCACCAGAAACATGTTTTTGTCACTATTGATATTTATTCCAAGTTTATATGGGCCCAGCCCAGGCTGGCAAGAGGGCACACCCTATCATTCATCACAGGCTGGCCTGCCTGGCCACGATGGGCCTTCCCCTAAGTTTAAAACCGGATAATAGTTATGCCTTTATTAGTTCCTCCTGTAGAGGTTTTTGTATTCAATGACACCACTGATATTCCATATGATCCTCAAGGACAATCCTTGGAGAAATGTGCCTATAATACCCTGAACTCTTATCTTAAAAAACAAATAGAGGGAGTATAACGCCCAATGTCAGGTTGTCCCTAGCCCTTTCCACTCTTAATATTTTTGATATTTCAAAATTTTATGATGAACCCACCCACCCCCCCATTTTTACCCACTGACGTCCCTTGCACCAGGTCCCTGCATTATGGTAGCATGGAAGAACCTCTTGATGGCTATGGAAAGGCCCAGATCCGTGATTACTGGTACGGAGAGATTTTGCTTGCAGGATTTCTTTTTCCCTCCAGGATAGCCCGAAGCCAATGTGGATCCCTGCCAGACATGCCCAGCACCTTGGTCTATTCCTGAGAGACACCACTGGGAAACTGCTGCTTAGAAATCCCCAATGAAATGGATTTCATTGTAAGCTATAAAAAACAAAAAGGAGGCGCTGTGGGACGTTAGTGGTACAATTGGGGAGCAACTAGGTGTGAGACTGGAGCCCCCAAGACTTGGCCCAAAAAGGAGAGATGTGGCAGCCCTTCCATAGCTTCCCCTTTGGAATCTCTGCATTGGCCCCCTTCCCTCTCCTCCCCTTCCCCTCTGTCAGCCCCAGAGCAAACAGTCACCTGTTGGCACCAGGGGTGACCGAGTAGAGCCCCAAAGAAGGAGTGACAAACCACAACATCCTACTAAGCCTTTGTGCAGCGTGTACTAGATACTCCCATGGAGACTCTGTCCCCTATTGCATGGATATACAAACCTGACCCTGCTTGAAGTAAATTGATTCTTCTCTCTGAAGAGGCCCCTGCAGCGCACAGTTTTTCCCTCGGCTCTGCGCGCTCACCCACTCTGCCCACTGTCACCCTCTAGGCCACCCACACAGAGGGGGAGTGACGTGGGTTTTCGTGGTGGGAACTCCATAGTGGTTCGGGGACTCAAGACTGTCGGAGCGACAGCCTTGTGAAGTCTGATGCCCCTTTATTTTCCCTATGTAAGTTGAGAAAAATCAGGTCCTCTTTATTTGTTAAACACTTCATCACTATAGTCTATTTACATCTGCTTTAACCTTTTTATTAGTTTGAAATAGATTTGGTCTGGTTTAAGTGTGGTAACCACCGGCTTTTGCTCAGCAAAGCATTTTCTTTCATGATCTTTCATTAACTTTTACTTTAAGCCTGCAACTATCATTTAATATCAAGTTTGGTTAGGTTTATTTCTAGTCAGACCACTCTCTGGCTTGCTTTTATGGTATCCTTTCATTTAAGGGTGCTTGATGTCTCACTAATAAAATAATAATAATAATAATAATAAACACAATCACGACCATCCTATTATTCATCGATTGCCTCGAGCAGGCCCCAGTAACTTCTCCTTCATCCTAGCCCTGAGATTTTTAGAAAAGTGCCATATTCAAGGCTCTTTCAGAGTTAGGAGAATGAGACCCATCATTGTTACTGGTATTTGGCATACTGGGTACACCACGGGGAGTTTGCCAGACTCTGCCGTGTGGGCAGGTTACATTTGGTAGCCTGCCAGTTTGTCCAAAGTAGGAATGAGATAATAATAATGAAAAGTCAAAAAAAAAAGGTGCTTGTCAGTGTCAGGGTATCTCCAGCTGAGTTCTGAGTGTTGCTCCAGTGGTGCCGAGACTTGGGCAGTCCGGGACTCTCACACCCAAAGCACGTTCCTCAGTCTTCAGGTCAGCTCTGTACCTCAGTGTCTTTTATTTTGAATCTCCCTGGTAATTGTGTCTTCTGCTGTCCTGCTAATTTGTGTTTGTTTTAAAGGGTGATTCCCCAGATATACCGTATGCCACCATAATGATATCTAATATTTCTTTGAAGATTATGTGATTTTAGGCAGCATGCCTAAAATGCCCTGGGCATGTTTTCCAGTCCTTCCAGCTGTCTTCTAGGCCGACACTATGTGTCTTTTATTTGGTGAGTCCAGGGTATTGACTTTTAGAGAAATAATTAATATAACTAAGTCATTTTTATCTTAATCTGGTCATTCTGGGTGCTTTTGAAGTTTTTGTTTTGGCAATAATCAGTTTTGACTATAAGGCTCTTTCCATTTGCTTTTTATTTATTACTTCTAATTATATATGTTGATATAACTCCCAGAATCTTTGTTTTCATGATCACAAAATTATGCAAATAAACAATACAGTACATGTCTTGAGGATACATTAGAGTTTATATCAGTGACTTTGTGTCCCATTTTAAATTGGAAAATAATTTTATTACAGGAGATACTACTGTGGGTAAAACAATTGACAATCCAGATTCAATACCTAGCACCCCATGGGGTCCCCAGCCACTGCCAAAAGTAATAACCAAACATAGATGTATGACCAAACGGAGCATGACCAAATATGGTTTACCTCAAAAAATTAAACCAAATTTTGAGTTTATTATAACAGATTCCTTGGATAATATATTATTTGACCACATTTTATGCTTTTAAAAATATTTTACTATTACTGTTGTTTGCATATCACAATATTTTATTATGTTTTGGGTAATGGTGGTCATATCTGGAAATGCTGAGAATTACCCCTGGCTCTATGCCCAGAGATCACTCACTCTTGCTGATGTTCTCTGGACCATATAGAAAGCAGTGAGTGAACCTCATTAAGGCATGTGCAAGGCAAACCCCTTATCCACTGTACTAGTTCTTCAGCCCCCTTTAATATTTCTTGAAGAGCCAGTTTAATGAATATGCATTTCACTAACTGTTGTTTGCCTGAAAAACTTGTCATTACTCCTTTGAGTGTAAGTAATAATATTTTTAGATTGGATATTCTTGCTTTGACATATGCTATATTCAATATTTTGGATAAATCTTGCAATTTCATTTTTTAGTCAGCAGATTGTTTGATAAATCCACTATGAGTATTACAAGAGTTCTTGGATATGATACTGTTCTTTCCTCTTGTTGCTCTAGGATTTTATATCTTTCTTTTGCTCTAATCATTTAACCTTTTACATGACTTGTTAGTTGTTTCAAGTTTTAAGAAACAAAATTTACACGTTCTTAAAAATATATCTGTTTAGCAGTACTCCTACATAAATATATGTGTGTGTTTGTATATATATATATATATATATATATATATATATATATATATCTGTTACCTGGCAGACCTAATTTTTCCTTAGCTCCACACTGTGCTCATTCATGTCTGATAAAACAGGGTTCCATTAACAAAAATGCAGAGTATGCAAATAGTTATGAATTTAAAAATATGAAAATACAAGTTAAACATTAGAGGAGCCAAATGCACAAGAAAACTCAGATTATGTTACATTTTATATCATATAATCCTAATTTTTGTTTAAGCAAATTATAAATGTTTTTAAGTAGTTTTAAATTCACATACAGTAGCAAAATTCAACCAGAATTTCAGGCTTTTTCCAAAGATAAGTAATTATATGATAATTATGATTTTTTAAATAAGGAAATCGGCTCTGATGCAGTGCCATTAGCTTGTTTAGATTTCACAAACACACATTTTAAATGTTACTTAATAAGTATTAACTATTATCTATGATAATTATTTTATTATCTCAGATTCTGAAGTGTGTCTTAATTTAGCACAAAACACTTAAAATATATTTTTAATAAAATATTTTATTAATATACAAAATTACTGCACCTCTTCACCACCAAAGGGTGTCTGAGTCACCATCCATGGGGACAGTGGTCCCCTGTGTGCTCAGTGCTAATAATCACCCCCTTGGCCATGGAAGAAGTAATAGGACTAGATCCACAGGAGGGCAGCCAGTGACACCTTATCCACATCTATGAGCATCATTATAGAGAAGTCACTTAGGGATGGGGGCAGCAATTACACGTAGGTGTGATCGAACATTAACATAAACAATGAATAGATATATTGTTTGGGGCTCCTCCTTCAGGGAAAAGTCTTCTAGGAAACCCACCCAATTAGGAAATTCTACCAAGAGGCCCCAAGAAATTTCTTACTCAGTTAATTCTTTTGAGATCATGACAGAGTTTGTTCCAGGAATGTGCTATTAACTTTTTATACTTCTTATGGCTCTTAAGCTGTCCCATGTCAAAGCCAGGCTTGCTTAAGGCTTGCCCTGGGTCCATCCAAGCATCTCAGGAATGCCCACCTTTTGGGGTGTAAGGAACTAAGGTCAATATAAGGATAACTGAGTCTAAAGTCAATTAAAGATGATGAATGCTCAGGAGTTAATATTTGAGTCAATTAACTCCCATTTACAAAAGTTTTAAATATTTAAAGACTTCCTGTGTCTATACAGAAAGGACATTTCTCTAAAATAAAAAATGCATAGGACATAAAAGAAAGAGAAAAGCAATATTTCACATATACAAAACCCAGTGCCATCAGAAAGTTTGACTTTATAAGTTACCATGTCTGATTTGGAAATATTTTGACTAACAAGTCCGGGAAGAAGAAAACAAAGGAGAGGATAAAGATAAACATAGAGGACTTGGGAGTGTCCTGATGGAACTGGTGTGTGCCTTGGGAGCACTATGGTGAGTGTAATTCAATTAACCTAAGCTGTTCTGCCAAATAAGCCTTTTTCATAGTAGACTTTAAATATAAGATTACAAGAGATAATGAGTAACATTAAAATATAATAAAGACATAAGTTGTTTAAGAAGATAGAGAGCAAACCTAATGGCATATAGATTTAATGATAATTTTAAAATATCTTCAGCTAAGGATTGTAGATATTCAGGAAGAAATAGGCAGCACACAGTTCTAGTTGAGGACTTCATTTATTTCTAAATATAATCAGTATACAGAAATACAGTAGAAAAATGAATTACTTCAGTAGCACAACAAAATAGGTATGTTTTATCTTGATAAAACTTTACATACAATAAGAGAATACACATATTCTAAGTGTACATGTGATGTATCAAATTCTAAACTATAAAATATTATTTAAAAATTGTTAGAACTGACATTAATTAAGCAAAGTGTGCTTTCAAGAGTAATGCTTTGATAATAGTGTATTTATTAATTTATTAATTCATTTGTCAGAGTATTGAACAGTTATAATTTGTTAATATTGATAAATCATTTTGATATAAAATAGTCACCCAAAGATCATTGTGTACTTAAGGGTTTACATTTTTTGTGGTGCTGTGAATTTTTATAAATGTATCATGACCTAAAGTCATAATTATAATTTCTATTCTACCTGAGTCACCTTTGCTCTTAAAGTTCATCCTTCACCCTCTAACACTAATAACAACCCCAATCGTCCCATTATTTCCATTTTTTTTTGTTTTATAATTATCTAGAATGCCAAATACTTGGAATTATAAAAATAGTTTGTAATAATCATTTTCATGTCTCAATTATTATTATATGCATTACTGATTGCTCATGTCTTTTCAAATGATTGCAACATTTTGTATTCTTACCACAAATTAATGAGTTTTTACTGCTTCAGATACTTGCTGATGTTTAATGTTATCAGTGATCTGGATTCTGGACTTTGTAATGGGTATCTTTTATTTTAATTAGCCTTTCTTACTGGCATATTGTTACAGTAGAAAGGAGAAAAAAAGGTTAGTTAGTTTAGTAAACAGAATGAGATACTTTAAATCTCAACAACATGAGGGGTAGCCAGTCAGATAGACAGTGTGCTAAAGGGAGGATATAGCAAATATATTCAAAGGGGAAAGAGAAATAATTCAAGAAATAATTTCTTGAATCATCTCTCTAACCCTGATGGCAGTCTCTTTGACCCTTAGCTCACATAAGAGGGAGAGAAGTACCCAGGTAAAAAGAAGGAAAAGCACTATGTACCCAGAAATGAAGGGATGCCAAAGGCATGAATATCAGTCAGCACTACCAAGGAGAGGCAAATTACAAGTATCAAGAACAAATTAGAAAGACAAGGATGGCCAGTACTACATGCATGACAACATGCATGGATCCAGAGATGCCTGTATATAGGACATTAAGAGTATCCAAAAATAAATCTTTTTAAAACTTCTAAATAAATATAGCTTCATAAGTTTGGGGC
This sequence comes from Sorex fumeus, assembly GCF_029834395.1. Taxonomy (NCBI): domain Eukaryota; kingdom Metazoa; phylum Chordata; class Mammalia; order Eulipotyphla; family Soricidae; genus Sorex; species Sorex fumeus. The sequence goes on from NW_026606067.1 coordinate 29,425,590, forward strand.
ATTTTTGTTTGCTAATATTACATACAATTTTAAGGACCTAGTCAGGGGTTAGAGAGTTTAGTCATTTATTGTGCTGTTGTTTATCTTGGTGGTTTTGATTCCCAGGTACAAGTTCTCATTTAAAAGGGAACTGTCATTTCTGAAACCTATCAGAATAGTAACCTTCCATTACTATTTCTCCCAGAGCATATAGGTAGAGATAGTAGGAGTGCAGCCTATCAGGAGTATATGAGCATGAACCTTCCATTGGTTCTTTTTTTTCCTGGAAAATTCTTTTATTTTTTTTTAATTTATTTAATTGCCATGAGATAGTTACAAGCTTTCATGTTTGGGTTACAATCACACAATGATTAAACACCCTCCAGTGCACATTCCCCATCATCAATATCCCTTGTATGTCCTTTCCCCACCTTCCCCCTGCCTGCATGGCAGACAATATTCCCCATACTCTCTCTCTACTTTGGGGCATTATGGTTTGCAATGCAGATACTGAGAGGTTATCATGTTTGGTCCTTTATCTACTTTCAGCACACATCTCTCATCCCAACCGATTCCTCCAGCCATCTTTTTCTTAGTGATCCCTTCACTGTTCCAGCTGCCGTCTCCCCTTTACTCATGAGGCAGGCTTCCAGCTATGGAGCAATCTTCCTGGCCCTTGCATCTACTGTCCTTAGGTGTTAACCTCATGTTATGTTATTTTATACTACACAAATGAGTGCAGTCCTTTTGTTTCTGTCCCTCTCTGACTCATTTCTCTATGTCTATCCATTTATAAGCAAAGTCCATGACTTCATCTCTCCTGACAGCTGCATAGTATTCCATTGTGTAGATGTACCAAAGTTTCTTTAACCAGTCATCTGTCCTGGGGCACTTGGGTTATTTCCAGATTTTGGCTATTGTGAACAGTGCTGCAATTAACATATAAGTGTAGATGTCATTTCTACTGTGCTTTTTTGCATCCTCAGGATATATTCCAAGAAGTGGTATTATTTGGTCATAAGGAAGCACAATTTCTAGATTTTGAAGAACTGTCCATATTGTTTTCCAGAAAGGATGGACTAGTGGGAATTCCCACTAATAGCGAAAGAGCATCTCTTTTTTCCCACATTCATGCCAGCACTGTTTGCATTTGTTCTTTTGAATGTGTGCCAGTCACTGTGGTGTGAGATGATATCTCATTGTTGTTTTAAGTTAAATCTTCCTAATGACAAGTGATGGAGCATATATTCATGTGCCTTTTGGCCAATTATATTTCTTTTTGAGGAAACTTCTGTTCATTTCTTCACTCCATTTTTAATGGGTTTGGAGGTTTTTTTCTTGTACAGTTCTACTACAATCTTTTATATCCTGAATAATAATATTTTATCAAATGAGTATTGGGTAAATATTCTTTCCCATTCTGTGGGCTTTCTCTGTATTTTGGTCACTGTTTCTTTTTAAGTGCAGAAGCTTCTTAGTATGATTCACTCCCATTTGTGTATGTTTTCTTCTTTCATGGTCAGTGGTGTTTCTTCCTTAGAGATGCTCTTAGCTTCAATGTCATGGAGAGTTTGCCTATATTTTCCTCTTGATACCTTGTGGACTAATGCCTGATATTGAGGTCTTTAAATCACTCAGATCTGACTTTTTTACCTGGCATTAGCCAGAAGTCGAAGTTCATTTTTTTTTTTTTGCAGGTAGCTATCCAGTTTTCCCAGCACCACTTGTTGAAGAGGCCTTTCTTGTTCCACTTCACATTTCTTGCTCCTTTATCAAAGATTTACTGGTAATATGTTTTAGGGGGTCTGTGACAGAATATTCAACTCTGTTCCATTGGTCTTCAGGTCTGTTTCTAGCCCAATACCATGCTGTTTTAATTATTACTGCTTTGTAGTACAGTTTGAACTTGGGGAAGGTGATGCCTCCCATCTTCTTTTTCCAAAGATTTGCTTTAGCTCCTCGTGGGGGTTTATTGTTCCATATGAATTTCAGGAGTGTTTTGTCTATTTCTTTGAAAAATGTCCTGGGTATCCTGATAGGGACCGCATTAAATTTATATAGTGCTGTGCGCAGTATTGCCATCTTGATAATGTTAATCCTCCCTATCCATAAACAGGGGAGATGTCTGTCTCCATTTCCAGTGTCCTCTTTAATTTCTTGAAGTAGTGTTTTGTAATTTTCCTTGTATAGGCCTTTCACCTCTTTGGTTAAGCTGATTAAGGTACTTGATTTTCTGAGGTACTATTTGAACGGAATTTTTTTTAATATCTCTTCATTTTTGTGGTTTGTATATAAAAAGGCCATGAATTTTGTGTGTACTTTACTATACAGAGCTATTGTTTCTAGAAGCTTTTTTGTGTAGTATCATATTGTCTGTAAATATTGAGAGCTTGACCTTTTTCTTTCCTATCTGTATGCCCTTGATACCTTTCTCTTGCCTAACTGCTATAACAAGGACTTCAGTACTATATTGAATAGGAGTCGCAAAAGTGGATAACCTTATCTTGTGCCAGAATTTAGAGGGAAGGCTTTTAGTTTTTCCCCATTGAGAATGATATTTGTCGTGGGCATGGGGTAGATGACTTTGACTATATATGAGGAAAGTTCCTTTGATGCCCATTTTGCTGAGAGTGTTCATCATAAACGGGTGCTGGATCTTGTCAAATGCTTTCTCTGCATCTATTAATTTGATCATATGGTTTTTATCTTTTCTTTATTGATATGATGAATTGTGTTGATCGATTTCCGAATGTTAAATCATCCTTGATTCCCTGGGATAAATCCTACCTGGTCACGGTGTATGATCTTTTTGATGAGTCATTGGATTCTATTTGCTAACATTTTGTTTGAGGATCTTTGCGTCTGTGCTCATTAGGGATATTGGTGTGTAATTCTCTTTCTTTGTGGCATCTCTGTCTGCTTTTGGTATCAGGGTGATATTTGCCTCATAGAAACTGTTTGGAAGTGTTTCTGATACTTCATTTTTTGAAAAAGCTTAAAGAGGATTGAGAGTATGTCCTCTTTAAAGATTTGGAAGAATTCACTAGTTAATCCATTCGGGCCAGGACTTTTGTGCTTGGGGAGACTTCTTATTACCATTTCTATTTCCTTGATGGTGATAGGTCTGTTCATGTATTTCAGCTCTTCTTGGTTCAGCCTTGGGAGGCTATAGGAATCCAGGAATACATCCATATCCTCGAGGTTTTCTTGTTTCATGGCATAAAGCTTCTCAAAGTAATCTCTGAGGATCCTTTGAATTTCTGTAGTTTCTGTTGTGATGTTCCCCTTTTTTCTCTCTCCCTTTCTTTTTGAGTCTTGTTAGAGGCGTATCGATTGTTTATTTTCTCGAATAACCAGCTCTTGGTTTCATTGATCTTTTGAATGGGTTTTTGGATTTCAATTTTGTTAATTTCTGCTCTGAGTTTTATTATTTCCTTCCTCCTGTTTAGCTTGAGCTTCTATTGTTGGTCATTCTCCAAGCTCCTAATCTGTAAGGTTAAGTAACTTATGTGGGCTCGCTCTTCCTTCAGAGAGGAATGCGTGTAGAGCTATAAACTTTCCTCTTAACATGGCTTTTGTCATGTCCCATAAGTTTTGGTAACTCGTGTCCTCATTTTCATTCGTTTCCAGGAATCTTTTAATTAACTCTTTGATTTTCCTTCTAATCCACTGTTTTTTCAATAGTAAGCTGCTTAATTTCCAAGTGTTTGATTTAGTTTTCTGTTTATGTGCGTAATTTACTTCTAATTTCAGCACATCATGGTTTGAGAAAATTGTTGATACAATCTCTATCTTTTAATTTTATGGAGGTATGTTTTGTGTCTCAGCATGTGGTCTATCTTGGAGAATGTTCCATGCACACTTGAAAAGAATGTGTATTCCGCTTTTTGAGGATGAAGTATCCTTAATATATCTACTAAGCCCCTTTCTTCCATTTCTTTCCTCACATAAAATATGTCCTTGCTAAGCTTGAGTCTGGTTGATCTATCCAGAGATGATAAAGCAATGTTGAAGTCTCCCACTATTATATTGTTGCTATAGGTGTTTTTCTTCAAGTCTCTGAGTAGTTGTTTTAAGTATTTCGCTGGTCCCTCATTAGGTGCATTGTAATTTGTATTATAAGTTCTTTCTGTTGTACAGATACTTTGATAAATAAGAAATGACCTTCACTGTCTCTTGTGAACTTCTTAAGTCTGAAATCAATGTGGCCTGATACCAGTATGGCTATCCCAGCTTTTTTATGGGAGTTGTTTGCCGTAGGATTATTTTCCAGCCTTTAACTTTGAATTTGTGTTTGTTGTCTGTTGAGATGTGTTTCTTTCAGGCAGTAGAATGTTGGATTCCATTTTCTGATCCATCCTCCCACTCTGTGTCTTTTAATTGGTGCATTTAGCCCATTGATATTGGGAGAAATTACTGTTTTGGGGTTTTGTTCCATCTGTCTTCTGAAGTTTGGTGTATTTTAAGGGCTTGTCTTTCCCTAAAGTAGCCCATTTAGTTGTTCTTATAACCATAGTTTTGAGTCTATGAAGTGTCTGAGCTGTTGTTTGTCTGTGAAGCTGTGTGTTGTTCCTTCTGCTATGAATGAGAGTCTACCTGGGCAAAGTATTTTTGGGGAGGTATTTATTTCATTGAGTTTTTTTCAACTATATCCCACCACTGTTTTCTGTCCGTGAGGGTTTAATCAGATAAGTCTGCTGTGAATCTTAAGGATGCTCCCTTAGAGGCAATTTCTTTCTTTGATCTTGCTGCTTTCAGAATTTTTTTCTCTTTCTAAGGTTTTGGTCATTTTGATCAGGATGTGCCTTGGGGTATTTTTATTTGGATTTCTTCTAGCTGGCACCCTTCGGGCCTCCTGAATGTCATCGAGTGTTTTCTTCAGCTCTGGGAATGTCACAACAATGATGTCTTTGATGGTTTCTTCTTTATCAGGGTTTTCTTCCTGTCCCTCTGAGACTCAAATAATTCTTAAGTTACTCCTCTTGGCTTCATCCCAATCTTCTCTTGCCATCTGTTCCTGTATTGTGAGTCTCTTTTTTATTTTCTGCTCTTTTCTGGATATTCTCTGGATTTCATCTTCAAGCCAACTGATTCTGTCCTCAGCAGCTGTTACTCTGCAGCTGAGAACTTCTACTGAGTTTTTTAATTTTTCTACCAGGTTTTTCAACTTTTCTACCAGGTTTTTCAGATCTGACATTTCCGTTTCTAATTGTGTTTGCATTTTCTGCATTTTTTACTTCCACATTCTCTTGTATTTTATTGGTGGTGATTTCCGTTGCTTCTTTTAGCTCACTATGCATCCTCAGTAGCTCCCTTCTAAATTCCTTGTAAGAAGTTGTCTATCACTACATTACTGTTGAGGTTTTCTGGGCTACCCCCTTCAATAAGTAAGCTTGGTGGGCTTCTGTGTTGGTTTACCATTGTGAACTGTGTGGTTTAGTCTTTCACTCTCACTATTGCTGTTCTGCTTTTGGTGCAGTGATAATTGTGTTGAGCTTAATGAATTATTATTTAATATAGTTCTGGTGCTTAAGCTAACCTAGTGAAAGTTCCGCCTAGTAGGGTAACTTATGGTTCTTACAGGATATGTAGGGGTACAATAACTCACAGCCACTAATGTGGCCATGGTTCTGGAAAGGGCACTGGATACTGATGGCTACATGGATGGGATGAGGGAAGAAGGTGACTGGAACGCTGCATCTCTGGGTGCCCGCTCTGTGTCTCAGTTCGCATCCCCTGCAGATCAACGATGAAAATTCGCCATTCTCATGGGATCTATTTAATGTGCAGCCCCAAGAAGGAGCCCTGCCACTGGGCAGGTACCTGGATGAGTTAGCAGAGGGTGCCCAAAATGGTTCAGCTTTGGATTCACGTGGTGTGCCTCAATTCCTGTTCCCCACAGACCAAGGATAAAATCCAGCCATTCTCAGGGGTTCTAGTTAGATACACAGCCCCGAGAAGGGGCCCTGCCGCCTGGCGGGTTGATGAGTGAGCCAGTTTTTATAGTGTAGGCAATATTGTTACAATTGTTCAAATTCATGAAAGTGAGGTACAGAATTGCTTTACACCATCACTACCAAATTTCTCATGCCCCTCTACTTCTGTCCTAAAGTTCTTGTCTGACCGTTTTTCCTTTCAACAGCCCAAATTTTTATTTATAAGCACTCACGGTTTGATGCAAACTAGTACCTACAATGCCCAACACCCATGTGAATATTCTAGTGCCTCCACCATGTTAATTCCCACCAATGAGATCTTTCACTTCCCTCCCTTCTTCCTGAACTGGCACTCAGGTCTGTAATTCAATGTCCAAGATTTAACGTCATTTATATTGTCCATATCCTTGATTTTATTCTCAACATATCTCAAATGAGTGAGATCATCTTGCATTTGTCTTTATTATTCTAGATTATTTTGATCAGAACATAATACCTTCCAATTCCATTCAAGTTGTCTTGCACTATGTGGTTTCATTCTGTTTCATGGCTGCATAATATTCAATTGTGTACATATACACAGCACAATTACTTTATACATTCATTTGTTGTATAACTTATATAAAAACAATTCATTTGTTGACATTTTGATAGCTTCCATAAACTAGCATAGTGAACTGAAGTGGAAATAACACTTATGGATGTATATATATTTTCACACTGATTTTTTTGTTCGGGGGTTATATATCTAGAAGTGAGATAGATAGGTCAAATGGGAGTTTCATTCTTTTCTTTTTTCAGAAATGTCCCTATTATTTTTATATGGGCTGGATCATATGACATTCTCACCAGCAGAGAATGACAATTATTTTTCACTACACCCTTAACACTCCTTGCTTCCAGTTATTTTAATGTATGCTGTACTCACTGGTATGAGGCAATAACTCATTGTCACATTGATTTATTCCCCTAATAGTAAGAGTTAATGAAAACCTTTTAATATTCTTATGGCCCATCTGTATGTTTTCTTCATGGACATATCTATTCATCTCTTCTCCCGTTTTTTGATGGGGTAGTATTTTTTTTAAACACCTCTCTTTGAACAACAGCCATAACTCTACTTCTTAGTTCTATGATTTTTCTAAAACCTGGGAAGAAGAGAAGGTGCTTTAAATTCAGGAAGTGAAAACAAGCTTTATACAGGAAATATAGACCATTAGAGATCATTTTTCAAAAATGTTTACAACTTCTCACTCTGCCCTCAGTAAAGTGGAGACCAAGGAAGATGAGTTTTCAAAGGTAGCAGAAGCTTTCCACTCTGCACTCCAAAACTGGAATAGGAAACATGTATATAAATATAAGGATTTTTATGCTCCTGTTAGAAAATTAATGATTTCAGGTTTTACTATAAGAAACCAGGTGGCTAATTTTGCCTCCATTTCAGCAAAGAGTACCAAAATAATAGGACTTGTACCAAAAAATGATGATTTTTAGTTCTGCTCGTGCTGGAGCAATAGCACAGTGAGTAGGGCTTTTGCCTTGCACACGCAGACCTGGCCTACCCGGGTTCGATTTCTCCGTCCCTCTCAGAGAGGCTGGCAAACTACCGAGGGTATCTCACTGGCACGGCAAAGCCTGACAAGGTTCCCATGACATATTCAAGATGCCAAACACAGTAACAAGTGTGACAATGGAGACGTTACTGGGCCCGCTTGAGCAAATCGATGAACAATGGGAGTGACAGTGACAGTGACAGTGACAGCTTTGTTCTAATGCAAGAGGTAACTTCACAAAGTGAAGTTTTTATTCTGAAGTACATCTCTTGTTTCTGGCATGTACCCACTTTAGCTTGGAAACAGTTTCAAGTAGTGCTATGGGACTGAGTAAAGCGCTCTAATCCCAGTCCAAGCTCAGAAAGGCAGTTCTGAACCGTATACTTGGTTACTTGGATTTGGCTCATCCAGCCATTGCTAGAAATAAAGAAGCACTCGTTGGATAACTGGGTTAAAGCCCACTGCAAAGCAGTCTTTTATATTCCTCCTTTAGGGAATTTCATGCTCATTTTTGTTTGTTTGTTTGTTTGATTTTGCTTTTAGCATAGTGTTGGGGGCTTGTTCCTAGCACTATAATTCAGTTCCTTTTGGCTCTGGGCAAATCCTAGTGTCATTTCCCCAGATGTATAGATCCGGGTACCAAAAGCTTTCAGCTTTCTTTAGAAGTACACATCCCAAGAACTTCGAATGTGTTACCTTCCAGCATCACACATAGGATACCACAAGCAGTTTGCCATCTTTAAATACACAAAGGCTACCCAAATACCCAGCAACTTAGACTATACCAGAACACTGAGCCTGTCATAAGGAAGTGGCTTTTTGCTCTGTTCCTGGTCAGAAAACTTCCATGTTTCAAGCACTCATAGTGATAAAATCCCAGATCCTGAATGCTCCATGAATTGCTTAGGTCCTAGTGGATAAATGCCTAACTTCAGATGCCTTTATTTTATTGTAAAGTAAACACCCTCCTATGCATTTTGTTAAAATAGCATCTTTTTACTTTATTTAAGAACAAAATGTTTTACTTTTTAATTAGACTAAAAAGTGGTCTGAAAACATTGTTCAGCTCCCAAAATATATATGGGCTTTTTTTAAAATATTAAACAAATAAACTGTTACATCACCCTAACTCTACTCATCATAGAACCATACCTCTAACTCCTCCTTTACAAGGTTGCTCATAGCCTGTGTGGGTAAGATATGCTTCCCAATGTAAACGCTTTTTGGCAAATAAGGGTCCTCCATTGCCATTGTCCATGTGATTTTTTGGGGTAGAAACATATAAATACATATGGAAAAATGCATGTGTTTTCTCTGTATCTCACTACCTCTCTATTATAAAGTTATATCTTCATTTTCATTACTCATAATTGCAACATAATTTCTATTGCTTTCCTTTGAGATTTATTACCATTTTCCATGTTAAAAAATAAATGTTTAAAAATAAGAATAATTTTATTTCCTCTTTGGACCATACCCAACATAACTTGCCACATGCTCCAGCACAGAATTCATTGGACCATGTGGTAAAAAAGATCAACTCAGGTCTTCCATGGGCAGCACAAATGCTGCGGAGATTGAGTAAATAATGTATTTGATTTTGCAATTTTATAACTCTAATTTGACCTCATTCATTTGATTCAAAAGATGCTTCTGTAAAGATCAATTCATTTTTAATTATTAAGTTATTGTTCTTGGGAAAGCTAATTGCTTGCAATGTCAACATATGCTCTCTGTAGAATTTTGTCTGTCTTTTTTATATAAAAAGATGTTATTTAAATATTCCTCTTCTTCAATTTTCCTAAGTTCCCAATTATTTTAATTTGTCCTTGCATTCATTTGGTAGCTGATTATATACTAGCTTTTCTGACTCAATTAAGGCAAAATTAATGCTTACATTATTATTAGGGAATACCTTGTGCTTTAATCAATATTTATTTATAAGTTATTGTAAACTTTAAAGCTGATCTTTCCCACTGGACATAAGTATTCCTGGCCCCATGGTGCTAACAGTCATAGTGAAACAAACTTTATTTAAAACTTTGGCAGGTTGAGAAAGGAACATGGATTTTTATTTCCGTAAGCAATTCTAAGCAGGAATAATTTTGATGGTAGGAGCGATAGCACAACGGTAGGGCATTTGCCTTGCATGCAGCCAACACGGCCGACCCGAGTTCGATTCCTCCGCCCCTCTCAGAGAGCCCGGCAAGCTACCAAGAGTATCTCGCCCGCACAGCAGAGCCTGGCAAGCTCCCCGTGGCGAATTCGATATGCCAAACACAGTAACAACAAAGTCTCCAATGGAGACGTTACTGGGCCCACTCGAGCAAATTGACGAACAACGGGAGGACCTTTACCTTTACCTTTCGTTTCTCCATGCCAGCATTGAAATTACAGTTTCACCATGTATCACGTTCACTTTTAAAAATAGATGCATATAGAGCTTTTCTTTTTTTCTGTCTTCAAGTTAAAAATATTTTTTATATAAATTGTCATGTTTCAGAGATCCAGGCAAAAAATATTAAGACATTTAATAGTAACAATAAATCATATTTTTCTGGTTAAAGTCCTGTGAATAAAGAGGCAATACCATTCCTAAAATAAGCAATATTAAATTTTTAAAAAATAATTTTCCTTGTTAAATTTCATATTTTCTGCATTTCAAACTATTTGTGGAAATCTTCAATACTGTTATTAAAATATTTACAAAAGTACTCTCGCTAGGGAAAAGTGTGAAAGTATGTAAATAAATATGGCAATTATACAAAAGAAATTCATTTCTTTTGCATAAAATCCAGATTAGTATATGGATACTAATAGATTAAACATGTTATAATTTCAAAGTTTTATATCTAAAGTTTTAATTCAGTATCAAGATATATGAAATTATTACGACAGTCCATTCATGTGTTGAAACTTGTATAAGAGAGGAAAAGTGAAGAAGAAACCATGGAAAAATATAGTAGAAATGACATCTGCACTTATATGTTCATTGCAACACTGTTTACAATAGCCAAAATCTGGAAAAAATTCAAGTGCTCGAGAACAGATGACTGATTAAAGAAACTTTGGTATATCTACACAATGGAATACTATGCAGCTGTTAGAAAAGATGAAGTCATGAAATTTGCATAGCGGTGGCTCAACATGGAAAGTATGTTAAGTGAAATGAGTCAGAAAGAGAGGGCGAGACATAGAAAGATTCACTCATCTGAGTAATATAAAGTCACAAAATTGGAGACTAACACTCAAGTCTAGTAGAGATGAGTAGCAGGAGGATTACTCCACAGCTTAGAATCCGGCCTCACATGCTGGAGGAAGAGTCAGCTCAGATAGAGAAGGGACCACCAAGTAAAGAGTGCTAGGAGGGCCTGCTCCAGATAGGAGATGCGGGCGGAAAGTAGACTATAGACCAAACATGATGGCCACTTAATATCTCTACTGCAAACCACAACACCCAAAAGGAGAGAGAGAGCAAAAGGGAATGCCCTGCCACAGAGGCAGGGGTGGAGGGGACGGGGGAGGGGTGGTGGGAGGGATGCTGGGACCATTGGTGGTGGAAAATGGGCACTGGTGGAGGGACGGATGCTTGACCATTGTATGACTGAAAAACAAACACGAAAGTTTGTAAGTCTGTAAATATATCTCACGGTGATTCACTAATAAAAAATTTGAAAAAAAAAAAGAAGACAGCATGGTCAAAGGTTTGCATTGCATATGCAGAGTTTATTCATTCTGCTCCATTGATTAATTCTTGTCTTATTTTTTATGAGATGAATAATTTGTTATATCATTCTGAAAAATATGTTATGAAAAAATAAGTAAACTTAGATATTATTTTATGATTTTTAATTACTAAGTTTCATTATCATTAAAAATACATTGCATCAAAAGTAGATTTTTCTTTGTTTTGATGTCTTCTGTTATATCAGATCATATATACTTAGAGTACATTTAGTATAGGATCTTATTTTTAATATGATTCTACTTTCATAGTATAATTTTTGTTTAGAAAAATTCATAATTTGATAGTTATTTTGAAAAAATGCCAGTATTTAAATTTAAAAGCATTTTATTGAATACCCATGGGTCTCTGTAAAAAGCTTAAAAAATAAACAAAAGTGACTTTTGTTAGAATAATAGATTTATTTGTTCACCTGACTACACATAGGAATAAATGATATATGATAGATCTTTTATTAAATAATTTTTCCAAAAAAATAATTGCTGAGTGAAGGTATTCTTTCTCATCCTTCTCAAAATCCTCCGTGAGCTGTATTACGGATTCACTACCAGGATCTCACCATTCTACAAAGAAGTAATCATCCATGTCAAGAGAGGGGTTCGGCAGGGTGGATTTCACCGAAACTCTTCAGTGCCACCCTCGAGAACATCATGCGACAACTGGAATGGGAAGGAATGGGAGTGAAGATAGATGGTCGGCAACTACATCACCTCCGCTTTGCTGATGACCTCGTTCTAATAACACCAAACATCAGACAAGCGGCACTAATGCTGGCCGACTTTGACCGTGAGTGTGGAAAGGTAGGACTACAGCTGAATCTTACGAAGACAATGTTTATGAGAAATAGCCTCGGTCCTGATGCCCCATTCACTCTCAACGGAACGACCATCTCCAAATGCAACAGCTATGTGTACCTAGGTTGAGAAGTCAACATGACAAATGACCTGGCACCCGAGCTGCGCAGGAGGAAGAGTGTGGCTTGGAAGGCCTTCAAGAATGTCGAAGAAATAGCTAAGAGGACTAAGAACCTCCGGCTCTGGGCACGTCTCTTTGATTCCATTGTTCTTCCTGCATTAACATATGCTTCAGAGACCTGGGCCCTACGCAAACAGGATGAGAACGCTATTTGGGTCTCCCAAAGAGGAATTGAAAGAGCTATGCTTGGAATATCACATGTCACTCAAATGAGAGAAGGAAACCGGAGTTCCCACATCTGTCGACGATCAAGAATCAAGGACGCTGTCTCATTTGCCAAGGTGTCAAAAATCAGATGGGCTGGTCATGTAATGAGATTTAAAGATGATCGCTGGACTAGAGCCGCTACTGACTGGATTCCACGGGATGTCAAAAGACCGCGTGGCCACCCACCGACCAGATGATCAGACTTTTTCATCAAGATCATGAACGATCGGTTTGAGGCTCTTCCTGTTCTTAGAATGAACAGATGCCATCGGGCTACACTAGCACGCAACAGGGACAAATGGAGACGTTACTGGCACCCGCTCGATCAAATCAACAATTAACAGGAAGTCAAGTGATCAAGTGAGTCAAGATATATAAAGCATTAAAAACACTAAATAAGATGATGTTATTTTTGAACATTAAAACTAGACTACTTACTAGAAATTATCAAAATGTACTAATATTTTTAATTATTAGAAAATGAAGGTGCTGGAGAGATAGTTTAGCGGGTAAGGCATTTGCCATTTACGTGACTTACCTGGTTTGTTCATTGGCACCCCATATTGTCCCTCAGACCCCTGGCAAAGATCTGTGAGTGCAGGAGTAAGCTCTAAGCATGGCAAACAATGGCCCAAAAGCAAGAGAGAGAGAGAGAGAGAGAGAGAGAGAAAGAGAGAGACAGAGACAGAGACACAAAGACAGAGAGAGAGAGAGAGAAGTAATTCAGGAGGCATAGTCAATGCATAAGGAATTCGTAAGGATTTAAAGGAGGAAATTACAAACATGCTTATTATGTGGGAAATAGAAAATTCTGTTATATTTGCAGAGGCCGTATGCATTACATCACAGTGTGGAATTGCCTCAGAGACACAATTTGTATCTATATTGGCTATGCATGTCTTATCTACGATTATGAAAATACTTTTCCATAGTAATAAAATATATTAGAAATTTTGAGAACATATTCTAGTTTGTTTGCTTTTTTGTTTAGTAAGCATCAGTCTGAGTTCAATAAAACTTCACAAATGTGATATTTTTGAGAAAGTTAAGTAAGAAAATGATTTAAATAGAAGAGTTCTCGGATACCTGAATTTGGACAAATAGAGTTACAGAATATAGATGGCCAATGTATATTTTTGAATAAAGTTTAATTAGACAGGTAGGAATAAAATTTAGATAGTAATTCAAGATAGCTTTGAAAAATATAGGCATTGTTGTTGGAAATTAATAGAATGAGAACTAAACTAAGGATAGAAGGGAAAATGTTTAAAAGTTATTGGCTCAGCTGTCCATGTATTGCAGAATTATAGAAATTCTAATAAGTGCTGAAGATTTTATTAGTCATTTGTACAATATAAAAGATAAGTATCAGCTATTGGGGATGTTTCCAGATGGTAGAGAGCTGCAGCTCTGTATTATGTTGCCTAAAATAGGTCTCTTAGAACTAAATATTTATATTTAATAAATGACAGACACACACACAAAATAATTAGCATCAAAGAATGATAAGATCATCTGTTCCTTACAGTCCAAATTCAGCATTTTCATATAAGACAAGAACCATGGAAGGAAATATAAAAATGGCTTAATGAACTCTTTTGAAAAATTTAGAAATGGGAATAAAAAGTCAGAAACAATAAGTTTTATCAAATTTAAGAAGTATTTTTGGTAAGATAGCAAAGGATTTAGGGTACATAGAACCCAGCTTAATTTCTGGCAGTGCATGGTAACACCCAACAGTACAGAGTGTGGTTATTGGGCCACTCAAGAATTGGTATCACTAGTAATGTCCCACAGATCACTGGAACACTCCTTGATAGTTTCCTTTTCCTAAAGATACAGCTTCAATTATTAAGTTATTTATCTTTCTCCTATTATTTTTATTAAAGACTGAATGGTTCTCTATTTTGTCATTTTAAATTTATTCAAGATAAAAATATTTAAATCAAAATTAATAAAATATTACTATGAAAACATAATATCCATTATAAATTAAAAATATATATTATTAGACATTCCAACATGTTAATTTTGTCTAAGCTTTTTATTAGCTAAATAAAATAATATAGTGCCATACATAGTATCTGTATAAATAAAATGCCATAGTTTAAATAATAAGTATTTATATACCCTTAATTCTGGAGGTAAGGTTATAAATGATTCAGATTTTAGCAATATCTCTTCCTGTTTTGTAGGTAGTCACTTTCTCTCTCTGTGCTCTTAATTCATATCCAAAAAGATAGATAAAATTATAGATTTTCAAGAGAAAAAGTACAGGGAGAGACAGATTCAGATAACTCTCTCATGTCCTTTTTTCCCCCTCAAATATGAACTCTTAGAAGTCAGGGGCTCACTTGGGGATTTATTTAGCCTTAAGTACATCAATAGTCCAAACAAGTCACAATGGGATTAAATATAACCATATTAGATTAGACTTAGTTATAACCAGAATGATTCATATAATTATAAATAAGTACAATGAAATATAATTTTCTTGTTTGTATTACTAACATGAAGTGATTTAAAAAAAATAAACACTGTTCTAAAGTTGTTCCAACATCTCAGATGGAGTTTCTGCTCCTTATATATGTCACTGCAAGGGACTCGATGTTCATCGGCAAGTAATCCTTCTATTAGAAACCTCTATGGAAAGAAGAAGGAGGAAAAGAATGAGAAGGAGGAAGAGGAGGAGGAGGAGGAGGAGGAGGAGGAGGAGGAGGAGGAGGAGGAGGAGGAGGAGGAATCTTTGTGTCTTTATGTCTAACCTTTCCAACTTTCTGACTTCTATTTTTCTAAATCCGTTCTGGATATAACTGTAATTGACTTCTTGCTGGCGATAAAGTTTGACACTTACTTATTGTTATTTTATTTTGAGTTTGGGGGCTTATCCAGCAAAGCTCAACTGTGCTTGAGGGTTTCTTTCAGAGATTCTCTGCTGGGATGAAAACTGCCTTGCAACAAACTTCTCTTATGAAAGCATGCACTGGAATAAAAGAAAAAGAGTATGCAGTTTGTTGAGGCTATCTGTGATTTTATTTGAAGTTGCTTAAATTTTTAATATTCTTCTTTCCTTACTGCTTAAACTACCCTAATTAAAAATTTAAAAAATAGTTGAAGAAAAATAAACTTTAGTAATAGAATCCCTGAGAACACATGTTTTGGATTTGTTCTGATGTTACAAAAATGACCCTTTAAGTTCTCACTGTGTGTTAGGATACACGAAGAAGAAGAATCATATCATTACTTTATTAACTACTAAATATATGCATAGAAGATATTGTAGTATAATCACATGTTTATATTGATTCAATTAGGGAAAATTTTTAATTCATAATTTAATGATAAAAACGAAGCAATTCTATACCATTTTCAAACAAAATTAGCAGAAAAATATAGTAATCATTGATACATAACATATTATAAACATTAATTTCAAGAAGACAGTCTTTTAGGGAAAACTAGTAGTGAAATTTTTTTTAAATGAAAAAAAATTAGTATAGATTTGCTTCAACCTAAATAAAAGTGACCACTTGAAAGTGGTCTTGAAAATATATTTTCAAGACACTCTTTTTTGGTCCTGAATCCTACAAAAAATTGTACTGTAACTTAGAATAAAAGAAAAAGAGTATGCAGTCTGTTGAGGCTATCTGTGATTTAATTTGAAGTTGCTTAAATTTTTAATATTCTTCTTTCCTTACTGTTTAAACTACCCTAATTGAAAATTTAAAAAATAGTTGAAGAAAAATAACTTCATGTAACTTAACTACATGAAGAAGAGAAAGTAAGAAACCACTATATGCCCCTTTTATTTTTCAATTATTGGCTGAGGGCAATTTTTAAAATTTCATAAATGTTAACTTAACATGCTACATAATATCTTACCAGTTTGTGCCCTCCATTAGCTAAATCATCTAAAAATTTGTCATATAAATTAAAACTTCCTCTTATGTGTAGTCATAAGATGAATCAAGAAGTTAAGTAGATTAAATAATATCGAAAGTCAGAAAAATGTTCCTCTAAGCCCCACTAAATGCCACTGAAATCCAAGAGTTCTTTCTAATTGATATGAAGCTTTTTTTCAAGGCATGAATCATAATCAAATATATTATTTGAAAGTTCCTTCCAGCATATGACTAAAATGCTTGTTCTAAATTGTCACATAAAATTGACTAACAGAACAGAAAATAGCATAATAATCTTAATGATTAAATAATGATAATAAGTAGAGGATACGATTTTCAATGTAGTCCAATGGTCTACTTAAGTGCAAAGATAATTGAATACCAGTGAAATTATGTGTCCTGGAAGAAGAGCCAAGTTTAATTTCTAACTGTAACTGAAAAGTTAGAAGCTTCATTGCTATTTTTTAATTCTCTCACACTATAATATTTATCCTTTATGTGAATTTTATTTCCATTAGAGGGGAAGCCATTCTGGGTTGATCAAAATACATGAGAATAATCAAAATTAAACTCATTTAACACACGTAATATCTCAGCTAAGCACTGAATAAGCATTTTTAGTTTTACTTTTATTCAGATATTCCTAACAGGCCAGCAGATGTTCTTTGACTTAGGGAGTCAGATTAAATCACCATAATGATATGTATTTTCCTGATAACCATGGCATAAATAAGAGAGCATGGATTCACAAACTTTCTGACTATATATCATTGGATAAAAATAACTACTTAGGGACTGGAGTTATAGTACAGAGGGGAAGGCATTTGTCTTGCATGCAGCTGACCCAGGTTCGATTCCCAGCATCCCATATGGTCCCCCTAGCACTGCCAGGAATAATTCCTGAGTGCATGAGCCAGGAGTAACCCCTGTGCATTGCCGGGTGTGACACAAAAGCAAAAACAAAACAAAACAAACAAAAAAGTACTTTTAAAAGCAATTTAAATTTTTAAATCTTTATAAGATAAACAGTTACAAAGTTGTCCATGACAGGTTTCAGTCATACAATGCTGCAATACCAGTCAGTTCATCAGTGTATATTTCACACCATCAATGTCCCCAATTTCTCTCCTTCCAATCCTCAACCCCAATATGCTTCTACAGCTAACACTTCTCTCTTTTCTCTCTCTCTCTCTCTGTCTCTCTGTCTCTGTCTCTGTTTCTCTCTCTCTCTCTCTCTCTCTCTCTCTCTCTCTCTCTCTCTTCCCTCTGACATTATGGTTTTCTGTATAGTTTCTGTAAGATTATCACTTTTAATAAGTTAGAGAAATATGATTCCAAAGTTAGAAAAAATTTATAAATATAATATTATACTATGCTTTAATGATTTTCATCATTGTATGTACATGTTCATTACACAGACCTCAGTATTTAAAATAGTGACTAATTGTAAAGTTATATTCATCAGGTTACTATGCATGCATATTACTTATCAATTGAAAAGCTATTAATTAGTCTCTGGAAAGAAAGATGGCGGCCGCATGGGAGCCTTGTGGAGAGCAGTTATGAGCCGGGGGTGTGGGGGCAACGAAAACCTCATGGGAAGGGGGGCGTTCCAGCCCATTCCTCACACCCTACCGAGGTCACCAGTTGCCCCCCACGAGCGACTCTCCGGCACGGCCACGACTACAGAGCACAGAAACCAATCTCTTAATTATCTGACTTTTAGTAGAAATACTTCCAGGGTTAATAAGTAAAATAGTAGAAATCCAAAACTGCGCGGCCGTAATAGCCGCCGCGCGACAACATTTAATTCTTGAACCCAGCTGTAGAAAGCAAATCATTTCACAACGCTTTTTCAGCATGTCTGATTGGGGGGGGGGGGGGGTAAACTCTAAATAATAATGGTGCATCTTTTATAGAAACAATGAATCTAGTCAAAGTAAATAGAGTGTTAACTAGAATTCATCTGCCTCAAAGGTATTGGGAGGGGTGGGAGGTGGGGTTTTATTGGGGTTCTTCGTGGTAAAAAATAAGTACTGGCAAAGGGAAATGTGTTTGATATATGCATGACTGAGATCTAAACCTGAAAGCTTTGTAACTTTTCTCACAGTGATTCAATAAATAAATAAATTATATAAAAAAGAAAAGCTATTAATTAAAATAAATTGTACTGTTTACTTGCATAATATATTATTGTCAAGAAATATAAATTGACCCTTGATTTATTTCAGATAGAGATATGAAATTACATGTGGCAATTAGTGTTACATAACAACAAAAAATGCCAGTGGATAACCTTTAATTAGATCCTGGTTCTGTTCTTTGGGAGGGAAAAAAAAAAACCTTGTAAAATGTTCAAGGTTTCGTGTGTGTGTGTGTGTGTGTGTACATATGCATATATACACATATGCGTGTGAATGACGCATGTGCATGTGGATGACACAGACAGAGACACACACCTCTTTGTCAAGGTATCTCTCACTCAATGTTTTATATGATGTTATTCAGAATGGTTACTGGCAAGTGTTTCCTTCTGCAGAGCCGCAGAACTTTTACTGTTTATCTCCTAACTTTGAAAGTTTGGAAAGCAAGGGATGGTTTAATAGTTAATAGATAAAGCCCCACTATTACATTAGGTTCTTGTGGACCTTGATGAAACCATTTTTATAAGAAAATAGGCTTCTGATCTATTTGTCTCTAGAGTTTTCTATTTCTCAACTTCTTAAAATATGTTGATTTTTTTTTTAGTGAAGTAAATAGATTTTAATTGGAGGGTTTTTGAAGGTGTGGAGGGGGAGAGAGTGAGAGAGAGAGAGATAGAGTAAAGCACTCAAAAGAGAATGCCGGCTTCTCCAAGGGCGGAGAGAGCCCCTACACACATCCAAGCATTGGACACGAAAGCATGAAAGTACACATCTCAAGAGGGGAGATGTGGGTGCCACATGTGCTCAGGGACATGTGCCTGGCCACATGAGCACAAGCAGCACGTGGGCTCCGGCAGCATATGCGCCTTGATTTTCTTTTTGTGTGAGGTGATTTAATTTTTGAAGAATATATGCTGGAGTAGGAAGGAAAGACTCTTAGTACTGTCTTTCAAGGCTCAATGACATTTTTACATTAGAAACTTGATGAGCACTTATGTTTCAATCATTTATTCTGTGATTTTTTTTTGTGAATAGATTATGAGTGCTAGAAACAGCTAGGTTTTCCAACTGGGTAATGCATTTTGGAACATTGGTTATGCCCTTCCTGAAGACTCTCAATTCTTCCCTAATTGTTAGAGAATCTCTTAGTAAAAGCAGCAAATAAATACCAACAGATACTATCATTTCAGTTCTTTACAAACACCTCACACAGAGCCAAAGTCTTGTTAGGGAATTGGACTGCTTCCAAGTTATGTAACCATAATGATTTTTCCAACTGTGTTATACCAACATAAAAAGGATCTTTAGTTTTATAACTACTGACATTAATTTTCTCACAGATCACTAATAAACTGCTTAGCTAATTATATCAATTGGAATAACATCCCAATGATCAAATAATTTCTCTCTTGGTTGAAGAAGCTTTAAATTTTGAAAATATGTGTCAAGGTAGAAAACTACACACAATTATTTTCTCATTAATACAGCATACCGAGTGCAAGTTTTTTTTTTTCCCTTTATTTTATTTTATTTTTTTTAAGTTGTAGATTTACAATTTTTTGTGCTTTGGTTTCAATTATACAATGATCAGATACCCATCCCTCCACCAGTGCCCATTTTCCACCACCATGGATAATATCCCTCCCACCCCCATCCCCCCATCCCCCCTGTCTCTGTGGCAGGGCAATCCCCTGTGTTCTCTCTCTCCTTTTGGGTGTTGTGGTCTGCAAAAGAGGCATTGAGTGGCAAACATGTTCAGTCCATAGTCTACTTTCGACATGCATCTCCCCTCCTGGGAGGATCCTCCAAACATACTTTATTTGGTGCTCCCTTCTCTATCTGAACTGCCCTTTCCTCCATAACTTAGAGGCCAGCCAGGTATCCGAGTGCAAGTTTTTTGTATGCAAATCTCTAAGATTGCCCGTAACACTCGAGGCAGCCGTAAGTATTTAAACTAAATTTATGAACAAACTTTTATTTTTCCATAAAAACAGCGATATGCACTGAAGTTTTTATTCCACTAATATTCATTCTTATTGGTAAATATGTTGTGTTTTTATATTTCCAGACCCAACAATGTATAATAAGACCAGGGTTCTAATCTTTGAATTTCAAAATGGTTGAGGAATAATATAAATAAGAAAATAGTTTGTACCATTTATTATCATTTATAATACCTTTACTGCTTCTCTGTTGTTTATATGAGCTATACTGATATTAAGATTTGTCTAAATTTGAATATCTATCTTGTCTTCGTGTTTAAAAGAAAATTTGGGGTTATAAAATTCTATTTAACAATATATAAGACCAAGAATTTGTGTTTTTGTCAGTGTCTATTCTTGTTTGATTTCTTTGCATCACTGTCACTGTCACTGTCCTCCTGTTGTTCATTGATTTGCTCGAGTGGGCTCAGTAATGTATCCATTGTGACAATCGTTACTGTATTTAGCATATCGAATACATCACAGGTAGCTTGCCAGGCTTTGCCGTGCAGGCGAGAATATCTTGGTTGCTTACTGGGCTCTCAGAGAGGAGCGGAGGAATCGAACTCGGGTTGGCCATGTTGGCCGCTGGCAAGGCAAACGCTCTACCTGCTGTGCTATCACTCCAAACTGATTTCTTTGCATATAACATATAAGCCATGTTGGCTGTGTGCAAGGCAGACGCCCTACCCGCTGTGCTATCACTCCAGCCCTATCTGAGCGATAGCACAGCGGGTAGGGCGTCTGCCTTGCACGCAGCCAACATGGCGGACCCGAGTTCAATTCCTCCGCCCCTCTCGGAGAGCCCGGCAAGCTACCAGAGTATTGGATATGCCAGACACAGTAACAACAAAGGCTCCAATGGAGACGTTACT
This sequence comes from Sorex fumeus, assembly GCF_029834395.1. Lineage (NCBI taxonomy): Eukaryota > Metazoa > Chordata > Mammalia > Eulipotyphla > Soricidae > Sorex > Sorex fumeus. Next base: position 29,446,888 of record NW_026606067.1, read on the forward strand.
GGGCCCGCTCGAGCAAATCGACGATCAATGGGAGGGCCTTTACCTTTACCTTTAACATATAAGCAAAATCATCAATATTTGTTTTCCTACTTCTTACTTGTTTACTTAATTTCCACCCTCCAGTGTATCCATGTTGTACTAAAATGCAAGGTTTCATCCTTTCTAATAGTTCGATAGTACTTCTTGGGTAACATATGTCTGATCTTTATCTGCCGATCCCATGACCTTTGTTTCCAGAATTGCAATGTTAAAATAATGTTCTAATGAATACAGATGTGCAAGCACCGTTTTGAATTAGTGTTTTTAAGAGATATAAGAATGGGTTAAAGAATTGTACGATTGTTCTGATTGAAATTTATTGAGAAATTCCCATGCTTTTTAACACAGAAACTAGACCAGCTTACATTTCACCTTTACTGTTTTCCTCTGGCTGTTTTTGACAGCCTAGAGGTGAACAATATCTCATTATAGATTTTATTTGCATTTTCTTGATTATCAGTGATGGTGTTTTTTTCCATAAATGTTTAAATATATTTATGAATTGGAGAAATAAAAATCTGTGAAGCTCTTCTCCCTATTTTTTAATGTCTTTTTTATTTGTTTGTTTTTATTGCCACACCCAATGGTGTTTTGAGTTCACTCCTGGTTCTGTGCTCAGAGATCATTCCTGGTGCTATCCAGGAGGCCATATGTCGGGACAGGGATCAAATCTAGGTGTGCAAGACTCACATCCTCCCCACTGAACCATCTCTAAAGCCTTGACTTGTTTTTATTGAGTTTTATCTATGTGGAACAATAACTTTAATTAATCTTTATATCTTGATAGTGTTTTTCAGATGCATCATGTGTAAATGTATTCTCTTCTGATGAGAGAATCAGTCTCTATATTAGTGATAGCATTTTATAGTGCAGAAGTTTCTTCGACTTATACGATCCATATTGCTTATTTTTGCTTTTCTCCTCCTTAACAATGGATCTGACTCATTGATGACCAAACTGAAGTAAGTATCATGAAGTATTTGGCAATACTTTCTTAAATATTTTGTATGATATCTGTGTATTATTGATCCAATTCGATCTCAATTTAGTTGATAATATAAAGCAGTTCTTCAATTTCATTCTTTTCCATGTTTCCATTTTTCAAATGACAATTTTTAAAATTTACAGTTTTTGTTTTGTTTAAAATTTTAAATATTTTTCATTCACTTTAATTCTGATGCAATTCAAGTATAAATTAATTAGATAAAAAATTTAAATCAATTATTTCAAGTCCAAAATTGAAATCCATAAGTATAATAAACAATTTTATGTAAAAATTGTTATATCTTATCATGGAGTTATCAAGTTTTTGACTAACAATTTATTAAGCTGTTTGATGTTAGTTGAACCTTCTGTGATAATGTTTTTGTTTCAGCTTAGTTGACTTCTATGTTAGTTTTCCATGTAATTTGCTGTGTTTCTCCTGGAATCTCAGTATTGAGCAATTAGGAGATGTTGCTTTGCGACATGTGTGTATGTCTCTGCATAGTTCTGTCCAGAGACTTCAAGATCTATCATTTGGACAAATGAGTTGGCATGACTGCAGATAAGGGAGGTGGGTGCAGCTGCAGGGACTTCCAGAAGTACCAGGGTTATGGAAAGCCTGTGCAGCCAACCTCGAGAAGCCACCAGAGTTCTCCATCTGGGCATTGAAATTATTCGCAGTGTGGAGTCTCTGCAGAGAATATTCGTGAAGCTGTAGACTGAGCCATAGGCATGGCTGCTGTATTGGGGTATGGGTGCAGCTACTGGGGCTTTGGCAGTGCCTGCTTACCTCCCTGTGGCTGAAAACTCCTGCTGAACCCTGGAGTTTTCAGCTGCATTGACCAGAGTTTCTACAAATTTCAGCTGCTTGGTATGCATCACTTCAGCGATTTAGTCAAGAATTGTTATAGCACAGCCAGAGCAGGTGGGTGAATCAACGCAGATGCCAAATTTTAAAGACACATTTCTTTCTCTATTTTATGATCTTAACTCATTTTGTCATAAACCAAGAATGTGTGTTGTGCGTGTGTGTGTGCATGTGTGTGGTATTTGTCTAAGTTTTTCTTTCGGGGTCTTATTTCTATTTTGCTGGTCTTATTTTCTACTTTTATTCCTCTTTCATACTGATTTGGTTGTTATAAATTTGAATTAGGGCCTAATAAAAGAAGATGCAATGTCCTCCTTATTCCTTTTTTTATCCGGATCGTATTGAAACTGAAGATTTTTGGCTCAAGGAAATTTTACTACCATTTGTTCTGTATAGGGGTTGCATTTAATCTGCACAATTTGGGAGATAGAATAATAATTTTAGCAATATTATTTTCCAGTTTATGAACATGGGAATTTTTACCATGGCATGTGACTTCACGGTGATATTTCTTGTTGTTTATGACCTCTGAATTGTTGGGTGTTTTCTTCTGGGGGATATGCTGGATTCTTTTGAGGAAATTGGTAATTGAGTTGATTATTTTTATTTCGACTCTTCTACTTCATTTTATGAAAATAAGTGAATAATTTTAAGTATTAACATTTAAACCTCTACTTTATTTAGTTTATTATTTCTAATAGTATTTTTACATTCTTTAGGGTTTTTTATTTACACAGTCATGATATTTGTGTCATAGGGATAACAACAATAGGGATTGTTTAAATCACTTATTTAATACAATAAATTAAATACAATAGTATTTTTTATTTTTATACATTCTATTTTATAAAGTAGTTTACAATAGTTGATTACAGATAAATTCAAACACCCATCCCACCAACAAGCATCTTCCCACCATAATAAGAGGGAAGTGTATAAAGGTTGTTGACTTCTTTCTGGGGCCCTTTAAGCCCATATTTGAGAGAATACAAGCAAGTATGCTAAAATCAAGCACATGTGTGTTGCTTTAGGTACATCAGTGGGCTAGAGTATAAGAAGTTGTTTGGCCACACATATGGTTGCATGCTCCAGGAAAAAATGCATTGCTCTTTTTCGGGAGCTTTAATTAATAGTCTCTGGATCTTGGCCATTGATGAGATTACATGGCACCAGGGGCACTGTGGGTATGACTGTCAAGCTACTGGAAACTGGGGATCTGGGTGGAGGAGGACCCAGTCCGGATCAGAGCATGCTTGGATATTTCAGCCATGAGTCTCACATAAATGGGTTCCTCTCCTGGTTACTTCATGCATGAAGCTCATCCAAACATGTGAAGAGTGGCCTTCAGCATGGCTGTGTCAGAGTTCTGGAGGTTTTCGGCTGTCAGCGTTCGGCTTGGGTGGTGGTGGGGAACTCAACCCATCCTCCATTGAGGGGGCCCACATGAAGACAGCCTGCGGGAATAGGAGATTCCGCATCACTCTCTTCTGGGAGCTGTAGATTCACAAAAGTATTTAACCTACTGTCTTTCTCTAACAATAAATAAATAAATCGGTAAGATGCTCCCTGGAAATCTGTCAGTTTTGAGTGAACAGACAGGAATCGCCACCCACAATTTTATCTAAGACAAGAACTGTCTTCTTAGACAGTTATTTAGATAATTTCAGGGATGGTATATTTTGCTTCGGGAAATGATCATTTAAAATAATTTTAATTTATTTGAATTATATTCTTGTTGCTTAATTGTTATTGTGATGTTAAAAAAGTAATACTGGGAGTAGACATGTTTTCCTAGTATTGTATCTTGTGTAAAATAAAATATGTAATTATTTTTCCATTGGCGCTAATATTACTTGTGTGTTTATTCTATATGGCCTTTACTATGCTAAGGTAAATTAATTCCCTCCATTTTATTTTACTGATAATAGTTAATATAAATAAATATTACAGCACTTAATAAGGATTTGTGAATGAGGTTTTTATCTTTCCTTTGTGGTGTATTTTATTAATTTATTTCCATATGTTGAATCAAAATTACATCTCTGAAATATGTCCCATTTGATGATCATGTACTTGTGCTTTCTCCATTTTTATTAAGGTACTGTCACTGAGGGGCTAGAGCGATAGCACAGCAGATAGGGCATTTGCCTTCCACGCGGCGGACCCGGCCTACCCAGGTTCGATTCCTCTGCCCCTCTCAGAAAGCACGGCAAGTCACCGAGAGTTATCTCGTCACATGGCAAGCCTGGCAAGCTAGATGTGGCATATTTGATATGCCAAACACAGTAACAACAAATGTCACAATGGGAACGTTAGGGCCCACTCGAGCAAATTGATGAACAATGGGACGACAGTACTACTGCGACTGAATACTTTTGATGATATTTTGGGTGCATACAATGTTTCAAAACCACACCCACAACCAAAGTGACCTATTTCTTCCACCCAGTTTCCAACAACTTTTTCCATATTCTTTTTTCCCAGCTCCAAGATCAATACTATAGGCTAATTCTACAGCTATCTTGAATTTAGTTGCTCTTTTATCATGTTTCTTTATATTCCATATATAAGAAATATCATAGTTTATCTGTCCCTTTCTTTCTATCTGATTTCACTCAACGTTATACTCTCTATCTTCATCAACATGTTGGTAAATGTAATGGTTTAATTCTCTCTAATAGATGAGTGGTATTCCATTATGTATATGTGTTTCAATATATGTATTCAGTTGAATTTGTTTTCCTAATATTTTGCTGAGAATATATGTATCTATCCTGCTAATAGTTACTGCTCTGTAGATTTTTTGTTATTGTTTTGTTTGGGGAGCATCATCCAATGGTTATCAGGAATTTCTCTTGACTTTATGCTCAGGAGTCATTCCTGGAAGAGCTCTGTGACCACATACAGTGCTGAGAATTGTTGTGTTTGATCACATGCAAGGCATGAGCATTACTGAATTACTACCTCTCTAGTATAATTTTTTTATATTTTTTGATACCTCTGATTTTGTAACACTGAAAAACTGCCCTCATAGAAACTGTGTGAAAGAACTTCAGAATTCGAAGAGTGTGGGTATTATCATCTTGAAAATCTTGTAGAACTCTCTAGTAAAGCCTTCTGGACTTTGCTATTTATTCTGGAGAGACACCTGAACTACAGTTATAATTTCCTTGCTGGATATTGAATTGTTCTAGTTTCTAATTCCAGATGTACACTTTTTTTTACACATATCTATCATATTAATATCAGTCTTCTTTAAATGCTAGGTTCTTCAGGGCATTATTTGGTTTTATTCATCTTAAAAGTCTTGCTACAATGATATTTTCACATACTTCTTTTAAATCCAAAGGCTTTATATTTAGCAAATATCTTCAATAAATATGTCAGTGTCTCCTACTTTTTTGCTTTAGCTTCCTACGTTTCTGAGCATTCCTCAGTCATACATTTTTGCACTCCCTGTGATAACAAGGTCAGCTAATTTGAAATAAAGCTCTCCCTTTATAACTGCTTATAATTTCAGTAAAAATTATCTAATTCATAACACTGCTACAAGGTGGAGTGATGGGATTAAGGACATTTTACTTTACTATGAGGCACTCCATACTCTAGTGTTGATAAACCTACTGAATTTTAGAAAACCAATAAGATCTAGTTCTCCTCAACTTAACTGTCATAGCAAAGTACTCTCAACCATGATTCAGAATAACAATAATTAAGTCTCCAATATTCAAGGTGGCATTTTGTTTTGAGTAGAATGTCTCCTGCACAAACAGTGTAATGGGTGTATGTATAGAGTGTACATATTTCTGCTTTATATCTTCCTATTTAGAGGAAAGGAATTCCCAAGAGATACTCAGAAAACTGGGGTCTCTTGCCTACAATTTGTAGGCAACCAGACTGTGGTTCAATGCTGGTACCAGAGAACATGTACTGATTGGGACCTACATTGCTGGAGATTACCTGAGGTTACCCTAGAGAGTCCAGTATACTTGGGTGCCTCCAAGAATGCATTAGGTGAGGCTGGGGAATGTATGATTTGGTGCTGGAAATTGAGCAACTGCATGTTACATGCAAGGCAGGCATCATATCCCTGATCTCAGACATCTTGGCTTTATATCTTAGAAGATAATGTCTCTATCAGGTCCTGCACCTCCTGAACAGATAATTCTCCAATTAAGAGCTTCAGATAGCAGATGCCTATATTACTGACTGATTCTATTTGGTTGGATTGGTTCAGCCAGATATAGAACTGATCTCTCAATTTGAGTGAGGGATGGAATGGGTCATGGTTATAGTACAACAGACACAGTTATTTGTAAATTTGATAGATTTCTTTGTGAGTTTTTGCACTTCTTTAATGTCTTTAATTTTCAAATTATTTACATTTTTGATTTAATATGTGTTTCATCATATTCATTAGTTTACCTGGAAAAAAATTCCATGGAATTTCTTTCATTAATACAGTTTAAGTGATCATCATACAGTGTGACTTTTTAAACAAGATTTCAACAAACACTGGACTTTTATGCCTAAGAAATTGAAACTTATTTCTTTACTCATCATATGAGTAAGAAATATACAGATGACCCATGGACACCAATAGTATATGTGTCAGTTACATTCACCTTCCTGGCAGCCCTATAAACTCACACTGACTTAATGTTCTTAGAAAATCAAGAGCTCGCACATGGAAAGTGCAAGTCACTGCTCAAGATGACAAGTTTAGATCAACTCTCTAGATGAACACTTTTAAAAATATGTTAAAAAGTATTTCTGATGAAATACTAAAATGTGCATTAAATTTTTGCCATCAATCAATTTGAATAAAAATCATTTAAATAATGATTGATAAGAGCTTAACATCTCTAAAACATTTTACTTTGTTTTTAATTAGTGAAACACCATGAGGTACAGTTGTAGTCTTACAAATTTTTGTGCTTGGGTTTCAGTTATACAATGATCAAGTACCCATCCCTCCACCAGTGCCCATTCTCCACCCCCACCAATCCCAGTATCCCTCCCCCTCCCATCCTCCCATCCCACCCTGCTTCTGTGGCAGGGCACTCCCTTTTAAAACATTTTATTTTTAAAATGTTTGTTAAATGACAATAAACATATAGGGCTATTTAAAAAGAGAAAACAATAATGTTAAAATGATATATTTTTAGGATGTGGAGCAATAGTGCAGAGGGTAGAACATTTGCCTTACATGAAGTTAACCTGAATTTGATTCCCAGCATCCCGTATGTGCTGCTCTGCAGTGTACCACCAGGAATAATTTCTGAATGCAGAGCCAGAAATAACCCCTGAGCATTTCCAGGTGTGACCATGAAACAAAATAATTAAAAAGAACATCATGTTTCTTATATTTATCATGATGATATTAGTTTACATTACAGTTTTAGAAGTGCAGTTACACACATATTCAACGAATATGCGACCATACCTGGGCAAAAAAGATGGTACAGCAGGAAGGGCACTTGCCTTTCTAATGGCTAACCAAGCTAGATTCCCTACATCTTATATGTGCACCAGCAGTAGTAATTCCTGGGTGCAGAGTCAGGAGTAACCCCTGAGCATTGGTTCATTTGGCTCAAAAACAAAACAAACAAATAGAATATGATACATTGCTATCTCTAGCACAGTGGTGTTTGCCTTGCACAAGGCCAATCCAAGTTCGATTCCTCATCCCCTCTCGGAGAACCTGGTAAGCTACAGAGAGTGTCCCGCCCACACGGCAGAGCCTGGCAAGCTCCCCGTGGCATATTAGACATGCTAAAAACATTAACAATAAGTCTCATAATGGAGATGTTACTGGTATCCTCTCAAGCAAATCGATAAACAACGGGAGGACAGTGCTCCACTGTGTTATCTCTACAAAAAATTGGCCATTGTCCCTTCATCAGAATCCATTTGACCACTTCTTTTCACTCCTGGAAGCATGATTATGTGGTAAGAATTTAAATTTCTGTCTTCATTGGCCATCTTATTTTCTTTACTTTGTTTCTTTATATTCCACTGTTAGTGGGATAACATAATGCTTTATTTCATTTATCCCTTAGAGTTTCCCCAGCAATATGCATATTATAAAAGGTAAGATTTAATTGTTTCTTATAAAAGAATGAATTTCATTTTGCATACATAACAATTTATTTATATACTAATCTTCCTACATTCACTTTTTTTTCCACTTCTTTACCATAGTAAATATTTTGCAGTAACATAGGGGTTCTCGTCCGGGAGCTGGATTTTATAGTCTCTGAGTCTTGGCCATTGATGGCGCCAGGGGGCCAGGTGGTGGGTGTGACCCCTGCCTACTGGAATTTGGAGGATCTGGGTGGAGGATGCTCGACTCCAATCCGAGTAGGCTTGGAGATCTCGGCCCCGGAATCCGTGTGGCTTTGTCCCTCTGCCAGTACCTTCATGTGTGCAGAGAGTGGTCTCAGCATGGTGGTGGCTGGTCCTGGAGGTCTTTGGCTGCCAGAGCCCTGGTCGGGGCGGGGAGGAAAGCTCAACCCGCTCCCCTCCAAGGGGCCCCGGCAAGGAACAGTCAGGCGCGTGGGCAAGAGACTGCACTGTTCTCGTCTGGGAGCTGGATTTTATAGTCTCTGAGTCCCGGCCGTTGATGGGATTACACGGCACCAGGGGGGCGGGTGGTGGGTGTGACCCCCGCCTACTGGAATTTGGAGGATCTGGGTGGAGGATGCTCGACTCCAATCCGAGTAGGCTTGGATTTTCATATTTAATTTTACTTGTTATTTTCCTTTTCACTCTGTGTTCTCCTTGAAACTAGGAATAACTTATTACCCAAATCTGACCACTGACCACTGACCTCCCGTTGTTCATCGATTTGCTGGAGTAACGTCTCCATTGTGACACTTCTTACTGTGTTTGGCATATCGAATACGTCACGGATAGCTCGCCAGGCTTTTCCATGCAGGCAAAGTACTCTTGGTAGCTTGCCAGGCTGTCGGAGAGAGGCGGAGGATTCGAACTCGGGTCAACCATGTTGGCTGTGTGTAAGGCGAATGCCCTACCTCTGTGCTATTGCTCCAGCCCATTATCCAAATATTTCTTATTTTATAGTTGGCATTTAGCAATATCTGATTAATGAATGAACTAAAGGAAGAAAGCTACAAGAAAAATGAACACCCTTCTCAAACTAGAGAATACCAGAAGTAGATGCACTTTTTTGGCTACTAAAATGGAGAGTTTGCATTACTATATAATATTCAATTTAGTTTTCTGTTGTTTGTTCTTTATGTTCAGTAAGGCATCAACTGGAAGACATTTTAAAAAATTTAGAATCGGGGATGATTTCCAATATCATTTCAAACAGTTACAAGGTAAGGCATAACACTTCAACTCACACTCTATGGCAAAAAGATATTAGAATATGGGTCAGGAAAATATTAGAAGCTCAGGAAAGGAGCTGATCTTAGATAAGAGTCACCGAGGTTATAGCCTTGATTCTGCAGTTGATCCCCCCCCCCCACCACCAGAAGGGATCACTGGCTGTTAGTAGTAAGCCTGGCAATAAAAAAAAAGCCTCCTGAGTGTGGCCCAAACACCTCCTCCACACCAAAAAAAAGTTAGAAGACAGAAGACATGTATAGAGACAGCAAAGATGTGCCTACATACATTTCGTTAGAAAAAAATTATTAAAGATCCACGGTTTGCAAAGATACTGATAGTTGTATTCTAGGCAAACAATAATTCAACAGCAATCCCTTCACTAGTGTCAACTTCCCTTCCCAGTGTTCTCAGATTCCCTTCTGACACCTAACCCCACTCCATCCCCACCAGTCAACTGGAAGGCACATTACAACGTTTTAAGAGTTGCCACTTAGATCTCATGTTTTCAGTTTGTTGTGTCTGTACTTTGGGTAGATGGCTATTTCCTTTGTTCATAACACTGGTATAGCAAAAGCCCTAATGCCTGTTAATCTATTAATTCTTGTTCTTTTCTCCCCCCAATTGATTTCTTTTCTTCTCTGCCTGTCTCCTCTACAAACACTGGGGTCAAAGGTGGCCTAAAAATTCCCCCTTTTAGAACAATTCCTCATCAAGTAGTTTATATTCCACAGGTAAGTGAGATCATTCCATGTTTGTATTTCTTCTTCTGACTTCTGACTTCAACCTGTTATCTTCCAGTTCCAAGTACGGTGGAACAAATTGCATGATTTCATCATTCCTTGCAGCTGCATAGTATCCCATTAGGTATATATACCACTTCTAATAATCTATTCATCTGTCACTGGACACCTAGACTGATTTCATATCTTAGCTATTGTACTGAAAGCAGTGATTAAGAATGTACATTTGGGGGTTGTGGTGTCCCCAGCAGGTCAATCTATACCTGTTAGGTGAGTGCATCAGCAGCCTGACAGAACGGTCAGGCCTTCAGATACCCCAAAATTGCTGCAGTGCCTTTGGTCAGACCCCAAAAACTTGGGGAAAAGTTTACCAAGAAAGTAAACGCCCAAAAGTTAGGTATGTGGGAGACACACCCACAAACCACCTCCAGCTCAGCTATATAAGTGGAGTCATGGCCTCTCTGGTTTCTGATCGAACTGCTTAATGGCCATGATCCCAGAGACTCAGAAACAAATCTGGGAACCCAAAGGCTTTTGGCAGAAATGTGACCTGTTCCTGCAGTAGGTTACTGGGGCTGAGCCACTCCAGGTGGGAATAAGTTTTGTGCCTTGGCCTTTTCCTCTTGACAGCCCGGTGACCGGCATCCTCCAGAGGACACTGGACAGTCAGTTTTGGGCCTGTAGTGATGAGACACACGGGGCCTCATCAGATGGGAGTGGAACCGGCCCTTTCCTCTCCATTCCAGAGAGACCCAGAGTCGCCACCTACAAATGACCTCTCTGGCTCCTGATCAAGCTGATTAATGGCCATGATCCCAGAGACTCAGAAACAAATATGGAAACCCAGTGGCTGTTGGTAGAAATGTATCTGGACCACATACATGGCCATGGCTCCAGAGGCAAAAGGACTTAATCTAGAGCCTGAAATCTTGCAGCAGAAAAGTGAATGGACCATGCATTAAACTACAGCACCATGCCTCCCCAGGAGAAAAAGGGTGTTGCTCCCTTCCGCCTTTCTCCCCACCAGCAGCAAGGTGGCCGCCACCTCAGAGCTTATTGGAAAGCCAGGTATTAGCCGGTAGTGACGAGGAAACTGCAGTCTCATGGGAAAGGGGACAGTACCGGCTCGTCCGTCATGCCCTACCGAGGTCACAAGTTGCCCCCATGAACCGCTCCCTGGCACAGCCATGGCTCCAGAGGCAAAAGGAATTAATCCATAGCCTGGCAGCTTGTGGCAGAAAAGGAGATGGACCATGCTTAAACTACGGTGCCATGCCTCCCGGGAGGGAAAGTGTGTTGCTCCCTTCTGACTCCCCCCCCCCCCCAAGGCAGCAAGGTGGCCGCCTCCTCAGAGCTTATTGGAAAGCCAGCGGTGATGGGGCAACTGCAGTCTCATGGGAAGAGGGGCGATACCGGCTCGTCCTTCATGCTCTACCGAGGTCACGAGTTGCCTCCCACAAATGACTCTCTGGCTTGGCCAGGTCTCCAGAGGCAAAAGGACTTAATCCAGAGTCTGGCAGCTAGCGGCAGAAAAGTGAATGGACCAAGTGTTAAACTATGGTGCCATACCTCCCAAGGAGGGAAAGGGTGTTGCTCCTTTACACCTTTTCTCCCCCCTCCCCCTGGCAGCAAGGTGACCACTGCCTCAGAGCTTATAGGAAAGCCAGGTATGAGCCTGAAATCTTGCAGCAGAAAAGTGAATGAACCACCATGCATTAAACTATGGCACCATGCCTCCCCAGGAGTAAAAGGGTGTTGCTCCCTTCTGCCTTTCTCCCCACAGGCAGCAAGGCGGCCGCCACCTCAGAGCTTTTTGGAAAGCCAGGTATGAGCCAGCAGTGACAGGGCAACTGCAGTCTCATGGGAAGGGGGGCAGTACCGGCTCGTCCTTCATGCCCTACCGAGGTCCTGAGTTAACCCCCACGAGTGGCTCCCCGGCACAACCATAACACCAGACACACAGAAACCAATCTCTTAATCATCTGACTCTTTGCATAAATCCAAAATTGCATGGCCACAATAGCGGCCACACAACATTATATGATTCTCATAACCACCTATAGAAAACAAAGTATTTCACAATGCCTTTTCAGCAATTTAATTTTGGGGGGGATTCTAGACAATAATGGTACATCTTTTGTCGAAATGATGAATGTAATCAATGTAGACAAGAATTAAGTAGAAATCATCTGCCTCACAGGAATTGGGTGGGGTGGGAGGGTGGATATATTGGGGTTCTTGGTGGTGAAATGTAAGTACTGGTGAAGGGAAAGGTGTTTGATCATTGCATGACAGAGACTTAAACCTGAAAGCTTAGTAACTTTTCCCACAGTGATTCAATAAATAAATATAAGACGAAAAACAAAGAATGTACATTTGTCTTTTTGAGAGATAACTTTTATGTTCTGGGGATAGAGGCCCCAAAGTAGAATTGCACACATAAGGTATATGGCAGTTCAATTCTAAGTTAACTGATAACCCTAAAAACTGTTTTCCACAGGTGTTGTACCAGACAACAATCCCATCAGAAGTGGATGATAATCCCCTTGATCACCACATCTCTGCTAACAAGATTGTTCCTACTATTTTCTATATGTGCCATTCTCCCTGGTGTGAGACCGTCTCATTGTCATTTTGATTTGAATTTCTCTGATGGTAAGTGATGCTGAGCATCTCTTTTTGTGTCTACTGGCCATCCTCCTCTCTTCCTCTGAGAAGTGTCTGCTCATTTGCTCTCACGGTTTTTGGATAGAGTTTTGAATTTTTCACTGTTGATCTTTGTATTTTATGTATCCTGGATATCAAATCTTTATCTGATGTGTGTAATGAATATATGTTTCCCCATTCATGTAGCTGTCATTTGGGTTTAGCTCATGTTTCTTTTGCCCTTCAGAAGCTCTTTCACTTTATGTAGTGACATTTGTTTGTCTTTTATTTTGTTTCCTCTGCAGGTGGACACCTCCTGTTGTGTAAGTGTGCACAGTAATACTGCTACAGGTTGGGCTAAAGAGATAGTGCAGTGGTTAAGGTGCTTGGAACGGATATTGTTTAATTCCCTTCACCTTATATGGTCCATGACCTCCCCCAGGAGTAACTCCAGAGCATAGAACCTGAAGTAAGCTCTGAGTACCACTGAGTATTCTCCCCAAACCCTAAGCATTAGAACATATGATAAAGGCATAAACACAAATAGAATAATCTATTCTGTCCGATTGGGATATAATAATGACAAAATTCTTTTAAATGTGTAATTTTAATGAAAAATACTTTTAAAAATAGAGATATTGAGGCAAATAGTAATTGTGAGAAAAAGGAGGTTTCTTAAATATGTAACGTTATGATGTAAGGTCTGTTGACAAAGTACAATTTGATTAAACAAATTAAACTTGATCTGTTCCAGGCAAGGCACGCGTCTTAACCCCTGCACCATCTCTTCATCTCTTCAACCCAACCTGAACCAGTATTACTGTGCACACTTACAAAGCAGGAGGTGTCCACTAACGAAGGAAACAAAATGAAAGGCAAACAAATGTAACTACATAAAATGAAAGAACTTTGGAATGGCAAAAGAAACATGAGCTAGCCTTAAAGAGACAACCCTATCAAGTTCTGGTAGAGAATTCTTTTAACTAGTGAAAAATGTCTGAAGGCTAGTTTCAAAAATAGATTTTATGTATTCTGGAAACTTCTTGGATCATTATTATTATTGTCTACTGTACAAGGAAAAATGTAGTAGAGTTGTTACACTCAGAAAAGTTTTATAAGCTAAGAAATTTGCACTGGGGGTATGGTGCCACCAGCAGGTCAATCTGTACCTGTGAGGTGAGTGCACCAGCAGCCTGATGGCACTGTCAGACTGTGAGATACCCCCAAATTTCTGTTGTGCCTTTGGCCAGACCCCAGAAACTTGGGGCAAAGTTTACCAAGAAAGTAAACCGCCAAAACTTAGGTATGTGGGAGACATACCCACAAACTACATCCGGCTCAGCTATATAATTGGAGGCATGGACTCTCTGCTTCCTAATCGAACTGCTTAATAGCCATGATCCCAGAGACTCAGAAACGAATCTCGGAACCCAATGGCTTTTGACAAAAATGAGTTCTGTTCCTCCGGTAGGCTACTGGGGCTAGGCCACTCCAGGTGGGAATAGGTTTCATGCCTTGGCCTGTTCCCCATGGTGGCCCGGTGACCGCCATCCTCCAGAGGCCACTGGACAGTCAGGTTTGGGCCTGCAGTTACGAGACATGCGGAGCCTCACCAGATGGGGCCAGAAAGGGGAACCGACCCTTTCCTCCCCATCACAACAAGACCCTGAGTCGCCACCTACAAACGGCCTCTCTGGCTCCTGATCAAGCTGATTAATGGCCATGATCCCAGAGACTCAGAAACAAATCTCGAAACCCAGCAGCTTTTGGCAGAAATGCATCTGGACCGCATAGAAGGTGGCAGCTGCCTCAGAACTTATAGGAAAGCCAGGTATGAGCTGGCGGTGACAGGGCAACTGCAGTCTCATAGGAAGAGGGGCAGTACCAGCTTGTCCTTCATGCCCTACTGTGGTCACGAGTTACCCCCTATGAGCAGCTCTCCGGCACAGCCATGGCTCCAGAGGCCAAAGAACTTAATCCAGAGCCCGGCAGCTTTTGGCAGAAAAGTGAATGGACCATGCATCATACTATGGCATGATGCCTCCCCAGGAGGGAAATGGTGTAGCTCCCTTCCACCTTTCTCCCCCCTGGCAGCAAGGTGGTCGCCACTTCAGAGCTTATTGGAAACCCAGGTATGAGCCAGCGGTGATGGGGCAAGTGCCATCTCATGGGAAGGGGGACGGTACCAGCTTGTCCTTCACACCCTACCCAGGTCACGAGTTGCCCCTCACTAGCAGCTCTCTGGCACAGCCACGGTTTCAGAGGCAAAAGGACTTAGTCCAAAGCCCAGCAGCTTGCGGCAGAAAAGTGAATGGACCATGCGTTAAACTATGGCGCCATGCCTCCCCGGGACGGAAAAGGTGTTGCTCCCTTCCACCTTTTTCCCTCCTGGCAGCATGGTGGCCGCCGCTTCAGAGCTTATAGAAAAAACAGGTAAGAGCCAGCGGTGACAGGACAACTGCAGTCTCATGGGAAGTGGGACGCACCGGCTTGTCCTTCACGCCCTACCGAGGTCATGAGTTGCCCCTGATGAGTGGCTCTCCGGCACAGCCATAACACCAGATGTACAGAAACCAATCTCGTAATTATCTGGCTCTTTACAGAAATTCAAAATCATTATATGATTCTCATAACCACCTAAAGAAAACAAAGTATTTCACAATGCCCTTTCAGCAATTCTGATTGTTGGGGGGGAAATTCTAAACAACAACGGTGCATCTCTTTTAGAAATAATGAATGTAATCAATGTAAAGAAGAGTTAAGTGGAAATCATCTGCCTCACAGGCATTGGGAGGGGTGGGAGGGGGGTATATTGCGGTTCTTGGTGGTGAAAAATGAGTACTGGTGAAGGGAGAGGCATTTGATCATTGTATGACCAAGACTTAAACCTGAAAGATTTTCCCACAGTGATTCAATAAATAAATATAAGAAATTAAATAAATAAAACTTTGAAAAAATGTAAGGTGGAATTCATTGCCAAATCAATCAGGTAATCAGTGGCTGAATAAATAGCAGTATTCCTACATTTAAAAAAAAGAAATTTGCACTAATGATTTCTATTTTATACAAATGGCTCAGTTGATAAAAAATGTTACTATCTACCATAAATTTTCAGAGAAAATTTTTAAAAAAGAACAAATTCTCAATACCTATCTTCTATAATTTTGATTCCTGTATAGCATAGAAAATTAAATAACATAGATTTAAAAAAACTAGATAGAAAGCAGAGCTACTTTACTTTTCCTCTTATTATGATTAGTTTTTCAAGAGTTCTATAAAATTAAATTATAATTAAGAACCACTAACATCCATAAATATCACATCTATCATTTTCCATGATATCTATCCTAGGGAATTTGACTTCAGTGTTCTAATAATTTTTACGATGACATATATTTTCCTATTAGAGATAATGATCCCTGAGATAACATTAAGAAAAATTTAAAGTGGAATGAAATAAAAGTTCATACTGTAACATTTTATTTCTTCGCAGATGAATGGAACCTGTTATTCGTCGATTCGTCGATTGCCTCGAGCAGGCCCCAGTAACGTCTCTTTCATCCTAGCCCTGAGATTATATTCAAGGCTATTTAGGAGAATGAGACCCATCATTGTTACTGGTATTTGGCATATTTGGTACGCCACGGGGAGTTTGCCAGACTCTGCCCTGTGGGCAGGCTACATTCGATAGCCTGCAAGTTTGTCCAAAGTAGGAATGAGACAATAAGATGTCATAAAAAAAGTTCGCGGCCGCACAGTTCCGGGATCTGGATTTTATAGTCTCTGAGTCTTGGCCGCTGATGGGATTACACGGCGCCAGGGGGCCAGGTGGTGGGTGTGACCCCCGCCTACTGGAATTTGGAGGATCTGGGTGGAAGATGCTCGACTCCAATTCGAGTAGGCTTGGAGGTCTCAGCCCCGGAACCCGCGTGGCTTTGTCCCTCTACCAGTACCTTCATGTGTGCGGAGAGTGGTCTCAGCATGGTGGTGGCTGGTCCTGGAGGTCTTCGGCTGCCGGAGCCCTGGTCGTGGCGGGGAGGAAAGCTCAACCCGCTCCCCTCCAAGGGGCTCCGGAAAGGAACACCCAGGCGCAGGGCAGAAGACTGCACTGTTCTCGTCCGGGATCTGGATTTTATAGTCTCTGAGTCTTGGAACCTGTAAAGGTCATTAAGTCTCTATGATTAAAATACTTGAACAGCATCAAATATATTGATCATATTTTTCTGGTATTCTAAGGTTGTTTGAATGAAGTTACATGGCTTAAGAATTTTGGATAAAACTGAGTCTCAATGAAGTATAGAATATTTAGAACTTTTGTCTTGACACTTTATTCTTAAATAAATTCTTGGAAGAAGAGTTGACTTTGTATGAGGATTGAAAAAAAATTGAAAGGGTTATTCATTCACCAAATGCAGTAAATAATTTATTAAGTCTAGTTAAAATTTCATAACAGTGCCTCTTTCAAGTCTTAAATAAAATTACCATTCCATAAGAAACCGAAACTATGGTGTGATCATATGCTTTAAAACAAATAACTATCTTTTATAGGTGTTACACTTAAATGTTTGCAAAAGTGTTATGGTAGTTTCCTCACTTAATTTTATGATACTTTTGATAAATTATATGTTGTATTGTTGTTTCATTTTTCTGTATAATTACAGAGCCCACCACCGTCCCTGAAGCACCCATGCCCTCCACCACTGTACTTATGTCACCTCTAGTACTTATTTCCCCTCTAGCCTGATATTCATATCCCCTCCCTGATACACCCACTGCTTCTTTATTGAGAGTTATAGTATTTGTGCAAACAGTTGCCCTAATTCATCACTACTAAGGTATCTAAGAACTTTCACCAATGATTTTATGATATGTTCAGTCCATCTTCTCATTCTCTCAACATTCCTCCTCACCAATATGGTATTTTCAGGTCTATAACCATTGTCCAGGATTGGGTTTACTATTAATTAACAGTGTTCATAATCTTGATTTGTTTTTCTATATACCACAAATGATACAATCACCTTATATTTCTCTCTTTTCTGGCTTACTTTGCTCAATATATTTTTTGGTTCCACTCAAGATTCTGCTAATTACATTATTTCATTTTTACTTGTGGCTGCATATTTTTATTGTGCATATATACCACAAATTCTTTTTTCATTTGTGTTGTGCATTGTTGGACATTTGTCTCATTTTCATATCTTTGGTATTGTACTAAGTGCTCCACTGAACATAGGTGTGTACGTATACCTTTTCATTTCAATATTCTAAGAAGTTGGATATTTTTGTTGTATGAGACCTTCATTCTTAATTTCTTGAGAAATATCAATACTATTTTTATAGATACTATCATTTTGCTAGATAGGATTGGTGGGGTCATGCTGAATAGAATAATTCAGAAACACCTAGTAAGCACAATTATCTTTTGCATATGTGAGATTTAAAAAATAAAAAAAGCTAGAGAGAGTACAGGGGATTTTATGATATGTTCAGTACAGAGAGTACGCTTTCTTTATACACGGGCAGATTTCATGCCCAACTTCCCTGAGCATTGCCAGGAGGGATTTCTGAGAGCAGAGCCAGGAGTAGCCCACTGATCATCGCTGGTGTGGCCCCCAAAGCAAAACCTGACTTTGATGATTCGGTCTGCATTCAAGGGAGAAGGATAGGTTTCTGTAAATAAGAGTATTACATGTCCATTCAATTTCTCTGGAAACTTGGTTGGTGTCCAGCCAAAGGCACAGCGGCAATTTTGGAGTATGAGGAAACCTGATATTGATGCACTGTATCAGGCTGCTGATGCACTCACCCCCCAGATAAAGGTTGACGGGCTGGAGTGTATCACACCCCCATGTTTTCTTATTTTTTCTTTTTTGGCATAACATTTTTTTAAATAATTTTTTATTAATGAATCACCTTGAGGTACAGTTACCGACTTACAAACTTTCTGCTTGCGTTTCAGTCATACAATGAGTGACTACCCACCCCTCCACCAGTGCCCATTCTTCACCACCAGTAATCCCAGTATCCCTCTCACCACCCCCACCTAGTCTGCCCCATCCCATCCCACCTCTGTGGCAGGGCATTCCCTTTTGCACTCTCTCACCTTTTGGGTGTTGTGATTTACAGACATTAAAAGGCCAAAAGCTAGGTCTGTGGGAGTCACGCCCACAAACCACCTCTGGTTCAGCTATACAGACACCTTTATCGGCCTCACTCCAGACCCATAAATAAATCTCAAAAGACATCAAAATCGGGCACTAACATAATTTAAGTGCATTGATGGCCATGATTCAGAGGCTGTCAAATGAATCTCAGAAGAGAGCAGCACGCCACAGAGATGCCTCCAGAACCCAAATATTCAAAACATTTTAGAATTCCAGGAGAGGTCAGCCGCTTTTGCAGCTGCACAACATATCATACTATTCATAACAAGTAATACAAAATAAATGATTTACCATCTGCCTACGGTGCAGGCTTGGGTGGTGGTGGGAAAATTTGAAATAATGGTGGTGGGAAGGTGTAATGGTGGTGGAATTGGTGTTGAAATGTTGAATGTAAATAATTACTGTGAACAACTTTAGGAAAATAAAATTTTTTCAAAATTAAAAAAATAGTACATGTACATGCAGGTGTGGAAGAAATGATTGGTGTTCCTCTTTACAGATAATCAACACTTGATTGTTCATTACTGGTTGCTGAGTCAGGTGGTTTAGCAGAAGGTGTGTCTGACCAGCAGCATTCTGGAGAGATCAACAAGCGCCTCCAGGCTCTGATCCAGCGCCTCAGACCGAAGAGGGACACCGAGGACATCAACGCCAAGAGCAGGCGTGACGTCAGGACGTACGTGGACGTGCTGCCCACTCTCGCCTTGGCCCAGGAGCACCGCCAAGGGCGCGAGACCAGACGCCAGCGCCAGAGCGCCGAGAGCTTGAACCGGCCGTTGTCCTGCTCCAACGGCGCCTCCAACGTCCCCAGTTTCATCTCCAGATGGGCCTCTAGAGCCCAGCGCCGGGCTTTCCATCCTGGACATGTTCCGTGAGGAGCCCTTCGTGCATCGGGGCCAGGTAGTTCGCTGGGAGGAAGGTGAAGGGGCAGACCTTCAAGAGGCACCAGTTGCGGAAGACGGTGGGCCTGGGGCGGCTTGCTGGAGCACAACGGCATGAGGCGAGGGTAGATGTGCTCAGGGTGCCTGGCCGGCTGGGTGCTGGTGCAGGGAGTCAACGTGCTTCTGCGTGACCGTTGCAGGAACTGTCAGTCCGAGCGCGGGAGACGGGCAACGCCCAGTGCAGCACGAGAGCTCCAGGGACCAGTGATTGACCACCTTGCCCGTGCATGACCGCAGTGACAAGGACCCAGCTTCCCGTATGACAGCTAGGGGAACAGTGACAGCCACCGAGGGGTCCTTGCACTCGGGAGGGAGCTGGGGGCTATGTCCTAGGGTAGCCTGAACGAGCCATGGTGAACCCGGATCTTGGTATCTGTACGTTTCTGCCTCACCTGGAGAAACTGCGGAGCCTACATTTTTAGCTCAGGTATGAACTCTTGCACAGCTCAGTGATAAAGATGTTATTTATGGAAGAGGAGATTTTTCTTGTTAAAGATGCACCCAGGTTACACATGCACACACACACTTATATTTTTGAAGTAAAATATTTATATTGATCAAAGAGTCCTGTGATAAGTAAAAACCTATGGAGAGGAAGTACTTTATTTGATATATTTTAAAATATTTAATATTGAAAATTGAATGAATCATTATATTTGAACTGCTATGTTTGAGGACAATATTGATGCACTTTTTTTTTTACTTTTTGTGTCACACCCGGTGATGCTCAGGGGTTACTCCTGGCTCTGCACGCAGGAATTACTCCTGGCTGTTCTCGGGGACCATAAGGGCTGCTGAGAATCAAACCCGGGTTTGCAGCGCGCAAGGCAAACACCCTACCCGGCTGTACTATCGCTCCTGCCCCAATATTGATGCGCATTTGATAAATTATAAAGGAATAAAGGACTTTCGTGGAAAGTTAATAAAAGAGACCAATATGACCCTATGATAAAAAACACTTCATAAAAATATACCTAGTTCATATTTCCAAAACTCCTGTCTTCAGCCAAATCTAAAATAATATTCATGTTTTAAAAATCCATTTTGTGTGGCCATTCTGTCTTGTATTGCATTTTTTTGTAGGAGTACTGCTATTTATTCAGTCACTGATTAGCTGATTGAATTGTGCATAAACTCCACCTTACTTTTTTTTTTCATTTTTTATAATTTTATTTATTGAATCACCGTGAGAACAGTTACAAAGCTTTCGGGCCTAAGTCTCAGTCATACAATGAAACACCCGTACCTTCACCAGTGCCCATTCTCCACCACCAAAAACCCCAGTATACCCCCATCCCACACCCTCCCCCTACCTGTGGGGCAGATGATTTCCATATTACTCTCTCTTTACTTTGATCACATTCAATATTTTGACACCAGACACACCATTATTACTTGAGATTTTACCCCAACACTCAGATCTGCTGAAAAGGCAACAGTAGACAATTTGTGTTCTATTGCTGGTTATGAATAACATATGATGTCACGTGGCTGCAGTAGGGCCATGTGATTTTGAAATTCTGAAATTTTAACACTTAAATCTGGAGGGATTTCTGCCAAAAGACACTGGGTTTCAAGATTTGCTCCTGAGTTTCTGGGATTATGGCAGTTGAGCAGCTTGATCAGGACAGAGAGGCCGTTTGTGGGCGATGACTTGGGGTCTCGTTGGGGTGGGTAGGACAGGCCTGGCTCCACCCCATCCTGTGAGGTCCAACAAGTTTCGTCACTGCGGGCCCAGACCTAACTGTCCAGTGGCCTCTGAAGAATGATGGCCACTGAGCCGCCAAGGGGGAGCAGGCGGAGGGACAACACCCTTCCCCCTCTGGGGTGGCCTGGGGCCAGTAACCTACTGCGGGGTCCGGACACATTTCTGCCAAAAGCCACTGGGTTTCAAGATTTGTTTCTGAGTCTCTGGTATCATGGCCATTAAGTGTCTTGATCAGGAGCCAGAGAGGCCATTCCTGGGCAATGATTTGGGGTCTCGTTGGGGTGGGGAGGACAGGCCTGGCTCCATCCCCATCCCGTGAGGCCCAACCAGTTTCGTCACTGCAGGCCCAAGCCTGACTATCCAATGGCCTCTGGAGGATGATGGCCACCAAGCCGCCAAGGAGGAGCAGGCGGAGGGACAACACCCTTCCCCCCCCCCCCCACCGGGGTGGCCCGGGGACAGTAACCTACTGCGGGGTCCGGACATATTTCTGCCAAAAGTCACTGGGTTTCAAGATTTGTTTCTGAGTCTCTGGGATCATGACCGTTAAGCAGCTTGATCAGGAACCAGAGAGGCTGTTTATGGGTGAAGACTTGGGTTCTTGTTGGGGTGGGGAGGACAGGACGGGCTCCATCCCCATCCCGTGAAACCCTGTGTATCTCATCACTGGGAGCCCAAACCTGACTGTCCAGTGGCCTCTGAAGGATGGTGGTCACTGGGCCGCCGGGGGGAACAGGACAAGACACAAAATCTATTCCCACCTGGGTTGGCCCAGCATCTGTAACCTACTGCAGGGACCGGACACATTTCTGCCAAAAGCTGCTGGGTTTCAAGATTTGTTTCTGAGTCTCTGGGATCATGGCCATTAAGCAGTTCAATCAGTACCAGAGAAATCATGCCTCCAATTATATAGCTGAGCCGGAGGTGGTTTGTGGGTGCGTTTCCCACATACCTAACTTTTGGCCATTTACTTTCTGGGTAAACTTTGCCCCAAGTTTTTGGGGTCTGGCCAAAGGCACAGCAGCAATTTTGGAGTATCTGGAAGTCTGAAGGCGCCATCAGGCTGCTGATGCACTCGCCTCACAGGTACAGATTCACCTGCTGGCGGCACCATACCCCCGTGGATTGCATTTTGATGGTAAATATTTTAAGAAATATGGAACTCTGGTAGAATAATGAATGTGTATACCTGCATTTGTTTTTTGCTTTTTTGGGAACATTCTGAGTGCCCAACAACAGACGAATGGAAAAGAAATTATGATACGTCTATGCAAGGGACTACTACACAGCTGCTAGGAAAAATTAGGTCATGAAATTTCCCTGTAAATGGATGGAAATGAAGAGTATATGCTGAGTGAAACAAGTTACAAGAGAGACACATATAGAATGGAATGACTGCATTCATTTGTGGAATATAAAAAATTTAGTATAAAACTAATATTCAAGGCCAGGGAAAATGGGCCAGGAGGACTAGTCAATTGTTGAAATTACCACAAGAATGTATGGGCTGGGGTGGAGATAAGTTAAGTTAGAGGAGAGTCCATTATGACAACATTAGTTGAAAATGATCACTCTGCACAAGCACTGAGTGTTGAAAGTAGGTAAAGGGATATACACCATAGGTAAAGAGATATACACCGTTGCTTTTCTTCTTTTAGATGTGTGCCAGTCTCTGTAGCATTGCTCGCTTATCAAAGATTAGGTGATCATATATTTGAGGGTCTGTACCAAGATATTCAATTCTATTGCACTGGTTTGCGAGTCTTTCTCTTTCCCAATACCATGCTGTTTTAATTATGATGACTTTCTGGGAAGGTGGTGGGATTGGTGTTTGAATAGTAAATGCAATGAATTAGTGTGAACAACTTAATAAAAATAGCACTGTAGCACTGTCCTCCCATTGTCAATCAATTTGCTTGAGCACGCACCAGTAACATCTCCATTGTGAGACTTGTTAATGTTTTTGGAATATCAAATACACCACAGGGAGCTTTCCAGGCTCTTTTGTGTGGGCGGTATATTCTTGGGTAGCTCAGTCCAAGAGGGACTGAGGAATCAAACTCACATTGGCCACGTGCAAGGCATAGAACAGTTTGAAGTTGGGGAAGGTGATGTCTCCCATCTTCTATTCCCCAAGGATTGCTTTAGGTATTTGTGGAGGCTTGTTGTTCCATATAAATTTCAGGAGTATTTTGTCTATTTCTTTGAAAAATGCCATGGATATCCTATAAGAACCACAGTGAATCTGTATAAAACTTTGGGGAGTATTGCCTTTTTGACAGTGTTAATTCTCCCAATCCATGAAAAGGGGGTGCGTTTCCATTTCCTGGAGTGATAGCACAGCGGGTAGGGCGTTCGCCTTACAAGCGGCCAACATGGCCGACCCGAGTTCGATTCCTCCGCCCCTCTCGGAGAGCCCAGCAAGCTACCGAGAGTATTCGATATGCCAAACACAGTAACAACAAAGTCTCCAATGGAGACGTTACTGGGCCCGCTCGAGCAAATCGACGATCAACGGGAGGGCCTTTAACTTTACCTTTACCTCTTATTTCTTGAAGTAGCGTTTTGTAGTTTTCTTTCTATAGGTCGTTTACCTCCTTAGTTTAGCTGATTCTAGGGTAGTTGATTTTCTGCTGCACAATTGTGAACAGGATTATTTTTTATATCACTTTCTTCTCTTTCATTATTTTCCTATAGGAAAAACATGAACTTTTGGGAATTGATTTTGTAACCTGCCACTCTTCTATACGTACCTGTTGTTTCTAGGAGCTTTTGGTAGAGACTGTAGGGTTTTCTAAGTACAGTATCATGTCATCTGTAAATAGTGAGAGCTTGACTTCTTCCTTTCCTACCCGGATGCCCTAAATATCTTTCCTCTTGACTAAATGCTGTGGCACGTACTTCCAGTACTATATTGAATAATAGTGACAAGAGTGGGCTACCTTGTCTTGTGCCTGGTCTTAGAGGGAAAGCCTGTTGTTTCTCCCCCTTAAGAATAATGCTTGCTGTGGGCTTTTGGTAGATGGCTTTGACTCTATTGAGTACAAATAGTATATTTGACTATATGGAAGTTCCGTCAACTGCCATTTTGTTGAGAGTTTTTATCATGAACGGGTGCTGGATCTTGTCAAATGCTTTCTCTGCATCTATTGATATGATCATATGGATTTTTTAAAATTGATATGATGGATTATGTTAATTGACTTGCGAATGTTAAAGCATACTGGCATCCCTGAGTTGATTCCCTAATTGGTCATGGTGTGTGATCTTTTGGATGAGTCATTGGATTCAATTTGCTAGCATTTTGTTGAGGATCCTTGCATCTGTGTTCATCCGGGATATCGGTCTCTAATTTTATTTTTTTGTGGTCTCTCTGCCTTCTTTTGTTATCAGAGAAACTGTTTGAAACTGTATCTGTTTCTTAAATTTCCTGGGAAAGCTTGAAAGGGATTGTCAGTGGATCCTCTTTAAAGGTTTGAAAGAATTCACAGGTGAATCCATCTGGGTCTAGGCTTTTGTTTTGGGGAAGACTTTGAGTTACCATTTCAATTTACTTGATCATGATAGGTCTGTTTAGGTATTCCAAAACTTCCTGGTTCAGCCTTGTGAGGTTATAAGAATGGAGGAATTTATTCATTTCTTCAAGGTTCTCTTGTTCCATGCCATAAAGATTTTCAAAGTAATCTCTGAAGATCCTATGAATTTCTGCAGTTTCTGTTGCGATGTCCCACTTTGCATCTCTGATAGTTTATTTGGTTTCTCTCTCTGTTTCTTTGTGAGTCTGACTAATGCTTTATCGATCTTGTTTATTTTCCCCCAAGAAAACAGCTCTTGATTTTGTTGATCATTTGGACTGTATTTTGGGATTTCAGTTCATTGATTTCTGTTTTACATTTTATTATTTTCTTCCTCCTGCCTAGTTTGAACTCCTTTTGCTGATCATTTTCCAAGATCTTAAGCTGTAAGGTTATTTGTGTGGGCTTTTTCTTCCTTCCTGATGAATGTTTGTAGAGCAATAAACTTTCCTCTTAACACTACTTCTGCTATGTCCCACAAGTTCTGGTAGCTCATGTCCGCATTCTAATTTGTTTCCAGGAATCTTTTGGTTTTCTCTTTGATTTCCTCTCTATTCTTACACTGATTTTTCAGCAGTGAGCTGTTTAATTTCCCGGTGTTTGACTTGATTCTCTGTTTCTGTGTGTGATTCACTTCTATTTTCAGTGCATCATGGTCTGAAAAGATGGTTGATATAATTTCTATCCTCTTAAATTTATGGAGGTGTGTTTTTTGGCACAGCATGTGGTCTATCTTGGAGAATGTTCCATGTGCTCTGGAGATGAAATGTATTCAGCTTTGGCGGGGATGAAATGTCCTATATACATCTACTAACCCTCTCTCTTCCATTGCCTCCTTCAAATAAAGTATTTCCTTGCTGAGTTGAGTCTCGTTGATTTACTGAGAGGTGATAAATTATTGTTAAAATCTGCAACTATTATTGTATTGTTAGCAATGTTTTTTTTTCAAGTCTATGGATTTCTGCAGTTTCTGTTAAGCAGTTGTTTGAAGTATTTTGCTGGTTCCTTCTTAGGTGCATATACATTTAGGAGTTTTTTTTTTCCTGATGTACAGATCCTTTGATCCTTAGAAATGACCTACAGTGTCTCTTACAACCTTCTTCAGCCTGAAGTCTATGTGGTCTGGTACTATTATGGCCACTCTGGCTTTTTTGAGGGGATTGTTTGCTTGGAGAATAGTTTTCCAACCTCAGACTTTTATATGGATTAGGGTATGTTTTGGTTTAATTTTATTTGGATTTCTTTTAGCTGATAGCCTGATCAGGCCTCCTGGATTTGGGTGTTTGCACTATTCAGCTTTAGGAGCTTCGAAGCAATTATAGTTTTGATGGTTACTTCTTTATCAGGGGTTTCTTCCTGCCCCTCTGGTTCACCAATGATTCTTAGGTTTTTCTTCTTGGAATCATCCTGACTTTTCTCTTGTCATATGATGGTTTATGTTGAGGTTCTTTTCCATCTTCTGCTGTAGTCTCGAGATTATCTGCACCTCATTTTTTGAAATTATGTGCATGAGAAACCATTATTAGTAATATTATAAACCATAGAAGCTATATAAAATTAAGTATTAAGCCATAAAATAAAAAGCAATCAATCTACCTTTGTTTCATTATGTATTCTACTATCTCATTTTTTGATTCATCAATTTACCTTTATCTGCCTCAAATTTATAGTTTGTAAAGTTGTTTTTTGGTCTTGTATGTTTTTGTGAAAGAAAAAAATCACAGAAAATTAATTAAATCTTTGAGTACAAGTAAAGAAATAAAGCTTCATAGTTATGAGACTTGTCACCGTTGAAGAGCAACTGTATATGCTGGAGAGATAGCACAGGGACAAAAACAAATTATTTTCGCATACAAGAGGCCATGGTTTAACTCCCAGCACCACAAAATCCTTATCATCTAATGTGACTTCAAGGAAACAAACAAAAGAAGAGTCAGTATATGACAAAACTAACACAAGATTTTAGACCCCTAGTTCTCAAAGTCTACTCAAGGTATTGACTCTTAAGAGGTTCTTTGTTATCAACAAAGGGAAAGAAACACACTGAAATACAGGGAAAAATGTTTAAGCATTCAATTGTATTTAGAAAAAAGCATGTTTTATTTAGTCATATTTGCATTGTTGGTCTTTTCAGATAACAAATATGTAGTACTTGCTTATGCATTCTGCTCCAAGCAAAGTTATACAGAAAAATATGTCTATGGAATTTCAGTGTTGGAAACTCTTTACAAGTTTCATGTAGATTTATTACAAGTGAGAAATTATATTTGATAATAAACCTAGCTTCACTGATTGCAATAGTGAGGGATAGTAATTTAAAAGTTGTGACCATACTATATTTTAATTAGCCAAACGATAGTACAGTGGGTAGGGCAGTAGCCTTGCACGCAGCCGACCTGGCCGACCCGGGTTTGATTCCTCCATCCCTCTCAAGAGCCCGGCAAGCTACCGAGAGTATCTCGCCCACAAGGAAAAGACTGGCAAGCTACCCGTGACGTGTTCAATATGCCAAACACAGTAACAAGTGTCACAATGGAGACGTTACTGGGCCCGCTCGAGTAAATCAATGAACAATGGGAGGACAATGACAATGACAGTGGCAATGTCTAAAATGTAGGTATAGGGCTAGAGCAATAGCACAGTGGATAGGGCGTTTGCCTTGCACAAGGACGACTGGGTTTGATTCCCAGCATCCCAGATGGTCCCCTGAGCACCTCCAGGGGTAATTCCTGAGTGCAGAGCCAGGAGTAACCCCTGTACATAGCTGGGTCAAATGGGAACATGATTTCTAGTTTTTTGAGAAACGTCCATATTGTTTTCCAAAATGTCTGAACCAGTCAGCATTGCCACCAGCAGTGAAGTTGAATTCCTTTCTCCCCACATCCACACCAACACTAGTTGTTTTTTTTCTTTTGGATGTATGCCAGTCTCTGTGGTGTGAGATGATATCTCGTACTTGTTTTGATCTGCACCTCCCTGATGATTAGTGATGAAGAGCATTTTTTTCATGTGTCTTTTGGCCATCCGGATTTCTCGAGAAAGCTTCTGTTCATCTCATTGCCCCATTTTCTGATGAGATTGGATGTTCTCTTCTTGTAGAGTTCAAACAGTGCCTTGTATTTCCTTGATATTAACCCCTTATCGGAGGGGTACTGGGTGAATATCCTTTCCCATATGTACACTGTCTTTGTGTTCTGCTCACTGTTTCTTTTGAGGTACAGAAACTGCTTAGTTTAAGATAGTCCCATTTGTTCATCTCTGTTTTTCACTTGTTTGGTCAATGGCTTTCCCTGAAGATACCTTTGGCTTCAATGTTGTAGAGGGTTTTTTCCAACCTTTTCTTCAATGTAGGGCCCAGGTCTCTGAGGCATATGTTAATGCAGGAAGAACAGTGGAATCGAAGAGATGTGCCCGGAGCCGGAGGTTCTTCGTCCTCTTAGCTATTTCTTCGACGTTCTTGAAGGCCTTCCAAGCTGCTCTCTTCCTCCTGCACAGCTTGGGTGCCAGGCCATTTGTCATGTTGACTTCTCGACCTAGGTACACATAGCTGTTGCATTCGGAGATGGTCGTTCCTTTGAGAGTGTATGGGGCATCGGGAACGAGGTTGTTTCTCATAAACATTGTCTTCGTAAGATTCAGCTGTAGTCCTACCTTTCCACACTCATGGTCAAAGTCGGCCAGCATTTGTGCTGCTTGGCTGATGTTTGGTGTTATTAAAACAATGTCATCAGCAAAGCGAGGTGGTGTAGTTGCCAACCATCTATCTTCACTCCCATTCCTTCCCCATTCTAGTCGTCACATGATGTTCTCGAGGGCGGAACTGAAGAGTTTCGGTGAAATGGTATGTCAAAAGACTGCATGGCCACCCACCTACCAGATGGTCAGACTTCTTAATCAAGATCATGAATGATCGGTTTGAGGCTCTTCATATTCCCAGAGCGAACAGATGCCATTGGGCTACAGTGGCACGCGACAGGTACAAATGAAAACGTTACTGGTGCCCGCTCGAGCAAATCGACGACTAACGGGAAGTGATTAAGTGATTCTTCATTGTACCTTATGGATGCTGGTCTGATGTTGATGTCTGTAATCCATTTTGTCCGGCTTTTGTGCACGATGTTAGGTGGAGATCTGAGCCCATTATTTTGCATGTAGCTGTCTAATTTTGCAGGCACCATTTATTAAAGACACTTTCCTTGCTCCACTTTGCATCTCATGCTCACTTATCAAAGATTATATGCTTGTATATTTAGGGGTATGTGTAAGGATGTTCTATCCTATTCCACTGGTCTGCAGGTCTGTATGGCCGTCTTAATTATTACCTTCTTAATTATACCATGCTCTTTTAATGATTACTGCTTTGTAGTGTAGTTTGCTGTACTATGGAGGAAAGGTGATGCCCCCCCCCCATCTTCTTTTTTCCTGAGAATTGCTTTAGCTATTTGTGGATGCTTGTTGTTCCATATGAATTTCCGGAGTGTTTGATCAATTTCTTTGAAGAATGTCATGGGTACCCTTATAGGGGTCACATTGAATCTGTAAAATGCTTTGGGGATTATTGTCATTTTGACAATGTTAATTCTCCCAACCCATGACGAGGGATGTTTTCATTTCCTCGGGTCCTCTTTTATTTTTTGAAGTAGTCTTTTGTGGTTTACAGAGAATATTCTTAAAGAGGTGGATTTGAGCCCTCGGTGTGGCTGTAGTGTTGCAGTGTAGGTGCAGTTGTAGGGCCCTCAGCAGGGCCGATTCTTGGCCCATCTGCCTCTGGAGGGCACCTGAGAGCTTTCAGCCACAGAGCTCAGTATTTCCATTGCTTTTAGCTGCTTGGCTGGTGTCTCCTCAGAGATTTAGTCAGGAATCAGTAGAACAGGGCCAGTGGGTTATTTCAGATTGGATCTTTATTAGTGCTAGATTTGGGAACCCTATCGATTGCATTAAAAAACATAACATTAAAAAATGAATTAAAATTATTTTCTGCGAAGAATTAGGGATTCTTCACTGATAAAGTGAAGGAAATAGAAGTGTATTGGCGTTTAGTCCTGGGCAGACTCTCGAAACTTGGGTGAGGCTGGGGTAGAGCTGCACCCTGGGAGAGACTAAGGGGGAGGGGGTGTTGAGTCATCTTTGGCAGGAAAAGGGGAGAAAAGAACAAGGACCACTGAAACTAGTGTGCTTGGTCTTGCCTGTTATCTGTAGGTTATGGATGTGAGGATGCAGGGAATGCAGCCTGGTGACTTCCTGTCATCAGGTGGAACATAAATCCTATCTTCCTCACTGGGGACAGCGTAATCTCTGATTCTGGGAATGCTGCTTTCCCATCAGCCAGTTAGTTGCCGTTTGGTTCTGAGTAAACCTCACAGTTATCTAATCAATTTCAACTCTTAAATTGTAGCAGCAGTTATGACTTTTGTCTCCATTAAAACAAAGAAAAGTAATAGCTACATGTCTAAGCATAGAATCCTACCAAGAACCTTGCATAAGGCTGAGTTATGTGATACATTATGAAAGGTTCTCCATCCATTTCACTTGTTGACTGTATGAAATAACCTTAAACATTTATCCATACAGAGTTCATGACACCTGGTGATAGTTTTATATTTCTAATTTTATTTCATGACTGAGTTCAATAAACTTGTTAAGAATTGATTTGGTTGTTTTCCATATTTACTTTTTTCCTGATTTAGGTAGCATAACTCCTCTCATTTAATAGCAGTGAATTAAATGATCAAGTAGTCACACTGGGAGATTCCTCCAAGAGCCAGATTAGATTTGAATTTAACTCCAGTACTTGCAAGCTCTATGATCTTGAACTCTTTGTATAATCTCTTTATCTCAGTTTTTCCAGTGATGAATAGTACTAAGTAATTTGTAGCAATGATTAGGGATTCTGTAGTGGTAGTTATAATATGCATCCTAAAGCCATGCATATCTCAAGGTGTTAGTAGTTCGGATGAGGAATACGAAATCAGATAAATAGCCATCACTGAACTGCAGGTTACTAAGGTGATGGTAGTGTTGATGAGCAGGGAGGGCATGGTGAAGGAGATTGTGTGTTTAAGGGGAGTTCTGATTCTGTTAAAGGTGTGTAGAAATTTCTATGAGCTTGAGGTATTGTGTGCACCCATAAAAATTCTAGGTAACATGAAGGCAGTATTAATTCCTAGGATCCTATGAGTTGGATTGATCCAAGTTCATCATGTTAACTAGTGACCATTGGGACAAGGATCGGTTTGGTGGGATTGATATTGGTGGCTTATGTGACCCAGGGAGGAGAGAGATGATCACTTTTTCCTGATCCGCGTCTCTCACCCCTAGATCCAGGCTGGGAAGACTAGGACTAATAAAGTCTGTGATGAGCCCCCGCCAGGCCACACCAGCCCCACCAGGTGGCCGCCAAGCCACATCTGATGTTCACTTGGTCATCTTGGCAAGAAGATCCTCACAAATCTTGGCCAAGATCCTAGATTTCTCAGGTATCCATGGACTAAGGTTGGTACAAGGAATTTCTCTTCGCAGGAAAGGAAAATCAGTCCTAGACTTTAACGAGGATTATGGAGTTATTGTCTCACCTAGCGAAAATATTTTTAAGAGGCAGATCAGCAATGCAGTAGAGCAGATTTTATTTGGAGGTATTTTGAAGGTGAGGAGGGAGGGAAAGGGAGAGAGAGGGGGGTAGGAGGGGAGGAGAGGGGAGGAGAGAGAGAGAGAGAGAGAGAGAGAGAGAGAGAGAGAGAGAGAGAGAAACGTGCTCAAGGGAGAACAGGCACTTCTGCAAGGGTAAAGATATCCTCTACACACTCCCATGCATTACATAAGGACACACCTCAAGTAGGGAGATGTAGGCGACACACATAGATATATGTGCTTGGGTGACACATGTGCTCGGCCACATGGACACAAGCAGCATATGGGCTCAGACAGCATATAGATGCCCTCCCTTTGTTCAAGGTGACTTTTATAGGTTTTCGTCAAGCCAGCCCACTGGTTCTTTCTGTTAGATAAGAGTCCCATTGTTAGGGTTATTGTTAAGAGGGTAGAGTCTGAAGTGTTCTTCTTTGAGACTCTTTTCTTGATCTTTGTTCCTGCTGGAGCATGTCTCAGAAGGTGCACAGCCTTCTCTGGTTTGGACTAGCATGCGCTCAATCAGATTCAAGGAAGGAATGGAGAGTTCTCCGGTAATTCCCTTCAGGGTCTTTCAGTTGGGATGGGTCTAATCTCCTCAACATCTGCTGCTGGAGAAGGTTTTATCAGGTCTTGCTTTCTGGATGCACAAGGTGGCTACACTTGGGGCTGGTGGCTTGATTACTTGTCACAAATTTCATTGCCTTGATGCTGGTGTCCCTTCCATAATCGACCTGCCTGCATGAGGATGGAGAAAGATAGGTTTCTTAATATTTGCAGTTAGAAGAAAGAAATGCTAGGGAGTGAAGAGCTTCTTGTCAGCTATAGCATGCTCCATTAGAGGCAACCAAACCCTCTTCTACATGACTGATTCTGATTTGAGATCAAGGTTCAACCAAGGCTATTATTATTTCCATTCTAAATAGCCTTTTTTGCCTGTGATATCCTCAGCCATGTTACAGAGATTTAAGAAACCCTGGTGCTGTGGCCTTCATACAGATCTGTCGCTAGACAGGGAAACTTGGGGAATCAAATTTGGGGAGCTGACATGATTGGTTCTCAAGGACCAGCCTCCTGTTTTCAGCCTCAAGGCTATTTGCAATGCCTTTCAGGGAAAGGAGAAATGCAGTACAGTAGACTCTTGTGATGTTGGTGGGCAACACAATGGGCTCTTGTGAAGTGGGGAGGAGAAAGATGGCCACATTCTTCCCATCCGCCTCTCACCTGGAACCCAGGGTTACTGGGTTCTTGTTTCGCCTCAAAGAAAAGAATTGAAGGAGTTGGGGCTGGAGTGTGAGCACAGCGCAGGAGTAATTCCTGAATGCATGAACCAGAAGTAACCCCTGTGCATCGCTGGGTGTGGCACAAAAAGAAGAAAATAGAAAAGAATTGAAGGAGCAGATGAACAATGAAGGCAAACAGATTTGATTGGAAGGTTTTGAAGGGAAGGAGGACAAGAACGTGGGAGAGAGTGGAAAGGCCTGTGCTCCAGATAACCTGGGCTTCTCCAAGGGTGGAGAGAGCCCCTACACACATCTCAGCATTAGACATAGAAGAAAGAAAAGTACGCATCTCAAGAGGGGACATGTGGGTGACACATGTGCTCAGGTACCACATGTGCTCGGCTACATGGGCACAGGCAGCACATGGTCTCAGGTAGCATATATGTGAGCCGTTGCTTTTTTCAAGGTGGCTTTTCTAGGGCTTCTGCCTAGGTAAAAGTCCCTTGCAAAGGAGGTTGCCAGGTAGGTTGGGAGTGGTGATGGTCTTCTGTGAGATTCCTTTCCTGTTCTTCTGTTTCTGCAGGAGCTTCTCTGGTTCTGCTGTCCTAGATAGCTGAGGGTCTTCTCAGATCTTAGTTCTGTTTTTTTTTTTCCTGTTTTCTGCAAGGTCTGCTTTGGCAGTTGCCTTGGGAGGGGCCTTTTCTATCTGCCTGCTTGCTCCATGACTTGGAATTCAAAGTGATTCTAGATTTTGACCACGAGCAACCTGAAGCTCCATGACATGTAGCATATGTATATAGTTTCATTTTTGCGAAGCATGAATCTGCATCACCACAAGGCTGCAATCGGAGTGTGTGTAATAGGCATCTGTCGTGTGTGCCTGCGTGGCACCTATGCTGTATTCTTCAGAAAAGCCCCTTGGGTTAGTTTTGGGGCACTGAACCCCACCCATTGGCTAGTGTTTAGGTGTGACTATCAGACAAGGAACTCAGCTCTCCCCTCCAAAGCATCGGGAAGTGTGACCCAATGTAGTCAGTCAGCTTCAGCCAGGAATTTAAACCAAGTACAGATGTGACTTGAAAATGCGTGGAGAAATCCAATCCTGCCATACTATTGTGAAGATTCTGTTCACCATTCCCATTATTTCAAAGAAGGCTCATCCATCTTTTTGTGCATAAGACAATCCAGTACAGGTTTTAGGATTTGCGAGCCATCATTTGGTTTCTGTCTCTGTGATAAGATATATAGGGATTTTTCCTTCAGGTTATCCATGTTCGAACTCTAGTTCTTTTTCCTTTTTTGTCTATTTGGCATAGTCAGAGGTAGTTTCTCTTGCTTATCATTAAAGAGCTCTATCTGCATAAAGGGAGTCTTTTGGCTAATGAGTGACTCAGTTGACTGTCCTAACAACATCCAAATACCTGTGGGACTTTCTTTTCAGGTCTGTCTCCTACTCCTAGAATTCTCAGCAACGGTTGTAGCAGTTAACTAGAACAGTTCAGCTTGCTGCATTCAGGAATCACTCCGTGCAGGCAGTATATTGGCAGCTGGTATCTTGTGTGCTCTCCTTAGGCCTGGCCCTTGGTAGCTGCTCAGTGTTATTAATAGTATGTCCAGTTACACACAGTGAGGTGTTACTTTCTCCATAAACTGTGAGGTACAGGCTGTGAGGATCTTGGCCCCTGCTTGGGACAGCCTAGTCCCCTCTAAATTCCTGGGGTTTTACCTTCGTTGATTATTTTTTTTTTGTATTTTTGACCCACACCCTGTGTTGCTAAGGATGACTCCTGGCTCTGCAATCTGGTGGAGCTCAGGGATGGCTCTGTGTGGTTCTCAGGGAACTCACATGATTCTGCACTCAGAAATCATCCCTAGCTGTCCTGGGGGGCGGGGAAGGGACCACAGGGAGTTCCGGACAGCCCCTGCAAGAGGAATGTCCTGTGAGCTGTGCTTTGGCTTGGGCCCTATCTTAGCTTATTCTTCTGTAAGTTGCAACAGAGTAGAGCAGCGGGCGTGGTGGGGGTTTTCTGGTGTCTCCGAGCCAACAAGGTTTCTAAGGTTCGTCCATGTTGTTCCATGTGTCCATACTTGACTCTCCTTTCCTGCTCTCCTGTGTGCTTTGCTAGCTCCACCCTGAGATTTGATTCTCCATGATCACAGCAAACATTGGTTTCCAAAACAAGAGAAGAGCAACTCGAACTGTAGGTGTGTGAGCCTCAATCTGATTCCTCTGGAACAGGCAGGAACCTTTTAGAAACTGTTGTATCTTTTACGACTTGGAGAGGGTGCTGGCGTGGAGAGGAAGTTGCAGGGGTTCCTAAGAGACCAAGTCAAGGAATTGGCTCCTTGAGGGCCAAGGAGGCCAGCGTGTGCCTGAGCTGTCTCATCTGCCAGCTGGCCAGGGGTGGCCCAGGGTCAGTTTGGAGTGTGC
This sequence comes from Sorex fumeus, assembly GCF_029834395.1. Lineage (NCBI taxonomy): Eukaryota > Metazoa > Chordata > Mammalia > Eulipotyphla > Soricidae > Sorex > Sorex fumeus. Next base: position 29,482,190 of record NW_026606067.1, read on the forward strand.
GCTGTGTCAGGGATGGGGCGCATGGGAGTAGAGGCCCAGCGAGATGGAAGCACACGGCGAGCCGATCCCTCTGAGCTCCACTGGATTCAGTGCACATATTGGGGATTCCTGGCTTCCTGGTCGTGGCCGAGTACAGTGCATTGCGTTGCAGTTCCCTGACCGCGTGACACGCCCCTCTCTTCTGCTGTTGCTGCAGTGACTGGGGTGGGGGGGTCCCACAGACACTCGATGTGGTGCTCCTGCTCTGGCCATGGTGCTCATTGAGGGCAGAGATGGTTTCCCTTTAGAGGTCCCCAAATAGCAACCGTGCCAGGCCCGGCTAGGAACGTGGGAGCACTGCTGGGGGTCAGACCCCCAGCCTGGGATGCTGCGGCCAGAGCAGGTGCTCCTTTGGCCAAGCAACGCCCAGGCCCCCAAATCACCTGTTTATCCTCTTGCCACGTGAGGGACATTTTTGTGGATTCCAGTGGACAGCTACAAATCAAACCAACAAGGGGTTTGATTATATTGGTTATTCTTATTATTTTTTATTTTTATTTTTTATTTTGGAGTGATAGCACAGCGGGTAGGGCGTCTGCCTTGCAAGCAGCCAACATGGCCGACCCAAGTTCGATTCCTCCGCCCCTCTCGGAGAACCCAGCAAGCTACCAAGAGTATCTCGCCCACAAGGCAGAGCCTGGCAAGCTCCCCGTGGCGTATTCGATATGCCTGACGCAGTAACAAAAAAGTCTCCAATGGAGACGTTACTGGGCCCACTCCAGCAAATCGATGATCAACGGGAGGGCCTTTACTTTACTTTTACTTTACTTTTTTATTTTATATTTTTAATTTTATTTTATTTATATATTTTCAATTATTTGTATTTATTTATTAATTGTAGTTTATTATTTTTCTTTTCTTTATTCATTTTATGTTTAAATATTATTTATTCATGTATTATTTGATATTTCATGTAATATTTGATATTGATGCCCAGGCCCAGCTCTGGGCAACAAAGCTGAACGGCTCCAATTCCAACACGTACAGCCCCCCCAAGGGCCTGGGTCCCTCTCTGGGCATGCGCAGCTAGAACCAGCCCCTAGAAAGCTGGTTTTCAACCCCTGATCTGCGTGGGACAGGCACAGAGGCCCAGCTCTGGGCAACAAAGCTGAACGGCTCTAATTCCAACAGGTACAGCCCGCCCCCAAGGGCCGGGGTCCCTCTCTGGGCATGCTCAGCTAGAACCAGCCCCTATTTTTCTTTTCTTTATTCATTTTATGTTTAAATATTATTTATTCATGTATTATTTTTCATTAATTACTATATATTTAATTCAAATATATGTATTTCAATATATAATATAATTACATAATAATTTACTTTTACTCGAGCAAATTATTATGTAATTATATTGATCATAACATATTTAATGTAATATATTAATATAGTAAAATTTTATATGATATTTGTATAATTATTAATATAATAATTAATATATAATATATTTATTATATTCGCATTTTCATTTCACTCCGCTGCTCCTTGAAGGAGCAACGTTGTGGAAGAAAAAAATCTTTTCTTCGTTTTTCGACGAGTAACCTAGGACTTGGTTATTCCTAACCAAAAATGAGTGACAGAAGATCAAACGAATCTCGAAATGGTCCTAAAGTCTCTGCCGTTCCTATTCGTTCAAATGAAAGATTCTGTCTTTTATGCTGACTTTAAGAATACCAGACATGTACCATTAGGGTCAGGGGTTGGATGATATTTGTTATTCTTATTATTTTTATTTTTTTATTTCATAGTCAGCTGGAGGAAGATCGAATGGGGTGAGTTGGTTGGGTGTCCTTGGGAAGGGCAGTCCCTTCCTGGCCCCTCCCAGCATACATGGGCTTTCAAGGAGGTGTTGAGTGGAGGTGACCCAGAATGTCCCATGGGAAAGTTGCAAGGTTGAGAGAAATCGGAAGGAGGGAAACCAAGAGTTAAGGATGGTTGGTCCCAGGGGACGCTGAAGGCGCAGTCATGCTCATGGTTCACCAAGGGTGTGGTCCACACGGGGAACGGCTGATTCAGAAGGTCAACGTCCTCGTCTGACATGACCATCACTGGCACACACTCGTTGAAATTCTCCTCCTTCATCTCCTCCTCCTTCACCTTCACCTCCTCCTTCTTCACCTTCTCTTCCACCTTCACCTCCTCCTCCTTTAACTTCCCCATCACCTATGCCTCCTTTACCTCCTCCTTCACCTCCTCTTTTACCTCCTCCTCCTCATCTTTCACCTCCTTCACCTCCTCGTCCTCCTTCAGCACCTCCTCCTCCTCCACCTCTACCTCCTTCACCTCCTCCACCTCCTCTTCCTTCTTCACCCCCTCCTCCTTTACCTCCTCCTCCTCCACCTCTTCCTCGTGCTTCACCACCTCCTCCCCTTTATCTGCCTCCTCCCTCTTCTCCTCTTCCTCCTTCACCTCCTCGTCCTCCACAACTTCCTCCCCTACATCCTCCTCCTCATCCCCCTCCTCCATCTCCTCTGCCTTTTTCACCCCCTCCTCTCCCTCCTCCCTCTCCTCCCCCTCTTTCACCTCCTCCTCCTCCTCTTCCTCCTTCACCACCTCCTCCTTCATTCCCTCCTCCTTTTTCTCGTCCTCATCCCCCTTTGCCTCATCCTCCTGACCCTCCTGCTCCTCCCCTTCCTCCTTTTTCTCCTCAGCCTCCTCCTCCTCCTCCTTTGCTTCCACCTCTTCCTCATTTTCTTGCTCCTGCTCAGCTTCATTTCCTGTGGAAAGATCCCCAGGGTCACAGACAACCCAAGCCATGGGGGCCCCCTAGGGCAGATCTGGCTGGCATCTGCCTCCCTGTGCAGCCTTCCCTTTACACGCCCCCACCCACACCTCACCCCAAGCTAGATTCTCCCTCCTGGAGTTCCTGTCACTTACTCTTTGCGAGGGTGGTCAACACTTTGAGCTGAGCTCAGAGGTGGAGATTGTCTTCGTTGCTCCTTTTTAAAAGTTTCTAAAGGGGAGGGAAGAAGGTCGTGAGTAAATGAGCAAGAAATCCACTTCAGGTCTTCCTGCTCAATGATACAGGGCCCAGCTCTCACTTGAAGTCTTTCGACCTTGCAGGCATGTTTGATTTGCTCTTCTTCCAACAGTTTCACGAGCTGGCGCTCCTTTTCGACAGCTAACTGTTGGAATTTGGCCAGTTGTTGATGAAGCTTGTCTATGCACTGCTGCGTCAATCGGACATAGGAGTCTTCCAGAAGCAGCTGACTCCTGACTTCCTGGTTCTTCTTTCGCACCTGCGGGTATAAAGCTGGAAGTAAGGATGGGCAGCAGGGGCAGCCTGACTGTTAAGCACAGGTGACTGTCACACTCAGACTCCCTTGGCCAAGAAAACAAGATTTGGGACGTTCTGTTCGCCACATAGGACCTCATGGTCTTACTCTCAGGACCTACGTGATGACACTCCCACCCATACACACCACCAGGACCACCACTCAGGCCCTTGCCTCTGTGTCTGCCTCCCACCTCTCAGGAACCTTCCTCCCTGGCTTTAAGCTCCTGAATCTTGGTGGTGTGTGGTGAAGTTTACACTTCAATCCAGGGCTTAAACCCTGCTTTCTGTCTCCCACCCCGCCCCGCGTGCCCAACCCCTCCCCACATCTTTTTGACTCCATCGTGTTACTTACATCAGCCTTGACTGTGATTTCCAGGCCCGGCCTTAATTGACATAGAGACCTTCGCCTCACCATTCCCCCTTTCCCTAGTGGGAACTGCCTTGGTTCTCCCTTGTGCTGGCCCCAAGAAACACCTCCCCCTTTCAGGCAGGAGCCGCACTCCCGCTGGAGCGGGGCCTACCTGGACGCTTAATACTGCAAAGGTTTCTTTGAGAAGTTCTACTTTTTCAACCACCTATTCTTTTCCGGCTTCTACACTCTGGACGACCCAAGTGGGTTGGTCAGGCAGAGCCTCCCCAGCCCCATCCCTGAATGCCTCCGGCCCACCACTATCCCCGTTATCCAAGGAGGGTTCTGGGCCATCGTTCCTGGTCCCTGCTTCCTGATGGAGGGGGAAGAGGGAAACAAAATTTCAAAACAATGCAATCAAACAAGCAGAAGAGAAAACAGCAAGTACGTGCCAATGGGGGGGGAACAAGAGAGACACCCCCACAGTGGGAATGCAGCCAGCGGCTCGTGCAGATCCGGCAGAGGGCATGGCACCTGCCCTGCCATTTTTCCCATTGGACAGTATTTTCCATTGCAGCCCGAAAGGTCACCCTTCACGCCGGTCCTTCATCTAAAGGGAGCAAAGAGGGCAGAGCCAACCAAGTCCAGGGCAAAGGGAGTCAAAGTGAGACCAGGTGTCCAGGGGTGGCAGGTCCCCTTGGCATGGTGCAAGAGAGAATAAAGGGGCCATTGCAAAGAGGCACATGAGCAGCACCACATGCCTTTGACTGCAGGGTGCCCCTGCTCCATGGTGAGGCTTGGAATATTGCACCTGAGAACAAAGGGGCCATTCCAAAGAGGGCCTCAGGCCAGTATCACACATGTCCCTGCCTGTAGGATTACACTGTCCCATTGCAAGGCCTTTTTTTCTGGGAGGGGGGAGGGCATGAATCCCTTGAATCAGGCCTATGAGAATGGGGTGGAACCCAATAGGGCCCCATCCACCTACCTAACCTTCTCCATTGTAAGACCTAGAACTAGACTTCTGATGAAGCAGCTCGCATCCACAAAGGGGGCTACAGCTAAATGATCATGGCTTGTGGAAGATAAAAGCAATAAGGACCCTTGTTTCCTGAGGCGGCCCAGCATGCTGAGGGAAGCTCCTTACTACGCCCCAGCCCCTTGCCTCATCCTAACTCAATCTCAAAGGCCAAACTTGCCCATTCAAGTGAAACACTGGAGGCCAGGACTGAGGCAGTGTGCCCCATGTCAGGCCAAACAGAGCCCAAGCATGTGGGGACGCAAAAACAGAGTTTGTGTGGGTGTCCTCCTCCTTCCACATTCCTAACCGTCCCAATAGCAACCCTTGAGCAGCTATGTGCTTTGGATGTCCGGCAGTAGAGGACTCACCCCAGTCTGCAGTTGGAAGTGTCAGGAAGTGGCGGTGTTCTAGCCACTGTCTCGGCGGTTGTTGTTTTTCCTCTGTTTTCTCTTTCCTGGGATTAGATCATTGTCTTTCTCGAACTTGTTGAGCTGCAGAAAAGCAAAGCAACAGCTGCTTGAGCCTGCTTGCTTCCATCCCACTGACACAAGTTCTCTTGCACTCGTCTGCATGGGACGAACCCAGTGGGCAACCCAGGAGGATGGTGCTTGTCCCCAGGAGGGAAGCCCCAGAGGTTCCTAGGCCGGAGTCCTCAGGAGTTCACGGAGGGCAGCAGCGGCTGGGTGAGACCGGCTCAAGACTTGGGTAGGGCTGGTAAGGGCTCAGGTGTTCATCAGCCAGTGGCCACACACTGACCACTGATGGGTCATCCTAGGGTCTTGGGCTAGACCCGGGAACCAGGTCCCAGCCCTTTTTTCTTACCATTTCCCTGGCTCTAGCGATCTGTAATTTCATGAGTTAATTGGCATGGAACACCACCGGGGGTGGGGGTCGGGGCCTCATCTCCTTCCTGTGCTTCTCCATGAGGATTTGTCCTCAAGGACGGCAGTACTGAGAGAGGGTGCCCCAAGAGGCTGAGGCCACGCATATATAGAGGGGACTCATGGGTGTGGCCCAGGTCTCCAACTGCATTGGCCAGTGAGAATTCCAAAGCCCCCTGGGGCCCCTGGTCCCATGTCCTACAGCCCTGTCCAGAGAAAAGGGACATCACAATGGAGGCTTCACCCTCTGCTGCTCAGGCAGCATTTGGTCCCGGGGGAAGCTCCCCATTCCCACGCCAGGAGCCCCAGCACTCCCCCTTCCCCAACATGGCTCTCTGAATGCCAAGACAAAGAGTGGGAAAGGAGTGTCCTCAGAGAGAAAGTGCCCGACTCGATGCCCTAAACCTTCCTGCCTTGCCAGAGTTCAGGCCACCACATTCTCAATCCCAGAATTCATATCAGAGATGCCTAACCTTAAGCCCTGAACTGCATTTCTGCCCTCTCCATATGGGTGTCTAACATTTTCATTCGAACCTCTGCTGAAGAGTGAAGCCATGAGCCAGAACACTGACTGATAGGAGCCTTTCAGGCTTCTGAATCTGAAATATCAGCCCCTCTGTGGGCAGCAAGGATTGTTCTCGTTGCATGATGGTTTTCAAGAGAAGAACCCCGTGCATGGTCAAAGTGCTAGGGTCTGTGATCGAAGGAACGCGTGAAACACAAATGTGAAAGTTGCACAGAGCTTTCTTTCCTGCCAAGCACTATAGAGCGACCTTAAGCATCACAGAGAGAGGAGCCCAGGAGTACCACAGGGTATGGCCAAGAACGATGACAAAAAAAAAAAAGACTTTTCATGAACTGCACTAGAAACCCTCTGTGTTCAAGTATCACTCTCCGGCACAGAACTGCTAAGTAAATGATGATTGGAGGGATGACCAGGGTGGGAGATGCGTGCAGAAAGTAGACTAAGGACCAAACATGATGTCCTCTAGTAACTGCATTGGAAATCATAATGTCCAAAATGAGAGAGAGAGAGAGAGAGAGAGAGAGAGAGAGAGACAGAAGGATTGTACCTGCCACAGTGGCAGGGAGTGGGATGGGGTGGGGGTGGAGGGTGGGACACTGGGAACAATGATGGTGGAAAATGTGCAATGACGGAGGGACGGGTGCTTGGATATAGTATGACTGAAATGCAATCATGCAAGTTTGTAACTGTATCTCACCGTGATCCGATATAACTTATGTAAAGAAAATAAAAAGAAAATCAGAACAAATTTTTTCAAAATTCGCAACAATAGATCTCAAATCCATCAAGAATTACATTATATTTACAAAAAATATCAAAAAAAATCAATATTGGGAAAATTAAATCTTCCAATAAAAAATCAACTCTGGACAAAACAGAACAATCAAAATTTGCTTTTTAATTAATAAATATCTTACATTATATCAGTCACTAGCATCACTTGATCATTTGACTTCCCAAGAATCGAGCGGGCGCCAGTAACGTCTCCATCTGTCCCTGTCCCGTGCTAGTGTAGCCCAATGGCGTCTGTTGGTTCTAGGAACACGAAGAGCCTCAAACCGAAGAGCCTCATGCCTCAGACTTCTTCAACAAGATCATGAACGATCAGTTTCAGGCACCAGCAGAGTGATTATTATTATTTTAATTTGTTTCACTAGGAAAAAAGTCAAAATACGCTCAGACCGGTGTAATGAACATCTGTGCGGCCAAAATTCAGCATCCGTGGCGCAGTCCTGCCACTTGGTGAGAACAATGTTTAAGAATTGAATATTCAAGAGATTTCACATGCATTTGGATGAGCCAAGACTCTTGTGGGGTTCATAGGTTGCAAAACATCCCATCAGTTCTAGATTCATTCACTTCAGTTCCTTCCAAACTAGCGAACAAGCAGGGCAAAGTTGACCTAGAATCAGGGCTTCACCTGCCTCCCCACGTTCTCCTCAACATGTGTGAGGAGAGGAACCACCTCCAGTACCAGCTCCGGTCCAGTACTGAACTAGGGCCCAGAGGGAAGGGTCAGGGCCTAGAAGAATGCAGTTTCTCTCTCTCTCTCTCCGAGAACACGCCTTCCCCACTCTACCACAGGCGTTCAGACGTGCCATGTTGGGAAAGAGGAGGGCTGGGGAGCCTGGGGTGGGGCTGGGGAGCTTCCCTCAGGTCCAGCTAGAGTGGGTGCGGCCTCCATGGGATGTCACTGTTCCCTGGCTGTGGGGGTGGAGGCCAGGGTTCCCGGGAAATATTAGATTTCTCTTAGGGTCCATTGGAGCTGGAGAGCTGCTGAGTGGCTACAACAGTTCTGAAGCGTACCCACAGGCACACAATGTACAGTCACCGATTTCCTGCCTGTTGCTGTATCCCAGGGTGGATACAGTCCTCTATTCTGGGATGTGCTTTGCTTAAGGTTCCCACCCAACGGTGCTCAGGTGCTTCTCCAGGCAGGGTGCTCAGGGGTGCTTCTGGGATGCTCAGGGTACCAGGTGGTCTGGGGATCAAATCCAGGCCTTCAATAGGCAAAGCTTGTCCTCGCGTCCTTGGAACTATACTGTCCCCGTGTTTGTGAGAGAGCCCACCTAAGCCCACCTAGCTGGAATGACTACCAAGTTCTGCCGATGGGGGACCCATAGGGGAGAGAACGAAATTGCTGAATGAACAGACCCAGCCAAGGCAGCCAATCCCGAGCCACAAAGTCCCTGATTGCCCCGAGGCCCAGCGAACAGGGAATAGGTCGGTGGACAGTTAAGGTCCAGGGTCTAAAAGGGGCGCAGAGAGGTAGGGTCTGGTTCTCTCTCTGGGGAGAAGACCCTGGTCACTTGATCGATCAGCATCTGGACTCTCTGCTTGGCAAGAAATAAAGCTCTGTGCAACTTTCACATTTGTGTTTCACGCGTTCCTTCGATCACAGACCCTAGCACTTTGACCATCCACGGGGTTCTTCTCTTGAAAACCATCATGCAACGAGAACAACCCTTGCTGCCCACAGAGGGGCTGATATTTCAGATTCAGAAGCCTGAAAGGCTCCTATCAGTCAGTGTTCTGGCTCATGGCTTCACTCTTCAGCAGAGGTTCGAATGAAAATGTTAGACACCCATATGGAGAGGGCAGAAATGCAGTTCAGGGCTTAAGGTTAGGCATCTCTGATATGAATTCTGGGATTGAGAATGTGGTGGCCTGAACTCTGGCAAGGCGGGAAGGGTCAGGGCATGGAGTCGGGCACTTTCTCTCTGAGGACGCTCCTTTCCCACTCTTTGCCTTGCCATTCAGAGAGCCATGTTGGGGAAGGGGGAGTGCTGGGGCTCCTGGCGTGGGGATGGGGAGCTTCCCCCTAGGCCCAAGTGCTGCCTGAGCAGCAATGGGTGCAGCCTCCATTGTGATGTCCCTGTTCTCTGTACAGGGCTGTAGGCCATGGGAACAGGGGCCCCAGGGGGCTTTGGAATTCTAACTGGCCAATGGGGTTGCAGAACCTGGGCCACACCCATGAGCCCCCTCTATAAATGCGTGGCCTCAGCCTCTTGGGGCACCCTCTCTCAGTACTGCCGTCCTTGAGGACAAATCCTCATGGAGAAGCACAGGAAGGAGATGAGGCCCCGACCCCCACCCCCGGTGGTGTTCCATGCCAATGAAGACATGAAACTACAGATCGCCAGAGCCAGGGAAATGGTAAGAAAAAAGGGCTGGGACCTGGTTCCCAGGTCTAGCCCAAGGCCCTAGGATGTCCAATCAGTGGTCAGTGTGTGGCCACTGGCTGATGAACACCTGAGCCCTTACCAGCCCCACCCAAGTCTTGAGCCGGTCTCACCCAGCCGCTGCTGCCCTCCGGAAACTCCTGAGGACTCCGGCCTAGGAACCTCTGGGGCTTCCCTCCTGGGGACAAGCACCATCCTCCTGGGTTGAGTCCTGGGATCCTCCCATGCAGACGAGTGCAAGAGAACTTGTGTCAGTGGGATGGGAGCAAGCAGGCTCAGGCAGCTGTTGCTTTGCTTTTCTGCAGCTCAACAAGTTCGAGAAAGACAATGATCTAATCCCAGGAAAGAGAAAACAGGGGAAAAAAAACAACTGCAGAGACAGTGGCCAGAACACCGCCACTTCCCGACACTTCCAACTGCTGACTGGGGTGAGTCCTGTCCTGCAGGACATCCCAGGCACATAGCTGCTCAAGGGTCGCTATTGGGATGTTTAGGAATGTGGAAGGAGGGGGGCACCCACACAAACTCTGGTTCTGCGTCCCCACATGCTCGGGCTCTGCTTGGCCTGACATGGGGCGCACTGCCTCAGTCCTGGCCTCCAGTGTTTCACTTGAATGGGCAAGTTTGGCCTTTGGGATTGAGTTAGGATGAGGCGCGGGGCTGGGGCGCCCTAAGGAGCTTCCCTCAGCATGCTGGGCGGCCTCAGGAAACAAGGGTCCTTATTGCTTTTATCTGCCACAAGCCATGATCATTTAGCTGTAGCCCCCTTTGTGGATGCGAGCCGCTTCATCAGAAGTCTAGTTCTAGGTCTTACAATGGAGAAGGTTAGGTGGGTGGATGGGGCACTATTGGGTTCCACCCCATTCTCATAGGCCTGATTCAAGGGACTCATGCCCTCCCCCCCCTCCCAGAAAAAAAGGCCTTGCAACGGGACAGTGTAATCCTACAGGCAGGGGCATGTGTGGTACTGGCCTGGGGCCATCTTTGGAATGGCCCCTTTGTTCTCATGTGCAACATTCCAAGCCTCACCATGGAGCAGGGGCACCCTGCAGTCAAAGACATGTGGTGCTGCTCATGTGCCTCTTTGCAATGGCCCCTTTATTCTCTCTTGCACCATGCCAAGGGGACCTGCCACCCCTGGACACCTGGTCTCACTTTGACTCCCTTTGCCCTGGACTTGGTTGGCTCTGCCCTCTTTGCTCCCTTTAGATGAAGGACCGGGGTGAAGGGTGACCTTTCGGGCTGCAATGGAAAATACTGTCCAATGGGAAAAATGGCAGGGCAGGTGCCATGCCCTCTGCCAGATCTGCACGAGCCGCTGGCTGCATTCCCACTGTGGGGGTGTCTCTCTTGTTCCCCCCTCGGCACATACTTGCTGTTTTCTCTTCTGCTTGATTGACTGCGTTGTTTTGAAATTTTGTTTCCCTCTTCCCCCTCCATCAGGAAGCAGGGACCAGGAACGATGGCCCAGAGCCCTACTTGGATAATGGGATAGGGGTGGGCAGGAGGCATTCAGGGATGGGTCTGGGGAGGCTCTGCCTGACCAACCCACTTGGGTCTTCCAGAGTGGAGAAGCCAGAAAAGAACAGGTTGTAGAAGAAGTAGAACTTCTCGAACAAACCTTTGCGGAATTAAGCGTCCAGGTAGGCCCTACTCCAGCGGGGGTGCGGCTCCTGCCTGAAAGGGGGAGGTGTTTCTTGGGGCCATTACAAGGGAGATCCAAGGCAGTTCCCACTAGGGAAAGGGGGAAGGGTGATGCGAAGTTCCCTATGTCAATTAAGGCCAGGCCTGGAAATCAGAGTCAAGGCTGATGTAAGTAACACAATGGAGTCAAAAAGATCGGGGGAGGGGTGGGACACGTGCCCCGGCGGGGGGGGGGGGGGGCACAAAGCAGGGTTTAAGCCCTGGATTGAAGTGTAAACTTCACCATACACCACCAAGATTCAGGAGCTTAAAGCCAGGGAGGAAGGTTCCTGGGAGGTGGGAGGCAGGCACGGAGGCAAGGGCCTGAGTGGTGGTCCTGGTGGTGTGTATGAGTGGGAGTGTCATCACTTAGGTCCTGAGAGTAAGACCATGAGGACCTATGCGGGGAACAGACCGTGCCATATATTGTTTTTTTGGCCAAGGGAGTCTGAGTGTGACAGTCACCTGTGCTTAACAGTCAGGCTGCCCCTGCTGCCCATCCTTACTTCCAGCTTTATACCCGCAGGTGCGAAAGAAGAACCAGGAAGTCAGGAGTCAGCTGCTTCTGGAAGACTCCTATGTCCGATTGATGCAGCAGTGCGCAGACAAGTTTCATTACCAACGGGCCAAATTCCAACAGGTAGCCGTCGAAAGGGAGCACCAGCTCGTGAAACAATTGGAAGAAGAGCAAATCAAACATGCCTGCGAGGTCGAAAGACTTCAAGTGAGAGCGGGGCCCTGTATCGTTGGGCAGGAAGACCTGAAGCGGACTTCCTTGCTCACTCACTCACGACCTTCTTCCCTCCCCTTTAGAAACTTTTAAAAAAGAGCAACGAAGACAATCTCCACCTCCGAGCTCAGCTCAAAGTGTTGACCACCCTCGCAAAGAGTAAGTGACAGGGACTCCAGGAGGGAGAATCTAGCTTGGGGTGAGGTGTGGGTGGGGGCGTGTGAAGGGAAGGCTGTAGAGGGAGGCAGAAGCCAGCCAGATCTGCCCTAGGGGGCCCCCATGGCTTGGGTTGTCTGTGACCCTGGGGATCTTTCCACAGGAAATGAAGCTGAGCAGGAGCAAGAGAATGAGCAAGAGGTGGAAGCAAAGGAGGAGGAGGAGGAGGCTGAGGAGAAAAAGGAGGAAGGGGAGGAGCAGGAGGGTCAGGAGGATGAGGCAAAGGAGGATGAGGACGAGAAAAAGGAGGAGGGAATGAAGGAGGAGGTGGTGAAGGAGGAAGAGGAGGAGGAGGGGGTGAAAGAGGGGGAGGAGGAGGAGGAGGAGGAGGAGGGGGTGAAAGAGGCGGAGGAGATGGAGGAGGAGGACGAGGTGGAGGAGGAGGAGGATGTAGGGGAGGAAGATGTGGAGGACGAGGAGGTGAAGGAGGAAGAGGAGAAGAGGAGGGAGGAGGCACATAAAGGGGAGGAGGAGGTGAAGCACGAGGAAGAGGTGGAGGAGGAGGAGGTAAAAGAGGAGGAGGTGAAGGAGGCGGGGGAGATTGTGCAGGAGGAGGAGGAGGCGGAGGAGGTGCTGAAGGAGAAGATGAAAGAGGAGGAGGAGGGGGTGAAGGAGGAAGAGGAGAAGAAGGAGGAGGACGTGAAGCAGGAGGAAGATGTGGAGGAGGAAGAGGTAAAGGAGGAGGGGGTGAAGGTGGAAGAGGAGGTGGAGGAGGTGAAGGAGGTAGAGGTGGAGGAGGAGGAGGTGCTGAAGGAGGACGAGGAGGTGAAGGAGGTGAAAGATGAGGAGGAGGAGGTAACAGAGGAGGTGAAGGAGGAGGTAAAGGAGGCAGAGGTGATGGAGAAGTTAAAGGAGGAGGAGGTGAAGGTGGAAGAGAAGGTGAAGAAGGAGGAGGTGAAGGTGAAGGAGGAGGAGATGAAGGAGGAGAATTTCAACGAGTGTGTGCCAGTGATGGTCATGTCAGACGAGGACGTTGACCTTCTGAATCAGCCGTTCCCCGTGTGCACCACACCCTCGGTGAGCCATGAGCATGACTGCTGCCTTCAGCGTCCCCTGGGACCAACCATCCTTAACTCTTGGTTTCCCTCCTTCCGATTTCTCTCAACCTGCAACTTTCCCATGGGACATTCTGGGCCACCTCCACTCAACACCTCCTTGAAAGCCCATGTATGCTGGGAGGGGCCAGGAAGGGACTGCCCTTCCCAAGGACACCCAACCAACTCACCCCATTCGATCTTCCTCCAGCTGCAAGGCTCGGGGATCCCCCAACAAGAGCCGGAACAGCAGAGGGAGCACGTCTTGAGGAGGAGGAAGGCGAGCGGGATGTCATCCCAGTCCTCTTTGGAGGAGAACGCCACAGTCCAAGAGTCCACGGGCCACATTGTGATCGAGATGGGCTTCCCAGTCACATCCACAAACTCAGGCTGGGGACTCAGGTCCTTGCTCTCATCGCTCCCCTTGACCAACTGGTTCCATGCACTCACCGACTTAAACCTGGAATAGGCTAATTCTTTTCTATTTTCCACCTCCCCACCACCCTCCTCGTCACCCAGGAGGAGGAGGGGGTGAAGGAGGAAGAGGAGGGGGAGGAGGTGAAGGAGGTAGAGGTGGTGGTGGAGGAGGTGCTGAAGGAGGAAGAGGAGGTGAAGGAGGTGAAAGATGAAAAGGAGGAGGTAAAAGAGGAGGTGATCTTTATCAATCGATGTATAGATTAGAATAGTAATAAAGTATTTTTAAAAGTACCAAAAATATTCTAATCTCTGGGAGGAATGAACACATGAAAACCTGCATGCTGTCCTAAAGGGTCACTTGATGACACACTTGAGGTTTGGATGTGGACAGAATTCTGAACATTTTGGTTTTCTTTTTGGGTCACACCCGGCGATGCTCGAGGGTTCCTCCTGGATCTGCACTGAGGATTTACTCCTGGCGGTGCTCAGGGGACCCGACTGGATGCTGGCAATCTAGCTGGGGTTGGCTGCGTGTAGGGCAAACGCCCTCCAGGCTGCACTAGTGCTCCAGCCCCAGAATCCTCAACATTTTTAGGGGTGCATATAAATGATCGTTCTAATGATTAGTAAAGTATAATATGAAACCTTACTTTAAAAGAGTTTTGTTCGATAGTCATTTTCAAAGGAAAATATGTGCTCTGCGGAGAGAGCTGAAATGGCTGGAGGAGATGCCTAGGATACAGGGGCCCACACACAATCCTTGCCTTACACGGTCACTCAAGCACTGGGGGGGAAGAAATTCGGAGTCCCACCACACCACCAGACTTTCTAGTACTACAACATCCAACTTTCAAAACGGTACCGGAGAAGTATCCGAGAGGTTAATCACTTTTCATGCATGTGTCCAATCCTGTTTGATCCTCAGCATCACATGGTCCCCTGAGCACTAGCTATAGTGACCCCAAGTGCAGTGCTGTGAATGGCTCTCAAGTTCCACCAGGCATGCCCCCAAAATAGGCGACGGGTTTGAATCCATTGTACTAAAGGCTGCCTATCAAGTCCCATGACACGCATGAAAAAGATGCTCAACACGAATCAGGAGTTCCAAGCAAATTGATCTCAAAGAGAGGTTTTAAACCCACCCGATGACGTTCATCAAAAAGACAGAATCTGGTGAGGATGTGGAGGATCGGAAATATTTATAGAAATGAACAACATTTTACAGTTCTTAAAGAAATATAGCAATTGATAGTATTAGTTGCCCAGAAGGTGATTGGGTTCGATTTCCAGGACAGCTTAGTCCCAAGAACAGCTCTCGAGCCCCCTGAGCACCTCCACAGTGGTGCTGAGGGTCCCGCAGCATTCAGTCATTCAATCTTTCCATCCCATCTGCTGAGAATTACTAGCAGTTGCCCTGGGGCCGTCTTAGCAGGCTTTGGAGGAACCCTGACCCAAAAGGAAAATGTCTGGTATTCTTGAAGTCAGCATAAAAGACAGACTCTTTCATCTGAACAAATATGAACGGCAGAGACTTAAGGACCAGTTGTAGATTGGTTTGAATTTCTATCTGTCACTCATTTTGGGGTATGAATAAATTGGTGCTAGGTTTCTCTAAGAACGAAGAAAAGGTTTTCTCTTCCACAAAATTGCTCCAACAAAGAGCAACGGAGTTCAATAGAAATGTAAATATAATAAATATATTTTAATTATTATACTAATAATATCAATCTTAAATTTTCATAGTATTAATATATTAAATTAAGCAATATGTTATAATCAATATAATGATATGTAATAATATTATATATCATATATGTTAAAATACATGTATATGAATTAAATAGAAATATAGTAATCAATGAAAAATAATAAATGAATAAATAATAACATAAAACAAAATGAATAGAGAAATAAAGAGAAATAGAAAAGTAATAAACCACAATTAATAAATGTAAATAAATGAAAATATATGAATAAAACAAAAAATATAAAATATGAAATAAAAAAAGAAAAATAATAAGAATAACAAATATCATCCAACCCCTGACCCGTATGGAAAATGTCTGGTATTCTTAAAGTCAGCATAAAAGACAGAATCTTTCATTTGAACGAATAGGATCGGCAGAGACTTTAGGACCAGTTCGAGATACGTTTGATCTTCTGTCACTCATTTTTGGTTAGGAATAAGTCCTAGGTTACTCGTCGAAAAACGAAGAGAAGATTTTTTTCTTCCACAACGTTGCTCCAACAAAGAGCAGCGGAGTTAAATAAAAATGCGAATATAATAAATATATCATACTAAATTTTACTATATTAATATATTACATTAAATATGTTATGATCAATATAATTACATAATAATATTCTATATTATATATTGAAATACATAGACTTGAGTTAAATATAAATATAGTAATCAATGAAAAATAATACATGAATTAATAATATAAAAAATAAAATGAATGAAGAAATAAAGAAAAATAAACCACAATTAATAAATAAATACAAATAATTAAAAATACATAAAGAAAATAAAATAAAATATAAAATAAAAAATAAAAATAAAAAATAATAAGAATAACCAATATAATCAAACCCCTTGTTGGTTTGATTTGTAGCTGTCCACTGGAATCCACACAAATGTCCTTCACGTGGCAAGAGGATAATCAGGTGATTTGGGGGCCTGGGCGTGGCTCGGCCACAGGAGCACCTGCTCTGGCCGCAGCATCCCAGGCTGCGGATCTGACCCCCAGCAGTGCCCCCACGTTCCTAGCCGGGCCTGGCACGGCTGCTATTTGGGGACCTCTAAAGGGAAACCATCTCTCTCCTCAATGAGCACCACGGCCAGAGCAGGAGCACCACATCGAGTGTCTGTGGGACCCCCACCCCCACAGCCACTGCAGCAACAGCAGAAGAGAGGGGCGTGTCACGCGGGGTCAGGGTACTGCAAGGCAATGCACGGTACTCGGCCACGACCAGGAATCCCCGATATGCGCACTGAATCCAGTGGAGCTCAGAGGGCTCGGCTCGCTGTGTGCTTCCATCTCGCGGGGCCTCTGCTCCCACTCGCCCCATCTCTGACACAGCGCAGGCTCACACTCCAAACTGACCCTGGGCCACTCCTGGCCAGCTGGCAGATGAGACAGCTCAGGCACACGCTGGCCTCCTTGGCCCTCAAGGAGCCAATTCCCCGACTTGGTCCCTTAGGAACCCCTGCACCTTCCACTCCACGCCAGCGCCCTCTCCAAGTGCTCAAAGATACAACAGTTTCTAAAAGGTTCCTGCCTTTTCCGGAGGAACCAGAATTCAGGCTCACACACGTTCAGCTCGAGTTGCTCTTCTCTTGTTTTGGAAACCAATGTGTGCTGTGAGCATGGAGAAACATATCTCGGGGTGGAGCTAGCAAAGCACACAGGAGAGCAGGAAAGGAGAGTCAAGTATGGACACATGGAACCACATGGACGAACCTTAGAAACCTTGTTGGCTCAGAGACACCAGAACACCCCCGCCACCCGCGCTGATCTACTTTGTTGCATCTGAGTGAAGAAGAATCTAAATTAGGGCCCGAGCCAGAGCACAGCTCACAGGGCATTTGTCTTACAAGGCGCTGACTGGAACCCGGTGTGGTCCCTGCCCCCTTACCACCCCCCCCCCCCCCCCCCCCCCCCGCCCCAGCACAGCTAGGAACGATTTCTGAGTGCAGATTCATGAGAGATCCCTGAGCACCGCCCAGAGCCATCCCTGAGCACCACCAGATTGCAGAGCCAGGAGCCATCCTTAGCAACACAGGGTGTGGCTCAAAAATACAAAAAGAATAGAATCACAATCACGACCATCCTGTTGTTTGTCGATTGCCTGGAGCAGGCCCCGGTAAAGTCTCCTTCATCCTAGCCCTGAGACTTTTTATTTTAAATGTGCCACATTCAAGGCTCTTTCAGAGTGAGGAGAATGAGACCCATCATTGTTATTGGTATTTGGCATATTAAGGACGCCACGGGGAGTTTGCCAGACTCTGCCCTGTGGCAGGTTACATTCGGTAGCCTGCCAGTTTGTCCAAAGTAGGAATGAGATAATCAGATGCTTCCGGGAGCTGGGTTTTATAGTCTCTGGGTCTTGGCCGTTGATGGGATTACCCGGAGTGAGGGGGCCAGTTGGTGGGTGTGACCCCTGCCTACTGGAATTTCGAGGATCTGGGTGGAGGATGCTCAGCCCCAATCCGAGCAGGCTTGGAGATCTCAGCCCCGGGACCCGTATGCCTTTGTTCTGCTGCCGGTACCTCATGCGTGTGGAGAGTGCTCTCAGCATGGTTGTGGAGGGTTCTGGAGTTCTTCCGCTGCTAGGGATCTGGTCTGGGCGGGAAGGGAAACTCAACCCGCCTCCCTCAAAGGGCCCTGGCGAGGACAGCCAGGTGCGGATAGCAGATTTCATCAAAATTAGTTTCTTGTTAGAAAGCCGCATGCACAGTTTGTGGGGATGTGAAATATGTCTCCCCTGAGTCCTGGGCATGCTCCTTGTCCATCGAGACTTTGTGGCTATGGCTCCAGAAGACTGCTTCGAGTGTTCAAATTTCAGCTTTCACCCTTCTAGAAAAAACAAGCCCAAACTCCTGCCTCCTGAAAGGAGAGTTTGTTAGGGCAACAATCCTGCTGGCAGGTGCTCTGAGTCAATTGACTTCCACTTGACCTCAAGTGATTTTGCAGTTGTAACCTCTGTCGGTTCATTTCTAAGAAACCAAGGACTTAGTCCATAAACTCGGCTGCTGTGGAACTAAAAAGAGTAGGTTTCTCCCTTCGTATTTTGGAGCATATGGCATTGCAATGGCCCCATCCTCTCCACCTCAAGATGGATTGATTATGGAAGGAGCGTGTGTTCCCTCAAAGAAAGCACCATGCTGTCTTGACTCAGTAGTTCTCAGCTGCAAACAATGTCTCCCCTACCAACGCCAGCTTGCAGATGAAAAGGAGAAAGAGTTAGTGTGATCCATTTCCAGAATCTCTTAGTGTTTCTCTGGCAAACCTACTCCTAGAAAATATTAGATTCCAGAGTCCTGGAGATAGCGCAAAGTTCTGGAGCACATATCCACACGCAGGAGCCTCAGTTGGATCCCTGGTACCAAATGGTCCACCGAGCACCCCCAGGAGTGCTGCTTACATACATAAATGGCCAAAATAGGAGGCTCAGAATCAGCATCTCTGGACTGGTCCTTGCTTTTTCTTGACACTCCAAGAAGATGTAAGGGGCAATTGGATGAATTCTACGCAAAAGAGCATGGTTAGGTTCGAATCAAAGAGAGTTTGGGGCAAAGGCTTCTGCTTCTCTCTCTGCCGTCCCTTTTCACTCTCTCTTTCTCCCTCTAGTCCAAACGCACCCGCTCCTGGTCGATCCTCAGATATTCGAGTTCTTCCACGATGGCCAGGAATTTTTCCTTTGCTTGTTTTCTTGGCCAGCATGTTCTCAGCTCAGGATTGCCGCTTCGGAGAGATGCTCCAATCCCCTGTAGAAAGAGATCTCCACTTCATCCTGACAATAGTAGTGGACATTTCACCATATTTTGTGGTATCAAATCCATTAAACTATTTGAGACCAAGGTCACAGTCTAGTTTGTATGCCTCTTTTCATGTTTCCCCTTTGGAACCCGAGGCACGTGAGAACAAGAACACGCCTTTGGGCTCCTTTTCCACCTCAAAGCTTCTTTGGAAGAGATTGTGAGACTGATTCGGTGCAAAAGCACTTGACATGCGGTCCGGTGTTTGGGGTGGCTTCTAGTTTGGTGTGACCTTAGCTTGTTTACCTGCCTGAGTGGAGCTCATGCTGTCAATTGTCAAAAGGGAACAATGAAACCTCGTTCTCAGACTATTGACTCTACGATCAATGAAGATCCTTGAAATGATGTTTCTGAAAACGATTTTTGTTTGCTTTTGGTATTTGCTCCACAGCTAACAATGCGTAACTCTTACTTCTGGCTCTTGGCTCAAGGATCACGCCTGGCGGAGCTTTTGGGACCATTTGTCGTGCCTGAAATTGAACCTGGGTTGGTTATTTCCCAGGCAAGTGCCTTCACCCCTGTACGATCTCTCTGGACCTAATCCGGAAAACACTTTTTTTTAAGTTGTAAAACTATTCACGATGCGACAATATGGAAATGAGTCATAGGATTTTCTTCATGATGTTTGGAATTTCTTATACTGAATCTCTCAGTGGCACACAGTTATAGAGTTGTTCATGACTGGATTTCAATCCTAGAATGCTCTAACACCTATCTCTTAGACAGTGTACACTTTTCTGCCACCTAGGCCTGAAAATATGTTTATATCTTTTATTGGCAGTGAAACGAGAAGAATACCTTGGGTCTGTACAAGCGTTCAATAGTGAAGGAAATCTCATGGTACAGAGAAAGCTGTTAAAACTTTGAAAATTATGTATTTTCGACTTTTTACTTGAATTCTACCCTCCACACCTCCTTTCTCCTTGAACTCACCCAGTCCTCAAACTCACATGCCTATCTATACGGTACCGTTATTACCTCCTTCCCAAATGATCTATCCTCTCAACTGCTCTGGCCTTCCGGTTAAATCTGTCTACTTCAATTCAATCCAAAAAGTGCCTTGTTTAACACCTATTCTGTCTCTTCTTTTCTTATTTCTTTTTTCCTAGTTTGGTAGTAACTCTGGTGCAAAGTGCTGTAATTTGGTTGATGGGAATAATTAACACTTACCATTGCTTATTATGTTATGCAATTTATATATACATATACATAATGATATACACATATACACCAAGACTCACAGGGAGACTTTTCTCGTGCTCACTCGAGCAAATCAATAAACAATCAGAGGAGAGTGCTACAGGGATACACACACACACACACACACACACACACAGAATACTTTAGGATGAGTCACCAATAGTCAACTACCATCCATCAGTATACAGTTACAAATTTTCTTCTTTAGGTGAGAACCTTTTGAGATGTTTACATGTTTCTTTGTTTTTTTCCAATTTAGCTTCCCGGATTTCTAAGCCACGGGCATAGTCATAGTCAAGTTGTGGGTGGGGCATAGAAGAGACGTTTAGTTGCTGGCCTTGAATCAAAGGTTTGATTCCTGACACTGCATATAGTTCCCTGATCACCGTCAAGAGCAATTCGTGAGGGGCTGGAGCAATAGCACAGCGGGTAGGGCATTTGCCTTGCACATGGTCAACCAGAGTTCGATTCCCAGCATCCCATATGGGACCCTGAGCACCACCGCCAGGGGTGATTCCTGAGAGCAGAACTAGGAGTAACCCCTGTGCATTGCCGGGTGTCACCCAAAAAGCAAAGAAGATAAAAAGAAAAAAAAAGAGAAAAACGAGTCAAAAGAGTAACTCATGAGCATAGAGCCAGGAGTAACCCCTGAGCACCATCAGATGTGGCTCCTTCCTACCCCCTAAATTCAAATAGCTACTTAATAATCTGAGGGGATGACTGATTTTGGGGGAAGTTCCGAGCCAGACTCCCCTCACCATCCTCATGACCACATGATTCCCATCAACACCTAGCCCTGTGCATGAACACTGAGCACTAATGTGACCAATGAATTGCAAGATGAACTTGGCCCCATGGCACCTGCTTTTCTAGACGTTTCTGCCAAACACACCCTTTAGCGGTTTCAGGAGCCCCATCTGATATCTCTGATATCTGTGCTACTAAATGGGATCTCGGTGGGGGAGTGTTCTCAAGCAACACCAACAGGGAACTTGAAAAAGATTTCTCAGCAAAATGGGGGAATGTGGCTCAGTGTTATTGCCCATACTTCCTAGAATGAAGGCCTAGGTTGGATCCCCAGAAGCAGACATACACACAGGCAGAGCCAGGACAAGGACGGAAAAAGCTACAATCCCTGCTTTACTCGCAGGAGCCCTGAACTTAGTCATGGTCCCCTCAGCACTATAGAGCGACCTTAAGCATCACAGAGAGAGGAGCCCAGGAGTACCACAGGGTATGGCCAAGAACGATGACAAAAAAAAAAAGACTTTTCATGAACTGCACTAGAAACCCTCTGTGTTCAAGGATCACTCTCCGGCACAGAACTGCTAAGTAAGTGATGATTGGAGGGATGACCAGGGTGGGAGATGCGTGCAGAAAGTAGACTAAGGACCCAACATGATGTCCTCTAGTAACTGCATTGGAAATCATAATGCCCAAAATGAGAGAGAGAGAGAGAGAGAGAGAGAAAAGAGAGAGAGAGAGAGAAGGATTGTACCTGCCATAGTGGGTGGGGGTGGAGGGTGGGACACTGGGAACAATGATGGTGGAAAATGTGCAATGACGGAGGGACGGGTGCTTGGATATAGTATGACTGAAATGCAATCATGCAAGTTTGTAACTGTATCTCACCGTGATCCGATATAACTTATGTAAAGAAAATAAAAAGAAAATCAGAACAAATTTTTTCAAAATTCGCAACAATAGATCTCAAATCCATCAAGAATTACATTATATTTACAAAAAATATCAAAAAAAGATCAATATTGGGAAAATTAAATCTTCCAATAAAAAAATCAACTCTGGACAAAACAGAACAATCGAAATTTGCTTTTTAATTAATAAATCTCTTACATTATATCAGTCACTAGCATCACTTGATCATTTGACTTCCCAAGAATCGAGCGGGCGCCAGTAACGTCTCCATCTGTCCCTGTCCCGTGCTAGTGTAGCCCAATGGCTTCTGTTGGCTCGAGGAACACGAAGAGCCTCAAACCGAAGAGCCTCATGCCTCAGACTTCTTCAACAAGATCATGAACGATCAGTTTGAGGCACCAGCAGAGTGATGATTATTATTTTAATTTGTTTCACTAGGAAAAAAGTCAAAATATACTCAGACCGGTGTAATGAACCTCTGTGTGGCCAAAATTCAGCATCCGTGGCGCAGTCCTGCCACTTGGTGAAAACAATGTTTAAGAATTGAATAATCAAGAGATTTCACATGCATTTGGATGAGCCAAGCCCTCTTGTGGGGTTCATAGGTTGCAAAACATCCCATCAGTTCTAGGTCCACTCACTTCAGTTCCTTCCAAAGTAGCGAATAAGCAGGGCCAAGTTGACCTAGAATCAAGGCTTCACCTGCCTCCCCACTCTCTCCTCAACACGTGTGAGGAGAGGAACCACCTCCAGTACCAGCTCCGGTCCAGTACTGAACTAGGGCCCAGAGGGAAGGGCCAGGACCTAGAAGAATGCACTTTCTCTCTCTCTCTCCGAGAACACGCCTTCCCCACTCTACCACAGGCATTCAGACGTGCCATGTTGGGAAAGAGGAGGGCTGGGGAGCCTGGGGTGGGGCTGGGGAGCTTCCCTCAGGTCCAGCTAGAGTGGGTGCGGCCTCCATGGGATGTCACTGTTCCCTGGCTGTGGGGGTGGAGGCCAGGGTTCCCGGGGGATATTAGATTTCTCTTAGGGTCCATTGGAGCTGGAGAGCTGCTGAGTGGCTACAACAGTTCTGAAGCCTACCCACAGGCACACAATGTACAGTCACCGATTTCCTGCCTCTTGCTGTATCCCAGGGTGGATACAGTCCTGTATTCTGGGATGTGCTTTGCTTAAGGTTCCCACCCAACTGTGCTCAGGTGCTTCTCCAGGCAGGGTGCTCAGGGGTTGCTTCTGGGATGCTCAGGGTACCAGGTGGTCTGGGGATCAAATCCAGGCCTTCAATAGGCAAAGCTTGTCCTCGCGTCCTTGGAACTATACTGGCCCCGTGTTTGTGAGAGAGCCCACCTAAGCCCACCTAGCTGGAATGACTACCAAGTTCTGCCGATGGGGGACCCATAGGGGAGAGAACGAAATCGCTGAATGAACAGACCCAGCCAAGGCAGCCAATCCCGAGCCACAAAGTCCCTGATTGCCCCGAGGCCCAGCGAACAGGGAATAGGTCGGTGGACAGTTAAGGTCCAGGGTCTAAAAGGGGCGCAGAGAGGTAGGGTCTGGTTCTCTCTCTGGGGAGAAGACCCTGGTCACTTGATCGATCAGCATCTGGACTCTCTGCTTGGCAAGAAATAAAGCTCTGTGCAACTTTCACATTTGTGTTTCACGCGTTCCTTCGATCACAGACCCTAGCACTTTGACCATCCACGGGGTTCTTCTCTTGAAAACCATCATGCAACGAGAACAACCCTTGCTGCCCACAGAGGGGCTGATATTTCAGATTCAGAAGCCTGAAAGGCTCCTATCAGTCAGTGTTCTGGCTCATGGCTTCACTCTTCAGCAGAGGTTCGAATGAAAATGTTAGACACCCATATGGAGAGGGCAGAAATGCAGTTCAGGGCTTAAGGTTAGGCATCTCTGATATGAATTCTGGGATTGAGAATGTGGTGGCCTGAACTCTGGCAAGGCGGGAAGGGTCAGGGCATGGAGTCGGGCACTTTCTCTCTGAGGACGCTCCTTTCCCACTCTTTGCCTTGCCATTCAGAGAGCCATGTTGGGGAAGGGGGAGTGCTGGGGCTCCTGGCGTGGGGATGGGGAGCTTCCCCCTAGGCCCAAGTGCTGCCTGAGCAGCAATGGGTGCAGCCTCCATTGTGATGTCCCTGTTCTCTGTACAGGGCTGTAGGCCATGGGAACAGGGGCCCCAGGGGGCTTTGGAATTCTAACTGGCCAATGGGGTTGCAGAACCTGGGCCACACCCATGAGCCCCCTCTATAAATGCGTGGCCTCAGCCTCTTGGGGCACCCTCTCTCAGTACTGCCGTCCTTGAGGACAAATCCTCATGGAGAAGCACAGGAAGGAGATGAGGCCCCGACCCCCACCCCCGGTGGTGTTCCATGCCAATGAAGACATGAAACTACAGATCGCCAGAGCCAGGGAAATGGTAAGAAAAAAGGGCTGGGACCTGGTTCCCAGGTCTAGCCCAAGGCCCTAGGATGTCCAATCAGTGGTCAGTGTGTGGCCACTGGCTGATGAACACCTGAGCCCTTACCAGCCCCACCCAAGTCTTGAGCCGGTCTCACCCAGCCGCTGCTGCCCTCCGGAAACTCCTGAGGACTCCGGCCTAGGAACCTCTGGGGCTTCCCTCCTGGGGACAAGCACCATCCTCCTGGGTTGAGTCCTGGGATCCTCCCATGCAGACGAGTGCAAGAGAACTTGTGTCAGTGGGATGGGAGCAAGCAGGCTCAGGCAGCTGTTGCTTTGCTTTTCTGCAGCTCAACAAGTTCGAGAAAGACAATGATCTAATCCCAGGAAAGAGAAAACAGGGGAAAAAAAACAACTGCAGAGACAGTGGCCAGAACACCGCCACTTCCCGACACTTCCAACTGCTGACTGGGGTGAGTCCTGTCCTGCAGGACATCCCAGGCACATAGCTGCTCAAGGGTCGCTATTGGGATGTTTAGGAATGTGGAAGGAGGGGGGCACCCACACAAACTCTGGTTCTGCGTCCCCACATGCTCGGGCTCTGCTTGGCCTGACATGGGGCGCACTGCCTCAGTCCTGGCCTCCAGTGTTTCACTTGAATGGGCAAGTTTGGCCTTTGGGATTGAGTTAGGATGAGGCGCGGGGCTGGGGCGCCCTAAGGAGCTTCCCTCAGCATGCTGGGCGGCCTCAGGAAACAAGGGTCCTTATTGCTTTTATCTGCCACAAGCCATGATCATTTAGCTGTAGCCCCCTTTGTGGATGCGAGCCGCTTCATCAGAAGTCTAGTTCTAGGTCTTACAATGGAGAAGGTTAGGTGGGTGGATGGGGCACTATTGGGTTCCACCCCATTCTCATAGGCCTGATTCAAGGGACTCATGCCCTCCCCCCCCTCCCAGAAAAAAAGGCCTTGCAACGGGACAGTGTAATCCTACAGGCAGGGGCATGTGTGGTACTGGCCTGGGGCCATCTTTGGAATGGCCCCTTTGTTCTCATGTGCAACATTCCAAGCCTCACCATGGAGCAGGGGCACCCTGCAGTCAAAGACATGTGGTGCTGCTCATGTGCCTCTTTGCAATGGCCCCTTTATTCTCTCTTGCACCATGCCAAGGGGACCTGCCACCCCTGGACACCTGGTCTCACTTTGACTCCCTTTGCCCTGGACTTGGTTGGCTCTGCCCTCTTTGCTCCCTTTAGATGAAGGACCGGGGTGAAGGGTGACCTTTCGGGCTGCAATGGAAAATACTGTCCAATGGGAAAAATGGCAGGGCAGGTGCCATGCCCTCTGCCAGATCTGCACGAGCCGCTGGCTGCATTCCCACTGTGGGGGTGTCTCTCTTGTTCCCCCCTCGGCACATACTTGCTGTTTTCTCTTCTGCTTGATTGACTGCGTTGTTTTGAAATTTTGTTTCCCTCTTCCCCCTCCATCAGGAAGCAGGGACCAGGAACGATGGCCCAGAGCCCTACTTGGATAATGGGATAGGGGTGGGCAGGAGGCATTCAGGGATGGGTCTGGGGAGGCTCTGCCTGACCAACCCACTTGGGTCTTCCAGAGTGGAGAAGCCAGAAAAGAACAGGTTGTAGAAGAAGTAGAACTTCTCGAACAAACCTTTGCGGAATTAAGCGTCCAGGTAGGCCCTACTCCAGCGGGGGTGCGGCTCCTGCCTGAAAGGGGGAGGTGTTTCTTGGGGCCATTACAAGGGAGATCCAAGGCAGTTCCCACTAGGGAAAGGGGGAAGGGTGATGCGAAGTTCCCTATGTCAATTAAGGCCAGGCCTGGAAATCAGAGTCAAGGCTGATGTAAGTAACACAATGGAGTCAAAAAGATCGGGGGAGGGGTGGGACACGTGCCCCGGCGGGGGGGGGGGGGGGCACAAAGCAGGGTTTAAGCCCTGGATTGAAGTGTAAACTTCACCATACACCACCAAGATTCAGGAGCTTAAAGCCAGGGAGGAAGGTTCCTGGGAGGTGGGAGGCAGGCACGGAGGCAAGGGCCTGAGTGGTGGTCCTGGTGGTGTGTATGAGTGGGAGTGTCATCACTTAGGTCCTGAGAGTAAGACCATGAGGACCTATGCGGGGAACAGACCGTGCCATATATTGTTTTTTTGGCCAAGGGAGTCTGAGTGTGACAGTCACCTGTGCTTAACAGTCAGGCTGCCCCTGCTGCCCATCCTTACTTCCAGCTTTATACCCGCAGGTGCGAAAGAAGAACCAGGAAGTCAGGAGTCAGCTGCTTCTGGAAGACTCCTATGTCCGATTGATGCAGCAGTGCGCAGACAAGTTTCATTACCAACGGGCCAAATTCCAACAGGTAGCCGTCGAAAGGGAGCACCAGCTCGTGAAACAATTGGAAGAAGAGCAAATCAAACATGCCTGCGAGGTCGAAAGACTTCAAGTGAGAGCGGGGCCCTGTATCGTTGGGCAGGAAGACCTGAAGCGGACTTCCTTGCTCACTCACTCACGACCTTCTTCCCTCCCCTTTAGAAACTTTTAAAAAAGAGCAACGAAGACAATCTCCACCTCCGAGCTCAGCTCAAAGTGTTGACCACCCTCGCAAAGAGTAAGTGACAGGGACTCCAGGAGGGAGAATCTAGCTTGGGGTGAGGTGTGGGTGGGGGCGTGTGAAGGGAAGGCTGTAGAGGGAGGCAGAAGCCAGCCAGATCTGCCCTAGGGGGCCCCCATGGCTTGGGTTGTCTGTGACCCTGGGGATCTTTCCACAGGAAATGAAGCTGAGCAGGAGCAAGAGAATGAGCAAGAGGTGGAAGCAAAGGAGGAGGAGGAGGAGGCTGAGGAGAAAAAGGAGGAAGGGGAGGAGCAGGAGGGTCAGGAGGATGAGGCAAAGGAGGATGAGGACGAGAAAAAGGAGGAGGGAATGAAGGAGGAGGTGGTGAAGGAGGAAGAGGAGGAGGAGGGGGTGAAAGAGGGGGAGGAGGAGGAGGAGGAGGAGGAGGGGGTGAAAGAGGCGGAGGAGATGGAGGAGGAGGACGAGGTGGAGGAGGAGGAGGATGTAGGGGAGGAAGATGTGGAGGACGAGGAGGTGAAGGAGGAAGAGGAGAAGAGGAGGGAGGAGGCACATAAAGGGGAGGAGGAGGTGAAGCACGAGGAAGAGGTGGAGGAGGAGGAGGTAAAAGAGGAGGAGGTGAAGGAGGCGGGGGAGATTGTGCAGGAGGAGGAGGAGGCGGAGGAGGTGCTGAAGGAGAAGATGAAAGAGGAGGAGGAGGGGGTGAAGGAGGAAGAGGAGAAGAAGGAGGAGGACGTGAAGCAGGAGGAAGATGTGGAGGAGGAAGAGGTAAAGGAGGAGGGGGTGAAGGTGGAAGAGGAGGTGGAGGAGGTGAAGGAGGTAGAGGTGGAGGAGGAGGAGGTGCTGAAGGAGGACGAGGAGGTGAAGGAGGTGAAAGATGAGGAGGAGGAGGTAACAGAGGAGGTGAAGGAGGAGGTAAAGGAGGCAGAGGTGATGGAGAAGTTAAAGGAGGAGGAGGTGAAGGTGGAAGAGAAGGTGAAGAAGGAGGAGGTGAAGGTGAAGGAGGAGGAGATGAAGGAGGAGAATTTCAACGAGTGTGTGCCAGTGATGGTCATGTCAGACGAGGACGTTGACCTTCTGAATCAGCCGTTCCCCGTGTGCACCACACCCTCGGTGAGCCATGAGCATGACTGCTGCCTTCAGCGTCCCCTGGGACCAACCATCCTTAACTCTTGGTTTCCCTCCTTCCGATTTCTCTCAACCTGCAACTTTCCCATGGGACATTCTGGGCCACCTCCACTCAACACCTCCTTGAAAGCCCATGTATGCTGGGAGGGGCCAGGAAGGGACTGCCCTTCCCAAGGACACCCAACCAACTCACCCCATTCGATCTTCCTCCAGCTGCAAGGCTCGGGGATCCCCCAACAAGAGCCGGAACAGCAGAGGGAGCACGTCTTGAGGAGGAGGAAGGCGAGCGGGATGTCATCCCAGTCCTCTTTGGAGGAGAACGCCACAGTCCAAGAGTCCACGGGCCACATTGTGATCGAGATGGGCTTCCCAGTCACATCCACAAACTCAGGCTGGGGACTCAGGTCCTTGCTCTCATCGCTCCCCTTGACCAACTGGTTCCATGCACTCACCGACTTAAACCTGGAATAGGCTAATTCTTTTCTATTTTCCACCTCCCCACCACCCTCCTCGTCACCCAGGAGGAGGAGGGGGTGAAGGAGGAAGAGGAGGGGGAGGAGGTGAAGGAGGTAGAGGTGGTGGTGGAGGAGGTGCTGAAGGAGGAAGAGGAGGTGAAGGAGGTGAAAGATGAAAAGGAGGAGGTAAAAGAGGAGGTGATCTTTATCAATCGATGTATAGATTAGAATAGTAATAAAGTATTTTTAAAAGTACCAAAAATATTCTAATCTCTGGGAGGAATGAACACATGAAAACCTGCATGCTGTCCTAAAGGGTCACTTGATGACACACTTGAGGTTTGGATGTGGACAGAATTCTGAACATTTTGGTTTTCTTTTTGGGTCACACCCGGCGATGCTCGAGGGTTCCTCCTGGATCTGCACTGAGGATTTACTCCTGGCGGTGCTCAGGGGACCCGACTGGATGCTGGCAATCTAGCTGGGGTTGGCTGCGTGTAGGGCAAACGCCCTCCAGGCTGCACTAGTGCTCCAGCCCCAGAATCCTCAACATTTTTAGGGGTGCATATAAATGATCGTTCTAATGATTAGTAAAGTATAATATGAAACCTTACTTTAAAAGAGTTTTGTTCGATAGTCATTTTCAAAGGAAAATATGTGCTCTGCGGAGAGAGCTGAAATGGCTGGAGGAGATGCCTAGGATACAGGGGCCCACACACAATCCTTGCCTTACACGGTCACTCAAGCACTGGGGGGGAAGAAATTCGGAGTCCCACCACACCACCAGACTTTCTAGTACTACAACATCCAACTTTCAAAACGGTACCGGAGAAGTATCCGAGAGGTTAATCACTTTTCATGCATGTGTCCAATCCTGTTTGATCCTCAGCATCACATGGTCCCCTGAGCACTAGCTATAGTGACCCCAAGTGCAGTGCTGTGAATGGCTCTCAAGTTCCACCAGGCATGCCCCCAAAATAGGCGACGGGTTTGAATCCATTGTACTAAAGGCTGCCTATCAAGTCCCATGACACGCATGAAAAAGATGCTCAACACGAATCAGGAGTTCCAAGCAAATTGATCTCAAAGAGAGGTTTTAAACCCACCCGATGACGTTCATCAAAAAGACAGAATCTGGTGAGGATGTGGAGGATCGGAAATATTTATAGAAATGAACAACATTTTACAGTTCTTAAAGAAATATAGCAATTGATAGTATTAGTTGCCCAGAAGGTGATTGGGTTCGATTTCCAGGACAGCTTAGTCCCAAGAACAGCTCTCGAGCCCCCTGAGCACCTCCACAGTGGTGCTGAGGGTCCCGCAGCATTCAGTCATTCAATCTTTCCATCCCATCTGCTGAGAATTACTAGCAGTTGCCCTGGGGCCGTCTTAGCAGGCTTTGGAGGAACCCTGACCCAAAAGGAAAATGTCTGGTATTCTTGAAGTCAGCATAAAAGACAGACTCTTTCATCTGAACAAATATGAACGGCAGAGACTTAAGGACCAGTTGTAGATTGGTTTGAATTTCTATCTGTCACTCATTTTGGGGTATGAATAAATTGGTGCTAGGTTTCTCTAAGAACGAAGAAAAGGTTTTCTCTTCCACAAAATTGCTCCAACAAAGAGCAACGGAGTTCAATAGAAATGTAAATATAATAAATATATTTTAATTATTATACTAATAATATCAATCTTAAATTTTCATAGTATTAATATATTAAATTAAGCAATATGTTATAATCAATATAATGATATGTAATAATATTATATATCATATATGTTAAAATACATGTATATGAATTAAATAGAAATATAGTAATCAATGAAAAATAATAAATGAATAAATAATAACATAAAACAAAATGAATAGAGAAATAAAGAGAAATAGAAAAGTAATAAACCACAATTAATAAATGTAAATAAATGAAAATATATGAATAAAACAAAAAATATAAAATATGAAATAAAAAAAGAAAAATAATAAGAATAACAAATATCATCCAACCCCTGACCCGTATGGAAAATGTCTGGTATTCTTAAAGTCAGCATAAAAGACAGAATCTTTCATTTGAACGAATAGGATCGGCAGAGACTTTAGGACCAGTTCGAGATACGTTTGATCTTCTGTCACTCATTTTTGGTTAGGAATAAGTCCTAGGTTACTCGTCGAAAAACGAAGAGAAGATTTTTTTCTTCCACAACGTTGCTCCAACAAAGAGCAGCGGAGTTAAATAAAAATGCGAATATAATAAATATATCATATTAAATTTTACTATATTAATATATTACATTAAATATGTTATGATCAATATAATTACATAATAATATTCTATATTATATATTGAAATACATAGACTTGAGTTAAATATAAATATAGTAATCAATGAAAAATAATACATGAATTAATAATATAAAAAATAAAATGAATGAAGAAATAAAGAAAAATAAACCACAATTAATAAATAAATACAAATAATTAAAAATACATAAAGAAAATAAAATAAAATATAAAATAAAAAATAAAAATAAAAAATAATAAGAATAACCAATATAATCAAACCCCTTGTTGGTTTGATTTGTAGCTGTCCACTGGAATCCACACAAATGTCCTTCACGTGGCAAGAGGATAATCAGGTGATTTGGGGGCCTGGGCGTGGCTCGGCCACAGGAGCACCTGCTCTGGCCGCAGCATCCCAGGCTGCGGATCTGACCCCCAGCAGTGCCCCCACGTTCCTAGCCGGGCCTGGCACGGCTGCTATTTGGGGACCTCTAAAGGGAAACCATCTCTCTCCTCAATGAGCACCACGGCCAGAGCAGGAGCACCACATCGAGTGTCTGTGGGACCCCCACCCCCACAGCCACTGCAGCAACAGCAGAAGAGAGGGGCGTGTCACGCGGGGTCAGGGTACTGCAAGGCAATGCACGGTACTCGGCCACGACCAGGAATCCCCGATATGCGCACTGAATCCAGTGGAGCTCAGAGGGCTCGGCTCGCTGTGTGCTTCCATCTCGCGGGGCCTCTGCTCCCACTCGCCCCATCTCTGACACAGCGCAGGCTCACACTCCAAACTGACCCTGGGCCACTCCTGGCCAGCTGGCAGATGAGACAGCTCAGGCACACGCTGGCCTCCTTGGCCCTCAAGGAGCCAATTCCCCGACTTGGTCCCTTAGGAACCCCTGCACCTTCCACTCCACGCCAGCGCCCTCTCCAAGTGCTCAAAGATACAACAGTTTCTAAAAGGTTCCTGCCTTTTCCGGAGGAACCAGAATTCAGGCTCACACACGTTCAGCTCGAGTTGCTCTTCTCTTGTTTTGGAAACCAATGTGTGCTGTGAGCATGGAGAAACATATCTCGGGGTGGAGCTAGCAAAGCACACAGGAGAGCAGGAAAGGAGAGTCAAGTATGGACACATGGAACCACATGGACGAACCTTAGAAACCTTGTTGGCTCAGAGACACCAGAACACCCCCGCCACCCGCGCTGATCTACTTTGTTGCATCTGAGTGAAGAAGAATCTAAATTAGGGCCCGAGCCAGAGCACAGCTCACAGGGCATTTGTCTTACAAGGCGCTGACTGGAACCCGGTGTGGTCCCTGCCCCTTTACCCCCCCCCCCCCCCCCCCCCCCGCCCCAGCACAGCTAGGAACGATTTCTGAGTGCAGATTCATGAGAGATCCCTGAGCACCACCCAGAGCCATCCCTGAGCACCACCAGATTGCAGAGCCAGGAGCCATCCTTAGCAACACAGGGTGTGGCTCAAAAATACAAAAAGAATAGAATCACAATCACGACCATCCTGTTGTTTGTCGATTGCCTGGAGCAGGCCCCGGTAAAGTCTCCTTCATCCTAGCCCTGAGACTTTTTATTTTAAATGTGCCACATTCAAGGCTCTTTCAGAGTGAGGAGAATGAGACCCATCATTGTTATTGGTATTTGGCATATTAAGGACGCCACGGGGAGTTTGCCAGACTCTGCCCTGTGGCAGGTTACATTTGGTAGCCTGCCAGTTTGTCCAAAGTAGGAATGAGATAATCAGATGCTTCCGGGAGCTGGGTTTTATAGTCTCTGGGTCTTGGCCGTTGATGGGATTACCCGGAGTGAGGGGGCCAGTTGGTGGGTGTGACCCCTGCCTACTGGAATTTCGAGGATCTGGGTGGAGGATGCTCAGCCCCAATCCAAGCAGGCTTGGAGATCTCAGCCCCGGGACCCGTATGCCTTTGTTCTGCTGCCGGTACCTCATGCGTGTGGAGAGTGCTCTCAGCATGGTTGTGGAGGGTTCTGGAGTTCTTCCGCTGCTAGGGATCTGGTCTGGGCGGGAAGGGAAACTCAACCCGCCTCCCTCAAAGGGCCCTGGCGAGGACAGCCAGGTGCGGATAGCAGATTTCATCAAAATTAGTTTCTTGTTAGAAAGCCGCATGCACAGTTTGTGGGGATGTGAAATATGTCTCCCCTGAGTCCTGGGCATGCTCCTTGTCCATCGAGACTTTGTGGCTATGGCTCCAGAAGACTGCTTCGAGTGTTCAAATTTCAGCTTTCACCCTTCTAGAAAAAACAAGCCCAAACTCCTGCCTCCTGAAAGGAGAGTTTGTTAGGGCAACAATCCTGCTGGCAGGTGCTCTGAGTCAATTGACTTCCACTTGACCTCAAGTGATTTTGCAGTTGTAACCTCTGTCGGTTCATTTCTAAGAAACCAAGGACTTAGTCCATAAACTCGGCTGCTGTGGAACTAAAAAGAGTAGGTTTCTCCCTTCGTATTTTGGAGCATATGGCATTGCAATGGCCCCATCCTCTCCACCTCAAGATGGATTGATTATGGAAGGAGCGTGTGTTCCCTCAAAGAAAGCACCATGCTGTCTTGACTCAGTAGTTCTCAGCTGCAAACAATGTCTCCCCTACCAACGCCAGCTTGCAGATGAAAAGGAGAAAGAGTTAGTGTGATCCATTTCCAGAATCTCTTAGTGTTTCTCTGGCAAACCTACTCCTAGAAAATATTAGATTCCAGAGTCCTGGAGATAGCGCAAAGTTCTGGAGCACATATCCACACGCAGGAGCCTCAGTTGGATCCCTGGTACCAAATGGTCCACCGAGCACCCCCAGGAGTGCTGCTTACATACATAAATGGCCAAAATAGGAGGCTCAGAATCAGCATCTCTGGACTGGTCCTTGCTTTTTCTTGACACTCCAAGAAGATGTAAGGGGCAATTGGATGAATTCTACGCAAAAGAGCATGGTTAGGTTCGAATCAAAGAGAGTTTGGGGCAAAGGCTTCTGCTTCTCTCTCTGCCGTCCCTTTTCACTCTCTCTTTCTCCCTCTAGTCCAAACGCACCCGCTCCTGGTCGATCCTCAGATATTCGAGTTCTTCCACGATGGCCAGGAATTTTTCCTTTGCTTGTTTTCTTGGCCAGCATGTTCTCAGCTCAGGATTGCCGCTTCGGAGAGATGCTCCAATCCCCTGTAGAAAGAGATCTCCACTTCATCCTGACAATAGTAGTGGACATTTCACCATATTTTGTGGTATCAAATCCATTAAACTATTTGAGACCAAGGTCACAGTCTAGTTTGTATGCCTCTTTTCATGTTTCCCCTTTGGAACCCGAGGCACGTGAGAACAAGAACACGCCTTTGGGCTCCTTTTCCACCTCAAAGCTTCTTTGGAAGAGATTGTGAGACTGATTCGGTGCAAAAGCACTTGACATGCGGTCCGGTGTTTGGGGTGGCTTCTAGTTTGGTGTGACCTTAGCTTGTTTACCTGCCTGAGTGGAGCTCATGCTGTCAATTGTCAAAAGGGAACAATGAAACCTCGTTCTCAGACTATTGACTCTACGATCAATGAAGATCCTTGAAATGATGTTTCTGAAAACGATTTTTGTTTGCTTTTGGTATTTGCTCCACAGCTAACAATGCGTAACTCTTACTTCTGGCTCTTGGCTCAAGGATCACGCCTGGCGGAGCTTTTGGGACCATTTGTCGTGCCTGAAATTGAACCTGGGTTGGTTATTTCCCAGGCAAGTGCCTTCACCCCTGTACGATCTCTCTGGACCTAATCCGGAAAACACTTTTTTTTAAGTTGTAAAACTATTCACGATGCGACAATATGGAAATGAGTCATAGGATTTTCTTCATGATGTTTGGAATTTCTTATACTGAATCTCTCAGTGGCACACAGTTATAGAGTTGTTCATGACTGGATTTCAATCCTAGAATGCTCTAACACCTATCTCTTAGACAGTGTACACTTTTCTGCCACCTAGGCCTGAAAATATGTTTATATCTTTTATTGGCAGTGAAACGAGAAGAATACCTTGGGTCTGTACAAGCGTTCAATAGTGAAGGAAATCTCATGGTACAGAGAAAGCTGTTAAAACTTTGAAAATTATGTATTTTCGACTTTTTACTTGAATTCTACCCTCCACACCTCCTTTCTCCTTGAACTCACCCAGTCCTCAAACTCACATGCCTATCTATACGGTACCGTTATTACCTCCTTCCCAAATGATCTATCCTCTCAACTGCTCTGGCCTTCCGGTTAAATCTGTCTACTTCAATTCAATCCAAAAAGTGCCTTGTTTAACACCTATTCTGTCTCTTCTTTTCTTATTTCTTTTTTCCTAGTTTGGTAGTAACTCTGGTGCAAAGTGCTGTAATTTGGTTGATGGGAATAATTAACACTTACCATTGCTTATTATGTTATGCAATTTATATATACATATACATAATGATATACACATATACACCAAGACTCACAGGGAGACTTTTCTCGTGCTCACTCGAGCAAATCAATAAACAATCAGAGGAGAGTGCTACAGGGATACACACACACACACACACACACACACACAGAATACTTTAGGATGAGTCACCAATAGTCAACTACCATCCATCAGTATACAGTTACAAATTTTCTTCTTTAGGTGAGAACCTTTTGAGATGTTTACATGTTTCTTTGTTTTTTTCCAATTTAGCTTCCCGGATTTCTAAGCCACGGGCATAGTCATAGTCAAGTTGTGGGTGGGGCATAGAAGAGACGTTTAGTTGCTGGCCTTGAATCAAAGGTTTGATTCCTGACACTGCATATAGTTCCCTGATCACCGTCAAGAGCAATTCGTGAGGGGCTGGAGCAATAGCACAGCGGGTAGGGCATTTGCCTTGCACATGGTCAACCAGAGTTCGATTCCCAGCATCCCATATGGGACCCTGAGCACCACCGCCAGGGGTGATTCCTGAGAGCAGAACTAGGAGTAACCCCTGTGCATTGCCGGGTGTCACCCAAAAAGCAAAGAAGATAAAAAGAAAAAAAAAGAGAAAAACGAGTCAAAAGAGTAACTCATGAGCATAGAGCCAGGAGTAACCCCTGAGCACCATCAGATGTGGCTCCTTCCTACCCCCTAAATTCAAATAGCTACTTAATAATCTGAGGGGATGACTGATTTTGGGGGAAGTTCCGAGCCAGACTCCCCTCACCATCCTCATGACCACATGATTCCCATCAACACCTAGCCCTGTGCATGAACACTGAGCACTAATGTGACCAATGAATTGCAAGATGAACTTGGCCCCATGGCACCTGCTTTTCTAGACGTTTCTGCCAAACACACCCTTTAGCGGTTTCAGGAGCCCCATCTGATATCTCTGATATCTGTGCTACTAAATGGGATCTCGGTGGGGGAGTGTTCTCAAGCAACACCAACAGGGAACTTGAAAAAGATTTCTCAGCAAAATGGGGGAATGTGGCTCAGTGTTATTGCCCATACTTCCTAGAATGAAGGCCTAGGTTGGATCCCCAGAAGCAGACATACACACAGGCAGAGCCAGGACAAGGACGGAAAAAGCTACAATCCCTGCTTTACTCGCAGGAGCCCTGAACTTAGTCATGGTCCCCTCAGCACTATAGAGCGACCTTAAGCATCACAGAGAGAGGAGCCCAGGAGTACCACAGGGTATGGCCAAGAACGATGACAAAAAAAAAAAGACTTTTCATGAACTGCACTAGAAACCCTCTGTGTTCAAGGATCACTCTCCGGCACAGAACTGCTAAGTAAGTGATGATTGGAGGGATGACCAGGGTGGGAGATGCGTGCAGAAAGTAGACTAAGGACCCAACATGATGTCCTCTAGTAACTGCATTGGAAATCATAATGCCCAAAATGAGAGAGAGAGAGAGAGAGAGAGAAAAAGAGAGAGAGAGAGAGAAGGATTGTACCTGCCATAGTGGGTGGGGGTGGAGGGTGGGACACTGGGAACAATGATGGTGGAAAATGTGCAATGACGGAGGGACGGGTGCTTGGATATAGTATGACTGAAATGCAATCATGCAAGTTTGTAACTGTATCTCACCGTGATCCGATATAACTTATGTAAAGAAAATAAAAAGAAAATCAGAACAAATTTTTTCAAAATTCGCAACAATAGATCTCAAATCCATCAAGAATTACATTATATTTACAAAAAATATCAAAAAAAGATCAATATTGGGAAAATTAAATCTTCCAATAAAAAAATCAACTCTGGACAAAACAGAACAATCGAAATTTGCTTTTTAATTAATAAATCTCTTACATTATATCAGTCACTAGCATCACTTGATCATTTGACTTCCCAAGAATCGAGCGGGCGCCAGTAACGTCTCCATCTGTCCCTGTCCCGTGCTAGTGTAGCCCAATGGCTTCTGTTGGCTCGAGGAACACGAAGAGCCTCAAACCGAAGAGCCTCATGCCTCAGACTTCTTCAACAAGATCATGAACGATCAGTTTGAGGCACCAGCAGAGTGATGATTATTATTTTAATTTGTTTCACTAGGAAAAAAGTCAAAATATACTCAGACCGGTGTAATGAACCTCTGTGTGGCCAAAATTCAGCATCCGTGGCGCAGTCCTGCCACTTGGTGAAAACAATGTTTAAGAATTGAATAATCAAGAGATTTCACATGCATTTGGATGAGCCAAGCCCTCTTGTGGGGTTCATAGGTTGCAAAACATCCCATCAGTTCTAGGTCCACTCACTTCAGTTCCTTCCAAAGTAGCGAATAAGCAGGGCCAAGTTGACCTAGAATCAAGGCTTCACCTGCCTCCCCACTCTCTCCTCAACACGTGTGAGGAGAGGAACCACCTCCAGTACCAGCTCCGGTCCAGTACTGAACTAGGGCCCAGAGGGAAGGGCCAGGACCTAGAAGAATGCACTTTCTCTCTCTCTCTCCGAGAACACGCCTTCCCCACTCTACCACAGGCATTCAGACGTGCCATGTTGGGAAAGAGGAGGGCTGGGGAGCCTGGGGTGGGGCTGGGGAGCTTCCCTCAGGTCCAGCTAGAGTGGGTGCGGCCTCCATGGGATGTCACTGTTCCCTGGCTGTGGGGGTGGAGGCCAGGGTTCCCGGGGGATATTAGATTTCTCTTAGGGTCCATTGGAGCTGGAGAGCTGCTGAGTGGCTACAACAGTTCTGAAGCCTACCCACAGGCACACAATGTACAGTCACCGATTTCCTGCCTCTTGCTGTATCCCAGGGTGGATACAGTCCTGTATTCTGGGATGTGCTTTGCTTAAGGTTCCCACCCAACTGTGCTCAGGTGCTTCTCCAGGCAGGGTGCTCAGGGGTTGCTTCTGGGATGCTCAGGGTACCAGGTGGTCTGGGGATCAAATCCAGGCCTTCAATAGGCAAAGCTTGTCCTCGCGTCCTTGGAACTATACTGGCCCCGTGTTTGTGAGAGAGCCCACCTAAGCCCACCTAGCTGGAATGACTACCAAGTTCTGCCGATGGGGGACCCATAGGGGAGAGAACGAAATCGCTGAATGAACAGACCCAGCCAAGGCAGCCAATCCCGAGCCACAAAGTCCCTGATTGCCCCGAGGCCCAGCGAACAGGGAATAGGTCGGTGGACAGTTAAGGTCCAGGGTCTAAAAGGGGCGCAGAGAGGTAGGGTCTGGTTCTCTCTCTGGGGAGAAGACCCTGGTCACTTGATCGATCAGCATCTGGACTCTCTGCTTGGCAAGAAATAAAGCTCTGTGCAACTTTCACATTTGTGTTTCACGCGTTCCTTCGATCACAGACCCTAGCACTTTGACCATCCACGGGGTTCTTCTCTTGAAAACCATCATGCAACGAGAACAACCCTTGCTGCCCACAGAGGGGCTGATATTTCAGATTCAGAAGCCTGAAAGGCTCCTATCAGTCAGTGTTCTGGCTCATGGCTTCACTCTTCAGCAGAGGTTCGAATGAAAATGTTAGACACCCATATGGAGAGGGCAGAAATGCAGTTCAGGGCTTAAGGTTAGGCATCTCTGATATGAATTCTGGGATTGAGAATGTGGTGGCCTGAACTCTGGCAAGGCGGGAAGGGTCAGGGCATGGAGTCGGGCACTTTCTCTCTGAGGACGCTCCTTTCCCACTCTTTGCCTTGCCATTCAGAGAGCCATGTTGGGGAAGGGGGAGTGCTGGGGCTCCTGGCGTGGGGATGGGGAGCTTCCCCCTAGGCCCAAGTGCTGCCTGAGCAGCAATGGGTGCAGCCTCCATTGTGATGTCCCTGTTCTCTGTACAGGGCTGTAGGCCATGGGAACAGGGGCCCCAGGGGGCTTTGGAATTCTAACTGGCCAATGGGGTTGCAGAACCTGGGCCACACCCATGAGCCCCCTCTATAAATGCGTGGCCTCAGCCTCTTGGGGCACCCTCTCTCAGTACTGCCGTCCTTGAGGACAAATCCTCATGGAGAAGCACAGGAAGGAGATGAGGCCCCGACCCCCACCCCCGGTGGTGTTCCATGCCAATGAAGACATGAAACTACAGATCGCCAGAGCCAGGGAAATGGTAAGAAAAAAGGGCTGGGACCTGGTTCCCAGGTCTAGCCCAAGGCCCTAGGATGTCCAATCAGTGGTCAGTGTGTGGCCACTGGCTGATGAACACCTGAGCCCTTACCAGCCCCACCCAAGTCTTGAGCCGGTCTCACCCAGCCGCTGCTGCCCTCCGGAAACTCCTGAGGACTCCGGCCTAGGAACCTCTGGGGCTTCCCTCCTGGGGACAAGCACCATCCTCCTGGGTTGAGTCCTGGGA
Source organism: Sorex fumeus (assembly GCF_029834395.1). NCBI lineage: Eukaryota > Metazoa > Chordata > Mammalia > Eulipotyphla > Soricidae > Sorex > Sorex fumeus. The sequence continues at coordinate 29,521,562 of NW_026606067.1, forward strand.
TCCTCCCATGCAGACGAGTGCAAGAGAACTTGTGTCAGTGGGATGGGAGCAAGCAGGCTCAGGCAGCTGTTGCTTTGCTTTTCTGCAGCTCAACAAGTTCGAGAAAGACAATGATCTAATCCCAGGAAAGAGAAAACAGGGGAAAAAAAACAACTGCAGAGACAGTGGCCAGAACACCGCCACTTCCCGACACTTCCAACTGCTGACTGGGGTGAGTCCTGTCCTGCAGGACATCCCAGGCACATAGCTGCTCAAGGGTCGCTATTGGGATGTTTAGGAATGTGGAAGGAGGGGGGCACCCACACAAACTCTGGTTCTGCGTCCCCACATGCTCGGGCTCTGCTTGGCCTGACATGGGGCGCACTGCCTCAGTCCTGGCCTCCAGTGTTTCACTTGAATGGGCAAGTTTGGCCTTTGGGATTGAGTTAGGATGAGGCGCGGGGCTGGGGCGCCCTAAGGAGCTTCCCTCAGCATGCTGGGCGGCCTCAGGAAACAAGGGTCCTTATTGCTTTTATCTGCCACAAGCCATGATCATTTAGCTGTAGCCCCCTTTGTGGATGCGAGCCGCTTCATCAGAAGTCTAGTTCTAGGTCTTACAATGGAGAAGGTTAGGTGGGTGGATGGGGCACTATTGGGTTCCACCCCATTCTCATAGGCCTGATTCAAGGGACTCATGCCCTCCCCCCCCTCCCAGAAAAAAAGGCCTTGCAACGGGACAGTGTAATCCTACAGGCAGGGGCATGTGTGGTACTGGCCTGGGGCCATCTTTGGAATGGCCCCTTTGTTCTCATGTGCAACATTCCAAGCCTCACCATGGAGCAGGGGCACCCTGCAGTCAAAGACATGTGGTGCTGCTCATGTGCCTCTTTGCAATGGCCCCTTTATTCTCTCTTGCACCATGCCAAGGGGACCTGCCACCCCTGGACACCTGGTCTCACTTTGACTCCCTTTGCCCTGGACTTGGTTGGCTCTGCCCTCTTTGCTCCCTTTAGATGAAGGACCGGGGTGAAGGGTGACCTTTCGGGCTGCAATGGAAAATACTGTCCAATGGGAAAAATGGCAGGGCAGGTGCCATGCCCTCTGCCAGATCTGCACGAGCCGCTGGCTGCATTCCCACTGTGGGGGTGTCTCTCTTGTTCCCCCCTCGGCACATACTTGCTGTTTTCTCTTCTGCTTGATTGACTGCGTTGTTTTGAAATTTTGTTTCCCTCTTCCCCCTCCATCAGGAAGCAGGGACCAGGAACGATGGCCCAGAGCCCTACTTGGATAATGGGATAGGGGTGGGCAGGAGGCATTCAGGGATGGGTCTGGGGAGGCTCTGCCTGACCAACCCACTTGGGTCTTCCAGAGTGGAGAAGCCAGAAAAGAACAGGTTGTAGAAGAAGTAGAACTTCTCGAACAAACCTTTGCGGAATTAAGCGTCCAGGTAGGCCCTACTCCAGCGGGGGTGCGGCTCCTGCCTGAAAGGGGGAGGTGTTTCTTGGGGCCATTACAAGGGAGATCCAAGGCAGTTCCCACTAGGGAAAGGGGGAAGGGTGATGCGAAGTTCCCTATGTCAATTAAGGCCAGGCCTGGAAATCAGAGTCAAGGCTGATGTAAGTAACACAATGGAGTCAAAAAGATCGGGGGAGGGGTGGGACACGTGCCCCGGCGGGGGGGGGGGGGGGCACAAAGCAGGGTTTAAGCCCTGGATTGAAGTGTAAACTTCACCATACACCACCAAGATTCAGGAGCTTAAAGCCAGGGAGGAAGGTTCCTGGGAGGTGGGAGGCAGGCACGGAGGCAAGGGCCTGAGTGGTGGTCCTGGTGGTGTGTATGAGTGGGAGTGTCATCACTTAGGTCCTGAGAGTAAGACCATGAGGACCTATGCGGGGAACAGACCGTGCCATATATTGTTTTTTTGGCCAAGGGAGTCTGAGTGTGACAGTCACCTGTGCTTAACAGTCAGGCTGCCCCTGCTGCCCATCCTTACTTCCAGCTTTATACCCGCAGGTGCGAAAGAAGAACCAGGAAGTCAGGAGTCAGCTGCTTCTGGAAGACTCCTATGTCCGATTGATGCAGCAGTGCGCAGACAAGTTTCATTACCAACGGGCCAAATTCCAACAGGTAGCCGTCGAAAGGGAGCACCAGCTCGTGAAACAATTGGAAGAAGAGCAAATCAAACATGCCTGCGAGGTCGAAAGACTTCAAGTGAGAGCGGGGCCCTGTATCGTTGGGCAGGAAGACCTGAAGCGGACTTCCTTGCTCACTCACTCACGACCTTCTTCCCTCCCCTTTAGAAACTTTTAAAAAAGAGCAACGAAGACAATCTCCACCTCCGAGCTCAGCTCAAAGTGTTGACCACCCTCGCAAAGAGTAAGTGACAGGGACTCCAGGAGGGAGAATCTAGCTTGGGGTGAGGTGTGGGTGGGGGCGTGTGAAGGGAAGGCTGTAGAGGGAGGCAGAAGCCAGCCAGATCTGCCCTAGGGGGCCCCCATGGCTTGGGTTGTCTGTGACCCTGGGGATCTTTCCACAGGAAATGAAGCTGAGCAGGAGCAAGAGAATGAGCAAGAGGTGGAAGCAAAGGAGGAGGAGGAGGAGGCTGAGGAGAAAAAGGAGGAAGGGGAGGAGCAGGAGGGTCAGGAGGATGAGGCAAAGGAGGATGAGGACGAGAAAAAGGAGGAGGGAATGAAGGAGGAGGTGGTGAAGGAGGAAGAGGAGGAGGAGGGGGTGAAAGAGGGGGAGGAGGAGGAGGAGGAGGAGGAGGGGGTGAAAGAGGCGGAGGAGATGGAGGAGGAGGACGAGGTGGAGGAGGAGGAGGATGTAGGGGAGGAAGATGTGGAGGACGAGGAGGTGAAGGAGGAAGAGGAGAAGAGGAGGGAGGAGGCACATAAAGGGGAGGAGGAGGTGAAGCACGAGGAAGAGGTGGAGGAGGAGGAGGTAAAAGAGGAGGAGGTGAAGGAGGCGGGGGAGATTGTGCAGGAGGAGGAGGAGGCGGAGGAGGTGCTGAAGGAGAAGATGAAAGAGGAGGAGGAGGGGGTGAAGGAGGAAGAGGAGAAGAAGGAGGAGGACGTGAAGCAGGAGGAAGATGTGGAGGAGGAAGAGGTAAAGGAGGAGGGGGTGAAGGTGGAAGAGGAGGTGGAGGAGGTGAAGGAGGTAGAGGTGGAGGAGGAGGAGGTGCTGAAGGAGGACGAGGAGGTGAAGGAGGTGAAAGATGAGGAGGAGGAGGTAACAGAGGAGGTGAAGGAGGAGGTAAAGGAGGCAGAGGTGATGGAGAAGTTAAAGGAGGAGGAGGTGAAGGTGGAAGAGAAGGTGAAGAAGGAGGAGGTGAAGGTGAAGGAGGAGGAGATGAAGGAGGAGAATTTCAACGAGTGTGTGCCAGTGATGGTCATGTCAGACGAGGACGTTGACCTTCTGAATCAGCCGTTCCCCGTGTGCACCACACCCTCGGTGAGCCATGAGCATGACTGCTGCCTTCAGCGTCCCCTGGGACCAACCATCCTTAACTCTTGGTTTCCCTCCTTCCGATTTCTCTCAACCTGCAACTTTCCCATGGGACATTCTGGGCCACCTCCACTCAACACCTCCTTGAAAGCCCATGTATGCTGGGAGGGGCCAGGAAGGGACTGCCCTTCCCAAGGACACCCAACCAACTCACCCCATTCGATCTTCCTCCAGCTGCAAGGCTCGGGGATCCCCCAACAAGAGCCGGAACAGCAGAGGGAGCACGTCTTGAGGAGGAGGAAGGCGAGCGGGATGTCATCCCAGTCCTCTTTGGAGGAGAACGCCACAGTCCAAGAGTCCACGGGCCACATTGTGATCGAGATGGGCTTCCCAGTCACATCCACAAACTCAGGCTGGGGACTCAGGTCCTTGCTCTCATCGCTCCCCTTGACCAACTGGTTCCATGCACTCACCGACTTAAACCTGGAATAGGCTAATTCTTTTCTATTTTCCACCTCCCCACCACCCTCCTCGTCACCCAGGAGGAGGAGGGGGTGAAGGAGGAAGAGGAGGGGGAGGAGGTGAAGGAGGTAGAGGTGGTGGTGGAGGAGGTGCTGAAGGAGGAAGAGGAGGTGAAGGAGGTGAAAGATGAAAAGGAGGAGGTAAAAGAGGAGGTGATCTTTATCAATCGATGTATAGATTAGAATAGTAATAAAGTATTTTTAAAAGTACCAAAAATATTCTAATCTCTGGGAGGAATGAACACATGAAAACCTGCATGCTGTCCTAAAGGGTCACTTGATGACACACTTGAGGTTTGGATGTGGACAGAATTCTGAACATTTTGGTTTTCTTTTTGGGTCACACCCGGCGATGCTCGAGGGTTCCTCCTGGATCTGCACTGAGGATTTACTCCTGGCGGTGCTCAGGGGACCCGACTGGATGCTGGCAATCTAGCTGGGGTTGGCTGCGTGTAGGGCAAACGCCCTCCAGGCTGCACTAGTGCTCCAGCCCCAGAATCCTCAACATTTTTAGGGGTGCATATAAATGATCGTTCTAATGATTAGTAAAGTATAATATGAAACCTTACTTTAAAAGAGTTTTGTTCGATAGTCATTTTCAAAGGAAAATATGTGCTCTGCGGAGAGAGCTGAAATGGCTGGAGGAGATGCCTAGGATACAGGGGCCCACACACAATCCTTGCCTTACACGGTCACTCAAGCACTGGGGGGGAAGAAATTCGGAGTCCCACCACACCACCAGACTTTCTAGTACTACAACATCCAACTTTCAAAACGGTACCGGAGAAGTATCCGAGAGGTTAATCACTTTTCATGCATGTGTCCAATCCTGTTTGATCCTCAGCATCACATGGTCCCCTGAGCACTAGCTATAGTGACCCCAAGTGCAGTGCTGTGAATGGCTCTCAAGTTCCACCAGGCATGCCCCCAAAATAGGCGACGGGTTTGAATCCATTGTACTAAAGGCTGCCTATCAAGTCCCATGACACGCATGAAAAAGATGCTCAACACGAATCAGGAGTTCCAAGCAAATTGATCTCAAAGAGAGGTTTTAAACCCACCCGATGACGTTCATCAAAAAGACAGAATCTGGTGAGGATGTGGAGGATCGGAAATATTTATAGAAATGAACAACATTTTACAGTTCTTAAAGAAATATAGCAATTGATAGTATTAGTTGCCCAGAAGGTGATTGGGTTCGATTTCCAGGACAGCTTAGTCCCAAGAACAGCTCTCGAGCCCCCTGAGCACCTCCACAGTGGTGCTGAGGGTCCCGCAGCATTCAGTCATTCAATCTTTCCATCCCATCTGCTGAGAATTACTAGCAGTTGCCCTGGGGCCGTCTTAGCAGGCTTTGGAGGAACCCTGACCCAAAAGGAAAATGTCTGGTATTCTTGAAGTCAGCATAAAAGACAGACTCTTTCATCTGAACAAATATGAACGGCAGAGACTTAAGGACCAGTTGTAGATTGGTTTGAATTTCTATCTGTCACTCATTTTGGGGTATGAATAAATTGGTGCTAGGTTTCTCTAAGAACGAAGAAAAGGTTTTCTCTTCCACAAAATTGCTCCAACAAAGAGCAACGGAGTTCAATAGAAATGTAAATATAATAAATATATTTTAATTATTATACTAATAATATCAATCTTAAATTTTCATAGTATTAATATATTAAATTAAGCAATATGTTATAATCAATATAATGATATGTAATAATATTATATATCATATATGTTAAAATACATGTATATGAATTAAATAGAAATATAGTAATCAATGAAAAATAATAAATGAATAAATAATAACATAAAACAAAATGAATAGAGAAATAAAGAGAAATAGAAAAGTAATAAACCACAATTAATAAATGTAAATAAATGAAAATATATGAATAAAACAAAAAATATAAAATATGAAATAAAAAAAGAAAAATAATAAGAATAACAAATATCATCCAACCCCTGACCCGTATGGAAAATGTCTGGTATTCTTAAAGTCAGCATAAAAGACAGAATCTTTCATTTGAACGAATAGGATCGGCAGAGACTTTAGGACCAGTTCGAGATACGTTTGATCTTCTGTCACTCATTTTTGGTTAGGAATAAGTCCTAGGTTACTCGTCGAAAAACGAAGAGAAGATTTTTTTCTTCCACAACGTTGCTCCAACAAAGAGCAGCGGAGTTAAATAAAAATGCGAATATAATAAATATATCATATTAAATTTTACTATATTAATATATTACATTAAATATGTTATGATCAATATAATTACATAATAATATTCTATATTATATATTGAAATACATAGACTTGAGTTAAATATAAATATAGTAATCAATGAAAAATAATACATGAATTAATAATATAAAAAATAAAATGAATGAAGAAATAAAGAAAAATAAACCACAATTAATAAATAAATACAAATAATTAAAAATACATAAAGAAAATAAAATAAAATATAAAATAAAAAATAAAAATAAAAAATAATAAGAATAACCAATATAATCAAACCCCTTGTTGGTTTGATTTGTAGCTGTCCACTGGAATCCACACAAATGTCCTTCACGTGGCAAGAGGATAATCAGGTGATTTGGGGGCCTGGGCGTGGCTCGGCCACAGGAGCACCTGCTCTGGCCGCAGCATCCCAGGCTGCGGATCTGACCCCCAGCAGTGCCCCCACGTTCCTAGCCGGGCCTGGCACGGCTGCTATTTGGGGACCTCTAAAGGGAAACCATCTCTCTCCTCAATGAGCACCACGGCCAGAGCAGGAGCACCACATCGAGTGTCTGTGGGACCCCCACCCCCACAGCCACTGCAGCAACAGCAGAAGAGAGGGGCGTGTCACGCGGGGTCAGGGTACTGCAAGGCAATGCACGGTACTCGGCCACGACCAGGAATCCCCGATATGCGCACTGAATCCAGTGGAGCTCAGAGGGCTCGGCTCGCTGTGTGCTTCCATCTCGCGGGGCCTCTGCTCCCACTCGCCCCATCTCTGACACAGCGCAGGCTCACACTCCAAACTGACCCTGGGCCACTCCTGGCCAGCTGGCAGATGAGACAGCTCAGGCACACGCTGGCCTCCTTGGCCCTCAAGGAGCCAATTCCCCGACTTGGTCCCTTAGGAACCCCTGCACCTTCCACTCCACGCCAGCGCCCTCTCCAAGTGCTCAAAGATACAACAGTTTCTAAAAGGTTCCTGCCTTTTCCGGAGGAACCAGAATTCAGGCTCACACACGTTCAGCTCGAGTTGCTCTTCTCTTGTTTTGGAAACCAATGTGTGCTGTGAGCATGGAGAAACATATCTCGGGGTGGAGCTAGCAAAGCACACAGGAGAGCAGGAAAGGAGAGTCAAGTATGGACACATGGAACCACATGGACGAACCTTAGAAACCTTGTTGGCTCAGAGACACCAGAACACCCCCGCCACCCGCGCTGATCTACTTTGTTGCATCTGAGTGAAGAAGAATCTAAATTAGGGCCCGAGCCAGAGCACAGCTCACAGGGCATTTGTCTTACAAGGCGCTGACTGGAACCCGGTGTGGTCCCTGCCCCTTTACCCCCCCCCCCCCCCCCCCCCCGCCCCAGCACAGCTAGGAACGATTTCTGAGTGCAGATTCATGAGAGATCCCTGAGCACCACCCAGAGCCATCCCTGAGCACCACCAGATTGCAGAGCCAGGAGCCATCCTTAGCAACACAGGGTGTGGCTCAAAAATACAAAAAGAATAGAATCACAATCACGACCATCCTGTTGTTTGTCGATTGCCTGGAGCAGGCCCCGGTAAAGTCTCCTTCATCCTAGCCCTGAGACTTTTTATTTTAAATGTGCCACATTCAAGGCTCTTTCAGAGTGAGGAGAATGAGACCCATCATTGTTATTGGTATTTGGCATATTAAGGACGCCACGGGGAGTTTGCCAGACTCTGCCCTGTGGCAGGTTACATTTGGTAGCCTGCCAGTTTGTCCAAAGTAGGAATGAGATAATCAGATGCTTCCGGGAGCTGGGTTTTATAGTCTCTGGGTCTTGGCCGTTGATGGGATTACCCGGAGTGAGGGGGCCAGTTGGTGGGTGTGACCCCTGCCTACTGGAATTTCGAGGATCTGGGTGGAGGATGCTCAGCCCCAATCCAAGCAGGCTTGGAGATCTCAGCCCCGGGACCCGTATGCCTTTGTTCTGCTGCCGGTACCTCATGCGTGTGGAGAGTGCTCTCAGCATGGTTGTGGAGGGTTCTGGAGTTCTTCCGCTGCTAGGGATCTGGTCTGGGCGGGAAGGGAAACTCAACCCGCCTCCCTCAAAGGGCCCTGGCGAGGACAGCCAGGTGCGGATAGCAGATTTCATCAAAATTAGTTTCTTGTTAGAAAGCCGCATGCACAGTTTGTGGGGATGTGAAATATGTCTCCCCTGAGTCCTGGGCATGCTCCTTGTCCATCGAGACTTTGTGGCTATGGCTCCAGAAGACTGCTTCGAGTGTTCAAATTTCAGCTTTCACCCTTCTAGAAAAAACAAGCCCAAACTCCTGCCTCCTGAAAGGAGAGTTTGTTAGGGCAACAATCCTGCTGGCAGGTGCTCTGAGTCAATTGACTTCCACTTGACCTCAAGTGATTTTGCAGTTGTAACCTCTGTCGGTTCATTTCTAAGAAACCAAGGACTTAGTCCATAAACTCGGCTGCTGTGGAACTAAAAAGAGTAGGTTTCTCCCTTCGTATTTTGGAGCATATGGCATTGCAATGGCCCCATCCTCTCCACCTCAAGATGGATTGATTATGGAAGGAGCGTGTGTTCCCTCAAAGAAAGCACCATGCTGTCTTGACTCAGTAGTTCTCAGCTGCAAACAATGTCTCCCCTACCAACGCCAGCTTGCAGATGAAAAGGAGAAAGAGTTAGTGTGATCCATTTCCAGAATCTCTTAGTGTTTCTCTGGCAAACCTACTCCTAGAAAATATTAGATTCCAGAGTCCTGGAGATAGCGCAAAGTTCTGGAGCACATATCCACACGCAGGAGCCTCAGTTGGATCCCTGGTACCAAATGGTCCACCGAGCACCCCCAGGAGTGCTGCTTACATACATAAATGGCTAAAATAGGAGGCTCAGAATCAGCATCTCTGGACTGGTCCTTGCTTTTTCTTGTGCGGAGTTAAATTAAAATGCGAATATAATAAATATATCATATTAAATTTTACTGTATTAATATATTGCATTAAATATATTATGATCAATATAATATAATTACATAATAATATTCTATATTATATATTGAAATACATAGACTTGAATTAAATAGAAATATAGTAATCAATGAAAAATAATACATGAATTAAGAATATATAAAAATAAAATGAATAAAGAAATAAAGAAAAATAAAAAACCACAATTAATAAATATATACAAATAATTGAAAATATGTAAAGAAAATAAAATTAAAAAAATAAAATAAAAAAGTAAAGTAAAAAAAGCCACCTTGAGCAAAGCAGGGGCGCACATATATGCTACCTGTACCCATGTGCTGCCTGTGCCCATGTAGCCGATCACATGTGGTGCCCGCACACATGTGTCACCCACATGTCCCATTTGTGATGCGTACTTTCATGCTTCCACGTCTAATGCTGAGATGTGTGTAGGGGCTCTCTCCATCCTTGGAGAAGCCCAGGTTATCTGGAGCACAGGCCTTTCCACTCTCTCCCACGTTCTTTTCCTCCTTCCCTTCAAAACCTCCCAATCAAATCTGTTTTATTTCATTGCTCGTCTGCTCCTTCAATTCTTTTCTTTTTTTCTTCTTTTTGTGTCACACCCAGCGATGCACAGGGGTTACGCCTGATTCATGCATTCAGGAATTACTCCTGTGCCGTGCTATCACTCCAGCCCCAACTCATTCAAGTCTTTTCTTCGAGGCGAAACAAGAACCCAGTAACCCTGGGTTCCACGCGAGAGGCGGATGGGAAGAATGTGGCCATCTTTCTCCTCCCCACTTCACAAGCGCCAACTGTGTTGCCCACTAACATCACAAGAGTCTACTGTCCTGCATTTCTTCTTGCTCTCCAAGGCATTGGAAATAGACTTGAGGCTTAAAACAAGAGGGTTGCCCTCGAAAAACAATCATGTCAGCTCCCCAAAGTTGATTCCCCAAGTTTCACTGTTCTGGCGACAGATCTGTGTGAAGGCCACGGCACCAGGGTTTCTTAAATCTGTGTAAAATGGCTGAGGATATCACAGGGAAAAAAAGGTATTTTGAATGGAAATAGTAATAGCCTTGGTTGAACCTTGGTCTCAAATCAGAATCAGTCATGTAGAAGAGGGTTTGGTTGCCTCAAAATGGAGTATGCTATATCTGACAAGAAGCTCTTCACTCCCTAGCATTTCTTCCTACTAACTGCAAATATTAAGAAAGCTATCTTTCTCCATCCTCATGCAGGCAGGTCGATTATGGAAGGGACCCCAGCATCAAGGCAATGAAATTTGTGGGAAGTAATCCAGCCCCAAGTCTAGCCCACCTTGTGCATCCGGAAAGCAAGACCTGATAAGACCTTCTCCAGCAGCAGATGCTGAGGAGACTAGACCCATCCCTACTGAAAAACCCTGAAGGAAATTCCTGGAGAACCCTCCATTCCTTCCTGTAATCTGATTAAGCCTAGGTTAGCCCAGACCAGAGAAGGCTGGGACACGCTCTGAGAGACGCTCCAGCAGGAACAAAGATAGAGAAAAGGAGTCTCAAAGAAGACCACTCCCAACTCTACCCTCTTAGCAACAACCCTAACAATGGGACTCTTACCTAAGTAGATAGACCCAGTGGGGTGGCTTGTAGAAACCCTATAAAAGCCACCTTGAACAATGGGAGGGTACGCTTCTGCTGTCTGAGCCCATATGCTGCTTGTGCCCACGTGGTCGAGTACATTTGGCACCCAAGCACATAAGTCACCAAATCTCCCTTCTTGAGCCTCGGACTTTCCTCTGTAATGCTTGGGTGTGTGTAGAGGCTATCTTCACCCTTGGAGAAGCGCATGTTCTCCCTTGAGCACATTACTCTCTCTCTCTCTCTCTCTCTCTCTCTCTCTCTCTCTCTCTCCCTCTCTCTCGCTCTCCCTCTCTCTCTTTCTCTCTCTCTTTCTCTCTCTCTCAGTTTCCCTCCCTCCTCACCTTCAAAAACCCCCCAAATAAAATTTGCTCAACTTCACTGCTCATCTGCCTCTTCAAATTATTTTCTGCGAGGTGAGACCAGAACCCCATAAACCCGGGTAAGGTCTAGGACTGATTTTCCTTTACTGCAAAGAGCATTTCCTTGTCCCAACCTGAGTCCATGCATCCCCAAGAAATTGAGGATTTTGGCTAAGATTTGTGAGGATCTTCTGTGCCAAGACGACCCGGTGAACATAACTGTGTGGCTTGGCGGCCACTTGGTGGGTCTGGTGTGGCCCGGTGGGGACTCATCACAGACTTTATTAGTCCTAGTCTTCCCAGCCTGGGCCTAGGGGCGGGAGAGTTGGATCAGGAAAACGTGATCATCTCTCTCCTCCCCGGGTCACATAAGCCACCTGGCGCCCCACCGACATCTATCCCACCCAACCAATCCTTTTCCCAATGGTCCCTAGTTAACATGATAAACTTGGATCAATCCAGTGCATAGAATCAATTCAACTCCTAGGATCCTAGGAAGGAATACTGCCTAGTATGGGTGGTAGGGAGGGATACTGGGATCATTGGTGGTGCAGAATGGGCACTGGTGGAGGAGTGGGCACTTGATCATTGTAAAAGTGAAACCCAAGCACAAAAATTTGTAAGTCTACAACTCTACCTCATGGTGTTTCACTAGGAAAAATTAAAAATTAATAAAGAAATAAATAAAATTTACACAGTTTTAAAGAATGACAAACTTTTCTGTGAATTATGGTTTTGTTTCGATCTTTGTATCCTAAAATTTATTATATATTTATATTTATTATTTATTTCATATATTTACAATTACCTATACTCATAAACACTTTATCACTATTTATATAGATATTTTGTGGGTTTTTTAAAACAATTTTTGTTTAGTGCACCTAAATATTAAGAAAGTTCATGGAAAAGTAACAAAAAAAAACAAAACTCTGAAACAAACTCTCCCAATGAAGCCATCAAAAAAACTGAAATTCATAGACAGATATATGAAGATGATAAATGGATGGTGAACAAGCATACAAATAAAATAACTTAAATATTGTAAATATTATACATTATATTAAATAATTTAAGACATTAGATATATTAAAGTATAATAACCAAGAAAAACACACAAGTCAAAATCACAATGTGTTATCTCACATCAATGAGAATGGCAGAGATGATAAAAACTGAAAACACACAGTGTTTGTCATTCTGTTGAAATTTGCTCCAGGGAATGTTTTCTGGCATAGTATCTGTAAAACTAGTATTATTATTTCTTAAGGAAGTAAGAGTGAAGGTCTCATACAACGAAAATATTCAACTTTTGAATATGTCGAAATGAAAAGGTCTATGTACATACTAGGTTAACAGTTTGGGCTGAAGAGATGAAAAGACGGCGGAGGGGTTAGGGTGCGTTCCTTGCTGGAACTGATCTTGTTTAATTTGCTTCATCAAATTGTACTTCGTCAACAGACCTTACATCATAAAAGTAAAGTAAAGGCCCTCCCGTTGATCGTCGATTTGCTCGAGCGGGCCCAGTAACGTCCCCATTGGAGACTTTGTTGTTACTGTGTCTGGCATATCCAATATTCTCGGTAGCTTGCCGGGCTCTAAAGTTACTTATTTAAGAAACATCCTTTTGTTTCACAATCACTATTTTCTTTAATTTCTCTATTTTATTTAAAGTATTTTCATAACTTTAATTATTAACATTTCATATTTAGAAGAATTTTGTCATTATTATATGCCAACCGGCTAGAATAGTTTATTCTATTTGTGTTTATGCCTTTACCCTATGTTCTAAATAACACTTAGGGTTTGGAGAGAATACTCAGTGGTATACTCAGAGCTTCCTTCAGGTTCTATGCTCTGGAGTTACTCCTGGGAGAGGTCTGTAGCACTGTACTGTAGCACTGTCCTCCCGTTGTTCACGGATTTGCTCGAGCGGGCCCAGAAACATCTCCATTGGGACAAATGTTACTGTGTTTGGCATATGAGTACATCACAGGTAGCTTGCCAGGGTTTGCCGTGTGAGCGAGATACTCTCGGTACCTTGTCAGGCTCTTCGAGACGGACTGCGGAATCGAACCCGGCTCCGCCAGGCAGGCAGCTTGCAAAGCAAAAGCCCTACTGCTGCGTTATCACTCCAGCCCCCAAAAGGATACAAGGAGGAAGAATATATTGTTCAGGGTTTAGTCAAAGGGCGTGCTTTGCAAAATGCTGACCTTGCTTGGATTCCCATCATTGCATTCTGATCCCTAGGCATTAACAGGAGTGATCCTGAGCACAGAGCCAGATGTGGACCAAAGGACACAAATAAACAGCAATTAATTTTGCTGACGTTTTTGTGAAATGCTTCATTTTACATGAAGTTTTTGAATCAGAGTGTTGAGTTTTTAAACATGCCATGTTACCTGTTTCTATTTGGCCCTAATTTAAAAAGAAAACATAAAATTTCAGGAGCTGGAAGCATAGTGCAGGGGGTATGGCAATTGCCTTGCAAGCGGCAGTCCTGGGTTTGATTCCCAGCATCCCATATGCTCCCTCGAGCACACCCAGGAGTAATTCCTGATCACAACATCAGGAGTAACCCCTGTGTATCGCCAGGTGTGATCCAAAAAGGAAAAAAAAAAAACATTCAGGAAACCAGAGTGGAGAAGAGTAGGCAGGGCATTGGCCTTGCACAGTTGACCCAGGTTTGATCCCCAGTACTGCATATGGCCCCCAAAGCAACTTCAGGAAAGATCCCCGAGCAAATGGTCAGGAATAAGCCCTGAGCACAACCCATTGTGGCTCAAAACAAAAAAACAAGTTTATAAAAAGCATCAGGGATCGGAAGGCGGGGCTGGAGAAATCGTACAGCAAGTAGAGCACTTGTCTTACACCCCGTATGGTCCCCAGAGCACCAGGCAGCATCCATGAGGTCGAAGTCAGGAGAAAACTTCTGAGCACCACCTACTGTATGCAGCCTCCCACAAAGAAAGGAGTTCTGAAGACAGACAGACCCTCATTGCATCATAAATCTGCCACTACTGACTGTGGAGAGTGGGGAGGTACATGGTTTGCTGCCAAGCCCAGCAGGGCAACACCTGGCTCTGTGCTCAGAGAAATTTATCTGGTGCCAGGGAAGCACATGAACTTCTGTACTATCTGACTTGGTCCTTACTAAATGTTTAAACGTTCAGTAAGTACGATCTTCAGGTCCCTTTCATGTATGAAATAAAGTCAATATTGTCTATTATTGGCAGATACTTTAAGGAACTTGAATAGAAACTTTTCATACAAAAAGTCCAGGTTTGATGCTCAACACCAGATGGAGCCCCAATAACTATATATATATATAATTTCATACTGCTTAGGGCTGGAGTGATAGCACAACGGTAGGGTGTTCGCCTTACACGCGGCCAACATGGCCGACCCGAGTTCGATTCCTCCGCCCCTCTCGGAGAGCCCGGCAAGCTACCTAGAGTACTCGATATGCCAGACACAGTAACAACAAAGTCTCCAATGGAGACGTTACTGGGCCCGCTCGAGCAAATCGATGATCAACGGGAGGGCCTTTACCTTTACCTTACCTTTACTGCTTAGAAATATGGGTAGGGGTCGAAGAAACAGCAGAGCAGGCAGCATGTTTGTCTTGCACGCTAACAACCCAGATTCAATCTAAGGTTCCCTATTTGGTCTCCCAAATTGTCCCCAGGAGTGATCTCTGAATGCAGTGTCAGGAAATTATATCCGGAACACAGACAACCAGACAACAAAAAAACTGGACCCAAAAAGATGTATCTAGAACTCGAAGTCGATGGCCAGAGGGATAGTACAGGGTATAAAGTGCTGCCTTACAAAATCGCTGCGTTTGATCCCAGGCACCGCACACGTTCTGAAAGTTCAGGTGTGATCACTGAGCTACAGTCAGAAGTTAACCCTGAACACTGCTAGGTGTGGATCGAAGCAAAACAGGAATAAGAAATGGATTTTTCTTTTACCATTGTCTTCCTTGACACCCAAATGAGTACCATTTGAGGGGCAGGATGGTAGTACAGTGGGTAGGGCATTTGTCTCACAAACAGCCAAAGAAAAGCCAACAACAACAACAAAAAGAATACTACCTGAGTAATTTTTCTTTTGTTTTTGGGTGATGCTCAGGGGTTATTCCTGGCTCTGGACTCAGGAATCCTTCCCAGCAGTGCCCTGGGGACCATATGGGGTGCTTAGGATCTACCTAGATCAGCCACATTGGCTCTGTACTATCTCTAAGGCCCCTAGAGGGTTTTTTTTAAAGTTTTTGGGCCACACTCAGCAACACTCAGGGGTCACTCATAGCTCTGTGTGCAGAAATCACTCCTGGTGGTGCTTGGGGGACCACAAGGGATGCAGGAGATCGAACCCACGTCTACTGGGTGCAAGGCAAACACCCTCCCTAATGTGCTATCACTCCGGCCCTGTATTTTTCCTTTAGTAACAAAATACACATCTCTTGGCACCTGAGAGATAGCACAAAGGTTAAGGCTTTTTCAGAATGCAAATGAAACTGTGACCATGGTTAGAATTATAAGTCCACGTATGGTTCACCCCCCATCCTTCTAGCACTTCCAGGCATGGCCCAAGCACTATGAAATGTGACTCAAAACCACACACACACACACACAGATATGTGTAAACACACATAGAAGTAAAAGAGAGAGACTCAAATAGACAAGGTTAATTTGTGTTCACTGAATTTAAGATAAAAAAAAAAACAGGCATTTCTAGAACTGTACCTCCTGGTGTCTCACTAAAAAAAATTTAAAAAAAGAAATTTTAAAAATAACAGGCATTTTAACAACCAAATACAGACGTTTCTTCACATCAAAAGTAAAATACTCACTGAAAGTACCTGATTCACAGGGGGACAGGGAATACCTGAGGGGTGAAAGAGATAGCAAGTAAGGCTTTTTTGCTTTGTATGTAGCTAACCCTGGTTCAACGCCCAGAACCATATCATTCCCTAAGCCCATCTGGAATGAACTCTGAGTGTAGAGCCAGGAGAAGGCCCTAGAGATCACCAGGCATGTCCTACAATCGAAACATCATCAAAATAAGTGCTCTCCTCACCAAATTTACAGTAAGGGACCAGGCTAGGGAGAGAGTTCATTAGGTGCTTGCCTTCTACACAGCAGACCTGGGCTAATCCCCAGCACCAAATAAGGGTCCCCTGAGATCGGAGAAAGCCCTAAGCACATAAGGGCGTGACCCACAAACAAAAAGTGCCCAACGTACCACATGTGAGGGAGAGCAATTTTGTCTAACACAGATGTAAGCAAATCTCACCATCACAAATGACTCCACAACTTTAGGAAGGGAAAAGGTTAGAGCAGGATATATATATATATATATATATATATATATATATATATATATACATATATATATATCATAAACAAAATTATAGCCTCTCTATGATACAATTTCAGATAGGAAATAGCTGTTACAGAGCAGAGCTGTAGTATAATGAGCAGATGAGCAGTGGGAACACATGGCTGACCTGAGTTTCATTCTGCATCCCATATGGTCCCCTGGGCACAGGGAGGAGTGCTCCCTGAGCACAGAGCCAGGAATAAATCCTGAGCACTGCTGTGTGTAACCCAAAAACCAAGGGGGGAAAAATAGTCATTATTGAAAAGACCACAGAATTTTTTGGTTTTTTTTTTTTTGCCTTTTTGAGTCACACACAGCGATGTACAGGGGATACTCCCAGCTCTGCACTCAGGAATTACTCCTGGCGGTGCTCAGGGGACAATATGGAAAGCTGGGAATCGAACCTGCGTCAGCTGCATGCAAGGTGCAGCCCTACCCGCTGTACTATCGCTCCAGCCCTTCAACAGTATAATTCTGAAGGAACGCAAGATCTCCGCACATGTATAAGAACTTCCAACAGCTAACAGTTTCACTGCATTGTGGACCCGCCAAAAGGTTCTTTTTCATTCAGTAATTGTTTACTGAGCAGCATATCTAATGTACTAAGGGCCAAACAATGAGATCCAATCCAGGGTACCACAAAGTAGTTTACAGGCCTGACAAGACCCTCAGTCCAGGGTGGTGTTATGATGTGATGGTGGTGGGGGGAGACTGGTAGGATATAGAGAACTAAAATTGTGTTAGGTAAACTGAGGTATAGAGTATTTTAATTTGCTGGCTCCATTACTGCTAGGACCGGTTTCTAAATAGCGAGAGGTCATGGACCATCTAAGGTGAAGGGAATTAAACAAGGTCAGTTCCAAGCAACTTAACCCCTGCATTGTCTCTTATCCCAACCTGAACCAGTATTACTGTGCACAGTCACAAAACAGGTGTCCACCCGCAGAGGAAACAAAATAAAAGACAAACAAATGTAATTCCATCAAGTGAAAGAGCTTCTGAATGACAAAAGAAATCTGAGCTAAACCCAAATGACCACGACATGAATGGGGAAAAATGTATTCATTACACACATCAAATAAAGGTTTGTTATCCAGGACACATAAAATACAAAGATCAACAATGAGAAATTCCAAACTCTATCCAAAAACAGGGAGAGCAAATGAACAGACACTTCTCAGAGGAAGAGAGGAGGATGGTCAGGAGACACAAGAAGAAATACTCAGCACCACTTACCTACCTTCAGAGAAATTCAAATCAAAATGACAATGAGACGCTCTCACACCAGGGAGAATGGCACTTATAGAAAATAGTAGGAAGAATCTTGTTAGAAGAGATGTGGTGATCAAGGGGATTATCATCCGCTTCTGATGGGAATGTTAGGAATGTGGGAAACAGTTGTAGGGTTCTCAGTTCACTCAGAATTGAACTGCCATAAACCTTATGCAAATCTATCCCCAGAACATCACAATTCTCTCTAAAAAAGACATTCTTCATCACTGCTTTCAGTACAGTAGCTAAGATATGAAATCAGTCTAGGTGTCCAGGGACAAATGTATGGATTATTAGAAGTGTTATATAGACCTAATGGGATACTATGCAGCTGCAAGGAATGATGAAATCATGCAATTTGTTCCGCCGTACTTGGAACTGGAAGATAACATGTTGAAGCCAGAAGCCAGAAGAAGAAAGACAAACACAGAATGATCTCACTTACGTGTGGAATAAAGACTACTCGATGAGGAATTGTTGTGAAAGAGGGGATTTTGAGACTACCTTTGACTGCAGTTCGGAGAGCCCAGCAAGCTACCGAGAGTGTTCGATATGCCAGACACAGTAACAACAAAGTCTCCAATGGAGACGTTACTGGGCCCGCTCAAGCAAATCGACGATCACCGGGAGGGCCTTTACCTTTTACCTTTACCTTTGACCACAGTGCTTATAGAGGAGACAGGCAGAGAAGAAAAGGAATCAATTGAGGGGAGAAAAGAACAAGAATGAATGAATGAACAGGCAGTAGGGCTTTTGTTATACCAATGTTATGAGCAAAGGAAATAGCCATGTATCCAAAACACAGACTCAACAAACAGAAAACATGAGCTCTAAGTGGCAACTATTAAAACGTTGTAACTGCCTTCCAGTTACCAGGTCAATGAAGAGTCAGGATTGGACAGGCAGTGACAAAACACATGGGGCCTCAGGGCATGCGGGTGGAGCCGACCCTTTCCTCCCCTTCACAAGGAGACCCTGAGTCGCTTCCCATGAATGGAATTTCTGGCTCCTGAACAATCTGCTTAATGGCCGAGATCTCAGAGACTTAGGAACAAATCTCAGTACCAAGCTGGTTTGGGTAGAAATCCCTCCATATTTAAGTGTTAACATTTCAGAATTTCGAAACCGCCTGACCACTACTGCAGCCACGCGACACCATTTTATTCTTAAGCAGCAATAGAAAACAAATTGTCTACTGTTGCCTTTTCAGCAGATCTGAGTATTGGGGTAAAATCCCAACTAAGAATAGTGAGTCTGGTGTCAAAATATTGAATGTCATCAAAGTAGAGAGAGAGACATGTGGAAATCATCTGCCCCAGAGGTAGGGGGAGGGTGCGGGATGACAGCATACTGGGGGTTTGGTCGTGGAGAATGGGCAATGGTGTAGATACGGGTGTTTTATTGGATGACCAAGACTGAAACACGAAAGCTTTGTAACTGCTCTCATGGTAATTCAATAAGTAAAATTTTAAAAAATGAAAAAAAAAGTGACGTGCAGTTCATGCCCAATAAAATCAGCGAATCAGTAGCTGAAGAAATAGAAGTACTCCTACGTAAAAAATTTTATAGAACAAAATTCAAAGAATATTATAATACAACTATGAAATATTTTACTCTCCAAATTTTGAAAGAGAAAATCTTTATGTCTCCTATATCACTTGAAATATTTTTCATCAATAATCCTCTCAGTCTTCTGCTACTTTGTACTACTATTATGGTTAACTCAAAAATATCCAGTTAATATATGATGCATACTTTTCAATAGTTTCACAAGAGTTTACCTCTTTGTACATGAGAAAAATATGTAAAAGTGAAAAAGCAAAGGCCCTCCCGTTGATCATCGATTTGCTTGAGCGGGCCCAGTAACGTCTCCATTGGAGACTTTGTTGTTGCTGTGTCTGACATATCAAATACGTCACGGGGAGCTTGCCAGGCTCTGCCTTGCGGGCGAGATCCTCTCGGTAGCTTGCCGGGCTCTCCCAGAGGGGCGGAGGAATAGAACTCGGGTTGGCCATGTTGGCTGCGTGTAAGGCAAATGCACTACCGCTGAGAAAAATAAATTAACTTTAAAATAAAATAAAGACAATTATGAAAGTATTTGTATATGACCCTCCATCTATGACTTTGGAGCCTGGCGCAAACCTTGGCATAGAGCTAGTGCCAAACTTCTGTGGACATTTCGTTACCTATTTCTTCTATTCAAATATAATTATCACTTGAGAACTTCATTGGTCTAGTCTTGAAAATCCCAGGATTCTCTTTCTTTTAGCCAATGGCAAATTTTGCTCTTGCCGAAATTTTGTCAAAACTTCTTATCAGGATGCTGCTCCATATCTATAGAGCAGAAGACTAATGCAAATATTTAATATGAGGAAAATATTTTAACTCACTTTTATTTTGCCTGGTAAACATTTTTTAAACTTCATTGAGTACTGCTAGCTAGTTCAATCAAGTCAGTGGAAATACCTCTTCGGTACATATCCTGGAGATTTCTGCCCCTGTTTTCCTGCAGTGCATCTTATGACTTCTGGTTTAATATACTTTAATTGAACCACTTTGAATTAGATTTTAATTTGGGATGAACCAGGTAGCTGAATTTTGCAATAGTTATGCAGTTTAACCCACACCATTTGGTGAAAAAAATTTTCTTATTCAACTTGATGCACGAAGCTCCTTTCTTAGAGAGATCTAACTGTCATTATTATCCAATACTTATCACTGGATTTTCAATTATTTTGCAATGGTCATTGCTGCACTGTTCACAATAGCCAAAATCTGGGAAAGTCCCCGGTGGCTGAGAACAGATGATTGGTTAAAGAACCTTTGGTACATCTACACAATGAAGTACTATGCAGCTGTTAGAAAAGATGAAGTCATGAAATTTGCATACAAGTGGTTCTACATGGAAAGTATCATGATAAGCGAAATGACTCAGAAAGAGAGGGACAGACATAGAGAGATTGCATTCATCTGGGGAATATAAAGTAACAAAATAGGAGACTAACACCCAAGCATAGCCGAGATAAGTACCAGGAGGTTTACTCCATGGCTTGGAGGCCAGCCACACATTTTAGAGAAAAAGGCAGCTCAGATAGAGAAGTCAGCACCAAATAAAGTGTGTTGGGAGGCTCGTTCCAGGATGGGAGAAGCATGCTGAAAGCAGACTCTGGACCGAACATGATTGCCACTCAATGCCTCTTTTGCAAACCTCAGCACACAAAAGGAGAGAGAGAACAAAAGGGAATGCCCTGCCACAGAGGCAGGGTGAGATGCAGGAGAGGGGGGATGGGAGGGATACTGGGATCTGTGGTGGTGGAGAATGGGCACTGGTGGAGGGATGGGTACTTGATCATTGTATAACTGAAACCCAAGCACAAAAATCTGTAAGTCTACAACTCTAAGTCGTGGTGTTTCACTAACATTTTTTTTTTAAAAAGTGGTTCTACGCGGGAAAGTACTATGCTATGTGAAATGAGTCAGAAAGAGAGAGATATACATTGAAAGACTGCACTCATCTAAGGGAATATTAAGTAAGAGAACAGGAAACACACACACAAGAATACTTGAGATAACTAACAGGAGGTGTGCTCCACGGCTTGGAAGCTGGCAGCAGATGCTGGGAGAAAATGTAGCTCAGATAGAGAAGGGAACACGAAGTATAGAGTGTTCAGAGAATTTGCTTGGGCCACCCCAGGTGGGTATAGTTTTCGTGGCTTGGACTGTTCCCCCTTTCCTATATTGCTTATGCTACCCGACTGAGTGAAGTCTCTTCCCCCAGTGCGGAGTGAGCAAGAGACGAGAGAGTTGGGAGAGATAAGAGAGAGACCAGGGCTGCAAGACGGAGAAGAGAGAGACTAGGAGGGGGGACTGAGAAAGAACTATGTAGAGGAAGAATACAGGAGAGGCACGTGGCAAGAGAGAGCACAGGCTTTGAGATGGAGCACGGAAGATTGTGCGGGACAGACAGGAGGAGCCGGGAATGAGGAGCAGTGTGAGACTAGAATAGGGGGCTCACACAGACTGGTACAGGCGTATGGGGAAAATGAAAGAAACGACAACTTGATCACTCAACTGGCTTGACCCTCATTTCCTCCTCTGTCTGCCTCATGGCAAAAGGCGCCCCGGGTGGGGGAGTGGCCCAAGGCCCCCCAAAGCAGGTGGCAAGGGGGAGAGCTGCTGCTGCCTTCCCTGGTCACCCAGGAGACTAAGCATCCCATACCTTCCCTCTATGGCCGTGATCCCCAAGACTGGGAGTTCCCACGTGTCTGATTGCAATGCTGGGTTACTCACACACCTGCTCACATTCACATGTCTTTCGTTTAGGCTCACTGGGGCCTGCCAACCCCAGTTGCAAAGCTTGTGCCTACCTGGAAATTGCATACCAAATCATAACACTGTGGGAGCAGGGCTTCGAGCACTGAGCTTAGGACAGATGGAGCGCACCAGGGACCTGACTCACGACCTCACACTTGCAAGTGTTTTACCCACTGCACCAGTCCTCTGAAATCATCCTAGCCCTGACCCAGCCTTTGCAATCTATTTATCTCTGCTGCTTAGTATCTTCCAAAAGACACCAATTGTTCAGGGGCTGGAGCCATAGCACAGTGGGTTGGACTTTCGTCTTGCACGCGGCCAATCCTGGTTCGATTCCCAGCATCCCATGTGGTCCTCTGATCATCACCATCCCATATGGTCCCCTGAACACTGCCAGGAGTAATTCCTGAGTGCGTGAACCAGCAGGAACCCCTTTGAATCGCCAGGAGAGACTCAAAAAAGTAAACACAAAACAAAACAAAACAAAACAAAGCATACAATTGCTCAGATATAGGTAGGAACAAAGGAGTCTCCTTAATTTCAAGCAACGATCTTTTCAGGTTGGGATCTTTTTGTCAGAATAAGCAAACAATCAAAAATGTTGAAACGAGACAAGAAATTCGAATTTGGGAGGGCCAGAGTGATAGTCCAGCAGTTAAGGAGTTGTCTTGCCCCCAGGCCAGAGCAGGAGTAAGCCCTGAGTCACACTACTACTAAGTGTGGTTCCCACTTCTCCCTCCAAAAATCAAGCCAAAAATAGATATCATTTGAGGTCTGGAGAAAGGTGGGAGCCATAGCACAGCAGTAGGGCTTTTGCCTTGCACGCAGCCCACATGGCCGACCCGAGTTGATTCCTCCGCCTCTCTCAGAGAGCCTGGCAAGCTACCGAGAGTATCTCGCCGGCATGGCAAAGCCTGGCAACCTCCCCGTAACGTATTCCCAATATGCCAAACACAGTAACTACAAAGTCTCCAATGGAGACGTTACTGGGCCCGCTCGAGCAAATCGATGAACAACAGGAGGACCGTGACCGGCACCGAGGTCTGGAGAGACAGTCCAGCAGGTAGAGTGCTTGCCCTGCATGGGCCCAATAGGAACTTGATTCCTGGAAACCCAGAATGTCCCTCAGTCCCTCCAAAAGTGGCCCCTGAGCCCAGAACCAGGAATAAGCCCTGAGCACTGCTCGTTGCAGCCTCCAAATGCAAAAATTAAAAAAATAATTTTTCACCCGCCTTGGCGCTCACATCAAATAGCAGATATAATTAAAATTAGTTTCTTCTTAGAATGCACCGTTTGCAGTTATGCGAAATATGTCTCACCTGAGTCCTGGGGAAACTAAAATTCTCCTTGTTCCTCTAACTCAATGACTACTGGTATTCCGACCCTGGGGCATGTTTCTGATATTTAGTTTTCTTTCTGATCTAATACTGATTTTAGCAGCAGTTAGTATAGGCACACTATGAGTTATTACTGTAGCTTCTACCTCATAAGGACGTGAGCAGCAGAGGAACTAAAACCCTACAAAGGTCCTGGCACAAAGCTCTCAATCAATGACAGAAACCATCGTGTTCCTCATTGTGGTCATTTGTCATTGTTTTCTTCCTCCTCCTCTTCTTCACCATCATCACTTTGTTTTATAGTTAACTACTATTTCCAGTAAATATTTTTTTTCTTTTGGGTCATACCTGGTGATGCAAAGGGGCTACCCCTGGGTCATGCAATTAGGAATCACTGCTCGAGGTTCTGGGGGGCCTATATGGAATGGTACTCATCGAACCCAGGTAGGTCGCATGCAAGGCAAATGCCCTTCCCACTGTGCGTATCACAGCCTCCAGTATTTCCAGTAAATCCTTAAGTAACATATTAAAACTATGATGTTCCTAGCCTGCCCGGAGGAATCCCTGAGTGCAAGCAGAAGTAACCCCTGAGCATGGCAGGTTGTGACCCCTAAACGAACAAAAATGTTGAAACTAGACAAGAAATATGAATTTGGGAGTGCCAGAGTGACCGTACTGCAGGTAAGGTGCTGCCTTGACCCCAGGCCAGAGCCAGGAGTAAGTCCTGAGCACTACTAAGTGTGCTTCTCACCTCTGGCTCCAAAAAACAAGCCAAAATAGATACCATTTGAAGTCTGGAGAGAGAGTCCAGCAGGTAGAGTGCTTGTCTTGCATGGGGCCAACAGGGATTTGGTTCCGGAAAACCCAGAAGGTCCCTCAGTCCCTCCAAAAGTGGCCCCTGAGCCCAGAGTCACGATTAAGCCCTGAACACTGCTGGATGCAGCCTCCAAATAGAAACGTTTTTTTTTTAATTGTTTTATTTTTCTTGGAGATCACATCGAATAACAGATCAGGATCACGATCATCCTGTTGTTCGTTGATTGCCTCAGCAGGCACCGGGATCGTCTCCTTCATCCTAGCCCTGAGATTCGAAAAAGTGTCACATTCAAGGCTCCTTCAGGTTTAGGAGAATGAGACCCATCATTGTTACTGGTATTTGGCACATTGGTTACGCCACGGGGAGTTTGCCAGAATCTGCCATGCGGGCAGGCTGCACTCGGTAGCCTGCCTCCTGATATGAGAGTTTGTTAGGGCAACAATCCTGCTGGCAGGTGCTCAGAATCCATTTACTTACATTTGGCCTCAAGTTATTTTGTAGTTATAAAGTCTGTTGGTTGATTTCTAAGAAACCAAGGACTTAGTCCATAAATTTGGCTGCTGTGGAACCAACAAGAGTAGGTTTCTCCCTTCATATTTTGGAGCATACGGCATTGCAATGGCCCCATCCTCTCCACCTCAAGACGGATTGATTATGGAGGGAGCGTGTGTTCCTTCAAAGAAAGCACCATGTTGTCTTGACTCAGCAATTCTCTGCCGCAAAGAATGTCTTACCTGCCAATGCCAGCTCGAAGATGAAAAGGAGAAAATATTAGTGTGATTCATTTCCAAACGCTCTTAGTGTTTCCCGGCAAGACTACTCCTAGAAAATATTCGATTCCAGAGTCCAGGAGATGTTGCAAAGTTCTGGAGCACATATTCACATGCTGGAGCCTCAGTTTGATCGTTTGATCCCTGGTACCAAATGGCCCACCAAGCACCCCAAAGAGTGCTCCTCACATGCACAAATGGCCAAAATATGAGATACAGAATCAGCTCTCTAGACTTGACCTTGATTTTTCTTGACACTCCAAGAAGATGTAAGGAGCTCCTGATAGATTCTCAGATGTTCGAATTCTTCCACCATGGCCAGGAACTTTTCCTTTGCTTTTTTCTTGGCCAGCATGTTCTCAGCTCAGGATTGCTGCTTCGGAGAGATGTTCCAATCCCCTGTAGAAAGAGATCTCCACTTCATCCTGACAATTGGAGTGAACATTGCACTACATTTTGTGGTATCTAAATCCTTTATACTATTTGAGATAAAGTTCACAGTCTATTTTGTATGCCTATTTTCAGGTTTCCCCTTTGGAACATGAGGTCTGTGAGAACAAGAATGTGGCTCTGGGCTCATGTTCCACCTGAACGCGTTTCTGGAAGAGAATGTGAGACTTACTAGCTGCAAAGTCACTTGACATGAGGTCAAGTGTTTGGGATGCCTTCTACTTTGGTGTGACCTTAGCTCGTTTACCTGCCTGAGTATACCTCATGCCTTCAACTGTCAAATGGGAAGAATAAAACCTCGTTCTCAGATTCCTCATTCTACGATCAATGAAGATCATTGAAATAATGTTCTGATTTATTTTTGTTTGTTTTTGGTATTTGGGCCACATCTAGCAATGCTTCAGTCTTACTTCTGGGTCTTTGCTCAAGGAGCACTCCTGGTGGGGCTTTGGGGTCAAATTGAGGTGCCTGAAATTGAACCTGGGTTGCTTAATTGCCGGGCAAGTGCCTTAACCCCTGGACCTAGATCTCTCTGGACCCAATCATGAAAACAATTTTTTTAATTATAAAAATACTTTCGATGCTACAATATGGAAATTAGTCATACAATTTTCTCCATGATGTTTGTACTTTTTTATAGTGAATCTCTCAGAGGCACACAGTTACAAAGTTGTTCATAATTGGATTTCAATCCTACAATGTTCCAACACCTATCTCTTCACCAGTGTACACTTTTCGGCCACCTAGGCCTGAAAATATGTTTTTTATCTTTTATTGTCAGTTAAATAAGAAGGATTCCTTGGGTCTACACAAGTGTTCAATAGTGAAGGAAATCTTGTGGTACAGAGAAAAAGGTTAAAACTTTTTGAAATGATATATTTTGGACTTTTTACTTGTATTCTACCTTCCATTCCTCCTTTCTCCCGGAAATTACCCAGTTCTCAAAATCACATGCCTATCTATACGGTACAAAGATTACACCTCTCCCAAATGATCTATCCTCTCAACTGCTCTGGCCTTCCAGTTAAATCTGTCTACTTCAATTCAGTACAAGTGCCTTGTTTGACATCTTACACTATCTTTCATTTTCTTATTTCGTTTTTCCATGTTTGGTAGTAACTCTGGTGCAAAGTGCTGTAATTTGGTGGATGGTAATAATTAAAACTTACCAAATACATTTACAATCACGATGATCACGACAACCTGTTGTTCGTCAATTGCCTCGAGCAGGCCCCAGTAAAATCTCCTTCATCCTAGCCCTGAGATTTTTAAAAAGTGCCATATTCAAGGCTGTTGCAGGACTAGAAGAATGAGACCCATCATTCTTACTGGTATTTGGCATATTGGGTACGTCACGGGGAGTTTTCCAGACTCTGCCGTGTGAGCAGGTTACATTCGGTAGCCTGCCAGTTTGTCCAAAGTAAGACAAGTATATTATGTTATACAAATATATATATATATATGTATATATATATATATATATATATATATATATATACACAACGAGACTCACAAGGGAGACTTTACTCGTGCCCACTCGAGCAAATCAATGAACAATGTGAGAATCAAACCTTAGCTGCATGGAAAGTGTGTTGTTTGATGACAGTCTATTTGCTTATTGGTAACGATGCTGCATTCATTGCAAGGCAGAGAGGTCTAGGAACGCAATTGACCAACGGTGCTCCTTATTTTTACTTTTCACTGGAGCTATAATTACTACCTTCTAGAGTACTACCCTCCAATTCTGTCTATTGGTCTGGATGGGATTTTCATTCTTCATTTCCTAAAGTTTTCCAGGTGATGTGAAGGTGAGTGCAAGTTCTTTTCGGTAGTATTTTGTCCAAAGGTGGAGGTGTAAGAAGTTTTTTTCATGGTTGTGAGTCAGAACATCTCATATAACCTTTCTGGAGCAGAATTTTTGGAAATCCAGGGGAGAGAATCCCACATGAAAATAAGGCAGAAAACTAGTTTGTTTTCACTGAAGTGTCACCGTGGGCCAAATCTGTTCTGAGACAAAGAGGAGGGGTGGGGTGTGGCAAGTGGAGAAAGCGGGGAGTTCCCTTCATTTTTCAATGTATTCCTGATTGTGGGTGAGGAAGTGCTACAGATTCTGGCTGACCCTGTTTCAGGGATCGTCTTGAAATGCAGCTAGGATTGTTGAAGATAATGCACCCTGAGTTGGGAGCCCAGATCAGAAGGAGGAAGTGTGAGAAAACAAAGCTCTTTGGGGAAATGAGCACTTGTGCATTGGGATAGTATTTGCTTTCACTCCTGAGATGCTGTTTTGAACCCAAATGTTGGCTCTCAGATCCTGTGCAGAAGCCTTTCCCACCACACGTCAATCATGCAACTGAAAAGAGAAACATTTCCTTCAAATTGAGGATAGACAGTTCAAAGGAATGACAATTCATGTACCAGGGAATTCTGTACCTGAGACTCATGCCAAGAAGGTTCAGTGGCAGATTCCCCAACCCTACTCCAGTCCAGGATGGGGCATGGATCCCAGAGCCTCACTCATGTGAGAGCTATCCTCGCAAGATAAACTGGCATTCAGGGGCTAAGTGGCAGCTATTTCAATTATCATTCCAGGTCGTCAATAACAACCTGTTGACTAATTATAGGTTCTTGATACAACTTCATACAACACTGAACTTAGGATGATCAAGTCAAATCTGTTATTCATTCTAAGCACTGGGTTTGCAAGTTTGCGTTGTGTATGAAGCTACATTAGAGGCCTAGGAGATGACGGCTCAAAGGTCTGGAGTTCCTGCCTGGATTCTTTCTCCAGCCCCACAAGGCTCCCCTTCTCAAAAGATCTGAGAAGAGAAATTGAGTGTGACTCATTCTTTGCTAAAGGACAAAAGTTTCAGGGATTCTGGGAAGGGAGCTAGCGCAGGGAAGGTTGCAGATACAGCCTCCACCGTGAGCCCCTGACCCAAGGCTGGGAACCAGGGTACAACTGGCCACTTGCTCCGGCCTCCCCAGAGCCACAAGCCAGAGGTGTTACTATTCCAGTTCCCTCCCATCTCCTGAAGCCTGCCAAGTGTGGGCAGGACAGATACCAGAGGATGGAACCCAAAGGATACCTCAGGTGAGAGGGATGTGGCTGCTCATCATTGGACAATGAAATGGCACTCAAATGGTCAAGCTTGAGGTGTCTGGGCAAAATCCCAAACTAGTCTTCTAAGATCCATGTACTTGCCGTTGATTTGATCCTTCCTACAACAATCCTCCTTCCTAAAGTCACACAATAACAATAGCAGAATCTGGAAAAAAAACCTAAGTGCCCAAGAACACATGACTGGTTAAAGAAACGCTGTTAAATCTACACCATGGAATACTATGCAGTGGTTAGAAGAGATGAAACCATGAAATTTGTGACTAAGTGGATCAACACAGAGAGCCATGCTAAGGTCAATGAGTTAGAAAGAGAGGGACATACAAAGCATAACTGCACTCATTTGTGCAATAGAAAGTAATGTGATGTGACTCTCACACTTAAGGAAAGCAGAGATAAGGGCCAGGCGGATCACTCAAAGGTTTGAAAGTTGACCCCACGTGCTGTGGAAAAGGCCCTTGGGATGGAGAAGAAACTGTTCTGCCCGAGTTTCAGATCCCCAATTTCCAAGAGACACTGTTCCACAAAGGATAATATAAAAGCAAAGATATTTGATAACTAGCCCAAGCCAGCAGTACATCGAGCTAGGATCCAAGTCTCTTCCAACGCAGTGGAGTCTTGACGAGGACCTCCACTCCAAATCACAAGCACTTTCTATAGGATTCCGAGTTAAGAGCACTCTATAGACTGAGTTAATTTTATCATCGGCCCTATTCCAATGGTGGTCCCAACTAGGCAATGGTGAGTAAGAGTTTCTAAGAAAGGTACAGTGACCCCTCGTGACTGGGCAGACCCAATTGCCTAATACCCATTCATTCTGGAGGTGCATTACTTAACTGGGAGTCTACCAGCATCTGTGAGTCCTGCTCCCAGGAGACAGAAGCTGAGACCTAGTTGAGACTTAAGATGAGCTGCAGGTTGTCTTGGCATCAGTTTCTCCCACATAGATCGACTAAGTAAATGATGACTGGAGTGATGACCAGGGTGGGAGATGTGTGCAGTAAGTAGACTAAGGACCAAACATGATGTCCGCTAAGTACCTGCATTGCAAATCATAATGCCCAAAATGAGAGAGAGAGAGAGAGAGAGAGAGAGAGAGAGAGAAGTACTATACCTGCCACAGATGCAGGGAGTCGGATGCGGTGGGGTGGAGGGTGGGACACTGGGAAGAATGATTATGGAAAATGTGAACTGACTGAGGGTTGGGTGCTTGGAAACTATGTCTGAAATGTAATCCTGCAAGTTTGTAACTGTATCTTACTGTGATGCGATATAACTTATTAAAAAAAAACAAAAGGAATCAGAACAATTTTTTTCAAAATTCCCAAAAATAGATCTCAAATCCATCAAGAATTACTTTATATTTACAAACAATATCTAAAAAAATCAATAATGGGAAAGTTAAATCTTCCAATAAAAAATATACTCTAGACAAAATAAAAGAACCTAAATTTGCTTTTTATTAATGTCTTACATTAAGTCAGTCACCAACATAGTTATTATTATTATTTTAATTAGTTTCACCAGAAAAAAGTAAAAGTATCCTCAGAATGTTTTAATGAACCTCTGTGTGGCCAAAATCCAGCAACCATGGCACAGTCCTGCCACTTGGTGAAAACAATGTTTAAGAATTGAATAATCAAGAGATTTCACACGCATTTGGATGAACCAAGCCCTCTTGTGGGGTTCATAGGTTGCAAAACATCCCAGCAGTTCTAGGTTCATTCACTTCAGTTCCTCCCAAACTAGCGAACAAGCAGGGCAAAGTTGACCTAGAATCAAGGCATCACCTGCCTCCCCCACATTCCCCACAATATGTGTGAGAAGAGGAACCACTTCCAGTACCAGCTGCGGTCCAGTACTGAACTAGGGCCCAGAGGGAAGGGTCAGTGCCTAGAAGAATGCACTTTCTTTCTCTCTCTCTCTCTCTCTCTCTCTCTCTCTCTCTCTCTCTCTCTCTCTTTCTCTCTCTCTCTCTCTCTCTCTCTCTCTCCGAGAACACGCCTTGCCCACTCTACCACAGGCGTTCAGAGGTCCCATGTTTGGAAAGAGGAGGGCTGGGGAGCCTGGGGTGGGGCTGGGGAGCTTCCCTCAGGTCTAGCTAGAGTGGGTGCGGCCTCCATGGGATGTCACTGTTCCCTGGCTGTGGGGGTGGAGGCCAGGGATCGCAGGGGATGTTGGATTTCTCTGGTCCATTGCAGCTGGAAAGCTGGTGAGTGGCTACAACAATTCTTAAGCCTTCCCACAGGCACACAATATACGGTCACCGATTTCCTACCTTCTGCTGTATCCTAGGGCGGAATCAGTCCTCTTCTCTGGGATGTGTTTTGCTTCAAATTCAATACCCAACGGTGCTCAGGTGTTTCTCCAGGAAGAGTGCTCAGGGGTTCCTTCTGGGATGCTCAGGCTACCAGGTGGTCTAGGGATCAAACATAGGCCTTCAATAGGCAAAGCTTGTCCTCGCGTCCTTGGACCCATGTTTGTGAGAGGGCCCACCTAAGCCCACTTAGCTGGAATAACTACCAAGTTCAGCAGGTGAGGGACCCATAGGGGAGAGAAGGAAATCGCTGAGTGAACAGACCCCGCAATGGCAGCCAATCCCGAGCCACAAAGTCCCTGGTTGCCCTGAGGACCAGCCAACAGGGAATAGGTCAGTGGACAGTTCAGGTTCGGGGTCTAAAAGAGGCTCAGAGAGGTAGGGTCTTGTTCTCTCTCGGGGGAAATAAAGCTCTGTGGGACTTTCACATTTGTGCTGCACACATTCCTTAGATCACAGATCATAACCCTTTGGCTATCTACATGGTTCTTCTCTTGACAACCATCATGCAACGAGAGCAACCCTTGCTGCCCACAGAGGGGCAGAAATTTCAGATTCAGAAGCCTGAAAAGTTCCTATCACTCAGTGCTCCTTCTCATGGATCCACTCTTCAGCAGAGGTTCGGATGAAAATTTTAGAGACCCATATTGAGAGAGGAGAAATGTAGTCCAGGGCTTAAGGTTGGGCATCTCTGACATGATTTCTGGGATTGAGAATATGCTGTCCTGAACTCTGACAAGGCGGGAAGGGTCAGGGCATGGAATCCCGCACTTTCTCTCTGAGGATGATCCTTTCCCACTCTTTGTCTTGACATTCAGAGAGCTATTTTGGGGAAGGGGGAGTGCTGGGGCTCCTGGAGTGGGGATGGGGAGCTTCTCCCAGGCCCAAGTGCTGCCTGAGCAGCAGTGGGTGCAGCCTCCATTGTGATGTCCCTGTTCTCTGTACAGGGCTGTAGGCCATGGGAACAGGGGCCCCAGGGGGCTTTTGAATTCTCACTGGCCAATGGGGTTGCAGAACCTGGGCCACACCCATGAGCCCCCTCTATAAATGCGTGGCCTCTGCCTCTTGGGGACCCTCTCTCAGTACCACCGTCCTTGAGGATAAATCCTCATGGATAACCGCAGGAAGGAGATGAGGCCCCGACCCCCAAGACTTCAGCCAGTCTCACCCAGCAGCTGCTGCCCTCTTGGAACTCCTGGGGATTCTGGCCCAGGAACCTCTGGGGCTTCCCTCCTGGGGACAAGCACCATCCTCCTGGGTAGCCCACTGGGTTCCTCACATGGAGACCAGTGCAAGAGAACTTGTGTCAGTGGGATGGGAACAAGCAGGCTCAAGCAGCTGTTGGTTTGCTTTTCTGCAGTTCAACAAGTTCGAGAAATACAATGATCTAATCCCAGGAAAGAGAAAGCGGAGGAAAAACAACAACTGCGGAGACAGTGGCCAGAACACCAGCACTTCCCGACACTTCCAACTGCTAACAGGGGTGAGTCCTGCCCTGCAGGACATCCCAAGCACATAGCTGCTCAAAGGGTGCTGTTGGGACGTTTAGGAATGTGGAAGGAGGGGGGAACCCACACAAATTCTGGTCCTGCTTCCCCACACGCTCGGGCTCTGCTTGGCTTGACGCATTACCTCAGTCCTGGCCTCAAGTGTTTTACTTGATTGGGCCAGTTTGGTCTTTGAGATTGAGTTGGGAATAGGTGAGGGGCTGGGGCGCAGTAAGGAGCCTCCCTCAGGTATTGGCATGCTGGGCGGACTCAGGAAACAAGGGTCCTCATTGCTTTTCTCTGCCACAAGCCATGATCATTTAGCTGTAGCCCCATTTGTGGAAGCGAGACGCTTCATCAGAAGTCTGGTTCTAGGTCTTACAATGTAGTAGGTGAGGTGAGTAGATGGCGCCCTATCGGGTTCCACCCCATTCTCCTGGGCCTGATTCAAGGAATTCATGGCCCCCTAAAAGAAAACCCTTGCAATGGGACAGGGTAATCCTCAGGCTGGGGCATGTGTGGTACTGGCCAAGGGCCCCTTTTGGAATGGCCGCTTTGTTCTCACCTTCAACATTCCAAGTCTCACATGGAGCAGGATCACCCTGCAGTCAAGGACATGTGTGGTGCTGCTCATGCCCCTTTTTTCAATGGCCCCTTTGTTCTGTCTTGTACCATTCCAATAGGACCTGCCACCCTTGCATACCTAGTCTCACTTTGAGTCCCTTTTCCCCGGCCCTAGTCCGCTCTACCCTTGTTGCTCCATTTAGATGAAGGGCCGGGGTGAAGGGTGACCTTTCCAGCTGCAATGGTAAATACTGTCCCATGGGAAAAGTGGCAGGGCAGTTGCCATGCCCTCTGCAAGATCTGCACGAGCTGCTGACTGCATTCCCACTGTGGGGGTCTCTCTTGTTCCCCCTTCAGCCCTTTCTTGCTGTATTCTCTACTGCTTGATTGACTGCGTTGTTTTGAAATTTTGTTTCCCTCTTCCCCCTCCATCAGGAAGCAGGGAGCAGGAACGATGGCCCAGAGCCCTACTTGGATCACGGGGGTAGAGGTGAGCAACAGGCATTCAGGGGAGGGAGTAGGGAGGCTCTGCCTGACCAAGCCACTTGGGTCTTCCAGAGTGGAGAAGACCGAGAAGACCAGGTAGCAGAAAAAGTAGAACTTCTACAACAAACCTTTGCAGAACTAAGCGTCCAGGTAGGCCCTGCTCCAGCTAGGGTGTACCTCTTGCCTGAAAGGGGGAGGTGTTGCTTGGGGCCAGCCCAAGGGAGAACCAAGGCAGTTACAACTAGGGAAAGGGGGAAGGGTGATGCGAACGTCTCTATGTCAATTAGGGCCTGGCCTGGGAATCACAGTCAAGGCTGAAGTATGTAGCACAATGGAGTTCAAAAGATGGGGGAATGGGTGGTGTCCATGGGGTGGGGTAGGGTGGGGTGTGGGAGGGCACAAAGCAGGGTTTGAGCCCTGGGTTGAAGCAGAAACTTCACCGCACACCACCAAGATTCAAGAGCTAATAGGCAGGGAGGAAGTTTCTGGGAGGCGGGAGGCATAGCAAGGAGGCAAAGGCCTGAGTGGGGGTCGTGGTGGTATGTGTGGGTGGGAATGGCATCTCGTACGTCCCGAGAGTTAGACCATTTGGACCTATGCAGGGAACAGACCGTCCCAAAAGTTGTTTCCTTGGACCAGGGCGTCGGTCTGTGACAGTCACCTGTGCTTAACAGCCAGGCTGCCCTTGCTGACCGTCCTTAGTCCCAGCTTCATACCCGCAGGTGCGAAAGAAGAACCAGGAGGTCAGGAGTCAGCTCATTCTCGAAGACTCCTATGTTCTATTGACGCAGCAGTGCACAGACAATCTTCATCAACAACTGGCTGCTTTCCAAAAGTTAGCTGTCCAAAAGGAGCGGCAGTTCGTGAAACAGTTGCAACAATAGCAAATGAAACATGACCGTGAAGTGGAAAGACTTCAAGTGAGGGGTGGGGCCTGTACCATTGAGCAGGAAGACCTGAAGCAGGCTTCCTTGTTCACTCACTCCCCACCTTCTTCCCTCGCCTTTAGACACTTCTGAAAAATAGCAGAGAAGACAATCTCCATCTCCAAGCTCAGCTCAAAGTGTTGACCACCTTATCAAAAGAGTAAGTGACAGGGACCCCTGGAGAGTGAATCTAGCTTGGGGTGAGGTATGTGTGGTGGCGTGTGAAGGGATGGCTGCACAGGGAGGCAGAAGCCAGCCAGATCTGCCCTAGGTCCCCTCCCCCACCCGAGCTTTGGCTGTCTGTGACCCTGGGGATCCTCCCACAGGAAATGAAGCTGAGCAGGAGCAAGAGAAGAAGCAGGAGGTGGAAGCAAAGGAGGAGGAGGAGGAGGACACTGAGGAGAAAAAGGAGGAAGAAGAGGAGGAGGAGGAGGGTCAGGAGGATGAGGCAAAAGAGGATGAGGAGGAGAAAAAGGAGGAGGGAATGAAGGAGGAGTTGGTAAAAAAGGAGGAGGATGTGGGGGAAGAGGAGGTCATAGAGGATCAGGAGGAGGAGGAAGAGGTGAAAGAGGAGGCGGAGGAGTAGAAAGTGAAAAAGGCAGAGGAGATGATGGAGGAGGAGGAGGAGGAGGAGGAGGAGGAGGATGAGGAGGAAGAGGTGGTGGAGAAGAATGTGACAGCGGAGGAGGAGGTGGAGGACAAGGAGGTGAAGGAGGAAGAGGAGAAGAGAGAAGAGGCGGATAAAGGGGAGGAGGAGGTGAAGCACGAGGAAGAGATGGAGGAGGAGGAGGTAGAAGAGGAGGAGGTGAAGGAGGCGGGGGAGACAGTGAAGGAGGAGGTGGATGAGGAGGTGTTAGAGGAGATGATGAAAGAGGAGGAGGAAGTATTGAAGGAGGAAGAGGAGAAGAAGGAGGAGGAGGTGAAGCAGGAGGAAGACGTGGAGGAGGATGATTTAACGAGGAGGGGGTCAAGGAGGAAGAAGAGGTGGAGGAGGTGAAGGAGGTAGATTTGGAGGAGGAGGAGGTGCTGAAGGAGGAAGAGGAGGTGAAGGAGGTGAAAAATGAGGAGGAGGAGGTAAAAGAAGAGGTGAAGGAGGCGGTAAAGGAGGCAGAGGTGATGGAGAATTTTAAGGAGGAGGAGGTGAAGGAGGAAAAGAAGTTGAAGAAGGAGGAGGTGAAGGTGAATGAGGAGGAGGAGAAGGAGGAGGAGGAGAAGTTCAAAGATCATGTGCCATTGATGTAAATGTCAGACAACAACGTTGAACTTCCAAATCAGCCGTTCCCCGTGTGGACCACATCCTTGGTGAGCCATGAGCATGACTGCTGCCTTCAGTGTCCCCTGGGACCAACCATCCTTAACTCTTGGTTTCCCTCCTTCCGATTTCTCTCAACCTGCAACTTTCCCATGGGACATTCTGGGCCACCTCCACTCAACACCTCCTTGAAAGCCCATGTGTGCTGGGAGGGGCCAGGAAGGGACTGCCCTTCCCAAGGACACCCAACCAACTCACCCCATTCGATCTTCCTCTAGCTGCAAGGATCGTTCCTCCCCCAACAAGAGCCTGAAAAGTAGATGGAGCACATCTTCAAGAGGATGGAGGCGAGCGGGAAATCATCCCAGTCCTCTTTGGAGGAGAAGGCCACATTCCAAGAGACCCCTGGCCACAAAGTTAAAAATGGAATAGTCTATTTCTATTCTATTTTACACCTCCCCACCACACTCCTCGCCACCCATACCACTTTTATCAATCTCTGTATGATTAGAATAATAATAAAAAAGTATTTTAAAAGTACCAAAAAAAAATTCTAATCTCTGGGAGGAATGAACACATGAAAACCTGCATGCTGTCCTAAAGGGTCACTGGGTGACACACTCGAGGTCTGGATATGGACAGAATTGTGATCATTTTTTTTTCTTTTTGGGACACACCCAGGGATGCTCAGGGGTTACTCCTGGATCTGCACTGAGGATTTACTCCTGGCGGTGCTCATGGGACCCTACGGGATGCTGGCAATCGAACTGGGGTTGGCTGCGTGTAGGGCAAATGCCCTCCAGGCTGCACTAGTGCTCCAGCCCCAGAATCCTCAACATTTTTAGGGGTGCATATAAATGATCATTCTAATGATTAGTAAAGTATAATATGAAACCTTACTTGAAAAAAGTTTTATTCAATAGTCATTTTCAAATGAAAATATGTGCTCTGTGAAGATAGCTGAAATGGCTGGAGGAGATGGCGGGGATACAGGGGCCCACACACAATCCTTGCCTTCCATGGTCACTCAAGCACTGGGAGGAAAGAAATTCGTACTTCCACCACACTACCAGACTTTTTAGTACTACAACATCAATCTTTCAAAATGGTACCGGAGAAGTATCAGAGAAGTTAAGGCACTTTTCATGCGTGTGTCCAATCCTGTGTGATCCTCAACATCACATGGTGCCCTGAGCACTAGCTGTAGTGACCCCAAGGACAGTGCTGTGAATAGCTCTCAAGTTCCAACAGGTATGGCCCAAAAATAGGTGACGGGTTTGAATTGAAATTGTTCCAAATGCTGCATATCAAGGCCCGAAGGGTACCAGCTAGAACAAATCCGAATAAAAATACCCCAAGACACATTCTGATCAAAATGACCAAAACCTTAGACAGAGACAAAATTCTGAAAGCAGCAAGATCGAAGAAAGAAATCTCTTACAAATGAGCATCCTTAAAATTCACAGTTGATTTTTCTGATGAAACCCTCATGGTCCGAAAACAGTGGTGGGACATAGTGAAAAAACTCAATGAAATAAATGCCTCCCCAAAAATACTTTACCCAGCGAGACTCTCATTCATAATAGAAGGAACAACACACAGTTACACAGACAAACAACAGCTCAGGAACTTCATAAACTCAAAACCATGGTTACAAGAACAACTAAATGGGCTACTTTAAGGCAAGAAAGGCCCCTCAAATACACCAAATTTCAACAGAACAATGGGACAAAATCCCATAACAATAATCTCTCTCAATGTCAATGGGCTAAACGCACCAATTAAAAGATATAGAGTGGCAGGATGGATTAGAAAATTGAATCCAACATTCTACTGCCTGCAAGATACACATCTCAATACTCAAAGCAAACACAGACTCAGAGTCAAAGGCTGGAAAACAATCCTACAGGCAAACAGCTCCCATAAAAAAGCTGGGGTAACCATCCTAATATCATTTAATATCGATTTCAGAGTGAAGAAGGTCATAAGAGACAGTGAAGGCCATTTCTTAGTGATCAAAGGATCTGTACAACAGGAAGAACTTACAATAATAAATGTATATGCACCTGATGAGAGACCAGCAAAGTACTTAAAACAACTACTCATAGATTTGGAAAAAGACATCAATAGCAACACAATACTAGTGGGAGACTTCAACACTGCTTTGTCACCTCTTGATAGATCAACCAGACTCAAGCTTAGCAAGTACATACTTCATCTGAGGGAAACAATGGAAGAAAGGGACTTAGTAGATATATACAGGACATTTAATCCACAAAAAGCTGAATACACATTCTTCTCAAGTGTAAATGGAACATTCTCCAAGATAGACTACATGCTGAGCCACAAAACATGCCTCCATAAAATTAAGATAGAGATTGTATCAACAATCTTCTCAGACCATAATGCGCTGAAATTAGAAGTAAATCACACACAAAAACAGAAAACTAAACCAAACACCTGGAAATTAAACAGTGCGCTATTGAATAATGAGTGGATTAGACAGGAAATCAAAGAGGAAATCAAAAGATTCCTAGAAACGAATGAAAATGAGAACACAAGTTACCAAAACTTATGGGACACAGCAAAAGCTGTGTTAAGAGGAAAGTTTATAGCTCTACAAGCATTCCTCAGGAAGGAGGAGCGAGCACACATAAGTAACCTAACCTCACAGCTTAAGAGCTTGGAGAAGGACCAAAAAAAGGAGCACAACCCGAACAGGAGAAAGGAAATAATAAAACTCAGAGCAGAGATTAACGAGATGGAAACCCAAAAAACAATTTGAAAGATCAATGAAACCAAGAGCTGTTTCTTCGAGAAAATTAACAAGATCGATAAGCCTCTAGCAAAACTCACAAAGAAAGGGAGAGAGAAAACCCTAATAAACCGAATCAGAAAGAAAAGAGGGTAATTACAACAGAAACTACAGAATTTCAAAGGATCTTCAGGGAGTACTTTGAGAAGCTTTATGCCACGGAACATCAAAACCTCGAGGAAATGGATAAATTCCTAGACTCCTACAGACTCCCAAGGCTGAACCAAGAAGACCTGGAATACCTGAACAGACCTATCACCATCAAGGAAATTGAAATGGTAATAAAAAGTCTCCCCAAGCACAAAAGTCCTGGCCCGGATGAATTCACTAGTGAATTCTTCCAAATCTTTAAAGAGGAGTTACTCCCAACCCTCTTTAAGCTTTTCCACGAAATTGAAATATCAAAAACACTTCCAAACAGTTTCTATGAAGCAAATATCACACTGATACCAAAAGCAGACAGAGATACCACAAAGAAAGAGAATTACAGATCGATATCCTTGATGAACACAGATGCAAAGATCCTCAACAAACTACTAGCAAATAGAATCCAACTACTCATCAAAAAGATCATACACCATGGCCAAGTAGGATTCATCCCAGGGATGCAAGGATGGTTTAACATTCGGAAATCAATCAACATAATCCATCATATCAACAAAAGAAAAGATAAAAAGCAAATGATCATATCAATAGATGCAAAGAAAGCATTTGACAAGATCCAGCACCCCTTTATGATGAAAACCCTAGCCAAAATGTGTATAGAGGGAACCTTCCTCAACATAATTAAAGCCATCTACCACAAGCCTACAGCAAGCATCATCCTCAATGGGGAAAAACTGAGAGCCTTCCCTCTAAGATCAGGGACGAGACAAGGATGCCCACTATCTCCGCTGCTGCTCAATATAGTACTGGAAGTACTTGCAATAGCGATTAGGCAAGAAAAAGATATTAAGGGCATTCAGGTAGGAAAGGAAGAAATCAAGCTCTCACTATTCGCAGATGATATGATACTCTACTTAGAGAACCCAATAACCTCCACCAAAAAACTCCTAGAAACAATAGACTCGTATTATAAAGTTGCAGGTTATAAAATCAATACCCAAAAATCCATGGATTTCCTATATGCAAAGAGTGACAGAGAAGAAAGCAACATGAAAAAAACAATCCCGTTCACAATTGTGCCCCAGAAAATCAAGTACCTAGGAATCAGCTTTACTAAAGAAGTAAAGGACCTGTACAAAGAAAACTACAAAACGCTACTTCAGGAAAGAAAAGAGGACATGAGGAAATGGAAAGATATCCCCTGCTCATGGGTCGGGAGACTTAACATTGTCAAAATGGCAATACTACCGAAAACATTGTATAAATTCAATACAATCCCTATAAGGATACCCATGACATTCTTCAAAGAAATGGAGCAAACACTCCTGAAATTTATATGGAACAATAAGCCCCCACGAATAGCTAAAGCAATACTTGGGAAAAAGAAAATGGGAGGAATCAACCTCCCGAAATTCAAACTGTACTTATCACTTAATCACTTAATCACCGTTATTCATCGATTTACTCAAGCAAGTGCCAGTAACATCTCCATTCATCCTGGTTATGTGCTAGCGTAGCCCAATGGTATCTGTTTGTTCTAGGAATATGCAGAGCCTCAAACCAATCATTCAGGGTCTTGACGAAGAAGTCTGACCATCTTGTAGGTGGGCGTCCACGTGATCTTTTGATGTCCCTTGGAATCCAATCAGTAATGGCTCTAGTCCAGCGGTTGTCTGTAAACCTCATTACGTGTCCAGCCCATCTGATTTTTGATGTCTTGGCAAATGAGACAGTGTCCCTGATTCTTGAGCGTTGACAAAGATCAGAACTCCGGATTCTATCTCTCATTTGAGTGAATCATGATATTCCAAACATAGCTCTTTCGATTCCTCTTTGAGAGACCCGAATAGTGTTCTCATCCTGTTTTCGTAGGGTCCAGGTCTCTGAGGCATATGTTAATGCAGGAAGAACAGTGGAATCAAAGAGATGTGCTTGTAGCTGGAGGTTCTTTGTCCTTTTGGTTATTTCTTCAATGTTCTTGAAGGCATTCCAAGCCGCTCTCTTCCTCCTGTGCAACTCAGGAGCCAGGTCATTCATCATGTTGATTTCTCGACCTAGGTATATATAATTGTTGCATTCGGAGATGGTGGCTCCATTGAGAGCGAATGGAACGTCAGGAACAAGGTTGTTTCTCATAAACATTGTCTTCGTAAGATTCAGCTGTAGTCCGATCTTTCCACATTCATGGTCAAAGTCGTTCAGCATTTGTGCTGCTTGGCTGATGTTTCGTGTAATTAGAACGATGTCATCAGCAGAGCGGAGGTGGTGTAGTTGCCGATCATCTATCTGCACTCCCATGCTTTCCCATTCCAGTCGTTGCATGATGTTCTCGAGGGTGGCACTGAAGAGTTTTGGTGAAATAGTATCACCCTGCCGAACCCCTCTCTTGATATGGATGATTACTTCTTTGTAGAATGGTGAGATCCTGGTAGTGAATCTGCAATAGAGCTCACGAAGGATGCTGATGTATTGAGTTTGTACGCCCTGATTGGCTAGGGCTTCCATGACCACTTCCATCTCAAAAGAATCAATGGCCTTCTTTAAATCAATGAACGTTACACAGAGCGGCATCTTGAACTCCCAAGAAACCTCAATGAGCTTAGTAATCATGTGGATATGGTCTATGGTACTGAATACTTTTCGGAATCCAGCTTGTTCACATGATTGTCCTTCATCTAGTGTTCTGCTAATCCTATTCAGGATGACTCGAGTGAACAGTATGTAGACGACAGACAATAGGCAGATTGGGCAATATTTGCCAATGTCATGGATGTCTCCCTTCTTGTATAGTAGTACAGTCCTGCTGGTTTTCCATTGGGATGGAACCTTGCATTCAGACAGGTAGCGTGTGAAGAGCCGAGCCAATGTATTGATGAGTACTGATGGTAAGTTCTTCAGGTGTTCAGGTCTGATCTTGACTGGGCCAGGTGCTCTTTGTTTCTTTACTGACGAGATGGCATGTTGGATTTCGGAAGGGAGAACATTGGGAACGACATATCCATCATGTGGTATGTGGTATGTGGGCAAGTGGACATGGCTATTAAAGAGATCTGAGTAGAAGTCATGAATAATCTTCTCCATTGCCCTTCTGGATGATGTGATAGATCCATCATGATGTTGGAGGGCAGTCATCTTGGTCTTGTAGTTGGTGAAGGACAGGCGGGCATTACGAATGCTTTTCCCAGCTTCTGCCGCATCTACCAGTACTGCTGCTCTCCTGTTTTTGAGGTCATCTTTGA
Source organism: Sorex fumeus (assembly GCF_029834395.1). Taxonomy (NCBI): domain Eukaryota; kingdom Metazoa; phylum Chordata; class Mammalia; order Eulipotyphla; family Soricidae; genus Sorex; species Sorex fumeus. The sequence continues at coordinate 29,563,313 of NW_026606067.1, forward strand.
TGGCTTCTCTGCACTGTTTTGCCAGTTCGGATGTTCGCTTGTGGTTGCCTGAGGCATGTGCCAAGCCACGTTGGTGAATAAGTTCAAGAGTGTTCGAAGAAAGGCGATTTTTTGTGGTTATCTCTCGTGGCATTCCTCGCACAATCATGGAAGTGCTGAATCATTAGATCGTATTCCTCATCAATGTTGTCAATGACGGCATCTTCCCATGTTGCCGCAACAGAGCCAAAGAGCTCCCAGTTGGTGGTCGTTCTGGGAGTCCTCTTCTTAAACCTTGCATTCTTTTCTCCTCATTCTGTGAGGTAGAATTTTGCACGAAGAAGACGGTGGTCTGATCCCGTTTGGAATTTTGGGACAACAGCAACATTGGTTAGCCAAAACCGCCGATTGAATATGATGTGGTCTATTTCATTGTGGAATCGCCCATCTGGAGACTCCCATGTCCAACGTTTAGATTCAGCCTTTTGGAATTGTGAGTTACCATGGAAGGTTTTGGTTGACATGATGAACTCAGACAGTCTGTCACCCTGTTCGTTCCATTCTAGGTCATGGGTCCCGATGTGGAGTTCATCAACTGATCGTCTTGGTCCTATCTTGGCATTAAAATCACCGACAATGATCTTGTAGAAGGTGTGATCTTCTTTATAGAACTTCTCCAGCTCCATGTAGAACTTCTCAGTTTCTCTTTCACCATAACTGGATGTTGGTGCATAGACAACAAAGATAGAAACTGCCGGTAGTGAGCCACATCTATTCAAGAGTAATCGTCCGATTCGGGTTGTTAGGCATTCGAATGAATCAATGCTCGTGGCTAAGTTTGTGTTGACAACGATACCAACACCACCGACGCCTCTTTTATCACATGTTCCAAGGTACAGTTCTTCTCCAATGTCGAAAACAGAATGATGTGATTGATGTCTTCTCGTTTCGGTCAGACCAATGATGTCATACTTGATCTTTCGCGCTTGTACCATAAGGTCTTCAATGGATGCAGCAGATGCCAGCGTACGAGCATTAAAAGTACAGAAAATCATTTTTTTTTTCGTTTTGGCAGCCTATTTCTGCCTTGGTATTTTATCAGCCTTTCCTTCCATATCCTTCTCGACTCTGCCATATTCAGGGTTAGGGGAATGAGATCCATTTATTACTGGATTTGGCATATCAATTTAGTCTATTTGGCATAGACCACGGATAGCTTGCCAGGCTCTGCGTGGGGGTGGGATATTTAAAGGTACCCTGAAAACTTAGAGAAAAGTAAATAAATAGCCGCACGGCCGCGAATGCGGCCGTGCGCTTCCGAGAGCTTGTTGTGATAATCTCTGGATCCTGGTCGTTGTTGGGGTTACACAGCAGTTGGAGGGTGTAACTGTCTAGCTACTGACAGGTCCAGTCCCAAACCGTGCAGGCTTGGAGATCTCAGCCCCGGGTCCCACACACCTGCGTTTCTCTGCTAGTTCTGTTATGCCTGAGGCTTATCCAAGTGTGTGGAGAGTGGCCTCAGTATGGCCTTGGCTGGGGCTTGGACCTGTCAGTAGCTAGACAGTTACACCCTCTAACTGCCATGTAACCCCAACAACGGCCAGGATCCAGAGATTATCACAACAAGCTCCCGGGAGAGCACAAGGCAGAGTCTCCTACCCTGTGCCTGACTATCCTCGCCAGGGCCCAACAGCTGAAGACCTCCAGGCCCCAGCCAAGGCCATACTGTGGCCACTCTCCACACACTTGGATAAGCCTCAGGCATAACAGAACTGGCAGAGGAACCCAAGTGTGTGTGACCCGGGGCTGAGATCTCCAAGCCTGCATGGTTTGGGACTGGACCTGTTAGTAGCTAGACAGTTACACCCTCCAACTGCCGTGTAACCCCAACAACGGCCAGGATCCAGAGATTATCACAACAAGCTCCCGGGAGAGCACAAGGCAGAGTCTCCTACCCTGTGCCTGACTATCCTCGCCAGGGCCCAACAGCTGAAGACCTCCAGGCCCCAGCCAAGGCCATACTGAGGCCACTCTCCACACACTTGGATAAGCCTCAGGCATAACAGAACTGGCAGAGGAACCCAGGTGTGTGGGACCCGGGGCTGAGATCTCCAAGTCTGCACGGTTTGGGACTAGACCTGTCAGTAGCTAGAAGTTACACCCTCCAACTGCCGCGTAACCCCAACAACGGCCAGGATCCAAAGATTATCACAACACAAACTGTACGACAAAGCAGTAATAATTAAAACAGCATGGTACTGGAACAAAGGCAGAACTGCAGACCAATGGAAAAGTGTTGAATACATTGACATCTCCCCTCAATCATATGATCATCTAATCTTTGATAAAGGTGCAAGTAATGTGAAGTGGAGTAAGGAAAGCCTCTTTAACAAATTGTGCTGCATCACTGGACGACTACATGCAAAAAAATGGGCTCAGAACTCTGCCTAACACCATGTACAAAAGTAAGATCAAAATGGATTAAAGACCTCAACATAAGACCAGAAACCATAAGGTACATTGAAGACAAAGTTGGCAAAACCCTCCATGACATTGAAGCTAATGGTATCTTCAAAAATGCTACGCCACTGGCTGAGCAAGTGAAAACAGAGATCGATAAATGGGACTATCTTAAACTAAGAAGCTTCTGCACCTCCAAAGAAACAGTGACCAAAATACAAAGAGTCTACAGAATGGGAAAGGATATTCGCCAAATACACGTCTGACAAGGGGTTGATATCAAGAATATACAAAATACTGGTTAAACTCCACAAGAAGAAAACATCCAACCCCATCCAAAAATGGGGCAATGAAATGAACAGAAACTTTCTCAAAGAAGAAATCCGAATGGCAAAAAAGCACATGAGAAAATGCTCTACATCATTAATCATCAGGGAGATGCAGATCAAAACCACAATGAGATACCATCTCACACCTCAGAGACTGGCCCACATTCACAAGAACAAAAGCAACCAATGCTGGCGCGGATGTGACGAGAAAGGGACACTCCTTCACTGTTGGTGGGAATGTTGACTGGTTCAGCCCTTCTGGAAAACAGTATGGATGATTCTCAAAAAATAAGAAATTGAGCTCCCATTTGACCCAGCAATACCACTCCTGGGAATATATCCCAGAGTGGCAAAAATGTATAGTCGAAGTGACATCTGCACTTGTTTGTTCATTGCAGCACTCTTTACAATAGCCAGAAACTGGAAGAAACCTGAATGCCCAAGAACAGATGACTGGTTAAAGAAACTTTGGTACATCTACACAATGGAGTACTATGTAGCTGTTAGAAAAGATGAAGTCATGAAATTTACATACAAGTGGTACAACATGAAAAGTATCATGCTAACTGAAATGAGTCAGAAAGAGAGGGATAGACATAGAAAGACTGCATTCATCTGGGGGATATAAAGTAACAAAATATGAGATTAATACCCAAGAATAGCTGAGATCAGCACCAGGAGGATTACTCCATAGCTTAGTGGCCGGCCGGGCATTCTAGAGGAAAGGGCAACTCAGATGGAGAAGGGAGCAACAAATAAAGGGTGTTTGGAGGATCCTCCCAGGAGGGGAGATGCATGTCGAAAGTAGACTATGGACTGAACATGTTTGCCACTCAATACCTCTTTTGCAGACCACAACACCCAAAAGGAGAGAGAGAACACAGGGGATTGCCGTGCCACAGAGGCAGGGGGGAATGGGGGGATGGGGGTGGGGGAGATATTATTCATGGCGGTGGAAAATGGGCACTGGTGGAGGGAAGGGTATCTGATCATTGTATAATCAAAACCCAAGCACAAAAAATTGTAAATCTACAACTGTACCTCATGGTGTTTCACTAATAAAAAAAAATAGGTGACGGGTTTGAATTGAAATTGTTCCAAATGCTGCATATCAAGTCCCATTGCACACATGAAAATGATGCTCAACTCTAATCAGAAGTTCAAAGCAAATTGGTCTCAAAGAGAGCTTTTAAACCCACCCGATGACTTTCATCCAACAGACAGAATATGTTGAGGATGTGGAGGAACGCAAATATTTTTAGAGATGAACTACATTTTACAGTTCTTAAAGAAATATAGAAAATGATAGTATTAGTTTAGCCGAAGGTCAGTGGGTTCGATTTCCAGGACAGCCTAGTCCCAGGAGCAGCTCTCGAGGCCCCTGAGCACCTCCACAGTGGTGCTGATGGTCTCCCAGCATTCAGTCATTCAATCGTTCAATCCCATTGGCTGAGAGTTAGTAGTAGTTGCCCTGGGGCCCTCTTAGCCGGCTTTGGAGGAACCCCGACCCCAAAGCAAAATGTCTAGTGTTCTGATAATCAGCATAAAAGACAGAATCTTTCATTTAAAAGAACATAAAAGGCAGAGACTTTAGGACCAGTTGGAGATTCTTTGAACTTCTATTCTGTCACTCATTTTTGGGTAGGAATAAATCAATCCCAGGTTTCTCCTCTCAAAACGAAGAAAGCATTTTCTCTCCTACAATGTTGCTACAGTAATCAAAGAGCCCGTCTGCCAAACACCTCACAAAATATCTCACACATACTAGGCACCACAACATAAAAATTGAATAAACCTTTGTAAAAGAGACCTATATTTTTAGAAAAAAACAATTATCAATAGTCTCTCTCAGGATCCAGTATTTTGGCAACGGATGTTGACTACAGTGAGCATGGTGCGTTCCCTATATTCACTATTGAAAATGTCTTAGATGGGGCTCATCTTCTTCACTTAGAAAGATAAGGCCTTATGCAAGAAGAACCAGGCTCATGGTGTATTCATTCTAGTGCCAGACTGTCAAAAAGACTTGATTATTTCATCTGATGGGTGCAAATGAGATGTCCTGCCATATTGACTTTGATTTAAGAACAGTAGGAAGCACAAGAGGAAGTGCAGGCACATGTGCAGTCTGGTCACTCTGGAAGAATATAGACTGAAAGCCTCACCTAGCCTCAGGCTCACAGCACGGCAGGTTTGTTCTCAGTGTGTTCCACCATGGGAAACACCGGATACTGAGGAATAAATGATAGCACCACGAAAACTCACTTGACCATTTTCAAAAAAAAAAAAATTGAATAAAGAAAATTTTCAGTTTCCAGATTGTTCAAAAAATTCCTCTGGGATACCGACCAAAACCAAATTCCTATTTCATTCAAAGAGTCGAACTCACAAAAGGGAGCCACTAGCAAATAAACAACCTAGTTTCAATTTTATCCTATGCATTCTAAACCTCGGAAAAGGCACTGACCTCTCTCTTTTTTCCCCGCTCTCTCTGTACCTGCAGCAATGTGTTTGGTGTCCTTATGAGCCAGCTGGTGTTGCCCCGACGTTCCCAGGACCGTGAACCCCGTCACCCTCCACGAGCCAGGTTGTGCCCTTCAAATCACGCTGGAGCCACCAAGTGCTCTCCCGCCTCACTACTGCATGCTCTGGTCATTCTAGGGGTGCCTGTGCTGTGGCCAAAAGCCATAAAATGGGTGGGCAGTCACGTCAGTCACCTCTGTTGCACTGACACTCTCTCGGAGGGCCACCTCGCCAGCACGCAGCAAGGGGCAGCGCTGGCTTCTCAGGAAGCCAGATGCACGAGCGAGGCGGGCAGAGCTGGGTTTTCTCAGTGATTCCAGCAGCTGTCCTATCGAACCCCTCAAATTCCCCTCCTCCATGGCCCTCCCATCTTGTAAACCCCTTTCCCGCCCCCCAAGCTCCCCAAACATTGCTCCGTGCAGAAAAGACACATTCCAATACCCAAGGACGGGTCTGGTAGGAGGGTAAGGCCTGCCCGGGCACAGGTGCACATGGGCACCAGGCCTGGCAGGCTCGGGCAGGCAGCAGCGCACTCAAGGCCTCTCACCCTTATATTGTACCTCAGGTCTCATCGGTCACTGTCTGCTCCTTCCCCCAACCCCCACAATGTGGGGCCTGCCAAGCCCTGGGACTACAGAGCAATTGTCATCTTCCCAAGCTACAGAGCTGACCTTTTGTTCAATGACTTTCAGGTTACCCTTTGGGTGTGCTGCTTCCTGCCTACCTAATACTGTAAGCAAACACAAAGGCTCAATCCTTTTTTGCTGGTTTGTTTTTTGGACCAAGCCTCGCGGGGATTCAAGGAGTACTCTCGGCTCTATGCTCCTGGTGGTACCCAGGGGAATCCTGTGGTGCCAGTGATTAAACAAGGGCTCTGGTATTCATAGCTTGTGCTCCAATCCTTCCAGCCAACTCTCCTGATCACAACAATATTGAAATTTAAATTGAAAAAAAAAATTCTCTTTTTATTTTTGCTCTTCTTGAGGCCACATCGGTTGATACTCATAGCTCATTTCTTACTCTGTGCATAGGGTTCAATCCTGGCGGTCTCATGGGACCATTTGGCGAGTTGGGGATTGAACCCGGCAAGGCAAGTATATTTCTCAGTCTAGTAGCTCTCCATCTCTCTGGCACTTATAGTTTGATTTGTAGCTGTCCACTGGAATCCACACAGTCCTTCACATGTCAAGAGGATAATCAGGTGATTCAGGGGCCTGGACTTGGCTCAGCCACAGAAGCGGCTGCTCTGGCTGCAGCATCCCAGGCTGTGGGTCTGACCCCCAGCAGAGCCCCCACGTTCCTAGCTGGGCATGGCACGGCTGCTCTTTGGGGACCTCTAAAGGGAAACCAGCTCTCCCGTCAATGAGCACCACGGCCAGAGCAGGAGCACCACATGGAGTGTCTGTGGGACCCCCCTAGTCACTGCAGCAACAGCGGAAGAGAGGGGCGTGTCATGCGGTTAGGAAACTGCAACCCAAAGCATGGTACTTGGCCAAGATGAGGAAGCACTGATCCATGCACTGAATCCAGTGGAGCGCAGAGGGCTCGACTCGCTGTGTGCTTCCATCTCGCGGGGCCTCTGCTCCCACTCGCCCCATCCCGGACACACTGCTCAGTCCAAACTGACCCTGCGCTACTCCTGGCCAACTGGCAGATGGTACAGCTCAGGCACACCTACCAACTGGCCCCCTGGCGCCGTGTAATCCCATCAAAGGCCAAGACCCAGAGACTATAAAAACCAGCTCCCAGAAGAGAACAGTGCAGTCTCCTGCCCCCCCGCCTGGCTGTCCTTGCTGGGGCCCCTTGGAGTGGGGCGGGTTGAGCTTTCCTGCCCGCCACGACTAGGGCTCCGGCAGCTGAAGACCTTCAGGACCAGCCACCACCATGCTGAGACCACTCTCCGCACACCTGAAGGTACTGGCAGAGGAACAAAGGCAAGTGAGTCCCGGGACTGAGATCTCCAAGCCTACTCGGATCGGGGCTGAGCATCCTCCATCTAGATCCTCCGAATTACAGTAGGCGGGGGTCACACCCACCAACTGGCCCCCTGGCGCCGTGTAATCCCATCAATGGCCAAGAATCAATGACTATAAAAACCAGCTCCGGGAACGGCGTGGCCACATTCACGGCGTAATGTAATCTGCCCACATGGCAGAGTCTGGCAAACTCCCCGTGGCGTACCCAATATGCTAAATAGCAGTAACAATGATGGGTCTCATTCTCCTAAAGAGCCTTGAATATAGAACTTTCTTAAAAATCTCAGGGCTAGGATGAAGGAGACGTTACTGTGGCCTGCTCGAGGCAATCGACGAATAACAGGATGGTCGTGATTCATAATTCGTGATGTTTTAGAAACAAATGTTTGCCCTGAGCATAGATGGACAAATCTCGGGGTAAAGCTAGCAAAGCACACAGGAAAGCAGGAAATGAGAGTCAAGTATGGACACATGGAATAACATGGATGAACTTTAGAAATCTTATTGGCTTGGAGACACCAAAACACCCCCACCACCCCTGCTGCTCTACTTTGTTGCATCTTTCTGAAGAATAAGCGAAGGTAGGGCCCGAATCCAGAGAACAGCTTACAGGGCATAATGTCTTGCACATGGCTGACCAGAACCGGGTGTGGTCCCCCAAGCAGGGTGAGGAGTGATTTCCAAGTGCAGATTCATGAGAGATCCCTGATAACCACCCAGAGACATCCCTGAGCACCACCAGACTGCAGAGCCAGGAGTCATCCTCAGCAACAAATGGGTGTGTGTCAAAAATACAAAAAGAAAATAATCAACAAAGATAAAACCCCAGGGACCAGAGGGAAATAGGCTATCTCCAGGAGGAGCCAAGTTTCTCCCAGACTGTACCTCAAAGCTTATGGAGAAAGTGACACCTTACTTTGTGTAACTGGACTTACTATTAATAACACTGAGAAGCCAGCTAGGGCCAGTCCTAGGCAGAGCACAGGAGATACCAGCTGCCAAATTTCTGCTGCATGGAGTGTTTCCTGAGTGCAGCAAGCTGAATTGTTCTAGTTAACTGCTACAATTGTTACTGAAAATTCTAGTAGTAGGAGACAAACATAAAAAGAAAGTCCCACAGGTATTTGGATGTTGTTAGGATAGACAACTGAGTCACTCATTAGCCAAAAGATTCCCTTTATGTAGATAGGCCTCTTTAATGATAAGCAGTAGAAACTACTTCTGACTATGCTAAATAGAAACAAACAGAAAAAAACAAACAAACAAAAAAAAGAAATTGAGTTAGAACATTGTTAACTTGAAGAAAAAAAAACACTATAGGTCTTATGACAGAGGCCAAAACCAAATGATGGCTCACAAATCCTAAAACATGTACTGGTTTGTCTTATGCAGAAAAAGTTTGATGATCCTTGTTAGAAAGAATGGGAATGATGAACAGTATTTTCACAATAGTATGATAGGGGTCGATTTCTCCCCTCATTTTCAAGTCACATCTCTACTTGGTTGAAATTTCTGGCTGAATCTGACTGACTACACGTGGGTCACAGATCCAGATGCTTTGGAGGGGACAGCTGAGTTCCTTGACTGATATTCACACCCAAACACTAACCAATGGGTAGGGTTCAGGGCCCCAAAACAAATCCAAAGTGTTTTCCTGAAGAATAGAGAATGGGTGCCAGGCAGTCAAAAACAACAGATACCTAATACACACACTCCCACTGCAGCCTTTTGGTGATACAGATTCATGCTTTGGGAAAATGAAACTATACACATACACTACAAGTCCTGGAGGTTCAGGTTGCTCATAGGCAAAATCTGGAATAACTTTGAACTCCAAGTAATGATGCAAGCATGCAGATAGAGAATGCCCCCTCCCAAGGCAATGGCAAAAGCAGACTTTGCAGAAAACAGGAAGAAACAGGAACTAAGGCCTGATAAGACCCTCACCTATCTAGGACAACAGAACCAGAGATCCTCTTGCAGAAACAAAGGAACAGGGAAGTAACTTCAAAGAGGACCATCACTACTCCCAAGCCCCCTGGCAGCCTCCTTTTTCAAGGGACTTTTACCAAGGTAGAAACCCCCCCATCAGGGCAAGTTGGAGAAACCCAAGAAAAGCCACCTTGAACAAAGCAAGGGCGCACATATATGCTACCTGAGCCAATGCGCTGCTGGTGCCCATGTAGCCAAGCACATGTGGTGCCTGAGCACTTGTGTCAGCTACATGTCCCCTCTTGAGGTGTAACTTTCATAATTTCATATCTAATGTTGAGATATGTGTAGGGGCTCTTTCCACACTTGGTGAAGCCCAGGTTATCTGGAGCACACTGCTTTCCACTCTCTCTGGTTTCTCTTACTCCTCCCTTCAAAACCTTCCAAAAACTGTTTGACTTCATTGCTCGTCTGCTCCTTAAATTCTTTTTTTTTTCCCTTCTTGGTTCACACCGAGGGATGCACAGGGGTTACTTCTGGTTTATGCATTCAGAATTTACTCCTGGCCATGATTGGGGGACTCTATGGGATGCTGGGAATCATACCACAGTCGGGCCACATGCAAGATGAAGGAATGCCCTACACGCGGTGCTATCACTCCAGACCCAACACTTTCAATTTTTTTCTTCAAGGCGAAACAAGAACCCAGTAACCCTGGGTTCCAGGACAGAGGCGGATGGGAAGAAAGTGACCATCTTTCTCCTCCCCATTTCACAAGAGCCAACTGTGTGGCCCACCAACATCACAAGATTCTACTGTACTGCTTTTCTTCTTGCTCTGAAAGGCATTGGATATAGCCTTGAGGCTTAAAAAAAAAGAGGCTTGCCCTTGAGAAACAATCATGTCAGCTCCTCAAAGATGATTTCCCAAGTTTCCCTGTCTACCCACAGATCTGTGTGAAGACCACGGCACCAGGGTTTCTTAAATGTCTGTAAAATTACTGAGGTTATCACAGGAGTAAAAGGGTATTTGGAATGGAAAAAATAATAGACTTGGTTGAACCTTGGTCTCAAATCAGAATCAGTAATGTAGAAGAGGGTTTGGGTGCCTCTAAATGGAGCATGCTATAGCTTACAAGAAGCTCCCTAGCATTTCTTTCTACTAATTGCAAATATTAAGAAACCTATCTTTTTCCATCCTCATGCAGGCAGGTCAATTACTGAAGGGACCCCAGCATCAAGGCAATGAAATTTGTGGGAAGTAATCAAGCCACCAGCCCCAAGTCTAGCCCACCTTGTGCATCCAGAAAGCAAGACCTGATAAGACCTTCTCCAGCAGCAGATGCTGAGGAGACTAGACCCATCCCTACTGAAAGACCCTGAAGGGAATTACCGGGGAACCCTCCATTTTTTCCTCTAATCTCATTAAGCCTTGGCTAGCCCAGACCAGAGAAGGCTGGGACACCCTCTGAGAGACGCTCCAGCAGAAACAAAGATCCCGAAAAGGAGTCTCAAAGAAGACCACTCCCAACTCTACCCTCTTAGCAACAACCCTAGCAATGGGACTCTTATCTAAGTAGAAAGCCCCAGTGGGATGACTTGAAGAAACCCTATAAAAAGCCACCTTGAGCGACAGGAAGGCACGCATCTACTGTCTGAGCCCATATGTTGCTTGTGCCCACGTGACCGAGCACATGTGGCACCCAAGCACATATGTCGACTACATCTCCCTTCTTGAGCTGTGTACTTTCCTATGTAATACCTGAGTGTGTGTAGAGGCTATCTTCACCCTTGGAGAAGCTCATGTTCTCCCTTGAGCACGTTACTCTCTCTCTCTCACTCTCTCTCTCTCTCTTTATCCCTCCCTCCCTCTCTCTCACTTTCCCTCCCTGCTCACCCTCAAAAACCCTCCAAATAAAATCTGCTCTACTTCATTGCTCATCTGCCTCTTAAAATTATTTTCTGCGAGGTGAGACCAGAACCCATAAACCCAGGTAAGTTCTAGGACTGATTTTCCATTCCTGGAAGAAGCACTTCCTTGTCCCAACCTGAGTCCATGGATCGCTCAGAAATCGGAGATCTTGGCCAAGATTTTGAGGATCTTCTCTTCCTAGAAGAGCAAGTGATCATCAGGTGTGACTTTGCAGCCACCTGGTGGGGTTGGTGTGGCCTGGTGGGGTCTCATCACAGACTTTATTAGTCCTAGTCTTTCCAGCCTGCGTCTAGTGGTGGGAGACGTGGATCAGGAAAAAATGATCATCTCTCTCCTCCCCGTGTCACATAAGCCACTTGTGGGTCCCACCAACATCAATCTCACCAAACTGATCCTTGTCTCAATGGTGACTAGTTAACATGATGAACTTGGATCAATCCAACACATAGGATCCTAGGTAGTAATACTGCCTTCATGTTACCTAGAATTTTTATGGGTGCACACAATACCTCAAGCTCATAGAAATTTCTACGCAACTTTAACAGAATCAGTACTCCCCTTAAACACACAATCTCCTTCAGCCTTATGCAAGTTTCTTGGTAGGACTCTATACTTAGACATGTTGCTATTACTTTTCTTTATTTTAATGTAGACAAAAGTTATAACTGCTGATACAATTTAAGAGTTGAAATTGATTAGATAACTGTGAGGTTTGCTCAGAACCAAATGGCAAGTAACTGGCTGATGGGACAGCAACATTCCCAGAATTAGAGATGACCCTGTCCCCAGGGAGGATTTTTGTCCCACCTGCTGACAGGAAGTCACCAGGCTGCATTCCCTGCATCCTGACATCCATAACTTACAGATAACAGGCAAGACCATGCACACTAGTTTCACCAGTCCTTGTTCTTTTCTCCCCTTTTCCTGCCAAAGACGACTTAAAATCCCCCCTTAGTCTCTGCCAGGATGTCTCTACACCAGCCTCACCCAAGGTTCGAGAGTCTGCCTAGGATTGAACGCCAATAAACTTCTATTTCCTTCACTTTATCCGTGAAGAATCCCTAATTCTTCGCAGAAAATAATTTTAATTCATTTTTCAATGTTATGTTTTTTAATGCTGGGACCACTCTCCACACTTGGATGAGCCTCACGCATAAAAGAACTGGGAGAGAAACCCAGGTGTGTGGGATCCGGGGCTGAGATCTCCAAGTCTGCACCATTTGGGACTGGACCTGCCAGTAGCTAGACAGTTAAACCCACCAACTGCTGTGTAACACCAACAATGGCCAGGATCCAGAGATTATCACACCAAGCTCCCGGGAGCACTCGGCCGCATTTGCAGACGCATGACTTTTTATTTACATTCATTTAATTTTTCAGGGTACCTTAAATATCCCACCCACACAGCAGAGCCTGGCAAGCTATCCGTGGTCTATTTGATATGCCAAATCCAGTAAAAATGGATCTCATTCCCCTGACCCTGAATAGAGCAGAGTCGAGAAGGATGTAGACGGAGAGACTGATAAAATCCCAAGGCAGAAATAGGCTGCCAAAACGAAGAAAGGCAAAAATGATTGTCTGTACTTTTAATGCACGTACGCTGGCATCTGATGCATCCATCGAGGATTTGCTGGTACAAGCGCGAAAGATCAAGTACGACATCATTGGTCTGACCGAAACGAGAAGACATCAATCACATCAAGCCGTTTTCGACACCGGAGAAGAACTGTTCCTTGGAACATGTGACAAAAGAGGCGTTGGTGGTGTCGGTATCCTTGTCAAAACAAACTTAGCCATGAGCATTGATTCATTCAAATGCCTAACAACCCAAATCGGATGATTACACTTGAATAGATGTGGCTCACTACCGGCAGCAGTTTCTATCTTTGTTGTCTATGCACCAACATCCAATTATGGTGAAAAAGAAATTGAGAAGTTCTACATGGAGCTGGAGAAGTTCTATAAAGAAGATCACACCTTCTCCAAGGTCATTGTCGGTGATTTTAATGCCAAGATAGGACCAAGAAGATCAGCCGATGAACTCCACATCGGGACCCATGGCCTAGAATGGAACGAACAGGGGGACAGACTGTCTGAGTTCATCATGTCAATCAAGACCTTCCATGGTAACTCAGTTTCAAAGGCTGAATCTAAACTTTGGACATGGGAGTCTCCCGGTGGATGGTTCCACAATGAAATAGACCACATCATATTCAATCGGCGGTTTTGCCTAACCGATGTTGCTGTTGTCCCAAAATTCCAAACAGGATCGGACCACCATCTCCTTTGTGCAAAATTCTACCCCACAGAACGAGGAGAAAAGAATGCAAGGTTTAAGAAGAGGACTCCCAGAACGACCACCAACTGAGAGCTCTTTGGCTCTGTTGTGGCAACATGGGAAGATGCCGTCATTGACAACATTGATGAGGAATACGATCGAATGAGTCAGCACCTCCATGATTGTGCGAGGAATGCCATGAGAGATAACCACAAAAAAATGCCTTTCTTCGAACACTCTTGAACTTATTCGCCAACGTGGTTTGGCACATGCCTCAGGCAACTGCAAGCAAACATCTGAGCTGGCAAAACAATGCAGAGAAGCAATCAAGGAGGACCTCAAAGACAGGAGAACAGCTATGCTGGTAGATGCGGCAGAAGCCGGGAAAAGCATTCATAATGCCCGCCTGTCCTTCACCAACTACAAGACCAAGATGACTGCCCTCCAACATCCTGATGGATCTATCACATCTTCCAGAATGACAATGGAGAATATTATTCATGACTTCTACTCAGATCTCTTTAATAGCAACGTCCACTTGCCCACATACCACATTCTGCATGATGGATATGTCGTTCCAATGTTCAACCTTCCGAAATTCAACATGCCATCTCGTCGGTAAAGAAACAAAGAGCACCTGGCCCAGACAAGATCAGACCTGAACACCTGAAGAACTTACCAATATTTACCAGTACTCATCAATACACTGGCTCGGCTCTTCACACGCTACCTGTCTGAATGCAAGGTTGCATCCCAATGGAAAACCAGAAGGACTATACTACTATACAAGAAGGGAGACATCCATGACATTGGCAACTATCGCCCAATCTGCCTATTGTCTGTCATCAACAAACTGTTCACTCTAGTCATCCTGAATAGGATTAGGAGAACACTAGATGAAGGACAACCATGTGAACAAGCCGAATTCCAAAAAGTATTCAGTACAATTGACCATATCCACATGATTATTAAGCTCATTGAGGTTTCTCAGGAGTTCAAGATACCGCTCTGTCTAATGTTCATTGATTTAAAGGCCTTTGATTCTGTTGAGACGGAAGCAGTCATAGAAACCCTAGCCAATCAGGGCGTACAAACTCAATACATCAGGATCTTTCGTGATCTCTATTACGGATTCACTACCAGGATCTCAACATTTTACAAAGAAGTAATCATCCATGTCAAGAGAGGGGTTTGGCAGGGTGATACCATTTCACCGAAACTCTTCAGTGCCACACTCGAGAACATCATGCGATGACTGGAATGGGAAGGAATGGGAGTGAAGATAAATGGTCTGCAACTACACCACCTCCGCTCTGCTGATGACATTGTTCTACTAACACCAAACATCAGCCAAGCAGCACAAATGCTGACTGACTTCGACCATGAGTGTGGAAAGGTCGGACTACAGCTGAATCTTACGAAGACAATGTTTATGAGAAAAAGCCTCGTTCCTGATGCTCTATTCGCTCTCAACGGAACCACCATCTCTGAATACAACAGTTATATATACCTAGGTCGAGAAATCAACATGATGAATGACCTGGCACCTGAGTTGTGCAGGAGGAAGAGAGCAGCTTGAAATGCCTTCAAGAGCATTGAAGAAATAATTAAGAGAACAAAGAGCCTCCAGCTACGAGCACATCTCTTCGATTCCACTGTTCTTCCTGCATTAGCATATGCCTCAGAGACCTGGGCCCTACGATAACAGGATGAGAACACTATTCGGGTCTCTCAAAGAGGAATCGAAAGAGCTATGCTTGGAATATCACGATTCACTCAAATGAGAGATAGAATCCGGAGTTCTGATCTCCGTCAATGCTCAAGATTCAGGGACGCTGTCTCATTTGCCAAGGCATCAAAAATCAGATGGGCTGGACACGTTATGAGGTTTACTGACAACCACTGGACTAGAGCCATTACTCTCTGGATTCCACGGGATGTCAAAAGGTAACGTGGACGCCCACTTACAAGATGGTCAGACTTCTTCTTCAAGACCCTGAATGATTGGTTTGAGGCTCTGCATGTTCCTAGAACGAACAGATGCCATTGGGCTACACTAGCACGCAACAGAGATGAATGAAGACGTTCCTGGCACCCGCTCGAGTAAATTGATGAATAACGGGGGATCAAGTGATCAAGTGATGTTATTAATTCACTGTATAGGGTTCCCAAATCTAGCACTAACAAAGATCCCACCAGAAATAACCCACTGGCCCTGCTCTACTGATTCCTGACTAAATCTCTGAGGAGACATCAGCCAAGCAGCTAAAAACAATGGAAATAAAATCTCTGTGGCTGAAAGCTCTCAGGTGCCCTCTGGAGGCAGATGGGCCAAGAATTGGCCCTACTGAGGGCCCTACAACTGCACCCACACTTCACCACTGCAGCTATACCGAGGGCTCAAATCCACCTCTTTAAGATGCTCTCTGCAAACCACAAAACGCTACTTCAAGAAATAAAAGAGGACCCGAGGAAATTAAAACATCCCTTGTCATGGGTTGGGAGAATTATCATTGTCAAAATGACAATAATTCCCAAAACATTTTACAGATTCAATGTGATCCCTATAAGGGTACCCATGACATTCTTCAAAGAAATTGATCAAACACTCCGGAAATTCATATGGAACAACAAGCATCCACAAATAGCTAAAGCAATTCTCAGGAAAAAAGAAGATGGGGGGCATCACCTTCCCTACATAGTACATCAAACTATACTACAAAGCAGTAATCATTAAGAGAGCATGGTATAATTAAGAAGGTAATAATTAAGATTTACTCGAGTGGGCCCAGTAACGTCTCCATTGTGACACTTGTTACTGTGTTTGGCATATCGAACACATCACGGGTAGCTTGCCAGGCTTTGCCATCCGGGCGAGATACTCTCGGTAGCTTGCCGGGCTCTTGAGAGGGGTGGAGGAATCGAACCAGGGTCAGCCAGGTCGGCCGCGCTCAAGGCCAACGCCCTACCCACTGTTCTATCGTTAGGCTAATTAAAATATAGTATGGTCACAACTTTTTAATTACTATCCCTCATTATTGCATTCAATGAAGCTAGATTTATTATCAAATATAATTTCTAACTTGTAATAAATCTACGTGAAACTTGCAAAGAGTTTCCAACACTGAAATTCCATAGACATATTTTTCTGTATAACTTTGCTTGGAGCAGAATGCATAAGCAAGTACTACATATTTGTTATCTGAAAAGACCAACAATGCAAATATGACTAAACAAAACATGCTTTTTTTTAAATACAATTGAATGCTTAAACATTTTTTCCCCTGTATTTCAGTGTGTTTCTTTCCCTTTGTTGATAACAATGAACCTCTTAGGAGTCAATACCTTGAGTAGACTTTGAGAACTAGGGATCTAAAATCTTGTGTTAGTTTTGTCATATACTGACTCCTCTTTTGTTCGTTTCCTTGGAGTCACATTAGATGATAAGGATCTTGTGGTGCTGGGAGTTAAACCGTTGCCTCTTGCAAGAGAAAATAATTTGTTTTTGTCCCTGTGCTATCTCTCCAGCATATACAGTTGCTCTTCAACAGTGACAAGTCTCATAACTATGAAGCTTTATTTCTTTACTTGTACTCAAAGATTTAATTAATTTTCTCTGCTTATTTGTTTTCACAATAACATACAAGGCAAAAAAACAACTTTGCAAACTGTAAATCTGAGGCAGATAAAGGTAAATTGATGAATCAAAAAATGAGATAGTAGAACCTATAATGAAACAAAGGTAAATTGATTGCTTTTTATTTTGTGGCTTAATACTTACTTTTATATAGCTTCTATGGTTTATAATATTATTAATAATGGTTTCTCAGGCACATAATTTCAACAAATGAGGTGCAGATAATCTCGAGACTACAGCAGAAGATGGAAAAGAACCTCAACATAAACAATCATATGACAAGTGAAAAGTCAGGATGATGCCAAGAGGAAAAACATAAGAATTATTGGTGTACCAGAGGGGCAGGAAGAAACCCCTGATAAAGAAGCAACTATCAAAACTATGTTTGCTTCAAAGCTCCTAAAGCTGAATAGTGCATACACCCAAATCCAGGAGGCCTGATCAGGCTATCAGCTAAAAGAAATCCAAATAAAATTACGCCAAAACATATCCTAATCCATATCAAAGTCTGAGGTTGGAAAATAATTCTCCAAGCAAACAATTCTCTCAAAAAAGCCAGAGTGGCCATAATAGTATCAGACCACATAGACTTCAGGCTGAAGAATGTTGTAAGAGACACTGTAGGTCATTTCTAAGGATCAAAGGATCTGTACATCAGGAAAAAAAAACCTACTAAATGTATATGCATCTAAGAAGGAACCAGCAAAATACTTCAAACAACTGCTTAACAGAAACTGCAGAAATCCATGGACTTGAAAAAAAAACATTGATAACAATACAATAATAGTTGCAGATTTTAACAATAATTTATCACCTCTCAGTAAATCAACGAGACTCAACTCAGCAAGGAAATACATTTTTTGAGGGAGGCAATGGAAGAGAGAGGCTTAGTAGATGTATGTAGAACATTTCATCCCCCCAAAAGCTGAATACATTTCATCTCCAGTGCACATGGAACATTCTCCAAGATAGACCACATGCTGTGCCAAAAAAACACCTCCATAAATTTAAGAGGATAGAAATTATATCAACCATCTTTTCAGACCATGATGCACTGAAAATAGAAGTGAATCACACACAGAAACAGAGAATCAAGTCAAACACCTGGAAATTAAACAGCTCACTACTGAACAATCAGTGTAAGAATAGAGAGGAAATCAAAGAGAAAATCAAAAGATTCCTGGAAACAAATTAGAATGTGGACATGAGCTACCAGAACTTGTGGGACATAGCAAAAGTAGTGTTAAGAGGAAAGTTTATTGCTCTGCAAACATTCATCAGGAAGGAAGAAAGGGCCCTCACAAATAACTTAACCTTACAGCTCAAGATCTTGGAAAATGACCAGCAAAAAGAGCTCAAACCAGGCAGGATGAAGGAAATAATAAAACGTAAAACAGAAATCAATGAGCTGAAATCCCAAAATACAGTCCAAATGATCAACAAAATCAAGAGCTGTTTTTTTTGGGGAAAATAAACAAGATTGATAAAGCACTAGTCAGACTCACAAAGAAACATAGAGAAAAATCTAATAAACTATCAGAGATGCAAAGTGGGATATTGCAACAGAAACTGCAGAAATTCATAGGATCTTCAGAGGTTACTTTGAAAATCTTTATGGCATGGAACAAGAGAACCTTGAAGAAATGAATAAATTCCTCCATTCTTATAACCTCCCAAGGCTGAACCAAGAAGTTTTGGAATACCTAAACAGACCTATCATGATCAAGTAAATTGAAATGGTAATTCAAAGTCTTTCCCAAAACAAAAGCCCAGGCCCAGATGGATTCACCTGTGAATTTTTCAAACCTTTAAAGAGGATCCACTGACAATCCCTTTCAAGCTTTCCCAGGAAATTTAAGAAACAGATACAGTTTCAAACAGTTTCTGTGAGCACCCTGATAACAAAAGAAGGCAGAGAGACCACAAAAAAAAAATTAGAGAACGATATCCCTGATGAACACAGATGCAAAGATCCTCAAAGATCCTCATTTTTGCTAGCAAATAGAATCCAATGACTCATCTAAAAGATCACACACCATGACCAAGTAGGGAATCAACTCAGAGATGCCAGGATGCTTTAACATTCGCAAGTCAAACATAATCCATCACATCAATTTTAAAAACCCATATGATTTTATCAATAGATGCAGAGAAAGCATTTGACAAGATACAGCACCCGTTCATGATAAAAACTCTCAACAAAATGGCAGTTGAAGGAACTTTTATATAGTCAAATATACTATATGTACTCAATAGAGTCAAAGCCGTCTACGAAAAGCCCACAGCAAGCATTTTTCTTAAGGGGGAGAAACCAGAGGCTTTCCCTCTAAAACCAGGCACAAGACAAGGTAGCCCACTCTTGTCACTATTATTCAATATAGTACTGGAAGTACTTGCCACAGCATTTAGGCAAGAGAAAAGATATTGAGGGCATCTGGTAGGAAAGGAATAAGTCAAACTCTATTTGCAGATGACATGATACTGTACTTAGAAAACCCTACAGTCTCTACCAAAAGCGCCTAGAAACAATAGGTTAGTATAGTAGAGTGGCAGGTTACAAAATCAATACCTAAAAGTTCATATTTTTCCTATAGGCAAATAATGAAAGAGAAGAAAGTGATAATAAAAACAATCCTGTTCACAATTTTGCCGCAGAAAATCAAGTACCTTAGAATCAGCTTAACTAGGGAGGTAAGCAACCTATACAAAGAAAACTACAAAACGCTACTTCAAGAAATAAGAGAACAAGAGGAAATGGAAACGCACCCCCTATTCATGGATTGGGAGAATTAACACTGTCAAAAAGGCAATACTCCCCAAAGCTTTATACAGATTCAATGTGGTTCTTATAGGATATCCATGACATTTTTCAAAGAAATAGACAAAATACTCCTGAAATTCATATGGAACAACAAGCCTCCACAAACACCTAAAGCAATCCTTGGGGAAAAGAAGATGGGAGACATCACCTTCCCCAACTTCAAACTGTTCTATGCCTTGCACGCGGCCGATGTGAGTTCGATTCCAAGAGTATACCGCCCACAAAAAAGAGCCTGGAAAGCTCCCTCTGGTGTATTTGATATTCCAAAAACATTAACAAGTCTCACAATGGAGACGTTACTGGTGCCTGCTCAAGCAAATTGATTGACAATGGGAGGACAGTGCTACAGTGCTATTTTTATTAAGTTGTTCACACTAATTCATTGCATTTACTATTCAAACACCAATCCCACCACCTTCCCAGAAAGTCATCATAATTAAAACAGCATGGTATTGGGAAAGAGAAAGACTCGCAAACCAGTGCAATAGAGTTGAATATCTTGGTACAGACCCTCAAATATACGATCACCTAATCTTTGATAAGGGAGCAATGCCACAGAGACTGGCACACATCTAAAAGAAGAAAAGCAACGGTGTATATCTCTTTACCTATGGTGTATATCCCTTTACCTACTTTCAACAACACTCAGAGCTTGTCCAGAGTGATCATTTTCAACTAATGTTGTCATAATGGACTCTCCTCTAACTTAACTTATCTCCACCCCAGTCCACACATTCTTGTGGTAATTTCAACAATTGACTAGTCCTCCTGGCCCATTTTCCCTGGCCTTGAATATTAGTTTCATACTAATTTTTTTATATCCCACAAATTAATGCAGTCATTCTATATCTGTCTCTCTCCTTCTAACTTATTTATTTCACTCAGCATGATCCTCTTCATATCCATCCATTTACAGGGAAATTTCATGACCACATTTTTCCTAGCAGCTGTGTAGTTTTGCATAGACGTACCATAGTTTCTTTTCCATTCATCTGTTCTTGGGCACTCAGGATGTTCCCACAAAAGAAAAAAAAGAAGAAATGCAGGTATACACATTCATTATTCTACCAAATGCTACTTCAAGAAATAAGAGAATGTATTTCTTAAAATATTAGCTATCCATATTTCTTAAAATATTAACTATCAAAATGCAATTCAAGACAGAATGGTCACACAAAATGGATTTTTAAAGCATGAATATTATTTTAGATTTGGCTGAAGACAGTAGTTTGAGAAATATGAACTAGGTATATTTTTATGAAGTGTTTTTAATCATAGGGTCATATTGGTCTCTTTTATTAACTTTCCACAAAAGCCCTTTATTCCTTTATAATTTATCAAATGTGCATCAATATTGGGGCAGGAGCACAGTGCATAGTGTGTTTGCCTTGCATGCTGCAAACCCGTGTTTGATTCTCAGCATCCCTTATGGTCCCCCGAGCACTGCCAGGAGTAATTCCTGAGTGCAGAGCCAGGAGTAACCCCTGAGCATCGCCGGATGTGACCCAAAAAGTAAAAATAAATAAATAAATAAATAAATAAAAAAGAAAGTGCATCAATATTGTCCTCAAACAAAGCAGTTCAAGCATAATGATTCATTCAATTTTCAATATTAAATATTTTAAAATATATCACATAAAGTACTTCCTCTCCATAGATTTTTACTTATCACAGGACTCTTTGATCAATATAAATATTTTACTTCAAAAATGTAAGTGTGTGTGTGCATGTGTAACCTGGGTACATATTTAACAAGAAAAATCTCCTCTTCCATAAATAGCATCTTTATCACTGAGCTGTGCAAGAGTTCATACCTGAGCCAAAAATGGAGGCTCCGCAGTTTCTCCAGGTGAGGCAGAAACGTACAGATACCAAGATCCGGGTTCACCAGGCCTGTTCAGTCTACCCTAGGATAGTAGCCCCCAGCCCCCTCCCGAGTGCAAGGACCCCTCGGTGGCTGTCACTGTTCCCCTAGCTGTCATACGGGAAGCTGGGTCCTTGTCACTGCGGTCATGCACGGGCAAGGTGGTCAATCACTGGTCCCTGGAGCTCTCGTGCCGCACTGGGCGTTGCCCGTCTCCCGCGCTCAGACTGACAGTTCCTGCAACGGTCGCGCAGAAGCACGTTGACTCCCTGCACCAGCACCTAGCCGGCCAGGCACCCTGAGCACATCTACCCTCGCCTCATGCCGTTGTGCTCCAGCAAGCCGCCCCAGGCCCACCGTCTTCCGCAACTGGTGCCTCTTGAAGGTCTGCCCCTTCACCTTCCTCCCAGCGAACTACCTGGCCCCGATGCACGAAGGGCTCCTCACGGAACATGTCCAGGATGGAAAGCCCGGCGCTGGGCTCTAGAGGCCCATCTGGAGATGAAACTGGGGACGTTGGAGGCGCCGTTGGAGCAGGACAACGGCCGGTTCAAGCTCTCGGCGCTCTGGCGCTGGCGTCTGGTCTCGCGCCCTTGGCGGTGCTCCTGGGCCAAGGCGAGCGTGGGCAGCACGTCCACGTACGTCCTGACGTCACGCCTGCTCTTGGCGTTGATGTCCTCGGTGTCCCTCTTCGGTCTGAGGCGCTGGATCAGAGCCTGGAGGCGCTTGTTGATCTCTCCAGAATGCTGCCGGTCAGACACACCTTCTGCTAAACCACCTGACTCAGCAACCAGTAATGAACAATCAAATGTTGATTATCTGTAAAGAGGAACACCAATCATTTCTTCCACACCTGCATGTACAAGTACTATTTTTTTTAATTTTGAAAAAATTTTATTTTCCTAAAGTTGTTCACAGTAATTATTTACATTCAACATTTCATCACCAATCCCACCACCATTACACCTTCCCACCACCATTATTTCAAATTTTCCCACCACCACCCAAGCCTGCACCGTAGGCAGATGGTAAATCATTTATTTTGTATTACTTGTTATGAATAGTATGATATGTTGTGCAGCTGCAAAAGCGGCTGACCTCTCCTGGAATTCTAAAATGTTTTGAATGTTTGGAGTCTGGAGGCATCTCTGTGGCGTGCTGCTCTCTTCTGAGATTCATTTGTCAGCCTCTGAATCATGGCCATCAATGCACTAAATTATGTTAGTGCCCGATTTTGATGTCTTTTGAGATTTATTTATGGGTCTGGAGTGAGGCCGATAAAGGAGCCTGTATAGCTGAACCAGAGGTGGTTTGTGGGCGTGACTCCCACAGACCTAGCTTTTGGCCTTTTAATGTCTGTAAATCACAACACCCAAAAGGTGAGAGAGTGCAAAAGGGAATGCCCTGCCACAGAGGTGGGATGGGATGGGGCAGACTAGGTGGGGGTGGTGAGAGGGATACTGGGATTACTGGTGGTGAAGAATGGGCACTGGTGGAGGGGTGGGTACTCACTCATTGTATGACTGAAACGCAAGCAGAAAGTTTGTAAGTCGGTAACTGTACCTCAAGGTGATTCATTAATAAAAAAATATTTAAAATAATGTTATGCCAAAAAAGAAAAAATAAGAAAACATGGGGGTGTGATACACTCCAGCCCGTCAACCTTTATCTGGGGGGTGAGTGCATCAGCAGCCTGATACAGTGCATCAATATCAGGTTTCCTCATACTCCAAAATTGCCGCTGTGCCTTTGGCTGGACACCAACCAAGTTTCCAGAGAAATTGAATGGACATGTAATACTCTTATTTACAGAAACCTATCCTTCTCCCTTGAATGCAGACCGAATCATCAAAGTCAGGTTTTGCTTTGGGGGCCACACCAGCGATGATCAATGGGCTACTCCTGGCTCTGCTCTCAGAAATCCCTCCTGGCAATGCTCAGGGAAGTTGGGCATGAAATCTGCCCGTGTATAAAGAAAGCGTCTTCCCCCTGTACTCTCTCTAGCTTTTTTTATTTTTTTAAATCTCACATATGCAAAAGATAATTGTGCTTACTAGGTGTTTCTGAATTATTCTATTTAGCATGACCCCACCAATCCTATCCAGCAAAAGGTAAGACTTCATCTTTTCTTATGGATGGATAGCACTTTCTTTTTCTTTCTTTCTTTCTTTCTTTCTTTCTTTCTTTCTTTCTTTCTTTCCTTCCTTCCTTCTTTCCTTCATTCTTTCCTTCTTTCTTTCTTTCTTTCTTTCTTTCCTTCTTTCTTTCTTTCTTTCTTTCTTTCCTTCCTTCCTTCTTTCCTCATTTCCTCCTTTCTTTCTTTCTTTCTTTCTTTCTTTCTTTCTTTCTTTCCTTCCTTCCTTCCTTCTTTCCTTCCTTCTTTCTTTCTTTCTTTCTTTCTTTCTTTCCTTCTTTCTTTCTTTCTTTCCTTCCTTCTTTCCTCATTTCCTCCTTTCTTTCTTTCTTTCTTTCTTTCTTTCTTTCTTTCCTTCCTTCCTTCCTTCCTTCCTTCCTTCCTTCCTTCTTTCTTTCTTTCTTTCTTTCTTTCTTTCTTTCTTTCTTTCTTTCTTTCCTGCTTTCCTTCCTTCTTTCCTCCTTTCTTTCTTTCTTTCTTTCTTTCTTTCTTTCTTTCTTTCTTTCTTTCTTTCTTCTTTTGCTTTTTGGATCACATCCGGCAGTGCTCAGGGGTTACTCCTGGATCTGTACTTAGGAATTACACCTGGCGGTGCTCAGGGGACTGCCATATGGGATGCTGGGGATTGAACCCGGGTCGCATACGTGCAAGGCAAATGCTCTGCTCACTGTACTATCGCTCCAGCCCCACACAATAACTCTTTTGTGCAAATCTCTACTCAGAGTGATCTTTGCACATCACCTTTTAATTGTACAACATTTAGCATATGACGTCTAACAATTGTTTATTGTCTTTCTTCCCTTGCAAAGGTAAGAATGGTGATACATTAGATTTGTTATTTTATTTCCCAGATCTTGTATGTAGTATGCAGTAGGAATTCAATAGGTAGTAAGTGAATAGAAAGAAAGGCCATTTCAAGTCTCTATTTTTTAATCTATTTGTAAATTAATTTATCATTCTTATGGATGAAAATAAAAATGAATTGGCACAACAAAACCAATATAAACCTATTAAGATCTGGTTGTGAAAACTTTTAAGTGGTTTTCTTTTTTGCTTCCAGGAATGTTGGATGCCTACCCCAAGACAGACACTATTCAGTTTTAGGAATACTGCGATGTATCAGCTAGGAATGACTTTCAGTGACAGAAACACCAAAAACAATGACTTAAACCAGTCAGAACTTTATTTCTCTCATGTAATTAGAAGTCTAGACATAGGTAATCCACTGTTCCTACAGAGGTTTCTACAGGCCGTCAGGGACCCCTGTTTGCTTCTACCTTTTCATGGTCCAAGCTTCCTTCTTCAACTCAAGGAACTACATTCCTGTCAAGAAGGGGGAAATGTCAAAAGGAGCAATCATGTTCGAGGGAATTAAAACCTGGGATCATGCTTTGCTGGACCCAGCTACTTATCAATTTCTACTGTATTAACTAACCCCATTCTTTTTTTTTTTTCATTTTGGGTCACACCTGGCAATACACAGGGGTTACTCCAGGTTCTGTAATTACCAGGATTCTGAAATACTTCAAGAATTACCCCTGGCCGTGCTCAGGGGACCATATGAGTTGCTGGGAATCGGACTTGGGTCGGCTGCGGGCTGCATGCAAGGCAAACACCCTACCCGCTGTGCTATTGCTCCAGCCCCCGACCCCATTTATTATTTGGTAGCTTCTTCACTTTTGTCAAGAAAATTGAGCAGGGTATAATGAAATGCATCCTTGAGTAAGCAACTTGCCATACCTGCCATCAGATAGTGAGAATCCTGCCTCTTGGAGCTGTCACTGTAAGGGAAATAGGAAATCAGAAGGCAAGTGCACGCCCACTCATTCACCCGTTCCTACTGGCAAAAAGTACCTTATAGCTGTGAGTGCTGAGCAAAGTAGTACAACAGGGTGACCAGTGGGAATAACTGATTCTACATATTTATCTAGAAGTCTGAAAGTCACTCTTTAATTTAAAGTAGCAACATTGGAGCCGAATACTGAACAATCAAACAGATGCAACTTTGGGAGACTAATTGCAATTTTATGATCCTCTGATGTTTATCATTTAATCTGGAACAAGAAAGTAATATAACCATGTTTTCCTAGTTCTACAGAATTCCATTTTCTTCTCTTCTCTTTCCACCGCTCCTCCCCTTCCTGTCCCTCCATTCCTCTCCCCTTTTGCCCATCCCCTTCCCTTCCCTCCATTTCCCTTTTATTTTTTTGAGTCACACTTGTGTTAAGGGATTACTCCTGACTCTGAGCTCAGGGATCATTCCTGGTGGACTCAGGGGATCACATGGGGTTCCAGAGATCAAACCCAAGTCAGCCATGTGCAAGGCAAGTGCCATGCCCAGTCCACTATCTCTCTGGTCCCCAAATTTAGGTTTCAAGTTGTGGGATAGATCATGTATAGCCCGCATTTTCCTAAACTTTTTCTCAAAGCTGTAAGTGAACTTTTTTCCTTCTAATTTTCCTCCTTTTTGTTTTCTTTTTTTTTCCCTCTTGCATGCAGCAAGTTGACAATATTATTAACTGTACAATGGGATAAAGGAATGGGAGGCAGCTTTTAAGTTTTTTAAATCCTGGCAAAATTTAACTGTCACTGTCACTGTCACTGTCACTGTCCTCCTGTTGTTCATCGATTTGCTCGAGTGGGCCCCATAAGGTCTCCATTGGAGTCTTTGTTGTTACTGTATTTGTCATATCGAATACATCACGGGTAGCTTGCCAGGCTCTGCCATGCGGGAGAGATACTCTCTGCAAAATTTAACATCAGAAAAAAAAATTCAAGGTAATAATCCAGGTATGGGCAATTTTATTTTTATTTATTTATTTATTTATTTATTGCTTTTTGGGTCACATCCAGCAATGCTCAGGGGTCACTCCTGGCTTTGCACTCAGGAATTACTCCTGGCAGTGCTTGGGGGGCCATATGGGATGCCGGGGATCGAACCCAGGTCGACCGCGTGCAAGGCAAATACCCTACCCGCTGTGCTATCACTCCGGTCCCAGTGTGGGCAATTTTAAAAGAAAAAATAATTCTGGAGAATTCCTGTCCAACCCATAAGATTTTTTTGTGCAAATCTCTCCTCAGAGCAGTCTTTTTTGGATCAACTTTCAATTGCACCCCAATGAATTCAACTGTAAGATTACAATTGTAGGAATGCAATAGTAGGATTCAGAGAATGTAGGTATTATTAAAGAAGATGAATTTTGATGGGGTTAGAGACATCAATGCAAGTAAGGTGCTTGCCTTGAATGTGGTCAACTCAGATTTGATCCCCAAAATTTCATATAGTGCCCAAAACATCGCCAGGAATGGTTCCTGAGTGCAGTAATCTTTGAGCATTGCCTGGTGTGGCCCCAAAACCAAACCAAAACAAACAACAATAACAACCAAAAAAAAAAAGTCCCGAACAAACTAAAAAAGAAGAAACATTTTGATGGTTAGTGTTTTTATTTCAAGAAATTATCGGTGAAATTGGCAAAACTTGATCCTTGTTTTAATTCACACATAACCATAGAAAGTCTCTCAAGTGTAGATTTATTGTTAAGTTAGTTCTTACATAGACTATGATACCCCCGCCATGGTCACATTAAAGGATTCTAATATATCTGGATATGTTATTTCTTGAAAATCTGATAATCTGCTGTTTCTTGCTGATAATTGAGTCTATTGCCGTCAATACCTCCCCCCCCCCCCAGTAGCCACATGCTATAATTAGTTATCTTTATCTATTAGGTGCTACAGGTAAAAACCCTGAAATATTCAGGTTTTCTTTTGTACAAATTCTCTGAAATATCTTGACTTTTGTACAAATTCTCTGAAATATCTTGACTTGGCTCAGATCACCAGGTGCAGGCAAGTCTTTTTGACTTTTAAGAGCAGGATAGTGAGAGGATATTGAGAAAATGTCACTAAGCATTGAGGTTATACAACTACATTATGTTACATTTACCAGTGACTTTTTTTTACTTCATACAGAAATGTCTAAAGCATTTAAATTTGCATTTCATTTGTAGGTGGTAATGTTATGGTGTTTTTTTTTTCTCTTGTTCTTTAAAGATGAGGGCCGGGTGGTGGGAGGGGATGCTGGGACCCGTGGTGATGGATGACGGGCACTGGTGGAGGGATGGGCACTTGATCATTGTATAACTGAAACCCAAGCACAAAATTTGTAAGCCTATAACTGTACCTCATGGTGTTTCACTAATAAAAAAAGAAAAAAAATTTAAAAAAATGTAAATGATGGAGAATGGGCACTGGTGGAGGGATGGGTACTGGATCATTGTATAACTGAAACCCAAGCACAAAAATTTGTAAGTCTACAACTGTACCTCATGGTGTTACACTAATAAAAATTAAAAAAAAAGATGAGGACCGGAGGGATAGTTTAATAGGCTGAGGGCATACTTTGCGGGAGAAGGTCTGGGTTCTATTTCCAGCACCTTATAGTCTGCTGAGCACTGCAGGCCACAGTCCCTGAATAAAGAGTTGTGACTAGCTCCTGAGCACCACGAAATGTGGCTCCCAAACAAAAAGATGAACCTCCTTCCCCTACCCATCACAATATTGCATCTATGATCCAGCCCTTCTCAATAGGGTCACATCCAGGAACTGGGGTTATGGCTTAGGGGCAGAACATTTGCCTTGCACATGTCAGGCCTGAGTTCTGTTGCCAACACTGTGGGGGGAAATGATCAAATTGTCTTCTAAAACGTGGGTCACATCCTGTCCAGGCCTTTTCCTTCACTGACAAAAATATCTCTCTATCTTATCTATCTGGGTGCTTCCATTTCATTCAGTTGACAAATATCTCGACCTATAGTGGTTTTTGTTAGACTTCTGTGTAGACTAATTCACATTTTGCTCTAAATTTGTTGTGACTATTCTTCCTATTTTCCACTTTGTTTGGATTTATCCTAATTTTAATTTTTTATCTAGATTTTTTGCTTGTTTGTTTTTGTTTGGGTCACACACACAGCACTACCTAGGGCTCAGTCCTTGCTCTAAGCCCAGGGATCATTTCCAGCGGGGCTCAGGGAACCAAATGGAGTGCCAAGGAAGCAAGTCCTAATTAGGGAGGGAGGGAAGGTGGGAGGGAGGAAAGAAGGAAGAGAGAAAGGGAGGAAGGGAGGCAAGAGGGAGGAAGGAAGGACTTTACTGGCAACAACTTGTCAGGTTAGAAAATAGTGGACTCATGTCCTTAGAGAAACCATCTTGTCAGCACAGTCACTAGCAGATGTTTTTGTGGAAAAAGAACAAGGATGCTCATGTTTCAGAAGGGAGGGCAGGAAACTGCTGGTCACCATAGTGACCAACTGGCTTCCTTCTGATTCAGTTCCAGAGGCATAGTGGGTCTTATCTACAAGCATAACCAAAGGTTTCTTAGTAAGACTCTTCTGTACTTATCTTAAACTTTTTAAAATTTATTTTTTATTAGTGAAACACCATGAGGTACAGTTGTAGACTTACAAGTTGCTGTGCTTGAGTTTCAGTAATACAATGATCGAGTACCCATCCCACCACCAGTGCCCATTCTCCACGCCCACCAATCCCAGTATCCCTCCCACCCCTCCCATCCCCCATTCCACCCTGCTTCTGTGGCAGGACACTCCCTTTTGTTCTATCTCTCCTTTTGGGTGCTGTGGTCTGCAGAAGAGACATTGGGTGGCAATCATGTTCTGTCTATAGACTACTTTCAGCATTCATCTCCCATCCTGGGCAGATCTTCCCAGCACGCTTTATTTGGTGCTCCCTTTTCTATATGATTTGCCTTTGCCCCTATAGTGTGCGGCTGGCTTCTAAGCCATGGAGAGAACAACCTGATATTTATCACAGCTGCTCTATCTCTGTTTTCACTTGCTTGGCCAGTGGCATGACATCTTTGAAGATACCATTAGCTTCAATGTCATGGAGGGTTTTGCCAACTTTGTCTTCAATGTACCTTATGGATTCCGGTCTGATGTTGAGGTCTTTGATACATTTTGATCTTACTTTTGTACATGGTGTTAGGCAGAGATCTAAGCCCAGCTTCTTGCATGTAGTCGTCCAGTTTTGCCAGCACCATTTGTTAAAAAGGCTTTTCTTACTCCACTTCGCATTTCTTGCTCCTTTATCAAAGATTAGGTGATCATATGTTTGAGGGGAGATGTCAGTATATTCAACCCTGTTCCATAGGTCTGAAGCTCTGCCTTTGTTCCAGTACCATGCTGTTTTAATTATTACTGCTTTGTAGTAGAGTTTGAGGTTTGGGACGTTAATTCCTCCCATTTTCTTTTTCCCAAGAATTGCTTTTTTGAGGGAGCTGTGTGCTTGCAGGATTTTTTTCCGTCCTTTAACTTTGAGTCTGTGTTTGCTCTGATTGTTCAGATGAGTTTCTTGTAGACAGTAGAATGTTGGTTTCAGTTTCTGAGTCCATTTTGCCACTCTGTGTCTCTTGGTTGGTGCATTTAGACCATTGACATTAAGGGAGACTACGGTCATGGGGTTTTGTGCCATCTTTCTGTAGGAGTTGGTTGTGTTTATACTTGTTTTCCTTCTTATTTTACAGGAGCCCCTTTAGTCCTTCTTTTAGATTTGGTTTTGAGTCTATGAAGTTCCTGAGCTGTTGTTTATCTACAAAGTGGTGTATCGTACCATCGAATTTGAGTGAGAGTTTAGCTGGATAGAGTATTCTTGGTGAGGCGTTCATTTCATTGAATTTTTTCACTATATCCCACCATTGCCTTTGGGCTTGGAGGGTTTCCTCTTATAGGTCTGCTGTGAATCTAAGGGGTGCTCCTTTGTATGTAATTTCCTTCTTTGACCTTGCTGCTTGTAATATTGTGTCTCTGTCCACAGCATCCATCGTTCTGACTATGATATACCTTGGAGTGTTTTTTCTGGGGTCTCTTTTAGCTGGTACCCTTCTGGCTCCTTGGATCTGGATGTCTGCCTTCCATAACTCTGGGAACTTTTCAGCAATGATTTCTTTGACTGTATCTTTTTCATTGGGGTTGTCTCCCTGTCCTTCTGGTACTCCAGTGATTCTAATGTTGTTCCTCTTGGCGTCATCCCCTAGGTCTCTGATTCTCCTTAGAGCCATTTTGAAGTCTTTTCTTATTGCTTGTTTTTCCCTATGAGATTTCTGTTGCTCATCTTCAAGCTCGCTGATCCTCTCTTCAGCTGCATTTATCCTATTCTAAGGGCACTAACTGACTTTTTAATTTCATCTACTGAGCCCTTTATTTGTGTCACTTCTTTTTGTAGCTTTTTAATTTCTGCTCTCATTTCTTCCTTTATTTTCTCGACCATCTGTTCTATTGTTTCTTTCACTTCTTCTTTTATTTTTCTGGATATCTCTTTCATTGATTCCTTGAGTAGATCCTTGAACATCCTCTGCATTTCGTCCTGGAATTCTTTATCAAAGAGAGCATAATTGTGGACAACCTCATTTGAGGATTCGGGATTCTTTTCTTCATATTCTCCTTGTAGTGGAGATTTGCACTGTTTCTTCATGTTGTTTTGGTTATCTGGAGGTAGACCCCTGTACTGTTCCCTGTTATCGTGGGAAAGGATTTTAGATAAGGTTGGTCGCTGGTAGTCACCCTTCTCCCTTTCTAGAGTCCGATCTTCTTCTCAATCAGGCATTATTCTTTGTTTTATAACGGACATTGAATGAAGTTTTGGAGGAGGTGCTCTTTAATATTGAGCTTGTACCTCTTATTTCATACTGGTCTTTTGTTAGAAATGGAGTAGGCGAGTGGAATATTGTTGTATTGTAGTAGAGGTGGTCAGAAATTTTTGGTCCGTGTTAGGTGGCAAAGGGTTGGATGGGAGTCCTGAGTGCTCCAAGTGGGAAATATGACCACGGCTGCCCAGGAGAAGCCCACACCCACTTCTAGGAGGCCACGCCCCCAGTCCCAGGGTCACTCCCACCCTGTATCCTGGAAGGGAGGGGCTGGTGAAGTGATGGGTCGTCCTGCAGTGGGGCTTCGGCCGGTGTCCCCACTGGACGGTGTTTGTTTTGGCAGGAGAGGGGAGCTCACCTTATATTAAACTTTTGAGAGATATAAGATAAGGACAACAGTGACTTCCCTGAAGAACTTGCTGATAATTTTCAATGTTGAATATTGATATCAGAGTAAGAGAGGAGCTACTTTATTTATTTATTTATTTTCCACTTTTTAAAATTGAATTACTGTGAGATAGACCTTTACAAAGTTGTTCATGATTGGGTTTCAGTTATACAGTGTTCCAACTCCCATCACTCCACCAGTGTACATTTCCCAGCACCAGTGTCCCCAGGTTCCCACCCATCTCCCCTCCCCCACCCCCTGCCTGTCTCTATGGCAGGTGCTGAGTAAAACTAAATCTAATTGCATAAGCCTGATGAATTTACAAAGAGGAGGATGTAGATCCCAGTGAAGGGAATAAAGATATATATTCTAGACTAGGGAATGGGAGAGGAGACAGACTTCAGGAAATTCATGTGACAAGAGGAGGGTGACTCATGAGTCAAGTGCTCTCTCATGAAATATATGTCCCGTCATATAGTTTTCTATGTGAGAATAATTATATCTGGGAAAAATCTTAATTATGTTTAATATCCAAAATATTTTTATTTTGGGTCTCTAGGGGGTGATAAAATTTTCAACTGAGCCTTGAATGAGTTCAAGTTCAAAACAATCCACATGTCAAAGGACACCTTTTTGGGAGACCTATAGTGAACATCTTGGGGAGGTATACTGCTTAACATGTTGAAAGAAAATAAGGTATATAGAGAATGAGGTAATTACTGGGTGACTATTATAATTTTTAAGCTGCATTAAAAAACTAGAAAATAATATATCCAACTTTTAGTCACTGTATGAAGGAAATTTCAGTAATTTAGTCACTGTATGAAGGAAATGTTTAATTATTGTTTTTTTATTTTGCATTTTCCTGTATTTTATTAATTATCTTTATCATAAATAAATAAATTCTGTTTTATATCTGTCAGCCTAAAAAGTCAGGAGGCAATTCAAAAGTAAAAGTGCATTCATTTGGGAATCAAAGCATTCCAATATGGGATAACAGATTTAGATGAAGAGCATAAAACGTGGTCCAAGGAGAAATAAAATTGAGTTGTTTTATTAGAAAAAGACAAGTAACTCATTAATGAAAAGATATTTTTCATAGATTAGGAGGATCAAATGCTAGTGGACTGTGGTGGAGGAATATTGGTACGTTGGTAACATGATGTGGTAACTTACTTTTGAAAAAATGTGAAATCATACTGCTAAAAAACACACTATTGTAAACTAATATTAACTCAAAATAAAAGTTGACTAGTATTGATAAGATTAAACTATTCTTGACTGTGTGTCATTGGTTTTCCATTTTCTCAAAACGAATGATATTATTCCACTACATTTTTATTATTGTTATTAACAAGCACAATATTTTTTGCTTTGGAGCCATGCTCTAAAGTGCTGGGAGCTATTCCTGGGTGGGAATCACTCCCTGGAGACCATCTCTGTTGGGAATTGAAACTTGGGCTTTCAAAACTGCTCCAGTACTTTAAATGATCTCATTGGCCTGCTAATGCTAATATATTTTTATATTAAGACATACATTTTATATTAAAATATTATGTTTTAAAATAAAGGTATTTTATATTAAAATAGAAAATGAATGAGAAGGGTGTCATTTCTTGAGAGCCAGAGCCAAAGACCCTTTTCTGGTGCACAATGCAGCTTCAGCTCCCCACCTAACACCTCCTTCCCCACCTTTCTGAGTTTCTTTAACTAGGTGGGAAACCTGGCACAGGGCTTTCAAACCCTGACTCTCTTCCCTTCCCCGACAAGATAGGAAATTAACTTAAGACTCTAAAAAATTCTAACGGTTTCTTTTTTTGAGGAGGTGGGCACTACTGGAGGTACTCAGAGTCCACTTCTAATTCTATGCTCAGGGTCACTCATTCAATTAGGACATCTGCATACATGACAAGCACCTTAACCCTGGCATTATCTTCCCAGCCCATAACATCCTAATGGTTTGTGCTATCCCCAGTTTACCCTATGAGGACAAGTTTTCCTTCGGAGACCCCACTTCATCACAAGGATCCCCTTATAAACAGCAGGTTGCAAGCTGCTGCAGAAGTACCCCTTTGAAGGAACTTCATCCACTGCTGATGGGAATGCTCTCTGGTTCAACTCCTATGGGAAACAGTATGGAGGGATTTCAGAAAACTTAGAATTGAACTTTCATATGAGCCAGCAATTTCATTTTGAGGCATCTACCCCCAGGATTTCAAAACATTCACTGAAAAGGATGTATGCACACCATTATTCATTAATGTACTTAGTACATAGCTAAGACATGGAATCAAGCTAGGTGTCAAGGAAAGAGGAGTGGATTATGAAGATGTGGTATACATGATATATACACTATGGAATACTATGCAGCTGCAAACAAAGATGAAATCATAATCATGCATTTCCTGCAACCTGGATGGAACTGGAAAATATCATGTTAAGTGAGCCAGAAGAAGAAAGACAAACCAACACTAATCTCACTCATCTGTGACATATAGAAGAACAGGATGAGGAAATGTTTGTAGTAAAAGAGGAATGCCTAGATCACCCTTCACCCTATAGTATAGAGGGGAGAATAGCAAAGAAAGAAAGAAATCAAGCAAGTATATGGTGGTGATGGAGGGCGGGGTCTGGAGGATGAAGAAATAGGAGAAAGGGAAGTAATGGGTAAACAGGGGTCAAGGCGCTTCAGTTCTACTGTTGATGTGGGTGAATGCTGTAGCCATATATAAAAATAAAACAGACTCAACAACACTGAAAACATGAGATCTAAGCTGAAACCACTGAAACTTTGTGTGTGCAGTGGGTGTGAGGGATGCGGTGGGGGGGGGGAAGTGGGGATGGAACACAGGAACACTGGTGGAGGGGAGGTAACACTGGTGGGGGGGGGTTGGTGTTGAAATAGTAGATGCCTAAATCTCAGCTAGCATAAGATTGTGTAAATCACAGCATAAATGTACAAAGCACAGTTCTTTAATGAAATTAACAATTATTTTTTAAAAAGTATCCTTTCGAGAAGCCCACCTTGCTGCCTTTACAGAGTCCTGGTTTCTCTCATTTGCGTCTGTTCCCCTTGGCTGTAGACTTGAACCAGCCTTTCATGAGCCCTAGTGCTGCCACTTACTTTGTTCCCGGGCATTGAATAAGAACAGGATTTTTTCCTGCAAGCAAATTTGGTGGCCAACACGAGGCTGGAGAGTTCCTCCTGAGTCGGACCCCAACCACCACTTTTGACGCTGAGGGGAGCGGCCACTCAAACTCTCGCACTGATGGCCAGAGTGCTGGATGTGCTCGCCTCCTGGAATCCACTGGATTCTAGCCACCCTCGGCCACCAAAAGAATGAAATGATATCCCTCCATGTTCCTCTCCCCTCCTACTCCAAAAAATGAATGATGAACTTTTATTTTTTTTCCAGTGGAAACCTGAAGTCTCCTGGAGCCAGAGAGAGGGTATGAGGGTAGTATGAGGGTAATGTGTCTGCTTTGCATGTGGGCGACTCCAGATCAGTCCTCTAGCACTGTCAGGAGTGAGTCCTGAGCACCACTGTGTATAGTCCAAGCAGCACCTCCCTCGCCCCCAAACTCATAAGAATTCTGAAATCTTTCAGGTTCATGCAATCCTACAGGAATATATATATATATACATATATATATATATATATATTATATATATGCACTCACACACACACACACACATATATATATATATATATATATATATATATATATATATATCTTTACCTTTTCTCTAGGGATAGTGTGCTGAACCGTGTGTGTGTGTTGTGGGGGGGCTGATGCTTAGGAGCTATTCCTAGCTCGTGTTCAGGAGACCAAATGCAGTACCAGGATTACATCAGGATTAGTTGCATGCAAGGCAATTATCTTAACCTCTGGACTATCTCTCCAAATAAATGTTTACCTCTGGTCAAACTACTTTACAAGTCTGTTTAGATCAAGGCTAACTTGATATTTGATTTACTACAACATTTTATATTGAAGAGAACAGTTAATATGATCAGAAAAGGATCATATTTACACAATTCTCTTTTGTTTGGGGCCACACCCAACAGTGCTCAAGGCTTACTTCTGACTTTATACTCAGGGTTCACTCTGGTGGTGCTCAGTGGACTATATGTGGTGCTCAGGGGACCATATGTGGTGCTGGGGATCAAACTTGGATTGGCCACATGGAAGACAATGCCTTACCTGCTGTACTATCTCTCTAACCCTTCGAATAATTTCTTACCTAATGTCATAAAAGAAATAATGTTCTATTGATGGAAAATTGATTTCCTCCTACCATTGTGGAAGTAGTCTGGCTGTTGCCCTTTTGTCCTCTTATTTCAATATTCCAATCAATAGAAGTCTTAGCTCTTCCCTCATCCCTTTGGATCTTTGAATTTACAAGACTTAAGTATTGTTCCCAACAACTGTGAATAACATTAGAAGGACATTTTTTAATTGTATCATTGTTTATAAATATTAGAAACAGAGAATGGCTACTCTTTCTATGAATTACTATTTTTAAAAAAAATAGAAGATTGTGCATAGCTCTTGATTTATGCTGCACTTTTTTTCTCTTGTTCAACTCTTTTTCTTTTTTTAACTTATTTTTTTTTTCTTGGGTCACACCAGGAGATGGTCAGGGGATACATCTGACTTTGCACTCAGAAGTTACTCCTGGTGGTGCTTGGGAGACCACATGGGATGCTGGGAATCAAACCCAGGTCAGCCATGTGCAAGCAAACCTCCTACGAGCTGTAATATTGCTCTGGTCCCTCTTTTATTCAACTTGAGGCTTAACTATGCAAATTAAGGCCTGTGCCCTACCATAGAACCATTTCTCCAGGCTCTATGCCACTACTCCTTAACTTTGACTGTGAATGAGTCATGGCATTTCATTATTGTTTGGGGGAATACAGTCATTGGTGCACAGTGCTGTCTCTGTGTCTGGGGATCACTCAGGCAGGTCTTGTGGGACTATATGTGGTGTCAGAGAATGAACTATGGTCAACTGCATGCAAGGTTAGCGCCCTACCTGCTATACTATTGCTCTGTTTCAACTTACATTTCACTGATTCTCTTTCTCTTTCTTTGTTTCTCTTTGGTTTTGGGGTCACACCTGGCACTCCTTGCTCTTGCTCATTGATTGGGGATTGCTCCAATTGGTTCTTGAGGGACCATGTGGTGCCTCAGTTGAGCTTCTAGTCCCTGATAATAAGATAAATGAAACATTTTCTAGTTTTTAAAAAATATCCATAGAGGAGTAATCATATTGGGAGAATTTAATTCTGTTGTTGTTGTTTGCCAGGTTCGATTCCTCTGCCCCTCTCGGAGAGCCCGGTGCCCCTCTTGGAGAGCCCGGCAAGCTACTGAGAGTATCTTTTTTTTTTTTATTAGTGAAACACCATGAGGTACAGTTGTAGATTTACAATTTCTTGTGCTTGGGTTTGATTATACAATGATCAGATACCCATCCCTCCACCAGTGCCCATTTTCCACCACCATGAATAATATCCCCCCACCCCCACCCTCCCATCCCCCCTTGCCTCTGTGGCAGGGCAATTCCCTGTGTTCTCTCTCTTCTTTTGGGTGTTGTGGTCTGCAAAAGAGGCATTGAGTGGCAAACATGTTCAGTCCATAGTCTACTTTCGACATGCATCTCCCCTCCTTGGAGGATCCTCCAAACACCCTTTATTTGGTGTTCCCTTCTCTATCTGAGCTGCCCTTTCCTCTAGAATGCCCGACTGGCCACTAAGCTATGGAGTAATCCTCCTGGTGCTGATCTCAGCTCTTCTTGGGTATTAATCTCATATTTTGTTACTTTATATCCCCCAGATGAATGCAATCTTTCTATGTCTATTCCTCTCTTTCTGACTCATTTCGCTTAGCATGATACTTTCCATGTTGTACCACTTGTATGTAAATTTCATGACTTCATCTTTTCTAACAGCTACATAGTACTCCATTGTGTAGATGTACCAAAGTTTCTTTAACCACTCATCTGTTCTTGGACACTCAGGTTTTTTCCAGATTCTGGCTATTGTAAAGAGTGCTGCAATGAACAAACAAGTGCAGATGTCACTTCGACTATACATTTTTGCCTCTCTGGGATATATTCCCAGGAGTGGTATTGCTGGGTCAAATGGGAGCTCAATTTCTAATTTTTTGAGAATTGTCCATACTGTTTTCCAGAAGGGCTGAACCAGTGGACATTCCCACCAACAGTGAAGGAGTGTCCCTTTCTCGCCACATCCGTGCCAGCATCAGTTGCTTTTGTTCTTTTGAATGTGGGCCAGTCTCTGAGGTGTGAGATGGTGTCTCATTGTGGTTTTGATCTGCATTTCCCTGATGATTAATGATGTAGAGCATTTTCTCATGTGCTTTTTTGTAATTCGGATTTCTTCTTTGAGAAAGTTTCTGTTCATTTCATTGTCCCATTTTTTGATGGGGTTGGATGTTTTCTTCTTGTGGAGTTCAACCAGTATTTTGTATATCCTTGATATCAACACCTTGTTGGATGTGTATTCGGCGAATATCCTTCCCCATTCTGTAGACTGTCTTTGTATTTTGGTCACTGTTTCTTTGGAGGTGCAGAAGCTTCTTAGTTTAAGATAGTCCCATTTATCTATCTCTGTTTTCACTTGCTCGGCCAGTGGCGTGGCATCTTTGAAGATACCATTAGCTTCAATGTCATGGAGGATTTTGCCAACTTTATCTTCAATGTACCTTATGGTTTCTGGTCTGATGTTGAGGTCTTTAATCCATTTTGATCTTACTTTTGTACATGGTGTTAGGCAGAGTTCTGAGCCCATTTTTTTGCATGTAGCCGTCCAGTGATGCCAGCACAATTTGTTAAAGAGGCTTTCCTTATACCGAGAGTATCTTGCCTGCAAGGCAAAGCCTGGAAAGCTCCCCGTGACGTATTCAATATGTCAAACACAGTAGCAACAAGCCTCACAATGGATGCATTACTGGGCCCACTTGAGCAAATCGATGAACAACGGGAGGACAGTGACAGTGACATTTGTTGTTTGCAGGCCACACTTGGCAGTGTTAGCTCATGACTCAGTTTTCCATGACCACCAAGGAGCCAACCCCAATGCAAGCACAAGAGGATCTTTTTGACCAGCTCAAGCTAGGACTAGTCCAACCTAGGATCCCCATCCGGCTCACCAATACACCAGTGTTCTTGGAGCTAGTGGCCCCAACCTACAAAAGTGCAGGGTTTTTATCTTCAGTACATAGAAGTTACATAGCAGTTACATAGTGGGGGTTTTCCACTGTCAAATGGTCTAGGGGATCTTCTAATACTTGGTAACTTCTGTTTAGGTGGGGCTGAAGCTACTTGGGTGAAGGCTGAGATTACATAGTGGGCCTGGTGGGGTCTTTCTAGATTAGATGGTGCGATTAGATTAGATGTTCTAGCTGATGTCATGTTTGATTAGTTGTTCTGCTGACCTTGCCACTTTATTTCAGGAAACTGCAATGCAAGTTTAGGGAACCAAAACTCAGGCCTAGTTGGGCCAAGTTCCTCACTGAGCTTGTCATGGCACTGCCTCTCTATCTTTCAGCAGTATTCAGGGCTTTCTCCTGGTTGTGTGCTCAGGACTCTCTCCTGGAGGTGCTCTGGGGACCATATATAGTGCTGGATACTGACTGTTGGCCCACATGACCTTTGAGTCAACTCCTTGGTCCCTAGGGGTTGTACACTTTAATTTTGATGCATGCACACTTTTTAGAAGTGGTGTTTGCCCACCCCTGGTACAAAACACTGGACTCCACACATTCTGGAGTGATGAGATTCAAATAGAAGAGCTGCTGGTTCCCATGCTCTGTGCCTGTATGGCATCTGGATGAGCCTCATGCTAAAGCATTGTAGAGCATCTGCTTTTAGTCCTGGTGCCATCCCCAGGTTCTCTGGTATTTTCATTCTAAAATAAAAATTGCTTTAAGTTTCATGGTTTAGTTAATGCTGATATTTCCAAAGTAATTACATGTTATAGAAAAAATGGATATTCCCATAATCTTGACATTCATACTAGCAAATTTTGATTTATATAGTTTTTGACCTAAACCTTGTTTTTCTAACTATAGTTTGCTTCTTTCTGCTATGACTTGGATGTTTCTCTTGGCACTGTAGCAAATAATACCTTATTTCTGAAAGCCTTTGGTGTCACATAAGATATGCATTAAGTTGCATGCAAAATTACTCCCTTCCTATATTTATTCAGACCTTCTGATTATGTGTATAAGAAAACCTTGCTGAGGTGGGAATGTGTCTTCAACAGCTCTCACATGTTTGCTACTCTATTCTTTTTTAATATAATGAGAGCTTTAGTGCCTTCACAGAATGAGTACATAATAACTTTCACTGTGCCTATTTATTTTGTAATGCATCTCTCTCCTTCTCTTTGTTGTTTCTGTAATGACCAGGAATTGTGCACACTTGCCTGTGGGACAGAGCAACTGGGATATACTTGGACAATGTGAGGTGGTGCCTGGAATTGAAACGTCAACTTAACCTGCAAAGAATGTACTCTGGTATGCTTTTTGAATGCTTAACTTTTACTGATGGAAAATAATCCTGTTCTGAATCTAAACAAGTTGCATAAAGTTTCCTTTAGAATAAGTTCTACTGAGAGAATGGGATAGGGGTCCCTAAGGTGGTGGTTTCAGGCAGCACCCCGTGCCAACTAAACGTCTGGAGGGATCTCAATTGTGTCACTCACCCTGAGTTCCTGTTTCCAAGGAAAGTTCTCCAATCTGTTGGAAATTCTTTGAGGCATTATTCCTATTTTTTAATTTTCATAAAGTTGTTCACAATAATGAATTACATTAATATTTCAACAGAAGTTCCACACCATTACACTTTTCCAATATCATTATTTTGAATTTTCCCACCACCACTGAAACCTGCTGAAAAGGGAGGTGCTAGATAATTTATTTTGTATTGCTTATTATGAATAGCATAAGATGTCCAGGAATTCTAAAATTATAGATAATTAGGATCTGGAGAAATCTCTGCAGTGAGTTATTCAGTTCCAAGATTCTTTTGTGTGTCTCTGAATCATGGCCATTAAGGAGCTTAAATAGCAGCCGGAGGCAGTTCATGGGCTTGACTTCCAGGGTCCCATAGGGACTGGAAGATGAGAAGGACAGGCCATCCCCTATCCTTTGAGACCTGGTGTTTGTAGTCACTGATCCTGCGTAC
The DNA here is from genome assembly GCF_029834395.1 of Sorex fumeus. NCBI lineage: Eukaryota > Metazoa > Chordata > Mammalia > Eulipotyphla > Soricidae > Sorex > Sorex fumeus. Next base: position 29,604,440 of record NW_026606067.1, read on the forward strand.
CTGGGCTTCTCATTGGGTTCAGAGGGATTCCTAGGGAGAAGGTGGAGGAAGGATGCCTGCTCCAGTCTGAGGCACCCCAGTGAAACTGGCCTGGTGAAAAGTCCAGAAGCATTTCTGCAACAAGCTGCTCGCTTCCAAGATTCTTTTGTGTGTCCGAGGCAGTATTCTTTTAATATATTTCAATCTCTGGACCCAAAAATAAAAAAAGGAAAAGAGAGAAAAGAAATTCAAGTTAACTACCAGTTCTGATAAAAAAAATCATTAATTAATCATTTGGGGTAATAGGAAGGACATAGAAGATAGCAAAAATGATGGGTCTTATCATGACTCAAATTTAGGAAAAAGGAAAATCTTGGTAATTGAAAAGTCAGGACTATTTCACTTACCACCCTGTATGTAATTTTTCTTTTTCTTTTTCCTTCTTCATTTTTTGTTTAAGGGTCATACCTGGTGGTTCTCAGGGCTTAATACTGACTCTGCACTCAGGCATCACTCCTGGCAAGCTCAGGGAACTCTACAGTGTGCTAGGATTGAACCTGGATAGCTATGTGCGAGGCAGGCACCCTACTTGCTATACCTTCTCTCTGGCCTAATCTAAGGCTTCTAACACTACAATGTTCCTCTGAGTCACTCAGAGAACTTGTAGCCAACCAGCATCCAATTCAGTAGACCTGGAGAAGAACCCGAGTCTCTGTACTTCTACACAGTGCTGAGATAATGTGCAACCCAAGGACCATATCTTGCCAAGCAAGACTGTAAGCAGTGTGGTCTCATTGTAAGAGGATATTGTCCTACAGTGGTAGAGTTAGGATGCTTAAGTTACACATACCTGTCAACTTTGCTCAAATTGGATCTTTATTTTTGCATAAGGGGATGAAGTGAAGGTGGAATGTCATGCCCACTACTGCTCGGGGACTATTCCTGGTTCAATGCACAGAAGTGAGCCCTGGCAGTACTTAGGGGATCTTTTGCTGTGATAGATTTGAAGTAGGGTCATCTGCATCAAAGGAAGTGCCTTAAACTCTGTATTTTCTCTCCAGTTTTGCACAGCTGTGCTCAGAGCTCAATTCTGCTGGGGCTAGGAGAATTTATGGAGAATCAGAGATCAAATCTAGGTCTGCTGCATGCAAGGCAAGTGCCCTACCCTCTCTACTATCTCTGCAGCCTTTAAACCAGCTTACTTCTAAAATGAAGAAATATTTGATGAATATATTACGTGACTGATGAGAAAAGCATCAAAATGGATTTCAGGCATAATTGGATCAATGCGGCAGATGCTTCTTTATGATTTTTCTGGTACTACCTCTCTCTGGGTGTCCTCCTCATCCTTCGATTGACTTCCTAAAAGGTGGAAAAATGACTTCAGCTTTTCATATGTCTTATCTTTGTTGTGACTCCTCCCCCTACCCCTATAAAAGATTATCACTTATCCTTGTCACTAATAAAAATTCTATCAACAGTTTTAATTTGACATAGGTTGTATATAAGGTGAGGTGGGAGGAAATTATAGTGCATTTGACATAAGTTGTCCATTATAATTGGGAAACTCAGAAGAGGTGGTTCATAATGTCTTCTCTGCAGGCCACATTCTGTGCTCTCCTCACTCACAGCAGATGCACTCTCCATGACCTCCAAGGATGTCTGGAACCTCTGAGAGTACACCAAACCCTACACATACTGATTTTCCTAGACATAAATATGATAAAGTTTAATTTATAAGTTTATCAGACACTAACAATAACTCATTGAGAATGAACAATTATAGCAATGAGCTATCAAAAATTAGATGGAAATGGTCTCCGTTTTTTCTCTCTCAAAGTAGGAACTGTAACCAGTATTTTCCATCCCTCACTGACTGTGGGTCAGAATCTGGGAAGCAACTAAGAAAGGAGTACAGCAATCATGAGGTCATGAATATTCATGAACCCTTGCCTTCAAGCACCTACATAGAATAGCAGTTCTCAACTCAGGCACAGTAAGATTACTTTAGAAAAAAAAATTTAAATATAGGTGCTTCCATTCCATCCATAAGCAGACAATGAGGGGCCAAAGTCCAGTCATCACATATTACAAAGAATTCAGGGTGCTTTGAGATTGCGGCAAGATTTTGGCGAGAGTTGGCAAACATTTATGCAAAGAAGGTGCTTTTATTTTATTTTTTTAAAATAGTAAATGTGTGGTCTTTTTGAATGTGATATGCTGGTCTTAGATAAATAGAAGCAGCACCTCACAATGGAAAATAACTAATGACTTGTTTTTGTTTTCTGCTGTAACGTCACCACCTTCCTTCCTTTCTTTCTTTCTTTCTTTCTTCCTTCCTTCCTTCCTTTCTTTCTTTCTTTCTTTCTTTCTTTCTTTCTTTCTTTCTTTTTTTTTCACAGTTACAAAGCTATTCATGATTGGGCTTGGGTTTCAGTCATTTAATGTCCCACCACCCATCCACTAGTCCACATTTCCCACCAATAGGAGGTGCTTTTCTACAGAGAGATTTTGCCTCTAAGGGACATATGTCTAAGTTTGAAGCCATTTTGGAGTGTCATGACCAGAGGGAATTACTACTGATAGCTAGTGGGAGGGAGACTGGTATCTTATTATGCCTAGGACAACCCCTCCCTAGAACACTCATTATCTGGCTCAAATGTCCACAGTGTAGAGATTGAAAACCTTTAACATCACTTCTTAAACTGAGCTTTACAGTACTATATGGCATCATGAAACTGAAGGTGGTAGGGGGTATGTGTGAAAAGTTTGGCAAAACAGTAAAGTTTCATGAATGCACAACAGCCAAAAATTAATTCAAAACCTGGGGCCGAAGAGATAGTATAGTTAGTTAGTATAGATAGTATAGTTAGATAGTATAGTATAGTTAGTATAGATATAGATATAGTTAGTTAGTATAGATAGTATAGTTAGATAGTATAGATATAGTTAGTTAGTATAGATAGTATAGTTAGATAGTATAGTTAGAGATAGTATAGATAGATAGTTAAGGCACTCGCAATGCATGAGGCAGACCTGGATTCCAACTCCAGCATCCCATATGGTTCCCCAAGCTCTCCCAGGAGTGATCCCTGAGAACAGAGCTGGGGGCAAGTCTTAAACACTGCCAGGTGTGTCCCACAAACATCAATTCATTATTGAAAATGAAGTAAATTCTGTAGAAAACTAGGAGTGAGCATACAATTCCTAATCTAGTAGAGGACACCATAAATTCTATGAATGAGTGCCATTCTTAATGACAGGTGCTGGAAGTTTATTCTTTCTTTTAAAGAATCTTATAAAATATTTCTCACAAAACCAAGTTTAAGGCTATAAGTGTCCTAAGCTGTTGCCTGTCCCAGAAGCTCAGTATTGTTTCTTTTAATCTGACTTATGATCTTGATGGATAGCACATTCTGGATAATATATTCATTTGATTACAATTTTGTACTATTTCAACCCATCCTCTGATAACTCAGAGTCTCTTTTAATAGGTCTGCTGTGAATCTTATGGGTCTTCTTATATAAGTTCCTTTTTGGATTTGGATTTTGCTGCTTTCAATATTCTCTCTCTGTCTTTTGATTTTGTAATTTTGAACACGATGCAGCTTGGGTATTTCCTATTTGAGTTAATTTTCATTGGGACTCTTCTGGTCTCTTATATTTGGTTGTCTATATTCCTCAACTCTGAAATTCTTATCTATGTACTCTAACTATTGATTTACCAAGTTTGTCTCCTATTCCTCACAAAGTCAGTGATCCTTATATTCTTCCACTTGAACTCATTCTGTAATCCTCTGATATATTGTTCGCTTCTTTTCAGACATGTTGCCATTGTTTGTTGTTTTCTTAAGGTATCCTCCATCTCATCTTGGGGCTGCTCCATCTTTTCCTCACTGCTGCTATTGTGCTATTGAAATTTTGTGATTTCCAAAACTCATTGGTATTGCTTTAGCCTTCCATGAATTTGATGGCCTTATCTGTGCATATTCATAATCAGTTTTGCATTGTTCCTTCTGTAGCACTGTAGCACTGTCCTCCCATTGTTCATCGATTTGCTCAAGTGGGCCCAGTAAAGTCTCCATTGTGAGACTTGTTGTTACTGTGTTTGGTATATCAAATACATCACGGGTAGCTTGCCAGGCTCTGCCATGCGGGCAAGATACTCTTGTTAGCTTGCCGGGCTTTCCGAGAGGGGCGGGAGAATTGAACTTGGGTCAGGTGGGCCTGTCGCGTGCAAGGCAAATGCCCTACCGCTGTGCTATCACTCCAGCCCTTGAAGTTATCCCCCAGAACATCACCCCTAGGGATTCTCTGAGGATTTAGGTTCGGGCTTTCTCTTTCTTTACTTGTCCATCTCCACCCACCGAGAAAAAGGAAGCATCACTGTGAGCAGAGTGAAATCTGATGAATATATCTGAATTACACTTCTGGAAGATGTGATAGATCCATCAGGATGTCCAAGGACAGTTATCTTGGCCTTGTAGTTGGCAGAGGACAGGCAGGCGTTGCAAATGCTTTTCGCAGCATCTACCGCATCTGCCAGTGCTGCTGCTCTTCTCTCTTTGTGGTCTTCATTTAACGCTTCTCCGTACTGCTTTGTGATCACAGATGTTTGCTTGCGGTTGCCTGAGACTCTCTCCAAGCCACATTGAGAGTTTTTGATGACAGGAGTCTTTTTTACCCTGCCCTGCCTGCTTCCACCAATCTCTGGCGACCCAGGGATCACACCCAGAAACCCCACCCTGCCAGTACCAGATAAATACCTCATAGGCTGACCTCCACTACCTGTACTACCTCCACTATCCAGCCACCGCCATGTTCTAGGCCACTTTGTGGACCATGCAACACATCATGAGACTCTTAATACCCATCTTCCAAGATTACTGCACCATGTTTAACGGGGTGCAAATATGGTTTTAACCATGGGAACATCTGCAAGGGTGATTAGAGGCCACCCTAAAAGCCTCTATCTGTCTTCGAGAGCTCAGCAAGCTACCAAGAGTATCCTGCCAGCACGGCAGAGCCTGGCAAGCTGTCTGTGGTGTATTTGATATGCCAAAAACAGACAAGAAGGTATCAATCACATCACACCATTTTTGACACTGGAGAAGAACTGTTCCTCAGAACATGTGACAAAAGAGGCATTGGTTGTGTCAGTGTCCTTGTCAACACAAACTTGGACATGAGAATTGATTCATTTGAATATTATCTTTAATATTTAATTTAAATTCTATTGATATTACTAATCAAAGACCTAAATAAGCATGAGATACATTTTTAACTTTATATCACTGTCACTGTCACTGTAATCCCATGGTTTCTCAATTTACTATAGTGGGCACCAGTAATATCTATTCCTCAGAGCCCTGATATTTTAACAGCCTCTTCTTACTCATCTTTTCCCAAAGATTGGAGGCTCTTTTGGGTTCAGGCGAATAAGACCCTTTGTCATTACTCTATTTGGCATATTGAATACGCCAAGGGTAGCTTGCCAGGCTCTGCCCGTGCAGGCAGGATACTCTTGGTAGCTTGCTGGGCTCTCCAAAAGGCATAAATTTATGTAATTTTTTTGCCTACTGTCTGAACCCCATCAAATATAGTGTGGTAATTATGGAAAATGTGTAGGAAGTGTCTTATAATGTGTTGAGCGCCTTAAGCATGTCAGCAGTTGGGTAGTGGGGGTCGGCTGCCGAGGCTGGACTCCTTGGGATGGGCAGGTCTCTCTACTGCCCCCCTCTGGGGCACCCTGAGTGAAAAAATCCTGGTGCAGAGTACAGTGGCATGGTTCTGTAGGCCTCCTTTTATACTCCCGTCTGGGAGGAGCAGCCGTGAGTTCTGGAGGGTGGCCGATGAGCAGATTATCTGGTGCTGGTAGGGTGTGGCTTATGGGTGTGACTCCTGTGTTGTAGGAGACTAGGGGAAGCAGGCAGAGGAACTCTGGTCCTGGGATCCTTTAGTCTATAGTCCAAGGTCACAAAGTTCCTCATTACCTGGGTTCCAAGGGACTTCATTCATGTGTGAGGTTCAATCCGAGCATCCAGAAAGTGGCCTGGGGCATGGTGACGGTTGGGTAGTGGAGGTTGGCTGCTCTGTGTGGGTCCCTTGGGGCGGGGAGTGTTCTCACCCGCCACACTCTGGGGAGCCCCAAGTGAAAACAGTCCCTTAATTTGATATAAACCCTAAAATATCTCTAATAAAAATAAAATAACAACCATTACATATCTTTTACAATCCTGGAAGATTAATACTATATCATATACAAATTACAAAATTTGATCAAAATTCTCACTCTTACCTTAAATATGAAGGCAGTAAAATAAATGTTTAGACAGAAACACATTGTTATCCTGATTTGAACTAAGATCTTTCAAGAAATCCCTAATATTGCACTGATCAATTATTAGCAGATCTGAATTGGAAAATCATAGGGTAAATATTTATGTTTGAATGTCCATTCACTTGTTTATGGGAAAATTATCTTACCCTATTTCTCAGGGAACTAGTCTAAAAATTCCTTTTCATGAAATGGTATTTGGTTTATAAACTTGCAATATTTTAAATGTGTAATATGTTCCAGTGTAGGAAGTATATGCAGTAATGATAATTCAAGAAACTTATAATTCTCCTTTATAAAATGTCAGTAATATACTATGTTCTTTGAAAGCATATGTTTCCATTTTATAGTGAAAGTGATTGTTTAAGCATTTACCACAGGATAGATAAATTGGTGCCAGCCCTTCTCAGAGTCTGATTTCCAATATATTTAGGACATTTCTCCAAGATTTCATTTCTAAGAAATCCAGTATGTCCCCTGAATAGGACTTTGGCTTCATGTTACTATATTCCATCTTAACTCATTTATTTCTCCAACATATATAACCAAGGTTCATTCTTGTGAAGTCCTTTATGTCCTCAACAGATAAAGAAAAGCTAGAATTTCACTATAAAGATTTTTTTTAAAGATACTTTTAATGGAAGGGCTGGAGCGATAACACAGTGGGTAGAGCATTTGCCTTGAACGCGGCTGACCTGACTGACCCAAGCTCGATTCCTCTGCCTTCCATTCCTCCATCCCTCTTAGAGAGCCTGTCAAGCTACCGAGAGTATCTTTCCTCCATGGCAAAGTCTGGCAAGCTACTCGTGACGTATTCAATATGCCAAACACAGTAACAACAAGTTTCATAATGTTACTGGGTCTGCTCGAGGGAATCAATGAACAACGGGAGGACAGTGAACAGTGACAGTGACTATTAATGGAAATTATTGAGAAAGTTATTATTATTAGTTGATTATTATTATATATTAACAATATATTATCGGGTTAGAGCAATAGCACAGCAGGTAGGGTGTTTGCATTGCATATAGCCAACCCAGTTGACCCGAGTTCCATTCGTCCACTCCTCTTAGAGAGCCTGGCAGGCTACCGAGAATATCTTGCCTGCACAGCAAAGCCTGGCAAGATACCCGTGACGTATTCAATATGGCAAACACAGTAACAACAAGTCTCAAAATGGAGATGTTACTGGGCCCGATTGAGCAAATCAATGAACAACTGGAGGATAGTGTCACAGTGTTACAATATATATTATTATATTTTAAATGACAGGAACCATAGAATAATAATCATTAACTTTGAAACTAAAATCTATTTTTTGTGTGTTTCTAATGGTCATTATTGTACTGCATCTTATGGTAATTGATTAAAAAAAGACCTCTTCAAGTTAAGATCCCTCTATTACCTTACATTTAAGGAAATAGAGGACCAAGAGTTAAATAACCCTCAACTTCACAAATCAAATCAGTGGTAGGCTTAATATTGAAGGTCAGTAATAACTGATTTCAAATCAAGCCACTCTACCTCCCAAGCAATACATTCATAAAGTAGTTGTTACAGGCATACAATATTCCAACTAATTTCCAAAAGTGTGAACTTTCCTCCACCAAAGTTCCCAGTTTTGCCTATATCCCCAAACCTGACCCCTTAGGAGATGCATGACAATTTTACTTCATATTGCTTGCAATTTTACTTCATATTGTTCGTTATCATGAACGATTGGTTTGAGGCCCTTCATGTTCCCAGAGCGAACAGATGCCATTGGGCTACACTAGCATGCGGGACAAATGGAGACGTTACTGGCGCCCGCTCGAGCAAATCAACGACTAATGGGAAGTTAAGTGATTAAGTGATAAGTTATTGCTTGCTACAACAAAACTGTAAAATGAAATTATAAAAAAATTAGTAAAAGTCAGTTTGGGATGAGTGTCACATACTGTCACATTATTCCTAAATCTGAGGATTTACTGAGTCAGTTGTTGCTTATTGAGCCTTGGCATTTTTGGTTATGCGCCATAAGCATGGTGGTTTTCTACACAACTTTCCCAATTTGTTGAGGTTTAAGTACTGTGAAATTTGGAAGATGTGTCACGTGGCTGTATATGTAACATGTGACTGCATATGTGATTTTATGCATCAAGAGCTGTGATGCTGAACCCATTTAATTGGTGGGGGTGGACAGGTGTGGTGTGTTACAGGCCTAAGTAGAGGGGAGAGGAATTCACCTGATCATATTCCAAAAAGGATTGAGTTGTCAGTTTTGATGTTGGAGGTTATTTTGGTGGCTTGGCTGTTTGGCTGTGAAGATAAATCGCTTCCTTTATGACTCTCTCTCTCTCTCTCTCTCTCTCTCTCACTCTCTCTCTCTCTCTTTCTCTGTGTGTGTATGTATGTGCATGTGTGTGCATGTTTGTGTTGTTTAGAAAAAAATGCACTTATTGAGGATTGTGGAATAGAAGGTTGGAATCACAAGGTACACACTAGAAGTAATGGAATAATAGCTTTGTGGATTAACTCGTGAGTCCGTTTGGAGAAATAATTGTGATTTTCATTTTGATTATGTCTTACAAAGTTTACTTCACATCATAGGAATGTTCTGTTACAAAATAATTATAAATAATTAATTATATTGTAGGGAATTTTTCCAATTACAGGACACATTCATTGCTCAAAAGAGTACAAATTATTAAGGGCAGAGTATCATTCCAAACCTGGGTACCACAACTTTGGGTCCAGTAGCAGAAGTTGGGCAACAGTTGTGGTTATAATAGTAGGATAGTCAGTAGGGACATTGGTTGGGAACATTAATGACTGTGGAAGTCATTGTAAGATCATAGGTTCAGAAATGGTTCCAAACATTTTTCAAAGTTTGGAAAGTAGCAACATTAGGGGTCAGAATTTATAACATTTAGGTACTTTGCTATTCTGATGAATTCTATAGATCAAAATATATTTTTATGATTTCATGATTTTAGATATTATAAGATCTAAATAAAATTTAGTTTTATGGTCACATACCCTGCATTCTGGCCATATTTTTTATATCAAATGCATGCTGGGTTCACTTTTAAGCATTTTGAACAAAATGTTACTAAATAAAATAGCCTTTAAACATTTACTCATACTCAAAATCAATTCAGATTTTATTTGATTTATAAAATTCTTTTAGGAAATATGTAGAAAATTAAATTTCTCTGCAGTTGCCTACTAGTTGACCGAATATCTTCTATTCTATTTATTGCACTACACAAAACTAATCTATTTCTACTGCTTTCTCCACAAAACCAAATTTGGTTTTGTGTGTTTGTTTTGGGATCATCCCTGTTGATGCTCAGGGGTAATTCTGGCTGTGTTTTCAGGAATTATTCCTGGAAATAGTTGGAGGATCATATGGGATGTCAGGAATCAAATCTTGGTCAGTGGCATGTAAATCAAGTGTCCTACCTGATGTACTATTGCTCTAGCTCCCCAAAGCATCAAAATTGGAAGGAAAGTTGCCTTTATTTTCTAGGGCCATTTTAAATGTTTTGTGAAATATATTTACAAAATGAGGTAGATTTCTTCCTTCACCAATATATATTTGCTAAAGAAATTGATGTATGAATTAATAAATTAATTAATTTATTATTAAACTGGCATTATTTAGGGGCTGGAGCGATAGCACAGCAGGTAGGGCATTTGACTTGCATGCAGCTGACCCAGGTTTGATTCCTCCATCCCTCTCAGACAGCCTGGCAAGCTACTGAGAGTATTCCACCCACAAGGTAGAGCCTGGCAATCTCTCTGTGGTGTATTTGATATGCCAAAAACAGTAACAAGTCTCACAATGGATACCTTACTGGTGCCCGCTCGAGCAAATCAATGCACTTTACTAGTAACTTCTGCAAATGAACACAAAATGTGGACTAATATCTGCTTTATAAGTAATAAGCAACACAGGAAACTAAAAAAAGATACTAAATGTTTTATTTGTACAATAAAACTTCAACTACAACTATATCATGATGATTTTGATAGTGGAAATTGAAGGCAAATAGATTAGTTCAAGAGATCCTTCAACTTTTTAGTACAAAATATGCTAGTAATACAAATTAGGACACTGTCAGTGGTATTAGAGACTACAGTGGTTATGTATGGGTGGGTGGGCCCTCCCGTTGATCATCGATTTGCTCAAGCGGGCCCAGTAACGTCTCCATTGGAGACTTTGTTGTTACTGTGTTTGGCATATTGAATACGTCACGGGGAGCTTGCCAGGCTCTGCCATGCGGGCGGGATACTCTCGGTAGCTTGCCGGGCTCTCCGAGAGGGGCGGAGGAATCGAACTCGGATCGGCCATGTTGGCTGCATGCAGGGCAAACGCCCTACCGCTGTGGTTATGTATAAAAAATAAAAATTAAAAATGCATTGTATGGGTAGTAAGGGATAGGCATTCAAAAATATTTTTTGATGATATAAAGTAATATATAACAGTGCTTTCATCTTTTAGTTTTGTTGTCACTTTTGGTTTTGGGGATCAAACCCATGGATATTCAGGGTTTACTCTTGGCTCTTGCCTCAGGGATCATTCCTGGAGAGGTTCAGGAGACCATAGGGTGTTCAATGAAACCTGGGTTTTCTGCATGAAGGGCAAGTGCGCTATGCAGGAATTATTTCTGCAGGCCCCTATAATTGAGTGTTGAAGAGAAATGCAGGGATTTTATGATATTATTCTTCACAATGGACAATTAACAACAACGCATAAGTTATGGGATAGGTAAAGGTAAAGGTAAAGGCCCTCCCGTTGATCGTCGATTTGCTCGAGCGGGCCCAGTAACGTCTCCACTGGAGACTTTGTTGTTACTGTGTCTGGCATAAGTTATGGGATGGGATGGCTTAATTTTGAATATTTTATTTTGTGTGTTGGCACATGCATTGTCTCTTGGTGAAAATATAGAGCAAATATCACAGTACTATATTTGCGTATGGTATATACTAAATGTGCAATCAATCTATTCTAATTATTAATTAATTCAAAAGTATTTCTTAAGTATCTTCTTTAATGAGGTACTATTTTGGATGCTTGATATACTAGACTTTGGCAGAGAGTTTATTATGAATGAAAGAGTATTTAATCTGGTGTTCAGTGGGTAGGTAACTTGCCTTGTATGCAGCTGGATAAGATCTAAGCACCACTTATGGCATAACCTGAGAGCAGAGCCAGGAGAAAGCCCTTAGTAATGCTGAGTGCAGCTAAAAGGAGAACAAAAGAATATTTAGCTCTTTACTCATAGTTAAGAAAATTTTATTGCACAAAATTATTTCTGGTAATTACAATAATCACATGATGCTTGAACATTAACTTTTAGCCAAGACTTTACCTTTTAATGGAGCTTCATTTGTATTGTATTAGATAATATATAAACTAGTAGATTAACTTTGAAATTTTCAAAATTAATGAATAATTGAAGTTAGGTGAGGGAAATAAACCAAAGAAAAACAGTCTTACACATTTCACTGATTTTAGGCAATAATTTTCTGAACAAAATCTGGAGCAGCACTTTGAAATTGTGAACATTAATAAAGCCCATTTCTTTCCCTTGCTAGCAATTTGGAGAGTGTACCTGTATTATTGCAAGCATAAATTCAGCCACAGAACCATGTAAACAACTCTATTAATATTTATTACCTTCTTTCTTTGTTTTATGAGGTTTCAGCGAAAGTCCTTATTTTGGTCATGGGAAAAATACTTAAAAACATATAACCCCGAATTTGGTAAAAATTAAATGATTATTTCTTTATAGTAAAATGCACGCTTGTGTTAGTTTATATGTTTTTTTAATCACGTGTGACAGTGTTCACATTTTAAAAATATTTTAGCAGAATAGAAATCTTCCAAACTGACTTTATGTCTAGCTTCTGACTAGATAAATGGTTTTGAACCAAGTCATAAACTTCAGATTACTGAGCATCTCAGTTCACTAAAATATTTATGTGTGTTTTAAACATTCTATAAAAATACAATCTTCATTCCCTGAACTCATCTAAGATTTTAAAGACTTCTTTACCATTTGTTTGGGAATATTTCTGTAAACTTTTCTATTGCTGTGTTGGTTACCTATTTCGCACAGAAACCATAGGCCACAAGGCCATTTATCTTAATATAGCATCCTCATTCATATTAATATGTATAAAATATTGTTGTCTACTGTGAGAGGAAGGATTAGTTAAATATTAAGTTGAATAGATTCTATTCACTTATACAGATTGGCCTCCAATTTCATAATTGTTAAAGATAACCAAGTGAGTTTAGCCTTAACTAAAATTACAAAAATTGCCATTGAAAGGACAAGCTTTAAAGTTTTTAATGCTTTTGTTGTTTGAATTTTGATTTTTCTAGTGGTGCTTAGGAGTTCCAGGACTGTACCCAACAATTTCAAAGCAGCATGAAGTACTAAGAACTGAACCAGGGTCTTAGGTATGCCAGACAGGCACTGCAACACTCGGAGTTATATTCATTACTAACCCTAACGTTTTGCAAATCATGGAGCCAGAGTGTAGTACAATGAACAGGGCATTTATCTGCCTTGCATTTGGCAGCAGTAGTTCAATACTCAACATCCCATAAAGTCCCCTGAACTTGCCAGGCACCTGAGCACAGAGTCAAGGAGTAAATCCTGAGCACACCTGGGTGTAGTCCCAAAACAAAGAAAAGTTTGTGAAGCAATTAAAATTTTTTTCCAGATGTAATTGAGTCATTTTTAAAAAAGCAATTCAAAATGGGCCTGAAAAAGGAAGCTCAGATAGAGAAGGGAGCACCAAATAAAGGGTGTTGGGAGGATCCTCCCAGGAGGGGAGAAGCATGCTGAAAGTAGACTATAGACCAAACATGATTGCCACTCAATGCCTCTCTTGCAAAACAAAGGACCCAAAAGAAGAGAGAGAGAGAACAAAAGGGAATGCCCTGTCACAGAGACAGGGTGGGATGGAAGGGATGGGGGGTGGGAAGAATGCTGGGACCCATGGTGGTGGAGGATAGGTGCTGGTGGAGGGATGGGTATTTGATCATTGTATAACTGAAACCCAAGCACAAAAATTTGTAAGTCTATAACTGTACCTTGTGGTGTTTCACTACTAAAAAATAAATAAATAAATAAATACAAAAATGGGCCTGAGAGATGAGTCAGTGGGTGGGGCATTTACCTGGCACAGAGTTAACCCAGAGTTGATCCTCCACACCCTATGGTCCCTTGAGACCACCAGGAATGATACCTGAGCCCAGAGTCAAGAGCACCTGAGAACTGCTGGGCCTCAAGGCTTACTTGGTTTTGTAGCCCCAAACCAAAGAACAATATATTTAAATGTTGTTTATTAGACATTTTTATATTAGTTATGTAAATAAATGTAAAGGACTTGAAATCTTATACTTAAAATATGTTTTCTTGGATAGGATATTGTTATGTTTTCTTGATACATTCATTCAGCAACTAATGACTTTAAAACAAATGAACAAAATACGCATATATAATATAAAAACTTGAATAAACAGGATCATAAATTATAAATCATGAATATATCTATTCATTATCATTTTGAGGTTTATTTCCTTTCTAATAACTTACTTGAGAAAACATGATTATGATAGACTAACATTCTTTGTCGTTTTGGGGAGAACCCACACCTAGAGATTCCCAGGGCTCACTTCTGGCTCTCCCTCAGGGATCTCTCCTGGCAGTGCTCAGGGTACCATAGATTGAGCCCCAGTACACAGAGTGCAAGAGAAAAACTCCTTCCACTGTAAAATTGCTCTGCCCCAAGATTCTATACCTTTTGAATTCTGATTAGTAGCCTGAGTTAGACTTTGGCAAATATGGCAATTATTGAAGATAAATATTAAGGACTAGATCCTGGTTAAGCCAAAACTTTTCCATTTACTGTTTCAAGTCCTTGAATAATTTTTCTCAAAGTTAGGTGTATCAATGCCATCCTTGGAAGTATATTCCCCCCTCTATCACAGGAAAAGTGGGGGCCTCAAATATTAAGATTTATATCAAAGTAGTTTGGGTAAGATGTTTGCCTTGCACGCAGTTGACCCTGCTGACCCGGGTTCGATTCCTTATTGGAGATTCTGGCATGCTAAGGAGATTATCTCCCCCACACGGCAAAGCCTGGCAAGCTCCCTGTGACGTATTTATGACAAACATACTAACAACAAATCTCACAATGGAGAAGTTACTGGGCCTGCTCGAGCAAATTGATGAACAGGAGGACAATGCTACAGTGCTACTTTATATTTCAAGCATATAGAATTCAATCAAAAGATGGAAACTTGTTAGTTGAGTTGACTGAATTCTCTATGTATCTACTCAATTTCAATTCGGCTTTGTTCTCTTGATTAGCTCATGTCTTATATGTAATATGAGAGAAATCATTCTGTATCTATCCCTCTTATGAATTATGAGTTTTGATTTCTAGTTCAGAATTGTGTTGTTACTTCAATTTTATGAAACACTTTGTAGCAATAATAAACCAGATGCTCCAAAAAGAACAGACAGTCTCATTACTGCTCATTACCATCTGAACTGAATATTTTTCATCCATGGCATTATTTCTTATTTATCTGTAGTCTGCTTATAGAACTTAACAGGAAGGTGGATGAGTTGCTTGCCTTTGATGAATCCAATAGTGATGAATCTACTCAAAACCAGTTCTGAGAATAAGTGCAGTGAACCATTTTCCTGGAATATATCCTTTGGCATCCTTAAAAGGAAATAAAAATATATTTAAAACTTATATGGGATTTACAACCCAGTACTGATTGATCAGCTACATTGGCCTTTTTCTGCCTGAATTATTGCTGTTAGCATTATGCATAAATTTTAAAGACAATCAATTCATATTTGTTTCACAACCTCAGATTAAAATAAAGAAAAATTTAACAGAATTGGCTAGTAGAATTTAATGGAATGTGGTTAACTTTTTATTTATTAGGAATGAACCATTTCCTAATTCTCTCTTTGGATTGAAAATAATAAGACTATGAGATTGTAGGAAAACCTTAAGCTACTAACAAAATAAATGGGTTTAAAAATTGTAGTCCAGTGAAGTTCATGCCCAATTCAATCAGCTAATCAGTGGCTGAATAAATAGCAGTACTCCTACCAAAATAAATAAAATGAAAAAATAAAAATTGTAGTCCATATACACAGTGAAATACTACATGACTTGAAGAAAACATAAAATCATGCTATTTTATGCAATGAGAATCAAAATATATGATATGCTGGGTGAATTAAGTCTGAAGAAGAGGGATAGCTACAGAATGATCTCTCTCATATTCTAAATAATAAATGAACTAATAAAGAGAACAAAGCTGACTATTCTGAAATAGATTAGACACCTAGTCAGAGAACTATGTCAACTGAAAAAATATACATATTAAATCAAGTTAGGTCAAGAGATTAGAAGAGCCACAAAGAAAAGGAAATATTCATTCACTAATGGGAAAATTACAAGCTCTGTGTGTTACCTCAATGTGACAGTTATCTTGGAATAAAAATATTCATACAGAAGAGCAAATTGTACATGTAAAATTATTGCAATTATTGTGGAAAATCTTGGGATTAGCCAATAAATTTATATATATGCAACTCAATGCTAAAACTTTTATATTGATATAGAGTCAAAAAATAATTATGCCCAATGAGACATATAGAATAATTCTCATAATATTGGTTTTACTAAAATCAAAAAATCTTATGCATATCAAGAATATAAAGATAAAGGAATTTTTAAAAAGTTATAAAGTATATTACTATACAATAATGAAAGTGAATGGATTACAAAACATGCAACAGCACATATATGTTACAATATTACAAGACAAGAATAACAAAGAATATTTATTTTTATACACACAGCAAACAAAAATAAAGATTATATTTTAGGAATTCAATCATAAATTAATTACTAAAAGTGCCAAAGTATTTATTTTAACGTAGTGGTACAATTCAGTGGTAGAGACAACAAGATTTTATAGAGAAGAGATGTGATATGTATGTATTTTGTTTTGTTTTGTTTTTGCTTTTTGGGTCACACCCGGCAATGCTCAGGGGTTACTCCTAGCTCATGCACTCAGGAATTACTCCTGGTGGTGCTCAGGGGACCATATGGGATGCTGGGAATCGAACCTGGGTCAGCCATGTTGGCTGCGTGCAAGGCAAACGCCCTACCGCTGTGCTATTGCTCCAGCCCCATGTATGTGTTTTAAGTGTTGAACTGATGGTGGTTTTTAATAGTGTCTAACAACAATAGTTTGTTTTGTGAATTATATTATGCCTTTTCAGACAACCAGAAATCATTGTTAGTATAAAACTGAGAAAGCACTAGAATATTATATTGTGTAGACAAGAAATAGCAACCTATTCAGACAACTATTAGCATTATTTGTCATATGTTAGTAAGAATTTTTTCTTGAAGTTTTATCCTGTTACTTTTATAAAAATATGTAAAAATAAATATGAGTAGAAGAAGAGGAAGAAAAATGATTTCAAAACACATGAAATTTTGAGTCTATGGGCTTATTTATGAGAATAGTTTGTTATATAAAATGAAAAAATATAACTATTCAAAATTGTTTTAGAACTTTCAAAAGTATATGAGTTACATTTTAAAAATTATGTTATAATTCTGTATGTTGTTGTGGTGGTGAAATAGCTATTTTTCCTGATAAATAATAAAGGTTAAAGAAGAGACTGGTAGTAGGAAGTTGAGGCATGCTGCCTTGCATAGAAATTAATACAGTCAAAACCAAACTCCTTTTTGTCTTTATATACTACATTAGCCCATATATGCTTCATTACCTAATTTTTTATGAGCACTTTGATTATGTTTTAAACACTGAACAGTATTTCAAGTTTTACTTGAAATGATAAATTTGGTATTTTGTTTTGCAATCCATAGGAGGTCACCCAAATCTGGAAAAAATTATCACATTATTTTCAAAAAAGGCTTAACCAGTTGATATTCCCACCAGCAGTGAATAAGGATCCCTATTCCCCATCTCACATCAATACTGGTTATTTATATTGTGTATGAAGTGTGCTAAACATACTAATGTGAGATGCTATTTGTTTTGATTTGGATATCCCCAATAAGTAAGGTAAGGTATGGTAAAGGCCCTACCGTTGTTCGTCGATTTGCTCGAGCGGGCCCAGTAACGTCTCCATTGGAGACTTTGTTGTTACTGTGTTTGGCATACAAATACATCACGGGGAGCTTGCCAGGCTCTGCCGTGCGGGCGAGATACTCTCAGGAGCTCGCTGAGCTCTCCGAGAGGGGCGGAGGAATCGAACTCGGGTCGGCCATGTTGGCTGCGTGCAAGGCAAACGTCCTACCGCTGTGCTATCGCTCCAGCCCCAATAAGTAGTGCTGAGAATTTTTTTCACATATTTTTGAGCATATGTACGTCATATTTGAGCAGGTTTCTGTTCATCTGTTTGCCCTGCTTTTGCTGGACTTAATATTTTTGTAAAGTTCTACTAGGTTCTTATATAGCTTAGCTATTCATCCTTTATTAGACGAGTGGTAGGAAAATACTTTCTCACAGTCTGTGTGATTATATTTTTTTTATTCTCATCAGGTTTCCTTTGCAGTATGGAAGATTTTTAGATTGACATAGAACCATTATTTATCTTTGTTTCTGTTAGACCAATGCCACTGAATTATTGAAGACACTTCTGGATTCTGTGTTATAAAGGGTTCTACTTGTGTTTTCCTCTATAGAATATATAGATTTAGGTCCATTATTGAGGTCTTCAATTTATTTTGACTTTTGGCACACTGTTAGAAAAAAGTCTGAATTGTTACTTTTGCATGAGATTGATAGTTTTCCTGATAGCACTGGTTAGATAGCTTTCTTGTTCCACTTTGCATTATTTATCTATTTATTTAATTTTTTTTTTTGCTGTTACTGAAGACTGACTCTCGAAATACTTGAGTGTCTCTCTCTAAAATATCAATTCTATTTTTCTATTTCATTGGTCTGGGATTCTATTCTTATTCTACTACCACACTACATTTATTACTACATTATTATAGTATAGTCTAAATTTGGGGAGAGAGAATACCATTTCTCTGTTTTTTCCACAACCATGAAATTACAAAGTTATTTATGGTTGGGTTTCAGCTACACAATGTTTCAACACTGCTCCTTTCACCAGTGTTCCATGCCCTCCACCCACTTTTGCTGTCGATCCACCAATGTGCTTCTACAAGATTTGTGTGTGTGTGTGGCACATGTGTACATGCACATGGCATGTGTTTTGCACAGTTATATTGTCAGAAGGATCTCATACAGTACACTCATGATCTTTTAGCAGCTTCTCCTCCTGGTTGAACACTCCACTCCACCATAGTCAATGCCCACCCCCTGTAATAGGCCCTGACCCCCTCAAGTGGTGCATATTTTTTATTGAATAGAGTTTAATGTTGTTTGTTTTTATTACCTTTGGGTAATTGTTTTTTTTACCATTATGTTTCTTTATATCCTGCATATAAGAGAGATCATTCTGGATTGCTCTACCCTTCCCCCTACTTCATTCAGCAAGATACACTCTAGGTCTTTCCTTGTAGCGGTGCATTTCATGACTTTATCTTTACCTATGATTGATTAATATTCCAGTGTGTATGTATTCTATAGTTTCTTTACCCAGTGATGTATTCTTGGACATTTTGGCTGTTTACAGATTTTTGTTACTGTGGATAGTGCTCCATGGAACATACAGGTGCTAATATCTTTGGGGTGGGGGTCTTGGGGGTATATTCCAAACTTGCTGGGTCCCATATTGTTTATTCATAGAATGGCTTTGGCTTTTTGGGAGATATAATTGTGCAATATAATCTTCAACAGCATTTTATATAAGTATTTTAAAATGCCATTGGCATTTTTGTAGGAATTACTTTGAATACATATAATGCTTTGGGCAATATTGGTACATTAAGAATTTAATACTTCCAGTGTATAAATAAGAGAAATGTGTTGTTTTCTCATATGCTCTTTTCTTTCTTCTATTAATTATTATTTTACTAATTATTTGTGATTTTTCCTTGTATCGTCCTTTCATCTATTTTGTTAGGCTGATTCCCAGGTAATTGTTGGTGATTTTAATGCCAAAATAGTACCAAGAAGATCAGCCAAAGAAATCCACATAGGCACCCATGGCCTAGAATGGAATGAACAGGGTGAGAGACTGTCTGAGTTCATTATGTCGACCAAGACCATCCATGGTAACTCAAGTTTCCAGAAGGTCGAATCTAAATGTTGGACCTGGGAGTCTCCTGGTGGACGGTTCCACAACAAAATTGACCATATTGTATTCAATCGACGGTTTTTCCTGATTGATGTCTCTATTGTCCCAAAATTCCAAACAGGATCTGACCACCATCTCCTTCATACAAAATTCTACTTCACAGAGCAGGGAGAAAGGGCTACAAAGTTTAAAAAGAGAACTCCCAGAATGACCACCAACTGGGAGCTCTTTGGCACTATTGCGGCAACATGGGAAGATGCCGTTGTTGACAACATTGATGAGGAATACGATTGATTGGTTCAGAACCTCCATGATTGTGCGAGGGATGCCAAGAGAGAGATAGCCACAAAAAATGCCTGTCTTTGAAAACTCTTGAGCCTATTTGCCAAAGTGGCTTGGCACATGCCTCAGGTAACCGCAAGCGAACGTCCAAGTTCGCAAAGCAGTGCAGAGATGTGATAAAGGAAGACCTAAAGAGAGAAGAGCAGCAGTGTTGGTAGATGTGGCAGAAGCCCTGAAAAGCATTTGTAAAGCCCACCTGTCCTTCATCAACTACAAGATCAAGATGACTTCCTTCCTACATCCTGATGGATCTATCACATCTTTCAGAAGGCAATGGAGAAGGTTATCCATGACTTCTACTCAGATCTCTTTGATATTCACGTCCACCTGCCCACATACCAGATTCCACAAGATGGATATGTCGTTCCCAACGTTCTCCCTTCTGATATCTGACACGCCAATTCATTGGTAAAGAAATGAACAGCACCTGGCCCAGACAAGGTCAGACCTGTACACCTGAAGAATCTGCCACAGTACTCATCAATACATTGGCTTGGCTTTTCACACGCTACCTGTCTGAATGCAAGGTTCCTTCCCAATGGAAAACCAGCAGCACTGTACTACTGTACAAGAAAGGAGACATCCACGACATTGGCAACTATCACCTGATCTGCCTATTGTCTGTCATCTACAAGCTGTTCACTCGAGTCATCCTGAATAGGATTGGCAGAACACTAGATAAAGGACAACCATGTGAGCAAGCCGGGTTCCAAAAAGGATTCAGCACCATCAACCATATCCACACGATAACCAAGCTCATTGAGGTTTCTTGGGAGTTCAAGATCCTGCTCTGTCTAATGTTCATTGATTTAAAGAGGGCCTTTGATTATGTTGAGACAGAATCGGTCATTGAAGCCCTAGTCAATCAGGGCATTCAAACTCAATACATCAGGATCCTCTGTGAGCTATATTACGGATTCACTACCAGGATCTCACCATTCTACAAAGAAGTGATCGTTGATGTCAAGAAAGGGTTTCGGCAAGGTGATACTATTTCACCGAAACTCTTCAGTGCCAAACCTTGAGAACATCATGCGACAACTGGAATAGGAAGGAATGGGAGTGAGGATAGATGGTTGACAACTACACCACCTCCGGTTTCCTGATGACATCGTTCTAATAACACCAAACATCAACCAAGCTGCACAAATGCTGACCGACTTCGACCGTGAGTGTGGAAATGTAGGATTACAGCTGAATCTCACAACGACAATGTTCATGAGAAACAGTCTTGTTCCTGACGTTCCATTCACTCTCAACGGAACAACCATCTCTGAATACAGCAGTTATGTGTTCCTAGGTAGAGGAGTCAAAATGACGAATGACCTGGCACCTGAGTTGCGCAGGAGGAAGAGAGCAGCTTGGAATGCCTTCAAAAGCGTCAAAGAAATAGCTAAGAGGATGAAGAACTTCCAGCTCCGGGCAGATCTTTTCAATTCCATTGTTCTTCCTGCATTAACATATGCCTCAGAGACCTGGGCCTTATGAAAACAGGATGAGAACAGTATTTGGGTCTCCCAAAGAGGAATCAAAAGAGCTTGGATTATCACGCTTTACTCAAGCGAGAGAAAGAATCCAGAGTTCTGACCTCTATCAACTGTCAAGAATCAGGGACGCTGTTTCTTTTGCCCAAGGCATCGAAAATCAGATGGGCTGGACATGTAATGAGATTTGGAGATAACTGCTGGACTAGAGCTGTTACTGACTGGATTCCACGGGATGTGAAAACACTGCATGGCTGCCCACCTACCAGATGCTCAGACTTCTTCGTCAAGACCATGAACAATTGGTTTGAGGCTCTTCTTGTTCCTAGAATGAACAGATGCCATTGGGTTACACTAGCATGTAACAAGGACAAGTGGAGAAGTTACTAGTGCCCACTCTAGCAAATCAATGATTTACAGGAAGTCAAGTGATCAAGTGATCGATATTTGTAGATATTACAATGGATTTTTTATTTTACTTCCCTGAGCAATATTATACAATAGAATCCTATCAACAGATCAATACTGATGATATTACATTGTTATTCTAATTGAAAGAATGACTTAAAATAGCAAACCAGCACTTTAGAATTCAATAATCTATAGAATAACATGCTTTCTAAAGTCCACCTCAAAGCCAATGGTTCCTTTGTCTTTGAGGAACAATCTGGGAAGATAGCAAAAGAATCATGATAGATAAAAACATCTGAGAAGTATGACAATGCAAATTCAGTTAAAAGTTTCAAAAGGAGTTGTTAAAAAAATGAAGGAAGAGACTAAGGAATTTAGGGACAAGAGATGTTACTGGTGACCATCTGAGCAAATCGATGAGTAACGGGAAGTCAAGTGATCAAGTGATCAAGTGATTCCAAGCTACTTGATTTCCTGAGGCACAACTGCTACTAGGATTTTTTAAGTTTCTCAGTCTGAAAAGACATTGATTTCTTCATATTGATTTTTGTAATCTGTCATTCTACTATATAAATCTATTGTTTCTTTAGAGCTTTTATGTAGAATATTTAGAGGTTTCCAAGTATCTGTCATCAACAGATACTGAGTTTGACTTATTTTCCAATACAGACACCCAATAATATCTCCTTCTTGCCTTATCTCATGTCAAACACTAATAAGATTGTTTTGATTAGTAGTGATGAGAGTGGGTTAACTTTGACTTTTGCCTGATATGATAAAGAAGGTTTTCAGTTTTTCACCATGAGTACCATGTTTGCTATTTGCTTGTGATAAATAGACTTATCTTGAGGAAAATTCTTTTCAGTTTCATTTTATTTAGTGATTTTATCAAAAATGTGTGTTGAACTTATAAAATGCATTTCTCTAAATCTCTAATTTTTTCTGGTATTAATATAATGTATTGCAGTGTTTATCTCATTGTATATTAAACAATCATTGCATCCTTTGAATGAATCATATTTGGATATGTTTTTTGCATTTATAAATTAATATTTTATTGAGGATCTCTGTATATCTTCAAGAGATGGAGGTCTATTTTTTCTTTTATTTTGATAGCTTTATCTACTTTTGGTATCTGGATAATATTTAGCTCTTATAAGCTGTTTAAGAGGATTCCTGCTTCCTAAACTGCTGAAAAAGACTGAATACAATTCAGAGTAGATTGCTTCAAATGTTTGGAAGAACTCACTTGCAACCCCAGCTTGGCATAAATTTTTGCTTAAGAAAATGTCTTATAAATTATCAATTTCATTGAGAGTAATATAAATGTTAAGGTAGTCTGCTTCTTGTTAATTCAACATTGGGAAGTTTTAGAAATAAAAAATTTATCTATTTCTTCTATGTTCTCCAGTTTTGTGGCATAAAGATTTTCAAAGCAATCTCTGATGATTCTTTGAAATTTTATTTTCTCTATTTTGGTATCACCCCTTTCATTTCTGATCAGTTTATTAGGGTTTTATTCTATCTTTTCTTTTTCTTTCTTTCTCCTTTCTTTCTTTCTTTCTTTCTTTCTTTCTTTCTTTCCTTCTTTCTTTCTTTCTTTCTTTCTTTTTTTCTTCTTTCTTCCTTCTTTCTCCCTTGCTTTCTTTTTCTCTCTTTCTCTCTTTCTTTTTCATTCTTCTTTCATTCTTGTTACATCTTGCCAATAATTTTTAACCTTTATTTCTCTAGATAATTAACAATTGTTTCATTGATCTTTTGTGCTTTTAACTATGCTTGCTTAATTTAATTATCATTTGTACTTATTTTTTGTTCCCTTTCTTCTGCTGGTTTTTTGCTTTCTTCTTTGTTATTTGGTATTTGTTTTGCTTCTTAAGTTATGCAGTTAGATATTTTATGTGGCTCCATTTTGGCTTCCTAATAATGGTAGCACTGCTATGAACTTTCCCCATAAGACCACATTGGTGTGCCCCAGATCCATATATCCCAATAGCTGGTATCTGTTCTCATTTGTTTTCAGAATCTTTGATTTCCTCTCTGGTTTCCTCTTTGACCTACTGCTTTTCAGCAGTAAGTAATTTCTAAATGTTTGATCCTTTTCCTTGTTTATGTTTGTGATTCACTTCCATTTTCAGTATATCATGATGTGAGATGTTGATTCAGTTTCTATCTTCTTGATTTAATAGAGGTATGTTTTGCAATGGGCTGGAGTGATAGCACAACAGGTAGGGCGTTTGCCTTGCATGTGCTGACCCAGGTTCGATTCCTCCGTCTGGCAAGCTACCAAGAGTATCCCGCCTGCACAGCAGTGCATGACAAGTTCCTCGTGGTGTATTTGATATGCCAAAAACAGTAACAATACTGTTACCTGCTCAGGGAACTCAATGAACAAAAGGAGGACAGTGTTACAGTGCTGTGTTTTGCAACACATCATGTGAATTATCTTGTAGAATGCCTCAACTGTATCATGTTTGGCAGTCATTGTTTTAAGTAGTTGATGGTTCATCAGTAGGTACATACATTTTCAGACATACTATGTTTCAGCACCAATCCCATCCCCAGTGTCATTTTCTCTCCAACAGAATTTCCAAATTCCCTTACAAAACCCAACAATCGCCTCTGTTTCTCACCTCCCATAACATGCAAATTGGCGTAGTGACACCTTAAAGATTTGGGAAATAGTGATAAGATGCTCAAAAAATTTGGCATCATTAAGATGAGAAAAAAAGATTTCTAATGAGAAATTAATTTTAATTTTTTTAAAATTAGAGAATATATGCGCATATTTTAGGGAAGAGGAATCATTGAAAAAGAAAATGACAATTATATGAGAAGAAACTGTCACTGTCACTGTCCTCCCGTTGTTCATCAATTTGCTCGAGTGGGCCCACTAATGTCTCCTTCGTGAGACTTTGTTGTTACTGTGTTTGGCATATCGAATGAGAAGAAAGGAGAAATAAAATACTATCTGTAATATGCTCATCATAGATGTTCATATACATATCCTTATTCATCATCTTGTTACTATTTCTTTTCACTGTATTGTTTCCATTTACAGTAAGTAGAAGGGTAAATTGTGAGGGAAATGTAGATTTCTCAAATTTCCTATTTTAGGTCATCTAAGGATTTATGCAAATTCCCTGAAACTCTGACTTTTTTTTCACTGTCCTAAAAATCAGGACACTGACTAAGTGCCTGCAAAAGGAATTAAAAGTTCAATGAAAAATGTTTTCTAACTTTGATGGAACCTCATTAACATTAAGGATATAACTATAAAGAAATAGCTATTCATTTGAACTCTGCCTCTACAATACTTACAATTTGGCTTTCTCAACTAATTGCAATATGTGAATCCCCAGAGAGTTTCATAAGTCTAAGGTAATCTGCTAATGTAGAGTTCAGCAGTGCTAGGGTTCTTAGAGTACTTTCCCTGGAAAAATGGTTTAGCACCAAGTATTTCCCCTTATATAACCTATAAATAAATTTAATGAACCAATGTTATATGCAGTGTTCCTATGAAGAACTGATTCATGCTAAGATACCTTTTAAAGTACATTTTATGTGAGATCTATTGACATGATAATAGTCAAAGGAGGAAGAATCTCTGTATTGGAAATTATAAAATCGGAGTTTAATTAGATTAATTCTGTATCTATATGTTTATCATGTTTTTGAAAAATTTAGTGCTCATACAAAAACTGAGAGATGGACTCCAATAGGAAGCATAAGCAGGGGAGAATGTGTCATGGAGAATAGCTATTTCTTTATAGTTATATCCTTAATGTTAATGTGTCAGGCTTCCAATGAAGGGAAGTTGACACTCTGCACTAGGGTGTGGTAATAATTTTTATGCATGAAGTCATATCAATAACAGTTTTGTAAAACTTGGTACTTAAAACAAATATCTTCTGTTTCTATTTTAGAGGTGCTTTTTGGACACATCCGATGGCGTTCAAGGCTTACTCTTGGCTAGGAGCTCAGGAGACCAAATGAAATGCCAGACTGCAAGCTGGGGTCAGCAACATGCAGCTACCCTACTTGCTGTATAAGCACTATAGACCTAAAAATAAATTTCAAAAAACAGATTCATCATTCTTGTCTGTAAAATGGTTATTGGGTGAATTAAATTACAAAAAAATGTGGAAAATTTCAGACTGAGATCAACTGTATCTAATGTGGGACTTTGACATTTTTGTTGTTTATATTTGAGAAAATGTTTGAAATAGAATTATATCTATAATTGGAGTTATAAAGTTTATTAGAAACATTTAAAGGTATACTAATGTTGGCACTATTTTCCACAGGACAATTTTTTAATGCCAAAGAGATATGATCAGATTCTCTGCTCAGATTTTGACCCAGCAAAACTCCCTCTACATCACCACATTTATTTACTTCACACTCAAACTCTGCTGGTGATAACTTATATTTCTGTGTCACATTGGAAACTGCCAGAAATCAACCAGGTCAAGGTTGTATTTTCTACAAACAAGGATCCAGATACATAGAGTCTTGGTCCTATTACTGAGTAAGGACAGCTTTGAAAGACTATCTTAGCTATAGAGTTTCCATGGAAACAAAGGAGATATTTTCTCAATCCTGATTTCCTATGGTAAAGGGTAAATAGTTCTCTTTCCATTTGCCAGCAATTTTAGCAATTTTACTATCTCTTTCCTCATCGCAAACATATTTTTTTTCTGTACTGGGGTCGGTATTACATATGAAAAACATAGATATGAGGGCCTTAGGCTCTTATTATTACTATCATTTTAAAATTATTATTATTATTATTATTTTGGTTTTGGGCCATACCTGGCAATGCTCTGGGATTACTCCTGGCTCTGCACTCTGGGATTACTCCTGACGGTGCTCAAAGGACCATATTGAATGCCGAGAACGGAATCCCAGTTGGCTGCATGGAAAGCAAACATTTACCTGCTATACTATTGGTTTAGCCTGAGGACTTTATCATTAACTCCTGTCTACCTAGAAATTTGAATTCATGATCTCAGGCCTAAATTTTGTTTTCATCTATTTTCGAAAATCAACATTCAGGCAGATCAAAACCACAATGAGATACCATCTCACACCTCAGAGACTGGTCCACATTCAAAAGAACAAAAGCAACCGATGCTGGCATGGATGTGGCGAGAAAGGGACACTCCTTCACTGTTGGTGGGAATGTCGACTGGTTCAGCCCTTCTGGAAAACAGTATGGACAATTCTCAAAAAATTAGAAATTGAGCTCCCATTTGACCCAGCAATACCACTCCTGGGAATATATCCCAGAGAGGCAAAAATGTATAGTCGAAGTGACATCTGCACTTGTTTGTTCATTGCAGCACTCTTTACAATAGCCAGAAACTGGAAGAAACCTGAATGCCCAAGAACAGATGACTGATTAAAGAAACTTTGGTACATCTACACAATGGAATATTATGTAGCTGTTAGAGAAGATGAAGTCATAAAATTTACATACAAGTGGTACAACATGGAAAGTATCATGCTAAGCAAAATGAGTCAGAAAGAGAGGGATAGACATAGAAAGATTGCATTCATCTGGGGGATATAAAGTAACAAAATATGAGATTAATACCCAAGAAGAGCTGAGATCAGCACCAGGAGGATTACTCCATAGCTTAGAGGCCAGCTGGGCATTCTAGGGGAAAGGGCAGCTCAGATAGAGAAGGGAGCACCAAATAAAGGGTGTTTGGAGGATCCTCCCAGGAGGGGAGATGCATGTTGAAAGTAGACTATGGACTGAACATGTTTGCCACTCAATGCCTCTTTTGTAGACCACAACACTCAAAAGGAGATAGAGAACAAAAGGGAATTCCCTGCCACAGAGGCAGGGTGGGATGGGGGGTGGGGGGGGGGGGAGGAGGGCTATTATCCATGGTGGTGGAAAGTGGGCACTGATGGAGGAATGGGTATTTGATCATTGTATAATCGAAACCCAAGCACAAAAAATTGTAAATCTACAACTGTACTTCATGGTGTTTCACTAATAAAAAGAAAAAAAAAGAAAAATATAATTATCTGGTATTTATAAGGATATTAAGATTATTATAGATAGACAGAGCCTATAATGGTATAATTAGACTTTTGTAAACTTAATAGCAGTATCAACATAGCCAAACTGACCTCACAGTAAATCTTAGAGTTTAAACGTTAATTTCTCACACACAGATCATATTAATATACAAATAAGTCCGGTTGGTCATATTTAACTTTCTTTTTAAGCTCTACATTGTTCATATGTACAACATTATCATTGCCAATATTTCTAACCTGTTTAAAGTAAATCAGTGAGTCAGTATGAGAAAAATTTATTCTAGAATTAAATGTATTATATGCAGAGAAAAATAGTTGAACAATATAATTTCTCTGTACAACAAAACATGTTAACTTGATTACTATGTAAACACACACATATATGTATGTATACATATATACATACATATTTATGCCTGATTAAGTTTAATCATAATAGTGCTACTCTCAAAAATGCTTAGCACAATTTTATTCTAAGTATCATACAACATCAAACTATACGAATGTTTGGCATTAAATTTAGTTTTGATAAATTATCTTATAACAACAAAATAGATTTTTATGTATATGCTAATATTGTTTTTGATAAGATTTAACAACATGAGTAAAGAAAGTGTGATATGAGAAAAAAGATCATTGCTACTTGGAAAACTTATTTAAATTAATTTAAACAACAATTCACCAATTTTTTTTGTAGATTTACAAATTTTTGTGCTTGGGTTTCAATTGTACAATGATCAAACACCCATCCCTCCACGAGTGTCCATTATCTACCACCACGGGTCCCAGTATTCCTCCCACCACCAATCCCCCTGTCCCACCCTGCTTCTGTGGCAGGGTATTCCCTTTTGTCCTTTCTCTCGTTTTGGGTGTTGTGATTTGCAAAAGAGGCATTGAGTGGCAATCATGTTTAGTCTATAGTCTACTTTCAGCATGCTTCTCCCATCCTGGGAAGATCCTCCTAACACCCTTTATTTGGTGCTTCTCTCTATCTGAGCTCCCTTTTCCCCTTGAGTGTGTGGCTGGCCTCCAAGCCATGGAGCAAAACTCCTGGCACTAATCTCTGCCACTCTTGGTGGTAGTGTCCTATTTTGTTACTTTACGTTCCCCAGATGAATGCAATCTTTCTATGTCTGTCCCTCTCTTTCTGACTCATTTTGCTTAACATGATACTTTCCATGTAGTACCACTTGTATGTAAATTCCATGACTTCATCTTTTCCAACAGCTACATAGTACTCCATTGTGTAGATGTACCAAAGTTTCTTCAACCAGTCATCTGTTCTCAGGCA
Source organism: Sorex fumeus (assembly GCF_029834395.1). Classification (NCBI taxonomy): domain Eukaryota; kingdom Metazoa; phylum Chordata; class Mammalia; order Eulipotyphla; family Soricidae; genus Sorex; species Sorex fumeus. Next base: position 29,633,624 of record NW_026606067.1, read on the forward strand.
CTCAGGTTTTGAGATTCTGGCTTTTGAGTTTCCAGATTCTGGCTATTGTAAAGAGTGCTTCAATGAACAAACAAGTGCAGATGTCACTTCGACTATGCTTTTTTGCCTCTATGGGATATATTCCCAGAAGTGGTGTTGCTGGGTCAAGGGGGAGCTTGATTTCTAATTTTTTGAGAATCGTCCATACAATTGTTTTCCAGAGGGCTGAACCAGTCAGCATTCCAACCAGCAGTGAAGGAGGTTCCCTTTCTCGCCACATCCGTGCCAGCACCGATTGCTTTTGTTCTTTTGGATGTGAGCCAGTCTCTGTGGTGTGAAATGATAGCTCATTGTTGTTTTTATCTGCATATCTCTGATGATTAATGATGTAGAGCATTTTCTCATGTGCCTTTTAGCCATTTGTATTTCTTCTTTGAGAAAGTTTCTGTTCATTTCGTCACCCCATTTTTTGATGGGGTTGGATATTTTCTTCTTGTGGAGTTCAACCAGTACTTTGTATATCCTTGATATCCACCCCTTGTCAGATGAACAATTCACAAATATTGAAAGAATACCACTTATAAACTTTATATCCTTACCTTTAGAGTGTTCTCATGCTAAATTTTATAGGATTACAAGGAGAACCAAATGAGTCAGAGTGGTAATATTGTACAGTGATTATACCTTGAGATTCTTAACAGAAAACAGATGGCACTCCCAAATTGGGTAATTGGAGATAATTTGATAAAGTATTATTTAGGAAATTGTGTCAAGGATATAAGGTGATAAAAATAAAAGTGAAGTAATATATAAATATAAATGTATTTGTACAGGGAACAAGAAACAAATAAATCTGTGTAAAGAAGGTGTCCATAGTAGATTTGACGTTGACCTCTGTTAATGATGAAAACAAACAAACAAACAAAAACTTCACAGGTTAGGGATAGGAACCAGAACAAACTCTCTTCAGTTTTCCTCTGCAGTCTATGGAATGCCTTCCAGAGTGGAAAGGCAAAAAGAAACCTAGTGAAAAGAGTGGAAGTTTTTAAAAAATTCATCTTCAGCCATTAAAAATTTGGTCCAAAAAACATTTGTAACATGAGTTGCAATGAATATTGCAAGCGGATAGGTATAGGAGCCCTGGTTAAGTAGTTTGGGTAGTTTATAAAACTTAAGAAGAAACTGACCCTGACATAGCCCAAAGGAATGTAAATCATGTTCTTTTGACATATGTATCATTTTTAAAATGTAGGATCACTCTTATTTATTCAGCCATTGATTAAGCTGATTGAATTGGACATGAACTCCACATTAATCTTTTTTTAATTGTTTTAATTGATACCCATGAGATAGACCATTACAAAGCTGTTCATAGCTGGGTTTCAGTCATACAATGACCCAACATCCATCCTCCACCAGTATACATTACCCACCACAAAGGTCCCCGTTTCCCTACTACTATCCCCCAACACTCCACCCCCATCTCATTCTAGCTCACTCTCTCCTTTTACTTTTGTGTATTATGATCTGCAAAATAGGTTCTAAGAAGTCATAATGTTTGTTCAGGACATTCGTTATTTTTATCAGGATGGTAAGGCTGGAGTAGCTTTTCAATTGAGTGGCAGCTTTGGTGTGTGGGTGTTACTTCCGAGACTTCTGGACATAAAGGAAGATGGGGAAAGGTATCCCATCCTGACTCCTAGGAAGCCTGAAGATTTCAGTCACAAAACCCGCATCTCAGAATTTTCAGCAGATTATATCTTGTGAAGTCCTTCCTGAGATGGTAGAGTCAGACCAAGGGTATGTTGGTGATTTTGGATTGTGGAAGCAAGTGGCTGCCAGGGGATCTGTTTGGGTGGGCACCAGACCAACCCGCTCCCCTTGGATTTACCCCAGTCTGTTCAGTCATATGTGGGTCTGAGGTTAATTTTGGCTTTTGATATCTTTTGAGACCAATTTATGGATCTCTGAAATAAGGCTGATAAATGAGTTTGTATAGCTGAGCCAGAGGTGGTTTGTGGGTATGGTTGCCACATAACCAATTTTTTGGTTGTTTAATTTCTTGCTAAACTTGGTCCAAAGTTGTTAGGATTCTGTCAAAGGTACAGCAGCAATTTTGGTGTATCAGGAAGCCTGAAGGCACCATCAGGCTGCTGATGCACTCTCCCCACAGGTACATGTTGACCTGCTGGTGGCACCATACTCACTGATACATAAATCTTTAACACGTTAGAGAGGAGGAACTGAGGTCTTACCCAGAAGCAGAAATCAAAGGTCACAACCAGACCAGCATGAACCTTTGGAAATAGAGAAAATACAAAAGAATCTATATGATTAAGATGACCATCACCAATGCAAGGCTTTCCTCTGACAATTCCCAGATTAATTTTTATGAATGTAAAACTCCAGGAAAAAGCAAAGAAAGAAAAATTTGGAAGAATTGTATGAAAGCTCCTCCTGAAAATCATTCTAGGGGCTTTTTAAGTCTGGCATTGCCCTTGAATATGCATCTTGCTTATTTCTCTCTGTTTGCTTGTTTGCTTGCTTGCTCGCTGGCTTTAACTACTTTGGAGAAGCTCAAGCTCTTTCTTGAATAAGTATTTCCACTATTTTTCTCCTCACACATCTAAGTAAGTTTTATTTTAATAAAAATTATGTTGCTTCACAAGAAAAATATCCTTAAATAGCCAAAGCAATTCTAAGGGAAAAAAAGACAACAGGCATTGCGATTTCCAAGTTTGAACTATACCACAAAGTTATAATAAATAAAATGCATGGTATTGGACTAAAGGTAGACTCACATACTAATGGAATAGGAATTTCAATAGTTAACTCCGAGATATCTGGGCAGTTAATCGATATAAAATGAGATAGTACATGAAATGTAACAAAGAAAATCTCTTCAATAGATGCCAATGGAAAAAAATTATTTGATATGTAAAAAAACAATGAAATTAGAATCATATCTAACACCATCCAAAAAGCAAACTCAAAGTAAATTAAAGACTTAAAGATTTTAAAGAATCCATAAAACATATTGGAAAAAATCATTTGCAGAACACCCCAGGATATTGACCATAAGAAGTTCTTCAATGGGTCCATGACAGAGTTAGAGACAAAAGTAATCAAGTTAGACTACATTAGATTAGAAAGCTTCTGCACAACACAATTTCAAGCTACAATAGAAAGACACCTTATTGAATGGGAGAAAATATTAGCACACACTATATCAGATAATGGATTACTATTTAGCATCAGGAAATCTCTCACAAAGCTCAATAACAAAAAATATTCAACAACAATATCCAAAACTGGAGAAAAGAAAAAAATATACTTTCCAAAGAAGACATACATATTGCAAGTAGGCATAATGAAAAGTCCTATTGTCACTTATAATTATGAAAACACAAATCAAGGCAACACTGAGATATCATCTCACACACATCAGAATGGTATATATAAAAAAATTTGGAAATAGCCGGTGTTGGTGGTGTTGTGGTGAGCAAGAAGCTCTTCTTTTCTATTGGTGGGAATGTCATAAGTTTCAATCCCTATGGAAAGCAATATGAAGATATATCAAGAAAGTAGGAATATAATTCCCATTCAGTACTGTGATATCACTTCTTGGAGTTTACAATCTAAAGATTTGAATGGATTTGAATGGATTCGTGCACACCTATATCTATCATAGTGCTGAGTACAACAGCAAAGATACAGAAACAACTCAAATACCAAACTATGAATGAATGTTGTATAAAAAAAACAGATGCTGTGTGCTATGGGCTATGGGATATTTTGCAGCTCCAAGAAAAAAAATCATAATGATATGCAATATGGTCGGGACTAGACGATATCATCAAATATCAGATGATTTTATTCTTATGGATATAAAGAGAGACAATACACAGTGGACAAAGAAAACAAAACACTCAGTCTCTGATGACAAAATTGGATGTACCATGTCAGATAGGATTTGGTGGGGCAAGGCTGAGGGTCAGGGTCCTATGGACAGAAATAGAGGTATATTAGCATCTTGGTGGAGTTCATGGTGTGCTAACATTGAGTCCCTGAAACTTAGAGGCAAACAAATTTCTTGAATAAACAAACATTAAACAAACATATTTTGGGGCTACAAAAAATAAAGCCAGAATGTGTTTTTAAGCAGTGGTCAAAAGCATCATCATTGTGTCAATCTTCTCTTATGCAATTTTTCCATGAAAATTGCATCCTTCAATTCCACTTTTATAAATTGGAAAAGGTTTGAATGTCTCCACCTAACTGGTGGAGTCCTAGTATAGTGAAGACAGTTTGAAAAGACTTAATATGCTCTACAAGTCTTCATTAATGTTAAGTATTGGTAGGGTGTAAAAAATAAAATTATCCTACTCTCTTGGGTCTTGTTCTACTGAAACACTTGTTATTATGTTCAGTAACCCCATACTTCCTCCCAAGTAGATAACTCTCCTGGGGGCTTTAGAGTCATACTTCTCTAGAACAAGCATTTCATGAGAGGCATGAGCTCTTGCTCAGCCTAACTGTTGCTGTGTCAGCATTGTTAAGATAATCCACTACACCTACACTTTGGAGCAGCAGGCTTTGCATGTATCTTTTATTCACAGCACTTTATAAGCCCTCATTATTTTTGATCTTTAAGGCTTCCTGAAAGAATTTGTTGTTGATTTTACTGTTAGTAAAGTAAAGCAAAGTAAAGGCCCTCCCGTTGATCATCGATTTGCTCGAGCGGGCCCAGTAAAGTCTCCATTGAAGACTTTTGTTGTTATTGTGTCTGGCATATCGAATACTCTCGGTAGCTTGCCGGGCTCTCCGAGAGGGGCGGAGGAATCGAACTCGGGTCGGCCATGTTGGCTGCGTGCAAGGCAAACGCCCTACCCGCTGTGCTATTATCTAAGGCATTTCAAACCAGTTTATTATCATGAAATTTCTGAGCTTTTATTATTAAATTAGACTTAAATAATCAACTGAATAAGATGCCTTTTACTAAAATATGTCTCTAATCATCAATTCTCAATCTCACATAGTTATTTAACCACTATATTCAGATGATCCTATATAATCCTATATTTTCTAGAAATATCTTCTAACCATTTTTGTAAATATATTTTAGATGAATACACATCTGATTTTAATTGATATTTTTATAATCTCTGTGTGATACACAGTTACAAAGCTCTTATGATAGGGCTTCAGTCAATGTGATATACACAAGTAAACAGGAGACGGCACCTATGGCAATAGAATTCCTAGGATTTAATAAAACCACCTAGCTCTAAGGGACCACCTCATGAGCACAGGAAGTAAGGCCTGATATGACTATCACCTGGGCCAGTAACAGATCTAGAGAAAATTGGACCTCCATCCGAGAGAAGCTCCAGCAGGAACAAAAGATCCGAAAAGAAGTTTCAAAGGCCATTGACCACTCCCAACTCTACCCCCTGGCAAGCTTGCCAGGAGTGGACTTTTACCTGGCTATACTAAAGCCCCACATGGAAAACTTTGGAAAAAACCCATATAAGCCTCCTTGAACAAAGGAGGTGCACAAATATGCTGCCTGAAACCATGTACAACTTGTGCCCAGAAGGCCGAGCACACGTGGTACCTGAGCACATGTATCACCCACAACTCCCCTCTGGAGATGTGTGTTTTCATAACTAATGGTGGTGTATGTGTAGAGGCTCTCTCCAACAATTCTCCCTTGAGCACATCACACTCTGCCTTTGCTCTCCCTCCTCCCCCTTCCTAAAGGACTCCAAATAAAATGTTTTTACTTCACTGCTCATCTACTCCTGAAATTCATATCTATTTGGTAAGACAAGAACCCAGCAACCCTGGGTAAGACCTATGACTGACTTTCTTTTCCTGCAAAGAGTAAATTCTTGCTCCAACCCGTTTCATTAGCATGTAAATCACTTTATCTCCTTACAGCAATGAGTTCTTATTCACAGGTCTTACTTCCAGTTATCATTGGTCTCATCTCGATCCTAAATGAAACTCCCTACAATTTGAGAATATACATCTTTAAACACATGCAATTACCTACATATACAGTGTGCTATTCAGTTGTTAAGTTTCCGTGAAAGCCAAAGCTGTTTTCTGTATTGACACTCTACTGATGTCAATGAATGTATGTTTTTCCTGGAAAAAGATGAAAAGCTATCTTCTATATTTATCTTATATCACATAGTTTGTGATTAATTTTTTTTCTGTATAAAAAACATTAATAGTTTTCTCTTGGTGTAGAGGCTGTCTCTACATAAACCCTGCTTCCAAGATGGTATTCTATAATCTAATTCAGCATAAGTAGAAGATGGTAAAGGTCTTTACTGAGCAACTAATTTATTTTATTATACTGACTTGGGTTACTGTTTTCTAGAATATTGCTTACTGGAAATCATAAATCATTGCTTACTTTCACTAAACTGTACAGTTTTAAAGAATGATAAAACAATAGAATCATTTTTTTGTAGTGTGACATGTCACATTAAATTTATTTTCTATTATTAAAAATGTGTCCAGACTCTGGTAATTACTATTTTGATAAAGTCTGTGTTTTATACAAGAGATTTTATTATATTTAGCCATTATCCATTATCAAGCTAAGTTTTTAGCTTCCAAGTAGGGTAAAAGTTATGATACTTTATTTCTGGAAAACTATATGATTAAAAATTGGATCCTAATGGATGCATGAATTTCTAAAACAAAAGAGAACGAAAAGCCTATCATGCCAATTAATAGTATTTGAGACATCCTTTGGTAAATGGTAGTGAATATTTTGATAAATTCTATATTTAATCAAATAATAAATTTATTCTGTTACTGTTTTAAATGGAAAGAAATAATTGGTCAAATTATTAAAATTCAAGGAAATGGGCTTAAATACGTTGGCCTACTTGTGCTAACTCCCATCCAGATGTCAGTATATTCTCATCAAAATGGGAATCAAGCTCATGTGAACTCCATTGTAAGAATAATGAATAATGAATATTACATTGTATTCTTCATTTCAAAATATTGTTTTTGTATTGTTTAGATAATTATCTTGAAATGATTTGATGGTATGATGAATTTACTCTTAGAATCCTGAAAACTTTCAGAATCTTTTCTATAATAGTTGACATCCTTACCAATCATGTACAAATGTGCCTCTTTCTTCATAACTTCACCAGCATTTGCTCTATCTTTGTGATATAGATGATTTTTTTTTTCTTTTTGGGTCATACCCAGCCGATGCTCAGAGGTTAGTCCTGGCTCTGCACTCAGGAATCACTCCTGGCATGTTTGGAGGACCAAATGGGATGCTGGGAATCAAACTCGGGTCGGCCACGTACAGGGCAAACACCCTACCTGCTATCTTATTGGTCCAGCCCCAATGTGATATAGAGGATTTTTACAGGTGTGACATGATATATCATTATAGATTTAATTTGAATTTCCCTGATAATAAAAACTGAGGAGCGCATTTTCACGTTGTGCTGCTGCACACTTAAATGACTTCTTTAGAAAATAACCTATTCACTGCTTCTGTCCATTTTAATGAGGCTACTTGTTTCGCTGAACTTTATGAGTTTTTTCTATAAATTAATCTCTTGTCATATGTATAATGTATAAATATCTTCCCTCACTTTTTTTAACTTTTACAAGAAATGATACTGGTAGTTTAAAAACTGAAAGTTTTTCTTTATCCCAATTAATTTCTATCTTTCCATTTACTTTTATGGGTATTCACATATTCTTCTTAGTATTTCATTTCTATCAAGTTAGATACTTTTTTTAATGATATTGAGCCATATTTCTATGCACTGCTCTTTATTTGTTCTCTTTCTACTCCTATGTATCCTTATCACTCACTTCTTCATTTTTATTTTTTCATTTACAAGTATTTTAAATCTTCTTATTTTATTTTCTTATTGAACCAAGAGTTGTTCACTAGCATATTGTTTAGTGTCATATATTTGAGTTTTTTTAAACTTCTTAATTGATTCAGAGTTTTATACCATTACAATCTGAAAAAAGTATTGACCTTGTATTGTTTAATGTGAATGCTTGTTTTATGCCCTTATATATTGTATATCTTTAAGAACTGTGTTTGTGTGTTTGAAGAAAATATGCATTTGAATTTTTTTAAGTAGACAGCCATTTATGATGATTTCTAAGCATTTTTTATTAAATTCCTTGTTTCAGGATGATGTTTTTATTTCTGATTTAGTTGATGAAAGTGGGATATTGTGGGCCTCTTCTACTAATAGATTTATGTCAAAGTAATTTTTGATGTCTATTAATAATCAGTCTGTGGATTTTTATGCTTACTCATTAGAGCATTATCTCATGAATGTTGCATTTTTGATGGGTTAATGCATTTTATTTGATAAATATGTAATATATATATATCATAATCTGTCTTTTTAAGTTGACATTTTCTTGTTGGATTCTTTATACCTTTATACCTGGAGCCTGTGGTTTTCTGTTTGGATTTCAAATGAAGCTCCAGAAGATCACACAATGTTGGATTTAATTTCTGAAGCCACCAAACACACAGTATCTTTGGATTAGCAATATCAGCTCAATAACATGTAAGAACTGCTATTGGTTAAAAAATATGTTTTGATCACAGTTTCTACGTACTTTTTAACTCTATCTTCTGAGTGATATCCCAAGTCTAATTTTTACATTTTTTTCTTCTGTGTACTCTCATTCTGTTACCTTAAGATTTTTATAATCTACATTCTAATCTTAAAGAGTGTTTAAAAGCATATTTATCTCAAGCTCTTTTAAAGAGTTCACAGTGTTACTTTCCTTTTATCTTCCCTATAATTTTTGTGCCTTGCTGCTTTTATGTGAAGGTTTCTTTTAGTATTCTTTTCAGGGGTAGTTAAGTATAGGAAAACACTAATTATTGCTTATAAAATAGTTTCAGATCCTTCAAAACTGAGTAGTTATTTTAGATGTGTAGTATAATCTTTCAAGAGCTTTTTGTCCCTTCCATTTAAGGCTTTATTTGCATTCTAATTTTTTTGTGTGTGTGGGACATGTACTTCTGTGACCTTTGACTTCCTTCTGCTTCATTTTAGATTGACCAACTAAAAATTTTAAAAATTGATGGTCACAATTTTGGGAGGGCATTCAAAATTGTAGGGCTGGAGTGATAGCACAGCATGTAGGGCGTTTGCCTTGCATGCAGCCAACATGATTGACCCGAGTTTGATTCCTCCACCCCTCTAGGAGAGCCCTGCAAGCTACCAAGAATATCTCGCCCGCATGGCAGAGCTTGGCAAGCTACCCATGATGTATTCAATATGCCAAACGCAGTAACAACAAAGTCTCCAATGGAGGTGTTACTGGGCCCGCTTGAGCAAATCGATGAACAACGAGAGGACCATGACCGTGATTCAGAATTGTGCTCAGAGGTTCAAGGACCACTCCCAGCAATATTCACCCAGCATAATCATCAGTTTAGTTCTAGGGATGTAGAATGCTTGACCCTGCAGTGCCAGGACTGCCAGGGCAATGACAACAGTTCTCTGGGATTTCAAGAACCATCCTCAGGTGCTCTGGTACACATGCTGTAGAGTATCACAACCTCCTCCTCCTCCTTCTCCTCCCATTGATGATCGTCAATTTGCTCGAGCGGGCCCAGTAACGTCTCCATTGGAGACTTTGTTGTTACTGTGTTTGGCATATCGAATACGTCACGGGGAGCTTGCCAGGCTCTGCGGTGCGGGCAAGATACTCTCGGTAGCTTGCCGGGCTCTCCGAGAGGGGCGGAGGAATCGAACTCGGGTTGGCCATGTTGGCCGCTTGTAAGGCTAACACCCTACTGCTGTGCTATCGCTCCAGCCAGAGTATCACAACAAATCAGGTAAATTCTATGCATGCACCCTAACTACTCTGCTATTTCCAGGTACTCAATTTTCCAAACTTTATCCGAGTGAGTCTTCATATTATCAGTTAGACATACTTTGGAAATATTTGTGCTGCCTAGATAGGAATATCTCTTTCCTAGTTTAGGGCAGTTCTCTTATTTATCTCAATAAAAATTCTCTTTGTTTCTCTCACACAGGTACAGACACAAATGCATCACACATACACACACATACACACATGACACAGACATCTACTATTACTTTGACATAAATCTAATAGTAAAAGGGGTCCACAAAATCCTACTTTCATCAACTAGCATGTCAATCAGAGTGAAAAATATCCTCAAGGAAGGAATTCAATAAAAAATGCTTAAATATCAACATGAATGGTTCTGTACTTAAAAAAATCAAGTACATATTTTCTTCAAACACACAATGACAATTCACAAACATATACCACATGTAGGAACACAGAACAAGCATTAATACGCTAAACAATTAAAATAAAGTCATAAATTTTTTTCAGTTTGTAATGGTATAAAACTATGAATCAACAATTCACCTTCTCTGGCAGTAGGAATAGAAGTCATGAGAAGTGATTGGGATCAAATAAACCCTCAAGCTTCATCAGTGAGGAACTCAAATCAATGCTTCATACAATAGCCATGAATATAAAGCAATTGCTGAAGAAAAATTCAGCCAATTGAAATATGAACAGATTCAAGGTATAAAGAATCCATAAAAACGTAACGAACGAGTTACAAAAACAGAATAGCAAGTTATGGCAACAGTATTCAACATGCAGATGACTGCATCATTGATATTGAAGACAAAGTAATAGCCATCACCAATAATGAAGTGAAAAAATAAAAGTAAATTCTTAAAAAGAATATAACATTTGTGATACATAATAGCAGTATAAATAATCTCCTAATGTTATGATTACCAGGAAAAGCAGAAAAAGGTAAAACAGAAAAAGGAATGGTGGAACAAATAATAATTCACACTTTTCTGAAATATTGAGAGAGTCTTCTGCACAGACAGATTTAAGAGGCCCAAAGTTTACCAAACAAAATAGATTCAAACAAGAGAATGCCAAAACATGTAGTAATCAAAATGCTAAAATCAAAAGACAAAAATAAACTACTTAAAGTAGGAAGTCGAATACCCTCAAATATAAGGAAAACATAGTGAGAATAGCAACAGACTTCCCATATGACATCTTATAAGCCATTAAAGAGTGGAAAAATATAATGAAAGTATAACCTAAAAAAAATGGCCAGCCTAGAATTTACTACCCTGCAAAGCTATCTTTTTTGTTCAGACAAACAAAAGCTGATGGTATTTGTGACAATTCAATTCTGCAGAATTACTGAAAGGTTGTTTATACAAAAAAAAATAGGTTCTTGAAAAAAAAAAACTGGATATCTCACTCTCTCTCTCTCTCTCTCTCTCTCTCTCTCTCTCTCTCACACACACACACATGCCAACACAGCCCTTTATGTCAATAATCTCTCTGAATGTCAGTGAGCTAAGCTCCCCTATAAAATGACACAAAGTATTTGGATGGATCAGGAGAGAAAATCCATCCATTTGGTGCCTATAGGAAAAACACCTAAACTCACAGGATAAATATAGAGTTACGAGTGAAGATAGAAGATAATCATACAAGTTAATGGAATACAGAAAAAATCTGGGATGGTCATGCATATTAGATCAAATTCCATTCAATATACAGAAAGTAGAGACTATGATGGACACCACTTATGATTCAAGGGAACAATAAATCAAGAAATATTAACTGCCATCAACATTTATGCACCAAATGAAAGCTCAGCAAAGTTCATAAAAGTTCTGCTCAGAGAACTTAAGAGATATATTCATTAGCTAATTTTTCATAAGAGAGCAGAGAATATGATTTTTATATTATAACCTGCTGAAAATTCTAAGATGTATTTTTTGTCATTTTTAATTTTTATTTTTTAATGAATCACCGTGAGGTACAGTTACAGACTTACAAACTTTCATTCTTACATTCCAGTTGTACAATGATTGAGTATCCATGCCTTTACCAGTGCCCATTCTCCACCACCAATGATCCCTGTATCCTTTCCACCCCTACCCCCATCCTATCCCACTCCACCCTGCCACTGTGGCAGGGCATTCACTTTTGCTTTCTCTCTCTGTCTCTCTGTCTCTCTGTCTCTGTCTCTGTCTCTGTCTCTATCTCTCTCTCTCTGATGTATTTTTTAAAGCAACTTAGTTCTTAGCTCTTCTAAACTACATATATCCAACAAGTAACATTCTTATTATTAATTATTCAGCTCTAAAGTCTAGGAACTCAAATAGATGAAATGATTCTTCATACAGTAAATACTTTTTTGATCTATCTCTCATCATCAGGCATAAAAAAGTAACATAATTACACACTGACATTTGTTTTTCACAAATACAATAAATCCTACTACTTTTAATAAAATGAGCATGGTATTTGCCTTGATAATAGGTTGAAACTGAATGATATCATCTATGATGACTTTGAAAGTGTTTTAATGAAATTACAGATTGTTTCTTCATCTAAAGTAAAGTGATACTTCTCTGTGTCACAGAAATATCTCCTTTTAGGTATGTCATCCAAGGGAATTTATAGCACTTCTTAGAAAAATTAATTCTAGAGATATTAAGGTGATGAATAATTGCAAGTAACTGTTTTTCTTTTTGATATTCACACCGACTTCTAATTTTGAATAAAATTTTTGAAGAACAAAAGGGTAGATATGAATGCATCATGTTAAACAACTTTACAGAATTCAGATTCACAAAAATACAAAAAACAGAACTGCCAGTATATAAATAACATTATAAATAAGGTCATTTTGCCATGTTCTATAAGTGAATAAAAATAGTTATTATGTATTAATTATATTTTAAATATATAACTCAAAAACCAAAAGGTTTAACTGTTCCACAACATTCTCTATAGTTCCAGCATTCATAAAGGCTCTTTTTATTTTTTAAATAACAAAATTCATAAAGCCAACACAACAAGAATGATAGAAAATATAATGTGCTAACAGAAATGTATACAAACACATACATATATAATTTTATATGGTCCCCTCTAGATTATTTTTGAGAAAATTATTTTGCTATAGAAAATTATTTCTCTTTGATGAATCAATTTATTTGTACAGAATAATGATTATATGTTATCATAGCTTCGAACAACTTATTAAATTATTAATATGATACTTTTAATGTGAAAATTTATAGAGGAGTTCTGCATGTTTTTCTCACTCAGTGGAGAGGTATAACTACAGGTTAAAGATTCTTTTAGGAAATAATAGGCCATTTAACATTTGTATTGAAAAGTTAGTATTTTTATGTATTTGTAATGCAGATAAAACTATTGGGAAAAAAGCTTTAACTTAATAGAGTTTGGCCAATCCTGAAATTAGTTTTGAACAAGCTACTATTTTAAAAGTTGTCCATAGTACATGAGAGGAGCCAAGATTTTATGCTTTCATGTAGACCAGTTAGGGGCTGGAGTGATAGCACAGCAGGTAGGGCGTTTGCCTTGCACACGGCCGACTGGGGTTCAATCCTCAGCATCCCATATGGTCCCCTGGGCACCATCAGGAGTAATTCCTGAGTGAAGAGCCAGGAGTAACCCCCTTTGCACTGCTGGGTATGACCCAAAAAGAAAAAAAATTAAATAAATAAATAAAATTGTCTCATGTGGACCAGTTACCGATAATTGGCTGATTCTGTAGGTAGTGATGATCTCAGCTTACTTCCAGCAAGGGAAATTCCTAGAAAATTGTTTTGTATTAGATTATCAACTGCCAATAATAATCGTAGCTAATAGAATGGATATTTTGGAACCCAGAGGCACTTGAGTAGCACATTCTTGCTGTCAGTAGAGCATACCAACTCTTACCATAAATTCTTGACTTAAGCATTTATTATCATTTAAAATTGTTTTAAGCATTTCATCAATGACTTTCAAATGCTAAATCTAAAACAGAAAAGCATATTAAAAATTATTCTTCAAAGCCATGTACAGATTATTACAACTAACACAAACATCAATAATACAATTGTCGGCAACGATGAAGCAAGTCATTAATATTAAGCCATACAGTATTCAAATAGTAGATTGTCAGAGAAAACTTCCCCCAGGATTTCTATCAAGTAGGGTTGCCTTTTAAAGAGTATTTCTAGAATTGATATATCTTCATGCTTCGATAAATCTAATTAATTCGATTAATTATATTTACCTCCATTGCTGTTCTCCTGCCCCTGAGCCTGGCTATCCTCACCGGGGCCCCTTGAAGGGGGGCAGGTTGAGTTTCTATCTCTGCCCCGAGCAGAGCCCTGGCAGCCAAAGACCTCCAGAACCAGCCACAACCATGCTGAAACCACTCTCCATATGCGTGAAGGTACTGGCAGAGGAACAAAGGCATGAGGGTCCCAGGCCTGAGATCTCCAAGCTTGCTCGGATCAGGACTGGGTCTTCTTACCCAGATCCCCCATCTTCTGGTAGGTAGGTGTTACACCAACCAGCTGCTGCCGGTGCCATGTGGTCCCATCAACGGCCAAGACCCAGAGACTATAAAACCCAGCTCTTGAAAGCGTGCGGCCACATTTGTGAAAGAGTGACATCTTATTATCTCGTTTTTACTTTGGAGAACCTGGCAGGCTACCAGAAGTATCCTGCCTGCACGGCAGAGTCTGGCAAACTTCCTGTGTCGTACTCAATATACCAAATAACAGTAACAATGATAGGTCTTATTCTCCTAGTCCTGAAAGAGCATTGAATATGGCTCTTTTAAAATCTCAGAGCTAGGAAGAAGGAGACGTTACTGGTGCCTGCTTGAGACTATCGACGAACAACAGGATGATGGTGATCATGATCGTGTTGTTCTTCATGAGATTTTTTTGCCATAATAGATGTCATATTTGAAAAATAGAAATTTTAAGTTTATTTTGAATTTACATATATTAAATATATAAATCTAATATTATAATTATCATTGCTATTATAATATTAGTGACCCATTTAATAAAATTCAACTATGATTTAGGCCTAATTACTTTTTATCAGAATTGAATAGATAATACAGTATGTAAGGCATTTACTTTGCATGTGACTATGTCAACCACAACCATTTTTGAATCCCTGAGATCACAAATGGTTCCCTGAGCACACAAGAACTCACTCCTTAGCACAAAACCAGAAATAAAATAACCCCTGGGTAATGCCACGTTTGGCGTCCTGTATCACTACCTAAAGAATTACTTTTAACCATTTATCTATGAAAACCAAGAATATCTACTAAGAATGAAAAACAGTCAGTAATTGATTGTAAGAAGGACAATATGAATGAATGATGTTCTCTCTACCCACTCCACACTATCCTCCACAAAGATAAAATCAATAATTAGTTGCCTGCAGTGTTTGTAGAACAATGAGAGACTTGATTCAACATGTAAGGGCATTTCTAATGAAAATTATTGTGATAAAATTGCAACAAGAGATTTTCAGAAAGCAGAAAAATTATGCAGATTTTTAAAACACTAATATTAGAGCTTACATGATATTCATAAATTTTTAAATAAGGACAAGAGATACTTTTTTAACTTCCTTCAAAAATTACACAGACAATAAAAAGTACATTTTCTAAACAATATATAACTTCTAACTCATGATCCCCCTCTAGCCTGTTCAAACAAAGCTCACTAAAGTTTTACAAAGATCTTCAATGAATTAACAAATCTAATGGAGATTTCTTTACCTTGTTTATTTTTTTTTATTTAATTTGACAAGTGAATATATACACATACACATATATTTTTAAAAAACATAACAATGGGATTTTAAAATTTAACTCTGAAGGATGAGCATGTATTACTTCTACAATTACAAAAAGTATTCTAAGCAATCTAAATAAATTTTAAGCCTTAGAAATATGATAAACTCACAGTATCTTCTGAAAGATGAGCTGGTTTATTATTCAATTTAGTTTGAACTGATCCCCACAAATTTCAAGATTTCATCACATTTTCAAAGCTTTGCCATAGACAGCAAAACAAAAAAAAAAAAAGAAAAAGAAAAAGAAAAAGAAAGAGAGCTTCTGGGTCTGATAGTTTTATACCCAGCAGTTTTTATTCGGTATATAGATCACTGACCAAAGGCCACAAAGTTGCCCAATTGAAATTATGAATGAAAAGAAAAGTTAACCACTGACCAGGAAACCTTTGTCCTGATTTGCATCTCTCTGATTTGATGTTCCTTAGAAATGTTATTTTGGGTTAGTTACTAGGCAACTCTGTCTATGAGTCATGGGAGAACACTTAGCAGCACCATCATCTGTGTCATCTTTGAATAGATTTAATACAATAGCTAAATACCAGTCACCTTTTCTGCAAAAAAGGGCCTGTCAAAAATCAGGAATGAAGGCTGTGTAGGATGATTTTACATTGCAATACTCATAATTGTCTTTCATGTCATTTCAAAAACAAATAACATTAAAATTGTTATGGAAATTAATGGCTTACTGAAATGAGGAAACAATAAGAATTATAAGAGAAAAACACGCAGGAATTCTGAAATGAGGTGGATGATAAATATGATAGCTTTGAAAGACTGCGATTGTGTTCAAGTTTGCAAGGTGCACCTTGGGAAATCAGTCACTGTCTTCACTGCACAAAAGCAGTCAACATATATGGTAATCTGTTTGAGGACAAATTCTCTGTTACTTTTAAGTGCATTATTTTGAATTAAATTTTTATTTTAACTTAAAATTAAAAACTTACTAAGAATTGTGGATTTGGTTGTAAATGGGTGATAAGAAATAAAAACTCATTTCTAAACTGGTCAGGAATTTGTCTATTGGAACTGCCTGATAAATGTGCCATGAGTGACTTAACTTAAAAAATTCTGACTATTTTCTGATAATGTGCCCCATTTTACACCAACTTTCTCCTCTACAGGAACCTGCAACTCTCTAACCATACACACTCTAAAGAAGAATCCTCTCTTCCTCTCAGCAAGCCCAGAGCATGGGAATGAAATACCCTCTTCATAGAAGGCCCCAACTTTTCTCAAAGATTTTTATATCGTCATTTCAAATACTTAAGAATTTATTAGTAATGTGCTCTGTGTTTTCATTTCTCATGGATTTTGTAACATTTTAAAATGTCTAGACTTTGTCTTTCATTTCTCATATAAAATTACTTAACGATCCTATCCATTTTACCTTTGATACCAAAGTAACCTATCATTTAACTCTTTGTTTCACTTTAATGCTTTGCAATTTTTGCATCTTACACAGAAAACACATTATGACATGGATTTTAGGGAAAGTTCTTCTTTGGAACTGAACAGAGTTATGGGTAGGAGTTAACAGCTTAGACGAGCACCATGAAAGTGAGTTCAACTACTTTCCCCTTTTATTTTATGGGCTGTATGATTTTTGCTGTTGAATTTTGTGAATAAGTATATGTCATGGATTACTAGCCCTTTGTCATACATATTATGTGCTGATCTTTTAATTTCAGAATAATGGATAATTATAAAAACCAATGTACAGAATAGCAATATACATTTCTAAATGTTCTTTCTCTGCCTAACTGAGGTTCCATGTTGCAAGTACAAAATGGTATATTACCATTTATCTATAATCTTGATTTATTAGCCTTGTCATTTCTAAGATGTGAAAGCTACCCACATAGCCAATTTTATTCTATCAATTTATGTTACTGAATAAACAATTGTGAAGAAGTGAACAGTATTCATTTGCATGTAGTTCAGTTCTTCTCAATTGTTTATTCTTTTCTTTTTAGTGATTATGTTACTTTATTTTTTAAATTTTTATTAGTGAAACACCCTGAGGTACAGTTGTAGACTTACAAATTTTTGTGCTTGGATTTCAGTTATACAATGACTAAGTACCCATCCACCAGTGCCCATTCTCCATCACAAATGATACCAGTTTCCCTCCCACCTCCCATACCCCATCCCACCCCACCTCTGGCCCACATCCAAAAGAACAAAAGCAACTGGTGTTGGTGTGGATGTGGTGAGAAAGAGACCATCCTTCACTGCTGGTGGGAATGCCGACTGGTTCAGCCCTTCTGGAAAACACTATGGACGATTTTCAAAAAATTATAAATTGAGCTCCCATTTGACCCAGCAATACCACTCCTGGGAATATATCCCAGAGAGGCAAAAAAGTATAGTCGAAGTGACATCTGCACTTCTATGTTCATTGCTGCACTGTTCACAATAGCCAATATCTGGAAAAAAACCTGAGTGACCGAGAACAGATGACTGGTTAAAGAAACTTTGTACATCTACACAATGGAATACTATGCAATTGTTAGAAAAGATGAAGTCATGAAATTTACATACAAGTGCTACTACATGGAAAGTATCATGCTAAGTCAATTGTTTATTCTTGTACACCACTATGGATTCCAAAAGAAAATAGATAAAAATACTTACCATGATTAGGGTGCTTGACTTATATGCAGCCAACTTTGATCTAATCCCCAGCATTCCATATGCTCCCTACGTCCACCAAGCATGATCCCTGAGTGAAGAGCCAGAGCAAGTCTGTGCACCACTGGGTGTGGACCAAAATACCCCATAAACAAAAACAAAAACAAAAGAAGATACATTTATAGTACCAAAAATGATCCATTAAAATTGTATTAAATTATATTAAATGTCAACTTATTAACATAAATATTAACATATGAAATTTTGTCTAAAAATTAGTACTTGTGAAATTGTGCTATGTGTTACATAGCAAGCCTATCAAGGAGAAAATTGTTCATAAATATGGTAAAGGACAAAAGTATTTCTTCTATATGTTGCAACACAGTATAAATGAATATTCGTATTTTACTTACTGCATATCTTGTGACATAGAGAATATTATTTGTTTATTTTTCCCATTTAAACATGAGCCTATTTATCTTATCTCTTACTTTATAGATGAGAAAAGCATGGCAAAGGAAATTAACAATGAGCACAAGGGGCATTTGAATCTAAACACCTTAATTTCAAGTTAAATATGCAATTAGTGAACTCAACAAACCTAAAAATGGCAAATGAAATATAGCTGTAAAGTTTCATTTTGCTCACAAAACATTCAGAAACAGTTGGGAAATTATAGTTAAAGAAAATAAAGATTAAAAGGAAATAAAAGATTTAGAGTTTTTCATTTCTTTATCTCATTTTGGTGCAGCTCCTGTATTTGTTATTTAAACAGGAAATTGATGTTAAAAAACAGTAAAGTAAAAAGTAAAGGCCCTCCCGTTGTTCGTCGATTTGCTCGAGGGGGCCCAGTAATGTCTCCATTGGAGACTTTGTTGTTACTGTGTCTGGCACATTGAATACGTCACGGGTAGCTTGCCAGGCTCTGCCGCGCGGGCGAGATACTCTCGGTAGCTTGCAGGGCTCTCCGAAAGGGGCGGAGGAATCGAACTCGGGTCAGCCATGTTGGCTGCGTGCAAGGCAAACGCCCTACCCGCTGTGCTAAAAAAATAGTATTCATTATTATTCATTATGAACTTGTTGTTTTTGGACCTCAGCTGGCTTTACTGAGAGCTTTTAGTGCAAAGGATTGTTTTTCCACCTATAGTTTGATAGAAACTTTCCTTTAAGAAAATCTCAGGGCTGTGTGCAGAAAGTAGATAATGGACCAAACATGATAACCTCTTTGGATCTGTATTGCAAACCATAATGACCCAAAGTAGAGAGAAGTTATGGGGAATCATGTCTGCCATGGAGCAGGGGGAGGGTGGAAAGGGGGGATATACTGGGGATGTTGGTGTTGGGGAATGTGCACTGGTGGAAGGATGGGTGTTTGATCATTGTGTGATTGAAACTCAAACATGAAATCTTGTAACTATCTCACAGTGATTCAATAAATTTTTTAAAAAAAGAAAAAGAAAATCTCAGTGCTTGAGAGATGTTACTGTGGGTTAGGAATTTGCCTTGCACACACTCACAAGACAAAGCCTGGTAAGCTACCCGTGATGTATTCGATATGCCAAACACAGTAACAAGCCAAACGATGGAGACATTACTGAGCCTGCTCGAGCAAATCGATAAACAACGGGAGGACAGTGCTACAGTGCTACTGTTGATACAGGGTCAATCTTGATCCAAAAAACAAAATAGACTAAAATAAACCAAGTAAAGAGAAAAAACATCAATTTGCTCTTTTTCATTCCCAAATCATGACTCAGATGTCCTAATTATTCTATCCTAAACAAAATGAGATTTCCTTTGCAACTGTCAAAAATTGAAAATCCTATGGGAAACATTTTAATACCATGACATTCTAGTTTATGAATCAGACTTCTTAGGTTGCTTTTATTATAAAACAGTTAAGAAAACTAAGACTAGAATACACTAAAGTAAAACAGATTTACTGGTCCTACAAATTTGAGAGCTAGTTGTTACATTTACAATGGTTAGTCAACTCTTCATGACTCTTTGTCTATGCATCTCATTATTAACAGCAGCTAAACCTTATTATTTTTAAACATAAAAAAACCTATTCAAGCTAATTGATAAGTTTCATTATTTTTTAAATCAAACATAAAATTGAATTGACAATGATGTTTTCTAGGGGAATGTCATTTTCATTTTCACACAATGACACATTGTCTACTAAGAGTACTCAATTTACAGTCTTCAAAAATATTCTGAAATAGCTTCATTTTCAAACACAGGCATTAATTTTCTTATTTTCAAGTATCTTTTTTAACTATAACATGCCATATAGCAAATTATATTCACCTGTGGCTAAGAAGACAAGTTGAGTAATAAAATTTTTATTAAATTGTGTTTTTTTTAAGTTATAAAGTTGAATTTTATAAAGTTAAGACTGCATAAAGATGAGATGACTTGGTATAAGTTTGATTATGCTAAATGCAAATAGTACACAAATCATTTTGGGTTTTAGGATACTGTGGATAGGGCATTTGCCTTGCATACAGCCAAGCTAGTTTTGATTCCTGACAGTCCATATTGTACTCCTAGCCCCACCAGGAGAGATCCATGAGTACAGAACCAGGAGTAAGCTCTCAGCAAAGCCAAGTGAGGTCCAAAAACAAGAAGAATATACACAAATTTCTCTTTATTTATAATATATATATACATATATATTCTGATATATATCAGATACTCTTAAACTATTGATTCTCTGAATTCTCTTTCAATTATTGTTTAGGTTATAATCATGCTAGCCAGTATTATCTTTCAAAAGTTTATGTCCTAACTAAATATTTAACTTGTCACTCATAGATGATAACTTATATGTATCCCCTGGGTATTTCAGGCTAGTTAACTCATGCAGAAAACACAATTAATAAACTCTTAGGTCCCCACTTAAATAGATATTAATATATCTTAATAATCAGATTTAAATAATTAAAAATTTAATAACTTCTAATATAATAATATTTTCTAAATTGCAATAGATAATAAAGTAAAATACTTTTAAAATATAGCAGAAATCTTGAAATTATTACAAATATTGTTGTCTACAATCAGGAGTTATTTTTAGGTTCATATTTGTTAAGATTTATTTTCTTTATTAATATAATTTGTTCGTATCTCTAAGGCTCAGTTATAGATCTATAAAATGAGTTTAAACTGATTTTTTTATATACCTTAAGTGCTACAAGTTAAAAATTCAAAACAAAAAAAAAGATAATGCGTTGTGAAATAAAGAAGAGCAAAGAATTTTAAGCCACTTGAAAGCACCTCAAATCTGCCCCTCAAATGTGGGTTCTTCAGAAAATCTGATGTCCCATTCATTCAGAACATTTCCAGTCACTCTCACATTCCATGAAGTTTAATAAAGAGACAAGTAACCAAGCTGTGAATTTCAGTCTCATACAAACTAGTCATTCTAGTCCATGTGTGTCACAAATAATAATGGACACAAAAATCTACACTTTTGAATAAAATCATATCTTATTAACAAAGATCAAAAGAACAAAAGTAAATCATGACTCTGAAGAAAACAATGCTAATTTAGGTTGCAGTGAATTTTTATAAATCTTAGCTATTGACCATAAAAGAGTGAGAGAACAATAATCAAGTCACAAATGCATAAAATTTTAATGATCTACCACTCAGCATTATAGTGTAATCTATAAAGTGAAACAGTAAATATTCAATGAAAGGTAATAAAATAATTTAATAAAAATGTGTACCACGGATGGAGGAGTGATCTTGGGCATTTTGGTGATGGTGGGGTAAGGTACCTATGTACATCAAGGTCATAAATTTAAATAGCATTATGAACACATTATCATATTTTAAAAATATGTTAGATTCTTTAAAATAATGTAATATTTTAAAAATGTAATAAAAGATTCTATTTGGGCTGATTAGAATTTTTAGGTAGAATAAATAACATTTTTAAAGCACAAAAAACTATTCTAGAAAAAAATTCTTACGTACAAAAATGGTTTCTGTCAATTGACTTGATATAATAAATACCTTACTGACACAATTCAAAATATTTTGTCTGTTTTGTCATCTGAATTCTGTACTGGAGATTTAATATTGGTTTACACTACATTTGAGGAGCATATATCTTGCCATGAGTATATGTCTCACTGCGCCAACCAAGAAATCTTAATTATCACTCAGACTATTAAATTGATCTATTTTTGCCTCCTCCCTCCCTTTCTCTTTTCTCTTAGTTGCAATATTTTTTAGAGTATAGATTTTTTTCAGTTTATTTTCTTTGATTGTTTAGACTCCACAGATGAGAAATTATCCTGTAATTGTCCTTCACTTTCTGACATATTTTGTTTAGCAAAAGGATCTGAAGTTTTATCTACACGGCAACCAAAAAAAAAATGCATCTTTTACAAACAAATCACTGCATGGAGAGGAGCTGGTGGGGCTACGGCGCTGAGTCTCGGCATTTTGAACAGCAGAGCTGATGCTGTCATAAAATTTCTGCATGAATGACTCTAAGTGGCCTTTAAATATTTTCTTTCCAAAAGAGTGGCTTTCAGCGGAACAAAACTGGCGTCCCTGGCAGAGCGCCAGCCCGAACGGAACTCACGCAGAAGGCGGCAGCGACTGCACAGCCTTGAAGCTGCGGCAGCTACCGTGACCAGCAGGCTCAAGGGCAGGGGCTTGACATAAGGGGGCTCTTAGGTCCGACCTGCACTACCACAGAGAGTGGGTCCTGGATTTGAGGGAGCGCTGGAGGCTGGCTCAGAGAGCTCTCCCCTAACAGGCCGTTCCCACCACACTTTCTTCCTCCCTCCAGCCCGCGTGGGTACCACTTGGCAGCATCTATTGAGGAGGGCTTCCCTGAGCCCCAGCTGTCTGGAGACCCAGATGGGAGCCTGTGCCTCCCGGGAAGTTCTGCCAGGCTGGAGTCTATGCACACTCAGAGCACCTGAACCAGGAACAGTGGCAGTCTTGGCTGCCATCCTGGTACCTTTGGGGCTGTAGCTGCTGCCGCCACTGTGGCCAGGGGTACAGCACCACCAGAGGGTCAACCTGGACACAGGGGATTGGGGAGGTTAAGGACATCAATAATGAGCTTCCTGAACCCCAACATAACCACTTTCCTCTGGCCAGACTCCATCAACGAAGGAGCACGTTTTCCAGAAATTAAACTTCCAACAGCGAAATGAGTCAGAAAGAACGGGATAGACACAGAAAGATTGCATCCATCTGGGGAACATAAAGTAACAAAATGGGAGACTAACACCCAGGAGTGGCCGAGATTAGTACCAGGAATTTTGCCCCATGACTTGGAGGCCAGCCACACATGCTAGGGGGAAAGGCAGCTCAGATAGAGAAGGGAGCACCAAATAAAGGGTGTTGGGAGGATCCTCCCAGGATGGGAGAAGCATGCTGAAAGTGGACTATAGACCAAACATGATTGCCACTCAATGCCTCTCTTGCAAACCACAGGACCCAAAAAGAGAGAGAGAGAGAACAAAAGGGAATGACCTGCCACAGAGGCAGGGTGGGGTGGGGGGACGGGCGGGTGGGAGGGATGCTGGGACCCGTGGTGGTGAGAAATGGGTGCTGGTGGAGGGGTGGGTACTTGATCATTGTATAACTGAAACCTAAGCACAAAAATTTGTAAGTCTATAACTGTATCTCATGGAGTTTCACTAATAAAAATAAATAAATAGATAAAAAGAACATAAAAAATAAATAAAATTTAAAAATAAAAATAAATAAATAAAATAAAATACTGTTCATAATAAAAAAAAAAGTTAGTTATGTCGGAGCCAAGGCCACAAACCATCTCCAGGTCAACCGTACAAGCTCATTTATTAGCCTTGCTCTACTGACCCATAAATAAATCTCGAAGGAGATTAAAAACTGCAGTTAATCTCAACCATCCAAAACATTGAACAGACTGGGATAGATCAGAGGGGGGTGGGTTTGCCTGGTGACTGCCCAAGCAGAGGTCAGGGCAGCTCACAGGGCAAGAGGCAAAGCTACCCAAATATATTGGTATTGGATAGTCTAAAAAACAGAAAGTGTGGTCTTGCTGCAAGCTGTTATGACTAAAGAGACAAACCATGGGGAAGGAAAAGCTTAATCAGTCTGAGGATTTAGTTTGGCATTTACGGTAAAAGACTTGCTAACCCTTGGAGCCCAGACAACCAAGAATGTATTATCTCTTACAATTGTGTTTATCCAAATAACTGCAAGTATTAATAAAAAGTAAACTGAATTGCTTTAATTTTTACTAGTCGCCAAGGAAAGAGAAAAGCAATATAATGCTTGTTGGCCCTGGGCGAATCTCTCCATCCAGTCCCTGGGAAACAGAGTGTCTCCTTGAGTTAATCCCCCCAGGAGATTTGTCTCAACCAAAACGCTGTACCTTTGAAAATGATTAATCACACCTATGTCCAGTCCTATTACTTGAACCCCTTCAGATGTTCTATGAAAATGATAAGAGCTCTGCATTAAATGGGCCATTGTAACCATCAGTCTGTGATCCTCCATCTGTTCCTCTGCTGGGAGACTAGGAAGGCAGCTCTTGGCCACTGAACATACACATTGCCACCCCATGCTTTGAACTCACAGCTACTTCCCCCCACCTCTTTGCACCTCTGAAAGCCACAGTAATTAAGGTCACACCCCAAAGCCGCCACCCAGATGTACCTTCCCGATAAGATGCTGAATGCCCTGAACAAACATGAAGACCTCTTGGCACTTGTATTGCACAGTAGCATTGTAGCACTGTTCTCCCATTGTTCATCAATTTTCTTGAGTGGGCACCAGTAACATCTCCATTGTGAGACTTATTGTTACTGGTTTTCGCATATCGAATACACCACAGCGAGCTTGCCAGGCTCTGCCGTGCAGGTGGGATACTCTGGGTAGCTTGTCGGACTCTCTGAGAGGGACCAAGGAATATAACTCAGGTCAGCCACATGCAAAGCAAACGCCCTACCCGTTGTGCTATGGTTCCAGTTCACCTGTATTACAACACATAATGCACAAAAGGAAAGAGACAGGCAGACAGACAGACAGACACAAACAGACAGAGAGAGAGAGATAGAGAGACAAGATACAGAGAGAGACAGTGACGAAATTTGTCTATCACAAAGAAGGCTGGGAGTTGGGGGAGGGAAATTGCAGTAATTGGTGGTGGGAAATGTACACAGGTAGATGGATGGGTGTTGGAATATCGTATGACTGAAACTGAATCATGAACAGCTTTGAGTTGTCTATCTTACAGGAATTCAATTAAAAATCATTCACTATTACATTGAACCATATATTCTATATCTAGTCAATCAAGGATGTTTTCTTAAGTTTGTTTCATGTATTGTCTGTTGTGAATCACACTCTCATATAAAAATAAGGATACCTGTATTTTTTCAAATTACAATTTTTATATTTTTCATGTAAATACTGAGGGGCAGTATTTCAGGGTCAGATGTATTACTATCTTATCTGAATCATATGTATTCCTATTTTTTAAGCATTTCCCAATTTGCATTGACTCTACACAAATTCTCATTTCTACTAACAGCTTACAAGAATTCATTCTCCAAATTCTTGCTTTTCACTTGATCATTTGACTTCCTGTTAATCGTCGATTTGCTCGAGCGGGCGCCAGTAACATCTCCATTTGTCCCTGTCGCGTGCTAGTGTAGCCCAATGGTGTCTGTTCGCTCTAGGAACACAAAGAGCCTCAAACCAATCATTCATGATCTTGATGAAGAAGTCTGACCATCTGGTAGGTCGGCGGCCACGCGGTCTTTTGACATCCCGTGGAATCCAGTCGGTAACAGCTCTAGTCCAGTGGTCGTCTTTAAATCTCATTATGTCACCAACCCATCTGCTTTTTGACACCTTGGCAAATGAGACAGCGTACCTGATTCTTGATCGTCGACGGATGTCGGAATTCTGGATTCTTTTTCTCATTTGAGTGAAACATGATATTCCAAGCATAGTTCTTTCAATTCTTCTTTGGGAGACCCGAATAGCGTTCTCATCCTATTTGCGTAGGGCCCAGGTCTCTGAGGCATATGTTAATGCAGGAAGAACAGTGGAATCAAAGAGATGTGCCCAGAGCCGGAGGTTCTTCGTCCTCTTAGCTATTTCTTCGATGCTCTTGAAGGCGTTCCAAGCCACTCTCTTCCTCCTGCGCAGCTCGGGTGCCAGGTCATTTGTCATGTTGACTTCTCGACCTAGGTACACATAGCTGTTCCATTCGGAGATGGTCCTTCCGTTGAGAGCGAATGGGGCGTCAGGAACGAGGCTGTTTCTCATAAACATTGTCGTCGTAAGATTCAGCTGTAGTACGGCCTTTCCACACTCATGGTCGAAGTCGGCCAGCATTTGTGCTGCTTGGCTGATGTTTGGTGTTATTAAAACAATGTTATCAGCAAAGCGGAGGTGGTGTAGTTGCCGACCATCTATCTTCACTCCCATTCCTTTCCATTCCAGTCGGCGCATGATGTTCTCGAGGGTGGCACTGAAGAGTTTCAGTTTCTATCTATCCATAAGTAAATATATATACATATATATATATATGGAGAGAGAGAGAGAAAGAGAGAGAGAGCAGTGTGGATGGACAGAGAGACCAGTATCAGAGAGGAGCACTAATTTTTTATTGTGATTTTGACTTTATTTCCTAATAAAAGTATGAAATTAAATGTATGTATTTTCATATGCTTATTGCCAATTTGTATATTTTCTTTGGAACAGTGTCTATTCATTTGCCCATTTCCTATTATTTTTGTTGTAGATTTTTCTTGAGTTTTAGGAATTCTTCATATATTTTAGCTTCTAAGCCTCTGCCAGATATATAATGTGTGAATATCATTTTTAAACTCATTAGTTGCATTTGTAATTTTGGGTTTCTTTCATTTTACAAAAGTTTTTGAGTTTGATTTGATACTCTATCCTTTTTTATTCCTCCTGAATTGGTCTTGAACTTCCAAACATGTTTCTAAATTCATTGAACAAGAAGCATATCACTCACCTATGTTTTCTTTCATGTATTCTATGGTTTCAGATAATATATATTAATTTTAAATTAATCTTTGTGTATGGTCTAGTATAATAATCTCATTGTATTTCCTTATCCATATCAATGGGTATTTGGTATACTTGTATTTTCTCTTTTATTCCCCCCATATAATCTCATCAACAGCCATGATCTAGAGATTCCAAAATAAAGCTCCAGGAAGAGAGCAACATAGAACATCCAGACCCTGTGCCAGGCTGTCTTCACCCAGGCAACTTGGAGGGGTGAGGAAGTTTCCCTACTACCTGCCCCAAAAGATCCCTGGCAGCCGAAAATCTCTAGAACCAACTGCCACCATGCTCAAGGCCGCTCTCCACAGGCTCAGATGAGACTCATCCATGAGGGAATCTGAACAAAAACCCAGGTATCCAGGACCCATGGCTGAAATCTCCAAGCTCCCTCTGAGCTGAATGGGTCCCTACCCCCAACTCACAAGTTTCCAGTAGCTTGACAGTCACACCCACAAACTCCCTATATAATCTCATCAATGACCATGATCCAGGGACTCCGTTCCCAGAAGAAATACAGGCCTCACCCATGAGTGACTCTGCTGTATAATCATATTCTAAATTTTAGAATTACTCGAGTGATATCTCATACTTTACAGTACTTCTATACCAAGCTTTGCGGGGTGGGGGCACTATTTCTGATTTGGGGGTAGAAAATATTCAAAATATGGTGGTGGTAAGATGCAATGTTGGTCAGATTAGTGTTTGAACATTAAATGTAATAAATTATTGTGAACAACTTTACAAAAATAAAACTTAGAGGAAAAAAATCCCCAAGATTGGCTTTTCCAAGGCAGTTTTTGTTGCCCTCTCCTCCTCCTCCACCTTCTTCTCTTTGACTTTAATTTTGACATTTCTATGTAGTTCAGTGGTTGTTCAGTGCAATTAGATACTGTGATATAGGGGACACTGAAGTCTACAATCATGAGTACAGACCTATAATGAGAGGCCTCTGCTGCTTAGCATTCCACGACTAAGTAGCCATCTTCCAGAGACAACACCCAAAAACCTATCTCAGTGTTACAGGTTACCAATGTTTCAAGTGGGTTTGCCTCAAATTTAAGATGCTTACTATTCCCAAGGTAGACCCCTCTTGGAGAACCTGGCAAGCTACCGAGAGTATTTGATATGCCAAACACAGTAACAACAAAGTCTCCAATGGAGACTTTACTGGGCCCGCTCGAGCAAATCGACGATCAACGGAGGGCCTTTACCTTTACCTTACCTTACTATTCCCAAAGACTGGGGAGATCTTACTCAACTACTTTTGCTACCACCAGTCAGACTCTTTGGGTCTCAAAATGATATTCCATAGTTCAGTCAGCAAACAGTACAATACTTCCCCCTTGCTAAGGAGAGACCAACAGTGCCACCCTGAATGCATCAAATATATTTTTACTTCTAGCTTGTCTATTGACAGGAATAGCCACTGCCATGGGCACATATCCCCTGTCTGCTCCTGTTATCGCCTCAGTGAGTAACTGATATCCTGCCTCAGAGAAAATACATATGGATTTATCTTAAGAAAAGGTAATGTACTAGTAAAATTTAGGGACTTAATAGATGATTTCTGCTTCTGGTAACAGGAGAGGCTTGCTAAAAATTAGCTATACCAAAACATTACAATATTCCTCTGCCCCTCTCGGAGAGCCCGGCAAGCTACCGAGAGTATTCAATATGCCAAACACAGTAACAACAAAGTCTCCAATGGAGACGTTACTGGGCCCGCTTGAGCAAATCGACGATCAACAGGAGGGCCTTTACCTACCTTACTTATCCTAGAGAAATTATTTTAGAGTAAAAACAAAAGCACAAGAATTAGTTTTCCTATATATGGATCCAAATATTCTAGTAACGAAGATTAATGCTGTCATATTACTGTAAAAATATATTAAAGTTTGCTAATTTTACAAGATATCTGTTGACAAATAATAATTATAGTTACAGAACAGAATGAACTATCTTCAGCTTTTACAGTAAAATATATAATATGACAAAAACCATAATAGAAAATGAGAGAGATTGTAACTGATAACATGAGAATTTCTTTAGATTTCAAAATGATTCAATAAAGTCAAAATGTGGCTAATTTTGATACGTTAAAAAAACACAGACTTCAGAAAGATTAGGATAAGCAGTCTAAAGAAGATCATAAATAAAAATACAATTATAAAATATCATGTAGCCAATGTCAATGCATGATACAGTATAAAATATGAAACTTTTACTCTTTATAAGGAGGAGTAAAAAGAAATGACCAAACTTAGTCACTCTAGATTGGTAGTGCACTGTTAAGTGAGTGACAATGACTAAAAACATCAAAATCAGATATTCTTGGCGATTGCCTCAAGGTAGCACTATAGCACTGCAGCACTGTTCTCTCGTTGTGCATCGATTTGCTCAAGTGGGCACCAGTAACGTCTCACAACAAATTGT
The DNA here is from genome assembly GCF_029834395.1 of Sorex fumeus. NCBI lineage: Eukaryota > Metazoa > Chordata > Mammalia > Eulipotyphla > Soricidae > Sorex > Sorex fumeus. The sequence continues at coordinate 29,663,492 of NW_026606067.1, forward strand.
GAGACTTGTTGTTACTGTCTTTGGCATATCGAGTACATCACGGCTATCTTTCCAGGCTTTGTTGTGCAGGTGAGATACTCTCGATAGCTTGCCGGGCTCTCTGAGAGGGGTGGAGGAATCAAACCCAGGTCAACAGCCCTACCTTCTGTGCCTGAAGGTACTGGGGAAAAATATGGTTGATATAGAATAATACCAATTTACACACTTTTATACCATTTAAGAAGTCTTTAACATAGCTTATTTCATAGTAATTTTTTGAAATGCCTGTAATAAAAAAACAAGTGTAAAAGGACTCAGCAGTGGAGTTCATGCCCAATTCAATCAGCTTAATCAATAGCTGAATGTAGTAGTACTCCTACATTTTTAATTTAAAAAAACAATTAAAAGAACTTGGCATTTGAGGACAAATTACACATATTGAAGGATAAATTCATATGAACCAACCTCTTCATATCTACCAATACATTAAGATTCTCTTTTATTTATGTGCATTGGGAAGAAGTCAAAGTGTTCTCCATCCCCTCATTACACTGGGTTCTTTTTGAGCTAGCCTAATAATCACAGTAACATAAAATATTTGGCATAAAAGAAGAAATAATAATCTTCACACAAGGGAATCATGATAACTATTCATATTCTAATTTTATGTAATCAAAGAAAGCAGGATTTAAGACCTACACCAAGGAATAAGGGGACAATGAGGAGGGAGGATGCCTTTGACAAGGAGCAGATGATTTCTTTAAGCACAGACAGATTTCTTAGACACGGAGGACATGTCTACACCTGGGTAATATTTGACTAACAATATTCTTCTACTTATTAAGAGGTATAATGATCATTAAGATTAGGACAAAGTTATTGAGGGAAAGCAAGAGGTTTTCTTTAGTTAGGAGCCAGAGAGATAGTATGGTGAGTCTTTGCCATTCACAGAGTAAATTCTAAACAACACTGGGTGTAGCTTAGAAAAAAAATTTTGAGAGCTTTCTTGTTCTCCATTTATGATAATCTGCATGTCACATTAACGCATTTGAGGGGACCAACTGAGACTCTTGGAATGACCTGTTTGCAAAATCTTCCTTACAATTTTAAAGAAAAAAAATGATAGCAGGATCAAAGAGTTTGACAAATTGAAATACCTGTACACTCTATGAAGACTATGGAAAACAAGTATAGAGATTTCTCAAAAATTTAAAATAACATTTCTGAGGTAGGCAGATAGATTGGGAAGAACTCCATGACAATTGAATTCCTTAGAAATTAAAACTAACTAGCCCAAGGTTGTCAGGACCTACCTTGTGGACATAGACAATCAAGCCTGCTATTTTACCTGGAGCCAGCACAGACAGAAGAAGGCTGGAGGCCACTCCCCCAGCCCCTTTCAGCAGGAACAAAGGCCAAAAAGGTAATTTCAAAGAACATCAGTTAATCCAAACTGCCCTTGGCAACCACCCTAAGAATCTCTATCACCTTACTCTCTATTTTTCTCTCCTTCCTTGTCCTTCCTCCAAAAAAGTCTCCAAATAAAATCTTTTTTTACTTCAATTCTCATGTACTCTTGAAATTCTTTTCTGTGAGGAAAAAAAGGATCCAAAAGATATGGTTGAGGACTAGGACTAGCTTTCCTTTCTGCCAAGAGCAGTTTCTAGCCCCAGCCTCAGTCCACGGCTATAAAGCAATTGGGTTGTGGCATTAGTTCCTGACCTGAACTGAACCAGTAGGTATCAGGTGCGGCTCCACAGCTAGCTACCTCATGAGGTTGTCTGGACTCAGGTCTGTGCCAATCGGAGTTCAGCACAGGCTTTATCAGTCTTAGACTTCCCAGCCAGTCCCAGAGTGACAGAGGTGAATTGGAAGAAATCTCTTTCTCTCCTATTCACATCACATAACCCACCTGGGTGTCCACTGACATCATTATCATATGATCAAGTAATACCACTTCAGGAAATATGTACTGAAGATTTGAAATGAAGATCTTGAAAAGGAAATCTACACTTATGTATTCAAAATATTGACAACATTGAAATAACCTAAATCTCCATGGATGCACCAGCAGATAAAAATAATACAGAACATATATAAAAGTGAAATGTTAATTCAATCATAAAAGGAACGAGAATTTGCTGTATTTGACAGCATAGATAAATCAGAGGATATTATGCTCGGTGAAATATGTCAGAGGACAAATAATACATAATTTTACTTATATCATGTCATCTAGAATATACAATTCAAAGAAAAAGGGAGACAAATGATGATTGTCCGGAGGGTAAAATGCGAAGATGGCATTCAAATTATAGGAAGTGTCCCTTATATAAAATAAATGAACTTTAGAGGTCTGAATACAACAATGTGCTATAATTTACAAGACTGTCAAAATTGAATTATTTATATTAAGATTGTTATTTGCTCTCTTTCCATTTTTCTTTTATTTTTTTACTTTTTAAAAGTAACTAAAATTTGATTTAAAAAGCCATGATTCTCAAAAACTCATTGATAGAGGAGTCCTTTCTAATAGTTTGGTTTTTTATTTTTGTCCACATCCAGTGATGCTTGGGATTAGTCCTGGCTCAGGAATCACTCCTGGCAGTACTGAGGGGACATATGGGATGCCATTGATATTTCTCATGTCCCAATTGATGAGTCTTATGCAAACAATATTCAAACACTAGCCCTAAACGAAGCTTCAGTTTTCTTTTGCTAGTAGCTTTATTTTTCCTCATCAATCTAACACAACCCTCATCTCCAAGGTTCAATTTTAAACATTACTATAATTCTCCAAACCCATAAAATCCTGCCTAGAGTTTAGGCTAACTGGATACTAAGATAATAGGCAAATGGCCAGACAATTCTGTTGGATTCTGTGTTTTCTGTGACAGTCTTGTCTATCTGTAAGAAATTCAAAGAACCAAATTTTAATTTAAAATGGTCTACACACACACACATACACACAAACCCTTACCCTTAACTTCTCCTGAATTTTCTGTAACATCCTTATCAATCAGTAACATAAAGGCACAGTTTACTTATTAAGTAAAAAAAATACTCAAAAGGAGCCATAATTAACTTAGTCCTCTACCAGGTTCATCCCCAGTTGGGGTGTTTCTTTCCCTTTCCCTTCTACTTTGGAATAAGACTTTCTATTCACAGCTCGTAGTACGAGCATATTCATTACTCAATATTATTTTGAAAATATTGAAAATTCTGGGAACAGTGGACTAATATAGAGATTGGTGGTCACAGTCCTTGCATCATTCCCACCACTAGTGTCAAATTCTGTCCATCAATGTCCCCATGGCCCCGCCACCCCTAACTCTGACAGGCACATTTCAAAATTCAGTGTTTGTAGTTTAGAGTCACCTAAAGCAAACCCTGAAACTTGAAATGTAAACAAAGACTATAATAATAAAATAATTTTTTATTTTACAATTAAAATTATTTTTCCAAAGTAATAAATATCTTTGTGACAATGCTGGAGCACAATCTCAGATGTTCTTGTAAGTTTTGCTTGGGATCACCCTGCCTACCCCCCTATCACCTATCCCCACTCCGCCCCTACCCCTGACCCGAACACACACACACACACACACACACACACACACACACATACATACACTACACACACTGAGAACCATACTGCATCTTACCAGGCTGCATTCCATCCTTCACCTGTGGGTAATGGAATGCCAGACCAAGCACCCTGTCCTCTTACCTCGACTCCTCTTACCAAAGAAGGAATCTTTCTTCTGTCCCTTTTCTGCCAGAGAAACTACACTGTCTTTTGAATCCCTTTCCACCAGAGAGACAATAAACATCAAGCTGAGCAGGTACCACCCTGCCCACCTCACCAGAGGTCAGCAGGGCCCAGCCAGGATTGCACCCCAATAAACCTTTCCTGATTCTTCACTCAACTTGTGTGTCTGTCTCTCTATGCTGGGTAGGTTCTCAAACCTACAAGTTCTTTTGTTATTTTTTTTAAATGTTAATTTTAAATATACACTTATAAGTTTTTGTTACTTTTGCATATATAGATATATATATCACTGTAGCACTGTCCTCCCATTGTTCATCCATTCGCTCGAGCGGGCACCAGTAATATCTCCATTGTGAGACTTGTATTCGATACTTATATATATATAAAACATAATTTCAAATATACCCTTGATTCAAGTTCCCATATAACCAGAATCTGAAGGAAGAACTAAATTGTAATTTCTTAGGAACAAGATGCCAGGAATCACCCATATTGTTTTGCACAGAGACATGGCAAAGTTAGAACAGAGAGCTTCGAAGGACCAGAGCCATAGTACAGCAGCTAGGGCACTTGTCTTGCTATTGCTTCCTGGGTTTGATTCCCAGAAACACATTTGGTCCCTGAGCTCTATTAGAAGTAATCCCTGAGCACAGAGCTAGGAGTAAGCCCTGAGCATCAGCACCTGCGACTCCCAAACAAAACAAAATAAAATAAGAAAAGGAAAAGAAAAGAAATAGGGGGACTGTGATATAGTACTGTCATGCCCCAATTTCATCATAACTAAGTGAGATAGCTAATTCATAAAAGGGGAGTGTGACAGAGATTTATTTCATTGCAGTGGGTCCAGGGAACCACATGGATCTTGAGACTAATGATTTCGACAAATAATTCAAAAATTGAGTTTGCTTTTTTAATTTAAAACTAATTTAAATAAAGGTGTTTTTCTTTTCTTTTTTTTTTTTTTTGAATGGGGTGGCATGCTGGGCTGCGCTCAGGGCTTATTCCTGGTTCTTTGCTCAGGGATCAGTCTTTGAGAGCTCAAGGGAAAGAACTCTGTCAGTCACAAGAAATTTAAGCACCCTACACTCTCCTATCCCTGAATCCCATAAGCAATCTATTTTTTTCTTTTTTTTATAAGCATTTTTTTTTTTTGCTCTTCGGTCACACCCAGCGATGCACAGGGGTTACTTCTTGTTCATGCACTCAGGAATTACTCCTGGCCGTGCTCAGGGGACCATATGGGATGCTAGAAATAGAACCTGGGTTGGGCTTCATGTAAGGCAAACGCCCCACTGGCTGTGCTATCACTCCAGCCCCATTCATAAGCAATTTTAATGAAAGTTTCATACATACATCTTTCCAGAGACAGATAACTAATGCTTTTCTGTTAAACACTGGGATATGTCAAAGGGTAAGCAAAAAATGTCAGCAGACCTTGTCACTAACATTTTCCACATAAAAATGTTAACATGTAAATCTATGTGTGGAAATATTTGTGTGTGTAGGTGTAGTGACCAACACAGTCATTACTCATAAAATTTTGCATATGTCTAAAATATTTAATTATCTTCCTAGTACATAACTTATTACCAAAGATGAAGAATGTAGTCCATTTAATTTATTAATAATGGATTTTAAACCCACAAAAGGTGCTTGAATAAATAAGTGATTCTATAAATATTCTAATAAGAAATTATGTTAATAGTACAAAAGGGATATTAATTCTTTCTAATATTCCAAGAATGACTTGGAACGAAAATAGATTCTTCAATCAGCATTGTTCAGATATTTTATCGATATGTTCTTGATAAGGAAGGAAACAAAATATAACATTTAGAAGTTTGGAAAAATTGTTTTGAAAGCAAACATTATTTCAGTATGTGTATAGAAGTCATATGTTTAAAAGGTTGTACTTGGGGCTGGAACGATAGCACAGCAGGTAGGGCGTTTGCCTTGCATGCAGCAGATGCATATTCGATTCCCAGCATTCCATATGGTCCCCTGAGCACCACCAGAACTAATTCCTGAGTGTAGAGCCAGGAGTAATGCCTGTGCATTGCCGGGCATGACCCAAAAAGCAAAAGCAAAAGCAAAAGCAAAAGCAAAAATAAAGTTACAGTTTAAAAAGCAACATGATCTCTGAGATGTTCTCATAAAAAAAACAATGACTTTGCTATAAGCAACTTACGTCAAGAAGGAAAAGAAACCTACTCTACATGGTATCAAGATTTACCATCACTTATATCACTTGTCATCTTGTTGATCATCGATTTGCTTGAGCCGGCACCAGTAACATCTCCATTCCTCCCTGTCTTGTGCTAGTGTAGCCCAGTGTCATCTGCTCACTCCAGGAATATGAAGAACCTCAAACCATTTGTTCAGGGTTTTGATGAAGAAATCTGACCATCTTGTAGGTGGGTGGCCATAGGGTACTTCTGACATCCCATGGAATCCATTCGGTAATAGCTCTAGTCCAATGGTCGTCTCTAAATCACATTACGTGTCTGGTACATCTGATTCTTGACGCCTTGGCAAATGAGACAGAATCCCTGATTCTTTATCATCGACTGAGTCAGAACTCTGGATTCCTTCTCTAACTTGAGTGAAATGTGGTATTCCAAGCATAGCTCTCTCAATTCCTCTTTGAGATACCCAAATAGCGTTCTTATCCTCTTTTTGTAGGGCCCAGGTCTCTGAGGCATATATTAGTGCAGGAAGAACGGTGGAGTCAAAAAATATGCACAGAGTCAGAGTTTCTCTATCCTCTTTACAACTTCTTCAACACTCTTGAAGGAGTTCCACACCCCTCTCTTCCTCCTGCGCAGTTCTGGTGCCAAGTTGTCCCTCATGTTGAGTTCTCAACACAGGTACACATAGCTGCTGCATTTGGAGATGTCCCTTCTGTTGAGAGCAAATGGAACTTCAGGAAAGAGTCTATTTCTCATAAATATTGTCTTGGTGAGATTCAGCTGCAGTCTGACCTTTCCACATTCACGGTTGAAGTTGGCCAGCATTTGTGCCACTTTGCTAATGTTTGGTGTTATCAGAACGATGTCATCAGCAAAGCAGAGGTGGTGTAGTTGCTGACAGTCTATCTTCACTTCCATTTCTTCCCATTCCAGTTGTCACATGACATTCTTGAGGGTGGTACTGAAGAGTTTCAGTGAAATGGTATCACCCTGTTGAACCCCTCTCTTTACATAGATGATAATTTCCTTGTAGAATGATCAGAGACTGGTGGTGAATCCATAATGCAGCTCAAGGGGGATCCTGATGTATTGAGTTTGAATGCCCTGTTAGGCTAGGGCTTCGATGATCACTTCAGTCTCAACAGAATCAAAGCCCTTCCTTAAATCAATGAATGTTAGACAGAGTGGTATCTTGAACTCTTGCAAAACATCAATGAACTTAGTCACTGTGTGAATATGGTCGATCGTGCTGAATCCTTTTCGGAACCCAGCTTGCTCTTATGGTTGTCCTTGGTCTAGTGTTCTGCCTATTCTATTCAGGATGACTTGAGTGAACTCGTAGATGACGGACAACAGGCAGATTGGGCAATAGTTGCCGATGTCTTGGATGTTTCCCTTCTTGTAGGACAAAACGGTCCTGCTAGTTTTTCATTTGGATGGAACCTTGCTTTCAGACAGATATCATGTGAAGAGTCAAGCCATTGTATTGACGAGTACTGGAGGCAGATTCTTCAGGTGTTCGGGTCTGACCTTGTCTGGGCCGGGTGCTGTTTGCGTCTTTACTGATGAAATGGTGTGTTGGATTTCGGAAGGGAGAATGTTGGGAACAACCTATCCATCCTGTGAAATTTGGTATATGGGCAGGTGGATGTGTCTATCAAAGAGATACAGAGATACGTGTAGAAGTTATGGATAATCTTCTCCATTGCCCTTCTGGAATGTGATATATCTATCAGGATGTTGGAGAACAGTCATCTTTGTCTTGTAGTTGGCAAAGGACAGGCAGGCGTTGCCAATACTTTTCCTGGATTCTGCTGCATCAGCCAACCCAGTCGCTCTTCTCTTAGAGAAATGGGGAAGAGAAGAGAAGATTTACAATACAGGTAATATGATATGTATTAGTAATATTGTAATGATAAACATGTAGACAAATAAGACAGCATAAGAGCATCTAGAAATAAATTCATATACAATGGAGAATTGATAGAAGATGAATGCAATACCAGGCATGACAAAAATATACTTTGCAAATGAATGTAGTAGGCCACTTGTAAGAAAATTTAAAATTCATCTTATTTTTAAACATGCTCATTGACCATCTGCATGTCCTTTTCCTTGCAGTCAATCATGTCTTCTTCAACTGACGTAATGGAGTTATTGGGTTCTGACAAAAACACATTTTAGTTAAGAATGCAAAATGATGACACAGTCAAAGAAAAGCTGAAATTATTTATCACTATCAGATCTACAATAAAGAAATTAGGAAAAATTCCTTCTGGCATGAGAAAGATTTAAAACAGAAGAAGAAAAAATATTATAAAAATGGAAATGGTAAGTGTTTTCATGAGTAAATGTATTTTTCCTTATGAAAATATATAAATAGAAGTTTTCTTTTCTTTTCTTTTCTTTTTTTTTTTTGGCCACAAGTATCTGTGCCCAGGACTCCCTGCTGACTCTATGCAGAGCAATCACTTCTAGAGGTTCTAGGATCAATATAAGATAGTACGGATCCAACTGGAATTAGTTGTGTGCAAGGGAAGAACCTACTCATCTTTACTATCTCACTTGCCCCTAAGTTTCTTTCTCATTGATTAAAATACTAAAGTACATATATGCCAATGAAAATTGAAAGAAATATTCACAATAAACTACTGTAGAAACTGTATTACTAAAATCACTAAAAACTAGAAATATCTATTCCAGAAATTGAAAAATAGATGAGAAAATGCAATAAACTTTCATACAGAAATTAAAATTAATCAAATAATGATGCATTCTATGTGGCTGAACCATGAATAAATGTTAAGTAGAAATATATACTTACACAAAATATATGTATATTTTCGTTAAGATTATAATGATTGTCTAGTAGAGTAAAATCCATGGAAAGAAAGTAGACTGCTTATTGCCAAATACAACTAGAAGGTATCACATTATTTAATGATGGGTAGTGCAAATGTTATGTTTCCAGTGGTTTGCAAATATACTCTTAAGTTCTAATCCCCAGAACATGTGAAGGTGACTTTGCTTAGAAGCATGGTTTTGTAGATGTAATTCAGCTAAAAACCTTAAGGTAAGGTTATCTTGTTAAGTCATGTCTTAAATCAACGACTGATGTCTTTATAAGAGGAAACTAGAGACATGCATGTGTGCAGGTCATATGAATACAGAGGTGGATATTGTAGTTATACTGACAGACCCTGAGAACTGCCACAATGAATGTCTGCAGTCACTAGATACATAGAGACATGAAATAGATGCCCTTAGAAAGAATTAATATTTTCGACTCTTTCATTATGGATATCTATTTGCCGTAATAGTAAGGTAGTATATTTCTTTTGTTTTCAGTCACTGAGTTTGTGAAAACTTGTTGACTATTTTAGGGTAGCTAATATAAATGATTTAGCAATAAATATATTAAGGGAGAGAACAAGACAGAGTCTCCTACCCTATGCCTGACTGTCTCCACCAGGGCCCAACAGCTGAAGACCACCGAGGCCCAGCCAAGGCCTTGCTGAGAGCACTCTCCACACACTTGGATGAGCCTCACGCATAAAAGAACTGACAGAGGAACCCAGGTGTGTGGGACCCGGGGCTGAGATCTCCAAGCCTGTACAGTTTAGGACTGGACCTGCCAGTAACTACACAGTTACACCCACCAACTGCCGTGTAACTCCAACAACGGCCAGGATCCAGAGATCATCACACTCAGCTCCTGGAAGCATTCGCGGCCGCGCGACATCTTATCATCTCATTCCTAATTCGGTCAAACTGGCAGGCTACCAAATGTAACATGCCCACACGGCAGAATCTGGCAAACTCCCCGTGGTATACCCAATATGCCAAATACCAGTAACAATGATGGGTCTCATTCTCCTAACCCTGAAAAAGCCTTGAATATGGCACTTTAAAAAAAAAAAATCTCAGGGCTAGGACGAAGAAGACGTTACTGGCACCTGCTCGAGGCAATCGACGAACAACAGGGTGGTCGTGATCGTGATATTAAGCCTGAAAATTATCAGTGTTTAAACAAAAATAACATATGGGTTTTATAATATATTAAACAAATAACATAAAATTCTCTTGGTAAATATTGAAATAGTATTATAATATTTATTTACTGGGTTGGACATGCATTCCTCATTTCATGGCTTTCTTAGAACTTCATAATATGATCTTACTTGTAAATAAATCTAAACCTATTACAGATGTGACTAGTTAAAACAAGAAGAAATAACATAATGGAATGATAAGTTTTTAAAGCAATAAAATTGATGTCTTCATAAGAGGAAATAAAAGAACCAAACAACCGACAGAGAAAATTCTACGTAATAACACAGGCAGAGATTAGTGATCGGTGAAATGAGGAACATCACTGATTTCCATACACCACCAAAGCCCCCAAAATAAAAGATTCTATTCAATTTCAATGGGAGAATAATTATGCTAAGATTATAATTTTGGTTTTCTTTATTTCTTTTGTTTGGGGGCCATATGAGGGAATTCTCAAGGTTTACTCCTGGATCAGTGCTCAGGGAATGGTCTGAGGTAATTGAGATCAAACCCAGGTTCAGAGAAAATGCCCTACCCACTGTATTATTGCTCTGGACGACAGAATATTCTGATCACATAACCTTTTGAACCATGAATATTTTTATATTAGTTTCATTAACACTGTAGTGTTAGGTTTTTATAGTTTTAAAAAAGTATAGCCTAGGTAACATGCCTGTTGTAATGTCAGCATCTGCGGGTTTAATATGCAGCATTATTGTACTTTCACCACCATCAAAGTGTTGCTGTGTGCACTATATAAACCACCACAAAAATGGTGATTATTGGACACTATTGACCTTGTGTAACTTAAATGACTACCTCTTTCTTAATCTTTTTCCACAAATTCTATCTATTCAGTGCTTGGTGACCTTAAGTGTGTAGCTGATGCCAAAGACATTGTTTTATATTGTCTATTACTTTGTTCTACTTCTTTGTATATAATGTGAGGGAGATCATATAGAGTTATGTCTCCTCTCTCTGTTTCTTATATTGACATGATATCCTTCATTTTTATCCAAGTTAAAGCAAACTATAGGATTTCATATTTTCTAATAGCTGCATATTGTCTCATTGTATACACATATATGAAAAAACAAAATTTAAATCAGTGTTAACTAAAGTATCATAATTTACAATAGTTTTGATATCAAAACGTGAAGTGGATTGAGAGGGATGGAGTGCATCATGCACTCCAAGTAATATGGTACACATCAGCTGCCTTTACTGCAGACAGATTGACCCAGTATTACAGGGTCAAAGTTCTATAAATAAGTCTGCCTTTCATTTTTATGTAAGAGATACATAAAGAGAGAGTGAGAGAGAGAGAAACAGACAGACAAAGACAGAGAAAAGGCTGTTGGCGATGGCAGGGATGAGTTACAGGAGCAACAAGGACTGAGGAGGAGTGTTGTGCTAGTCATTGGGTCTCTGTTTCCAATGGCAAACTCTATGGTGGCTGTATCAATGTTTGTCTTTATCTCATCATATACAACCCATGGCCTTCGTCTTGACAGTACAAGACTGAAGGAACAATCATATACTAATGTTAAATTTCTACATCAATAAAACTAAAGAACTTAACCTAGAGGTATAAACAGATACAAACTTCCATTAACTAATACCAAAATAGAAAGATGGAACTCTCAAGTGAAAATAAAATGTCTCCAGTGAATAAATTTAAGAAATTAGAATTGGAGTAAGTGCAAAAAAATAATGGTGAAGTTTAATCAACTATGATAATTTGAAAAAGGCTAGAGAGGTGTGTCTAAGATGTTAAGGGAAAAAATATATTATTCAACTGAGTGAATACATTGAATGTTTTTCCAAAAATACTGAAAATGTTAACAAATTCCAAATAGAAATGCAGGTACAAAAAGCACAATGAAGGAAGCTCATTCTAAAAGTGGAATTCATAAGAAGTAGGCTCACACTCAAAGAAAGAAAAGACTACATAAATCAAAGGTGCAATATAGCAAAATGTGGGACCAGAGCAATAGTTCAGTTTAGAAACTTCCCCGAGTGAGACAGGAGTGATTCCCTCACCACTACTGGGTGCGCCCCAAAGCAAAATCTTTTGAGAAGTAAAGGATTTCTAAGAAGGAAATAGCTACTATAATTTACCACAGTAAATGTTGAAGAAAAGTATACTACACTAGAAGATTAAATGACAAAATTTTTAGCAGGGAATAAAAAACAAAATCATAACAGAACAGAAAGAAGTGATATCAAATAGCAATATATTAAAAGAACGGAACGAATATAGTCAAATAATAATAAGAAACTTAAGCACCAAAACCTTTAGATATATAATTTTTATTTTATATTAAATTATTATATAATTTAATGTAGAAAATATATTTCCTAAAGCTAAAATAAAAAGAAATATGGAGCAAAAATGTATAAGGAAAATCAATAAATGGATAAAATCACCATGAAACAAAATCATAATGAAAAGAGAGGGAAAAAAATGATAAAATAAGAGCAGTCCCAAAATATCAAAAGATAAGAGTTAGAATGATAATATGTTAGCTCCATATATTTATATTCATTTAAACCACTAGTACTCTGAATTCACCAGCCAAGAGAAAGACAAATTAAATATCAAAACACACAGCTCACCACACACAAACTATGCCATAACAATGCACCCAGTGCCACAGCTCCAGAATTCTGTCTACACATCCAATAGGTAAGTACAGGTGTTATCAGGTAGCACTCCACTGTAACAAGGGGACTAGCGCCACAACTCCTGAAACAAGTGATCACATACCCAGCCACCTTCTAATTTCATCTCCTCTTAATTTCACAGTACTCATAGCACAGTAGGAGCACAGGAAACCTAATTAAAAAGATGCACAAAAACTCACCAAGCTCAAGGAGAAAAAAAAAAACAAAACAGCAACCAACTCAGTAAATCCTCAGACAATGATTTTAGTGACACCATTGTGAGGATGTTTAATGAGATCAAAGTAAAAAATAACAAAGTCAGCAGTTTAGAAGTGTTAATCTAGTAGGCTAGAAGTGTTAATAAACATTACTGTCACCACCAGCAATTCTGCTGCACTTATAAAAAGCAAACAATGAGTTTGAGGAAGAAAAAATTAAGAAAATTATCCCATTTTAAAATCTCATGTAAAAAATAAAAGTTAAAACACAACTAGAGGAATGGCTCACTGGCAAAAGCATTTGTTTTTCGAATATATCCTTACTTGTTTGATCCCTGAAGCCACCTACAGCATGGTGCCTACAGTTCTGTTTGGAAACCTGGGTACCACAAAATAACATGCAATATCTGAAGAAGCTCAGTCAGGCATGATTAAGTACTGCAAGTAAAGTGCTCCAAGCAGCTGAATTATCCAAGAATAAACCTAACCAAATAAATAACATGCTGAAAGCTGACAAACATTATTAAATGAAATAGAAGACACAAAGAAAGAATAAGCACACCATAATTGAAAGAACACCATTAAATGATCATCTGACCAAAAATAATATACAGATTACATGCAAATCTTATCAACACATTAATCATTTTTTTTAAGAAAACAGAACAAAAATTACAAAAATTATATGTGAAACAAAAAGAACAGAACTTTTGATTTCACACAAATATTCCAGAGCAGTAATGATTAAAATAGCTGGTATTGGACAAAAATTAAGCACATAGACTGATGGAATAGTACAAAGAGCCAGGAAATAATTCCACACATACATGACATTTAATCTCCAATAAAATAACCAAAACATTCAAGCAGGGAAGGTGAGTATTGAGAAAAATCAATAGCAATATGAAACTACAAAAATAAACAAAAGCAGGAATCAGTTAAATTGAGTTATTTAACAGAAGAATATTCAATACGCTATTTTATTTTTCTTTTTGGATATATATGTATTGAGACAAATATCAGATTCCAAATAATTAAGTACAAATTATAAGTGAGGTTCTTAAGGACCTCAATACTAGACACCTATTTTGAGAGTCAACATTAATGTCAAATAAAGTATAAGAATAAACAAATGAGACTACATCAAATGGAAGAGCATACATACAGCAAAAACAACTACCAAAAAATAAAAAAATCAGTGTAGCAATTGGGGGAAATATATTTTCATATCATATATATGACAAAGATTTAGGATCAAAATTGCAAAAATACATAATTAAGCATAAATCAACAACCACAAAATAAAGATTCAATAAAATGGGAGAAATACATAAATTCTTTTTGAATGACATAGAGATGAATCACTGACTCAAAAAACATTCAGCATCACTTACTATTACTGAAATGCAAATCAAAATCACAGTAATATATCACATTTCTATCAGTGAAAATGGCCTATTGTTGGAAACAATAAATGTTGATGCAGATATGATATATTGCTAGCGGGAAACTAAATTGATGAAAGATGATGACAAGTTTCCTAAGCAAATAAATAAATAAGTGAATTCCACATAATCCAGTACTACACAGGAATTTATTTGAACATTACTTAAACACTAATTTGAATTGATATTTACATTTTTTATGTTAATAGCAGGAATTTTCACAAAAAGCACTGCACTGTAGCACTGTCCTCCCGTTGTTCATCGATTTGCTCCAGCGGGCCCAGTAACATCTCCATTGTGAGACTTGTTGTTACTGTGTTTGGCATATCTAATACGTCATGGGTAGCTTGCCAGGCTTTGTCATGCGGGCGAGATACTCTCAGTAGCTTGCAGGGCTCTCCAAGAGGGGCGGAGGAATCGTACTCGGGTCGGCTGTGTCTGCTGCATGGAAGACCAACACCCTACCTGCTGTGCTATCGCTCCTTAATGCTTGCCGTCAAATGACTAGGCAAATAAGTAATGCTATGTATTCATTTATTTTATTTTATTTTATTTTATTTTATTTTTCTCTCCAGTCACTTGAGCTTTCTTGTTTTTCTTTTTATTATGCTTGGGGGTCCACAATGCTCAGGTACAGAAGCAGTCAAGGGACCTTTGGTGCCAGGGATTGAACTATTGCAAGGCAAGAACCTTAACTCCTGTATGATCTTTACAGTCCTTGGACTTCATTCATAATTTAGATACTGTGACTTTTTTACAAAGCTTTTTATAGAAGACATTCACCTACACATTGTTACAACACCAATCAATCCATCAAGGTCAACCTCCCTCGACCAACATTCCCATATTCTCACTCCCCCATCCCCAGGCCACTCCTTAACAGGCACAATTTAAGGTTGAATTATGGTAGTTTGGGTCCTATGGTTTCAGTAGTATTGTCTCTGAACATATTTTTTCAAACAACCTTGGTTTACTTTATTTTTCCTTGTTTCCAATTGATAGAAAACTCCATTGATTTTTTTCTAAATTCCACTAGGTGGTAATAGCACTGTAACACTGTCACACTGTCCTCCCATTGTTCATCGATTTGCTCGAGCGATTTCCAGTAATGTCTCCATTGTGAGACTTGTTACTGTTTTTAGCATATCGAATATGCCACAGGGAGCTCGTGAGGCTCTGCTGTGAGGGAGGGATACTCTCGGTAACTTGCTGGGCTCTCTGAGAGGGACAGAGGAATTAAACCCAGGTTGGCTGCATGCCAATTGAAACATAATCAAAAGTCGTCCTAGACATAAAAGCCCAGGTCCAGATGGATTCACTAGTGAAATTTTCCAAATCTTTAAAGAGGACCTATTTCAAGATTTTCCAGGAAATTGAAGAAATAGAAACATTCACAAACAGTTTCAAGGAGGCACATATCACCCTAATAACAAAAGTAGACAGAGAGAGCAGAAGAAGAAGAAGAAGAAGAAGAAGAAGAAGAAGAAGAAGAAGAAGAAGAAAAAGAAGAAGAAGAAGAAGAAGAAGAAGAAGAAGAAGAAGAAGAAGAAGAAGAAGAAGAAGAAGAAGAAGAAGAAGAAGAAGAAGAAGAAGAAGAAGAAATTTACAGGCCGATATCCCTGAGAACACAAATGCAAAGATCTTCAACAAAATATTATCAAATAGAATCCAATGGCTTGTCAAAAAGATCATATACCATGACCAAGAGAGATTCATCCCTAAGGTGCAAGGATGGTATAATATTCACAAGTCAGTAAAATAATTCATCAAATGAACAAAAGAAAAGATAAAAAATCATATGATCATATCAATAGATTCAGACAAAGCTTTTGACAAGATTCAGCACCTGTTAAAGATGAAAACTCTCAACAAAATAAGAATTGACGGAATTTTCCTCAATATAGTAAAAGCAATCCTACCACAAGCCCATGGCAAGTTTATTCTCAAAAGAAAAAACTAAAAGCCTTTCCCTCTAAGGGAAAGACAAGGATGCCCACTTTGTGGCAGATTACAAAATGATTACCCAAAAGTCCATGGCTACATGCAAATAATGAAAGAGAAGAAAGTGATAAAAAAAATCCCTTCAAAATCACGCATCAGAAAATCAGTTACTTCAGAATCATATTAACTAAAGAGGTAAAGCATCTGTCACTGTCACTGTCACTGTCTTCCCATTGTTCATCGATTTGCTCGAGCAGGTCCAGTAGTGTCTTCATTGTGAGACTTGTTACTGTGTTTGGCTGGAGCGATAGCACAGGGGTAGGGCATTTGCCTTGCACACGGCCAGCCCGGCCCAGCCGGGTTTGATTCCTCCTCTCCTCTCGGAGAGCCTGGCAAGCGACCAAGAGTATCTTGCCCACAGAGCAAAGCCTGGCAAGCTACCCATGATGTATTTGATAGGGAAAACACAGTAACAACATAGGATTGTACAAAGAAAATTACAAAATGCTTCTTCAAGAAATTAAAGAAAACATATGGAAATGGATACATCCTCTGCTCATGGATTGAGAGAATTAGCATTATCAAAATGGCAATACTTTCAAAACCATTACACAGATTCAATGCAGTACCTGTAAGGATACTCATGGCATTTTCAAAAGAAATTGATCAAACACTCCTGAAATTCATATGGAACAAAAACCCCCATGAATAACTAAAGCAATTCTTGGAAAAAAAGAAAATAGAAGTCATAACCTTTCCCAAATTTGAATTGTATTACAAAGTGCTAGTAATTAAAACAGCATGGCATTGGAATAATGATGGATCCAGAGACTATAATAGGGTTAAATATCCTGACACATACCCTTAAATATATGATCATTTAAACTTTGATAAGGGAGCAAGAAATATGAAGTGGAGCAAGGAAAGCCTCTTTAACAAGTATTGCTGGAAAAACTGAACAGCTACATGCAAAAAAGTGGACTCAGACCTCTATCGAATGCCATGCACAAAAGTCAGATCAATGTTAAATATTTAATGACTACAATACTTCCAGAAAAATGATAAAATTATGTCCTTGGAGCAAAATTCACATACTTTGAAGTGCCTATCTCAGGTGAAATAGATAACAAAGTAAAAGAAAATTATCAGGAATAGTTTCATTCATATGTAGAATATAAATAATTAAAGAAAACAAAACAAAGTAATAAGAAAAAAACTCACAATAGATTTAGTAAAACCTGTGGTGGCTATAAAGGAAAAGAATAGAGAAGTTATGAATAAAATGGGAGGCGTTTTGAGTGATGAAAAGACACTGCAAATTTAATGGTGAAATTAGTAATAATTATTCAGATATACACACACATAAATAAAATACCTGAAATATTAACATTTTGGAAGCGATTTAAATCATTGAAATAAAGGTTTTTTTTTCATTTTTTATAATTTTATTTATTGAATCACTGTGAGAGCAGTTACAAAGTTTTCGGGTTTAAGTTTTGGGTCATACAATGAAACACCCAGACCTTCACTAGTGTCCATTCTCCACCACCAAAAGCCCCAGTATACTGCCATCCCAAACCCTCCCCCTACCTGTGGGACAGATGATTTCCACATTACCCTCTCTCTACTTTGATTACATTCAATATTTTGACACCAGAACTACTATTATTTATTTGGGATTTTACCCCAACACTCAGATCTACTGAAAGGGCAACAGTAGAAAATTTGTTTTGTATTGCTGGTTATGAATAACATATGATGTCACATGGCTGCAGTAGTGGCTGCGTGATTTTGAAATTCCAAAATTTTAACAATTAAATCTGGAGGAATTTCTGCCAAACGTGCTGGGTTCTGAGATTTCCTGAGTATCTGGGATCATGGCCATTGAACAGCTTGATCAGGAGCCAGAAAAGCCGTTTGTGGGCGGTGACTCGAGGATGTTGGGATGGGGAGGAAAGGGCCGACTCCAAAACATATCATGAGGACCTGCATCTCTTGTCACTGACCTGACCTGAGTGTCCAATGGCCACTGGAGGATAGTGGCCACCAAGCCACCTAGAGGGAGCACTGCAGGTCCAGACACATTTCTGCCAAAAGCCACCGGTTTCCGAGATTTGTTTCTGAGTCTCTGGCTGTTAAGCAGCTTGATCAGGAGCCAGAGAGGCCGTTCGTGGGTGGCGAATTGGAGTCTCATTGGACATGGGAGGAAAGGGCCGGACAACTCCTTCCAGTGAGGCCCCATGTGTCTCGTCACTGCAGGCCCAAACCTGATTGTTCAGGGGCCTTGGGAGTATGGCGACCACTGAGCCGCCTAGGGGGAGCAAGCGGAGACAGCACCCTTTCCCACCTGGGGTGGCCCGGAGACAGTAACCTACTGCAGGGTCTGGACGCATTTCTGTGAAAAGCTGCTGGGTTCTGAGATTTGTTTCTGAGTCTCTGGGATCATAGCCGTTAATTAGCTTGATCAGGAGCTAGAGAGACCATTCATGGGTGGCGACTCGGGATCTCGTTGTGGTGGGGAGAAACGGGCCGGCTTCACCCCCGTCCCGTGCGGCCCCGCATGTCTCATCACTGCGGGCCCAAACCTGACTGTCCGATGGCCTCTGGAGGATGGCGGTCACTGGACCGCCAAGGGGAACAGGCCAAGGCACGAAACCTATTCCCACCTGGGTGGCCCAGGGTCAGTAACCTACTGCAGGGACTGGACAAACTTCTGCCAAAAACTGATGGGTTTCGAGATTTGTTTCTGAGTCTCTGAGATCATGGCCATTTAGCAGTTCTATCAGGAGCCAGAGAGACCATGCCTCCAATTATATAGCTTAGCTGGATGTGGTTTGTGGGTGTGTCTCCCACATACCTAACTTTTGGCCATTTACTTTCTTGGTAAACTTTGGCCCAAGTTTTTGGGGTCTCACCAAAGGCACAGCAGCAATGTTGAGGTATCTGGAAGTCTATAGGCACCATCAGGCTGCTGGTACACTCACCTCACAGGTACAGATTGACCGGCTGACGGCACCATACCCCCATGAAATAAGTTTAAATGTAAAATAGAAGAACAAAATTTTTGAAGGAAAAAATAAAAATAACAATTCATAAAAGTACAGACAGGAATATGAGACAGCGGAAAATACCATACACTGCTTGTGACAATATAACTTAATACAACTTCTTTGGAAAATAGTTTGTCAGTTTATTAAACATTTTATGCATAAAGATACGTCATAATTTTGTCATTTATCTCATAAGCATGTCTTTACCAGTGATAAATAAAATCTTTCTTATACACTTATACTTTAATATTTATTGATACTTTAATATGTGTGATGTTTATAATTCCTAACACCAGAAAATAAATCCTAAAATACCAATTGGTAGGTAAATGGATAAAATGTGGTCTATCCATACAAGAAAATGCTATCTGTTAATTAAAAAATATATATGCATATATCTATACACACATATATATATATGACCAAAGTTGTGTTGATTTCGGGGACAGTTGTTGGGCCTTTTATTGGCACTATGGGTTAATCCTAAATCTGTACATAGGCATCACTCTGGCAATGGTTGGGGTACATTTGTAGTGAAGGTGTGCCATTTGTGATGCTGGGGATGTTACAGGGTTGGCCACATGCAAGACAAGAGCTTTAACTTTTGCACTGTCTTTCAAATCTCAATTGATTTTTGAAAGGGAGACTGAGTGAATGTTCAAAGTTTTATCGTATATAAATACTATAAAGACTAATATAGTTTCCATATTATAGAAAATAGAGATGTTTTTATTACAAGAAATAGATGGGCCAGAAAAATAACTCAAATAATAGAGCACAGGCTTGCACTTGAAAGATGATGATTACAATTATAGATGTACTATAGATTTATGAGCATTTCTGGGGAATAATTTCTATCTAAATAAAAGCAACTGCCAGTGGAGAAGGAAGAAGGAAAAGGAATACACTTATTTAATCTCTGATAGCATTTTTTTTCTGATAGCACCAGCTTCATGAAAGTGAGGACTTGTAAGCACAGAGATGGGAGTGCTCCCTGAGCACTGCCAGTTGTGATCCCAAACTAGAGAGAGAGTGAGAGAGAAAGAGAGAGAGAGTACAAAGAAACATTTTGGAACCTTCATGGTGAATGATAATTTTACTATCATCATTGCATTTATTTCTAAGTATAACATTAAATTATATCATTTAAACATGTACAGTTTGGTCTATTTAATTCGATCTCAGTTTTAGAAAATCTGTAGCTTACAAAATTATGATCATATAATATTCATATGCATCTGCACATGTGTATACACACACACTCTATAGTTAATTTTTTACTGGGCTCATGTCTTCTGAAATTATATACTCAAACGAAGAAGATAACCTTCCAATTTTTAGTTGCACTCATCAATCCTTATGAATTTCTTTGTCTCTAATCAAGGTTTTTGTTCAATTTATGCTACTATTTAATAACAAAAATTAAATATTTGCATGAAAAATGTTATTGGAGACTTCAATACCCAGTAACACTTAATCACATTTTTCACACTTGTCTTTGAGTCAGAATATTTTGTTCACTAGAGATAATTCACATAAAAAGGTAAACATCAAATTAGGCAACCATGATTTCCCATTTCCTCATCTTCAATTATTAAATGACCATGAAAAATCTTTTAACCTCATGGAGACTTTATCATCTAGTAAATATAACAAGACATTAATTCCTGTCAATGTTCTTGTTAAACCAA
This sequence comes from Sorex fumeus, assembly GCF_029834395.1. Taxonomy (NCBI): domain Eukaryota; kingdom Metazoa; phylum Chordata; class Mammalia; order Eulipotyphla; family Soricidae; genus Sorex; species Sorex fumeus. The sequence goes on from NW_026606067.1 coordinate 29,684,497, forward strand.
ATGATTTGTCAGGGCCAATTCTAAAGCATTGGTAGCTGTGCACATACTCAGACTTTTAACAAAGTAATGAACAATATTTAGAATATTATATTGAATAATGATGCTTGGAATAAAGTAAAATAAGCATAACTCTACATGTACCAAGATTTGCTTCTTAATTATAATTTTTAATTTAAAAACTTGTGTTTTTAATTCATCTTTATTTTTATATTTCTTTAATGTGAGATATAATATGCACTGATTTTTCACACTTAAATTTTGGATAAATTAAAACAAATTGCAAAGCCTTTCTAAACATGGTAAGTGAAGTTTTTGCAGATTATATGTCTTTCAAAAGACATATTTGGAAATTCACTTTGATACATATGTTAAAAATTTCCATTTTTAACTAAAACATTCATTAAGAGAAACTACAAGTTAATATTCATAGCTCTAAATAAATATTCTGGTACATTTTAGGGAAGTGAATATAGTTTAAGGTCATACCACTTTAATGCTAATTTTAGGTAGAGAAGGGGAAGACCTTATGGCAGAGGGACATTTGACAAAATAGATATTCATCTATACAGTGAAGTTGACTCTGATGTGATAATCTACAGATAAATCATAAGAAAAATGAAAAACACATTAGATGTTCAGATTAAGATGCTCAATTGTTAAAAAAAATGTCTTGCAGAAATAAACAAGATATATGTATTCCTGGAGTTGGAGCGATAGCACAGCGGGTAGGGCATTTGCCTTGCATGCAGCCAACATGACAGACCCAAGTTTGATTCCTCCACCCCTCTCGGAGAGTCCAGCAAGCTACTGAGAGTATCTCATCCACACGGCAAAGCCTGGCATAACACCAAGTTAAGGGTGTTTGGAGGATTTGCTCGGGATGCGAGGTGTGTGCTGAAAGTAGACTATAGACTGAACACGATGGACACTCAATACCTCTATAGCAAACCACAACCCCCTAAAGGAAAGAGCGAGCAAAAGGGAATGCCCTGACACTGAGGCAGGGCACGATGGGGGTGATAGATTGTGGGGGTGGGAGGGCTACTGGGATCATTGGCAGTAGAGAATAGGCATTAGTGCAGAGATGGGTACTCGGTCATTTTATAATTGAAACCCAAGCACGAAAGTTTGTAAAATCCCGAGCAAATCCTCCAAAAACCCTTAATTTGGTGTTCCCTTCTCTATCTAAGCTGCCTTTTCCACCAGAATCTGCTGCCAGTGTCCAAGTCATGGAGCAAGCCACCTGGTACTTATCTCAACTATTCTTGGGTGTTCATCTCCCACACTGGTACTTTATATTCCCCAGATGAGTGCAGTCTTTCCTAAAACTGTACCTCATGGTGTTTCACTAATTAAAAAAAAAGAAGAAGAAGGAGAGGGGGGAAAAATTGAATTTAATGTAGCTTTTATCATTTATGTAATGGAAATCATAAACTTTATTATATTTTGTATATCACTCAGATTTATAGAGGGGTAGAATCCAACAATTAACAACAAAAGCAATTTATGTCAATTTCAGGCAACTGAGTTTTCAAAATATTAGCCCCTTTCAAAGTAATTAGTGAGGAGGGGAGAGATAATACAGTGAGTTGATGTTTGCCTTGCACACAGTCTGCAAGATACAATCCCAGGGATTCCTACCATAAGTGATCCTAATTCACAGAGCAGGAGTAAAACAGTGAAGTATGGCTCAGAAATAGAGAGGGAGAGAGAGAGGTTTAGTAAATATTTCAAAATGCTGTGTCCTTGACTTAATTTCGGATATTTTGTTTTCTCAGGAATCTACAATTTTAAACAGATTATAAATTTTAATTACCCTTTATGTAACATGTTTACAATATTTTACAAATTTTTGCATGTTTACTGTAATTTTACAAATCACAGCACAATGGTACTGATATACAAAGTTATTGCACTTTCATCACCACCAATCTGCCCAGGAACATCTACAACTGTCCTGCTTAGTCTCCTATGTCTACAAGGGAAATGGTTTATTTATTTATTTATTTATTTTTATTTATTTATTGAATCACTGTGGGAAAGGTTACAAAGCTTTCAGGTTTAGGTCTCAGTCATGCGAATAACAAACACATTTCCCTTTACCAATATTTATTTTTTACCATGAAGAACCCCAATAAAACCCCACCCCCCATCCCTCCCAGTCCCTGTGAGGCAGATGAATTCTAGTTAACACTCTATCTGCTTTGATTAGATTCACTGTTTCAATAAAAGATTCACCACTATTATTTAGAGTTTACCCCGCCCCCCCAAATGAGACATGCTGAAAAAGCATTGTGAAGTGATTTGCTTTCTATAGCTGGGTTCAAGAATTAAATGTTGGTTTTGGATTTCTGCTATTTTACCTATTGACCCTGGAAGTATTTCTACTGAAAGTCAGATAGTTAAGAAATTGGTTTCTGTGTTCTGGAGTCGTGGCCGTGCTGGAGAGCCGCTCGTGGGGGGCAACTGGTGGCCTCGGTAGGGCATGAAGGGCGGACCGAAATGCCCGCCTTAAGGGAAATGGTTTAGATAGTAAAATGATGGTTGTTGATTATATAATGGATGAATTAAAACCAAAATATGTGCTATTAATCTCAACATACTTAAACAATACCATTATCATACATGTTTCATCATGTAGCTACACTAATTTTAAGTGTTTGTGTTTGCATATTATATATGTTCACATAGTATAAATGCATAGTATAAATATAAGAAAAATTCAAAAGTCTCATATTCTTAGTTCCTGTTTAATCATGATAATGGCTGTCTTTCAGATGCCATTTTTATTGCAGATCTATTATATAATCAAATCTAATCATTACTCATAACCTCAGAAAAGAACATGTCACTGGTGTCCCTTTTGCAGATTCAGAAATATGACTGTGAAAGTTTGATAATTTATGAGGGAAGCATAATTAGCAAACAACAGAGAAACTACAAAACACATATTTCATGGGGATCAATGCGATTAATTCTCCATATACTGACATAACTCTGCACTAATTCACCATAGACTTCCAGCAGTGCTGTGAAATCCCATTATGATTTCCTTTCTTAGCACCCTATGGCAATCATTTTCTACCATATATTTTTATTTAACATATGGTACTACCTACAAATAAATTGTAAAATGCTTCAGGTGTAGTGTATTTTATGTACTAGAATATTGCTTATTCTATTTGAGTTTAAAACAACATGCAGTTTGTAATGGGCTTTCAAAAATATTTGTTAAACAAATGAATTAATAAATGAATCATACTACATTGAACCAAGAAATATAAACAATCCACAGTCCAGATTTCCCATAAAAGAGCTCTTAGAAATTGATAGGTAATGTTTCCTTGTTAAATTATTCTACTTATTCTTTCTTATTAATTATAATTAAACTAAAATACCATATCTAATCATAACCATATGTTACCATTCATTTTAGATTTCTGTATTAATATGGCAAACACAAGAGTTTAGTTTCTTGACCAGTAATTTATTAACATGTAAAAAATTCTCATGTTCCCCCTTTTTCCAACTGGAACCATGGAGGGTGCAGAAGAGAATAAAAAGAAGCTTCCTGAGGAAGAGTGAAAGAATTTTGCAAAGTTGAGGATTAAGTGCCAGAGATAGAAGTTTGTCCAAAAGATAGTTCAAAAGGTAAGGAGGAAGCTGATATATTATAAAGTTAAGTGTTATAACAAGGAATATGGGCAGATGGTACAGGACAGACATTCACCTGGTAGAATGGCAAAAAAGGCTGACAACTTTTGTTCCTGCAGAATCCAGATTGGCTTTTGTCATCAGAATCAGAAGTTATCAATGGTGTTAACCCCAAGGTCCAAAAAGTGCTGCAGCTTCCTCACCTTCGTCAGATCTTCAATGGGATCTTGTTAAACACAATGACACTTCAAATAACGTGCTAAGGATCATGGAATTCTATCTTGCATGGGGGCACCCAAAGCTAAGTCAGCAAATCTACAAGTGTGGTAGGGGCAAAATCCACAAGAAGCAATTTGCCCTAAAAGGTAATGAATGTACTTAAAGTGAGAACTCTTGGTAAATATGTCATCATCTGCGGGGGCCCCCGCTTAACCACTATCCGGCCCGCAGAGGTGGCCCTAGGGATTGATCTGTTGGTGCAAGGAGGGACCAACCGAATGAACTCAAGACACAAGAGACAGAGTGCAGTTTAGAAACAGAGAGAAAAAGGGACAGACTTTATTGAGGGATACAGGCTGTTTATAAAGGGTCCAGGGCAGGCCAGTCAGAGCAGAAGCAATATAACCATACATGGTAAGGTCAGCAACAAGAGCTTTACATAGCATTCAAGGTAAACATTTGTACATCAAAGGGTCTTATGGCAATAGCTGCATCCTGAGCTTTACATTTGTATATCAAAGGGTCTTATGGCAGTAGATGCATTCTGGAGGTCACTATAGATAAGGCCAGCTAAGATAACTGTCAGCCTGATGTGGCTATAGATCAGGTATCCGCTGAGGTCAGGAAGTCCTCGGAGACTGTCACCAATGTCTGCCCCAAGCAGTTCCTAACATGGGAACCATGGCCAGGGTCTATGAGAGGGCTCTTGGCTTCCCACAATCATCTGCATGGGGAATCTGATTCATCTGATTCATGAGATCTGTACTGTTGGGAAACTCTTCAAAGAGGCAAATAACTTGCTTTAGACCTTCAAATTATCCTCTCCCTCCTGGGTGAAATAAAGAAAAAGACCACCTATTTTGTAAATGATTGGGATACTGGCAAATGAGAAGACCTGATGTAAACTGACTGATTAGACGTATGAATCAAAGTATCTACCATATTTTTGTAATCTGGTCAGTGAATAAACAACTACTTTCAAATTGGGAAAAAAAACAGCCTCATGCTCATAAAATTTATATAGTAATAAATGTTCTACACATTACTAATATTTGCACAATTTCCGTAATTTTATCCAAAAGAAACTTTTCTAAGATATGACTTATTTTTTATCAAATTACTTATTTTTAAAGTATAGTTTACATATAATGGTTACAATAAAGAACATAATTACAATCATTAACATGGTACACAAGTTGACATTTATGGTATTGATATACAAAGTTACTCTACCCCACCTACAAAAGTCTTCAAAGGCCATCCTGCAAGGTCCCCTTTGTCATTTGTAATTCATAGTTCACTCCTTCATTTCCTCCAGCTCTCCTTTGGTAATTCGAGATTTGTAATACAAGGCTAATGGTTGTCATCTTTCAATAATAACTATTCCATTGTTTGTGCCTCCCTATCAATCTACCACGAACAAGTGATATTAGTCCTTCGGACTCTCCAACATATCATTTAGCATGTTATTTCTCATTTTTAATTTCTTATGAAATATCCAAAGTTTCGGGGTCAGAGAGATAGTACAGGGATTATCAGACTTGCATGCACCAGAACCCAGTTCAATCTCTTGCACCACATAAACACTGTTGGGATTAATCTCTAACCAATGAGTCTAAAGTACATCTTGAACACTTCTGAGTGTGTCCTAAAATTTAAAGAGAAAAACATTCCAACATATTAGCCACAATGTAAAATTTGTTGCTGTGAAAGTAACAAATGATACTGAACTTTGGGCACCTTGTGCTCACAAACAATCACTAGACAGAAGTTTTTGGGGAAAAAGTGAATTATTTATGTCTAACAGCAAAGAAAGTCCAGGAACAGCAAAATTCCAATGCAAACTGCAACTATTGGCACACTTTTATGCAGTTCTTGGGCGGTCATGGTCTTCCCGTTGTTCATCGATTTGCTAGAGCAGGCCCAGTAACGTCTCCATTGTGAGACCTGTTGTTACTGTGTTTGGCATATCAAATACGTCACGGGGAGCTTGCCAGGCTCTGCCGTGCGGGCGAGATACTCTCGGTAGCTTGCCAGGCTCTCTGAGAGGGGCAGAGGAATCGAACTTGGGTCGGCCATGTTGGCTGCATGCAAGACAAATGCCCTACCGCTGTGCTATCGCTCCAGCCTGGCCGAGTGGTTAAGGCAATGGACTGCAGTTCTTGGGCAGTTCTGATTTAAGTTTAAACTCGTACTCCTGTTTAAAAACCCATTTATTTGTTACTGCTAAATAAGCATGATTCAACATTCACCTGTCTGAGACTGGATGGGCTCTACTTGAAGTTTCCCTTTTTCCTGTTTTACTTCTCCTACCTTATCTATAACGCAATAGTTTTGCTGCATGGCTGTTGATTCAACTTTGAAGTTAACTTCATTGACAGCATGATCCCTTATGACTGAGGTGATTATTTTATTCATTATGACAATTGAATTATACACTTAAGAATATCAATATCGGGGCTGTAGCAACAGCACAGCGGGTAGGGCATTTGCCTTGCCCACAGTGACCCCAATTCAATTCCCAACATCCCATATAGTTCCCCTGAGCACCGTAAGAAGTAATTTCTGAGTGCAGAGCCAGGAATAGCCCCTGTGCATCGCTGGGGTTGACCCAAAAGAAAAAGAAAGAATATAAAAATCTTATTAATTTTTGGTTAAAGTAAGGTTTTGCTGTCAATAATTAGTGAGTTGACTACTACCAACTACATTGTTACCTTGAGTGTCAAGTCCTGATATATCCACGTAACATGAAAAAATAGGAATTTTTACTTCACACGTAAAAAATATTCATACTGAATCATAACTTTCTGAAAGGAATTCATATAAAGCAACAGATAAATAAAGGGATATTTCCCTTGCCAGAGCTGAAAAGAATAGATCAAGATTCTCTTCAGTTCAGAACTTTGATGCTTTTCAAAATGGCAAAGCTTCTTTAATCTACTGCGAACAAAGTTTATATTTTACAATTACTGTTTACTCCCTGCCAGCAAAATGATTCATCAAAGAAACTTAATTGCTGCAATATCGATGTCTTAAGTCATCTGTTTTATTGAATTTGCTTCACTATTGAAAAACTCATATTTAAAATATAACAGTTTATATTAAAGCATAACAATTAATTCTTGGTGCTAAATTATTCCTTCATTTGCTATCAAGTGGTTTGTAATTATCCAAAGGTAAGTTTTCTTATTTTTCCCAAAGCAATGTTTATTGGGTCAAAATTTTTTGTAAACCTCAAAAATAATGTACTGTGGCTTTTTCTCAGTCAATTATGTGCTGAATTAATACGGGAACATTCATGATAAGTAGATAATCTCAAACCACTTAAACAGAAAAAGGAGAAAAAGACTTTTGTATCAAAGCACAGAAAAACAAGTGTTTATGCACCTCTGCTTAAAAGCTGCAGTAAAATGCCTATCCATTCTTGCTTTGGGACACTGAGGTTCTAGATTGCAGTGAAAAACTGGAAGAAAGGAATTTGGTGCATTGAAACTATTCTCCATGATTCAGCTTCTTCAAGCACAAGGTGGAAATTTTTTAGGGTTCAGCAGCATAAAGAGTGGTCTTAAGTCACTGGTATTCTGTTTCTAACCCACCTGGGAGTTGGTTAGAAGTAGAAATTTAAACCCAAGCCTCCTCAGAGACTTCCAGAATTAGGATGCACTTACAATATGATCTGCAGGTTTTTACATTCAAGCTTGTCAAACACTTGTCAAGCTTGTTAAACTAATCCGAAGGGAAATTTTTAAAAAAATTTTTATTAGTGATCAAATACAAATGATCAAATACTCATTCCTCCACCAGTGCCCATTTCCCATCACCACGGATCCCAGTATCCCTCCCACCCCCCATTCTCCCCATCCCACCCTGCCTCTGTGGCAGGGCATTCTCCTAAGGGAAATTATGCTTGGGAAAGAAAGGGAATTCTTTTGTAATTTTATCTTCTTTTGTAATTTTACCTTCTAAATATTTCAAACAATTAATGACACACCTTGGTATTCTATTTATGGGAAAGAATATGTAAGCATTTTTGTTCAATTTGATGCAGCAAGTGCTCAGTCAAGACAATGCTCCTTATGTGCTGAGCCAGGGGCCAGGTTTTTTAATCCACACAAAGAATTCAAGCATGAGTCAGAGACATTAAGAATAGAAAATATGTATTAAGGAATAATAAGAGAGTACACACTCTGAAAGTCAGAGTGCAGCTGCATTCTATTCCACATACAGCAGCTGCATCTCTGCACAAATCTAGAGTTTATATAAGTAAAATAATAGGGAAAATAAATAACTGTGAACTTTTTGTAAGGACTTTATGGAGAAGATATCCTGAAGCAAAGGTATCACCCATTTAGTGCCATACTTGTTTACTTACAATGGTTATCATGGCAATTACACACTGTCATGGTATAAGTGGGTGTACTTTCTATAATATAAATGTTTTATAATAAACTGGAATTGTCTATCAATCACCTGGTGCTTTATTCTCTTGACTCCATTCAGTATAAGATGCAAAACCAGTAGGTTTTTGTTGATCTTACGTCTTAGGTTATAAAGTAAAAATGAGAAAGGACTAGACTTTTCATTTTTTCATTTCATCATCCTGTTATTCGTCGATTGCCTCGAGCAGGCCCCAGTAACGTCTCTTTCATCCTAGCCCTGAGATTATATTCAAGGCTATTTAGGAGAATGAGACCCATCATTGTTACTGGTATTTGGCATATTTGGTACGCCACGGGGAGTTTGCCAGACTCTTCCCTGTGGGCAGGCTACATTCGATAGCCTGCAAGTTTGTCCAAAGTAGGAATGAGACAATAAGATTTTTTTTATGACATCAGGACTAGACTGAGAGAGGTTTTTCAAAAATTTGTTCCTTTGTTTTCTGTGACAGTGAAGATGAAAATAGATTGACTTCTCCATAAGGATAATAGAGAAAATTTGCCTAACAGCATACGAGTGAAAATAAGATGCAGAAGCAATGAAATAGGGCATAGACAGGTTACAAGAAAACAATCCCAGTATAGGAAGAATGTTTATTGTAATTTTTAGGTATATATAGCACTTTTATGCATCTCAAAATTGATTTCTCTTTGTTTTGAGGCATGCAAATAAATCAAAAGGGTGAGACACCTATAGTCCAAAGTTGAACTCTTTGGCAAACATAATAATATTAGAGCAATGTCATTTGAAGGGAGAAATATTTTTCTTCTACTTACTGACTTTCTAAAGTGTCTCTTTGGGCATAAGGAATGCCAGTAATTATGAATTGGCTTCTGAAATGGGGGACAAAATGACCTACCATATATTAGCTAGTAAAAGTATAGTTATATACTTTTTAAAATATTTAAACTAAATAAATCCAGATAATGCAGTGGTTTGTTTAGTCATTTTTCAATATAAGTTTCTTTCCTGGTAGTTTAGCCATGCAAAACCTAGTGTTTTTTGAAAGAAATAATATTTTCAGAATAAATAAAATAGAGTGAGAATAATAATAAAAGAATCCTTGGCAACGCCAAACAAAGAGTTTTCTATGGGCATTAATAACTTTTTTCATAACTGTGTAGATTGGAAAAAAATACCTTTTACTGCTGCTACATGAGATAATTTTGCTTCCTTTCGCTAAATTGGAAGGTTAGTATTTTTTTTATGTATTCAGCAATTTAGCAGCATCAAAATATTGGAGAAAGTCTAATAAACTGAGAAGAGAAAAAGCCTAGCTCTCTTGCATTCAGGTCATGCTTCTCCCAAGTAGAAACAGCAACTGAAAAATAAAAATGAAAATGTTTAAACTACATACAGATGTTATGAAAATATGGTCTGTGTATGTGTAACAAGTCTCTAACATCCCGAGAGCACTGTAATAAAATACAATCAGCGATTCATTTTCTCATACCTTTCTAAATTTTTTTGAACTCTTAAAAACTGGCATTGACATTTGCATATGTAGAAGATTATAAGCCGCTGTGTCTAATAGAGTGAGCACCAGGACTGTCAGGAGTCATTCTGAAAAGTGTTTAAAGGGCTGCATTATATTAGTTTCTTTGGAGAATAAATTCAGAACAACTTTACACAAATCATGGCAACCACTGTCACTGTCCTCCCATTGTTCATTGATTTGCTCCAGCGGGCCCACTAATGTCTCCACTGTGACACTTGTTACTGTGTTTGGCATACTGAATACGTCATGGGTAGTTTGCCAGGCATTGCTGTGCAGGAGAGATACTCTCAGTAGCTTGCCAGGCTCTCCGAGAGGAGTGGAGTAATCTAACCTGGGTCTGCCAGGTTGGCAACGTGCAAGGCAAAACTCCCTACCCAATGTGCTATCGCTCCAGCCCAATTATTGAAAATATACCAACATTAAACAACAACGCTTCCTTGTTAGGAGCAAATCTTAATTAAGTCTTTTGGCATTGATTACATTCAAATGATCCATTTTTGAACTCTTCTCAGTAATGTGAATTTAATGCATAAACTCTGTATAATGACTTTTTTAATTACAACATAATCATGGGTAAAAAAAGTGTCTATTTGGTCCATTTTATGAAGCTGAGCAAATAAATCTATAAAATAATTTATTCTGCTAGTTGCTTGGAAACCTTATTGTTGATATGACAACCATTGTATAGTACATCAAATCACTACTTTCTTTCATTTACATGTAGAAGTAATACATTTTCAAAGAAAACAAATCCTTTTCCTTTGTACTATGCTACAGTGACATCTACAGAAAAGATTGAAGAAAATTGAAATAAATGAATTCTTTATTCTAATATAAACTACACCATGATTTCCAGTTTTAAGAGATGTTTTAACATTCTCAAAATGGCAAGCTTTGTAATTAACCTAAAAGTATTAGAAGACCTGATTTATAGAATTTTATGATTTTCATTTTATAGAAATTTAGCTAGCAGCATGTTCCAACAAAAGAAATAGTCCTAGTAATTCAGAGTATTATTTGTTAGAAATGTTAATTTTTAGAATATCAAAATTGATAGTCAAGCATAACAATCACTTAGATTATTTTAAAATGCTTTCCCATAAGTTTTCAAAGCATGTCTATAATTTACAATGACTTTTCAAAATGTTTCTGCCTAAAATAAAAAAAATGGTGATACTGAGTATTTTTTTCTTAAAAGGAGGAGTCAGTATGAGCCTTTATCAAAATAAAGTATAAAAGAGAACTGTTTGTAATTCAGCAAGTCTCAAACTCCAACAATTTATCTGAGACAGACAATATCATAAATACTATGTTTTAGTACTCATAACTTATTCCAGCTACACTGCATTAAAAAGTAGAGGAATGAAAATAAGACTTTTTTATCAGAATTACTACGAGAACAAAGATGTTAAGGAGGAAAGTGTCACTTTGAATAAAACCTGTTAAATCGTCTCCCTTTCCAACAGGACTATAACATGGCTCATAGTGACAGATCTCAACGTGACTTCTGAGGTAGAAAAGTTATGTGAAGCAGTAAAGCAAAGTCTTCCTTTTTATTCATTGGGAGAAATCTTTCAGAAATTTCTTATTGTGAATACTTTATTATTGAATACATTTCATTTACAAAGAGAAATGAGGGAAGAAAAAATCAGATGACATGTTGGTGGTCGTTGTCATTATCTTGATCATGTTCATCATCATGACAAGTTTCACTATCCTTATGTAAGGGAGAAAAATATAACTGCGTGCTAGAGTGGAGATATTATTCTCTCAAAGCAGAAAGGCTAGTAATAAAGCTGACTAGTGGCAAGTGGAGGTGAATCACTTTCAAAGAAAATGACTTAGTTTAAAAAAAACAAACTTAAATGTGTTTAAGTAACACTTAGAAAGTGTTAACTCTGTATTAGCTCTGTTTCTGACAAATGTGAAGAGAAAGTGGAATATTCAATACCAAGGAAATTAATTCTCTGAATGGTGCTGTGCTGCAGGATTCCTTATAGATTATGTCAAAATTGGCTATAGATAAAGACGGATTAGAAAATGTTTACAGAATATTTTTCTGGGGGTAAGGTTAAACATTGTTTAAATTTAAAAGAATAGATATTAGAACTAGTTATGATTCATGTTTTACTGTTATAAATACACATATTTGGCATTCTTTTTGGAAGAATATCTCTTCACTAAAATCAGCAGCTTTTCTTTTCTTTTCTTTTCTTTTCTTTCTTTTTTTTTTTTTTTGCCCCTGGCATCATATAGTTCAAAAGGATATGTTTCAATATGTCAGAGCCTCTTTCTTTTGAAGTAAATCCCTTAATCCTGGCCTTCTTGTAGGAGATAATGTGTTCATTTCAGTAAATCCCTCTAGAACATTCCACAAAATATGGAAAAAATTCATCTTCTTTATAGGGCTTCTCCATTCACATTTAGCATTAGTCTCAGAAAAAGATTAAAGTCTCTTCTTAAGGAAAGTGCTAATGAAAATTTTAAATTTACAGTGGAAAATTTACTATTAAAATTTTTAAAGTGACAGCACCCTCATAAAATGACCATTTCTATAACTCTCAAAATTTAATTACAAAATCCCTGTACAGTACAATATAATGACATTACAGCATTTCCCACAAGATCATCAATTAATAAATTCAATATAATACTCTAGGTTTGTCTGTGGGAATGAAACTAATAAATATTGCAAAAATAAGAATTTATCTATGTAATTGAATTTTGTTTCCAGTGACTCCCTAGTACAACCAATAAATAAATGATTAGAATCTTTAGCATATTAGTTAAGCACAGATGATTGGCAGATCAAGATCTAGAATACTTCTAAAGATATTGGCCAAGGAAAACAAAAATCAAAGCTTAAATAGAAACACTTAAAAAAACAAAAACACCTCCTTATCCCCCCCACACTGCACCCCTCCCTTTCGGCTCTAGTTCTGTTTTTTTGGGGAGGTTCACACCCAGTGATAAGCTAGTCTTGCTCCTAGTTCAGCTCAATGAATCACTCCTGAAATAACTAATGGGATCATAAAGTTTTTTGGAGATCCAACCCAGTCTGCAGTTTACAAGGCAAGTGCCCTATCTGCATAATTATCTCACTGTGCCATCCATACCTCCCAGCCCTCACTCAGTCTTTATTTTATCCTTCTTTTTTTTTCTTTTCTCTGTGCTCAATTGAAAATTATGATCCCTGATAATTGGGATTTATCTGTTGTTCATAAAGGAGCCTGAATTCTTATCTTAAGCTTAGATTTCCATCTAGTCAGGGTAGGTGAACTACATTTCTTGAGGATAAAGTCAAGAAATCTAGCCAAATGACAGCTCAGGGCACTGTGTTAGGATCTAACAAGTTTTGCTTAATTGGGGTCTACATGCTACCTGAGTGAAGTAGCAATGGGATAGCTATTATCTTCCTAATTCTGCCTCTTTATTGTTGATTTATCAGGAAAACTCAGTATACATCTCTAAAGAGTACTACCTTAGTTGCTACACAAAAATCCACTTTACTGATATTCCATAGTCAAATCATAAAAGAAGAACTTTGAAAGACATAAAGCAAAGACAACTTATTATCAGCAGATACTGTGAGGGAATAAAGTATTAAATGTCCCTTCTCTGTTTATGAAATGGTCACAATCTCTTGCTGTATTTTGATATCTCACAAAGGCAGTAAGTACCTAATTCCTAGGTGATAGTGTATAGTTATATTTTATAAAAACGCATCATTTTAGTCATTCCAATATTATAATTAATTTGGATACTAGAGTTCATTCATACAGTTACCCAACAGCTATGCATTCAGTGTTATCTTTTTTTACCCTTATTAATAGTAGAAATTTTTGGATAGCAAGATGAACAAGACAGAGATTCTGTCTTAATAAACTTTTTTTTTAACTAGAGGAATGGAAAATAGGCCATTGACAGAAGTGATTACTAGTTTTTGGTTTTAAAATTAATATGATTACTTGGAGGAAAATTATAAAGTAAGAGTTCCAGGATCAGAGAAAAAGCACAATGGATAGTGTGCTTGTCTTGCATGCAATCAAACTTGGTTTGATTCCCAGTACCCCATATCGTCCCCTGAGTCCTCCAGCAGAGATTTCTGAATGCAGAACCACATGTAAGCCCTGAGCATTGTTGTGGCCCAGTTCCCCATGCAAAAAAAAAATCTGATAGAATAAGAGTTTCTGATTTTCTGTAGCCATTTGGAAGGGCTTAATAGTGAATATTTAGAATGTTTTCTTATTAGATCAGTATAATTCATGCTGTATAGATTTGAATAACCTCAATTAATGATTAGAGAATTGAACCCAACAGTACATTAAAAGAAGCATACAACATGATCAATCAGGATTTATCCCAGGGGAGCAAGAACGTAATATGCCATATCAGTATAAGAATAAAAATTAAAAATCATGATAATATTGATCAATTATATTGGTATATAATTGGTATATTAGGTGTGTTAGTATGTGCAATATATGACAAGATTCAATACTCATTGAATGATAAGAACTCTGAATAAATAGGGCTAAAATATATTTTCCTCAATATAGTTAATATTTATTAACACAGACCACAACTAACATGATATTTAATGATGATAAAATGAAAGCCTTCCCTAAGATAAAGCACAAGACAAGGTTACTCACAAGTACCACTTTTACTCAACATAGAACTCTTTGATACAGCAACTAGAAAAGAGGCAATGTAAAAGGGATATAGATAAGAAAAGAATTATTGGAAAAGATCTACTATTATTTGCAGATAATGTGATATTATGGTTATAAAACTTTAAAAATGCTTCATACCCTTCATAGAGCATTACATTTGTAGAATGAAGTGGTAAACTAAAATACCAAGAAAACAGAAATTCATGACATTACTATATGAAAACAGTGAAATAAAAGAGGGAGAAATTAAAAAATTAAAACATTCAGCTTCATCATAACTGAGCTTCAAAAAGTCAAGAAGCTGATAAGCAGCTTAAGAAAAAGAAGTGGAAGGAATGTTAACTATATTGCAGCTTGTATGGAATCTGCTCTGTCAAAGGCTGATCCAGGTTCCATTCCCAGGACTCAACATTGTCCCCCATGCCCTGCTGAGCATGATTCCTGAGTACAGTCAGGTGTTTCCATTGCCCTAAAAAAAGAAAGAAAAAAAAAGAGTTAGAAGACATACAAAGAAACTTATGTCTCTACTAAAAGAATTAGAAGACACAAAGTAATGGAAAAACATCGACTCTTGGATCTGAACACTTAATAATTGTGAAAAAGGCCTTTCTTCCCAGAGTACTATCAGATTCAAAGTATTTAGAGACAAAGAACAGATACAAATGTATATGAAGTAATACACCCCTTGGATATCCAAAATAATCCTACAAAAAAATAAAAGAAAGAAACAAGGATGGGAGACTTTCCTTCCTCCAAATTAAAATTGTCTACAAACTTATAATAATTAAGATAGCTTGGTATTAGAATAAAGATAGACTTTCAGACTATTGGGATAGAATTGAGAGCCCAGAAACTAACCATCAAGAAAGGAGCAGGAATGTAGTAAGAAGGATGCTCTAACAAGTGGTTTTAGGAAAATTGGTCCATCATAAAAGAGAGAGCTAGAGCAAGTGAACATGCGAGAGACAGACAGAGAAAAGAACTCAGACCCCCATCTCAGATCTTATACAAAAGTCAGTTAAAAATGGACCTTAAAAATTTTATATGAGATTTGAATTTATAAATTATTCTGAGGAAAGTGTAGGTATAACTCTTTATGACATTGAATCTAGAAGTGTCTTTAATATACAATGTCTTCGGCAAAGCAAGTGGAAACAGATAAATAAACGAAACTACACCAAACGAACAGATACCATTGGGCTACGCTAGCACGCAACCGGGATGAATGGAGACGTTACTGGCACCCGCTCGAATAAATCGATGAATAACGGGGATTAAGTGATTAAGTGATTAAGTGATTAGAAAATGATATTTTTATGTAATATTTATGTAATCCTTTAACCCCAATTTCTGTGGTTCAGAAATCCTTCTGAAGCAGGGACTTTTGTTTCAAATTTTTCACAAGGACACAGATGTCAATTGGCATCCAACTCCTAAATGAAAACTCAGCTGATAAAAGGACTACTGATTGTCCTACTGGCATACAATGGGCAAAATTCCATGTTTTACTGGTCACTACTAAGTGGGAATTCTGTCAATCAGACCAAAGCCACAACTCACGATGTAAGGTATCTCAGAAATAAAAGTGGGCAAATAGGAGGGAAACTGGGAACATTGGTGGCTGGAAATGTGCACTGGTGAAGGAGTGGGTGTTGGAACAGTATATTAACGAAACTCAATTTTGAACTTTGAAACCGGGTATCTCAGTGATTCAATTAAAGAAAAAGTGGGAATACCTACAACCCTAATATCCTCCTTACAGGCAAATTAATTAAGTAGTATTTGGGGAGTTAACAAGAAAATGAAACAGATATCCTCCCAACTAAATAGCTTTTATCTAGGAAAAAAATATTCAAGTATAATGCAAAATGGCTAGTATCAGCCTCATGCGATCATGACAATGTAGAGCTGACCTTCCACTCTGAATCCAGTGCCACTGAAATTTCAGAGCATTTTTACATCCTAAATAACAGAAAATCATACTTTATATGATCTCTGTGGTAATGATAGTTAAAATAAGCAAGACTTTTCACAAACACAAGTAGGACACTCACAAAGATTATGGCTTCACTAAGGTAAAATAGTTATATCAAAGCTCTGGGTACATTTGGCACATTGAACTTCAAAACTAGACTTCTTTATTAACAATGTACATATTAAACCAGTTTTTCCATACTTCTATTCCGCTTATGCTAAGTATTTTAAAGCAAAAAAAATTCTACTTTCAGAAACCTCAACTTTTATATATGTATACAAAAAAGAAAAATTAAAAATGCAAACCCAGAGAATAGATAACATATTGCACTTTTGTTTCCGATTGGTCCAATTGCTCAGTAGGTCCTCTTCACAATCCCTGTCTTTTGTTCAGACTTTAGATTCTATATTTGAGCTTAATACTCTGTCGAGAATTATTTAACTATCCCTTGATTCTGGACAGCATGGCCTCATGAACAAAGACTATAATTTCCACTTATTTTTCTAAAATGAATGAAGTGATCAACTTGAAAAGCATTGTTTAGTCAATAGGCATAATAATAGTATGGTGTTTTTACTTCACACAGCAGATCCAGGTCTGATCCCTGACACCATATATGGTCTCTTAAGCACTGCCAGGTGTGATCCTTGAGTGCAGAGTCAAGAATAAGCACTGAGCACTGCCATGTGTTACCCCAAAACAGAAAAAAAAGAGACAAATATGTTGTAAACTCCATGTCAAGTTATAGTAGTGTTCATTTTAGTAAATTTAAAAACAGTAAAGCAGATTGGAAGTTCAACTCATGTTAAGAAATTAATACTAACTGAGAAAGTATTATCACTTAACAAACTTTTCTCACTGAAAGATTGCTTTAGAAATGACCAAACAGGGGCCTGAGAGACAGTGGGAAGGGCATTTGCCTTACACCTGGTTGACTCCATCTCTGGTACATGTGTCCCTGGTGCAAAGCAGGGAGGGATTCCTGATTCCAAGACAGGAGTAAATGAGCAACTGAGGGTGAAATGTGTTATCTCATTTAATACTTATAACATATGAAGCAATGTATTATTCCACTTTATGTTTGTGATTTAGAAAAGAAAATTAAGCAAAGTACCAACCCAGTGCAATAAAATAGTTGATCCTGTAACTATCTGTAGCACTGTCCTCCCATTGTTCATCGATTTGCTCAAGTAGGTCCAGTAACGTCTCCATTGTGAGACTTGTTGTTACCGTGTTTGGCATATCGAGTATGATTTTTGGCTATTCGTTTTGGCATATTTGTTTGGCATATCGAATACATCACGGGTAGCTTGCCAGGCTTTGCCATGTGGGGGAAATATTCTCGGTAGCATGCCTGGCTCTCCGAGAGGGGAAGAGGAATTGAACCCAGCTCGGCTAGGCTGGTGGCTTGCAAGGCAAACACCCTACCTCTGTGCTATTGCTCCAGCCCTGTAACTACCTACCTTAATCCTATACATATCGTATAAACATCCTATAAATATGACCATACATCAAACAAAATATATGCATTCATTTTATAATTGGAACTTTCACTGAGTCAGCTTCTACCTAACCAGACTACGTTTTTCAGGATTACTCCATAATTCTAAAATAATGTAGTGAAATATCTCAAATTATGATTCTAATAAACCATATGTGCATTTATTCCTAATTATTTCTCTCATGATGCATTTAACAAAAACAAACCATTTAAATTTTATTATTGTTCCCAGATTTTCTTTTAGGTCTTAATTTAGCCTTTTACTCCAGTGTCTAACTCAAATCTAGAAAAGAAGGCAATCTGAGTTCTCCAAAGAGACATTTCACAATTTATCATGCCCTAGTGAAAGAGCAGAAAATGATACTCAAAACAAATAAAAAAAGTCTTTCTCCGGAGTGTCCACAGAACTCAACAGAATAACGCCCAGGCAAAGCTTGGGCAGGAGCCTCAACCCACCACACCGATGGCTTAAGTTCACCACTTCACAAATACTCTCTGCAGAAACACCAATCTGCGAATAATTTCAGATACCTAGTGCTCAGACTGAGAATTCTGGTGTTTTTTTTTTCTCAGTCAGGGCAGGTAGCCTTCCCCCGCTGCTCCCGCTACTTCTGGAAGTCCCGATAGCCTAAACCACTTTCCCCAGTTGCTACCATATCAACTCTGACCTAGAGCAATGATCCTGAGGTCTCTGGAAGACTTCTTTTAAAGCAACAAACAACTTAATAACCCCCTGGACAACAACTTAAACAATCCTGCAATCAGGTATAACAATGATCACATTAGCTGTTATTCCAGATATATTCATTTCAAGATTACAAATTTGTATCCAATCAATTTTAAC
Organism: Sorex fumeus; assembly: GCF_029834395.1. NCBI lineage: Eukaryota > Metazoa > Chordata > Mammalia > Eulipotyphla > Soricidae > Sorex > Sorex fumeus. The sequence goes on from NW_026606067.1 coordinate 29,703,301, forward strand.
TCTAGAGTTGTATCAAAAGCTGTGGCTTTCTTTTCTATATCAAATTTAAAAAACAGATAAAGCTTTGAGTCTCTCAGTATCATATTTTGAATATTATTTCCGCATTATAATATTATTTTGAATATTATATTTAATGGTGCCTGCTCAAGCAAATCGATGAACAATGGGAAGAACAGTGCTATAGTATTATGAATAACTTTATTATTGCTTGCAGTGTGCACTTGATCTAGAGTTTATGACCTCCTTCCTTTTCTACAATGAATACATCGTCAATATACTGTCTAAATTCACAAAATAGAATGACAGAATAATGAATATTTTTTTTTATAATTCTAGACTTTTAAGATTTTTTTCAGCAAATTCAGATTATTTTCTTCATATTGAATAAAAGTCAAGATATCTGATTTCCTGTGGGTAGAGGCTATACCTGGTGGTGCTTGAGGCTCTGTGCTCAGGTATCACTTCTGGCCAAGCTCAGAGAATCATATGTGGTGATAGGGATTGAATTTAGTACTTCCAGGTATCAGGCTGGAGCGATAGCACAGCGGTAGGGTGTTTGCCTTGCATGCAGCCAACATGGCCAACCCGAGTTCAATTCCTCCGCCCCTCTCGAAGAGCCTGGCAAGCTACTGAGAGTATCTCGCCCGCCCAGCAGAGCCTGGCAAGCTACCTGTGATGTATTCGTATGCCAAACACAGTAACAACAAAGTCTCCAATGGAGATGTTACTGGGCCCGCTCGAGCAAATCGATGAACAACGGGAGAACTGTGACCGTGACTTCCAGGTATGAGGCAAGTATCCCACTTCCTATAATATCTCTGTGACAGTGAAAAACTAATAATTTAAGTCTAAATGTATTTCTTTCAAATGCTATCGATCTCAAGTTGAAAGAGAATCTAGGCTGCTAAAAGCATGTCAAGCTTATATATTAAAAAGAAAAATGTTTCCTGCCAAGTGCATATTTCTACTCATGCTTTCTATAGTAGAAAGGTGCTAAATGGGTGAAATTAATATTCCACAGTATCACCAACTCTCAGGAAATAGGTAAACTAGTATTGTAGGATTAATCCAATAACTAAATTAAAATAAAATAATTAAATGAAAATTAATCTTAAATTAAATCGTTAATTAAAATAATTAAATATTTAAATTTAATAATTAAATTGTCACTGTCCTTCCATTGTTCATCGATTTGCTCGAGCAGGCCCAGCAACATTGTGAGATTTGTTACTGTGTTTGGCATATCGAATACGCCACGGGAAGCTTGCCAGACTTTGCCGTGCTGTCTAGATACTCTCAGTAGCTTGCCGGGCTCTCTGAGAGGGGCTAGGGATCAAACTTGGGTCAGCTATGTTGGCCGCATGCAAGGCAAATGCCCTACCCGCTGCGCTATTGCTCCAGCCCAATAATTAAATAAAATAATTAAATTTTACTTATTTAATTAAATAATTAGATAAAAATTAATTATGTTTTCAAGCAGAAACAGATCTTTAAAAATGGTAGACGACCACTGACCAATAGAGAAGAAAGTACCCTATTCTTGAAACTTTGATTCAAGACTCCTTTAAAGTTTTCAACATCCTGTAAAGTAAACATGAACTATTTATTATTTAATTAAAGTTGATAATTTTCTTATTAGTAATTAGTAAAAATATAAAAGTAAACTCACTATTATTATAAAGTGTATTTTATTAAGTTTTCTTAGCAAATTTTGGCATAAACACATAAGAATAAATTTCACTACCAGTAAAAATAACCAATGTTCCTTAGCTGTGTATTATTTGCAGGTACCATGGAAAGAGTTTTACATAAATATTCTTATTTGTGTCTTATCCATTTGTTGGAACCATTCCCAGTAATTTTCTGGGACCACCAAAGACATAAAGATGGCAAGAGACTTGTGATGTCCAGTAGTAAACTTGGAAACTCATATATGGATAGCATGTGATCTACCACTTCTAGACCATCGTTACTATAATTTTAAACTAGAAATGTTACAAAAGGAAGCCAGACTAGGAGCATTAAATTGATTTATTCATGGTCAAGAATCACAAGTATTTTAAGAAATTGTTTTCTATCACTGACTTTCTGATTCCAAGACATAAAAACTAAGTTGTTACACCACCATTTGAACTTTTTGTCATAAAAATATATGAAATCAGCAAGAATTTGTGGAATTGTGTCAGAGAGCACAGCCATCCTCCTAATTGTTCTCCATGCTTTCTCCCTTACAAAGACATAGTCAATAAGTTGCCAGAATTATTCTCCAACACATAAATCTGATCATAATACCTCATTGGCTCAAATAATAACCTTGTATTCTCCATTAGTTTAAAAAACCATGGTCCTTCCAGTACTGGCAGAGGAACAAAGGCATGCGGGTCCCGGGCCTGAGATCTCCAAGCCCACTCGGATCGGGGCTGAGCATCCTCCACCCAGATCCTCCATATTCCAATAGGCAGGGTTCACACCCACAAACTGGCCCCCTGGTGCCATGTAATCCCATTAACAGCCAAGACCCAGAGATTATAAAATCCAGATCCCAGAACCAAATACAATAAGGATGACATCTTATTATCTCATCCTTATTTTGGACAATCTGGCAGGCTACCGAATGTAACCTGCCCACACAGCAGAGTCTGGAAAACTCCCCGTGGCGTACCCAATATGCCAAATACCAGTAATAATGATGGGTCTCATTCTCCTGACCCTGAAAGAGCTTTGAATATGGCACATTTTAAAAAATCTCAGGGCTAGGACAAAGGAGACGTTACTGGGGCCTGCTCGAGGCAATTGATGAACAACAGGATGGTCATGGTCCTTCCAGTATCCTACAAAGTTTCACTCACTGAGCTTCTTTATTCTACTATTCTTCCTCTGGTTTCTTCTGATTTTTTTTTTTTTTGCATTTTTGGGTCACACCCGGCAATACACAGGAGTTACTCCTGGTTCATACACTCAGGAATCACTCCTGGAAGTGCTTGGGGGACCATATGGGATGCTTGGAATCAAACCTGGGCCGGCTGTGTGCAAGGCAAATGCCCTACCTGCTGTGCTATTGCTCCAGCCCCGGGTTTCTTCTGATTTACCCTTCCATCTCTTAACAGGATTCTGAAGGACGTCCTGGTGGCCTCCATTCTACTCTCTTGCATCAGGGTTTTTGGATTGACTCACTGACACGCCGTGACTGAAATTTCATGGCTAATCTTTCAACTCCTGGGGGACTTTGTTCAAGGATATTTCTCAATGAGACATTTGAGCCCTTGTTTAAACATCTTAACCTCACTCTGAATTTTCCTGGCACTCACACGTCTCTACTAAAGCAGTTAGAGCTATCTGACATATTCCTTTCTCCCTGCAAGTGCTAAGATTCATGAAAGAAGGCATCATTTTTCTATTTTGCTTGCAGCTGACACCTTTTCACCCATAATTGTGCATGAATACTCAGATACCTTTGGAACAAAAAAGAAGAGAATTCATGAGTGACTGGTGTTCATTGAACACACAGTAAACAGCTTAAGACCAATTGATTCTGTTTTACAATAAAACTGAGAAGATAAATATGATCTAAATATCCACGCATAAATCTTTAACAAAACTGAAATCAACATAATTTTAGATCAAAAGGACAAAAAGTTCTCTTAAATCCAGATTTTTAACAATTGAATGAATACACTCAGTTTATGAGAATAAAGCTCCCAGATATCTCAAATAAGAAGTGCTATAAATAGAAAAACTGTAAAATCACCAACACAAAATGTCATTTTCAGAAAAGTCAAGCTTACAAGTGTCATGACTTCATTATTTCTGTCAATTGAGAAGTGTAGGAAGTAAAATAAATGTTAACCAATGACACTAATGAATGAAGACACAAGACAGCGGAATAATCATTCCAGAATAATGAATCACGCACAATTAACTCTTACTTTTTCTTTACCAATTTCACAGTAAAACTTGATATAGAAAGACAAGAATAAAATAAAACCAGGTAAGGCCTTTTAATCTTTATGTCAGTAGATTGTAAATCAGCCAGATGACTGATTATTAAATAATCAGTGAAGTCATTCATTCCACACACTGCCAGATATGTTATAGAAAGCAAACTGAAAAAAATACACACAAAGTAGTTTCTGGGAAAACAGTTTAAAGCATCATTTCCAAACATTCAACTTGCTTTGTAGCCATTTTCCTTGCACTCTAACAAGCCAAACTTTGTGAACTTGGCTCTCTTAGCCCATGGAATGTTCTCAAGTTCCTCACTAATACGGTCTTTTCCAAGTTGGGCTGAAAGAGGAAAAAGAGAAAAAAATAAAAAAGAATTTCAAAAGCTCAGCAGAGGAAACTATTCTTTTATGTTGGCAGTGAGGTGCAGCTCTCTGGCAGGCAGCACTGGCAGTTAGTGTTGTTAGCATTTTGGAATAGTCTATGGCTCTGGTCATGTGTTAAAGTTGATTGCCCCCCTGGGTGACTTTGGTTTCCACGGAAGCATTTTTGTTGTTTGTTTTTATTTTTTTTTTATTTTTGACTGATTGCTGAGGGTACAGAAGATAAACTTCTTAACTTTTATTTCTCATTTGGTTTCTGTTCAATTATTTTAATAACATTTGTGTATGTATAAACAGGAGGTAGCTCTGTAGCACTGTCCTCCCGACATTCATCGATTTGCTTTAGTGGGCCCAGTAATGTCTCCATGATGAGACTTGTTGTTAATGTGTTTGGCATATCAAATACGTCATGGGTAGCTTGCCAGGCTATGTCGTGCGGGCAAGATACTCTCGGTAGCTTGCCGGGCTCTCCGAGAGGGGCAAGAGGAATTGAACTCGGGTCAGCCAGGTTGGCCGCTTGCAAGGCAAATGCCCTACCCGCTGTGCTATCGCTCCAGCCATAAACAGGAGGTAAGGCTTTATAACATTTTGAGATGTTCAGTTCCAGTTTGGTGCTAACCACTATTAGCTGTGGCAAATTTGTTTCAGTGGATGTAAATCTCTATAAAATGTGAATCATTCATCACAATTTCTTCCTCCCTCCCTCCATCCTCCTCCTCCTCCCCTCCCTCCTTCCCTCCCTCCCTTCCTTCCTTCCTTCCTTCCTTCCTTCCTTCCTTCCTTCCTTCCTTCCTCCCTTTCTCCTTCCCTCCCTCCTCCCTCCTTCCTTCCTTCCTTCCTTCCTTCCTTCCTTCCTTCCTCCCTTTCTCCTTCCCTCCCTCCTCCCTCCCTCCTTCCTTCCTTCCTTCCTTCCTTCCTTCCTTCCTTCCTTCCTTCTTTCCTTCCTTCCTTCCTTCATCCCTTTCTCCTTCCCTCCCTCCTCCTTCCTTCCTTCCTTCCTTCCTTCCTCCCTTTCTCCTTCCCTCCCTCCTCCCTCCCTCCCTCCTTCCTTCCTTCCTTCCTTCCTTCCTTCCTTCCTTCCTTCCTTCCTTCCTTCATCCCTTTCTCCTTCCCTCCCTCCTCCTTCCTTCCTTCCTTCCTTCCTTCCTTCCTCCCTTTATCCCTCCCTCCCTCCTCCCTCCCTCCCTCCCTCCCTTCCTTCCTCTCTTCCTTCCTTCCTCCCTTTCCCCGCCCTTCCTTCCTTCCTTCCTTCCTTCCTTCCTTCCTTCCTTCCTTCCTTCCTTTCTCCCTCCCTCCCTCCTCCCTTCCTTCCTTCCTTCCTTTCTTCCTTCCTTCCTTCCTTCCTCCCTTTCTCCCTCCCTCCCTCCTCCCTTCCTTCCTTCCTTCCTTCCTTCCTTCCTTCCTCCCTTTATCCCTCCCTCCCTCCTCCCTCCCTTCCTCCCTCCCTTCCTTCCTCTCTTCCTCCCTTCCTTCCTTCCTTCATTCCTTCCTTCCTTACTCCCTTCCTTCCTTCCTCCCTTCCTTCCTTCCTTTCTCCCTCCCTCCCTCCTCCCTCCCTCCTCCCTTCCTTCCTTCCTTCCTTCCTTCCTTCCTTCCTTCCTTCCTTCCTTCCTCCCTTCCTTCCTTCCTCCCTTTCTCCCTCCCTCCCTCCTCCATTCCTTCCTTCCTTCCTTCCTTCCTCCCTCCCTCCCTCCCTCCCTCCTTCCCTTCCTTCCTTCCTCCCTTCCTTTCTCCTTCCCTCCCCCCTCCCTCCCTCTTTCCCTCCTTTCCTTCCTTCCTTCCTTCCTTCCTTCCTTCCTTCCTTCCTTCCATCTGTCTTTCTGTCTTTCTTTCTTCCTTCCTTCTTTTTTTTTCACTACACCCAGCATGCTCAGGGCTTGTCAGGGCTTGCTCTTGTCTCTGAGCTCAGGGATCACTTCAAGAAGCTGTCATACTGTGTGGGTTTGCTGAGGAAAGAGTCAGTTGGGTCTCTTTAAAGGAAAAAGACTTACTACCCTGCTAATCTCTTCAACTCAACAATCTCCTTTTATGTGCTAATATTGTATATTCTATCTCTCAAATTGGCTCCAATATTCTAATTTCATTGCTCCTCCACTTTCTCCACACCTAGTACTTACTACTGAAAGCAGAATTAGTCTCCTACGTTGTCGTTTATGATGAAGTGCATACATTCAAACTAGAATAGTTTTTCTTCTTTCTGGTTACATCGATTTGTATTCTAGTCTCTGGACTTTGGTTGATGATCAAAGTAATATATAGAGTATTCAAAAATCAATGCTATATCACAGATACCCATTTGTGTACATTATATAATTTTACCAATTTTAATTTTGCAGCTAAAGTTTTTATTTTTCAGACACCTTGAACATAATAGAGAACTGGTGTTTTATTGTTTTGTCTGTTTATTCTATATTTCACAACACCACCAGAGCAAATATTGTTGTGGAGTTGATAAACATGTTATGACAATTTATAGAGCATCTCCAAATATAGAAAGATCCTCTCACACCATACTAATCAAATCCTATTCAAAGCATAATCTTTCATTTGGAAACCACAATTCATGAGGAAAAATAATAACGAGCTTTATTTTAAATAGAATAATTCTGATTGGTAACTTTGTATGTCAATTTTACTGAGCTAAAGAAATATCCAGATAGCTGGTAAACATTATTTCTGAATGCTTGTAGTGTGATTCATAAGACATTAGCATTTGAATAGGTAGAATAAGTTAAGAACATAGCAGGTTATCAATATGACCTAGCTCTAATCACCCACTTAAATTCTGAAGAAAACAAAAAAGCAGGGGAAAATATACTATATACTTGAGCCACACCTTTCTTTTTCTGTCCTCAGAGAACAGGGGTTCTGGTATTAAGTCATTTATATTGGTACTACGACTATATCATTGATTTCTCTGCTTCTAAAGCTTAGATTTGAACTGTAACTCTAACATCAACTTTCCTGGGCCTCGAGCCTGCAGACTGCAGATGATAGGGCATCCAAGCCTTCATAATTGTGATTCAGTTCCTCTTAATAAATCATCAAGATATAAATGTAGAAATAGATATGCTATAGATAATAGATAGATAATAGATCTTGCTTCCAAGTTAGGAGAAGACAGACACAATCAGAATCAAAAAGTTATCTTAAAATCATCAAACTAGTAGTAACTACAATGGTTGAATAAAAATCTCTATCAGTTTGGAAGAAGCTGTTACAGAAAACATAAGACTACTAATATAAGCAAATTCATCATATAACAAGATATTGTCATAGTACTATTTATCTGGATATGTTACTTCAGTAAATTTCCTATATAATTATTATACTTTTATTCTGCTTTGTTGCAAAATGAATCACCAAATAATGTGCTTTCTTAGAAATACTAAAGGCCAAAAAGAAAAGGGAAAATGTCATTTTCCCAAATTACTTTATAAGTGTAATCATACAGAATCTAAATATCAACATGCCAGCCACATAGAACGTAAATGGCCACATAAAGAGCCCAAACATAACAAAAACCTCTAAAAATTATTCCAATCACAAAATTACAAGATTTCAGTTTAATTTTACAAATCAATGTAATCCAAAGAGAAGAAGCAAAGATCCAAAACGATTTAGAAAAAAAAGGAGTGAAAATCACAACTTAGGAATATAAATTTAATTTTTTTTTACTTTTATAAATTTTATTGAAAGTACAGACATTCATTTTAGTCCTTCTTCATTTTGGCAGCCTAGTTCGATCCTGAGATTTTATCAGACTCTCCTTGCTCATCCTTCTTAACACTGCCGTATTGAGAGCTCTTTCAGGGTCAGGGGAATGAGGCCCATTGTTTTTACTGGTTTTGGCATATTGAATACGCCACGGGTAGCTTGCCAGGCTCTGCTGTGTGGGCAGGATACTCTCAGTAGCTTGCCAGGATCCCCGAGAGGAATGGAGGCTTTTAGGGTGACCTCTAATTGTCCTTATAGGTGTTTCCATGCTTCACACCATATTTAAACCCCATCAAATATGGTGCAGTAATCTTGAAAGATGGGTATCAAGTGTCTTATGATGTGTTGCACAGACGCCAAGCAGCTGCAAGGTCTGGAAAGTGGCCTGGAGCGTGTCAATGGCTGGATAGTGGAGATAGTGGAGTTAGTGGAGGTCGGCTGATGAGCTATTTATCTGGCACCAGCAGAGTGGGGCTTCTGGGTGTGATCCCTGGGTTGCCAGAGATTGGTGGAAGCAGGCAGAGGATCTCTGTTTCTGGGTCCCATTGAGCCTGGATTCCAAGGTCACAAGCGTCCATGTTTGAGTTATGCTCACACAATGATCAAACATCCATCCCTCTACCAGTGCACATTCCTAACCACATATTCCCAGTATACCCCACTTTTCCCACCCTCCCACTTCCTCCATGGTATACAATATTCCCCATATTCTCTCTCTACTTTGGGGCATTATGGTTTGCAATGCAGATACTGAGAGGTTATGTTTGGTCCTTGATCTGTTTTTGGCATCTCTCTCCCATCCCTATTGATTCCTCCAACTATAATTTTCTTAGTGATCCCTTCTCTATTCAAGCTGTTCTCTCACCACCCACTCACGAGACAGGCTTTCAACTATGGAGCAATCTTCTTGACCCTTATATCTACTGTCCTTGGGTGCTGGTCTCATGTTATATTATTTTATACTCCACAAAATGAGTGCAGATTTTCTATATCTGTCCCTCTCTTTCTTACTCATTTCACATAGCATTATACTCTCCATTTCTATCCATTAATAAGCAAATTTCATGATTTCATCTCTCCTAACAGCTGCATAGTATTCCATTATGTAGATATATTAAGTTTCTTTAACCAGTCGTCTGTTCTTGGGCACTTGGGTTGTTTCCAGATTTTGGCTATTGTGAACAGTGCTGCAATGAACATATAGGTACAGATGTCATTTCTACTTTTTTGCACCCTCGGGATATTCCCAGAAATGGTATTGCAGGATGATATGGAAGCTCAATTTCTAGTTTTTGAAGGATTGTCCATATTGTTTTCCGAAAGACTGAACCGTTGGCATTCCCACCAACAGTGAAAGAGCGTCCCTTTTCCCCCACATCCACGGCAGCACTGGTTGCTTTTATTCTTGGATGTGTACCAGTCTCTGTGGTGTGAGATATCTCATTGTTGTTTTGATTTGCATCTCCCTGATGATTAGAGACATGGAGCATATTTTCATGTGCCTTCTGGCCATTTGTATTTCTTTTCTGAGAAAACTTCTGTTCATTTCTTCTCCCCATAAGGTTTTTTGCTTATATAATTCTACTAGTGTCTTGTATATCCTGGATATTAATCTCTTATCAGAACGGTATTGGTATTCTTTACCATTCTGTGGGCTCTCTCTGTATTCTGGTAACTGTTTCTTTTTAAGTGCCGAAACTTGTTAGTTTGATGTAATCCCATTTGTTTATGTTTATTTCCACTTGCATGGTCAGTGGTGTTTAATCTTTAAAGATGTTTTTAGCATCAATATCATGGAGGGTTGTGCTTACATTTTCTTCCATGTACCTTATGGATTCATGTCTGATATTGAGGTCTTTAATCCACTTTGATATGACTTTTGTGCCTGGCATTAGACAGAGGTCAGAGTTCATTTTTTTGCAGGTAGCTTTCCAGTTTTCCCAGCACCGCTTTTTGAAGAGGTTTTCCTTGTTCCACTTCACATTTCTTGCACCTTTGTCAAAGATTTAGTGGTCATATATTTGAGAGTCTGTGACAAAATATTCAGCTCTGCTCCACTCGTTTGTGGTTCTGTTTCTAGCACAAACACCATGCTGTTTTAATTACTACTGCTTTGTAGTGCAGTTTGAAGTTGCGGAAGTTGATGCTACCATCTTCTTTAGTTATTAGTGGGGGTTTATTGTTCCATATGAATTTCAGGAGTGTTTCGTCTATTTCTTTGAAAAATGTCATTGGTATCTAAATAGGGACCACATGAAATTTGTATAGTGCTTTGGGCAGTATTGTCATCTTGATAATGTTAATCCTCCCTATCCATGAATAGGAGATGTGTCTCCATTTCCTAGTGTCCTCTTTTATTTCTTGAAGTAGTGTTTTGTAATTTTCGTTGTATTGGTCCTTCACCTCTTTAGTTAGGATGATTCCAAGACACCTATTTTTCTGAGGTACTATTGTGAACAGGATTGTTTTTTAAATGTCTGTTTCTTCTCTTTTGTTGTTTGTATCTAAAAAGGCCATGAATTATTGGGTGTTGATTTTGTAGCCTGCCACTTTACTATAAAGAGCTATTGTTTCTAGGAGCTTTTTGAAGAAAATCTTTAGGATTTTCTAAGTATAGTACCCTGTTGTCTGTAAACAGCGATAGCTTGACCTCTTCCTTTCCTATCTGTATGCCCTTGATATCTTTTTCTTGCCTAACTGCTTTGGCCAGGACTTCTAGTACTATATTGAATAGGAGTGGAGAAAGTGGGCAACATTGTTTTGTGCAATTATAGAAAAGCCTTTTAATTTTTCCTCATTGGTGGAGCGACAGCACAGCGGTAGGGCATTTGCCTTGTGCACAGCCAGCCGGGCTGAGCCGGATTCAATTCCTCTGCCCCTATCAGAGAGCCTGACAAGCTACCAAGAGTCTCTCACCTGCATGGCAAAGCCTGGCAAGCTGCCCATGACAGTCAATATGCCAAAACACAGTAACAACAAGTCTCAAAATGGAGACGTTACTGGGCTTGCTCGAGCAAATTGATGAACAATGAGAGGACAGTAACAATGCCAGAGAATGATACTTGCTGTCGGCTTGTAGTAGATGGTTTTGACTATATTGAGAAAAGTTCCTTTGATCCCCATTTTGCTGAAGACTTTTCATCATAAACAGGTGTTGGATCTTGTCAAATTCTTTCTCTGCGTCAATTGATATGATCATATGGTTTTTATCTTTTCTTTTGTTAATATGATGGATTATGTTGATCGATTTCCGAATGTTAAACCATCCTTGCATCCCTGGGATGAATCCTACCTGATCATGGTATATGATCTTTTTGATGACTCATTGCATCCTGTTCGCTAGGGTTTTGTTGAGGATCTTTGGATTCGTGTTCTTCAGGAATATCGGCCTGTATTTTTTTTGTTTGTGTGTGCTATCTCTGTCTGTTTTTTGGGTGATATGTGCCTCATAGAAACAGGTTAGGAGTTTTTATTTCTTCATTTTCCTAGTAAAACTTGAAAAAGACCAGCAATAAGTCCTCTTAAAATATTTGAAAGAATTCACTAATGAATCCATCTGCATGTGGGCTTTTGTATTTGCCCAGATTTTGGTTACTGTTTCAATTTCCTTGAAAGTGATAGGTCTATTAGAGTATTCCAAATCTTCTTGGTTCAGTCTTAGGAGGTTATAGGGATCCCGGAGTTTATATATTTCTTCTAGGTTCTCTTGTCTCCTGGGCTGGTGCAATAACACAGTGGTTAGGGCGTTTGCCTTGCATGCAACCAACGTGGCCGACCAGAGTTCGATTCCTCCATCCCTCTCGGAGAGCCTGGCAAGCTATGAGAGAATCTCCCTGCACGGCAAAGTCTGGCAAGCTTCCCGTGAAGTATTTAATATGCCAAACACAGTAACAACAAGTCTCAAGATGGGGACGTTACTGGGTCTGCTTGAGCAAATCAATGAACAATGGGAGGACAGTGACAGTGACAGTCTTTTGTCTCATGCCATACAGATTTTCAAAGTAATCTTTAATTATATTTTGAATTTCTTTGGTTTCTTTTGTGATATCCCCCTTTGTGAGTTTCAGAAAAAAAGGTGCGGTGGCACATGGAATGAGATCTTTTGGTGGCTGAGAGCTGTTCCCCTGGCCTGCTTATGGTGATGAATGGATGAAGGACTGTGAGAACAGAGACACAGGGCCCCAGACTGGTTGGCAGTCAGTTAATTTCTATCTCCTCCCCAGAGTAGTCAGATCTCTCCTTTATAACACAATCAGAGTCATAGTTTTGGTTATAGTCCCAGTCATCATAGTTCCCTCATCCTCTTCTCCTTATAGTCCTTGTACTACTCGTCTAGTTCTTTTCTTTCTCGTAGTTTTTCTCTAGTCCTTATCTTTCTCCATGCAGCATAGTTATATAGAAACCATAAAGGGTGGGATACACATAGGTGTGGTTGAAAGTCGTCATAACAACAAACAGAGGTCAAGCCACTCCTTCAGGGGAAGTTTTAGGAGATTAACTCAAGAACAAAAGCTCATCTGAGGGTTCAGCACTCTAATTACTAGTAAATATGTTCAAGGGCAGGATTCCATCTAAGGTATTACTTTCTCCTTTTCTTGGCTAGTAATCCATTTAAACAAGCATAGTAAATTTACTTATAATATTTAGAATCATTTGTATGAATAAAGTAAGAGATATATTAAGCTTAAAGGTTGACTCTTCCTGGGAATATCTTTCTCCAGGTTACTCTTTCCTACTCCCAACAGGGTCCTTATTCAGGCACTTCTTTTGGGTCATGACAGAGTTTGTTCCATGACAATACTCTTATAATTTATTATAATTATGATGTTTAGCTTGTCCCCTTTAGATGCTAGGATAGTTTACAGCTTGCCCTGGATCCATCCAGTCCATCTTTTGGACCCTTCCTTTTGGGGACATTAGGAAGAAAAGGAACCTGAGGACTTAGTCAGGAAAATACGATGGATGCCCAGGTTTAAATATTATATGGAGTCAATTTACTCCCATGTTACAAGGCATAGCATCAACTGTCTTCCTGTGTTGATACAAAAAGGACATTGCTAAGCTGTGCAAATGACATAAAGGAAAGAGAAAAGCAATATAGGATTATTAGTGCTTGATGGAATTGGGTGTGCTTCAGGGGCACTGTTGTGGAAGTAGTTCAATAAATCTGAGCTCCCTGTGGGAGGAACAAGGACAACCCAATGTTATCCAACACCCCTTTCAATTGCTTGTTGGGGAACAGTTATCTGCAATGTGCCAGGACACATTTCACACTGGTTCCGTGCAGAAGCTGTTAAACTGGGCTGAGATCCCACAGAAGGAGTTACACAAGACAGGCTGTGATGCAATAAGCAGAAGGTCTTTATTGACTAACTTGAGCTAGGGTCATTCTCTGGCTCACTGACAGTGGCAGCCTTCTCTGAACAAGTGGCCCCAAGTCTAATGTGAGGGGCTTTTATACCATAGCAGTATATAGCAGGAACTTTCTGCAGACCACCCTTTTGGCCAAAGTCTGGGGGGGATATCACTACTTGTACTTAGTTGATTGATTAGAAGTCTGAGTTTCAAAGGGCTTACATAAGGGTTACATGGGCAGGCTTTCCTACCAGTACCTGATTGATAACTTTAGTTTATCAATCTCACTATGGCTGTCTTGTTTCTGGGAAATAATGACTCAATTTCGGGAATCTGTACTCAATTCCTGGAATTCTGGAACTAAAACCTAGGTCTAGCTTCTTCTGGCCTCTTTATGAACCTGTCACGGTGCTGCCTTTGCTTTCTCTATTTCTCAAAGGTTGAAGGAGGATGAGCTCGCTGAGTAACATCTCTGGGAGCAGTTGATCACAGCTGATTTTATTGCCTGATACACAGTTTTATAGAGGGTCTTGGTTTACAGGCGGTCCAATCAAATAGAGCTTACCACTATTGTTCTATTACCTTTTATACTCTGCTTTTCCCCTTCAAGGCTAAATGTTGTGATTAGAATGGCTTACTAAAGGTTTAAGTGATGGCTTCTGCAGTTTAGGTATATGCGAGTAGGGGGTCGAGTGAGGCTCAAGGCCAGACACCCTTTATTGCTAACTTTGCCCATTACTTCCTGTTGCAAGGTTTCACTTCAGAGCCGTTTTGCAAGGTTGCGTTTTTGCTGTTTCAGGGCCCATCACCCTGCTCCACAATTTCTCATTCAGTTTACTAGGATTCTCTCTCTCCCTTTTACTTTGTGAGTCTTGCTAATGGTTTATCAATCTTTTTTTTTTCTCAAAGAACAGGCTCTTGTTTTCCTGGGATCGTTTATTGGGCTTCTATGTCATTAATTTCTGCTCTAAGGTTTATTATATTTTTTCCTCCTGCCTGGTTTGGGCTTCTTTTGCTGGCCATTTTCTTAAGCTTGAAGTTAAGTTGTTCATGTGGGCCCATTCTTCCTTCCTGATAAACATTGGCAGAGCTATAAATTTTCCCCTTAACACTGCTTTAGCTGTTTCCCACAAGTTCTGGTAGCTCATATTTTCATTCTCATTTGTTTCCAGAAATCTTTTCATTTTTCCTTGATTTTCTCTATAACCTATTCATTATTTGACATTGATCTGTTTAATTTCCAGGTGTTTGATTTGATTCTCTGTTTCTATGTGTGATTAACTTTTATCTTTAGTGTATTGTGGTCTGAAAAGGTAGTTGACACAATTTCTATCTTCCTGATTCTATTGAGATATGTTTTGTGGCTTAGCATATGGTATGTTTTATAAAATAATCCATGTGCAATGGAAAAGAATGTTTATTCAGTTTGGGAGGAATGAAAAGCCCTGTATAAATCTATTAGTCCTCTCTCTCTTCCTTTCCTTCCTTCAAAGTCAGGACTTCCTTTCTGAGTTTCAGTCTTGTTGATCTATCAAGATGTGATAAGGTGATGTTAGAGACCCTGACTATTATTGTGTTGCTACCAATGTCCTCCTTGAAATCGATTGCCAGTTGTGTTAAGTATTTTGCTTGTCCCTTTCTACCTGTTGTACATATCCCTTGGTTATTAAAACACTGCCTTCTCTGTCCCTTCTACTCTTTTTAGCCTGAAATCTATGTTTCCGTATACTATTATGGCCTCCCTGGCTTATTTGAGGGTGTTAGTTTGAAAGATCGTTTTCCATTCTTTGATTTTGAGTCTGTGTTTGCTCTGACTGTTCATATGTGTTTTATAGGCAGCAGAATTTTAGATTCAGTTTTAAAATCCGTTTTGCTACTCTGTCTCTGAATTGATGCATCTAGACCATTGACATTGAGAGAGATTATTGTCATGATTGTTTTTGTCATTTTTCTATAGAAGTTTGTTGTTCTTGTAGGGGTTTGTCTGTCTTACAGTAGCCCATTCAGTCCTTTTAAGGTTGATTTTGAGTCTATGAAGTTCTACGATGGTAGTTTATAAAGTCCTTATTAGAATTGGTCATGTTGCATACACTAATGACTAACCCACTGGGTTTTGCATTATCCACTATTACTAAGCCTGCAAAGATCCTTCACTGGGTTTTACTCCTAACAATGGGAAGCCAGGTGGAGTAATTTATTTGTAAATCTTAAACATCTAGTTCATTTCCCAAGCAAGAAATAATTCACACTGAAATACTCTTTTCCACTCAAGCAAACACTCGAGCTAGTTACTTGATTATCTGCTTACTTGTTTTTAATTAAAATTTTTCATTAACGCTGTACTATAACCAAAATCTAAATCTAAAATTACTATTTATATTTTTTCAATTTCTTTTTTGACATATTCCTCATATATCATTATAAATTGTCATTCTATTTTATATATTATTTATGAACTCTGACCAGATTTCTACTAAAAATAGATAGTATTAATTATTCAACATTACCCGTGATCAACACTGAGGCATTTACAATGTATTTGACTCAAGTGATGCTGCTAACTGATATATAGAAGAAAGTATTTTGGGATGAATACTATTTTACTTATATGACAAATTAATAAAATATATTCATATATCAATTTTAATTGTACTTATGAAAATAAAATGAATGATATTCATTTTATAGGCTTTATTTAAACTGCAACCTCTTGATTATATCTTTGATCTTGGCTCTAAATGATTGTTGCCATGGTTTTCAGGTCACACAGTAGTTTCTGACTGTCCATAATTAGTTCATACTTGACAAAGAAACAGCTCCATCACAAAATAGTGCAGGAATCCAGAGGTAATCCACACTTCTGTCCAACTGGCTACAAATTTAGGGCTCTCAATATCTCCTCAAGTTGTGACTTCCCTAGGACGAGTCAGAATTCAGCTAAATCTCTAGCTGTTATTACATTTTACTATTGCAGAGAAATGAAAATTAGAAGCTACCAAAAGGACGTATGCATAGTGTGATATATGAGAGTATTCTAACTGTGAAGCTTTATTTTCTCCAGAGTCACATTACCTTCCTGGTGCACTGATGTATGATAATAGCCAGACTATTTCTAAGCAGGGAAGTTCATTGATGCATGAATGTCCAAAGGTTTTTATTAAGTTTTTATTATGTAGGTATACTTGATTAATATTGGTCACTCTACTAAATTTAATATCCAGCCTACTATCTTCAGAGAGTGGTATAATACTAAAAATGCTTCAAGATCTTAAATCTTATATAACAAAGTTGGGGGTTTTTTTTGTTTGTTTATTTAGTTTGTATACTTGTTTTGTTTTAGTATCAATAGTTTCATCTTAAATCTCTTTTGTTGAAGATATTTATTTCTTTGTGTTTATAATATATATCTAATTTATTAACGTTGTATTGGTTTATAGGTTATAAATGTTTATGCTTTAAGCATGCAATGCTATCATACCTCTCCATTATCGAAGTGCAATATCCTTTCATCATTCAAAGGTGCTTAACTTCCTCTTCCCTAAGCCGCATTTTTGTAAATACTAATTTTGTCCCTTCTCTAATCCAACCATCTACTCCACCTCAGCACATGAAGCAGGCTTCTAACTAGGAATCAAATGTCCAGGCTATTGTCTATATGATCCCTACTTATTATTCTCATACTTTGTATTTTTATGCACCACAAATGAGTCCAATAATTCTATATATGCCCCCTCAACTTCTGACTCTTTTTACCAAGAGTGATACTCTCCAGGTCTATCCATTTATAAGCCTGTTCTATGAAGTGACTTTTCCTAACAGCTGTATAGTATTCCACTGCGCAAATGTACAATAGGTTCTTTAACTTATCATCTATTGTCAGATTCTGAATATTGTAAATAGTGCTGCAATAAACATAGAAATGCAGATGGCATTGCTACGATATGTTTTTGGGACCCCGTAGTATATATCCAGAAGTAGTATTACTGGGTCATATGGAAGCTCAATTTCTAACATTTTGAGGAATATTGTTTTTCAAAAAAGGCTGGACCAGTCTGAATTCCCATTAACAATGGAGGAGATTCCCTTCCTTCCCAATTCAATGCAAGTACTGATTACTCTTGTTCTTTCTTGTGTGTGCTAGTCTCTGTTGTGTGGTATCTCATTGTTATTTTGATTTGCCTCTCCCTAATGATTATATAAAATAGAGAAATTTTTCATGTGTCTTTTGGTCATTTGCATTTTTCTTTGGGGAAATTTCTGTTCATTTCTTGATCCCATTTTTGATGGGGTTGAAAGTTTTTTGCTTTTTTTTTTTTGTAAAGTTCAACCAGTGCTGGATATTAGCCTCATATATGGGTAATGGGTAAATAATTTTTTCCAATTTGTGAGCTGTCATCTTAGCTTGGTCGCTGTTTCTTTTTAGATGCAGAAGATTATTAGTATAATGCAGTCCCATATGTTTATCAAGATAAGCTTCCACTTGCGTGGTAAGCAGTGTTTCATCTTTGGGGATGCCTTTAGCTTCAATTTCAAGCAATTTCAAGGAGGATTCTGCCCACATTTTCCTCCACGTACCTTATGGACTGAAGTCTGATGCTGAGGTCTTTAATCCATTTTAATGTAACTTTTGTTCTTGGCAAAAGAAATAGGTCTCAGTTCATTTTGTGTAGATACCTCTCCAGCTTTCTCTGTACCACTTGTTGAAGAGGCTCTTCTTGCTCCACTTCATATTTCTTTCTCTTATATCAAAGATTATGTGAACATATATCTGAGGGTTGGTGTCAGGATAATCAACTCTTTTTCATTGGTCTGTGGGTCTGCCTCTATTACCACAACTTTGTAATACATTTTAAAGTTGGTGAAGGTGATGCCTCACAACTTCATTTTTCCCAAGTATTGCTTTAAATATTAGTGGTAGTTTATTGTTTTGTATTAATTTCAGAAGTGTTCAATCTATTACTTTGAAAAGTGTTATGGCCATCCTTATTGGGAATACATTGAACCTGTATAATGTTTAGGAGAGTATTGCAGTTTTGAGAATGTTAATCCTCCCAATCCATGAGCAGGGTTTGTGTTTCTACTTCCTTGTGTCCACTTTTATTTCTTGAAGTAATGTTTTGTAGTTTTTTTGTATAAGTCCTTCACCTCTTTAGTTAAACTAATTTCAAGGTTCTTGATTTTTTGAGGCAAAATTATGAACAGGATTGTTTTTCTATCTTTCTATTCTCTTTATTTGTACAAAGGAAAGTCATGAACTTTTGGATATTGACTTTGTAACCTGCAACTTTTTTATACAAGTCTTATTTTTCTATGAGAGTTTTTATAGATTCTTTGGGATTTTCTAAGTTTAGTATCATGTCATGTGCAAATAGTGAAAATTTGACTTCTTCCTTTCCTATCTGCATGTGATTGATATGTTTTTCTTGCCTAATTTATGTGTCAAGTACTTCTGGTACTATATTGACCAGGAGTGGTGATAGTGTATACCTTGAACTGGGCCTAAACTTAGGGGAAAAGCCTTTAATTTTTTTACCATTAAGAATAATGATTGATGTGGGCTGTCATAGATGGCTTTGAGTATATTGAGGAAAGTTCCTTCAACTCCATTTTGCTGAGAGTTTTTATCATGATTGTTTGCTGGATCTTTTCTAATGCTTTCTCTACATCTCGATATGATCATATGGTTTTCATCTTTTGTTTTATTGATATAGTGTATAATGTTATTTGATTTTTGAATGTTAAGCCATCCTGCATGCCTGGGATCAATACTACTTGGTCATAATGTATGATTTTTTGATGAATTTTTGTATTCTATTTCCTATTATTTTGTTGAGGATCTTTGCATTTGTGCTCACCAGGGATATAGGATTGTAATTTTCCTTCTTTATTTTTCGTGGTGTCCTCTGTCTGCTTTGTATATAATAGCAGAGCTCATGTTTGGGAGTGTTTCTGTTTCTTCAATTTCCTGGAAAAGCTCTGAAAGTATTGACAGTAGGTCTTCTTTAAAGGTTTTTAAGAATTTACTAGTAAACTATCTGGGCCTGGGCTTTTATTTTTTGGAAAAGCTTTGAACACCATTTTAACTTCTTCAATGGTGATAGGTCTGTCAACATTTTCCAAATGTTTCTGGTTCAGCTTTGGGAGATTATAGGAAACCAGGAATTTATCCTTTTTTAAAGGTTCACTTTTTGTGTAACGTAAAGATTCTGAAAGTAATCTCTGATGATCCTATGGATAATTGTTGCTTCTATTGTGATGTCCCCCTTTTCATTTCTGATTCAGTTTATTATGGTTCTCTCTCTTCCTCTCTCTCTCTCTTTCTCTGTCTCTCTTTGTGTGTCTTACTAGTGGTTTATTGATCTTGTTTATCTTTTTCAAAGAACCAGCTTTTTTTGTTTCATTGATCTTTTGAGTTGTTTTTGTGGATTCCACCTCCTTTACTTCTGTTTCAAGTTTGGTTATTTCCTTTGTCCTGCCTCATTTGCACTCTTTTTGTTGTTTATTTTCCAAGATCTTAAGCTATGATATTAAGATATTTATATGGGCCCTTTCTTCCCTCCTGGTGAATGCTTGTAGTGCTATAAACTTTCCCACTAAAACATCCTTTGCTATGTCTCACAAGTTCTAGTAACTTGTTTCCTCATTCTCATTTGTGTAGAGAAATCTTTCAATTTTCTCTTTCACTTTTTCTCTAACCCACTGTTCAGTGAGCTGTTTAATTTCCTGATGTTTGATTTTATTCTCTACTTCTATGTGTGATTAACTTCTATTTTCAGTGCATTATGGTAGTTGACACAATTTCTATACTTTATTGAGGTATGTTTTGTAGCCAAGCATGTGATCTATCTTGGAGAATGTCCTGTGTTCACAGGAGAATACTCTTCTGGGATGAAAAGTCCTATGTACATCTACTAACCCCCTCTCTTCCATTTCTTCTCAGGTAAAATACTTTCTTCCTGTATTTTAGCCTGTTTGATCTATGAAGAGCTGTATTGAAATCTCCGAATACTGTTTCCTATTTTTTCCCTAATTGATTAGCTGTTCCTTTCAGTGTTTTGCTTGTTTCTCATTAGTTGCATGTACATATAGGAGTGTGAGTACTTACTAATGTCACTGTCACTGTCCTCCTATTGTTCATCAATTTGCTCAAATAGGCCCAGTAACATTATGAGACATGATACTGTATTTGGCATATTAAATAGTCATGAGTAGCTTGCCAGGCTTTGCTGTGCAGATGAGATACTCTTGGTAGCTTGCCGGGCTCTTTGAGAGGGACAGAGGAATCAAACTTGGGCTGGCCGTCTTGGCCGCATGCAAGGCAAATGCCCTGCCCACTGTGCAATCACTCCAGCTAATGTACAGATCCCTTAATAATTAAGAAATGACCTTCTTAAATGACCTCTTATAGTCTTCTTAAGCCTGAAGTCTATGTGGTATGGTATGATACTACTATGACCTCCTTGGGCTTTTTGAGGTGGTTGTTTGCTTGTAGAATTGTTTTCAAGCCTTTGATTTTTAATATGTGTTTGCTCTGACTGCTCAGTAGTGTTTCTTGTAGGCAATAGATTTGGGGGTTCAATTATTTTTATCACATGCATATTTCTTGGTGTGTTTGAGGGTCCTCTCTTGTCTTAAAGTAGCCTGTTTTTTCCTTCTTGTAACAATGGTTTAGAGTCTACTATGAAGTTGCTGAGTTGTTGTTATCTGTGAAGTTGTATATTCTTCTTCAAATCTGAATAAGAGTCTAGCTGGTAAAGTATTCTTGGTGAGGAGTTTATTTCATTGAGTTTTTTCACCACTGTTTTGGTTCCAAAGGGTTTCATCTGAAAAAACTCCTGTACATCTTAACAATGTTCCTTTATAGTCAAATTCCTTCTTTGATCCTGCTGCTTTTAGTTTTCTATCCGTCTCTGTATGATTCTTTTTTTTGTTGTTGTTGTCCTTCCTCTTAGGATTAGGATGTGTCTTGGAATAGTTCTATTGAGATTTCTTATAGCTGGTACTCTTTGGGCTTCCTGAATCTGAGTCTATGCACTCTTTATCTCAGGAACTTTTCAGCTGTGCTATTGCTCCAACCCAGTTTAATATCTATAAGTGTTAATTCTCAACAATGAACATCAGAACTTATATAATTGTATAAAGCAATATAGCTTCAATCAAACATTTAAACAGATAAATATGGGTCCTCTGGCTACTCAACAAGCTGCTTAAGCCATGATCCCAGAGACTCAGTAACAAATCTCATAAATGAGCGGCATTTGGAAGAAATCCTACAATATTTAGTTTTTAAGATTTCCTAATTTCAATATTGTGTGGTCGTATCATATGCTATTCATAATCAGCAATAGAAAACAAATTGTCTAATGTTGCCTTTTCAGCAGATCTGAGTGTTGAGGTAAAATCCCAAATAATAATGTTGGATCTGGTGTCAAAATATTGAAACTAATCAAAGTAGAGAGAGAGTAATGTGGAAATCATTTGCTACACAGGTATGGGGAGTGTGTGGGATGGGGCATATACTGGGGTTTTTGGTGGTGGAAAATATGCACTGGTGAAGGGACGGGCGTTTCATCATTGTATCACCAAACTCAAACCCAAAAGCTTTGTAACTGCTCTCATGGTGATTCAATCACTTAATCACTTAATCACTTAACTTCCCGTTAGTCGTCGATTTGCTCGAGCGGGCGCCAGTAACGTCTCCATTTGTCCCTGTCACGTGCTAGTGTAGCCCAATGGCATCTGTACGCTCCGGGAACATGAAGAGCCTCAAACCGATCGTTCATGATCTTCATGAAGAAGTCTGACCATCTGGTAGGTGGGCGGCCACGCGGTCATTCAATAAATAAATTTATTTTAAAAAAAGATAAATATGGTAATGTGTTTGCTGAGTTACTTGAATACAATCTATTTTTTTTAAAAAGTCATATAAGGGGCTGGAGAGATAGCACAGCGGGTAGGGTATTTGCCTTGCACATGGCCAACCCGAGTTCGATTTCCAGTATCCCATATGGTCTCCTGAGCACAGCCAGGAGTAACTCCTGAGTGCAAAGCCAGGAGTAAGCCCTGTGCATCACCGGGTGTGACACAATAAGCAAAAAAATAAAAATAAAAAATAAAAAGTCATATAAAATACCCAACATGAAATAATCCTCTAATCTTTCCCTTGAGTGCCATTATCTACTACAAAAGAAATATTAGTACTGTACAATAAAAAGCAACTTTTTTTCTAATACTCAGGATTCTTGTTCTTAATGCATGTGCTTATAAACTTTGTTAATTTTAATGTTTGCTTTGAGAATTAAATGTTTACAAATTTTTTTAAAATATAGGAGCACTGGTGTTTATTCAGCAACTGATTAAATTGATTGAATTGGGCATGAACTCCACATTACTTTTTTTAAATATTTTTAATTGTATAAGTTAATTCACAATGTTTGATTACATTCAATATTCAAACACCAATCCCACCACATTTACACCATCCCACCACTAAATTTGGGATGGTTCCATCCCAATCCCTTTCCCCAAACACAGCCAAAATAGTATATTTTGTATTGTCTGTTATGAAGAATTGCTGAAAATGCTTACAGAAAAAAGTAAACAGTGTGAAGATTTTTTTATTTTGGCAGGAGCCATTAAGACATTCTATAGGATATCACTAACATGTTATTAAAGTATGAGATTAACATGTTGTTAAAGCTTTGGTATATATATATATCTGAAAATGCAGATGGAGCGATAGCACAGTGGGTATGGTGTTTGCCTTGTACGCAGCCAACACGGCCGACCTGAGTTTGATTCCTCTGCCCCTCTTGGAGAGCCTGGCAAGCTGCCAAGAATATTTTGCCCGCATGGCAAAGCCTGGCAAGCTCCCCTTATGTATTTGCTATGCCAAACATAGTAATAAGTCTCACAATGTTACTGCTGGGTCTGCTCGAGCAAATTGCTAAACAATGGGAGGACAATGACAGTGACTATATATATATATATATATATATATATATATATATATACACAATTGACTGGTTCAGCACCTCCATGAATGTGTGAGGAACGCCAATAGAGAGATAGCCACAAAAAATCGCCTATCTTCTTAAACTCTTCAGCTAATTCGCCAGCGTCGTTTGGCGCATGCCTCAGGCAACGCAAGCTAACATCCGAGCTCGCAAAGCAGTGCAGAGATGCGATCAAGGAAGACCTTGAAGAGGGAAGAGCAGAAGTACTGGTAGATGCGGCAGAAGCCTGGAAAAGTATTCGTAACGCCCGCCTGTCCTTCGCCAACTACAAGACCAAGATGACTGCCCTCCGACGTCCTGATGGATCCATCACATCCTCCAGAACGGCAATGGAGAAGATTATCCATGACTTCTACTCAAATCTCTTTGATAGCCATGTCCACTTGCCGACATACCAAATTCCACAGGATGGATATGTCATTCCCAACGTTCTCCCTTCCAAAATCCGACACGCCATTTCGTCGGTAAAGAAACAAGCAGCCTATACTACAAAGCAGTAATAATTAAAACAGCATGGTACTGGAACAAAGGCAGAACTGCAGACCAATGGAACAGGGTTGAATACACTGACATCTCCCCTCAATCATATGATCATCTAATCTTTGATAAAGGTGCAAGTAATGTGAAGTGGAGGAAGGAAAGCCTCTTTAATTAATTGTGTTGGCATCACTGGATGGCTACATGCAAAAAAATAGGCTCAGAACTCTGCCTAACACCATGTACAAAAGTAAGATCAAAATGGATTAAAGACCTCAACATCAGACCAGAAACCATAAGGTACATTGAAGATAAAGGTGGCAAAACCCTCCATGATATTGAAGCTAATGGTATCTTCAAAGATGCCACGCCACTGGCCGAGCAAGTGAAAACAGAGATAGATAAATGGGACTATCTTAAACTAAGAAGCTTCTGCCCCTCCAAAGAAACAGTGACCAAAATACAAAGGCAGTCTACAGAATGGGAAAGGATATTCGCCGAATACACATCTGACAAGGGGTTGATATCCAGGATATACAAAATACTGGTTAAACTCCACAAGAAGAAAACATCCAACCCCATCCAAAAATGGGGCAATGAAATGAACAGAAACTTTCTCAAAGAAGAAATCCGAATGGCAAAAAAGCACATGAGAAAATGCTCGACATCATTAGTCATCAGGGAGATGCAGATCAAAACCACAATGAGATACCATCTCACACCTCAGAGACTGGCCCACATTCAAAAGAACAAAAGCAACCGATGCTGGCATGGATGTGGCAAGAAAGGGACACTCCTTCACTGTTGGTGGGAATGTCCACTGGTTCAGCCCTTCTGGAAAACAGTATGGACGATTCTCAAAAAATTAGAAATTGAGCTCCCATTTGACCCAGCAATACCACTCCTGGGAATATATCCCAGAGAGGCAAAAATGTATAGTCAAAGTGACATCTGCACTTGTTTGTTCATTGCAGCACTCTTTATAATAGCCAGAAACTGGAAGAAACCTGAATGCCCAAGAACAGATGACTGGTTAAAGAAACTTTGGTACATCTCCACAATGGAGTACTATGTAGCTGTTAGAAAAGATGAAGTCATGAAATTTACATACAAGTGGTACAATATGGAAAGTATCATGCTAAGCGAAATGAGTCAGAAAGAGAGGGATAGACATAGAAAGATTGCATTCATCTGGGGGATATAAAGTAACAAAGTATGAGATTAATACCCAAGAATAGCTGAGATCAGCACCAGGAGGATTACTCCATAACTAGAGGCCAGCCGGGTATCCTAGAGGAAAGGGCAGTTCAGATAGAGAAGGGAGCACCAAATAAAGGATGTTTGGAGAATCCTCCCAGGAGGGGAGATGCATGTCGACAGTAGACTATGGACTGAACATGTTTGCCACTCAATACCTCTTTTGCAGACCACAACACCCAAAAGGAGAGAGAGAACACAGGGGATTGCCCTGCCACAGAGACAGGGGGGGATGGGCAGATGGGGGTGGGAGAGATATTATCCATGGTGGTGAAAAATGGGCACTGGTGGAGGGATGGGTATCTGATCATTGTATAATTGAAACCCAAGCACGAAAAATTGTAAATCTACAACTGTAAAAAAAAGAAATAAAGGGAAAAAAATGAAAAAAAATCACTAAAAAAAAAAAAAAGAAAGAAACAAACAGCACCCGGCCCAGACAAGGTTAGACCTGAACACCTGAAGAACCTGCCGTCAGTATTCATCAATGCACTGGGTCGGCTCTTCACTCGCTACCTGTCTGAATGCAAGGTTCCGTCCCAATGGAAACCAGCAGGACCGTACTACTGTTCAAGAAGGGAGACATCCATGACATTGGCAACTATCGCCAGATCTGCCTATTGTCTGTCATCTACAAGTTGTTCACTTGAGTCATTCTAAATAGTATTGTCAGAACACCAGATGAAGGACAACCATGCGAGCAAACCGGGTTCCGCAAAGGATTCAACACCATCGACCACACGATAACCAAGCTCATTGAGGTTTCTCGGGAGTTCAAGATACCGCTCTGCTTAACGTTCATTGATTTAAAGAAGGCCTTTGATTCTGTTGAGACGGAAGCGGTCATTGAAGCCCTAGCCAATCAGGCCATTCAAGCCCAATACATCAGGATCCTCCGTGAGCTGTATTGCAGATTCACTACCAGGATCTCACCATTCTACAAAGAAGTGATCGTTGATGTCAAGAGAGGGGTGCGGCAGGGTGATACCATTTCACCAAAACTCTTCAGTGCCACCCTCGAGAACATCATGCGACGACTGGAATGGGAAGGAATGGGAGTGAAGATAGATGGTCGGCAACTACACCACCTCCGCTTTGCTGATGACATTGTTTTAATAACACCAAACATCAGCCAAGCGGCACAAATGCTGGCCAACTTTGACTGTGAATGTGGAAAGGTAGGACTACAGCTGAATCTTACGAAGACAATGTTTATGAGAAACAGCTTCGTTCCTGATGCCCCATTCGCTCTCAATGGAACGACCATCTCCGAATGCAACAGCTATGTGTACCTAGGTCGAGAGGTCAACATGACAAATGACCTGGCACCCGAGCTGCGCAGGAGGAAGAGAGCGGCTTGGAACGCCTTCAAGAGAGACGAAGAAATAGCAAAGAGGACGAAGAACCTCCGGCTCCGGGCACATCTCTTTGATTCCACTGTTCTTCCTGCATTACCTTATGCCTCAGAGACCTGGGCCCTACGCAAACAAGATGAGAACGCTATTCAGGTCTCCCAAAGAAGAATAGAAAGAGCTATGCTTGGAATATCACGTTTCATTCAAATGAGAGAAAGAATTCAGAGTTCTGACATCCGCCGACGATCAAGAATCAGGGACGCTGTCTCATTTGCCAAGGTGTCGAAAATCAGATGGGCTGGTCACGTAATGAGATTTAAAGACGACCGCTGGAGTAGAGCTGTTACCGACTGGATTCCACGGGATGTCAAAAGACCGCATGGCCGCCCACCTACCAGATGGTCAGACTTCTTCGTCAAGATCATGAACAATCGGTTTGAGGCCCTTCATGTTCCCGGAGCGAAGA
This sequence comes from Sorex fumeus, assembly GCF_029834395.1. NCBI lineage: Eukaryota > Metazoa > Chordata > Mammalia > Eulipotyphla > Soricidae > Sorex > Sorex fumeus. The sequence goes on from NW_026606067.1 coordinate 29,730,269, forward strand.
GATGCCATTGGGCTACACTAGCACGCGACAGGGACAAATGGAGACGTTACTGGCGCCCGCTCAAGCAAATCGACGACTAACGGGAAGTTAAGTGATTAAGTGATCAAGTGATATATATATACATATATATATATAATTTCCTCTATGATTTGTTGCCTACTATCTGAACCCCATCAAATGTGGTGTGGTAATTATGGAGAATGAGATGAGTAGGGAGTGTTTTATGATGTGTTGTGCAGCCTCAAAGGTGGCCGTGCGGTCCAGGAATATTTGTGTGAGGAGCATCCTTGACTGTCGCATTGGTTGAGTTGTGGAGGTTTTTTGGGTGCTGGGGCTGGATCTCTTGGGGCAGGGGGGCTCTCACTCGCCCCCCTAAATTTTTACAAATTTATCATTTGCAAATAATGTATAGTAACTTCATATATATCACGATTGTCTTTCAAATGATCAAAGTACATTTTTTGAAGATTAATAATTGTAATATATGAAAATTAGCTTTAAACTGTTTCCATCAATTTTTACAGGATATAGTCCCAAAATAACAGTCCTGAATAAAAGCCTTCAGAAAAGATAAATAAAAAAGTTTATTGCATATATATTCTTGGCCTCAATTATTATATCTTTTTCCAATACTATTCTATGCAATTGAATATTACTTGAGGTTTCAATTTTGAAATATAAAGCTTTCAACTTTCAAGTAAAGATACATTATAATCTAAAGACAAAAGACAACTTTACATTTTGTTGCTAAAAGCAATTTTTCTCAGATGTGATTTGTTGTTGTAAATGACAACTTGTTGAAATATTACTCTTTTTAATTAAAGAGCAGTTTGATTCCTGTGGGATTTTTTAACAAGTTGAAATGAAATAAGCTCGTATCTCAAATCTTAGTCATACAAATTGCTATTGAAATATCTAAAATTCTGAGCTACTACAGTAAGTTCCCAGTAATGAAGGAATCTATTTTTTCTTTTGAGTTTAAATTTATATGGAGCACTAGCACAGCGGGAAGGGCATTTGCCTTGCATGCGGCCAATCCGGCTTTGATTCCTCCATCCTTCTCAGAGATCCTGGTGAGCTACTGAGAGTATCCTGCCCGTACAGCAGAGCCTGGCAAGCTCCCCATGGCATATTCGATATGCCAAAATCAGTAACAACAAGTCTCACAATGTTACTGGTGTCTGCTCAAGGAAACCGATGAACAAAGGGAGGATAGTGCTCCAGTGCTTACATTTTATATAATATTAGAGAAATATTAATTTTGAGATATAAAAATTGTTACAACCAAAAAAATTTATCTAAGAAGTGAATAGGAGACACTAGAGCTAAATAATATCTATGAGTTTCATGGCAAACTACTTATGCCTATATTCTAAATATTTATTTTATATATCACATACAACAGTATATTTATTTTATATCTAATATACCTAATATACTATATATTTGATATCTAATATATAGCATATAATATGTACCTGATATGTTATTTAGCATAAATTTAAACGGATAAAATTATTAAGTATACTATCACATTCAAAACCATTTCTAGTGCTGAATTTAGCAGCCCATGATCACTAGGACCTTATATAGGAGCCAGAGCACAGCCTGCTGTAGCCTCAGGCTGCCAGGGTAAACCGGCTGCCCTTGGCCCTATAAGTTCCAAGCAGTGTTGCACATCTGGGCTCTGGCATCAAATCTTCTGACCTTATTGTCTGAGAACAACTGGGAGTGATCCCAGGATTTCCTTGGCACAAGCCCGAGATTAAAAAAAAAATCTAAATAGAAAATAAGACAGCTGCTGCTGGAGATAAATATTCTATTGAAAAATAAAACGTGGTTATGAATTAAAAATGACTGAGCATTAAGGTCAATGCTGATCTTTATAGATCTCGATTACCTGCTTTGGAATCTGTTAGTGAAAAAAAATAGCCATGTGTCTTCATTCTGTTATCATTTTTTTTAGTTCAAATTTAATCAACTAAATAAAAATTCACTGTTTTTTTCCAAATAGCTATGAATTTATGATTATATAGTGAAATGCTTGGTTGCAAAAATATAGTTAAAAGAAATAAAAGGTACAAGGTATTTTAGAGATTTACTGTTAAATTATGTATGATTCTGTCTTTTGCTGCTTCTGTTACATGAATACATAATGTAATCATTCCTCAGGTGAGTTTTATATATATTGACTGCAGTCCCTTACCTAAAAATAATAGTATAATAACACCAGGAGTAATTCCTGAGTTCAGAGTCAGGAGAAACCTCTGATCATTGCCGGGTGTTACCCAGAGAACAAAAACCAAAAGATAAAACAAAACAAAACAATTTTATTAAAATTTGAAATGTGGGTGATTGTTATTGTTTCAAACACTATACCTGTAGAGAGGGAAAACCTCTAACAATGTCTACACGTAAACATTTAATGTGGCATTAAATATACACTTACAATATGGTGCAACACACTCCTTGTATAGCCTGTGTACACACACACACACACACACACACACACACTTTAAGTTTAATAGGGTGGGATAACAGAATCATCAAAAGACAATCACATCAGGTAACCAGAACTAGGAGACCTTGTAGTCTTCAAGATTTGGAATGTTTCTCTTTAAGCCAAACATTAAATGGCAAGCAAAGCCTGAGAAAATATTGTCGGCCTCGGAGAAGCACTGTCAAGTGATTAAAATTGTGAGGACTAAGTTTTTCTATAGAAAAAGCAAATTACTAACACTGAATTTGTCAGTTATACATATGAGAAGACTCTGACATAACCCATAAATTGATGCTGCGTACTCCTTATTTTGTGTAGATCACTTTCATGAATACTATATTCTTTTATGAAGCTAAAGCCATTCCATTGTTTCAGAAAAGCCATTATAAATAGAAATATGGATCAAATATAAATTACTGACCTCAGTAAATTTGTATTCTAAGAGTAAATATGCACATGAACTTTCTTTAGCTAACATTATTAATAAAACAGCAAATAATTTTGAGCTGAATAATGCAAGGACTCATCTTCAAATATATTACTGATAAAGAGAAGATAAAATCAAATTGAATTGTTTGCTAGAATAACACAATATTATCTTGCTTGTAATCAGATTTTTCATATTTGAGCTGTCTCTATTTTTGCCTTAGGGATGAGGATATTTTTCTTATTTTTTTTACCTACTCAACTTTTAAAGAATGCTTTCTTTATTTCTAAGATGAGGATGATCCATCATCTATAACTTATTTATCTAGTAAAATGTGACAATTCTCTGCTTTTTAGAGTATTTTGAGTTTGTATTTTGCAGAGGAAAAATAAGCTAAAGTAGGAAACATTTCCTGTTAAAAACCCAAACATCTTACTTTTTTAGTCTTCCCTCTCATTTATACTGCATGCAACACCAATTTAGTTCAGATATTTTTGTTAGTGAAGTGATATGACAGATATGACAAGTAAACTTCTGACAGAATAGTAGGAATAATAAGAAACATATATTTTTTTTCTTTTTGACTCACACCCGGTGTTGCACAGGAGTGACTCCTGGCTCATGCACTCAGGAATTACTCCTGGCGGTGCTAGGGGGAGCATATGGGATGCTCGGAATCGAACCTGGGTTGGCTGCATGCAAGGCAAACGCCCTACTCACTGTGCTATCACTCCAGCTCCTAGAAACCTATCTTTGACAAGTAAGAAAATTACAATTTGGTGATTCCATGAGAATTGTTCTTCACAAAATCTTGTTCCCTCTCCCTGATCCTGATGCCCAAGAACAATTTGTGATGTTTTTGGTCCACGTAGAGTGTTCAGAAATAGTGCTGTTAATACAAGAGGGGTTGTGTTCTTTAGAGAAAAGCTGGAATAATCCTGGCTAGTTGGGAAATGATCATTGGCACTGACATTGAAGACTTTTAGAGAGAACAGTATCACATCTTTCTTCTTATAATGAATGACAGAGCTCTGCATACCACTGACATGCTAAAATGATGAGGTAGCTTAGTGAAATGAAAGCAAACATTATTGGGAGCATTAGCAATAAGTCATGTAAAATTCACCAGCTCCCATTTTCATTTGAACAATAAATTTAAATAAGTAAAACTAACTCTGCAGTGGTAAATACCTGGGAAATATATACTTAAGGCTATTTCTATCCAAGGTTGCAAAGGATGCAAATGAATGGTAGAAATAAACAAAGATCTGATCAGTTTTTTATTCATCAATTTTTATAGATACTGCAATGGATTTTTTATTTTACTTCCCTGAGCAATATTATACAATAGAAACCTATCAACAGATCAATACTGATGATATTACATTGTTTTTCTAATTGAAAGAATGACTTAAAATAGCAAACCAGCACTTTAGAATTCAATAATCTACAGAATAACATGCTTTCTAAAGTCCTCCTCAAAGACAATGGTTCCTTGTCTTTGAGGAACAATCTGGGAATATAGCAAAAGAAACATGAGAGATAAAAACATATGAGAAGTATGACAATGCAAATTCAGTTAAATGTCTCAAAAGGAGTTGTTAAAAAAATGAAAGAAGAGACTAAAGAATTTAGGGGGGCAAAGATCATCAATATATTTAAGATAATTTAAATCATTAATTCACTGATTTATTATTTTAGCTGAATACTCTTATGCAACTTTTACTGTATTTAAGCATTCTGATAAATCTAAAAATATATATATGTTATAAAATATACTCTTGTTGAAACTTACAGTTTCAACAAGTATGAACTATGTGTGAAGTATGGTACAATATATGCTGTAATCCTAAAATGAAAGTTTTTTTTGGGGGGTAACTTCAGGTTCTGTGTTCAGGAGTCATTTTCAGACAGGCTTTGGTGATCTTATACAAGGGATACCAGGGATTGAAACTGGGTTAGTTACATGGAAGCAAAACACGCTACCAGTTGTTCCTACCTAACCAGATCTAACTATCTGGAATTATTTATAAGAGAAACATTTGTAAGGGTTTTGTTGTTGTTGTTGTTGTTGGCTTTTTTGGTCACACCTGGTGATTCTCAGAGGTTACTCCTGGCTCTGCACTCAGAAATTACTTCTTGCGGTGCTCATAGAACCATATAGGATGATACGAATCAAACCTGGGTTGGCCTTATGCAAGGCTATACTATGGTTCTGACCCTAGATTTAAAGGTGTTAAGACAGATACAATGTTGATAGGCAGTGAGGCCTAAACTCAATCTTAAAGATAAATATTATAAGATTATGAATTTATCACAAAGTAAAAAATTAAAATTACATTTCAAGTGTTCTTTATTATGACACTGAGACCCATCAATGCAGTCAATACTTATGACAACAGGCACTTTAAACATAGATTTATTTCCTCCATCCAGCTTTTACATATCTTAAAGACCTAAAAGACCTAATGACTTTGGTGGACTTCGCATCTGTGCAATGGCTTTCCTTTATTCATTTACTACCCAAGTGTTTGAATTAAAATCTATACAAGTCTTGATCCTGGGTGAATTTAGGTGTGTTTTGGTGAAAACACCTTGCCGAGAAACAAAATATTTGTGTTTTATTGTCATGTACATAATATCATGGCTGCTGATTTTTGGCGAAAGGACACAAAACAAATTGTTGAGGAAAGTCTTTGAATGAATAATAGAATAAAGGGCACTCAAGTAATAAAGTCATCCCAATGACACGTAAGGTCCTGAGTTCTCCACCAGTCATAAATCCTTCTCACCTCCCTTTTCTATCCCAAATACCTCAGTGTATAGCACCTGCATCACAGAAATACCTGGGCACTAAAATTATGTGCAGGCAGAGCTCTTCTGATACAATAAAATAAGTTTTCTGGAGAGGACTATAACTGATTTTAAACACTATACCCATGAAAGTGATAATTGTTTTCTTAGTGACATGTATTAAAGAAATGGGAAGGATCTATTAAAAATGCTGCAATATGAGGTATTGTCAGATAATTGATAACATCTCTCACAGAATTAAGTTCTTTCCGCATTGTGGTATATTAACTGATCTGCAAGTAGCATGTGAGTCGATAGATTACCAAATTATGGCAAAAGTTTATTTGCCTCCTTTCTAATATGAAAGCACACTGTATTATAAGATCACATTATCAGAAAACCAAAAGATACATGACAATCTAGATTTAGACCTTTGTGGTAAGGAAACAGTACAACAAACAATATTTTTCACATTTTTAACTGAAATAATGACTTTATTCTTAACCATAGATGCAGGTTAATATTTTCCAAAGGGAATTTTCACATCTGTTGGACACTATACAACTTATGAAACCTTGCAATCAGATTGGACAAGACCATTCTCATTTCGTGTTCCACACTGAACTCTACTGTTTTTTTTTTAGTAGAATATTTCCATTTATTTTGCATTGGACGAAGATGAAGTGCCCAAAATGATGTAAAATGAAAATTACTCATCCTGTCATCATTCTTTTTTTCCACATTAACAAAGTTGTCATTATTGGGTTTTGGTCATACAATGTTCCAACACTCTTACCTTCACCAGTGTACGTTTCCCATCACCAATGTCCACATTTTCCCTCCTTTACCAGCCACCCCCACTATGCCTCTATGGACAGGCACTTTTCTTCTCTACTTCTGTTTCTCTCTCTTTTACTCTCTCTACCTTTAATTTTTGGCATTATTGTTTGCAAAACAGTTACTGAAATGTTATCAAGCATATCCTTTTTCCTACTTTCAGCATTCAATTCTTATCTAGAACGATCATTTCCATCAGTTGGACTTTTCTTTTCTTCAGTTGATTTTTAAATTTTTTTTATTGAATCAGAGTGAGCTACAGTTACAAAACTTTCATGTCTGAGTTTCAGAGTTTCAGTCATACAATGATTTAACACCCATCCCTCCACCACTGTACATTATCCACCGCCAATGTCCCTAGTATCCCTCACTCCTCCACCTGCCTCTATGGCAGGAAATTTCCCCCTTTCTCTTTCTACTTATGGGTATTATGGGAGGTTATCATGTTTGTTCCTTTATCTACTTTCAGCACACATCTCCCATCCCGAGAAATCCCTCCAACCATCATTGATTTAGTGATCCCTTCTCTATCCCAGCTGCCTTCTCTCCCAGCTCATATGGCAGGCTTCCAAGTATGGAGCAATCTTTCTGGTCATAGTCTTTACTGCCCTTGGGTGTTAGCCTCATCTTATGATATTTTATGTTCCACAAATAAGTACAGTCATTCTATGTCTATCCCTCTCTTTATGACTCATTTCACTTAGCATGATACTCTTCATGACTATTAACTTATAAGCAAATTTCATTATTCACCATATTTTCATTTTAAGTTTCTTCCTTATACTTATCCTGGTTATTAAGAAAACAAATGTGCCTTCTAAACTGAAGTATGTTAGTACTTCAGGATATTATTTACTCTTCAAAGATTTTTAAATTAAACCATTAAAAATAAATTTAAAAGGTCACTGCTATTTTATCACAATTTAGAAGGATACTAATAACCAAATGTCATACTAACTCACCTCCCAAGTTACATATGACAGAATAATAACTTAGATTTTTTACAATATTCATTATATATACTCATCAGGATCATGACCATCCTGTTGTTTGTCGATTGCCTGGAGCAGGTCCCAGTAACATCTCCTTCGTTATAGCTCTGAGATTTTTAAAAATTATATGTACATAATATCATACATTACAGGGCCCGCTCGAGCAAATCGATGATCAATGGGAGGGCCTTTACTTTTACTTACTTATATACTTATATTGTTTAAAAATAAGTTATTTTTGATCACACTGATAGTAAAATTGATCAGAGGATATTAAGAGTTTCAAACTTAGAAAATGCCTGGAGCTATGTCACAGAGAGTAGGGTGTTTGCCTTGCACGCTGCCAACTTGAGTTCGATTCCCAGCATCCCATATGGTCCTCTGAGCACCGCCAGGAGTAATTCCTGAGTGCAGAGCCAGGAGTAACCCCTGTGCATCGCCTGGTGTGTCTTCCAAAAAAAGCAAAAAAAAAAAATGTCTATTTCCCCTATAGTAAACACCACTAACCAGAGTGCTACATTTATTCTCATCTATACACCTAATATTAAAACACAATTATCACCCAAATCCATGATTTAAATATGTTCTATGAATTTGGACAAATTTACATGAATATGGATCAATCATCATAAGAGACAAAAGCTTTTAACAAGCATTTTCCTGAACAAACATTTTAACAAATATTTTCCTGAATAAAACCTGAACTTCCAGAACATATGCAGTGTTGTCAGTGAGTTACCTCCATTAAATAAATAACAGGTATTTGGATCTGCACATCCCCTCGTGACTATTTGGCCTAAAAGCAGGATGCAGCATGTTAGGCAGCTCCTGGCATTGTTCTGAAATGATGGCTTAATAGGTAAACCCTGAAAGGAAGAATTTTTGTAGATCATTCTGGACCTTTCTATTCAATCAAGTTATTGAAGTAGAAAACCCATTCGAAGCATCTTCAAGTATCCTTCAAGGAAGCTGCAAGTAAGTTTGTCACATCCAGAGTCTGAAGAATCAGGTAAATAAGCTCTCATTGCTGACAAATCACATATAGATCAATTCAGGCAAGTTCATTGAAAGAAACACAAAAATAGAAGCCCCCCACCCCAGAAGTTTGCCATTGGAGGGTCAACTTTTCCGTCTTTATCACCATGCTACATCATCTTCTATCAATGAATATTAGCAAAAACACCTTAAGGTGTTTTTGTATAAATATCCACATTGATGTTATCCTGAGAGGAGTTATTTGAAGATTGGTGAAATTAGTTCAGGGAGCACATTACCATCAAAATTCAGATCATGTGCACCTCAGCCTGGGATCCTGTCTTCCTACAGTCCAGGTACGTTCCTCACTTCTCCACACTATAAATATCCTAGGCAGAACTGAGTTCTCTGACTTCTGCTTGTGACCCACTGGAGTGAATCAATACACAGAAAAGGAAACAGGATGCAATTTTACCTCAGATCCCTCATTAGTTCTACAACTATTTGGCAATGTAATAGTGGTATTTTTATCTTAGAGTCCTGGATCCAAATTTGGAAGGGAAAATGTTTGAAACTGACACAAAGAATGTGGTAATTATTTGCCATGGAGCCATTTGTGACCAAAAAATCTTTAGTGAAAATGGCAGTGACTTTGTCAGACTTGACTGGATTCTGCAATTATCTTTCTCTTCCTCTCATTTTCTTCAGGTAAGCACTTTTTTTTCTTTTTTAACTGCTCCCTTGAGCTCGGCAAAGTTAATAAGATATATTGTACCTTATCTGGGAAGAATTTAAGGAGCTTGATCTTAACCCTCAAATTAGAGGCAATTCCACCACAGAACAAATCAAGCTCAAGCTTCAGATCCCTCAGAACTTTTTTTTTGAGAACTTTTAAATTTTTTTACATATTTTTCCATTTATTTTTTAAATTGAATAATAGTAATGTACACATTTACAAAGTTGTTCATGATGTATTTCTGTCATATGTTGTTCCAACAGCCGTTACTTTACCAGTGTACTTTTCCCACCACCAGTGGTCCTAGTCGCTGCTACCCCCACCCATTTTTGGGGGGTGGAGTTGGGTTTATAGTTTGAAATACAGATAATGAAGTTATCAGGTATATACCTTTACCTGTGTCTTTCAGTTACTTTTTTTTTATAATTTTTATTAGTGAAACACCTTTGAGGTACAAAACAAACAAAGGCCCTCCCGTTGATCATCGATTTGCTCGAGCGGGCCCAGTAATGTCTCCATTGGAGACTTTGTTGTTACTGTGTTTGGCATATCGAATACGTCACGGGGAGCTTGCCAGGCTCTGCCGTGCGGGCAAGATACTCTCGGTAGCTTGCCTGGCTCTTCTAGAGGGGTGGAGGAATCGAACTCGGGTCAGCCATGTTGGCTGCGTGCAAGGCAAACGCCCTACCGCTGTGCTATCGCTCCAGCCCGAGGTACAGTTGTAGACTTACAAATTTTTGTGCTTGGGTTTCAGTTATACAATGATCGAGTTCCCATCCCTCCACCAGTGCCCATTCTCCACCACCACTATTCCCAATATCCCTCCCACCTCCCATCTCCCATTCCCACCCTGCCTCTGTGGCAGGGCACTCCCTTCTGTTCTCTCACTCTTTTTGGGTGCTGTGGTTTGCAAAAGAGGAATTGAGTTTCAGTTACTTTTTGGACTTAGTTTCTTATCCTGGAAGGTGGAGGTTGCAATGACTTTGATCAAGCACCAAAAGAACCGAAAATTCTTTCCTTCCTAGTAATTGTGCTTTGAACCTGGGTAGCAAAAACAACAACAACAACAAAACTTAGAAACTATTGCCACTTTCTGTACCTAAACTCCAACTGTTCCCTCTTTGCATATCTCTGAGCCAAGGCACTCTGACTTCAAAAGAAGAATGTGAATTGTATGTTGTTTGATCCATGCCAACCTCTTTTCTAAAGAATGGCCTTAGATGGACAGGTGATGTTGAAAATCACGTCTCAACTGACATGGCTATAAGCTTTAATATGAAATATCATTCCAAAGAATACTGAAGGGCTCAATTTCTCTGACTTGTTCTGGAAATCAAGCTGGAGAAAAGCCATACTACAAAAGTTATAGTTGTGGGTCTAGCAAAAAGATATGAAAAACTTAAGAAACATATTTTAATTAAACATGTTATAATGAATTTCATATTCCTAATACTAAAAATAATCTTTAAAATATTTTAAATGACCAATACAGCATATACAAAATTATATAAAATATATACGGTAAATATGTACCTACAGTAAATAAATGTGTGAATTCACATGATTTTTGGTAATCATTAATTCTACTCAGGTTTTCATAGTTCTGCTATTTTACTCATTCTAATAAAATTTTATTCTTCAATAAAATAATAAATAAAATTTGAATTTTTAGAAATGTACAATAATATATAAACATTTGCATCATAAAATCTGTTTCTACCCCTGCTCATAAATGATGATTAACTTACCTCTGATCCTAAAAATACACGATTTGTAATATAAACTTATTATATTACTTATTATTTTTCCTATATCCTTATTTGAAACACTGAAAATGTATTTCTTTGGATATTACCTTGTGAACTATGAGCAAAAGTGTCTACGAATAGCACGTTATTTGGGTTTCATTTTAGGATAGTCATACTCATATTGATTTAGCCCATCTTTCAGATGTTGACACTTGACCAACAAAACATAATTTCAATGTTGCTGATTTTGTCACCCAATAGAAATTTTAGAATTATCTAGCTTCAAAGCCTGTCTCTGAACATTGTTCAGATACAAAAACGAGGACTTTGTCAGAATCACACTAGGATGAAAAAAACAGAAACTTACTGTCCTCATTAAGTTTAAGCCTAGAAGTAGCACAGGATAACTTTCATCATCTTCTGATAAAGCATCACAGTCTAAACCAGAATTAAGGGAAAGGGAAATCAAGTCAATCTCTCAAAAGAAAAAAGGAACAAAAGTGTAATCATTTTAAAGCCATCTTTCAAGATTATATGGCATCCATAACTTCTAAATCTGCTATTCAAGTCCCAAATAGTTTTTGTTATGCATCTATCAATTGCTTTAAGTGTATGTGCTTCTTCTATTGTTTACCTTTGCATTCTTCCTGAAACTATGTAATTTTGTCAAAGATTAAGTTAGAGTATATTTCCTCCTGTTAAAAGACTTTGGTGTATTCTTACTCTCCTAGCAGTTGTCTATTCTAACACAGCATTATTTCTGTGCTTCTTTCATAAATCTTTTAAGAATAAAATTGATCAATATTATTGAATGAATCTAGGTATTAATGGTCTCAGGTTAGCTGCTAAAGTTTACTTGAGACCTCACAATCAGAGATTGATATTAATAAATCTGCTATTGGAAGTCTTTTATTCTATCTAGAATAAAATAATATGGAGAAACTTAAACGTGTGATTATTCTTAATCACCTGGAAATAAAACATCAATTTTTTTCACAAGTTTTTCACATGTGGTTCTTCTGGAAGTACACACTTAATAAACATCGATTTTAATTAGACTTAAATTTAATAAAATACTTTCTTCTTGATGAAAGTAGTCATTTATGTTGCAAAATTACACCATCTACTGTGACTTTAATGATTTGGAGATTTTTTAGCATATTTATAGACACTATATACTGTTAGTTTAATCCAAGAGAGTAGAATTCAAATACATCAAATCTGATGTTTATAATTGTATAAAGAAATTTCCAGTCCATAAACCATAATGCTTCTATCTTTACATGTCACAGTGAAAACTAGAAGTTTCTAATATAAAATAATTAAATAGTTTATATATGGGCTGGAGCAATAGCACAGCGGTAGGGCGTTTGCCTTGCACACAGCCAACATGGCCGACCCAAGTTCGATTCCTCCACCCCTCTTGGAGAGCCCGGCAAGCTACCGAGAGTATCTCGCCCGCACGGCAGAGCCTGGCAAGCTCCCCGTGACGTATTCGATATGCCAAACACAGTAACAACAAAGTCTCCAATGGAGACATTACTGGGCCCGCTCGAGCAAATCGATGATCAACAGGAGGGCCTTTATTTTACTTATATATACATATATACACATGATTAGGAAAGTACCTTAGCACTGCAACACTTGCGAATGTTTGTTGTCATGAAGACATTTCCAAGTGTTTTCTCCCTCCAACAGCTTTTAAAATTGTTATCAATTCCACATATATTCCTCTGCATGCTTTTGACATTTTTCAAAAAGTGACAGTTCCTCCCATTTGACCCAGCAATACCACTCCTGGGAATATACCCCAGAGAGGCAAAAATGTGTAGTCGAAGTGACATCTGCACTTGTTTGTTCATTGCAGCACTCTTTACAATAGCCAGAAACTGGAAGAAACCTGAGTGCCCAAGAACAGATGAGTGGTTAAAGAAACTCTGGTACATCTACACAATGGAGTACTATGTAGCTCTTAGAAAAGATGAAGTCATGAAATTTACATACAAGTGGTACAATATGGAAAGTATCATGCTAAGCGAAATGAGTCAGAAAGAGAGAGATAGACATAGAAAAATTGCATTTATCTGGGGGATATAAAGCAACAAAATATGAGATCAATACCTAAGAATAGCTGAGATCAACACCAGGAGGATTACTCCATAACTTAGAGGCCAGCCGGATATTCTAGGGGAAAGGGCAGTTTAGATAGAGAAGGGAACACCAAATGAAAGGTGTTTGGAGGATCCTCCCAGGAGGGGAAATGCATGTTGAAAGTAGACTATGGACTGAACATGATTGCCACTCAATGCCTCTTTTGCAGACCACAACACCCAAAAGGAGAGAGAGAACAAAGGGGAATGCCCTGCCACAGAGGCAGGGTAGGAGGAGGGGTGGGGGGAAATGGGCACTGGTGGAGGGATGGGTATTTGATCATTGTATGACCGAAATTCAGGCACAAGGATTTGTAAATCTACAACTGTACCTCATGGTGCTTCACTAATTAAAAAAAAAAAAAACTGCTGTGATGTGTGTTGCCATTCTTCAGGCAATTTGTTTGCTAATTACAAATGAACTATCTGTCTGTGCTATGACCAAAGAGAAGAGTCTTTAGAACAAACTTAGAAAGATTAGACTGATTCATTATATAAAACTGAAATATTTAAATTGTAATTTATCACATTTTAGACTATGTTTATTGCAAAATTATAAATGTAATTTCTGGATCAAACAAAAAATTTGAAACAAGTTATATATTTTTTTGAAAATAAGTTACCCTACCTGCATTGAGAAATAATGTATAAAATCTTAATAAAAACAGACACTCTGGTCTATATCCCCTATGGTTATACTTTAATCATCAAGCTTTAAATTAAGTATATAACATTTATAGACCTTTATATATAGTTCAAACTGAATAACAATTGATAAATACTAAACAGAAAATGTCCTGGATAGCAAAACAACTCTCATTTATTCAGTACTAATTTTATTTCTACATTACTCATTTGTTAATGCTGTTGACAACAGAAACTCAAAGAATGTTAGGATTCCAGGAGTATGTTGGAGTAAAATATTCTATAAACTTTCTTAGTATGAGTAAAATGAATAATTTTAACACTTATGTTGTGTTTGGAAATCTACATAAATACCTCCATCCTCCTCATGGGAAGTAGCATGTTTCAGTATAACTTTGTGAGTCTAGCATATCAAAATGACGATGATGCACTGAAGATAGAAGTGAATCACACATAGATAGGGAGAACGAAATCAAACACCTGGAAACTAAACAACTCAACGTTGAACAATGAGTGGGTCAGAAAGGAAGTTAAGGACCAAATCAAAAGATACCTTGAAACAAATGAGAATGAAGAGAGGAACTACCAGATCTATGGGATGCAGCTAAAGCTGTGTTAAAGGGAAAATTTATAGTTGTGCAAGCATTTCTCAGAAAAGAAGAAAGGACCCACATAAACAACTTGACGTCACAGCTCAAGATCATAGAAAAGGACCAACAAAAGGAGCCCAAACAAGGCAGAAGGAAAGAGATCATAAAACTTAGAGGAGAAATCAAGGACATGAAAACCAAAAAAAAAAAACAATCCGAAAGATCAATGAAACCAAGAGCTGGTCTTTGAGAAAATAAACAACATAGATAAACGACTAGTGAGACTCACAAAAAAAGAGATAGAACCCTAATAAAATGAATCAGAAATGAGAAGGGGTATATCACAACAGAAACCAAAGAAATTCCAAAGATCATGAGAGACTACTTTGAAAGTCTGTATGCACAAAACAAGAGAACCTAGAAGAAATGGATAAATTCCTGTATACCTATAATCTCCCACGGCTGAATCAAGAAGATCTAGAGTACCTGAATAGACATATTAACATCAAGGAAATTGAAACTGTAATCAAAAGTCTTCCCAAAAACAAAAGCCCAGGTCCAGATGGATTCATTAGCGAATATTTCCAAAAATTTAAAGAGGAGCTATTACCAGTTCTCCTCAAGTTTTTCCAGGAAATTGAAGAAACAGAAACTCTCCCAAACAGATTCTATAATCCTATCTCCCTCTCTCTCTCTTTTTTATGTACGAGTACTGCTGTTTATTCAGCCACTGATTAGCTGCTTGAATTGGGCGTGAACTCCACCTTATTTTTTTTTCATTTTTTTCATTTATTTATTTTTTCCTCTTATATTTATTTATTGAATCACTGTGGGAAAAGTTACTA
Organism: Sorex fumeus; assembly: GCF_029834395.1. NCBI lineage: Eukaryota > Metazoa > Chordata > Mammalia > Eulipotyphla > Soricidae > Sorex > Sorex fumeus. The sequence continues at coordinate 29,745,507 of NW_026606067.1, forward strand.
AGCTTTCAGTCTCGGTCATACAATGATCAAACACCTTTCCCTTCACCAGTACTCATTTTTCACCATCAAGAACCTCAATATACTCCTGTCCCACCCCTCCCAATGCCTGTGAGGCAGATGATTTCCACTTAACTATTCTCTACATTGATTACATTCATTATTTCGACAAAAGATGCACCATTATTGTTTAGAATTTCCCCTCCAACAATCAGAATTGCTGAAAAGGCATTGTGAAATACTTTGTTTTCTAGAGCTTGTTATGAGAATCATATAATCTTGTGCGGCCGCAATAGTGGCCTCACGATTTTGGATTTCTGCAAAAAGCCAGATAATTATGAAATTGGTTTCTGTGCATCTGGTGTTATGGCTGTGCCGGAAAGCCACTCTTGGGAGCCAACTCCTGGCCTCGGTAGGGCGTGAAGGACAAGCCGGTACCACACCCCTTCCCATGAGACTGCAGTTGCCCTGTCACCACAGGCTCATACCTGGCTTTCCAATAAGTGCTGAGGCGGCAGCCACCTTGTATGTGGTCCAGATGCATTTCTGCCAAAAGCTACTGGGTTTTGATATTTGTTTCTGAGTCTCTGGGATCATGGCCATTAATTAGCTTGATCAGGAGCCAGAGAGGCAATTTGTAGGCAGCGACTTGGGGTCTCGCTGGGATGGGGAGGAAAGGGCCAGTTCCACCCCCATCTGGTGAAGCCCCACGTGTCTCATCACTGCAGGCCCAAACCTTACTGTCCAGTGTCCTCTGGAGGATGGTGGTCACTGGGATGCCAAGGGGAACAGGCCATGACACAAAACCTATTCCCTCCTGGAGTAGCCCAGCACCATTAACCTACTGCACGAACAGGACACATTTCTGCCAAAAACCTTTGGGTTCCGAGTTTCGTTTCTGAGTCTCTGGGATCATGACCGTTAAGCAGTTTGATCAGAAACTAGAGAGGCCATGCCTCCAATTATATAGCTGAGCTGGAGGTGGTTTGTGAGTGTGTCTCCAGCATACCTAACTTTTGGTCGTTTTCTTTCTTGGTAAACTTTGACCCAAGTTTTTGGGGTCTGGCCAAAGGCACAGCAGCAATTCTGGGGTATCTGAAAGTCTGACTTTGTCATCAGTCTGCTGATGCACTTGCCTCACAGGTACAGACTGACCTGCTGGCAGCACCATACCCCCGAATCCTATATCTCTCTAATACCAAAAGGAAACAAAGACACTACCAGATAAGAAAACTACAACTGATATCCCTGATGAACATAGATGCAAAGATTCTCAAATTCTAGCAAATAGAGTTCAACAACTCATCAAAAAGTTAATATACCATGATTCAGTGGGATTCGTCCCGAGGATTCAAGGATGGCTTAATATCAGAAATCAATCAACAAAATATATCATATCAACAAAAGAAAAGATAAAAACCATATGATCTTATAAATAGATGCAGAGAAAGCATTTGACAAGATCCAGCACCCATTTATGATGAAAACCCTAGCCAAAATGGGGATAGAGGGGACTTTCCTCAATATAGTTAAAGCCATCTACCACAAGCCTACAGCAAGCATCGTCCTCAATGGCGAAAAACTGAGAGCCTTCCCTCTAAGATCAGGGACGAGACAAGGATGCCCACTATCTCCACTGCTGTTCAATATAGTACTGGAAGTACTTGCAATAGTGGTTAGGCAAGAAAAAAATATTAAGGGCATTTAGGTAGGAAAGGAGAAATCAAACTCTCACTCTTCACATATGATATAATACTATACTTAGAGAACCCTAAAACCTCTACCAAGAAGCTCCTAGAAACAATAGACTTATTTAGTAAAGTTGCAGGCTATAAAATCAATTCCCAAAAGTTCATGGCCTTCCTATAAGCACATAATGAGAAAGAAGAAAGTAACATGAAAAAAACACTCCTGTTCATAATTGTGCCTCAGAAAATCAAGTACCTCAGAATCAGTTTAACTAAGGAAGTAAAATACCTGTCCAAAGAAAACTACAGAATGCTACTTCAGGAAATAAAAGAGGACATGAGGAAATGAAAAGATATCCATAGCTCATGGATCGAGAGAATTAACATTGTCAAAATGGCAATACTCCACAAAACATTGTACAAAATCAATGCAATCCCTATAACGATACCCATGACATTTTTCAAAGAAATGGATCAAACATTCTTGAAATTCATATGGAACAATAAGACCCACGAATAACTAAAGAAATTTTTAGGGAAAAGAAAATGGGAGGAATCAACATCCCCAACCACAAACTCTACTACAAAGTGTTAATAATTAAAACAGCATGGTACAGGAACAAAGGAAAATCTGTAGATCAATGTAAGAGAGTTGAATATCCTGACACAGCCCCCCAAATATACAATCATCTAATCTTTATAAGAGAGCAAGAAATGTAAAGTGGACCAAGGAAGGACTCTTTACCAAATTGTGCTAGCAAAACTGAACTGCTACATTAAAAAAATTGGCTCAGATCTCTACCAAACACCATGTACAAAAGTGAGATCAAAATGAATTAAAGACTTCAACATCAGACCGGAATCCATAAGGTACATTGAAGTCAAGGTGGCAAAACCCTCAGCTACATTGAACCTAAAAGTATCTTCAAAGATGACATGCCACAGGCCAAGGTAGTGAAAACAGAAATAAACAAATGGGATCTTAAACTAATTGCCTCTGCACCTCAAAAGAAACAGTGATCAAACTACAAAGACAGTTTACAGAATGGGAAAGGATAATCGCCCAATAACTATCTGACAAGGGGTTGATATTAAGAATATACAAAGTACTGGTTGAACTCCACAAGAAGAAAACATCCAACCCCATCAAAAAATGAGGCAAAGAAATGAACAGAAATTTTCCCAAAGAAGAAATCTGAATGGCAAAAAGGCAAATGAGAAAATGTTCTACATCACTAATCATCAGGGAGATGCAGATCAAGACAGCAGTGAAATGCCATCTCATACAGAGACTGGCCCACATGCAAAATTACAAAAGCAACTGGTGTTGGCCCAAATGTGGCAAGAAAGATACCTTCCTACACTGCTGCTGGGAATGCCGACTGGTTCAGCCCTTTTGGGAAACAGTACAGACGATTCTCAACAAATTAAAATTGAGCTCCCATTTGACCCAGCAATATCATTCCTTGGAATATATCCCAGAGAGGCAAAAAAGTACAATCAAAATGACATCTGCACTTCTATGTTCATTGCTTCACTGTTCACAATAGCCAAAATTTGGAATAAAACCTGAGTGCCCAAGAACAGATGACTGGTTAAAGAAACTTTGGTACATCTACACAATGGAATACTATGCAGCTGTTAGAAAAGATGAAGTCTTGAAATTTACATACAAGTGGTTCTAGATGGAAGGTATCATGCTAAGTGAAATGAGCCAGAAAGAGAGGGACAGACATAGAAAGACTGCAGTCATCTGGGAAATATAAAGTAACAGAATGAGAATCGAACACCCAAGAATAATTGAGATAAGTATCAGGAGGTTTATTCTAGGGCTTGGAACCTGGCCACACTTGCTGGGGGAAAAGGCAGCTCAGATAGAGAAGGGAACACCAAATAAAGAATGTTTGGAGGACTCGCTCGGTATGCAAAATGAATGCTGAAAATAGACTATAGACTGAACAGATAGCCAGTCAAAACCTCTATTGCAAACTACAACACCCTAAAGGAAAGAGTTATCAAAAGGGAATGTCATGCCACAGAAACAAGGTGGGTAGGTAGGATGAGGTGCAGGGGGTGGGAGGGCTACTGGGATCATTGGTGGTGGAGAATGGGCACTGGTGGGGGAATGGGAATGGGTACTTGATCATTTTATTACTGAAACCAAAGCATGAAAGTTTGTAAGCCTACAACTGTACCTCGTGTTGTTTCACCAATTAAAAAAAAAAACAAGAACTCCTCATTGGGACCCATATCTTAGATGGAATGAACAGGGTGAGAGACTGATTTTATCATGTCGATCAAGACCATCCATGGTAACTCACAGTACTGGAAAGCCAAATCTAAATGTTGGACATGGGAGTCTCACAGTGGACGGTTCCACAACGAAATTGACCAAATCATATTCAATCAAAGGTTTTGCCTGACCGATGTTGCTGTTCTCTGAAAATTCCAAATGGGATCCGACCACTGCCTCCTTTGGGCAAAATTCTACTTCACGGAGCGGGGAGAAAGGGCTGCAAAATTTAAGAAGAGAACTCCCAGAACGACCACCAACTGGAAGCTCTTTGGCACTGTTGTGGCAACATGGGAAGATGCCATCATTGACCACATTGACGAAGAATACAATCGACTGGTTCAGCACCCCCATGATTGTGCAAGGAATTCTGAGAGAGAGAGATAGCCACAAAAAGACACGTGTCTTCGAAAACTCTCGAGCTCATTCACCAACATGGCTTGGCATGAGCCTCATGCAACCACAAAGCGAACGTCAAGGTAGCAAAGCAGTGCAGAGAGGCGATAAATGAAGATCTCAAAAAGAGAAGAGCAGCAGTGCTGGCCGATGAGGCAGAAGACAGGAAAAACATTCCCAATTCCTGCCTGTCCTTCACCAACTATAAGACCAAGATGACTGCCCGCCAACATCCTGATGGATCTATCACATCTTCCAGAAGGGCAATGGAGAAGATTATACATGACTTCCACTTAGATCTCTTCGATAGCCACGTCCTCCTGCCCACATACCAAATTCTGTAGGATGTATATGTTGTTCCAAATGTTCTCCCTTCCCTAAATCCTACATGACATTTCGTCTGTTAAGAAGCAAACAGCACCTGGCCCAGACAAAGTCATATCCAAACACCTAAAGAACCTGCAGGAAATAGTCATCAATACATTGGCTCGGCACATCACACTCTACCTGTCTGAATGCAAGGTTTCATCCCAGTGGAAAACCTGCTGTTCTACTGTAGAAGAAGGGAGACATCCAGGATACTGGCAAGTATCAACCAATCTGCCTGTTGTCTGTCATCTCCAAGCTGTTCACTCGAGTCATCCTGAATAGGATAGGCAGGACAGTAGATGAAAGACAACCTGGCAATCAAGCTGGGTTCTCAAAAGGATTCAACACAATTGACCATATCCACACAGTGACCAAGCTTACTGAGGTTTCATGAGAGTTCAAGAAGCCACTCTGTCTAATGTTCATTGATTTAAAGAAGGCCTTTGATTCTGTTGAGACTGAACTGGTCATCAAAGCCCTAGCCAAACAGGGCGTTCATACTCAATACATCAGGATCCTCCATGAGCTGTATTATGGATTCACTACCAGGATCTCACCATTCTACAAGGAAGTGATCATCCATGTCAAGAGAGGGATTCAGCAGGTTGATACCATTTCACCAAAATTCTTAAGTGCCACCCTCGAGAACGCTATGTGATGACTGTAATGAGAAGAGATGGGAGTGAAGATAGACGGTCAGCAACTTCACCACCTCTGCTTTGCTGATAAGATCGTTCTAATAACACCAATCATTAGCCAAGTGGTATGAATGCTGGTTGACTTCTTTGTGAGTGTGGAAAGGTCGGACTACAGCTCAATCTCATGAAGTCAATATTTATGTGAAATGGACTCGTTCCTGATGTTCCATTTGCTCTCAATGGAACTAACATCTCCGAATGCAACAGTTATTTGTACCTAGGTCGAGAACTCAACATGACTAATGACCCAGCACCTGAGTTGTGCAGGAGGAAGAGAGCAGCTTGGAACGCCTTCAAGAGCATCAAAGAAATAGCTAAGAGGACGAAGAATCTCTGGCTTTGGGCACATCTCTTTGATTCCACTGTTCTTCCTGCATTAGATATGCCTCAGGGGTTGGCTCACAGCAGGTAGGGCATTTGCCTTGCAAGCGGCCAAACAGGGTTCAATTCCCAGCATCTCATATGGTCCGCTGAGCACTGCCAGTAATTCCTGACTTCTACTGAGTGCAGAGCCAGGGTAACCCCTGAGCATTGGCTGGGTGTGATCCAAAAAGCAAAAAAAGAAAAAAATACACCTCAGAGACCTTGGCCCTAGGAAAACAGGATGAGAACACTATTTGTTTCCCCCAAAGAGGAAATGAAAGAGCTATGCTTGGAGTATCATGCTTCACTAAATTGAGAGAAAGAATCCAGAGTTCTGACCTCCTTCAAGATCGAGAATCAGGAATGCTGTCTCATTTGCCAAGTCATCGAAAATCAGGTGTGCTGGACACATAATGAGATTTAGAGACAACCACTGGACTAGAGTCTTTACTGACTGAATTCCATAGGACATCAAAAGATCGCGTGGCTGCCCACCTACGACTTCTTCTTCAGACTTCTTCGTCAAAACCCCGAATGATGAGTTTGAGGCTCTTTGTGTTCCCTGAGCAAGCAGATGCCATTGGGCTACACTAGCACTCGACAAGGACAAATGGAGATGTTACTGGTGCCCACTCTAGCAAATCTCTGAGTTACAGGATGTCAAGTAATCAAGTGATAATTGTAGAAACTAAGAACACGCATTCTCCTTGGAATAAGAACTTTCATAGATTTACAGATCATACTTGACAACCAGTACAAAATGTAAGCTGCTTTTGATTTATTGTATGATCTCTTACTTATGTCACCACCTACATACTGCTAAAGTTTACTGCCTCTGTTTTATCACTAAATATTCTTCGTCATATTTAGAAGCATGATCTCTAATGTTGAATTCTGATTCTTCTACCATTTGACGTTGGCCATCTTATGCTGTGGTAAGTTCTTAGAAGTTCTAATTCAACACTTTCAGTCTGATAAATTACTTAATTAACTGAACAGAACCTCAGTTTGACAGATATCTTTGACATACCAGATTTGTTACAGGGATTGTGAATAATTTTGTACTGTTGATAAAGTTGTCAAAATGAATCACACTTAAATTTAATACTACTAAAATTTAATATTTCATCATTTATGATGTTCACTAAGGCTCAAACTGTTATGGGATTACATTGCAATGTTGTTTGCATAAAAATTAAAGAAGGTTATATGGGCATATAGGCATTAAAGTACATATCAATATGTTTAATATAGCAAGTCACATAGTCTCTTTCATTACATAGAAAATAATTGAAAGAAAATACTTAAATAGCGAATGATTTAGGAAGTTAGTATTAAGCATTTAAATATTGTGAGTTTTTAGCGTTTTCTGCAGAGCTATTTCTAATACAACTCATGTTATCACAAAAGAAAGATTTTAAAAAATGAGGTACATTATCTTGTTTATCTATCATTATCAAAAGATTCATTTACCTTGAGCAGTTCAAAGGTAAGTCACATTGTTGGATAAATTTTGTAACTTAGAATCATTGTTTCTCCATTTCTCATCATGCTGTTACTAGCCAATTATACGCAATAGTCCTACTGAATTGTTAAATATTTCAACATTTTTCCAAACCTTCTTTACACAGACTGAGTTGACTTTTGAATAGAATACATGTGTGCATAGTTGTCTGTGGATGCAAATGAGCAATCCACATGCTTTTTTATTTTTATCTTTCACCATAATCATTTATAGCAGAGAATTCAATCTTTACCAGTTCCTTAAGACAATTGGAGGTGATAAATGTCTCTGTTTGTGATAAAACCCCATCCAAAGGTACCATATATGTATTGGTTATCTATGGGCTATTTTAGAAAAAAAATGTATTGAAATATCAGGAAGAAATTATTCCCTGAGAGTCATATGAGGGACGTCTCCTAGAAGATAGACATTGATTTCATAATATTTGAGAATTATTCAAGATTCTAAAGGAAAGAAGAACATAGCAATACTTCTTTAGGCTTCTCAGTTACTTGAATGTGAGCATAATTTTCAGAAGCACCCTTTATCTATCTTTATTTTTTCTCTAATTTTTCTGTGCTTCAATAAGATTCAGATAGTTGGTATAGGGCCTTATTAATTTTGAAGATGTCTCCTTTTTCTTGACTGTTTCATTATTATAAATGCATAGCTATCTTAATATAATGATATAAAAGGACACTTTATAAAATTCTTGAAATATGCAACGGAGTAGAGACTAGAACAATAACATTAGATTTGAAAATAGTATATATTTAATGTTGTTAATGTTAATAAACAATGTTAATTAACATTAAATATTATATTTTAATTTTGATTAAACATATTAATGTATAATATTAATTAAACATAAACATAATGTTTAATTAAAAATGTTAGAAACAGCCTGTATGACATCTTTAAAACCACTGTGAGAAAAAAGCTTAGCTGACTTTTGAGTTAGGCATTTTGAACAAATTATTAACACTTTAATCTATGTTTGTTTTAATGATACTATGTACCTTCAAAAGTATGGGACACCCTGCAGGAAGGCAGAGATTATCTTTGTGGCACAGAATTCAAATGTTTAAGTGTTTATTTCAGTTTCAAAATGAAAGTAAGTGCCATGATGAGATGATACAGATATAAGCTTTCTAGAAGGTAATTTAGCAGTATTTATTCCATTTTTTCCCATGTATATTGACTTTGCTTTTGCTTGTGCTCTTGCAAGAGCAGGAGAAAACATACTCAAATTTCAATATTAGGCACAAATTTGTAGGCAATTCCAGGAAGTTTATGAGAGAGTGGGAAAGGACAGAGAAACAGAAGTTAGCAGGGTGTGAATTTTCAAGCTTCTTACGTCTGTGGGCAATTGGGTAGCTGTCAGGGACCATCTGATGAACTGTGGAATGTAACTTATGAAACCACTCTTATACCACTGAGAACTAGTTCAACTGATGTGTTTCCTAAATAACTTGCCAAACAGAACCTGCATCACCAAGAAATATTAGCAAAGTGTTATATTTACTTATAATTGTTTTTGAAGGAACCTCATGTAATCATTAGTCAGGTCAAATCTCATGCAATGACACCTGTGGAATTGTTTTTAAAAGAAAAATAGGGCAGACATATTGGGAGAGGAAACTATAAAGGTAGAATAGTTTGACAATAAACAGAACTTATCAGCCTATGCTTAGCTTCTTTATTTTAGGAAGACCTTACAACAGTTCAATTTTAGGCATTACTTTTTCGCAGGCATATTGCCATTTTTCTCTGTGTATCAAATAATGATTACTTGTATTTGAAGTTGCATTTGGTTCCTGGTAGTTTTGAAAGTATACGCTTAACTGCTAATATTACTTTTACCATTCAGAAAATGAATCTGAGGATTAAGAAATGTCATTAGATATAAGTAAGGTCACAGAATTTACAAGTGAGAGAAATAAGCCTTGACATTTATTCACATTCCCGTTTAAAATTCAATGGTTTTATTATCATGCTATGACATCCTGCTGTTGATAAGGAAAATTTATCCTCATGAAATAATGTAGTTACCAGAGGATGGACAATTGTTCTCTGTGCTTTTTAGAAGTAATATCAGAATGTGGATTAAAAAACTGAGAAGGAAATGTTAGAGATATGGTACCTTTATTAGGTTTATAATATCTTTGTGTCTTTTTAAAATAACTTAGTGAGTTGAACTAATCAATATGATCAATGAAATTCCACTTTAAAACAAAATTGTTTGATAAAAGAATTCAAAGATAAAATCCAAATAAGCAAATTTTCATTAGTAATCTCCTTTGATGTTTTAATAAAATTCAAAGTGTCACAATGAAAGGACATAAGTACAGTTTTAAAAAGAGAATTGATTTCCAGAAATTGATTCCACAGTTTCATTTCAACTCTAGTCCTAACAGTCATGTAAAAACTCTCAAAATTCAAGTTTATATAATAAGACTATAAAAGAAGCAAGTTACCACGGCGATCCATAGGATGTTTATGTTGAAAACTATTATTTTTGTTTTACCACTCTTAGTTGAAATAATCTGTTGGGACTATAAACCCTTAAACATTTAACCTAATGTCTATTATCTGTTTCTGATCCAAACCATCTTAAAAGGATTCATGGTTTTATTAATAATAATCTTTAAATTTTTTTGAGAAATAGACATTTGAATAACTAACAATATAGTTAAGTAAGTTATGGTGTTTCCCTATAATGGCAAATAATTTCATATGAAAATTTTATATGAAATTTTATACCGTAGAGCTCATGTTCTAATATTAATTGCATCAAGAACATAACACTAATTGAATTGTTTTTAAGAAATCTCATAAACAAATATGATGACTTGGTGGTTTAAACAGCAGAAATTTTCTCAAAGTTTTAAAACTAGAAGTTCTAGATCAAGTTGCCAGCAAGTTTGGGTCTATGGGTCTATGGGAAACCACCCACATGATCCTCCATGCCTGCCATGAGTGATCTCTGGGCACAGCCAGTTGTGACCCAAAATAAAATAAATAAATAAATTGGTATATATTAACTGCTTATTTAGACAGAGACATATCAATAGAAATACATATAATATATGTCAAAACCCAAAATATATGTCAGAACCTAAAAAACTCACAGGTTGTCTTAAAATAATGACAAGAGAAAGTCAGCTGGATTTGAAGTATCAGTTTGGTAGTAGGATATGTTCTACTGAGTATCATATGGGTAACTTTCAGAAATCCACATAGGTTCTCTGTAGATTTGTTTTCCTTCTTTCTTTTGTGTGTAATATGGAGAAACAGAGAAAAACCAATTTTCCTAACAGCAAGTCAGAAGTACAAGGAGAAAAGTGCTTTTGTTTAGGAATGTCTATGATAGAAGATACTTGGAATAGAAGATAAAATTCTAAGAATAGGAGCCAGGACCAAGCAAAACCAAACCAAATTTGAACCAAAATATGAATTAATCCATTTCCTTGTAAAAGATAAGTTTTACTCTTGCTATTGACATGAAGGTAAGAAAAGAAAGAAAAAACAAAGAAATAGAAAGGAAGGGAGGGAGGGAGGGAGGGAAGGAGGGAGAGAGAGAGAGAGAGAGAGGAGTGTGTATAAAAATATGACAAGATTATGGAGACACTGTATGTAAAGTCACAGACATTAGAGTAAAACTTATGCTATTTGAAGTTGATTTCTGTCCATGTTCAATTTGATATTGTGTCAAGACCATCATATTTTAGTGGGAACCTTTATATTTACAGCTGATAGTAAGTATTGGGAAATATGAAGAAAAGAGGGACAACTGAACCAGACTAAGTCCTTTACAATAATAAAGAAGCAAAAGCAACTGTGAAAAGATAAATCATGAGAAATTTATAAAAGTTCTTGAGATGAGCTTTCGGCTTCTGCAATCTTTGATCAATATTATAAAGATCTTAAGTGATTTTTTTAGATGTCAGTGATAGGTGAGTCATATGCTGAGATAATTATACTCCTGATAAATTCATCGAATTGTATAAAATAAATTGGGCAATAACAGCTACAGTTGTGCAAAAGTTCTTAAATGTGAAGTATTTTATGGATCACTCTGCTTTTACTTTTTTTTTTAACACAAAATGATGTAATGAGGTTCTTACTGCAAGAACAGAAATACATCAAAAGATTATTCTACTTATCTTATTATTAAACTCACAAATGCAACTGAATAAATTTTTCCTAGTATGTTTTCTCTGCTAAAACAGCCTTTTGATTGTCTTATGGAAATTGTGCCTGGCATAAGATTTCAGCCACAGGGAATGATTGGACTGATATCTAGTTTTATGCTTAATATTTATGCTATGTTCCCACTGTACTATAGCTAACCAAAATAGACACCTTTTATGAAAATGTTTTATTTCCCCTAGAGTGGTTGTGTTATAGCAGTGGATCGTGCTCGGTACCCTCTTCCTATTACTGTCTTCTGCCCAACACATAGACTTTCCTTTGTTCTCCTCATCCACACCTATACCTGTGTTTTACTGTATTTTACTATGCTGTACTATAACAGGAAAGCACTTGAAATTACTTGAAAAAGACGTGCCAGTAAACCATAGCCTAACATCTTGGAATGGATTTTGTATGAGAATTGAAATTTAGATTTAGCTCTGACTCTAACTAGTGCTATGACTTTGGGCAAGTCACTTAACTTTTCTGGCCTTCTAGTTGACTTCATAGACTAATTGCGTGAGGTTAAATTGATCTTCCAATTCAATTCCAACATTTAACTTTCTGTTAACACTCTTTTCTCCTCTGTCAGAAGTATGATTAATGAACAAATACCCTTTCTAACCTATTGGTCAACTTGGAAATTCTGGCAAAATGCCTGCCTTAAAACCATTATTTTTTGTTTTCCTTGGTCCAAGTTCAATTATTTACAGTCCTTGAGCATTTATAACATAACTTCTGTTAAACTCTTGATAAATGTGTTCTTAGTAGCCCCTATAAAATTTATATAGCCTTATTAACTGCTCTGCATATTAACTGTGTGGCAATAAAAGAGGACAGATTCTCTATGACAGCTATTCCAACGTTTCTTCTTAAAACACTAAGAGAAGAGAAAATAACAGCAAGGGAGCATAAATTGGTAGCATTTTCAATGCTTTAAGCATTTAAACCTTATCCAGCTGTTCAGGTCGATCCGATTGGCAGACGTGCCAACAGGAGGGAACATAACAGATGCGAAACAAGATATTATCAGGCTCAGCTCGAAAGCATGGCAATTATCAGTACATTATCTCCACATCAGGAAAAGACTGGATTCCCAATAAAAACTTGAATTAACCTATCATGACCTTCCAATGCAAATAAATTAAAAACATTTGACTGTACTATATCCATCCAGATTTCTCACAAGTAAATTGATTTACTTATTCCATGCATTCTTTTATACATTGGCATGCTAATCATACCCCTGTGCTACAGAATTATAGGTACAATTTTGAATGATTTCATATCAAAACAACATCTAAACTTAATCCAATTTCCTAGTTAAAATTATCATGGTAACAGTTATTAAGTTTTTAGTCCTGAAAATCTGATATGGAAAATATGGTATAAATTAAGTATACAAAATATTTCTATTTTAAGTTTGTAACTTGTATTGCACCACTTAGTTCCCATTTAATATAGAACATGACAGTCAACTTTCAATTATTTCACTCTGTCTTTCTCTGTTTTTCTGTCCCCTGCCATAGTCAATCTGTTTTCAGATGTTTCTGAAACATTTTTCTCCTTAGAAAATGCTACTGAGCTACCCTAAGAAGCTAAAGATGGAGACAGATAGTACAGGGATAATTCAATTTAAAAGAGCAGACAGTAGTACAGCCCCCACACCATATATAGACCCCCCTATCCCCAAGTACAGCCAAGAGTGGCCCTGAGAACAAACCCAGGAGTAAGTCCTGAACAAAAATGGGTGTGTCCAATCCCGCACCCCAAAGAAACTAAAGAGAGTTACCATATGATAGATCCAACCATACCACTATTGAGTACCTATTCCAAAACATGTAAAGAATATTAAATACATAAAGTCATGACCACATTGAAACATTAATTAGAAAATCTAAATTATAGAAGCGATCAACTGCTCTTCTATTGATGCCCTGATAATGAAAATGTGGCCTCTTTATACAATGTAATAAATACTATGCAGGTTTAGAAATGATGAAACACTTCCATTTAACAACAGAATGGTTAGTGCTCAAGGTAATTTTAAAGTATAAATAAGCCAGAAAAAAAAAGAGAAGCATTATACGATTTCTCCTATCCTTGCCACACAAGGGTAAAAATCTAATAAATAGATCAAACAAAATAAAAATAACAAGTCTTTTCAATGGAATGAAGATTACCCGAGGAAAAGATAATCAAAGAAATAAGACATAGTGTTTAAAGGGGTTAATAGAATTAAAACCTGTATAAGTGAATGAATAAAATTAATTTATTTTATCATCATATATATGGTTCCCTTCACAGCACATATTTCAAGAAGATAATGAATTTCTTAAAGCAAATTTAAGCATTTATAAGAGGGGAAGAGGGAATCAGCTGCAGAGATCCGCGTTGTGATTACTGCTGCTTCACCATTGATCTTTTCTGCTGCATTGTTTCAGCAATCACTTATTTCTTAAACGGTAGCTACATATTGATTGCATTTCATAACTCGAAGCAAATACTGTCACTTGTTTTCACTTTGCTTAAATGCTAAGAATAGCCATTCTATTCTTGTTTTTAAGTAATTTATATTACTTATAAAATAAAAGAGGACAAGGTTAGGTAAGGATAATACGACAAACATAAGCTCTAATGCAGATGCTGAAGCCTCTGAAACACACAGACTAATCCCTTAGTATATGATAAATGAGAGATCTGAATTTGCCCATTGGTCTTCAAATTTGTTTGACTCTCATAGTGTTTCAAAATGTTTTACATCTCTCTGAACATTGTGCATTTTCCAGCTACTGTCTCAGTCAGGATCAATTTCACCAAAACATCAATGTTTAAGTCAGTGTGTCTGGAAACCCACAAGAATAGAAATTCTCTCTGTGACAGCATGATATCCGATGAAGTGTGCTTTTATCAAAACATCAAGAAGTAAATCCAGAGTTTATGGAATGTCAGATTTTTCTCAGGTGCTAAAACCAGGAATTGTTGCTTAGATTTAGAAAATTACTCAGAGGGGGCACCTTGAAGATGTTTTTGTCTTGTTTTGTTTTGTTTTGTTTTAGAGATATAGTACAATGAATGCCCCCATCAGGACATGTTGCTTGTAAAGAAGAATATAAAGTAGACTGTTCCCCACAAAACTTCCCTAGACATGGTACTAACCATACAGCTATACATAGTAAATTTAGCTATGAGCGATATGTATCAGTAAACTGATTGAATTTATTGAACTTCATAATCCCTTAGAGATTGAGCCTTCTTAAAATTGATGATCGTGATGACAAAGATGGACTCAGATTTTTTTCAGACTTCCTGATTTCTCAGTATAAGATGATTTTCTGTAATGTCAACATGACCAGGTTCAGATTTTGATATTTAGCTAATACATTAATATTAGGTAATATGTCACCTCCCTAAAAATACCATTTTTCTTATGAGTAAATTAATAATCTAATAATTTCTTTAGATACTCAGGATAATCAATGATGAGTCATGTTTAGAGTTGTGAGTAAATTTATCTCATGAGATTCATGTGACTTGGGAAAGTTGAAACTATTGGTTATTCTCTAGTGATGAACCACAGGAGCAGATATAACATTTAGCTACATTATTTCTTGTGACATTCTTAGTGATTCTCTCCAAAACAATAAATATATGCTTGAAATATTTGAAATCATCTGCTTCATTTTTGCTAGCTATATCTAAAATGCGCACAGATGAAAATTTCTTGAAAAAAATAAAATTCCTTGAAGAAAAACAAGGAAAAATGTTGAGAAAATATTCCAAGAGAAAATATTCATGTTTGGAATACCCAGGGAACTCCAGGAACACTGCCCGCCCGCCAATGTATCCCCCAGTACCCAGGCCAAATGGGTTCCCGGCAAGCATTAGTACTGCATCAGAAGTGGGACTTTAATTCTGCTCGGGCACTGCTGTGGCAAACTCTATCACAGGTACAACTTGGCAACGTGAAACATAGCCTCTGGGGCCGCAGTTATTTTCTCTCTTCCCAGTGCTTTGCACTCACGTCTCAGCCTCCACTACCTAATTCTGAGGAGAATATTCTAGCTATTCTAATCACATTAGGCCAACTGTCCAGTAGTCTCCTCCAATATCACCAAAATAACAGTGAACACAAGAAACTGAACAAGTCTATTATAAAAGAACGCACCCTGTGAAGATTCAGTAGAGGCTTCACATAAGTCACAAAGGAGCACCAAAGAGGAAGGTAATATTCTAGAATGGGAAATAGTGACCACTATCGACTGAGTTCATCCAGAATCCTTCCTGGCAGCGAGAGGGGTACACTGGTAGTGAACTGGAGGATCCCACCTCCACACTACCACAATGATATGAAGCAATATCGCAAATCTGGCCCACAATGAGTGGATGAAGAAAAGAGCCCAGCAGTCTCAACAGGGATGACCCAAAATATGACTCTCCAATAAAGAATTCAGAGATGAAATGTTGAGGATAATCAATGAACTCAAAGCAACGGTGGAAAAGACATCCAGTAAATTAAAGGAGGATATGAAAGAAACATTGGAATGGATAGCCAAGAAAATACAGGAATAAAGGTAAAGGTAAAAGGTAAAGGCCCTCCCGTTGATCGTCGATTTGCTCGAGCGGGCCCAGTAACGTCTCCATTGGAGACTTTGTTGTTACTGTGTCTGGCATATCGAATACTCTCGGTAGCTTGCCGGGCTCTCCGAGAGGGGCGGAGGAATCGAACTCGGGTCGGCCATGTTGGCCGCGTGTAAGGCGAACGCCCTACCTGCTGTGCTATCGCTCCAGCCCTAAATGAAATCATAAATAAGAAAACTACAAACAAGTGTCACTAATAAAATATTTCACTAATAAAGATTAAGTAAAAAAAACTCAGTGGTTGCCCTCAACAATAGAATGAATACAGCCAAAGATGGAATCAGTGAGCTTGAAGATGAGCTGGAGAAAGGACACAAACAACAACATACAATGGAAAACACCTCAAAATAGCTCTAGGGAAAATCAGAGACCTAAGAGATGAATTCAAGAGGAAGAACATAAGAATCATCGGAGTAGCAGGACAGAGAGGCAACCCCAATGAAAAAGCAACAGTTAAAGATATCATTGCCAAGACGTTCCCAGAGCTGGGAGAATGCGGGCATTCAGATCCAAGTAGCCCAAAGGGTGCCAGGTTAAAGAGACCCTAATAAAAGACTCCAAGACATATCATAATCAGAGCGATGGATACCACAGATAGAGTCACGATACTACAAGCAGCAGGTCAAAGAAGGAAATCACAGACAAAGGAGCACCCCTTGAATTTACAGAAGAATTAGGTATGTGGGCAATTGAGTGATGCTATAAAAGAGATCTGAGTAAAAGTCATGGATAATCATCTCCATTGCCCTTCTGGAAAACGTAGTAGATCCATCATGATGTCATAGGTCAGTCATCTTGGTTTTGTAGTTGAGAAGGACAGTCGAGCATTGAGAATACTTTTTCTGGCTTCTGCCTCATCCATCAGACAATACTGCTGCTCTTTTAACTTTGAGGTCTTCCTTTATTGATTCTCTGTACAGCTTTGCAAGCTGGAATGTTAGCTTGTGATTGCCTGAGGCTTGTGCCAAACCACATTGGCGAATGAACTTGAGAGTTTCCAAAGACAGGTGTCTGTTAGGGGCTTTCCCACTCTCAGCATTCTTTGTGCAGTGATGGAGGTGCTGAACCAGTTGATCGTATTCCTTGTCGATGTTGTAAATGATGACATCTTCCCATGTTGCCGCAATAGTGCCAAAGAGCTCCCAGTTGGTGGTCATTCTGGGAGTTCTCTTCTTAAACTTTGCAGTCCTTTCTCCCCACTTTATGAAGTAGAATTTTGTACGAAGGAGATGGTTGTCCGATCCTGTATGGAATTTTTGGACAATGGTGACATTAGTCACACAAAACCATCAATTGTATATGACGGTTTTATCCTGGCTCAATGGAACCTGGAAATGCAGATCCTCAGCCTGCTTCCACCAATCCCCAGTGACCCAGGGATCACACCCAGAAGCCCCACCCTGCTGGTGTCAGATAAATACCTCAGCCAACCTCCACTACCTCCTCTACCCCACCTGTATTACAGAGCCTGGCAAGGTACTCGTGGCATATTCAATATGCCAAAACCAGTAAAAACAATGTGCCTCATTCCCCTGACCCCAAAAGAGCCCCTAATACATCAGCATTAAGAAAGAGGAGCAAGGAGAGGCTGATAAAAATCTCAGGGCCAAAATGAAGGACTAAAATGACTGTCTGTACTTTCAATGCATATACACTGGCATCAGAAGCATGCATTGACAACCTGATAGTCCAAGTGCAGAAGATCAAGTGCAACATCATTGGTCTGACCGAGACGAGAAGGCATCAATCACATTATGCCATTTTTGATATAGGAGAAGAATTGTTCCTGAAAACATGCGACAATAGAGGTGTCAGTGGTATCGGTGTTTTCATCAAAACAAACTTGGCCATGAGCATTAATTTATTCAAATGCCTAACAACCTGAATTGGATGATTACACTTTAATAGATGTGGCTCACTGCCAGTAGTTTCTATCTTCGTTGTCTACGCACCAACATTCAACTATGATTAAGAAGAAATTTAAAAGTTCTACATGGAGCGGGAATAGTTCTATAAAGAAGACCACACCTTCTAAAAGATCATTGTTGGTGATTTCAATGCCAAGACCAAGAAGGTCTCCCGAAGAACTCCACATCAGGACCCATGGCCTAGAATGGAACGAACAGGGTGAGAGACTCTCTGAGTTCATCATATCAAACAAGACCATCCGTGGTAAATCACAGTTCCAGAAGGCCGAATCTAATCATTGGACAATCAGAGGTTCTACTATACTTTACCTCTTACTAAAAATTATCAGGAATAAACTCCAGTCAATCAGAAATGGATAGATGCCATGAGTTATATTAATTTACTAATTTTAAGATGATGTTGTTTATGGGTTGGAGCAATAGCACAGTGGGTAGGGCATTTGCCTAACACGTGACTGACCTGGGTTCGATTCTTCTATCCTCTCGGAAAGCCTGGCAAGCTACCAAGAGTATCCCACCCGCATGTCAAAGCCTGGCAAGCTACCCGTGACATACTCGATATGCCAAATATAGTAGCAACAAGTCTCACAATGGAGACGTTACTGGTGCCTGCTTGAGCAAATCGATGAACAATGGGAGGACAGTATCACAGTACTACAGTTGTTTATTGTTTGTATAACTATTCATATTAACTAATGCAATATCAAACACTTCTTGTTTCTTTTATATTTCTAATGACAAGATAATCTAAAATTTATCTGCTTTATAGTTGAACTACTTTACTCAATATAATGTTTTAGAAAAAAATGTAGCATATGCACTAACAGAAAGTCACAATGCAGTTAATATGTAAGTATGTGGTAAATGCAGTTGTGGATGCTACACTGTTGTGGATGCTGCTCACTGTAAAATAAGCATAAAGAACTCAACTATTGAAGGTAGGAATTTCTTTTTTTTCTTAATTTGCCTAACTCTGGCAAAATAATAACCTGCCAAGTATACAGATTAATACTAAGTAAATGTAGTACAAATCCAAATGAAGTAAATATACTAAAGCACATAATTTGCAAAATTTTCTCTACCTCCTAATATAGAAGAAAGGTAATTCTTCTCTGAATACATTTGGGCACCTCCCTGACCTCCACTGAAACGCATATTGTTACTCAGAGATCTTTATACAAATTTACACCTTGTGCTTTAAGTTGCACTAAGCATCTATTCAGTACTATTCCATTCAATTAAAACCAGCCTTAAGAACTACTTGTTTCTTAAAATAGTGTGATTATAAATAGAACAACATTATTTAAACTTTGTTATTTTGAAATTTTGGGTGTAAAAGAAAATCTTACCTAAAAATGCTATAGGGAGTTTCTGTAACTGTAATTTACCATCCAGGGTCGTTTGTGGAGCCACATTACTTCCCTAGGCTAGAACTTGAAATGCACACACACATATTCCTTTTCTATGTGTTGGCTATATGCTACATGTCACAGTGCATCTGGTCAATAGCTAAATAGATCCAATTACACTTCCCTTATTCACAAAATAAAAAAGATAGCAATGCCTCTATTTCTTACTTTATGTGAAGTCCATTGGTGATATCTGTTTTTGTTTGTTTGTTTTTGCATTTAGGAATTCAAGAAGATAGATGTGATAATAGGTGTTAGATTTAGTAACATGCTCTGCTATGTATGATTCACATTAGCTCTAATGATAATGAAGCCCTTATGATAATGAAGGTCTTCCTAACACATTTTCTATCCCATTGCCACTACTTAATATATAACTTGAAAATGAGCTTATTACTGCCTTTCCCTTTATGTCAGAATATCATGTCCCTAGAACTAAGATCATACTGATTCCAATGGCAAAATTTAAGATAATCCTAGTATACTGCCATTCAGAAACTTCCATCTTCAATCCATAATTTACCTGAGTTTCTTCTTTCATTTCTTTTCTGAAATGAACATCAGTTTTCTGAGGAGAATGTCTTTAGAGAATAATTGAATACCTGTCTGTGAAGTATTTAATATCCCTTTCTCTGCGAAGCCTTGCTTAATTCAAATATCAAAGGGCTAAATTAAATCTGCATGCAGTTATTTGTATGTATACCTCCTCTATCAGACAATAAATTCCTTGAGTCAGAATACATAATTTATTCATTTATGCCCCAAAACCTACTTCAGGGTTTAGCACATAATGAACTATCAAAACTGTTTAATACGTAGTCAACACTATCTGTATAAATGAAATGTCACAGAGTTGTTTTGTAAGCAGCCATAGTAGGAAATGAGATAATCAAAGTGGTATGAAAACTTATAATCAAGGACAGTCTACTTCCACCTCTTCTCTAATCATGCCAATCCACTGAAAAAAACTAGATAGTATAACTTTAATAAAAAATAATAACTATAATGACAAAATTTTAGATATTATCTTTTATTTATATTTAATTTTGATATTTTATTCAAATATGACACTGAATCTGCAGTTTTGAGGACAAGTTAGAGTTAAATTTTTCAATTATAAGGAAACATGTTCTTAGAAATTAAACTATTAATTACCTAGCACAAAGATTATGATCATTTTTATGAATATTTAACTTATATTTTAAAAGTTTACTGATATGAAAATATCTGGGAAGAAATAACTTACATGTTGGCATATATAGAAAATTGGAAAAACTGTACTGTATAATCCAGCATTCACATTAACTAGTCTGGAGGAAACTAGTGAAAAATGTGAAGTTCTTACTATAATAATAGTGAGGGGAAAACCTGTCTAAAGGTAAGTGGTTCGTTCAGATATAGTGATCGGTGAACATTTCTCTGAGAAATATCCGAGGACCAAATCTAATATTGGGAGCTATAAAGGATGTAGAGGTTAAAGGTACTCAGAAAAGGATATATATGAGGACAGGAGATAGGTTAAGGGTATAGACCCTGGATTGAGGTAAGAGCCTAGTAATAGGCTCTGGTTTTAGCTTTAAATATAATATGAAACCAGTGGAGAATTTTATACTGCAAAAGCATGTAATCTCATCTGCATTAAAAATTAATTCTCAAGCTAGAAAGATAGTATAGCTGTCAAATCACGTGCATTATACCCAGCCAACCTAGGTTCAATCCTTGGTACTGCATTTGGTCACCAGAGCACTGACAGGACTGAACCCTGAGCACAGAAATCAATCTCTACAAAAGCTGGGCATGACCCAAAAATCAAGCAAACAAACATTCTGGCTGTTTCATGAAGTAAAAACAATTATTTAGTTGAGAGAAGAATCAATTTGCTTTGCTAGGAGTGGTATGGCTACCCATGAGGCATTCATTATACCAAACACAGTAACAAGTCTCAAGATGGAGACATTACTGGGCCCGCTCGAGCAAATCGATGAACAATGGGAGGACAGTGTTTGTTTGTTTTTGTTTGCAGGAATGGTACTAGCAGTTAGAAGAAGGAAATTGGTAGCAGGTAATACAGGACAGGGAATAAGGTACTATTATTCCCTTGCTCTACTCTCTGGCAAACAGGTTTCATCCTGTTACCAATACCGTAAGCTTTAGGCCCCTGAGAAGAAATTCAGTATAAAACCTGAGCACCATAGATGGTGAATCAAAATGCCACTTCTGCGAATATATCCCGAGGATGCAAAAAAGCACAGTAGAAAAGACATCTGTACCTATATGTTCATTGCAGCACTGTTCACAATAGCCAAAATCTAGAAACAACCCAAGTGCCCTAGAACAGATGACTGGTTAAAGAAATCTTGGTACATCTACACAATGGAATACTATGCAGCTGTCAGGAGAGATGAAGTCATGAACTTTCCTTATAGATGGATTGACATGAAGAGTATCATGCTAAGTGAAAAGAGTCAGAAATAGAGGGACAGACATAGAAGGAATGCACTAATTTGTGTAGTATAAAAAAACATAACTTGAGGCTGACACCTAAGCATAGTAGATACATGGGACAGATAGATTTCTCTATAGCTGGAAGCCTGCCTCATGAGCAAAGGGGAGAAGGCAGCTGGAATAGAGAAGGGATCACTAAGAAAAGGATGGCTGGAGGAATCGGTTGGGATGGGAGATGTGTGCAGAAAGTAGATAAAGGACCAGACATGATAACCTCTCGGGGTCTGTATTGCAAACCGTAATGCCCAAAAGTAGAGAGAGATTATGGGGAATCATGTGTACCATGGAGGCAAGGGAAGGGTGGGAAAGGAGGGGGTATACCAGAGATGTTGGTGGTGGAGAATGTGCGCTGGTGGAGGGATGGGTGTTTGATCATTGTGTGATTGTAACTCAAACATGAAAGCTTGTAACTATCTCATGGTGATTCAATAAAATTAAAAAAAAAAACTAAAGAAAAAATGTAAAGGAGATGAAAGAAGAGGTATGGATAGTACAACGGCTAAGGTGCTTATCTCACATATAATCAATGCAGGTTCAATCTCCAGCATCCCATATGGTTCTTTGAGCACTTCCAAGAATGACTCCAAATGCAGAGCCAGCAATAGCACATGGTCAGTGCCAGTGTGGCTAACCCCTTCACCACAAATAAAGGAGAAAAGAAGATGGAGAAGGAAGAGGAGAAATTTTCAGGATATGTTTTTAAATAGTGTTAATAGAAATAACTTCAAAACAAATATCTCACTCTGAAGAACAGAAAGATTCAACACAAATTATTAGTTTCCTTGACCTGATCAGTTAGATGAGCAGATGTGTCATCACAAATATGGGATACTCAACAGTTTTCATACTGATGTATGTAAGCTATATTTCAAAAGGAAATTTAAAAAATCAGGAGATACCAGCTTGTGAAGAAAAATTCAGAGTTCTACTTGGGATATATCAGGATACTGATCTGAAATTAGGTGATTCTTTTTTTTTTTTTTTTTGCTTTTTGGATCACACCTGGCGGTGCACAGGGGTTACTCCTGGCTCTGCACTCAGGAGTTACTCCTGGCGGTGCTCAGGGGACCATATGGGATGCTGGGAATCGAACCCGGGTCGGCCGCGTGCAAGGCAAACGCCCTACCCGCTGTGCTATCTCTCCATCCCCTAGAAGGTGATTTTTAAAGGTAAAAATATGTATTTCAGATTCAATAGGTTCAGTTGAGGAAACATAAAGAGTTCATGGAATTGTGTCCTGAGCACATAGGTATTCAAAGGTTAATCAAGTAGAAGAAACTTCAGACATTTTGAAGGAGCCACAGTCAGTTAAAAAGAAAATCATAAGCATGAACTCCCTCTGTATTTGTGAGTATTACATTTAGGGCATTTGCCTTGCACACAGCTGACCCAGGTTCGATTAGTCTGCCCCTCCCAAAGACCTCTGCAAGCTAACGAGAGTATCCTGCCCACACGGCAAAGCCTGGCAAGCTCCACAAGCCGTATTTGATATGCCAAAAACAGTAACAAGTCTCACAATGGAGATATTACTGGTGCTGATCGAGCAAATCGATGAACAAGGGTAGGACAGTTTGATGCTACTACTTTGTTGTTGTTAGTGAAACACTATGAGGTATGTTGTAGACTTACAAATTTACATGCTTGGATTTTAGTTATACAATGATCAAGTATTCATCCCTCCACCAGTACCCATTCTCCACCACCAATGATCCCAGTACCCCTCCTACCCCCACTCCCCTCCCACCCCAACCCACAAATGTGGCAGGGCATTCCTTTTGGCTCTCTCTTTCTTGTAGGGTGCTGAGTGGCCAACGTGATTGGTCTATAGTCTAAGCACACATCTCACATCCCGAGTGAGTCCTCCAAATACCCTTTACTTGGTGTTCCTTTCTCTATATATCAGCTGCCTTTCCCCCCAGCATGTGCTGCCAAATTCAAAGCTGTGGAGCAGTCCTCCTGGTACTTATCTCAACTATTCTTGGGTGTTCGTCTCCACTTCTGTTACTTTACATTCCCCAGATGAGTGAAGTCTTTCTTTGTCCTCTTTTTTTCTGACTCATTTCACTTAGCATGATATTTTCCATGTAGAACCACGTGTTTGCAAATTTCATGACCTCATCTTTTCTAAGAGCTGCATAGTATTCCATTGTGTAGATGTACCAAAGTTTCTTTAACCAGTCATCTGTTCAGGCACTTGGGTTATTTCCAGATTTTGGCTATTGTGAACAGTGCAACAATGAACATACTAGTGCAGATGTCATTTCGACTATACTTTTTGCCTCTCCAGGATATATTTTCAGGAGTGATATTGCTGGTTCAAATAGAAAGAAGCTCAATTTCTAATTTTTTGAGAATTGTCCATACCGTTTTCCAAAAGGGCTGAACCAGTCGGCATTCCCACCAGCAGTGAAGGAAAGTTCCTTTCTCCCCACATTCACGTCAACACTGTTTGATTTTGTCCTTTTGGATGTGGGCCAGTCTCTGTGGTGTGAGATGATATCTCATTGTTGTTTTGATCTGCATCTCCCTGATGATTAGTGATGTAGAGCATTTTCTCATGTGCCTTTTAGCCATTTGGATTTCTTCTTTGAGAAAGTTTCTGTTCACTTTATCACCCCATTTTTGATGGGGTTGGATGTTTTCCTCTTGTGGAGTTCAACCAGTACTTTGTATATCCTTGTCATCAACCCTGTATCGGATGGGTATTGGGTGAATATCCTTTCCCATTCTGTAGATTGTTCTTGTATTTTGGTCACTACTTTTGAGATACATAAGCTCTTAGTTTAATATAGTCCCATTTATTTATCTCTGTTTTCATTTGGTTGGTCAGTGGTATGTCATATTTAAAGATACCGTTAGCCTCAATATCAAAGAGGGTTTTGTAGACCTTGACTTCAATGCACCTTATGGTTTCTTGTCTAATTTTGGGGTCTTTACTCCATTTTGATCTGACTTTTGTGCATGGTGTTGAGGTCTAAGCCCTTTCATTTGCATGTGGTTGTTCAATTATGCCAGCACCATTTGTTAAAGATGCTTTCCTTGCCCTACTTCAAATTTCTTGCTACCTTATCAAATATTAGAAGTTCATATATTTGGGGTTGTGTAGAGGGATATTCCACCCTGTTTTGTTGGTATGCGGTTATGCAGTTGTTCCAGTTGTTCCAGTACCATGCTGTTTAAATTGCTATGGCTTTGTAGTAGAGTTTGAAATTGGGGAGGATTCCTCCCACTGTCTTTTTCCCAATAATTGCTTTAGCTATTCATGACCATTTCTTGTTCCAAATTTTAGGAGTGCTTGATTCATTTCTTTGAAGAATTTCGTGGATATCCTTATAGGGATAACATTGAACATATATAGTGCCTTGGGTAGTATTGCCATTTTGGCAATGTTAACTATTCCTATCCATCAACTGGGGAAATGTTTCCAATTCCTTATATCCTCTTTTACTTTTTGGAGTAGCATTTTGTATTTTTCTTTGTGGAGGTCCTTCACCTCCTTAGTTAGACTGATTCCTGGGTACTTGATTTTCTGTGGCACGATTGTGAACGGGATTGCTCTTCTCATGTCTCTTTCTTCGGTCTCATTATTTCTGTATAGGAAGGCCATGGGTTTTTGGGTATTGATTTTATAGCCTGTGACTTTACTGTACAAGTCTATTGTTTCTAGGAGTTTCTTGGTAGAAGTTTTAGGATTCTCTAGATATAGTATCACATCATATGCAAATAGTAAGACCTTGATTTCTTCCTATCCTACCTGGATGCCCCTAATTTATTTTTCTTGCCTAACTGCTATTGCAAATACTTCCAGTACTATGTTGACCAGAAGTGGCAAGAGTGAGCATATTTGTCTTGTCTCTGCTCTTAGAGAGAAGGCCCTTAGTTTTACCCTATTGAGGATAATGCTTGCCATAGGTTTGTCATAGATGGCTTTGATTATCTTGAGGAAAGTTCCTTCTATGTCAATTTTGCTGAGAGTCTTCATCATAAACGAGTCTTGGGTCTTGTCAAATGCTTTCTCTGCATCTATTGATACAATCATATGGTTTTTATCTTTACTTTTGTTGATATGATGGATTATGTTGATTGATTTCCAAATGTTAACCCATCCTTGCATCTCCGGGATGAATCACACTTAGTCGTGGTATATGATCTTTTTGATGAATTGTTAGATTCTTTTGCTAATATTTTGTTGAATATCTTCACATCCGTGTTCATCAGAGATATTGGCCTGTAATTTTCTTTGTTAGTGTTGTCTTTGTTGCTCTTGGTATTAGGGAGATATGTGCTTCATAGAAACTGTTTGAGAGAGCTCCTTTTTTTTTCAATTTCCTGGAAAAGCTTGAGGAGTACTGGCAACAGATCTTCTTTAAATGTTTGGAAGAACTCTGGGAACTTTTCAGCAATGATTTATTTAACCATGGCTTTTTCACTGGAGTTGTCTCCATGTCTTCTGGTACTCTGATGATTCTAATGTTGTTCCTCTTAAAGTCATCCTCTAGTTCTCTGTTTCACCTTAGAGCTACTCTGAGGTCTTTTCCCATTGTTTGTTGTTGCCTGTTTGATTTCTGTTGCTCATATTCAAGTTCACTAACTCTGTCTTCAGTTTAGTCATTCTACTGCTGAAGGCACCCATTGAGTTTTTAATTTCATCTACTGAATCCTTTATTTGTGACATTTCTTTTTGTAGCTTTCTTATTTCTGCTCTCATTTCTTCCTTTATTTTCTCGACTATCCATTCCACTGTTTCTTTCATTTCTTCCTTTAATTTTCTGGATGTCTGCTACATTGGTTCATTGAGTTCCTTGAACATCCTCAGCATTTCATCTTGGAATTCTTTACTGGAGAGATTATCAAACTGTCAAACAAACTGTCCTACCGTTGTTCATCAATTTGCTCTAGCAGGCCCAATAATGTCTCCATTTTGAGACTTGTTGTTTCTGTGTTTGGCATATTGAATATGTTACGGATAGCTTGCCAGGTTTTGCCGTGCAGGCGAGATACTCTCGGTAGCTTGCCGGGCTCTCCAAGAGGGGCGAAGGAATCGAACCCAGCTTGGTTTGGCTGGCTGCGTGCAAGAAAAATGCCCTACCACTGTGCTATAGGATCGTGTTTGTGGGTAATCCCTGTTGAGGATTCGGGACTCTTTTCTTTGTCTTCTCCTCATAGTGGAGATTTTCGCTGCTTCTTAATGCTGTTGTGGTTGTACAGAGGTAAAAACCTTGCAGTTCACTAGCATTGTTCCCTCTTTTTGCGGGAAGAGATTCTGAATAAGGTCGGTCGATGGTGGTCACCCTTCTCCACCTCTAGAATATGTCCTTCCTCTCAGACATTATTCTGTGGTTTATAATAGGCATCTAGTGAAGCATTGAAGGAGGTGCTCTTTTATATTGGGCTTATACACCTTGAATACACTGGTCTTTTGTTTGAATTGGAGTAGGTGCTGGATTATTATCGTATTGTGTTTGAGGCAGTTAGGACCTTTTCCACAGAATTAGGTGATAAATGTTGGGATGTGAGTCAAGATTGCTGGGAGTGAGAAATACAGCTGTGTCCTCACAGAAGGCTACGCCCTCTTTTGAGGATGCTACATCCCCTACAGCAGAGGCCAAATTCTGAGCCTGTCCGGGTGTTGGTCCACAGACCTGGGCATGTGCAGAAGAAAGGTGGGGACTGGGTGGGCGTGCACTGTGGAACTCAGGGGGTGGCCTCAGGGAGCTGTCCAGGTGGCAGGCAATGGGAGCTCAAGGCCAGATGGGATGGGGGAGCACAGATGGACCCATCTGTTCAGAGGAAAGGCGGGGGCTGAGAGTGCTTCTTTTAAGGGTGATGAAGTAAAGTCAACTACATCAGAGCATGCTGAGAGGGTAACTAGTAATTGTCCCTGAGAAATATGGCAGTCACTATGATAATGAATTATTGAAAACAAAAGACTAATTCCCTGGAAGAAAGTACATTCGGGAAAGTGAGCAAATGGAAGTTCCACATAGACAATTTTAAGAGGAATTTTATTACAGAAAAAGCAAAAGATATTGTGAGGGAAATGACTATCATGGGGTTTCTAAAAAATGACTAAACAGAATGTAGTTTGTAAAATTATTTTGTAGGGCCAAAAATATAGTACAGGGGAAGGCCCTTTCCTTGCCAACTCAGGCACCATGAGAGCAAGGTCAGAAATGATTCCCGAGTGCATAATCAGGGGAAGGACCAAGGAATTTCAGTATGCGACACCATACCAAAAACAAACATGTGTCATTATATGTATACCAAATCCCACTGGCCTCTTTTGCCCTCTTTTCTAACCCCTTTGATAAAATCAGTTCTTACTTTAGATTCTAAGGATTTGTTTTATTGAATATTGTTTTCTCTCTTGCAGAAGTTAATTTGGTATTTGTCTTTCTCCTTCTGACTTACTTTTTTTAAATGGACCCTACCAAGAGATATCTTTTGGGCTAGGAATAAAAACT
The DNA here is from genome assembly GCF_029834395.1 of Sorex fumeus. Classification (NCBI taxonomy): domain Eukaryota; kingdom Metazoa; phylum Chordata; class Mammalia; order Eulipotyphla; family Soricidae; genus Sorex; species Sorex fumeus. Next base: position 29,773,956 of record NW_026606067.1, read on the forward strand.
ATTGCATAAGAGAATTCTTTTCTCTTTTCTTTACAAAGCATCTCATAAAATCTGTCATGTATATTTTTAAAAGTTTTCATTCCAAGAAATTAATATTTAACTTGATATTAAAATTTTATAGTACATTAAAGAAAATACAAGATAATTTCCTTCTTATGTTGAATATAAATATTTTAGAATATCTGTAGACTATTTTACAATATAATAGTATTGTAGAATCAAAAGGAAAAATCTCTGATTACAATGGAAAAGCTGAAGCATTTCTATTTTTATAATTTGGGAAGTACTGATCAATGAAAAAATTAATCATTTGAGATTGCAATCTATCATTCTACTTTTAAAAAATTAAAATTGTGTTTATTCAAAATAATCTTGGTGATTAAAGTACTCTATATCACAAAATATATTCATATGAAAAGATTTGTCAAAATTGCCGTTTACATAACAGTGCAATTAACTATTTCACTAATAACAACTAAATGTGTTTTTAATGATGTTATAATAAACTTAAAATCTTTAAAGGAGTGATGCTGTCAAAATATAATTGTTTCAAAGTTGGAAAATAAACGACTTACCCCCAGTGTAATGTTTATGTGCAGATAAATGACTTGTGTTCACCTTGGCATTTAACAGAGAGCAGTAGGAAACATATTCTTAGTGAGGTTCTATTATCATTATCTCTTATTTTAATCACAAGCATCTGGTTGCAGATTAGTTCCTTCTCAGTAAAGAAGAAAATGGGACTGTTTTAAGAACCAATAAAGGAGAATCTGTGTGAGGCAGGCTTGAGCTCCTGTCAACATCAGCTGGCACTGAATGCCAGGAAAACCAAGAGAAAATCCTTGACAGTGTTGTAATATTGCTTTTCATAGTCTCTTGGGATCAGTGGAGAGTACTCTGGCCCCAGGGGGATTAAGTATGAAATTTCACTTCATAGCTGTCAAATAGATCAGTCCTGGAAGTGAAAATACATGTCTGATGGACTCATTAGAGAACAAAATTAGAATGAAGCTTCAGGTTATTCATTTTCACCAATACTTGACTATTGGCTCTTTGTGTGATGTGTTTTCAGTGTCACTTCAGAAAGTTTATTAGGGACACCTAATTTTCCTTCCGATTAATGTTACTGGGCCCGTTCAAGCAAATCGATGAACAATGGGAGGGCAGTGACAGTGAATTATATTTGGAACTACTGTGACCACCACATCCATCCACTGGTTCATATTGGCCCTGATAAGCCACCATCCCTTAACAGTAATTTACCATCCCACTTTACAATCTCCTTTAGCTATAATTCTTCTCAGAATTTTCGCATTTATTTGCTGAAAGAGAAGCTTTTAGCATATCACACACACTTGATTTTCCAAAAACTCTCTTAAAGAATATTTCTCAATTACTGAAAATCAGAAATGTCATAACATTAACTTCCATTTCTACACTCTATTCTTCTATGGTAGCTGGGTATGAACCATTAACTGGGCCAATCTTAGGTTATTATATTACCTGACTTGAAAATATAAATTTGATCAAGACATCTTTGAATTTATAATTAAATAAAAAACTCAAGAGATTGAAATAACTCAGTGTAGTTGAGAGGTTTGGTTAACTCACAACAAATTACATCTTTGGGCACAAGCACTAAGTATGAGTCAGTATATGAAGTTGGTAGAAGAAAATAAAGCTAATGCACCCAGGAATTCACAGCCACCCTGAGGGATCTCCAAGAACTCTGTTTCCATGAGTGGATGGACTATTTCTACAGTACTTACTCTTGGATTTCCACACATTTTCACAACTTATTTATTTATTTTGATTTTTATTAATTGAAGTAAACTAACATTATTTTCAGTTTCTTGAGTGTATTCTATGGTAAAACTAGAAGCTAAATAATGAAATATCTATTATAATTAAGTCCATTATTTATACAACTAAAGTCCTTCTTTCAGCCTAAAATCAGAGAAATGATTTTGATAAGAAAGTTAAGTGCTTCTGAAAACCATTGAAGCAAATCCCAAGTGACTGGTTTCAATCACATGTTCAAAACCATACAAACAACATAATATGCATATTTCAAAGCATGAATATGTTTAAGAGTAACAAGGATAACAGCAAGGTTTGGATGTTGTCTACTGTCTCTAGCGTACAGTTGCCAATATCTCTAAAAATATAACCACAATTTTATTCTGAGCAATAATGTACCCACTTAATCAACTCCTATTATACTCTTGCATCTAGAAATACAAACCAATAAGTAGATAAATTATGGTCAATTATATGTAGCCAGAATTGCTGTAAAGGACTCGGAGAGGCCTAAATTAAGACATGTCTGCTCAGAGGTATCTCTATCTCTTCCCCTGATATTTCTGCCCTCTTGTTTGTATCTCAGAACATAAGGGTTAGAGATCTAAAACCATCATGGTTGAGAAATCAACACACCCAGGATAAAAATCATAGAATGCTGCAGTTGCCATACCAGTTCTTAATTGCCTTTACCAACTTCACATAGAAGACAAACTTCTTTGTCAGTCTTCTATTACCTTGTATTTTCAATAATATAAAAAATAAACTACACATCCTAACTTCTGTAAATACAAAAAGACAGCAGCAGTCTATCTCTCCTACTGCCCGCGTTCAGTAGTTTCAGGCCATTTCCCCCACCCCAGGGAGGTCCATGGCGATGGGTAGGTGAAGGAAGGAACTAGAGCCAGGCTGGTTGGTGTCACTTGCAGTTTATTCCAATCCTCTCTCCATTCACTCCTGTCTCTCCTCTGTTCCTGCTCTGTTTCTTCCTCCCCCAAGCTACTTCATTCTCCTCCTCGGTCCCCCTTCATCCTCCTTCTGCTTCTGGAATCTGGATTCCCTTTCTCCTTCTCCTTCTGGAGTCTGGATCCCGTAGCCCACTCTTACAGTCTAGTTATATCCCCCAGTATGAGGGGTTGGGGTAACAATTACATATAGGTGTGGTCACAATCAATAGGGGTAAAGTTCTTCCCCTTGGGGAAAGCCACTTCTAGGACAGATTCTCATTTAGCAGGTTGACCCACCCTGGAATGGAATCCCAGGGTGTGTTTCTCCTCTCATTGTCCAACAACCATATAAGCATTCGTAATATTAATTGTTTTGTATTGGCACAGTAAGAAATACATTAAGCTTATAGAATTGCTCTCCTAGGGCCATCTCGATCTCAGTCTACAGTGCTCAGGCCAGATAGTCTTTCCTATCCCTAGCAGGGTCCTAGTCTCGTCGTTATTTTGGATCATTACAGCATTTTTCTATGACCAAGCTCTTATAGTTAAGAATCATGGCACTTTGGCTTGGCCCATTTCGATGGCAGAGTAGCTCACAGCTTGCCCTGGGTCCATTCAGTCCCTCATCAGGACCCTGCTTTTGGGGTGCTAGGAACTAAGGGCAATTGAGGCCTAAGTGGAGAAAACAGATGTTCGGTAGTGAATAATATTCAAAGCCAATTAAATCCTAAGTTACAAAAGCATAATATTAACTGTCTTCCTGTATCCATACAAAAAGGACATTGCTTTAAAGTAAACTATTCATAAGACATAAGGAGAGAAGAAAGGCAATATTTCACTCATACATATAAAATAATAGACTTCTGAGGAATCTGACCTTACAAGTTAACAGAACCTGATTAGGGGAAAAAGCTGATTAACTGGTTGGGGAGGAGAGCATAGGGAAGAGTTTACAGATAAACACAATGGAATGGAAGTGCCTCAGGAGCACTGTAATAAACCTGAGTTCCTTGTGGCAAGGTAGGAAGGACAAATCAATGTCATCCTACACTAACTGATACAATAACTTTATTTGCAAGATATTCTTCTACCACTGTGACATGATAGCAGAAGAGAAAAATGAGTGTGTTCATTACTTTGAAAAATAAAGTGTGCATCTGTTCAACTTCCATCTGTATTTCTAGATCTCATTTTTTAAGTACAGAAGCTGTTACACTGTCATCATTTGAATGAGCAACAAAATGTTACCCTATAAAAACACAAAAAGTACTTAAAGTAGGTTGAATTATGCCAAAATTTATCATAAATATGTTTCATAATTGTGCTATAGATACACAGTATATAATAAAATAAGGATGAAGTACATTTCCCCAATTGGAAGTATTTCCACGTACTTGTGTCTAAAATACTGTATATTTGTTTTTCAGTTAGAAATAAATACTCATACCACTTACTTGCAACAGAAGTAAACACATGTAACATATATGCATATTTAATGTATATAGTGAAAGCATATAAAAATATAAAAGCATAGTTTCAGAACTGTTTCCAAAACTTTAACTGTGGATTATTTAAACATCCACACAAATAACCCTATCAATCAATTCTTCTTTTTTTTAAATTCATTTCTTTTTTAAATGAATCATCTTGGGAGACATTAACAGACTTACAGACTTTAGCACTTATGTCTCAGTCATACAGTGTTCTAGTGTCCCTTCACCAGTGCCCATTCTCTACCACCAGTGATGGTGGTGTCCCTCCCACCACCCCTACCAACCCCACCTCTATGGGTGTTGTGGTTTGAAATAGAGGTATTAAATGACCATCATTAAGTCTGTCGTCTACTTTCAGAACACATCTCCCATATTTATCAGTCAATTCTTTTACTTTTAAATTCAATTGTCATTTCTTAGAGAATATTAAAAATATCTTTTCTTTTTCTTTAGCTATGGAAGGCATTTATATTAAAAGAGAAGAATCTTTATATTTTTAGAGTTTATCTATGCCTGCTGGTTAGTCCACAGCTAAAGTCATAATCCTATTTACAACATCATAATCATTTACCACACAAACAATCAGGGTGTCACTAACAAAGAGTTATGGCTTTAGGTAGGGGATAAAATATGGGCACAGATGAACTCTAAGGAAATAACGGTAACTCTCATGCAAATGCATCCAGGATAAATAACCGGGAATGAAAATTATGATGAAGCATTGTTTCCTACAAAAACAGATTTCAGAGGTATAAATAGTATCTTTTTAAAATTCTCATTGAAAGTATAATAAACAGTGTTTATGAAGAATCAGTGAAACCTTAATATTTAAAAACTAAATTTACACATGATAAAAATCAATAAGCATGAACAATATTTCAGAATTTTAAATAAATTTATGTATTTAATGTTCAAAAGAAATGCCACCTGTATACATCACACAAACTTTTTAAAATACTTAAACATTTTTCACTTTAGACATCAAATAATTTATGTGGGTCATCTTGACCCTAAGTATACTTAATTGACCCATCCGTTAATATGAATATTTAATAATCATAAACTTCATAAAAGCAACAATAATATACAAAGTAAAACATTTTTCTCTTTCTCATATATTTTTGTATTCATTGCAGCATTAAACATTAAGTACTGGCAGAGAGACAAAGTCACGCGGGTTCCGGGGCCGAGATCTCCAAACCTACTCGGATTTGGGCCGAGCATCCTCCTCCCAGATCCTCCAAATTCCAGTAGGCGGGGGTCACACCCACCAACTGGCCCCCTGGCGCTGTGTAATCCCATCAACGGCCAAGACTCAGAGACTATAAACACCAACTCCCAGAACCAGACATCCTATTATGACATCTTATTATCTCATTCCTACTTTGGACAAACTGGCAGGATACTGAATGTAGCCTGCCCACACGGCAGAGTCTGGCAAACTCCCCGTGGCGTACCCAATATGCCAGATACCAGTAACAATGATGGGTCTCATTCTCCTAAAGAGCCTTGAATATAATCTCAGGGCTAGGATGAAGGAGACATTACTGGGGCCTGCTCGAGGCAATCGACGATTAACAGGATGATTTGTGATTTTTGTGACTGCAGCATTATAAAAGCATTCATTTAAACTAAGCATTTTTCCTACTTCTTAAGGAAATAGTACATTCAAACAAGTAATGTGCTGGCAAGTATGTAGTGCTGACTGATATCCCATGTTCAACCCACAACATATGTCATATTTTCTCTTCTTGGGAAAATTTAGGAGCTGAGATGACTTATTATTGCAGAAATTCCTATTCATTCGTTGATTTGTTCATTCATGATCACTCAATGTGAACTAAGCTTGTATTAATGGCTATCTAGAAGTTAACAAAATAGGTATAAAAATTTTATTAAACATACCTTGTTGAAATACACACCTTGACAAACATGGAATAATTATAAGTGCTATGAGGAAAACGTAAGAGTACACTGAGGAAGAAGAAATATAAAGAAAGGAAAGCAAGTGGTACAGGTAATAATTAGAGAAAGTCTTTTTGAGAAGGTACTTTTTGAAACTCAAGAGATGAGAAACAGAATATGTCCAGGAATAAGATTAAGTTAGTTTTGCTCAAGGTCTTCTTAACAACTAAATTAAAATGATAAAAAGAACTATTGTTGTTTTTAGTTTTTCACAATACAAACATTTTCATCAATGAGACCCATCAGCTATAAAATCGCATAATCCTGAGCACATCAATCGTCCAAGCCCATTTGTTGCTGCCATACACCTGGTGTACATGCCACCCACATCTCCTGTCTTCAGGTATTAACTTCTCTATTTTGTCAAATATAAATTGATAAGTTGTGATGTATACAAATCTCTCACTCTGGAGAAAAATTGTTTTCTCCCTTAAAAAATGTATCTCACCTGACCTCTCTTCTTACCTTTATTTCCCAATAAACTTGTTATATTGTAAAGAAGATGTAAATCTGCTATTTGGAATAATACAGGTAGACATATGAGGCATTGTTTCTTGACATGAGAAAACAAAATAGGATACAGTTTGCTTATATATGGAGAGAACAAACAAACACAATAAATAAAGTCACTGTCACTGCCCTCCCGTTGTTCATCGATTTGCTCGAGCGGGCCCAGTAACGTCTCCATTGGAGACTTTGTCGTTACTGTGTCTGGCATATCAAATACGTCGCGGGGATCTTGCCAGATTCTGCTGTGACAGCGAGATACTCTCGGTAGCTTGCCTCTTGGGCTCTCCGAGAGGGGCAGAGGAATCGAACTCGGGTCGGCCATGTTGGCTGCGTGCAAGGCAAATGCCCTACCTGCTGTGCTATCGCTCCAGCCAATAAATAAAGTAAAATGGAAAATTTTAAGAAGAAATATGATATTGAATATGAAATAAATGGAGTAAATAGAAAGAAGTGATGCCTCTTGTCTTACATCAGCAAAATAACTTTTCAGAAGGATGGAGCAATTAAAAAGAATTATAGAGGGTCCAGTACAGTTTAAATGGGTAATTGCATTATTTGCATGTTAGAATTCTAGATTTTGTCCTTAGCCCTTATCTATCACCTCCAGAGTGCCAACAGGAGTGACCAGAGGTCACAGATCTAGCCCCCGAGAACTGCTGATTTGACTCCCAAACCAAGTAGTTAATTAGAGGAAGGGTAGGGACTTTCAGAAGATGATGGATTAAACATATTAGTTTTTCTCTGCCTTCTTTTCTAAGATCCTACTAAAACAATAAAGGATTACAAATAAACAAACAGTAAACAGCTGCATCAGAAGCATGGGGAAATGAAAAAACTGATTTCTGTTCTAAGAAAGAGATTTTGAGACCATCAAGGAAGACAAAGGGAAAGAAGTGTCAGCCCAGGAGAAACTCCTTATGATGTTAACCTACAAAACTTTTGCCTCCGGGACCTCCAGACCTCTATAGCATTTAGAACAGTGAAAAGAATTGATGTTTTGGCTCAAAACAAAAATAAAAGACGTTTTATTTAAAAAAAAATATATTCTGCAACATTTATTCAGAAAAAAATTCTGCTCACTTCACAAATGAGCACAGCATTAATTGACCTTTTTGTCATTTTCAGTATAGAGCTATACCCAATATTGCTTAGAGCTTATTCCCGCTCTGTGCACTAGGATGAGCTGGGCGCAAGGCATGAAGTTTGACCTCTGCTGTCTCTCCCAGCCCACAGCAAGAGGTCCAGTGGATGATTTGCCGGAAATTCCAGGTGTGTTCAGCATATCCTAAGTGATATAGTGGCGCCGTCAAATATAATTTTATTGAATTAGTTTTCTTCCTGTCTATATCCAGAATTATGATTACAGAATTACTTATAGTTATATCACAACTGAGTAAAACCTATGATTTCTGAACACATATGCAAAAATTGATTCTTTTTCTAGTTTTTGATAGAGGAATAAATGCTAACTTTAGTCATAGTAAAATAGTTGTTATTCTTCCTGTATTTCTTTGACTCGATTTCACATTCAGAACTAGCTTCATGCTTTTAAGAGGGACTTGAAGTTTGAGCTTCCAAATGAGAGAACACATTGAAGCTGCTTCAGGCGAAGGCTCTAATCTTAGTTTTTATTTCCTCATTAGACTAATGGCATAGGAATTAAGGAGCTTTTCTAAATGTGTGGGTCAAATGAAGGCAGAAGGGGGTCTGCTCTGCTTTACCACAGAACACTCTCACGTCCAACGTCAATGTCATATTGGAAGTCAGAGGGCTGATACAGAGGATATTGTACTTTCCTTGAAAGTTGCCAGCCTAGCTTCAGTCCCCATCACCCCATATGTCCCTCAGGTATGGCCAGGAGGAATCCCTAAGCTCAGAGCCAGGAGTAACATGTAAAGACCATCGCGTGTAACCCAACCCTCCCGCCTCCACCGCCGGAAAGAATAAACCCAACAAAGTCAGTGGTATACTCCTTATCTCAGATTTTTGCCAATATTCATGAGAGCCATTGGTTTAATACCTATTTAAAATTTTATATTATGAAAGTTAGGGCATCTTATAAAATTTTTGAGTATGTTTTTAAACAACTCAATCTATAGCTCAATAAACAGAAGAGATAGGAGTGGTGCACTCCTAACAGAGTTTATACCACAACACCCAGTTTGTCTTATACAGTGTTTCTCAGACAAACTTATATTTACACTGTATAAGTCACATTATGGTACAATTTTTTTCTTCATCAGAGGAGAAAAGGAAAAATTTATTTTATAGGAAAATGGAGACTATAGAGTCTTCGACAGGAAAACTAGAAAGAAAAATAATGTATCTTTCCATCTTAGCAGATGAATAAGTAATCCTCTCAATTATGGATACTAAAATCCAGAATGACAGTCTCCTCAGGGACAAGATATCAGAAGGACTTTGGTACAAATGATGAAGATCCAAAAGACTATTGTCTCTATGAGGTTAAGGAACATAAAGTGTGAAATGAGCAATGAAAATTACACAGAGACTCATATTATCAAAGAATTTTTTAAATTTTATTAAAGAGCCATGATTTTTAATTTTTTTTATTAAATCACTGAAATAGACCCTTATCATGCTGTTCGTGATTATATTTCAGTCACTCAGTATTCCAACACCCATTCTTCCACCAGTGTACATTTCCCAGCACCAATGTTCCCTATCACCCTTCCCCAGCCCCAGCCTGCCTTTGTAGCAGGGGCTTTTCTTCTCTCTCAGTCTCTGTTGACCAGAAACAGACAGGGATATAGAGCCATGTTTTACAAAGTTTCTCATCGTTGTATTTTAGGCAAACAATAATTAAACAACAATCCTTCCACCAGTGTCAACGTCCCTTCACCAGTGCAAATATATTCATTTTGAAATTTTTACTTCTAACTTTTTGGCTTACTCGGCTGTTGTTCATTTATTATTTGTGCTAATTATGTTTAATAAAGAAATTTTTATATTTATAACACATAATAGTGCTTTCTTGTTGATTTTTTTTTTGTGGAGGGAGTGGGGCATACCCAACAGTACTTAAGGCTTATTCCTGTCTCTGTCTTCAGGTATCGTATGTTTATCTCCAGAGAACATATGGGATGCTAAGGATCAAATCTGGGTCAATTGCATGGAAGGCAATGAGGCTATGCATTATATTATCTCTCTGTCTTCTTTACAAAAGTTTATTTATTCTTCAAGGCGATAATATATGTAGATGCCTGCACAATTTGTTGATGTGAGAAAAGTGTCAAAGATAAATTTATAATTGTCACAGTCACTGTCACTGTCCTCCCGTTGTTCATCGATTTGCTTGACTGGGCCCAGTAACGTCTCCATTTTGAGACTTGTTGTTACTGTGTCTGGTATATGGAATAAATCACAGGTAGCTTGCCAGGCTTTGTGTGTGGGCACAATACTCTCGGCAGCTTACCAGGCTCTCCGAGAGGAGCAGAGGAATCAAACCCGGCTTGGCTGGGCCGACTGTGTGCAAGGCAAATGCCCTACTGCTGTGCTATCACTCCAGCCCCAAATTTATAATTAACCACTAGTAATCTCATAAATGACTGCTATCCATGATCTCAGAAAAAAAAAGTTTGAACCAAGAGATATAGATATACTCTGGTTATTTTGGCATGACCAACCTAAAATTCTATTTCTACTAAATCAAAAAAATTCACTTCTCTAAAATAGTACAAAATGGCAATCATAGGACTCTACCACATATCTTCTGTTCTTTTTCAGTATCTTGAATTATTAGAGCATGTAAAGCATTGAGCACCTAGTCTCCTCAGAATTTACTATGACTGAAGACTAAAACAAAACTTCTATATATGCTATTTCCTTTTGCTCTTGGAAGAGTGGTTTAAGCTATTCAACAGTATTCTCTAGAGAAATAGAAGTGATTGCAGAAACTAGAAAACAAAATATTTACAAGACATACCAGTACACTAAACATTCAAGAATGAGTTGATACTGTAACTTGAACTCAAAGGCAGCCTGAAAAAAAAATCCTTTTTTTTCCTTGGAGGACCTGAATCTTTAATCTTTCAAATGGATTGAGTGAGACATGTTCACATCATGGACAGTAAATAAACTAAATTAAATCTTAATCTATACAAAAAAGAAAAATTACACAAGCATATAAAATAAAGTTTTTGGAATGTCTTGTTACAATACTCATGTTGACAAATAAAATCCCCCAGCATATTGCCCATTTTCTTCATTCACATGAGGTATTTTGGTGGTTATTTTCAATTTTACTACATTATGCAATAATAATTTCTCCTTATTGTGGGGTTCATTTATTTTTATTTACTTAACAAAAGCGTTTGAAGCTACCAGAACATTTATGAAAGTAAGAAACATTAGATGCATGGCCTGGGACTTGAAAAAGGCAAGGCAGAAACTTTTGAAGGCAGTAGGGGCCCCAGGCTGGCAACAGCTCCGAATTACTGATGAAATTTTCAGACATTTCAGGTTAGAAGGCCAGCAGGCATGGTTTCCCTGAGTGGAGACAACTGACAAGGCCACCATATCACATAAGAACTACAAATTAGCCTCTTATTTGGAACTCATTAGAGCAGCCTGACAACCCCAAGCAAATTAAGCTAATAGTTCATTAGTCCCTAATCCATTCAGCACTTCACCCTTCCTTGCAAAAAAAGGGGGGGGGGAAGGCAACTGTGAGCAAAAGAATACAAACTCAAAGGTCACAACGGTAAATCAATGAATAAATCCACCAGACTTAGGGATTAAAGCGCTAGCCCAGATGACCCAACCAGTTATGAGCTATATATGATCTTTGACAAGGAATTTTGAATGAAACTCTTAAAGACGCATGGGGATCTCAAGAAACAATGCACAACTGATAAAATACAAGAGGATATGAGAGCTAAAGGAGAAAAATACAAACAAAAATACAAGCAGAAATGACAGACTTGAAAAACCTGATAGGTAAAATGAAAACTCAGCAATTACTATGCTGCTGAGGACAAAATCAGTGAGCTCCACGATGAGGTGTAGTGAATCTTCAGACAAAAGCAGAAGCTGAAAATGAGCCTCAAAATAAACCAACAGATATCAAGAGAATATTTGAATGAATTTAAGAACAGCAGCATAAGAATCAGTGGGTTCCAGAGGGGCAGGAGGAAAACCCTGATGAAGAAGCAATTGTTTCCAGAACTGAAAATTGCATACACCCAACTCCAAGAGACCAGAATGGTACCAAATAAAGTAAGTCCAAATAAAACTACTACAAAACACACCCTAATCATAGTGGAAACCATAGAGATAAAATACTGAAAGCAGCAAGATCAAAGTAGGAAAATACTTATGTAAAGGAACAGCCATAAGATTCAAAGCAGACTTACCAGATAAACCCTTTGACCACCAAACAAAGGCAGAATATAGTGAAAAGACTCAAAGAAATGAACATCTCACCAAGAATACCTATCTCTCATTCATATTTGAAGGAACAGTACACAGATTTACAGATAAACAACTCAGGAACATCATAGTCTCAAAACCATGGTTACAAGAAGGAAAAAAACAGTCCACTTATTAATATAAGAGAATTCTCTTTAAGATACCAGCTCCTGAAATAAGATGCAACAATACTTCACAATAATAATCTCTCTCAACATTAATGTGCTTAACATACCAATTAAGATACACAGAGTAGCAAGACGGATGAGAAAATTGAATCCAACACCCCCGTGGCCTGAAAGAAACACATCTGAACATTCTGAGAAAACACAAACTCCAAAGTCAAAGGCTAGAAAACATTTCTAAAAGCAAACAATTACCTCAAAAACCCCAAAAAGCCTGGTGGCAATACCACCAGATATTGAACCGCACAGACTGAAATTTATAAAAGAAAACTAAGATCGTGTATTAATGATCAAAGAATCTGTACATCAGGAAAAACTAACACTCTTAAATGTATATGACCAAATGAGGCATCAGCAAAAACAGCTGCTAGTAGTCTTGATGAAAGGAATTGGTAGCAACATAATAGTAGTTGAGGACTTCAACACAGCTTTTTCATCTCTCCATAAATTAACTAGACTAAACCTCAGCAAGGAAATACTATATTGGAGGGAAAAAATGGAAGAGAGGGCATTAGTAAAATATATATAGGCCTTTTTTTCTTTTTTTTCTAATTTTTATTTTGAGACATCATGAGGTACAGTTGCAGACTTACAAATTTTTGTGCTTGGGTTTCAATTATACAATGATCAAATACCCATCCCTCCACCAGTACCCATTTCCCACCACTACGGATCCCAGTATTCCTCCCATCCCCATTCCCCCCCCATCCCACCCTGCCTCTGTGGCAGGGCATTCACTTTTGTTCTATCTCTCTTATTGGGTGTTGTGGTTTGCAAAAGAGGCAATGGGTGACAATCATGTCTGGTATATAGTCTACTTTCAGCATGCTTCTCCCACCATGGGAGGATCCTCCCAATACCCTTTATTTGGTGCTCCCTTCTCTATCTGAGCTGTCTTTCCCCCTAGCATGTGTGGCTGGCCTCCAAGGCATGGAGTAAAATTCCTGGTACTAATCTTGCCATTCTTGGGTGTTTGTCTCCTATTTTGTTACTTTATGTTCCCCAGATGAATGCAATCTTTCTATGTCTATCCCTTTCTTTCTGAGTTATTTCGCTTAACATGATACTTTCCATGTAGTACCACTTGTATGTAAATTTCATGACTTTGTCTTTTCTAACAGCTACATAGTACTCCATTGTGTAGATGTACCAAAGTTTCTTTAACCAGTCATCTGTTCTCGGGCACTCAGGTTTTTTCCTGATTGTGGCTATTGTAAAGAGTGCTGCAATAAACAAACAATTCATTCAAAAGTTGTATACATGTTCTTCTTCACTGCGCATGGGACGTTCTCCAAGATAGACCACATACTGGGCAACAAAACAAACTTCTATAAAATAAAGAAGACAGAAATTTTATCAACTGTCTTTTTAGACTGACAGGGCTGGATCGATAGCACAGCAGGTAGGGTGTTTTCCTTGCATGCAGCCAACATGGCCGACCTGAGTTCGATTCCTCCGCCCCACTCAGAGAGCCCGGCAAGCTACCGAGAGTATCTCACCTGCATGGCAAAGCCTGGCAAGCTACGCATGACATATTTGATATGCCAAACACAGTAACAAGTCTCACAATGTTATTGGGTCCGCTCGAGCAAATTGATGAAAAATGGGAGTACAGTGACAGTGACATCTTTTTAGACCATGATGCACTGAAAATAGAAGTGAATCACACCACACACAGAAATATGGAATTCAATCTAACACCTGGAAATTAAACAATGCATTATAGATCCGTAGGTTAGAAAGAAAATCAAGAGTAAACTGAAAGATTCCTTGAAACAAATGAAACGAAGGACTCATTTTATCAGAACTTCTTGGACACAACAGATAGTGTTAGGTGGAAAGTTCATAGCTCTTTAACATTTATCAGGAAGGAAGAAAAGGTCCCCATTAAAAACTTAAACTCACAGATTAAAATCTTGGAAAATGACCAATATAAAAGTCCAAAACAGGCAGGAAGAAGAAAATAACAAACTTTAGAGCAAAAGTCAACAAGCTGGAATGCCCCCCCAAATACAAGATATCAACAAAACCTTGAGCTGATTCTTTGAGAAATAAACAAGATCAATAAATAAGACTTATAAATCACTGGCAAGATTAACAAATAGAGAGAAGAATACTAATAAACCTAATAAAATGAAAAGGGGGTCACAAAAACTGCAATAATCCATATAATCATTAAAAATTACTTCGAGAATCTTTATGCCGTGAAACAAGAGAACCTTTAAGAAATGGATAAATTCTTGGATTCCTAAAATATACAAAGCATGAAACAAGAACATTTGGAGTAACAGACCTATTACCATTGAGGAATTTTAAATTATCATGAAATGTCTTCTAAAGAACAAAAACAAAAGTTTCCCAAAAACAGAATTCCAAACCCAGAGGGACTCACTAGTGAGTTATTTCAAATATTTAAAGAGAATCTACTGACAAAAGTTTTCAATCTTTTCCAGGAAATTAAAGAAACAGAAAAACACCCAAACAGTTTATCTGAGGCAAATATCACCCTGATATTCAACACAGAAAGAGCCACCGCAAAAGAGAAAATTACAGTTGGGTATCCCTGATGAACACAGATACAACAAAATACTAGCAAACAATCCAATAACGCATCAAAAAGATCATGGTAAAGAAGGATTAATCCCAGGGATGCAAGGATAGTTTACCGTTCACAGATTAGCACTGCACTGTAGCACTGTCCTCCTGTTGTTTATCGATTAGCTCTAGTGGGCACCATTAATGTCTCCATAGTGAGACTTATTACTGTTTTTTGGCATATAAAATACGTCAGGATAGCTTGTCAGACTCTGCAGTGCGGGTGGGATACTCTCAGTAGCTTGCTGGGCTTTCTGAGAGGGACGGAGGAATCGAACCCAGGTCAGCCACATGCAAGGCAAACGCCCTACCTGCTGTGCTGTAACTCCAGCCCATTCAACATAATACACTATATCAATAAAAGGTAAGAAAATATGATCAAATCAATGGATGCAGAGACAGCATTTGACAACTTCCAGCAGCCATTCATGATAAAAATTCTCAACAAAATAAGAGTTGAAGGAGCTTTCCGGAATATCATCAAATCTCTCTACTGCATACTCACAGCTAATAATATTCTCAATAGGGAAAAAAATAAATCCTTTCCCCCTAATATCAGGCACCAGACAAGTTTGCCAACTCTGTTGACTCCTATTCAATATTGTACTGGAAGTACTTACCACATCAGTTAGAAAAGAAAAAAAAGATATCAAATGCATCCAGCTAGGAAAGGAAGACATCAAGATTTTACTATTTGCAAATGACATAATACTATTTTAGAAAATCCAAAAGAATCTACAAAAATGCTCCTACAAACAATGGATTTGAAAAGTGTCAGGTTACAAAATCAATACTCCATTGACTATGGATTTCCTATAAACAAGTAATGAAAGAGGAGAGAGGATATTAGGAAAACAATTACATTCACAATCTGAAAAAAAAACAACACTGTCCTCCCGTTGTTCATCGATTTGCTCGAGCGGGCCCAGTAACATCTCCATTGTGAGACTTCTTGTTACTGTGTTTGGCATATTGAATACTCTCGGTAGCTTGCCAGGCTCTCCAAGAGGGGCAGAGGAATTGAACTTGGCTCAGCCAGGCTGGCTGTATGCAAGGCAAACACCTACCGCTGTGCTATCACTCCAGCACATTCACAATCATGCCTCAGAAAATCAAGAGCATCTCAGAATCAGTTAACTAAAGAGGTGAAGTATATATATATATATATATATATAGAGAGAGAGAGAGAGAGAGAGAGAGAGAGAGATATCATGAAAATTGTAAAACACTATTTCAAGGAATAAAATAGGACACGATGAAATGGAAATACATCCTCTACTTGTGAATTGGGAGAATTAACCTTGACAAAATGTCAATACTCCCCAAGCATTATACAGATTCAGTGTAGTCCCTATAAGTATACTGATGATATTTTTCAGAAAAATAGATCAAACACTCATGAAATTGATAGGGAATAATAAACCCCCATGAACGTTTGAAACAATTTTTGGGGGAAAAAAATGAGAAGCATCAACTTCCCAAACTTCAAACTGTACTACAAAGCAGTAGAAATTAAAACAGCATGGTACTGGAATGAGAGAGACCTGCAGATCAATGGAACCGTGTTAAATATCCTGACACTAACCCTCAAATGTGTGATCATCTAATATTTGATAAAGGAGAAATAAATATGAAGTAGAACAAAGAAAGCCTCTTCCACAAGTGGTGTTTGGAAAATTGGGCAGCTATATACAAAATACTGTATTTTCTTTTTAAATTTCAGCACTATTCACAGTTTCGAGAATCTGGAAACAACCCAAGCATCCTAGAACGAGAGACTGGTTAAAGAAACAATGGTACATCTACACAATGGAATCACTCTGCAGCTGTTAGGGAAAATAGCATCATGAAATTTGCTCATAAATTGATGAACAGGTACAGTATCATGCTGAGTGAAATGAGTCAGAAGGAGAGGGGTATGCTTAGAATGATCGCACTCACTTGTGGGATTTAAAAACCATAATATAACACTAATGCATAAGGACAGCAGAAACAAGGGCCAGGAGGATTGATCCACTGTTAGACGCCACCTTCACTTGCATGGAGTAGAAGGCAGCTGGTATAGAGTAGGGATCACCTTGACAAAGGTAGTTGCAAATGATCACTCCCAATAATTGTTTTGTTAAAAGTAGGTAAAGCAACAAACATAATAAACTTTCAGTATCTGTATTGCAAATCATAATGCCCAGAAGTAGAAAGACAGACAGAGAGAAAAGGAAAGTGCTACCATAGAGACATGCTATGGACATGGGGGTGGAGGTGGGGGTCAGAAAGGAATATTGGAACATATGTCCTGGGAAATGTACACTGGTGGAGGCTTGGCTGTTGGAACATTGTATGACTGAAATCCAATCATGAACAATTTTGTAACTGTGCATCTCATGGTCATTCAGCAAGAAAAAAAATAAAAACAGAAAAAAACACAAATAGGAAACATTACAACAATCAAAGTGAAAAATGTTCCAGGCTCAATTACTACTATGCAAAGTGTGAACTTGTTGTCAAGCACATAAGATAACAATAATTTAAATCATAATTTATAGTAAAATATTTTAAATGCCCTATGGTAGGTAGATAAAATTATGACTCATTAAATTTACCATTTCAATGAATCTCAATAAAGTTTAGAGTTCGACATACAATATATCATTTGGAAGTAAAACAATAATTTTACTAACTTTATTAATCTACAAACCTTGAAATACCAGTGCCATTAATAATAAAAATCTCTACTATTTAGACAGGTAATCATTTGATTACTATTTTTTAGTCGTTCCCCTTACTCTGGGTACAAAACTAAACAAGTAATGAACAATTGTATATTGACACTTTGGCCACGCTAGTGTGATGATATGTGGCTAATAAAGAAAATATTCCTTTTCATCTGTGCTGCTCTCAAAAAAAATTGTCAGCAAAGACTGAAAATCAGTATCTTTTTAGAATAACTGGAAACACATTTAAAACATCAATACACAATTTATAATACATAGATTTAAACCCTTCATTTGTCGGGTAATCAATACTACATATATCAAAGTCATTTGAGGCAAGTAGATTTGAGGGGGGCGGTATCAGACAGGGACCATAATTTTCAAAGTATCTAATATTTCAAGGTCCTTTTAATGAGAAATTCTCATCATTATCCCTCTTTCAGGAAGCAAAATTTGAATGGAACCAAGCAGAGACTTACTTTATGGTCTCTGGTTGTGTCTTTCACTAATGATTCAGAAGGCACTTCAAATACAAGCCAAGCCATAGGGTCATTATTAAGAACATTTTTCATTACATTGACTGCTTACTAGAGTTCAAATAAATCAACTTTTAAATAAATCAACTCTTTGCATACAGTAAATTAGGACTATGTGGATAGACAGTCAAGATATATATTTAGTTGTTTTATTGTGTTATTTTATTGAACTGGAGGGAAAGCACAGCAGGTAGGGCGTTTGTCTTGCATGCAGCCGACCCGGGTTCAATTCTTCCATCCCTCTCAGAGAGTCTCGCAAGCTATCGAGAGTATCCCACCTGCATAGCAGAGCCTGGCAAGCTCCCTGTGGTGTATTTGATATGCCAAAAACAGTAACAACAAGTTTCAGAAGGGAGACGTTACTGGAGATGTTACTGGTGCCTGCTCAAGCAAATGGATGAACAGGAGGACAGTGTTACAGTGTAATTGTGCTGCATTTTTTTGTGTGGAAAGGTAAGGGCTCTAGCCTATAGGTATGGTAATTTTGGGTGCAGGGTGTAAACAGTGCAGTATCTGCATAATTAGATTTGGGGGTATAAGCTTGCTGGGATTTCAATTCATGTGAGACACTAAATAATATATAGTAAAATATAATTCTGTGTGATATAGGCAAATACTCTGTATTATTTTTATGCATAATACATGCTAAATCAGAAGGTACTAAACGCCAATCTATAGATCAATATAGCCTGGCGATTTTAATTTTCACAGGTTCAAGAAAAAATAATAAAAATAAGAACAAGGTAGTGATTTTTTTTGACACTTTTAATCTTAAATGACTGTGCCTTATTCAGTTACTATTTTTTCCATACATTTTTAGTACAAATGCCCTTTATGAAATTAGGGTGAGAGCATCTGGTGAATTTAATAACTTACTAATGACAGTTTTAGGGGGAAAGTTTCAATCATACAGATATCCCTATTGAAAAATGTGAGTATTATTAGAAATACAAAAATATAAGAACCACAGTTAAAGTATTCCTACTTTCAGAAAAAAAGAATAACAGATTATTAATTCCTCTTCCTGCAACAGTAGACTTCAAAACAATCAAAAGAATTTAAACTCTAGGGAATTTTCTTTTTTTTTATCTCATTCCTGAAGGAGTTCAGGGATCACTCAGGTTTGTTTCCACAAGAAATTTTCTCCTATATCAAAGAATTTCAGTATATAATAAAAGAAAGGCATGATAATCAAAGAGTTTATTAATAAAATTATAATATATTTATTATTTATTTATTAGGCCCTCCAAGTAATGGAAGTAATAGAGACTTAGGGAAAAACCTTAGAAATTCTCTGCCAACCAGTAATGAAAGTTTAAACGCTCAATGCAAGGCATGTAACTTAACCACTGCAATATCTCTCCAAACACCATATTTATTAATATAATTTATTATCAGCTGATCACCATTTCTACTCATCATTACTTTATGTGAAATAGGAGTGGAATGACATAAATATGCTATTATCCAGATTAAATTTCAAGAATCTTCTAAATATTTTATTTTATGAACTTTATTCACAGTGCTAATAAGACAATACTAAAGTTTATTAGGATAATTTACATAAGTAAGATAATTTATTTTCAGTAGCAGAAGAAATACTGAAGATTGTTACATTCCAGATGTCTTTTAATATTTTTTAGACACACACTGTACAGCAGCTAATAATCTCTTCATAGTATAGTAACAACTGTAATAAGCCTTTTACTAAATCTTGATAATAGGTCCTAAAATTGGTTAAACATTTTACAAAGAATGGCCATATAAAATATACACATGAGGACAAGATTTCTTTACATAGTAAAAATAACTCGTTTGAATTCATCAAAACTTTTACAACACACTATTTCCCACATAATCTGTAGACTTTACCTACTGTAGTTCAACTTCACAGATTCTATTTGAACATGAAGTCTTAAAAAAATCTAGATAACTTTTATTATATTCAGTAGAGAGTTGTTGTGGTAACTCCTTTGAGGTTAGGCTGTAAAATTTTTCTGGAGGATCTGAAATATTATACTTCAAGCACTGTCAACACATAAATTCAAGAAACAAACTCGTAGCTATGACACTAAACTTTTATCCACAACACATTGCACTGTTACTTTAATCATAATGAATTTAAAAAAAAAATTCCAAGGTTTAATTGTTTTGTAGGTTCTGGGAGAAACAATTTCACATATAATCTTTTGAAAGTTTAAGATGTAAAACATTTTTTAAATGTAGGAGTATTAATAATTATTCAGCCATTAGTTAGGCTGGTTGAATTGGGCATGTACTCCACCTTACTTTTTTTTTCTCTTTTTTATAAATTTATTTATTAAATCACTGTGAGAGCAGTTACAAAACTTTCGGGTTTAAGTCTCTGTCATATAATGATGAACATCCGTCCCTTCACCAGAGCTCATTTTCCACCACCAAAAACCCCAATATACTCCCTATTCCACAACCTCCCCTACCTGTTGAGGCAGATGATTTCCACATTACGCTCTCTCTACTTTGATTACATTCAATATTTTGACACTAGACCCACCATTATTATTTGGGATTTTACCCCAACACTCGGATCTGCAGAAAAGACAACCATAGACAATTTGTTTTCTGTTTCTGGTTATGAATAACATAAGATGTCCAAGTTTACCAAAAAAGTAAATGGCCAAAAGGTAGGTATGTGGGAGACACACCCACAAACCACCTCCGGCTCAGCTATATAATTGGAGGAAAGGCCTCTCTGGTTCCTGATCAAACTGCTTAACAGCTGTGTAAACTCACACAAAGCGGGCACGGCACTCAGTGGCAGTGGCTCTATCTTTCCCACCGCCCGCATTCGGTAGTCTCACCCTTCTTCCACCCCGGGGAGGTCGATGGCGATGGTCAGGTGGAGGAAGGAAACGAGGGCCAGGCTGTTTGGTATTAGTAGCAGTTTATTCTGATCCTCTCTTCATCTCTGTCTCTGCTCCCCTATGCCCAATCTACAGTCTCATTATATCTCTCTCCAAGAGGAATTGGGGGAACAATTACACATAGATGCTGTCACAATCAATAGGGGTAGAAATCAATAGGGGTAGAAATCTTAGCCTCAGGGAAAGCCGCTCGCTCCTAGGATAGATCCTTTCTCAGCAGGAGGACCCACCCTAGAGCGGAATCCCAAGGGTGTGTCTCTCCTCTCCTTGTCCAACAAGCATATAAGCATATATGATATAAATCATTTTGTATGGATACAGTAAGAAATATCTTAAACTTATAGAATTGCTCTCCTAGGGCCATCTCGATCTCAGACTACAGTGCTCAGGTCAGATAATCTTTCCCACCCCTAGCAGGATCCTAGTCTCGTCATTACCTTTGGATCATGACAGCATTTGTCTATGATCAAACTCTTAACATATAGTTAAGAATCGTGGCACTTTGGCCTGGCCCATTTCGATGCCAGGGTAGCTCACTGCTTGCCCTGGGTCCATTCAGTCTCTCATCGGGACCCTGCTTTAGGAGTGTTAGGAACTAAGGGCAACTGAGGCTTAAGTTGAGAGAGCAGATGCCCAGGAGTGAATAATATTCAAGGCCAATCAAATCCTAAGTTACAAAGCATAATGTTAACGGTCTTCCTGTATCTATACAAAAAGGATATTGCTTTAAAGTAAACTGTTCATAAGGCATAAGGAGAGGAGAAAGGCAATATTTCACTCATACATATAAAATCATAGATTTCTGGGAAACTGTTCTTACAAATTAACAGAGTCTGATTAAGGGGAAAGCCGATTAACTGGGTGGGGAGGAGAGCATAGGGAAGACTGTTTACAGATAAACACAATGGAATGAAAGTGCCTCAGGAGCACTGTGATGTGTGTAACCAGATAATCTGTAACTCCTTGTGCTCCAACAAACAGCCATGATCCCAGTGACTCAGGACCAAATCTCGAAACCAAGCAGGTTTTGGCAGAAATGCCTCCAGATTTAATTGTTAAAATTTCAGATTCCAAAATGCAGGGTCTGGCCAAAGGCAAAGCAGCAATTTTGGGGATCTAGAAGTCTGGAGGCACCATCAGGCTGCTCATGCACTAGCCTCACAGGTACAGATTGACCTGCTGGCATTACCATACCCCTAAGGTGTAAAACATTTTGATTTGAAAATATTTATACACTAAACATGGTTAGCACCAAAAAATAACTAATGCTTCTATTCAATCACATAATTATCATTTATTTTTTGTTTTGAGAAAATGTAAAGAACTGGCTTTTGTGCTTGGCATTAGAAGTCTTAGGGAATGTGAAGAGAAAGGGACTGTCATTCATTGTTGGTTGGAATGCCAACTGGTCCAGTCTTTTGGAAAAGCAATGTGAACATTCCTCCAAAAACTAGAAACTGAGCTTCCATATGACCCAGCAACCACTCCTTGGAATATATCCTGGATATGCAAAAAAAACACAATAAGAATGACATCTGCACTTGTATGTTTATTGCAGCAATGTTCACACTGTCCACAATAGCCAGAATCTGGAAAAAACTGGAGTGTCCGAGAACAGATAAATGGTTAAAGAAACTTTAGTACATCTACACAATGGAATAATATGCAGCTGTTAGAAGAGATGAAATCATAAAATTTGGGTATAAGTGGATGGACAATGAGAGTATCATTCTAAGTGATATTAGAAAGAGAGGGACAGGTATAGAATGACTGCACTAATTTATGGAATATCACTGCATCACTGTCATTCCGTTGTTCATCTATTTACTCAAGCAAGTGCCAGTAATGTATTCATTGGTACCAGTCCTGAGATTTTAGCAGCCTCTTCTCACTCGTCCTTCCCAATGGTGTCTTATTGGAGGCTTTTTCAGGGTCACGGGAATGAGACCTGTTATAGTTACTGTTTTTGGCATATCGAATATGCCATTGGTAGCTTGCCAGGCTCTGTTGTGTGGACGGGATACTCTTGGTAGCTTGCCAGGCTCTCTGAGAGTAGTGTATAATATATATATATATATACATATATATACACACACACATATATATGTATATATACACACATATATACAAGTATATACAAGTATATGTGTGTATATATATATTTCTCTTTATGATCTGTGGTAATTATTGAAAATGGGTAGGGAATGCCTTATGATGTGTCCAGGAATATGTTCACTCATATGTGAGGCTCGGCCCGAGCGTGTGGAAAGCAACCTGGAGCATGGCAGCGATTGGGTAGTGAAGGTCAGCTGCTGGGGCTGTGTCCCTTGGGACAAGAAGGGCTCTCACCCACCCCCCTCTGGGACGCCCCAAGTGAAAACAACCTTGCATGGAGTCTGGTGGCATGATTATGGGGGCTGCATTTTATGCTCCCTTCTGGAAGCCACCATAATAAGCTACCTAGAAGAGAATCTTTGGGTATCAATGTAGAATTTCCTGTATTTCCTGAGTGGCAGCAATGACTTAAGAAAAAGGATGGTCCCTTGGCAAAACTTAGCAAGCTAAGGAAGGCAAAGTTTTGCCAAGGGACTATCCTTTTGTGTAATATAAGGTAGCATAATATGAGACTAATAAAATGAGACTAACATAATATGAGACTAACACCTAAGTTTAGTAGAGATAAGGGCCAGCAGGATCACAACATGGTTTCGAAGTCGGCCCCACCTGCTGGGGGCAAAGCAGTTGGGATGGAGAAGAAACCACTAAGTAAATGATGATTGGAGGGATCACCCGAGATGGGAGATGGGAGCTGAAAGTAGACCAAGGACCAAACATGATGACCTTTAGTAACTTCAACTCCCACTGCACTGAGATAATGCCCCAAATTAGAGACTAAGAAGCATTGTACCTGCCACAAGAGGCAAGGAGTGGGATGGGGTGGGGGTGACGGGTGGGACACAGGGAACAATGGTATTGGAAAATGTCCACTGGTTGAGGGATGGTGCTCGAGCATTGTATGACTGAAACATAATTATGCAAGTTTGTAACTGTATGTCATGGTGAAATAATAAAACGTATCTAAAATAAAAGAAAAATTTTAAAAATGTTCAGAACTACTCTCTTTGCAACTTTAAAATATACAATATACTTCACTTTTCATGATACTCTCTATGTCTATCCACTTATAAGCAAATTTCATGACTTCATCTCCCGGAACAGCCGTATAGTACTCCATTGCATAGATGACCTCTCAGTGTCTTTATTGCAAGCCATAATGCCCAAAAGTAGAGAGAGAGTACAGGGAATATTGTCTGCCACGGAGGTAGGAGAGGGTGAGGAAGGGGGAGGATACTGGGGAGATCAGTAATGGGAATGTGCACTGGTGGAGGATGTTTGATCATTGTGTGATTGTAATCCAAACATGAAAGCTTGTAACTATCTTACGGTGATTCAATAAAACTTATAAAATATATATACAATACAGTACTATCAATTATAATCACTATGATGTGTATTATATCTAGAATTGATTCAGTTTATGACTAGAATTTTTTTTTTTTTTTGCTTTCTGGGTCACACCCGGCAATGCACAGGGGTTAATCCTGACTCTTCACTCAGGAATTACTTCTGACAGTGCTTGGGAACCCTATGGGATGCTGGGAATCAAACCCGGGTCGGCTATGTGCAAGGCAAATGCTCTACCTGCTGTGCTATCACTCCAGCCTCTATGAATAGAAGTTTGTATCATGATTACCATCTCCCATTTTATCCACCCATCTCAGGTAACTGTAGTTCTATTTCTGTAAGTTTATTTTATGTTATATTCTATGTACAATGATGTCATGTAAAATTTGTCTTTTCCTTTATTACTTATTTCATCTTGCCATATTTTGAAATATATTAACCCTTAACTTTCATATTTCTTGAAAATTCACAAAATTCAATAGTGATCCTACCTAAAATCATATTTTGCGACTATCATTTTAATTTTATTATTTTAAGTAATAAATATTTTATTCACACATTCTGAGGTAAAGGTTGTTTTTTTTTTAACCCAGGTATAGTTTTACTGATTATTTCTTTTACTAATCAAATCGCTGTAAGTAAAACATAACATTTTTAAACCTTCAGTATAAATGTAAGCTTTTTTCTTTGCTTTTAATTTTTTAAATAATGTAGGAGTACTGCTATTTGTTCAGCCATTGATTTAAACTGATTGAATTGGGCATGAACTCCACATTACTTTTTCATTTTATTTTATTACCATGAGATAGAGTTACAAAGCTTTCATGTTTGAGATTCAGCCAGACAATGATGGAAAACCATCCCTCCGCCAGTGCACATTTTCCACCACCAATGTCCCAAGTATCACCCCTCTTCACATACATAAACTTCTAGTCCTCACCCTGCCTCTATGGCAGACAATTTCCCCAATACTTTTACTCTAATTTGGGGCATTAATTTTGCTCAAATTTTCCCACCACCATTCAAGCATACGTGCCAGGGGCAGACACTAGATAATATATTTTCCTTAGATCATTTGCGATAGCACAGCAGTAGGGCGTTTGCCTTGTGCACAGCTGGTCCGGCCGAGCCCGGTTCGATTCCCCTGCCCCTCTCAGAGAGCCCAGCCAGCTACTGCGAGTATCTTGCCTGCTCGGCAAAGCCTGGCAAGCTACCTGTTATGTATTCAATATGCCACACACAATAACAACAAGTCTCACGATGGAGATGTTACTCAGGCCCGCTCAAGCAAATCGATGAATAATGGGAGGGCCGTGAAATTTTGAATATCACAAGAGCTCACAAGGGCACAATTGTAAATGTAAATTTCTAGATTGTGAAGTGTTGGGTTCCAGAAACATCTCTGTAGGGCACTAATCCATTTTGGGATTCAATTGGGTAAGGGCTGTTGTTGCACTAAGATGGCATCCAGAGGCAAATTGTGGGCGTGACAGCCAGTCTTCTGGGCAGGTGGTGACTTGGAGAGGGACATCCCAAGTCCTCTGCCCCCATGCGCTCAGAGATGTAGTCCTGGAATCCGCATACCTGGGCCTTGCTTGTGGAAGTTCTTGGTCACCTGGATTCCATCTGGAGTAGGTGGGGAGACTGCATCTGCTCCATCTGGGGTGTCTCGGTGACATTGGTTTGGTATATCCCATCAACTTTGTCTTCCCTGTTTCATTTGGGTAGATAATAACTATTTGTACATGAAAATGAGAAACCAACAATATTACCTTTATGCAGAACTGGACTATGGTGAGGACATACTATACAAACTAAATAAGTACAAGGATGCTTTAAAATACAACCACCAAACTTTCAAATACAGAAATAACTAGCCATGCTTTTATAAAAAGGCTACAATGGGGGCTGGAGTTATAGCATAGAGGGTAGGGCGTTTGCCTTGCACACGACTTACCTGGGTTCGATTCCCAGCATCCCATATGGTCCCCCAAGCACTGTTAGGAGTAATTCCTGAGTGTATGAGCCAGGAGTAACCCCTGTGCAATGCCGGGTGTGATCCCCCCCCCCACCACCACCACCAAAAAAAAAGGCTACAATGTCTTCTTTTCATTATATATAAGGTTTTGGAAGTTTCTAAGTGAGCCCATGATCTTAGTGCACTGTTCTTTCCAGATGAAGAATTATTTTTAGTCTTACCTCAGATGATGTTTTGTTTATTACTGCCTCCAGATCTTATCTCTGTAAAGTTTCTTTAAATTCTTTTCTTTTCCTTTTCAGAAAAAATTATCTAGCTAAAACATAGATACTCCTGCGTCTTCAAATTTCCTTTAGCCCTGGGCTCTCCTCATGAGGCTTCTAAGAAGAGGGAAAAGAAACCTCCGTATACATTTTTGGTATTAGGCTACTAAAAATGAATAAATTAAGTTTACAGGGCTATAACAAAATGACAATGCTAGTTGCATCTGTAAGCAGAGATAAGACTTCTTTATAGAGGAAAAACTCATAAATCTTTATTATACCCATATCTGATACATTGAACCTGAGAGTGATTAGAAAAGTCATTTGGGGGAAAATTTTAGTTTTAAGTGTTAAAACCAGGGGCTGGAACGTTAGAACAGCGGGTAGGGCATTTGCCTGGCACGCGGCTGACCCGGGTTCGATTCCCAGCATCTCATATGGTCCCCCAAGCACATCTAGGAGCAATTTCTGAGTGCATAAGCTAGGAGTAACCCCTGTGCATTGCCGGGTGTGACCCAAAAAGCAAAAAAAAAAAAAATCAAGTGTTAAAACCAGATCTCTTGTTTGCACAACTCCCTTCCCAATCTAATACTTTGGTTTTTCCATTTATCATAGCAACAAGAAGTTCTGTCTCTAACCTTAACCTTGGCAATTCATTCACACACACACACACACACACACACACACACACACACACACACACACACCTCCCACTTGTCCAGTGAAGCTCTTTTTGAAATAACACAAATATTATCTATAGTAGAGCAAAACAGCTTTATGGAGAAAGAATATACATCCTATATTTTTTGTCTTTTCTGGTTATTTTACATCAAAAAAGCAAATGGAGATCTTCCAGAACTTATAGAAAAAAAGTCAAAACCATTGCTGCTCACAGAAAATGAAGTTTTCGCAGGCATGTGAACACATTTACATTTGTATAAGATTCAAATTGTGTAATAGTGATTATGTGAAACTAAATCTCATAAAGAAAATTTTTCCAGACTGTATCATGTGTAATAAAATGTTAGTGGAAATTATATGCTCAATGAAGCTAAACAGAATACAAAAATCTGGTAGAGAAGGCATGAATTTTCAAGAATAGGGCTTGATTTCTCCATAGCTTCTGTTGCAGAAGTTGATTCAGCTGATGTATCCTCTTCTTTCCTCATTTCTTGACAAATATATTCAAGGCTGTGTTGTCATCAAAAATCTATTTTCCCACACAGAAAGAAATGCGATCCTGGATCATGTCTGTGCAGATATTTATTCTCTGTTGCTGGTCCATCATAAAAGTTCACAGTATAAGTTTACCATCATATGTGTATTCTCAAAAATTGCCATTGTGAAGGTATACGATGATGCATGGCACAGGGAAGGCATGGCATGAGGCAAATGATGTTGCAAAAGAAGATTAGTGTTAGAAAGTACTATACTTCATTTGTGAATAATGGAACTTTTCCCTCTATCAAAATAAGACACCATTCACTTTCTTATTAAAATTTCCTAACTTATTGATTCAGCTCAAACCAGATATGCTTCATTTCAGAATTAAGTTTAGTGTAAAAATTACCTCCACCTCTTCTGCTCTATTACTCCTACACCGTGATCTGCTTCTGGGTCCCCAGACCTAGGAAACTTCTACTTCCTGCATCTCAAACTCAGGACACAACCCTCTGGACTCCTGATGTTGATACTGGTCTCTTTCATCTTCTAGGTATATCAATGGCTGTGAACCTCTTTCAGCCCCCCATTGCTCCAGTGCTATGACCTCTTTTTGGATCCCATACACTGAGGAAGCCCCTGCCTCCTAGCCTTTCGACCCCAAACAACTGGGACATGTTAACATTCTACACCTTCAGCCTCATCAACTCTATGGGTTGTTGGTTTTGATATCCTCCTTCAAATATTTCCATAATAACCCTCTATGCAAATGTGAATATTGGATATTCACCTGCATGATCACTGAAATAGCATCTTATAAGGTACAATATTTGATAGGTTAACAGATTATATGTAGTAAAATCTTTCTGAAAAATAATGAAGGAGATCAGATCTCTGATAATTGGGAACCTGTGTTCAAATCTCAGTCCACACAAATCTTTAAGAACAATGGGTATAGAAAGGAATTCAGCTCTTCTGGCAGAGACTCTAGTCCAGGCAAATCATCAGGCTTTCAAATAAAGGCTCAAGTTCCGTTGATGTGGAACTTAAATGAACAATCCATGCAACACCAATGGAAATAAATTGATCACTGAAACAGAAATCCAAAAAAAATCTATCTATTTTCATGCCATGCAAGTAAAAATTAACCACAGAAAAATGATGGAGACCACTTCAAACACTTGGAAGCCAAATAAAACTCTGCTAAGTGACAATTGAATCAAAGATCAAGGAATAAATAAAAGTGACAATGAAGATATAAGCTCTCAGAGCCAACTCAAAGATGAACTATTCATGGCATTAGAGATTCCGCATAAAAGAAACAACTGGAAAGAGTTAAAAACTACAATCGAAAGTGACGGCAACAGAATTCAACATGAGGAGGACCATATCAGTGATGTTGAAGACAAAATACTAAATAGCATAATAATGAAATGACAAAAGGAAAGAGAAGTAAACACATGAAATTGAATATAAGATTTGTGAAAGATAATAATAAGAATAATAATCTTTGAATCATAGAAATTTTCAGAGAGGAAAAGGAGAAAAGGGAAGAATGACGGATGAAAAAATAATAACAGAACTTTTCTATAAAGAGAGGTACCTGCAGCATTTCAAGAAGCCCAAAGAAAATGCCCTGCCACAGAGGCAGAGTGGATAGGGGGGATGGAATGGGGGGATAGGAGGGCTACTGGGATCACTGGTGGTGGAAAATGGGCATTGGTGGATGATGGGTACTCGGTCATTGTGTAACTGAAACTAAAACAGACTCAAACAAAACAGCACCAACACACAAAGCAATAAAAATGTTAAAATCAAAAGACAAAAATTACTAAAAGCAGCAAGGAAAAAGGAAATCCTCAACTACAAAAGAAACAACATAAAAATTGTAATAGACTTTCAACAAGGTATCTACTGAGCAAGGAAAGAGTTGAAGGAATTTTTCAAAGTATTGGATTTTTTTTTAAAAAAAGCAAAAGCCTTCATCCTAGACCTCACTGGATTGTTGGAAAGATACCTGACTCTTCATCCCCAGAAACAAGCCTACACATATATTCTTTAGTAATATAATACATTCTCCAGGATAGATAATGCACTAGGGCATAACACAAACATACACAAATTTATAAATGTAGAGATTGCACAAAGTACGTCCTCATACCCTGTAAAAATAAGGAGAAAGTTGAAAGTCTACACAGGACAATAACAAGTAAGGAAATTGAAATAGTAAGTAAGAATCTCCCTAAGAACCAAAGTCCTGGTTCAGATGAGTTGACTTGGTGAATTCTCTCAAACCTTCAGAGAAGATTTACTACCTTTACTCTCCCCAAACATCAAAGATACGAGAATATTTTCTAACACTTTTTATGATCTAACATTACATAATACCCCAAGTTGACAGAGACAGTTCCAAAAAAAGAAAATTTCAGATCAATTGTTCTGATGGACAATGATGCAAATATCCTTAACTTGTAGGAATATTGTCTGGTTCAGTTACTGTGGGAATTAGTACAGAGATTCCTCAGTCACCTTAGAAGTGAGCTACTGGATGAGCCAGCAATTCCACTTTGATCATCTCTCACCAGGACTTAAAAACATTTATATAAAAGGACATATTCATACCATTATTCATAGGAGCACTTAGTACAATAGATAAGATATAATTAATCTAAGTGTCTGATGGTAGCTAAGTGGATTAAAAAGATGTGAAATACTATGCAGTGGAATAGATGCAGTTTCAGGGAATTATAAACTCATGAAATTATATGCAATGTGGGTGGAACTGGCAGATAATATTTGAGTGAAGTATGCCCCCCAAAAAAGACAAACGGCTCCCCCAGGACAGTCATTAAAATCGGGGACTTGGCTATCTCCATGTAATACACTGCAGGTGTCCTCTAAGATCCTGGGATGCTCACCACCCCTGAGCCTCTTCCTGTTGGTCCCCAATGCTGTGCCCAGTCTTCTTCCTCCCCCAGGTCAGTCATTCAAACCCAGAAATTGGTTTTCCCTGGTACGCGCCCCAGGGGTCCTCTAGGACCGTGGGAAGCTCACCATCCCTGAGCCGCAAGTAGTTTAATCAGAACCAGCAATCTCGTGTAACATCTCAGTCTCCGTACCTTTGCACCAACATGAAGAAACAACACAAATACCCAACACAAGGGGAGGATGATGAAAAGAATCCATAAGCCTCAGTAGGTGCTACTCACCTAAGGGACCTCTCTGGCAAAGAATTCAGATATGAAGTTATGAAGATGTTCAATGAACTCAATGAAACAGTGAGACAGATATCCAGTAAATTAAAAGATGACATGAGAGAAACTATTGAGAAAATACAGGAAGAAATGAGAGCAGAAATTGGAAAGCTGGGCACAGAAGTGTCACGAATAGAATAAGAGATTCGCTAGATGAAATAAAAATCTCAGTCTGTGCCCTCAAAAGTAGAGTGCAACAGTTGAAGATAAAATCAGTGACTGGAAGATCAGCTGCACGAAGCCTACAGGCAACAACAATGGCAAGAGACCTCAAAATAGCTCAAGAGTGAATCGGAGTCCTAGGAGATGATTCCAAGAGGAACAACATTAGAATTATTGGAGTAACAGAAGGTCAGGAAAACAATCCGAATGAAAAAGCCACAGTTAAACAAATCATTGCTGAAAAGTTCCCAGAGCTGGACAATGCAGCCATTCAGATTCAAGGACCCCAGTGAGTGCCAGCTAAAAGAGACCATAATGGATGGGTACTTGATCATTGTATAACTTAAACACAAGCACGAAAATCTGTAAGTCTACAGCTGTACCTCATGGTGTTTCACTAATAAAATTTTTTAAAAAACATATTAAAAAGAAGACAAACATATGCTGCCCTTCCTTATTTGTGGTATATAGAATAACTGGAAGATGAAATGTAACATAGTAAAAGGGAGATTCTTAGAAAAGAAAATAGTCATATGATTTTCATCTTTCCTTCTATTAACACGGTATGTTTTATTTATTTGCATATCTTGAACCATGCTTGAAGACCTGGTATGGATCCCACTTTATCGAATTGTATTTTTTTCATAGTAATTTATCTTAATGAAAAAATAGATTTAATAATATTTAATAAAATAAAATAATAACCTCTAAGGATTGCATTTAATTTTTAACTGTTTAGATAAAAACAAATGAATGATGTCAGATAAAGGTGTATCATAGATTCCCTTCCCTAAATCTAAAACTCATAAAGGTTTTAAACCTAAAACAGTCATCATTTGATCACTTAACATCCTGTTCCGCATCAATATGCTCGAGTAGGCACCAGTAACATCTCCATTCATCGCTGTCACGTGCTTGTGTAACCCAACGGCATCTGCTCATTCTAGGAACATGAAGAGCCTCAAATCGATCTTTCAGGATTTTGATGAAGAAGTCTGACCATCACATAGGAGGGTGGTCATGCAAACTTTTGATGTCCTGAGAAATCCAGTGTGTAATATCTCTAGTCCAGTAGTCATCTCCAAATCTCATTACGTGACCAGCTCATCTGATATTTGATGCCCTGAAAAACAAAACAGCGTTTCTGTTTCTTGATCATTGATGGAGGTCAGAACTCCGGATTCCTTCTCTCACTTGAGTGAAGTGTGATACTCCAGGCATAGCTCTTTCTATTCATTTTTGGAAGATCCAAATAGCATTCTTATCCTGTTTTAATAGGGCACATTTCTATGAGGCATATGTTAATACAGGAAGAACAGTGGAATTGAAGAAATGTGCCCTGAGTCGGAGGTTCTTTATTCTCTTATCTGTTTCTTTGATGCTCTTGAAGGCATTCCATGCTGCTCTCTTCTTCCTGCTAAACTCAGGTACCAGGTCATTCGTCATGTTCGCTTCTTGACCTAGCTACACATAACTGTTGCATTTGGATATGTTCATTCCATTGAGAGTGAATGGAACGTCAGGAACGAGACCGTTTCTCATAAACATTGTCTTTGTGAGATTCAACTGTAGTCTGACCTTTCCACACTCATGGTTGGAGTCAGCCACCATTTGTGCCACTTGGCTAATGTTTGTTTTTATTAGAACAATGTCATCAACTAAACGGAGGTGGTGTAGTTGCCGACCGTCTATCTTCACTCCCATTCCTTCCCATTCCAGTCATTGCATGACGTTCTCGAGGGTGAAACTGAAGAGTTTCGGTGAAATGGTATCACCCTGCCGAACCCCTCTCTTGACATGGATGATCATTTCCTTGTAGAATGGTGAGATCCTCGTAGTGAATCCGCAATACAGCTCGCGAAGGATCGTGATGCATTGAGTTTGAACGCCCTGTTTGGTTAGGGCATCAATCATAACAGAATCAAAGGCATTCCTTAAATCAATGAACGTTAGACAGAGCGGCATCTTGAACACCTGAGAAACCTCAATGAGCTTGGTTATTGTGTGGATATGGTAGATCGTACTGAATCATTTTCAGAAACTGGCTTGCTCACATGGTTTTCCTTCATCTAGTGTTCTGCCAATCCTACCTAGGATGACTTGAGTGAACATCTTGTAGACAACAGACAACAGGCAGATTGGGCGAGAGTTACCAATGTCGTGGATGTCTCTCTTCTTTTAAAGTAGAAAAGTCCTGCTGGTTTTCCATTGGGATGGAAACTTGTATTAAGACAGGTAGCTTGTGAAGAGCCAAGCCAGTGTATTGATGAGTACTGATGGCAGGTTCTTCAGGTTTTCGGGTCTGACCTTGTGTGTGCCCAGTGCTGTTTGCTTCTTTACACACAAAATGGTGTGTCAGATTTTGGAAAGGAGAACATTAGGAAGGGCATATCCATCCTGCGGAATTTGGTATGTGGGCAGGTAGAAGTGCCTATCGAAGAGATCTGAGTAGAAGTTATGGATAATCTTCTCTATTGCCCTTCTGGAAGATGTGATAGTTCAATCAGGATGTCAGAGGGCAGTCATCTTGGTATTGTAGTTAGCAAAAGACAGGTGGGTTTTATGAATGCTTTTCCTAGCTTCTGCTGCATCTGCCAGCACTGCTGCTCTTCTCTCTTTGTCTCTCTTTGAGTTCTTCCTTGATCACTTCTCTGCACTGCTTTGTGACCTCGGACGTTCACTTGTGGTTGCCTGAGACTTGTGCCAGTCCACGTTGGTGAATGAGCTCGAGGGTTTTTGAAGACAGGCATCTTTTTGTGGCTCTCTCTCTCGGTGTTCTTCTCACAATCATGGTGCTAAACCAGTCAATTGTATTCTTCGTCAATGTTGCTATTGACGGCATCTTCCCATGTTGCCACAATAGTGCCAAAGATCTCCCAGTTGGTAGTCATTCTGGGAGTTCTCTTCTTAAACTTTGCAGCCCTTTCTTTCTGCTCTGTGAAGTAGAATTTTGCACAAAGGAGATGGTGGTCTGATCCTGTTTGAAATTTTCGGAGAACAGCGACATCAGTCAGGCAAAACTGTTGATTGAATATGATGTGGTCAATTTCATTGTGGAACCGTCCACCAGGAGACTCCCATGTCCAACATTTAGATTTGGCCTGTGAGTTACCATGGATGATCTTTATCTACATGATGATCTCAGATAGTCTCTCACCCTTTTTGTTCCATTCTAGGCCATGGGTCCCAATGTGGAGTTATCGGCTGATCTTCTCGGTCCTATCTTGGCATTAATATCACAGACAATGATCATGTAAAAGGTGTGTTCTTCTTTATATAACTTCTCCAATTCCATGTAGAACTTCTCGATTTGTCCTTCATCATAAGTGGATGCTGTTGCGTGGAAAATGAAAATAGAAACTGCTGGCAGTGAGCCACATCTATCCAAGTGTAATCGTCCAATTCAGGTTGTTAGACATTTGAATGAATCAATGTTCATGGCCAAGTGCATGTTGACAAGAACACCAATATCATAAATCATAAAATTCATAATTTTATAATAATTATAATACAATCATAAAATTATAAAAGAAACTAAAAAATATAGGAATGTAGATTCACTTAATAAACTTCGACCAGGAACAATAAAAGAAAGGTTTCACTTAGAGACTCTTTTCTGATCAACACTCACACTGAACTAATACTAGAAAAAGAAAGAGTCAAGCAATTACAGTTCTCAATCATGATCATGATTCTGTTGTTCATCAATTGCCTCGAGCAGGCACCAGTAATGTCTCCTTCGTCCTAGCCCTGAGATTTTAAAAAGTGCCATATTCAAGGCTCTTTCAGGTTTAGGAGAATGAGACCCATCATTGTTACTGGTATTTGGCATATTGGGTACGCCACTGGGAGTTTGCCAGACTCTGCCGTGTGGGCAGGTTACATTTGGTAGCCTGACAGGTAGTCCAAAGTAAGAATGAGATGATAAGATGTCGCTTCCGGGAGCTGGGTTTTAAAGTCTCTGGGTCTTGGCTGTTGATGGGATTACATGGCGCTGGGGGTCAGTTGGTGGGTGTGACCCCTGCCTACTGGAAGATGGAGGATCTGGGTGAGGATGCTCAGTCCCAATCTGAGCAGGCTTGGAGATCTCAGCCCCGGGACCTGCATGCCTTTGTTCCTCTGCTGGTACTTTCCTACATGTGGAGAGTGGTCTCAGCATGGTTGTGGCTGGTTCTGGAGGTCTTCGGCTGCCAGAGATTTGGTCGGAGCAGGGAGGGACTCAACCTGCCCCCCTCAAAGGGGCCCCTGCGAGGACAGCCAGGCACGGGGGCAGGAGACTCTGCGCTGTTCTCTTCTGGGAGTTAGGTTTTATAATCATAGTTCTCAAAAATATAATACAAGTATGGAGAAAAGTAAATAATATTCATTTAAGAATAAATCACTAAAATATTTGTAAAGCATCCACTATAATATCAAAATTATTGACCATTCTTTAAACAAGGTACTGTGAAGTTCAGCACTTATATAATCCAGACAACTGCAAGCGTGTACAATTACTTAAAGAAAGCTCTGCCCCAAAGTTTTTCTTTTTTAATTTTTATAATTTTTTTTACACTAGCAGAATATAGAATGGAGTGCAATAACTAACCCATAGTAGTGCCTCAATATTGGTGGAGAGAATTTCAGGGGAAATATAGTCTCACTTTGTCAGAAGACTTAAGATATGAACAAAGATGCATTGTAGCACTGCCCTCCAGTTTTTAATCAATTTGTTCAAGTGGGCACCAGTAACGTCTCCATTGTGAGATTTGTTCTTACTGTTTTTGGCGTATCGAATATGCCACGGGGAGCTTTCCAGGCTCTGCCGTGCAGGCAGGATGCTCTCAGTAGCTTGCTGGGATCTCCAAAGGAACCAAGGAATCGAACTCAGGTCGGCTGTGTGTAAGGCAAACACCCTACCTGCTGTGCTATCGCTCCAATGAACTTAGTAATGCACAAAAAGGACAAATGAACACAAATTAAGAATTGATTGCAGCTAACTGTGCAAACAACTGGAATCCAATAACTCATAACATGAAAAACTGATTAAAAAATCCTATGTGACAATTGCAGTTAAATTAATGTTTAATAAAACATGAAATATAAGAATAAAAGCAGGTGGGGCTGGAGAGTTAGCACAGCAGGTAGGGCATTTGTCTTGCACGCGGCCAACCCGGGTTCAATTCCCAACATCCCATATGGTCCCCCGAGCACCGCCAGGAGTAATTCCTGAGTGCAAGTGCCAGGAGTAACCCTTGTGCATCGCCGGGTGTGACACAAAAAAGAAAAAAAAAGAATAAGAGCAGGTAAGTTTCTTGCCTTGCATATGGCTGACCCAGGTTGGATCCCTGGTTTCCCAGATGGTCCTTGTAAGGGTAAGGGTAATCCCTGAGTACAGAGCCCAGAGCCCTGAGTGTGCTGGGAGTCTCACCTCCAGAAAACGCTGAATACAAAAGAGACAAATAAATATTACATTATATCGGCTTCAGTGGTATTCTCAGTGATTTGACTTCACTATCAAAGAAACAAAAGCAAAAACAAACAAAAAGGACAACATTAATTTTAAAAGTGTCCACAGTGTGAAAGATGTCTTTCTGGATTAGGGCAAATATTCACACTCTATATTTAACAAAAAGATGATATACAATATATGGAGAACCTATCACTTAATCACTTAATCACTTAACTTCCCATTAGTCGTCGATTTGCTCGAGCGGGTGCCAGTAACGTCTCCATTTGTCCCTGTCGCGTGCTAGTGTAGCCCAATGGCATCTGTTCCTTCATGTTCCCGGAGCGAACAGATGCCATTGGAGAACCTATAAAACTTAAAAATAATAATTAAAAAAATCTAAAGGTAGAAAGAATTGCTTAATGGACACTTCTCCAGGGAAAACATCCAAAACATCGGAAATCAAGAAGTTCTAGTTGGAAAATCGAGAAAATAGAACCATATATATTGCTGGTAGAAATATAAGGCATTTCAGAATGTGTGGAAAACAGTAAGGAGAGTTTACAAAGAGGACAGATGGTGGTGAGAGAGAGAACTTTTGCACAGTCAAGTAATGTTACTCCTAGGTATTCATCCAAGTAACACAGAAACATTATTTTGAAATGTGTTATGCTTACCTATATTCCTTTCAGCACTATTTATATGGCCAAATCTGGAAATAACCCAAGTAACAAATGATAAATGAGTGTATAAAAATGTGTTATTTAAATCCAATGAAATACTCTTCAGCCAGAAAAATATGGAAGTTTGCTTTTTGCTACAAAATGAATATGAATGAGAGTAGAGGGTGCCATGCTATGTGAAAATAAGTTAAAAGAAGGGTAATTATTGTTATCTAAAGAACAAAACAATATATAGAAACATTTTCATGAAAAAGTCCAATAAAAATATAATCTTAAAGGGCCAGAGAAAGTGCAGCAAGCAGGTAAGGCTCTTGCCTTGCAGAGTCTAGCTAAGGTTTGAGACCTCTCTTTACATATGGTTCCCCAAACACCCCCAGAAATGATCCCTGAGCATGACTGAGCGTGGTTCCAAACTAATAGTTATAAGTAAAAAGTAGCATGAAAGTGCAGGCTACCAAGCGGACAGGAGATAAAGCTGAAAGGGTCCAAGTGGATTGTGGTAGATAATATTGTCATTTTGATTATGGGTGCGCTGATGTAACAATGTACTTCCAAAGCATTTAAACATATATACTCTTCTCAATTTGTTATCTCCAGTAAAGGTTTTATAAAAAGGCTTTACCATACTGGTGCATGTACCTCCTCTAGTATCTACACATGCCCTGAATAGCATTAACCTCAATGGCGCATAACTACTTGATTGTTCCTGTTCTTCCAGGCAATTAGAGCTATGAAAATAGATTTTTTAATCAAGACATACAAAAATACTCCATAAACTTTCTGTGTAAAAAATAGAAGCATTTCTCAAGAGCACAAGAGTAACTTTAAAACTCAGCAACACATCACTTATAAAAAGAAAATTTATAAAAATGAAAAGCTACCTCTTCCTGGATTGGGTATTATACTAGAATAAAGAACAAGTCACAACCAACATTATTGAGAAAACTGAAGAAAAAACAAAGATGTATATACAAATTAGGGAATTTTTTTTTTTCTTTTTGTGTCACATGGGTGATGCACAGGGGTTACTCCTGGCTCTGCTCTCAGGAATTATCATGTCTGGCAGTGTCATGGAATCATATGGGATGCTGGGAATTGAACCCGGGTTGGCTGCATGCAAGGCAAATGCCCTACCCTCTGTGCTATTGTTCCAGCCATGGAATTTTGTTTTATGTTAAATTAATATTTATAACTTGGTACAGTTAGTTACTGTTTATAACTTGATATGCTGAGGCTTTAAGAGATTGGACCTATTCAAGGGAAATATATTGAAGCAATTTTGGTGTTAAAAGATCTTGATGATTATCATTTCCTCTCAAATGATTCAGAGGAAAAATATAGAATGTATGTCTTTGTATACTTAAAAATAAAAAAATGATTAAGCAATTAGTAGAAAAAATTTTACACAAAAATTCTTTATACTATTCTTGCACTCTAGTAAATTTTCTGTAGTTTTGAAACTATGACAAGCTAACAATTTATAAAAGCAATCAAAGAAACTTCTTTAAAACAAATTTATTTTAAATTAAAATGAATGTTTCTGGTGACCAGCTGAAAACTGAAATCCTGATATAGAACATAAGGCTTAGATAATTACAGTAAATTTATTAAAATTTTAC
The DNA here is from genome assembly GCF_029834395.1 of Sorex fumeus. NCBI lineage: Eukaryota > Metazoa > Chordata > Mammalia > Eulipotyphla > Soricidae > Sorex > Sorex fumeus. Next base: position 29,813,044 of record NW_026606067.1, read on the forward strand.
AACTTTAAATACTAAAAAAATTTAAATAACTTTACAATGAGAACCAACATTTATTCAAAATATGTTTCTCTTTAGGGGAAAGTGAAATTGGACAGAAAAGCAATTTAACTCTATACTTTAAAATTTCCTTATCAGAGGGTTTTGATTTTATTTTTATATATTTGTTTATTTATTTATTAAAAAATCACCATGAAATACAGTTACAGATCTTACTCTATAAAATACAGTTACATGAAATACAGTTACAGATCTTACTCTATAAAAGTAGAAAATTTCCTTGAAACTAAAAACTTTTTTACAAACAGAGATGCCCATATTTTTAGAAATGTTAAATTATCAACTTGAAATATAATCCTTCTTCATTTGCTGAAATTCAAGGAATAAGGGGAAATATTGAAATGCATGGAGTCACAGATGAAGTCAGAACCATGGAGGGTAAAGTAAAAAAAATCAAAGTAATCTCAGACTCATTTCCGGTAGAATTCACAAGCAGAAATTTTTGAATCAATATGCATCAAGGTTTAAAAGAAAGGTGATTCAAGAAATTACCCTCAGCATTATTTCACTCAAATATAGAGGTTTCATACATTCTCAATCAAAAAGATACTCGGGCTAATAGAGTTCTACCTGAAGGGAAAAAGAAAAAAACTTTGAAAATAAAATTCAATCTAACAAAAATTAAAAGAGAAATTCTGCTGAATGACCAACCTGCACCTTTTCCTAGCTAGAAGACAGTGCAGAAATATATACTGAATTTAACTAAAAGCAAATTTTGATCCACCCTTTTAAACTAGATAACTTTAAAATCATCCATAAATATAATTAAAGAGTTCAATCAAAATAAAAGTCTCTGTATCTTAAACTCACAGTAAAAATAGCAAAATTCCAGTTCTAAAAATTTAGTCCAGGTTAGATTTAACTATATAAAAGCCTTATAAATAAAAACTACAACATATGTATGATGAGATATATTTAATACTTTGTAGATCACGTGCTTAAAAATAACCCCAATAAATACATTCTTATCGTTCATCAAAGGAATATAAAAATTATGTCTAAAACTAAATCATAGAGTTTAAATAATTGTTTGCTATGCCTTATTATCTAGTTACTTTTTCAAACAACTTTTATACAAATTATTTGTAACTATATAAATTGCCAGTATTTCACTGGTTTTTGTGAGAACCCTTTTCTACAAAACGGCAATTCCACAAAATCAAAAATATCCTATGGTAAAATATACCAAATATGAGATTTTCTTTTGATTTATTTCAACATATTTTTGTAAATTTAGCAAATAAATTTAACTTTTTGTTTTGCTTTGTTTTCAGGAGATACTTGGTGGTACTTGGGAATCATTCCCAGTAGTGCCTGAAGAACTGTGTAATGGGAATCAAATACTGAGTACCAACCTCATGTATATCAACATTTTGAAATAATTCCTTGAACCCTAAAAATAACTTTAATTTTACAAGGCATAAATCGACTTTATAAAAGCTTATTACTGTGTTTTCTTCAAGATTCATATTTCAAACTATATATTCTTGTGTATTTATAATACACAAAGAAAAGCTTATAATGATGCTAAAATGTTTTCAGAGCATTATAATTTTTGTGGGCATCTTGAGCTTCCTTTTCTAGTAATTGTTCATACTGTTTCAATTTTTTAAAACAAAATATATAAATTTTAAAGAATAGAGTAGCAAAAATAAATATTCTTAGATAAGAAATAAAAAGAGAATATTACAAGCGGCCAACATGGCCGACCCGAGTTCGATTCCTCTGCCCCTCTCGGAGAGCCCGGCAAGCTACCGAGAGTATTCGATATGCCAGACACAGTAACAACAAAGTCTCCAATGGAGACGTTACTGGGCCCGCTCGAGCAAATCGACGATCAACGGGAGGGCCTTTACCTTTACCTTACTAGTATTTAAAGCAGGAATTGTTCAATATGTAGGTTCAGAGGGGAAAAAATCATGTTGAGTAAAGTAAACTAGAGTTAGAAAGAGTCATTTCTTATTGAGTGATCTGAATTATCTGTGGTATATGGAACAACTGGAGGAGAAAATGTAACGCAGGGAATGGGAATGCCTAGTTCACACTTGACCTCAGAATTTAGGGAGGAGAAGGGCAGAAAAAGAAAAAAATCAAGAGCAGAAGAAAGATGAGAAAGAGAAATAATGGAGGAACATTAGTCAAGGGACTCAGGTAGGCTGATAATATTGGGAGAATGGTGTAGCTGTATATCCAGAGCATTAACTCAACAACACCGAGAACATGAGATCTAAACTGTAAGCACCCAACATTAAAACGTGCCTGTTAAGGTGGCATGCAGGTGTGGGAGGGCTGGGAGGAGCATGGAAACCCTGGTAGAGGGAAGCTGACACTGGGAGTAAGATGAGAGTTGGAATATTATATGCCTAAGACTCAACTATAGATAACTTTAAAAACCATCATTCCTTAATTTTTAAATAGGCTAATTGTGACAGTAGAGTGGGTACAAGTTTTGGCTTTAACATAGCTGACCATAGCTTTGATACTTAGAAACCCATATGGTCCCTGAGAATGCCAGGAATGATCCCTGAGCATAAACCCAGGAGTAAGTCCTGAGCACTGCTACATGTGACCCACATTTAAAAAAACACCTGATAATTAAATGATAAGTTGATAAGTTAGAATGCCAGGAGTGATCCCTAAGCACAAACTCAGGAGTATGTCCTGAGCACTGCTAGGTGTGACCCACATTTAAAAAAACTGATAATTAAATAAGTTGATAAGTTAATTTGATAGTTTGCTTTATGAATTGTCTAATATTCATTAAGGTTTAGGAAATGGTGTGCACAGGATAACTTATCTTTGATTTATCCATTGATCTGCCAATCAGCAGTATTGTCGTTAATTTGGGTACCTATTATCTAGATAAACCTAGTGTCCACTAGATCTTAAATCAGAATCAGAACTGCATTTTATCAAGATCCCCCAGAAGGTTAAGTTGAAACTCTATAAATTGGGCCTAGCATGTACAAGGCACTGAGTACACCACCAGCCCTCTCCTCCTTCCCTGCCCCGGAACACAAGGACACCCTACACACCACTGCAGGGTATGGCCCGGGTGGTCCCTGAAATAGATTTCACAAAGTCCTGTAGATCATTATTCTGTGGGTTTGTAATAAAGGAAAAATATTTCTAACCCAAAATGAAAGTTATTACAGAATTTAACTGATTTACTAGAGCTAAGGGAGATTATTTCAGGTGTGTCTGGGCACCAACACATTTTATAACGTTTTCAAGATAATATCAGGCGATATTTGGTAAAACAGACAAAAGATTGATAGTCAAACCAGAGATAAAGTAAGTGTTACTTGTTTACTAGCTTGTTTCCTTAAAGTGAGAATATGAAGAATGAGGAAGTGTTTCCAGTATCTGCAGTGGGGTGTGGAGGGTGGTATTACCTGAAAGATTTATCAGCACATTTAATTCTTCTTCTGAAATATCTAAGCTTTGTTGACCAGCAATGATATCAAAGGGAGATTTATTGTGATCCACAATATTAACATACTCAATTTCTGTTACAGTGATTGAGCAGCTGGACTTCTTGAGTGAGGATGAGAGAAGGAAAGGTGACTAGCTAAAGCTTTTATTATATAGTTGGGGGAAAAACGGTTAATATATCATTGAAGTTCTCTGTGATGTCTGACCTAAAATTAAAAAAAAAACAAGAAAATATTAACTCAACTGTTTCTAAATTCTGAAGTACTGGCAGTTAAAAAGATACCAGATTTCTAAACTTAGAGCAGTTATCTTCAGGTAAGAGAGTATATTAGAAAATGAACATTAGATTGTCGTCAGTTTTGATCTGTCACAGTTCGTTAATACCAATGTATTAATAATATTTGTGTATTCTTTTCATCCAAGTTTTCCTACTTTCAATAAAGGCTACTTTAAGTATTAACAAAACAAACCATCTATGAGTTAACTTCCATTTAATTCACATGGAACTCAATAGTCATATGCTATATCATGTTTCTTGAATTTTAAGATAATAATATACAACTCCTTAGGATAGAAAAGTCAAAACCAAGCAGGAAAAAGAAGGCACTACTGCCTACTGAATACTTTTTTAAAATTTTTATTGAATCACCATGAGATACACTGATATAGCTTTCATTGAGCTTCAGGCATACAATGATCAAATACCCATTCCTCTACCAGTTAACATTATCCACCACCAATGTTCCCAGTATCCCTCCTGCCATCCCCAACCCACTCCAATCCCTGCCTCTATGGCAGACAATTTCCTTCTTACTTTAAATCTAATTTGTGTCATTATAGTACTTTGGACAAACTGGCAGGCTACCGAATGTAACCTGCCCACACGGCAGTCTGGCAAACTCCCCGTGGTATACCCAATATGCCAAATACCAGTAACAATGATGGGTCTCATTCTCCTAACCTTGAAAGAGCCTTGAATATGGCACTTTTAAAAAAAATCTCAGGGCTAGGACGAAGGAGACGTTACTGGGGCCCGCTCAAGGCAATCGACGAACAACAGGATGGTCCTCATCTTGATCGTGATAGTTTACTATAGATACTGAAAGGTTTTCATGTTTGGTCCTTTATCTACTTACAAACGATACCTGAAATCATAATTGACTTAGTGGTGCTTTCTCACTCCCAGCTACCTTCTCCCCCAGCTCATAGGGCAGACTTCCAACCAGGGAGGAATATTCCTGGACTTTGTCTCTACTGTCCTTAGGTGTTAGTCTCATATTATGTTATTTTTATATTCTACAAATTAGTGCAGTCATTCTGTCCCTCTCTTTCTGACTCATTTCACTTAGTATTATATTTCCATGTCCATCCATTTATAAGCAAATTTTGTAACTTTATTTTTCCTAACTGCTGCATAGTATTCCATTGTGTATATGTACCAAAGTTTCTTTAATTAGTTGTCTGTCCTCGGGCACTTGGGTTTCCAGATTCTGGCTATTGTGAACAGTACTGTAATGAATAAACAGGGTAAAATGTCATTTATACTGTTCTTTTTTTGCATCCCCAGGATATATTCCCAGAAGTGGTGTTGCTGGGTATATGGAAGTTCAATTCTAGGTTTTTGAGGTATGCCCATAGAGCTTTCCAGAAAGGCTTGACAAATCAGTATTCCAATCAACAATGAAATAGAGTCCTTTTCTCCTCACATCCTCTCTAGCACTGGTTGTCCTTGTTCTTTTTGATGTGTACCAATCTCTGTGGTATAAGATGATTTCTCATTTGCATCTTCCTGATGATTAGTAATGCAGAACATTTTTTCATGTGCCTCTTGACCATTTTTATTTCTTTTCTGAGATGTTTCTGTTCATTTCTTTTCCCCATTTTTTGATGAGCTTGGATGGTTTTATTTGGTATAGTTCTACTTATGTCTTGTATATCCTAGATATTAACTACTTATCTGATGGATATTGGATAAATGTTTGTTCTCATTCAGTGCACTCTGTATTTTGGTCACTGTTTCTTTTGAGGTGCAGAAGCTTCTTAGTTTAATGTAGTCCCATTTGTTTGTTTCCACTGCTTGGTTTCAAAGAGAAAAAAATCCTAATAAACAGAATCAGAAATGAAAGGGGGACATCACAACAGAAACTACAGAAATTCAAAGGATCATCAGAGATTACTTTGAGAATCTTTATGCCATAAAACAAGAAAACATCAAGGAAATGGATAAATTCCGGATTCTTATAGCCTCTGGAGGCTCAATTAAAAGGACTTGGAGTACCTGAACAGACCTATCACCATTGAGGAAATTGAAGTGGTATACAATTGTCTTCTGCAAAACAAAAGTTCTGGCCCAGATGGATTCACTAGTGAATTCTTCCAAATCTTTAAAGAGGACTTACTTACAATTTTTTCAAGCTTTCCCAGGAAATTAAAGAATAAGAAACATTTCCAAACAGTTTCTTTGAGGCAAATATCACCTAGAAACACACAAAAAAATTACAAGCCAATATCCCTGGTGAACACAGATGCAAAGAACCTCAACAAAATCCTAGCAAACAAAAGCCACCAACTCATCAAAAAGATCATACACCATGATCAAGTAGGATTCGTCCTGAGGATGCAAGAATGGTTTAATGCTCACAAGTCAATCAGTATAACACAACATACCAATAAAAAGATGAAAATCATATAATCATAGCAATAGATGCAGAGAAAGCATTTGACAAGATTCATCACTTGTTCATAAAAAAAATACTTTCAATAAAATTGGAATTGAAGGAACTTTCCTCAGTGTTGTCAAAGCAATCTACCACAAGCCCACAGAAAGCATTATTCTGAGTGGGGAGAAACCAAAACGTTTTCCTCTAAGATCAGGGATAAGACAAGGATGCCCACTCTGGTGACTTTTAAGCACTGAAGTTCTTGCATTAGTAGTAAGACAGGAAATGATATCAAGAATTTACAGATAGGAAAGGAAGAGGAAAGAGATCACTATTTGTGGATGACATAATACTATACTGACAAAATCCTAAAGACTCTACTAAAAAGCTCCTTCAAACAACAGAATTGTGTAGTAAAGTGGCAAGCTACAAAATCAACACCCAAAAGTCCATGACTTTCCTATATAAAATAATGAAAAGAAGAAAGAGACATTAAAAAATACAACCATGTTTACAATAGTGCCTCTCAAAATAAAGTACCTTGAATTAAGCTTGACTAAAGAGGCAAAGAAGTCATTTCGACTATACTTTTTTTGCCTCTCTGGGATATATTCCCAAAAGTGGTATTCCTGGACCAAATGGGAGCTCAATTTCTAATTTTTTGAGAATCGTCCATACGGTTTTTCAAAAGGGCTTAACCAGTCGGCATGCCCACCAGCAGTGAAGGAAAGTCCCTTTCTCGCCACACCCATGCTAACACTGGTTGCTTTTGTTCTTTTGAATGTAGGCCAATCTCTGTGGTGTGACATGATATCTCATTGCTGATTTTATCTGTATCTTCATGATGATTAGTGATGTAGAGCATTTTCTCATATGCTTTTTAGTCATTCAGATTTCTTCTTTGAGAAAGTTTCTGTTCATTTCATCACCCCTTTTTTGATGGGGTTAGATGTTTTCTTCTTGTGGAGTTCAAACATTGCTTTGTATATCCTTGATATCAACCCCCTGTCAGATGAGTACTGGGTGAATATCCTTTCCTATTCTGTAGATTGTCTTTGTATTCTGGTCACTATATCTTTTGAGGTGCAGAAGCTTCTTAATTTAAGATAGTTCCATTTGTTTATCTCTGTTTCCACTTGGTTGGTCAGTGGAGTGTTGTTTTTGAAGATACCATTAGCCTCAATATTGTGGAGGGTTTTTCCAACTTTGTATTTAATGTACCTTATGGATTTTGGCCTGATGTTGAGATTGCTAATCCATTTTGATCTGACTTTTATGCATGGTCTGGAGCGATAGCACAGCGGGTAGGGTGTTCGCCTTACAAGTGGCCAACATGGCCGACCCGAGTTCGATTCCTCCGCCCCTCTCGGAGAGCCCGGCAAGCTACCGAGAGTATTGGATATGCCAGACACAGTAACAACAAAGTCTCCAATGGAGACGTTACTGGGCCCGCTCGAGCAAATCGACGATCAACGGGAGGGCCTTTACCTTACCTTTACCTTTATGCATGGTGTTAAGTTGAGGTCTAAGCCTATTTTTTTTTTGCATGTGGTTGTCCAGTTATGCCAACACCATTCGTTGAAGAGACTTTTCTTGTTTCACTTTACATTTCTTACTCCCTTATCAAAGATTAAATGTTAATACATTTGGGGTTGTGTGTACGGATATTACACCCTGTTCCATTGGTCTGTGGCCCTGCCTTTTTTCCAGTACCATGTAGTTTTAATTATTACCCCTTTGTAGTAAAGTTTGACATTGGGGAGGATAATGCCTTGCCACATCTTTTCCAAAAGAATTGCTTTAGCTATTCATGGGTTTTTGTTGTTCCAAATGAATTTCAGGAGTGCTTAATCTATTTCTTTGAATAATTTCATGAGTATCCTTATAGGGATCACATTGAACCTATATAGTGCCTTGGGGGATAATTGCCATTTTGACAGTGTTAATTCTTCCTATCCATGAGCAGGGGATATGATTCCATTTCATAGTGTCCTCTTTTATTTCATGGAATAACGTTTTGTAATTTTCACTGCAGACGTCCTTTACCTCTTTAGTTAGACTGATTGTGAGGTATTTGATTTTCTGGGGCACAATTGTGAATGGGATTGTTTTTTCATATCTATTTCCTCTCTCTTATTACTTGCATATAGGAAATCCATGGATTTTTGGCATTAATTTTATAGCCTGCTACTTTAGTGTACAAGTCTATTGTTTCTAGGAGTTTCTTGGTAAAGGATTTAGGGTTCTTGAGATAGTATCATATCATCTGTGAATAGTGAGAACTTGATTTCTTTCTTTCCTATCTGGATGACTTCAATTTCTTTCTTACTTAATCGCTATTGCAAATACTTCCAGTACTATATTGAACAGAAGTGGTGATAGTGGGCATCCTGTCTTGTCCCTGATCTTAGAGGAAAGACTCTTAGTTTTTCCCTATTGAGAATAATGCTTGCCATGGGTTTGTCATAGATGGTTTTCACTATCTTGAGGAAAGTTCATTCAAAACCCATTTTGGTGAGAGTTTTCATTATAAATGAGTGCTGGATCTTGTCAAAAGCATTCTCTGCATCTCTTAATATAATCATATGGTTTTTATCTTTACTTTTATTGATATGATAGATTATGTTTATTGATTTCCAAATGTTAAGCCATCCTTGCATTCCCAGAATGAATCACACTTGGTTGTAGTGGATGATCTTTTGGATAAGTTGTTGGACTCTATTTGCTAATATTTTGTTTAGCATCTTCGCATCCATGTTTATCAGAGATATTGCCCGATAGTTTCCTTTGTTGGTGGTGTCTTTGTTTGCTTTTGGTGTTTGGGAGATATGTGCCTCATAGAAGCTATTTTTGGAGAGTTCCTGTTTTTTCAATTTCCTGGGAAAGCTTGAAGAGAACTGGAAACAGGTGTTCTTTAAATGTTCGGAAAAATTTACTGGAGAATCCATCTGGGCCTGGGCTTTTGTTTTGGGGAAAACTTTTGATTAGAGTTTCAATTTCCTTGATATGAATGGGTCTATTCGTTATCCCAAGTCTTCTTGGTTCAATCTTGGGAGATTATAGGAAACCAGGAATTTATCTATTTCTTCTAGGTTCTCTTGTTTCATGGCACACAGGCTCTCAAAGTAGTCTCTGATGATCTTTTGAATTTCATTGGTTTCTGTTGTGATGTCCCCTTTTTTATTTCTGATTAGGTTTATTAGTGTTCTCTCTCTTTCTTTGTGAGTCTTGCTAGTGGAATATCAATCTTGTTTATTTTCTCAAAGAACCAGCTCTTTCATAACCCCATGAAATTCTTCAAAAAAATAGATCAAGCACTCCTCTCAAAACTCAAAATACCTTTTGGATTGTTTTTTGGTTTTCCATGTTAATTATTTCTCCTCTAAGTTTTATTATTTCTTTCCATGAGCCAAGTATCGGTTCCTTTTGTTGGTCTTTTTCTAAGATCTCGAGCTGTGAGCTCAGGTTATTTATGTAGGCCCTTTTTTCCTTCCTTAGGAATGCTTGCAAAGCTACACATATTCCTCTTAACACAGCTTTAGCTGCGATCCATAGGTTCTGGTAGCTTGTTTCTTCATTCTCATTTGTTTCCAGTTATCTTTTGATTTTCTCTTTTTTTTTTCTTTTTTAAAAAATCTTTACTGATTAAAGCACTGTGGATTGCAACACTAATGATGGTTTCAATTGATTTTCTCTTTGACTTTCTTTCTGACCCACTCGTTATTCAACATTGAGTTGTTTCATTTCCAGGTGCTTGATTTATTTTTCGATGTCTTGGTGTGATTCGTTTCTATCTTCAGCGTATCATGGTCTGAATATATTGTTTATACAACTTCTATCTTCCTGATTCTATTGAGGTATGTTTTGTGGCCTAGCTCATGGTCTATTTTGGAAAATGTTCTGTGTGCACTGGAAAAGAATGTGTATTCTTTCATTTGGGGATGTAAAACCCTGTATAGGTCAATTAGTCCTCTCTCTTCTATTTTTTTCTTCAAAGCCAATGTTATCTTGCTGAGTTTTGTTCTTGTTGATCTCTCCAGAGGTGATAAGGCAATGTTGAAGTTTCCAACTACTATTATGTTGCTTGCAATGTCCTCCTTAAAATCAGTTAGCAGTTGTTTTAAATATTTAACTTGTTCCTCATTAGATGTGTTTACATTTAAGAGTGTGATTTTTTCCTATTGTACATATCCCTTGATAAATAGAAAATGTCCTTCGCTGTCCTTTTTAATCTTTTTCAACCTGAAATCTATGTTGTCGGATACTACTATGTCCACCCCAAGCTTTTTGAGGAAGCTGTTTGCTTGCAGGATTGTTTTCGTTCCATTAACTTTGAGTCTATGTTTCTCTGTCTGTTCAGATGAGTGTTTTGTAGAAGAATGTTGGTTTTAGTTTCTGAAACCATTTTGCCATTCTGTGTCTCCTGATTGGTGCATTTAGACCTTTGACATTGAGAGAGATTATTGCCATGGGGTTTTGTGCCATCTTTCTGTAGGGGTTGGTTGTACTTATAATTGTTTTCCTTCTTATCTTACAGGAGCTCCTTTAATCTTCTTTTAGGATTTGATTTTGATTTCATGAAGTTCCTGAGCTGTTGTTTATCTATAAAATGGTTTATCATTTCATCGAGTTTGAGTGAGAGTTTAGCTGGATAAAGTATTCTTGGTGAAGCATTCATTTCATTGAGCTTTTTTTTTTTTCACTATATCTCGCCACTGCCTTCAGGCTTGGAGGGTTTCCTCTGATAGATCTGCTGTGAATCTAAGGGGTGCTCCTTTGTATGTGATTTCCTTCTTTGACCGTGCTGCTTGTAGTATTGTGTCTCTGTCCACAGCATCCGTCGTTCTGACTACAATATGCCTTGGAGTGTTTTTATTAGTGTCTCTTTTAGCTGGCACCCTTCTGGCTCCTTGGAGTTGGATGTCTGCATTATTTAACTCTGGAAACTTTTCAGCAATGATCTCTTTCACTGTGGCTTTTTCATTGGGTTTGCCTCCCTGTCTTTCTGGTACTCCGATGATTCTAATGTCATTCCTCTTGGCATCATTCCCTAGATCTCTGAAATGCCTTAGAGCTATTTTGAGGTTTTTCTCATTGTTTGTTGTACCCTATGCGATTTCTGTTGCTCATCTTCAAGCTTACTGATCCTGTCTTCGACTGTAGTCATTCTATTGCTCAGGGCACCCACTGAGTTTTTAATTTCATCTGCCGTATCCTTTACTTGTGACATTTCTTTTTGTAGCTTTCTTAACTCTGCTCTCATTTCTTCCTGTATTTTCTCGGCTATCTATTCCACTGCTTATTTCATTTCTTCCTTTAATTTTCTGGATGTCTGCTCCATCAATTCTTTGAATTCCTTGAACATCCTCAGCATTTCATCTTGCAATTCTTTATTGGAGAGATCATATTTGTGGGTAATCCCTGTTGAGAATTTGGGACTCTTTTCTTCGTCCTCTCCTCGTAGTGGAGATTTTTGCTGTTTCTTCATGCTGATGTGGTTGTATAGAGGTAAAACCTTGAAGTTCTCTAGCACTGTTCCTTCTTATTATGGGAAAGGATTCTGAATAAGGTCGGTCAATGGTGGTCACCCTTCTCCCTTTCTAGAATATGTCCTTCCTTTCAGACATTATTCTGTGGTTTATGGTAGGCAGTGAGTTAAGTGTTGGAGGAGGTGCTCTTTTATATTGGACTCGTACAGCTTCTGGGGTACACTGTTTGTTTGTTTTTTTGTCGAAATGGGAGTAGGCCTGTGGATTATTGTCCTATTGTGTTTGAGGCAGCCAGGACGTTTTCCACAGAATTAGGTGATGAAGGCTGGGATGTGAGTTGAGAGGGCTAGGAGCGGGAACTATAACTATGGCCACACAGAAGGACACACCACTGTTAGGGACGGCCACGCCCTTTACAGTGGAGTACACACCCCCAGCCAGTTCAGATACTAGTCCACTGACCTGTGGTGACCTGTGGGTGGGGGGGTGGAGACTATTTGGGCTGGCTCTGACTACGAAAGTGGAGGCAGGTGCCCCAGGCCTGTCAGTGGTTGTCATTAAGGGACACTGGTCTGGGTGGGGAAGGGGCGCCAAGCAGGCACAGACCTATGGGGTGGAGGTGACAAGTAGGTGGACTGGTGCTCCCTGCGGAAGTTATTTTGATCAATTTTAAAAGCTAACTTAATTGATTTCTTCAAACTGTTTTTTTTATTAGAAAAAAAGTAGTTTAGCAGTTTGCTGAAATAACTAACAAGTTTCTACTTTTTAGTTATGCAACATTTCTTTATAAATCTAGGAATATATTGACTGCAAATTTAGAGTTTATTCCTTTGTTAACATTTTAATTTATTCATTTAAATACTGAAATAAAGAATCTTATTATAAGGTTTCCTTACATTGTATTATTACCAACTGATATTCACATGTATAAAATATTAGATTTTAATAAGTGTCATTGTCATTATTATTAAAAAACCATGATCCATGATTTGATTAACATATTCTTTATACTATTTATACCCACTCCACTGACTAAAGCTTGTTAATTTCAAAAACAAATATACAGGCAATTGTCATGCATAAAAGAATTAGTGATGAAATTCAGTTCGCCTCTTTCTTCACTTAAAAAATATACTTGAATGTAGCTATTATCCTAAGAAGAATTTCAATGAAGTATGTAATTTTTAAGCAATTAAAACTGGCAAAGGTAAGTCTCAAAGGGCAACAATTTTAATGAATATTTCAGAAATAAAATTTAAAAACTGTTTGTTGGAACTGAAATATGAATAAATTAAAATAAAGATTCTGACCTTTATATGCCTATTTATGCTCAGTGAAAAATCTGTAGAAAAATAATTTTCAAAATGTGTCAATGTTTTAAGAAAAATAAATGTTAATACCCCAGGAGATATTTTAATGGCTAGACTTTGGAAACAATTTCCCCTTTTACCTACAGTATGAATAGAAGCTATACTTTTTCTTATTTCTCTTGTTCTTTCTTTTTTATGTTACAAGAATTATAAAAGTGTGAAAATTTCATGGGCACAATACTATCACCACAACAATTCCTGTGTATTATCCATAGCCTTCAAATGAAAACAAGTGTTTTTACCACAGAGGGAAGCAGTGACAAGAATAGCAATGGCAGAATCCCAGGTGAATGAGTCTAACAGAAGATCAACTCTATGTTTCAAGTGCTCTAAATCTGAGAAGCATACTTCTCTGTCTATTATGCAGTATATATGAATATATATTATACAGATTTACATATGCATATGTACATATGTGTATGTATATATTTAACCATACCACCATAGTGTCCATATGCCTCCAGACAGTCCTTTGGACTCTTTCCTACATTGATTCTTCTTTCCACCACCTTTTCTGGAAACCTCAATACTCTGATCTGATTTCATGAATTTTTTTCCCTTTGGCTTTGTATGTACCTTTGTCAAATAAAAATAAAAGGGATTAACCTGTGTGCTTTTGATACCAGTGGATTAAACTAGAGATTGTCATGCTATACAAAACAAATGAAAAGAAGGGAAAATAATTGATAATGTAACTGATGGTTTGGAATATGAAGAATTGAAACAAGGAAATAGAGAATGTACGATAATAATAAACTTTTAGAACATGACTGCAAAGCTGAGGGTACTAGCAGGTAAGGGTATGGATGGAAAGGGAGCTATAGGCAGTAGAAGAGCAGGATGGCACTTTGGCGGTAGTTGTGATATGGTAATTTGTTTATGTAATATAAACACATTAATTTACCACAAGAAAAATGAATGAAAGATTTCATTCATTTCAAGGACAACACTTCTACCTACACTGAAAAATACATGATAAAGAAAACTTCATATAATGTAGATGCCCTTCAGAAAATTCAGAAAAATAAAGGGTCAGTGTGAACACCATCTGACCCCTTATAACAAAATCAAGTTGTCATGGTACCTGAGATTAATTGATGGTAATTGAAAGGAAAAAGAACACATTGAAATTAGTACAATTTTATGCTAAGCATAAATCAATATGATAGACCCATTTTACTTAAAATATGTTAAAATTTCAATTTAAAGTAAGCAACACATAAAAAAGACACAAGAGGCTGAAATTTGGTCATCAATTTTATTTATTTTGTTCATTTAACTATACCATTCCGTCAAATTATTTATACATGATACTGTTAATTTTATTAAAAATTCATTTATGTTGCTTTTATATTTTAAGGTTAAGATTCACAGCAATTAAAATTAACACCCTAAATTATTTCATGATAGGAGCCAGGGTGATAACAAAATGAGCAGAGTGCTTCTCTTGCATGTCGTCGACCAGGGTTTAAGCCCCAGCACCATATATGGTGCCCCGAGCCATGTCAGGAGTGATCCCTGAACACAGATACAGGAATAAGTCATGAGTACTGTCTGGTATGCCCTACAAAACTACACACACACACACACACACACACACACACACACACACACACATATATATATATGTATTTGTGGCCATATGTAAATATGCACATATGTATTAAATTAAAGGGATGAATCCGAAATTAGAAATTAATTACATTTGTGCAATGTAAAATATTTTTAAAGTAACCTATACCATCAAGTCAATGTAATTATAGAAAATTGTAGGTTAACATTTATACGTAGCACTGTAGCAGTGTCCTCCCGTTGTTCATCGATTTGCTCGAGCAGGCATTCGTAATGTCTCACAACAAATCATGAGACTTGTTGTTACTGTTTTTGGCGTATTGAATGTGTCACAAGGAGCTTGCCAGGCTTTGCTATGTGGGCAAGATACTCTCAGTAGCTTGCTGGGCTCTCCAAGGGGGGCGGAGAAATCAAATCCAGGTCAGCCATGTTGACCCCGTGCAAGGCAAACACCTTACCCACTGTGCTTTTGCTCCAATCGTCCTAGTTATTAAATAAAAAGCATATTCTTAATGACTACCAGGCCAAATATTGGGAGATAAAATAGAATAGTACCTTGCATTATATTAATGCGTACAAGAATGTTGATAGACTATGTGTAAACTATGACCCACTTAAATTGCATATAGTAATAATTACTATATTATATATAAACATAGATATTGAATGATAAATAAAGAAACATGTTTCTTTAGGAATTCCAATCATGAAGGATTTAAAAGTTTATCCCTAAATAAGGATTACAAAAAATCATTGTATTTTCATTTTCTTGCCCTATTGTATAGATTACTGAGAACTAGATATATAAGAAAATAGAGATGTATTTTCCAATCTAAGAGTTCTAAATAATAAATGAAACTTTAATTAGTTACATAGTTTAATAGAAAACTTCTAATGCAGGAAACAAGAATTTTATTGTTTTGGCTAACTGAATAAGAAATAAGCTCACAACTTGGGACATGAAGATACAATTCACCTGAAGATTTAAAAGTGTGACCAAAAAATGTTACAAATTCTCTTAACTCTGAGAATTCATTAATAAACACTTCACATCTTTTAATTAAAAGTCAGTTATTACAAACTAAAACTTCTAGTAATTATGTTAGAATCAGGCTGCTCAAAATCATATGAGACAAGACTCCTGAACTTGTGTACTATGGAACTATGCATTCCAAACAAATATATAGCCCTCACCATATCTTCACTCTTCAGAAGCATTTATTGAATGCTCACAATGTTCTGAGCCTAGTTCTGTCACTTAGGATGTACCAAGAAATAGAAAAGGTTGAGTTGTTTCTTTCCAATTAAGAGTGAGGAAACAAAAAAAGTGAATATTAAACAAAATAATTCACCTACTGATCTGTTCTATAAAAAAAATAAAATAAACCTGATTAAGAGTTTCAAGTGACCACGGCTGACTTGGAGAAGACCTCTCCAGGAATAAAGCCTATGATGAGGTTAGATTGAATAATATAAAGAATTACTAACATAAAAATAACTGTGAAATTTTTGTATTAGG
This sequence comes from Sorex fumeus, assembly GCF_029834395.1. NCBI lineage: Eukaryota > Metazoa > Chordata > Mammalia > Eulipotyphla > Soricidae > Sorex > Sorex fumeus. Next base: position 29,829,146 of record NW_026606067.1, read on the forward strand.
TCCCATAACTTAAAGACATTGATTCAGAAAATATATATGCACACCTGTGTTTACCAAAGCATTCAGTACAATAATCAAGATATGGAAACTATTCAAATGCCCAATAATAGGTGAGCATATGAATAATATATGTACATATATTCAATGAAATATGAAGCAGTTGTAGTTAACTGTAAGTTGAATGTGACTGGAGTGTATTATGCAAAGTGAAAGAAATTAGAGGGAGAACAAGCACTGTATGGAATACAGAAAAACAAGACAAGGACATAGAACACATCAAATGATGGGAGTCACTTGGTCCTGGATTACAGAACTGAGAATGCCAAGGAAGGGTCTATTGGGTATGTGTGGAAAAGAAGAAAATGGAATGGACTAGAAGTGAAACAAAGACATTAACAGAGGGTCTTGGACACTATGCTATTTTGTAAATGGATAAAACGAAGGTGGGTGTGCCATGATCTTGGGACATATGCCCCAAGAGAAAGAGGTGAAATGATAAGGGAGCATTAAGAACATTCTCAATAGTAACTAAAAAAAAATACTTCATTATGTTTAAGAACAGAAAGACAGTGCAGTTATTATTTAGAATAAGACGAGGTTGGAAAGATGATAAGGAATAAGTCAAATAATGTGTGATTTTTTTGTAAAGGCTTTTTTTCCTATTTTCACTAACTGTGGTGCATTTAAGCAAGAAACTCACAGGATACAATTTATGGTTCAAATTATGGAAGATATTATTTACTCCAACTGAACTATAAATAATTTTATAAGTATATATATTTACATATATATTTAATTCACTCACTGACAATGCACAGTAAGATTTGGCAGAAACTGAGCATAGCAACACTTTACATAGGTAAAATTGTATACAAGTAGATGACAAACACTAAGCTCTAAGATAATTTTGAGCAATAATAAAACATGGATATGGGGTCAATTTAAGAGGTAAAATCAGAAGAATTTAAAGAATTTAAAGACTGTCTGACATGGTGCATGGGAGACAATAATACCATTCCTGAATTTCAGATATTAATGTTTGACCAGGGCTGGAGCGATAGCACAGCGGGTAGGGCGTTTGCCTTACAAGTGGCCAACATGGCCGACCCGAGTTCGATTCCTCCGCCCCTCTCGGAGAGCCCAGCAAGCTACCGAGAGTATTGGATATGCCAGACACAGTAACAACAAAGTCTCCAATGGAGACGTTACTGGGCCCACTCAAGCAAATCGACGATCAACGGGAGGGCCTTTACCTTTACCTTACCTTAATGTTTGACTAGATAGCCAGAGAGATAGGAAGAAGGAGGTACAGATTAGCATAGTAAATAAGTAGAATCAAGGGGATTGTAATTAAACAGACTTATTTATGATTACACCATAATTTTCATATATGAATTAAATAATATGAAAATAGAATGCATTAATATACTCATGACATTTCATATATATTATCCATAGCTGGGAATTACAAGAATATTTAAATTATTTTTCCGGTCATGAATTTTATTCATATTGTAATTTTTTCTTTCGTCTAACTGGTAAAGGAATTATTTAATATTTGGCTGTAAATAAATACCACTCTCCCCAACTCTAGAAGAAGCCCTAAATCCCTATATTGGTGACAAGGAGTATCAACCAAGGACCATCCCAGCTACCACTGCCAGTCATTAGTCTCCAAATTACAAGGAGGAACCCTGAACAAGAATGATGACACAAATATAGGGACCTATAGGGAACAGAAAAAGTAGCATGGAAGAGGTGGATCTTAGAAATACAGTCTTAGAAAAAGACGAAGAAGCTCAAATCAATTACTTAACCTCACCATTTGAGAAATTAGAAAAAACCACAGACAATGAATTCTAAAGGAAGTAGAAAGTAGAAGAGAGAAAAAATAAACAAATTAAAAATATAAATTGGTGATATTGGAGGCAATGAAATAATACACAGGGTCACTGAAACCAGAAGTTGGCTTTATAAAAAAATTAACTGTGAAATCGTTGGCTAACTAATGAGGACAAAAAAAATAAATTTTATCAGAGAAAAGATAAATTACAATACATAGCTCAGAAATACATAAAATCATAAGAGACGACAAAGAGCAACTTTATGCCACTAAATTGGAGAACCAAAAGTACTAACACTGGTTCATATGTCATCAAGAATATATCAAGGGCTGGAGCGATAGCACCGTGGGTAGGGTGTTTGCCTTGCACACGGCCAACAGCTGGTTCGATTCCCAGCATTCCATTTGGTACCCCAAGCACTGCCAGAAGTAATTCCTGACTGCATGAGTCAGAAAAAAAAAAGGGATCTTACATTAAGATCGAATAGATTCATCCAGGGATACAAGTGTTGTTCAATATAGACAAATAAAATATCACTTAAATACCTGATCAAGATAAAATTATATGATTATATCAACTGATGCAGAGAAAACTTTTGAAAATATCCAGTCATAACAAAAAGTCTTCACAAAATAGAAAAAAGGAAAATACCTCAATATAATAGTGACTGGGACCCCAGAGATAGAACATCCAGGAAGGAATCTGTCTTGCATGTGGCAAGAGTTTGTTTAGTCCCAGTTCCACATCTACAATAATGACACCTGAGTACAAAACCAGGAGAAAGCACTGAACATAGTCTGGTGTGACCCCAAAACAAACAAGATAGCAGTGTCCCTATAACAAACTGCAGGCAATGTCATATTAGTGGAGACTAAATGACTTTGCAATAAAACACAGAGAATTAATTTCTATTTTCTCCACTATTCAATATAATTTTAGAAATACTTGCCACAGCAATGAGGCAAGAAAAAGAAAATTTAAATTTTCTGAGACTAAATGAAGCTGCAGTTATTTGAAAATAACTTGAATATATAAGTAAAACTCAAAAACTCTAAAAAAAAACTCTGAGAAATAAATCAATACAGAAAACTATCAGACAACTAAATCAAGATGCAAAATTGGTTCTATTTCTATTTGCAAACAAAGAAATAGCAGAGAAGAAAATTTAAAAGACAATTTTATTTAAAAAGGTATTCAAAATCATCAGATAATTACAAATTAACAAAACATCAAAGTCATGTATGTTATTTTGATAGAAATAGATGTGAACATCAAAACTAGAAAAAAATTCATGGCTGTGGTATCAGAGAATGTACGTTGTCAAAATGACCATCCTATCTAAAAATTTACACAGAATCACTGAAATTGACAGTAAAATATCTATAGCTTTTAATGCAGAGAGAGAAGGAGATTAGAAAAGGAAGTGCATGGCATAGAGACAGGCTGGAGGATGGGCTGTGAGAGAAACTGGAGGAGACATTGATGGTGGGAAATGTACACTGGGAGGGATGGGTACTGGAACATTGTATGTCTAAAATCGTGTATCTCATTGTGATTCAACTAAAAAAATCCTAAGCTTTTCTTAATGAACTTAAAATGGATGCTATAAAATTTTATCTGGAATCAGAAAGTCCTTAAATAGCCAAACCTATTCCCCAAAAAACAAAGGATTGGAAATACTGCATTACATGATAGTGAATCTTACTATAATCCTAAAATCAAAGGAATAGTACTTGAATGACAAAAGGTTTTCTGACCAATGTAATAGAATAGAGATTTATGGACTCTTTAATAAATGATGTTGGGAAAACTTGATAGTCACTTATAAGACATCTGCATCTGTATTTCATACTAGACAAAGAATTTAAATTCAGGATGGCTAAAGAACTTAAATTTAAACCAGAATCCATAAAACACAATAAGTAAAACATAGACAGATTTCTCCAGGATTTGGGTCATAGTGGTGTCTTTAATGATTTGAATCCATCGGCAAAGACCACAACCAAGACACAAAAACATTCACTGAAAACAATGTATGTTTCTGTTATTCCTTGCAAAACTTAATAATAGGTAAGTTATGAAATCAATGCAGATGTCCAACAAAAGACTTATGGATTATGAAGATGTGATATATATGTATAAATGTATATGTATTCCACACAGTGGAATACATGCAAGGAACAATGAAATCATCCAATTTTCTACAATTTGCTATGATTTGTTGCAACCTGAAAGGAGATTTCATGTTGAGTGAAGTAAAATAGGACATAAAAAGGTCAAACAGAGAGCAATCTCACTAACCTCCATAAATAGAATAGCTGGACAAGGAAATGCAGTGTAGTAAAGGGGGATGATCTAGGCACCCATGACCCCAGATTACAGGGAGGACAGAACAGTGAGAAAAAAAAAGAAATTGAAAGGGAATGAAAAAGATTAGCTCTGCACTGCAGCACTGTAGCACTGTCCTCCCGTTGTTCATCTATTTGTTCGATCGGGCCCAGTAACGTCTCCATTGTGAGAATTGTTGTTACTGTGTTTGGCATATCGAGTGTGTCATGGGTAGCTTGCCAGGAAAAAGATTAGAAAGAGAATTAAGAAGGGAACAGGGGCAGGTTCCTCAAGCACACTGTTAGTATGGGGCACTGGCATTGCTATATATTCCAAATCACAGACTCAACAAAACTGAAAAAATGGATTCAAACTACAACAATGCACCTGACCAGGAGGCAGGCTTGGTCTGAATAGAGGAGAAGGAAACTTGGGGACACTGGTGGAGGGAACTTGGTAGTTATGATTGATTAGTGCTAGAATACCGCATGTCTAAAACTCAACTATCAATAATGTAAATTATGGTTCTTTAAATGCTTTTAAAAGACAGCAAAACAAAGCCAAATAAATGGGATCATATCAAACTAAAACATTTTTGAATGGCAAAAGAAATATAAGTTAATTTTAAATCAGTCCAGATAACAGCTGCTGAAACTTTGTTCTTAGCCACACCCTTCCTGGTAGACAGACATCAAGGCTGACAACTCTAAGACCTTTTAGAAATGGAGGCAGCAGTTTCCTCCACCTTTCAGCTAGGTCCAACCTGACCCTAGTCTTCTGTGCAAAGAGGCTACATGACAGTTCTTCCAAATGTTGTAGTACTCATAGCACAGTTCTAGCATACCATACCAGATTGGTAGGACACATGGAAGCCCTCCAAGCTAAATGAGTGAAAATGGTACTGAAGGGCTCATCTAGCATGTACCAGCTCAGTAAATCTGTAGACAATGACTTTAGTGATACCATTGTGAGGATGTTTAATAATCTTAAATAAACAAATGCACGGGCAGTCAGCAATGCCAGCAAAGTGAAAGAAAGCATGAAGGCTGAAATGAGAAAACAGCAAGTGAAAATGGAGAACATGATAAGTGATAGAAAAGTACTTAGAAACTCAAAGAGCAGATTAACAGCAACTGAACAAAAAAAAAATCATGGTTCCAATATGAGATGGAAGACACCATATAAATACAACAGAAGGTAAAAAATAATTTGAAACAGAAAAAGCTTTCAGCATATCAAGTACTAAGGGATTACTTAAGAAGGAACAATATAAGAATCATCAGAGTTCTCAAGAAGCAGGAAGCCTAATTTGAAGAAGAAACAATAGTAAAAGAAATCAAAGGAGGAATTTCCTACTTGAGGATTACAGGCACCTACATTCAAGAGGGCTGAAGGGTCCCAGAGAAAACAGATTCAGCTAGGAAAACTCCTAGAAACATTGGGCTCAGAATGTGAAAAAAATGAAAAAGAAAGAAGGCAGAATAATAATAACAGCAATTTCAAAACATGAAGACGTATAAGATTCACAGCAGATCTATCAAATGTGGCTCTCCAAGCCCAAAGAGAATGAAGGACAATGTATAAAAATATAGCAAAATAAACATCTTACCAAGAATATACTAAGGAATGATATAGAGCTTCATGGGCAGGAAAAAACTTAGGAATTCGCAAACTTGAAATTTTGTGCAATTTTGTAGGTAGTGCTAAACCATGGAACAAACTTCCCAGCATATAGAACTGAATACGGCTATACAGTACTTATGGTCATCCTCTATTCTATTTTTAAAAAGGTAATTTTACTCCTACCTTTGCTAAGGAAATTTATACATTTTCAATAATGAATTAACATCTCATTTATATTGAACATTCTATGTCAAAGAAGGTTTTGTATCCATAGAGATATTTTATTGCAATCTTTTACTTATTAATGCAGATACTTCAGCACTTTCTCTGATATAATATTTTCTAGTATAAAACCAGTATTTCCTTTCTTAGGATAAAACACTATATTTTCATGGGCTCACTCAAATTTTTTTCTCTTCTTTTTAAGTATTAATTCATCCCCTCTTACTAAAATATCAAAATCATTTTACTTAAAGTAAATTTTTATAAAATGATTTTAATATTTTTACACCCATGGCAGAGCCTGGCAAGCTCCCTGTGGCATATTTGATGTACCAAAAACAGTACCAAGTCTCACAATAGAGACATTACTGGTGCCCACTTGAGCAAATCAATGAATAATGGGAGTACAGTGATATTATTTTTAATATTTAAAAAATATTTTTACAGAATCTGGATAAATAATAGATCATTGAGGGTGATTGCCTTGCACATGACTGACCCAAGTTTGATCCCGAGCACTCAGTATAGTTACTGCACCCGCTTGAAGTGATTCTTGAGCACATAATCAAAAATAACCCCTGAGCACTCCCAGGTGTAGCCCATAACAAACACACACACGCGCACATACACACACACACACCCCCCAAAATACTTGACTAAAATGTCACTATGCCTCTATCTCTAACTATATGCTACCCAGTATAGTGGAAGCTATTTCCTAAAATGTGTAAACACATACCTGTTTCTACCATTAATAGAAAGTACAATCATTAACAAAAATAAAATTACTCACAGTTTATTTTATAAAATTTTATTACACATGGTATAATCTGCATGTTTATTTATCTCTGTAACGATTTTATCAAAGTGTATCATTTTAGAATTATATACATCAGCATAACAGGGAGTTATTGATAGAATAAATTGACATTTCTGAAACTAAATTCAGTTTTAATCAATCTAAAAGTGAGGTAGAAATTTACATTACTAAGGATTTTCAGGTGTTTATGTGCACTCTGACATTTACAAGTATCTGACTGGAATTTAAATTTAAATTCTCAGGCTATAGAGCTAGCTCTCTTATTTTATATTACTAGCATTTGACAGTTTCTGACCTAAATTTAGTGCTCCCATATATTTTGTTACTAAAACAATGATTTCCATTTATTCAAATTTAAATTGAAATGCATATTTATCTATAAAGATTTATCCTAGTATAGCATTTTTATTATCTGCAAGTCTATTTGTTTTAGCAATAAAAACAGTGAAATTAAACAGTTCTTTGGATTGTCGCATTAGGAAGCACCTGAACTTTTATGTAATCCTTTGTTGTGAAAATATGTAACTAAAAGGAGGGCCAAAAACATTATATGTTTTCTACTAAAAAAAAAAACCCTTCATAAATGATAGATTCTCAATGTAATTTCATATTCATAGGTCATGAGGTATACATGGGGTTAAAGTCAAGAAAATTTAGGGAAAGGGAGACATATAAATATTACATATTAGTACAACTAATATTTAAATTTCTGATCAAACTGACCTACAAATGAACACAAACATTTCCTTTAGCTAAGTAATCCTCCAAGCTATTAATTCTCAAAGATCAAGGAATATGACTTATGCATCACTTTTTCCCTAGAATTCAGCCCAGTACTTATATGAATTGTCATTTATCAGATCCCTACTACAACTTCATGCAAAATTCATAATAAAGAAAAACTAGCTTAGCAGGCAATAGCGGATGCCAGGGCCACTCTCTGGTTACGCTTAATCTAGTGATGCAGACCTGATAGATCAGCATGTACGATTCTCCAAAGGCCCCCAGGAATATCCCAGAAGTGCTATGAAACCACCATGTTTAATGCTTTTGATCAAAGACAAGGTTAAACGGTAAGAGGAATCAAACTCAAGACATCATATTTGTTCAACACATTTTTTTCCACATCATCATATCCCAACAGTCATTCTGATTTTAGTAATGCAAAGTTCTCTGCATATACTCAAAAGGAAAAAAGTAAATCATCATTCAACGTGTCAAAAAGTATCTGATTAAAATCTTACAATTATGTGTTTGTTAGGAGATGGTCTTGAGTAACTGAAATTAAGATCCCAGATTAACACATTCTAGGGTTGGGTTTAGAAGAGAGCTTTTTTATTTAACTTGTTAGGGGTATACCTGGTTACGCTCAGGGATTACTCCTGCCTCTGTGCTCAAGGATGACTCCTGACCATACTAGGGATACGTATTGAGTGCCAGTGATCAAACCCAGGTTGGTCATGTGCAATGCAAGCTCCCTACCTGCTGTGCTATCGGTTGGCCCTCTGGAAAAGGGTTGCCTTGAACACAGCTACAAGAAGGAATATTAGCTTGGCATAAAATTTTATAAATAGCTATCATTTTATGGTCCAAGAAAAATCTAGTGTAGTTTCCTGAATTTTATAAAACTGGGTATGTGTTTTATATTTAAGTTATTCCTTTGTAACTCATGTTTTTGAAAAAAGTGATAATGAATCTTTGTTTTAGCTTGTAAAGAAAAATTTCCAAGATAATAATTTTTAATGAATAAAATTAAGAGCTGTACATATGATTCTGTGATAGAACACCTATTTTGCACTTGTGAGGCCCTTGGTTAAATTGCAGGAAGAGAAATTTTATAAAATGATTTACCTAATTCAATTAATAAGTTTAAATAGTGAAACTGGAAAACTAATTTTTAGGTACCTAGTAAACTGATCAAAAAAAAACCTCACAACATAAGGAATCAATATGGTATTGAAGCCTTCTGGTTATTATCAACCATCTTCTTCTGTGTTCTACTTGATGATGCATTCTGAGTGCTCTGAAAAACATCCAAAGCAACTGCATTGTCAGCACATGTACTTATGCTGTGGTCTGGGAACCATTCTCTGTCTCCTGAAAAGAAGTAACAATAAAAGTGATATGTAAATTTTAAAAACGATAAATATGTGTCATTAAATTTATTTCTCACTGAATAATATGTGTAAAATAAATTCTGATTAATTATAAAACGGTCCTCCATTGTTCATCAATTTGCTCGAGAGGACCCAGTAACATCTCCATTGTGAGACTTGTTGTTACTGTGTTTGGCATATAGAATTCATCACGGGTAGCTTGCCACGCTTTGCTGTGCAGGTGAGATACTCTCGGTAGTTTGCCAGGCTCTCCGAGAGGGGTGGAGGAATCAAATCCAGGTCGGCTGCGTGCAAGGCAAACGCCCTACCTGCTGTGCTATCGCTCCAGCCCAGTACGAAATTATTTTATACAATATGACACTATTTTATAATTATATACAAATTATTGTATTATATAGCTTGGGCTAGAGCGATAGCACAGCGGGTAGGGCGTTCGCCTTACAAGCGGCCAACCTGGCCGACCCGAGTTCGATTCCTCTGCCCCTCTCGGAGAGCCCGGCAAGCTACCGAGAGTATTCGATATGCCAGACACAGTAACAACAAAGTCTCCAATGGAGACGTTACTGGGCCCGCTCGAGCAAATCGACGATCAACGGGAGGGCCTTAACTGAACTACTAGGATATCACACATAAACTTGGATAGAATCAATTGTTTTCTAAAACATACAACAGAAAGTATGAAACTTTCTATATAAAAAAATACATTTGAATACATACATATAGAAGCAAGAATTGAGCTATCATAATATATATACCCAGTAATCCAACTTTTATCTGTCCACAAATATAAAAACATTTCCTTGAGAAAACAAACAAATCATTATGAACAGCAGTATTTAGTATCATACCTAAGATATAGAATCAGCATAATCATCTAATGACATATAAATGAACTATGACAGTGTGGTATGTATACACAATTGGATATTGTGCTGCTACAAGAACAATTAAATCACACAATTTGCTGAAACCTGGATGGAATTGAGAGATATCATGTTAAGTTAAGTAAGAAAAAACAGCAGTGGACAAACAGGACGATTTCTTATATACCTGTGATCACAATCACGGTCCTCCCGTTGTTCATCGATTTGTTCGAGCGGGCCCAGTAACGTCTCCATCCTGAGACTTGTTGTTACTGTGTTTGGCATATTGAATACGTCCCGGGTAGCTTGCCAGGCTCTGCCGTGCGGGAGAGATACTCTCGGTAGCTTGCCGGGCTCTCATATAGAATAAATAGAGGAGGGGTTTAAAGTGCTAAAGGACAGATACCTACATCACCCTTGAGCAGAGAGTGTATGAAAGAGGGACAGGGAAGGAAAGATATTGAAAAAAGAGTAAGAGTAGGTACATGGGAAGTAATGGAGGGGGCAGGTACCAAGGCAGGCCTTGGCTGCATCCATGGTGTAGAGGAAAGGCACATTCATTTAACCAATATATAGCTCTCTCTATCTATATATCATAGAATCAACAACACTGAAAGCATGATATTCAATCTACAACACCAAACCTAAAAATACAGCTATCAAGGAGGAAGATGGGGGGGGGGGGGGCGTGTAGGAAGCTGGGACACTGGTGGAAGAAAGCTGATACTAGTGTGCTAGTGGTGGGCTTGATAATGGAACATTGTATGCCTAGAACCAAACTATGTATAACTTTGTAAATCATGATGCCTAATGTGAGGAACAGGTCTAGATAGCTTTTTCAGATCGCCTTACAGGAGCCCGCATTGCAAAATAACTGGTTGTTTTGCCCCTGAGCAAGGAATTCGGATACAAGTACTAGAAGGGTGGGGGTCAGACCAGATAACCGGATGTCTCTCACAAGACCCATGTTGCAAGACCCAGGACTGCCCTAAAAAGCAGGACATTCCTAAGCACTGACGCAAATGCTGATCTTTAAACTATAGGCTAAGAAGTGATGTACCCTTAATTGGATTGGTTAGGAAAGGATCTGTTATTACAAATCTATTGGTTATGAAATGTGCGGGCTCTGCTGTAACGGTCGGTGAAGGCCTATATAAGATCTCCTTTGAAGAAGTTCGGGGTCTTTACCCAACCTGCCAGACCTGTGTGTCTGTGTAGGCGGTGGGACCCTGGCTAGTCAGTCTTACAATAAACCCTGCTTGCTGTTTGCAGTCTCTGGAGTCTCTTTGTCGTCAAAGGGAGATTTCGATCCGCGCACTAACACTAATAATAACATAAATTAGGAAATTATAGATATATCCTCCCAAAATCACAGATTCTGAAATTTTGAGATATTTAACATACTATTAAGGGTGGTATATTACAAGTATCATACTGTATAATATCTTTAGGGGCAGTCATGTACCTACTCTTACTCTTTCATTAATATCTTTCCTTCCCTGTTCCTCTTTCATATACTCTCTGCTCAAGGGTGATGTAGGTATCTGTCCTTCAGCACTTTAAACCCCTACGGCTCTCCCACTCGCCGGCCCAGGCCATGGGGCACAAGGAGGAGGAAACGAGGGCCAAGTTGTTTGATTGATCAGATGCTGCTTATTCCATTCTCCCCACACACCTGCCCCAGTCTCTCTGAGCCTCCCATTCTAGTCTCACACTGCTCCTTATTCCCGTCTCCTTCTGTCTCTCTTGCTCATCTCCCCATGCTCCATCTTGCAGCCTGGGCTCTCTCTCTCTCCATGAGCCTGCTCCTGTATTTTTCTTCTATATCCTTCTATCTCTGTTCCTCTCCACGCTCCATCTCGCACCCCAACTCTCTCTCATCCCTCCAGCTCTCTCCCTCTCTCCAGCTCTCTACCTCTCCAACTCCTCCTGGCTCTGGGCTGACACTGTACCCAATCAGGTAGCAAAATCAACATAAGAAAGCCCATCCTGACTGCCAGGCTCAAGGGCAGAAATACCACCTAGGGGTATTCCAAAGCCCTTCCTCACTACCCAGGGGCAAAACATCTTTTAAGGTGTTTTTCTCCTTTGCTTAGTCCAATAACTCAATCAACATCTTAATATTATTTTTTTTGTTATGGACACAGTACATTGAAGCTTGTAGGGCAGCTCTCTTGGGAACATCTTGCCACAGACTCAGACTACAGCGCTCAGGCCAGATTAATCTTTCCGAACCCTAGTAGGGTCCAAATCTAGTTATTACTTTTTGGATCATGGCAGCATTTGTTCATGATCAAGCTCTTAACTTATAATTAAGCATTATGGCACTTTGGCCAGGACCATCTTGATGCAAGGGTAGCACATAGCTTACGACTTGCCCTTGTTCCATCCAGTCCCCCATCAGGACTCTGCTTTTGGGGGTGATAGGAGTAAGGGGACCTGAAGCTTAAATTGAGAGAACAGATGCTCAGGAGGAAAATATCACTGAGAGTCATGTTACAAAAGCATAGCATATACTGTCTTCTTGTGTCCATACAAAAAGGACACTGCTCTGAATTAACTTTGCAAAGGTCTTAAGGAGCAGAGAAAAACAATATTTACAAGTCAACAGAACACAAAGAAAGAAGTTACAAATAAAAATGGAGGAATGGGAGCACTGTAATGGGAGCAACCCAATAAACCTAAACTATCTGAGGCTATGCAGGGAGGACAAAATGATGTTATCCTATATCATATAATACTTAGCAATTAATTTGATAATTTATTAAGATGAAGTCATAATTTCAAAATAATCTCTCTAGTCCATATTAGTGATTTTATTATATTATGATGGTAGATATATTGGGCTGGAGCGATAGCACAGCGGGTAGGGCATTTGCCTTGCACGCAGCCAACATGGCTGACCCAAGTTCGATTCCTCCACCCCTCTCAGAGAGCCCTGCAAGCTACTGAGAGTAGCTCGCCCATATGGCAAAGCCTGTCAAACTACCCATGATGCATTCGATATGCCAAACACAGTAACAAGTCTCACAATGTTCCTGGGACCACTCGAGCAAATCGATGAACAACAGGAGGACAGTGACAGTGACAGTAAATATATCATTACATTTTATAAATATATGCCAACTCACGTACGATTAATAATTTCAACAGGAGAAAAAAATGACTCTATTGTTGAGTAGAATTCTCAATACTTACTTCCTAAAAATGCAAGCAAACTGTTCATAAAAATTGTTATAGAAAATTCTCTGCTTGATATTGAGATCATCTTATTTCATGTCTGAATTTACCTGCAGTTGTAATCCTAGTACTAGAATAGCTGCATTCCAAGCTATGAGAAGGAAATAAGTTGAGTCTTTCATTTTTGTCAAAGTTAAGGAATATTTCAGCTTCTTGATCTTGATGTTGTTCAGTCACAGACTTACTTCTGGGATATATTTTATGTAACAACTAGGAAACAAAATATTCAACAAAATTAAGTTTATTTCATCAGCACGATGAAACAAATGATTTCGTTGTAACCTACTATTTTCTTGGCATGAATTATTCTGCGCTTGGTAGTTTAGATTCTAACAGTAGAGACAGAAAAGTATTACTGCATTTATCCATAGTAAATTCTGACAGTGTATAAAAAATAACAGAAATTACATAAAAGTTGTCAGAAATCCAAAACACAGACATAAATTGATGAAACAAATAAAAATTTCTTTCTCCTCTCCTTAGTTTTATTCCTTTTTTTATTACCTGCATGTATATTTCTGGGGGAAAAAATTCTCTCATATGCTCTGCTTTTGCCTATGTATACAATGATTTCAAAGATGAAATTAAAATGTCAATCTGATCTGTCCAAAATTGTAAACAAATTCAAGTTAAAATAGTCACTGAGAAGCAGAGAAGATGAAAGGAGGGGAAGGGCAGGGAGGGTAGAAGAAGGAACGTGGGGGCAAGAAGAGGAGGGAGAGGGGAGGGGAGGGAGGAAATTTAGGCACAAATGTGCTAAATAATAGCTGAATATATGTTGCCAGAAATTGCTAGATCTAGGATTTGAATATAGATCTTGCTTATTGACATGTAGGCTAGTGTCACAACGCTACTTTAAAATATTCTTTCATCATAAGGATAAATACATATAGGATTAAAATATCTAAACTTTAGTAAGAAACAGATTAGTGATTCAGAAGTGATCATTTCTGATACACTGCAATTATTAAAGGCCCTCCCGTTGATCATCGATTTGCTCGAGCGGGCCCAGTAACATCTCCATTGGAGACTTTGTTGTTACTGTGTTTGGCATATCGAATACTCTCGGTAGCTTGCCAGGGTCTCCGAGAGGGGCGGAGGATTCGAACTTGGGTCGGCCAATTATTAGTGTCTATTTGCATTAATAGCTCCCAGTGCATTGAATTACAGCACAAATGCAGTTTGTTTCAAGGGAATAAATCATAATGATAGGTTAATGTAACTATTAAAACTCATGGATAATATAAATTATGAAATACAAGCAATTTTTTTTATAAAGTAAAGCATCTTCTTTACAGGCAAATTCAAATCTACTCATGGCACTTTCCCTGGCCTCCTAAGACAATGATCACAACATGTTGAATCTTTTTAGCTTGAACAGAGCTCAGATTTTTATTGGACAAGTGCAAATTGGTAAGAGTTATCTGAACTGTGTTTGGCAGATACAATGTTCAACATGGGTCTGTTTGTTTATTTGTTCGCTGGCAAGTTTGTCTTTTTTTTTTTTAGGCTTTTGCTGGACATACAAAGACAAATGTTGGCAGTTTCAAAACCAAAAGCAAGAGTTTCTGACTCTGAGCCAACCTCATTCCAGTTTCCCACTTTATGAAGAAATTAAGTGTAAAATTAAGTGTAAATTAAGTTTAACAATTAAGTGCAAAATAAACTGTGACACACTCAAAATAGAGGTTAAATAACAACTCCCAAAAATCAACTCTTCTGCCCACTTTAATTTTTTTTTTTTTACAGAAACAGATTCTAAGTAGTTTTGGCTCAGTGAATAACTTCCACAAGGACACAAGGAGAATGGGAGCAGTTGTCTAGACACCACAGATGATAAAGAGGTTATTCAACCACTACTTATAAATTATTGTGTCTTATGACATACAATTAATCACTCATTTTTGTAATAGTAGTCTGAGGGATAAAAGTGATCAATAAAACAGGCCAGAGAGAGAGAGAGAGAGAGAGAGAGAGTGAGTAAAGGGGAGTGCTCCACCTAGCTAATTCCACACTCAACGGTCCCCTGAGCATCACAAGTGCAGTCCTCAATCCCCAAGCACTGCGGTATATAGCATCAACAAAGATGTTTCTGGAAGTTCTTGGCACACAGAGATTGAAGTTCTAGCACAGAACCGCTAGTCAAGGGGGCTAAGAATTCTTGGAAGTTTCTCCAAAGTCTCCTAGACATTTCTTGAAAGAGCCCCTGAACCCAATGATTAATAAAATGTTAAAATTTTTACTTAATCCTGGTTATAAAATGAGACTTTTTAATAACTTTACTATATAGAATTTAAACCCACAGTTTTATTATGGGTTGGAGTGATAACATAGCTAGTAGGGCGTTTGCCTTGTGCCCGGCTGACCCAGGTACGATTCCTCCATTCTCTTGGAGTTTCCGGTAAGCTACCGAGAATATCCCACTCTCACGGCAAAGCCTGGAAAGCTCCCCGTGGTGTATTCGATATGCCAAAAACAGTAATAAGAAGTCTCACAATGAAGACATTACTGGTGCCTGCTTGAGCAAATCGAGAACGGTGCTACAGTTTTATTATTTGGCAATTATGCAATAGTTTGTCAATAATGGAATAATGAGTTGTTTTAACAATATTTTTCTAGGAAAAAACAAAACACCTCTATTTGTTTATTAGTCATATTTCTCAAAGTCCTAAGGTTTACCTTGCATAGTTTATACAACATTACGTCAGAGAAAGTGATGCTATGTATCTACATTTATATCATGTTAGCCAATGAGATGCTTTACAGTAAAAAATACATTTAATATATAAAATTATTCATAATTACTAATTTATAAAATAATAGTATTTTTATTGTCTGGAACCTGAGATGAGTCTTAATGTATTATTTGTCTGGAAAAAATTTACTATCATATAATTTTCCATATTAGAATTTGTTCTCTAAGTCACTAACATTATTTATCTGAGTTATTTTAAACCATCTTGTTTAATGTTAGCACATTGTAACCTCTTTGGGAAGTCGCATTTAAGAATTTATTGTGTCAATATACATTTCTAGTGATGTTTCTTGTTAAATTTTAACAAAATAAACATAATAGACTTACCAGTGGTGACTCTGTAGTTTTAGACTCTTCAATGTTTGGCCTCTCATATATATTACTAATTTTCAAGGATTCCTTGGTATCTTCAGGTAATTTCTCCCTTATGGAAGGTTTTGTTAAAGTTGTATCTTGCAATAAATCCTTTCTCTCATGTAATATGTGGGAATCCTCAGAACTCTGGTTTTCTTTAATATGTATACATTTATCTTCAATATTTCTTTCAAACAATTCATTTTCCTCTATTTTTACAATGGTAGGAGAAAAAAACATCAGGATATATAGAGTTGTTAAAATCTATATTTAAAGTTCCTGTTTTTGAAAAACACATAAATATTTTATAAAGTGACTAAAATCTTCACAAGCCTATTAATTAAATTATTCAAAAAAGCCAAAGCTCTTATCAATGCACACAATTTTACCAACATTTATTTATGTGTATGTGAAGTCAAATAGTTTTATTGAGGGAATATACATATCCTAGAGGTATTGCTGGATTCCTCAGGTACAAAGGAAGAAAAAGGATGCTTCACTCCTCGCAGGAAAAAAAAAGAAGAAGAAATTCAGATCTGAACAATTACAGATGGGTATTCCAAATTGATTGTTTTGCTTTGATTCTTTGGAGGGTTGGGCTCCATGCAATAAAGTTAGAGGAATCTGGGATTGATCTCTGGGCCCAGTTCATGACACACATGTACTCCAGACCTTGGAACCATGTCCCTGGTCCTTATATTTCTTTAGTTTGTTTTCGTTATTAAAAGATATACTAAACAATTTTGATTAATGTTATTGTTTATATACAGTAATCAATTGCTATTCATAAATAAAAAACTTAATGAGTTAGACTAATGAAGACACACAAAAGCTTTGGTTAGAATACAATTTTTATTTATCCCTCTTCAAATTTTCTTGCAGTTTCCTGCTTTTTTAGCCTTGCTCATTCCCCTACTTAAGTTTTACAATAGAAACTTTTTAGGAATAATGAAGAGGGAACCTTATCTCCACATCTCATCTCTTTCATTAATATTCCTTCTGATAAGGAGGGAACAAAAGGACATCTGCCAGATAAAAGACCAGCAACATTTAGGGGCACAGAAACTGCTTAAGCTGGGACACAGGCCTCTGGAACACTACAAAATGAGTAAGATTATATTAGTCACCCAGTCATTATGTCTCCTTTAAATAAATCACTTTTTTAGATCATTGGTTTTCAATCTGAATGCACAATGGAATCATCAAAAGAAACTCTTTAAAATAATTGTCAGTGTACGAGCGTGACCCCAAGCCAATTGAATCAGACACTAAGTATCAGAAACAGAATTTCCCCCACCAAGTTTCCAAGTCTCCAGTTCTCCAGGTTAATATAATATGTAATCGGAGCTGTAAAATATTAGTCTATATTCTCTGTAGCACTGTAGCACTGTCCTCCTGTTGTTCATCAATTTGCTCGAGCAGGCACCAGCAATGTCCCCATTGTGAAACTTGTTACTGTTTTTGGCATATCGAATACACCATGGTTGCCAGGCTCTGCCATATATTGAAAATATTTTTTCAAAAATATTATCTTCACATAGTATAAGGCTAATACTCAACTGCAGTAAAAGGGGCCAAGAGGATTGATCCACTGTTGGTAGCCTGCCTCAAATGCTGGGGGAAAGTTGGAACAGAGAAGGAACCACAATGGCAATGATAGAAAGGATAATTCTAGATAATAACTGCATGCTGAAAATAGGCAAAGGAACAAAATGAACAATCTGATCTCAGTTCCTGTACTGCAAACCATAATGTCCAAAAGGAAAGAGAAAGAAGGAATGAACTGCCTGTCATTGAGGCAGTCCGGCAGGGGAGTCAGGGGGTGGGCAGAAGGGAAACTGAGGACATTGGTAGTGGGAAATGTACACTGATGGAGGGGTGGCTGTTGGAACATTGTATGATTGAAACCTAACCAAGAACAGCTTTGTAACTATGTATCTCATGGTGATTAAATACTACTAATAATAACAAATATATAAGATATGAAAGACAATTTTTTTCACATTGCTTTCTATTTACTACTTTTTAAAATTAGTATTTTTAGTTTTATTTGGGGGCAATATTTAGCAGCACTCAGGGCTTATTCCTGGCTTGGCACTCAGGGATAACTTTTTGCAGGGTTCTAGGGGTTCTGAAGATCCAACTCAGCCTAGCAGTAATTAACATAGGAGCCCTACCCACTGTCCTAATGCTCTGACCTCAACTTCCATTTATAAAAAATAAAATACACTTGGCTTTCCAGACTGAATGCAATTAAAATTAATTACACAATTAAACCTTTTCCAATATATGTCTTATTCCTTTATTTTAAATTGTATTGAATCATCATGAGATAGTTACAAGCTTTCATGTTTGGGTTACAATCACACAATGATCAAACACCCATCCCTCCACCAGTGCACATTCCCCACCACCAACATCCCCAGTATACCCCCCCTTTCCCACCCTCCCCCTGCCTCCATGGCAGACATGATTCCCCATAATCTTTCTCTACTTTGGGTCATTATGGTTTGCAATACAGACCCTGAGAGGTTATCATGTTTGGTCCATTATCTGCTTTCAGCACACATCTCCCATCCCAACCGGTTCCTCCAGCCACCATTCCCTTACTGTCCCTTCTATATCTTATTTCTTTAAACTGAAAATGTAAAGTAGTAAAGGCTATGGTTAAAATAGTCTCTTGAGGTAAAAATTTTGCTTTGCAACCCAAAGACTTACTTGTTGCAGTGTTTATGTAACTAAGCAATTACACATGACATTTAGAACTTCTACTTCCAACAAATCTTAATATAAATTTCTTAAGTTGCACAAGTACTATAAGAAATGCAATAACTTACATGTCAAAAGCTTTTATATAAAAACTTTATAAAGGTTATTAAATTTAATAAAACTTTCATGATAGTACTGTACATTTATTCTATACTTAAATAGCTATTACCCGGTATTTTATTTAATTATTGCCATTTTTATATCTAAATGTATACAACTGACCTTTAATTATTTTTGCAAGATCATTTTGCAAAATTCCAGTAATTGGGTTCATTGATGCTGAAAAAGTGACAATACAGCTTTTCAATAGCACTCAAAGTGTAATTCAGATAGCACAGGAGTGATGCAATTTTGAATTATTTATTGGAATATTGATTAAATTATAAGTATTTGATGTTATATTTCAACATCCAAAAGCCAATTCAGCTAATGCTAATGCATTGACAGGATAAAAAGAGAAACAAATAAGGCTCATATCACAAGATTTGGAAAAACAATTTAACAAAGCCCAAGCTTGATATCTGGTGCAACATATGGCACCTTGAGCACCATAGAGGCCATACATGGAAACAGTACCAATTCCTGAGCATTACTGAGCTAAAATGACTGACCTAAAATCATCCCAAAATAAAGATAAAATAGAACAGAACTTCTCCATCTTGACAAGATCTACAGACCAAAAAACTGTAATTCTCTATTTTATTTTGTTTTGGGGCCACACTTGGCAGTGCTCAGGGCTTACTTCTGGCTCTATGCTCAAGGATCACTCCTGGACCACAGGGGATCCTGGAGATTAAACTTAGGTTGGCCATGTGCAAGGCAAGTGCCCTGAATGCTGTACTATCCCTCACACCCATACCTCCACTAGTAACTTTTTTTTTGTTTTGCTTTTTGGGTCACACCTGGTGATGCATAGAAGTTATTCCTGGCTCATGCACTCAGGAATTACTCCTGGCAGTGCTCAGGGGACTATGGGATGCTGGAAATCGAACCTGGGTCGGCCACATGCAAGGCAAACTTCCTACCCGTTGTACTATCACTCCAGTCCCAACCACTATTATAATTTTTAATGATAAAAAATTAGAACATTTAAATTAAAAATGATAAGGAGCAAGGTAAGTGTTTCCTTAACTTATAAATATCATATTGGAACACTTAGTTTATAGAGTAAGATAAGAGAAAATAAATGACATACAAATTAGAAAAGAAGAAATACATCTGAGTTTGATGAAATTATTATCTGCATAGGAAGCCGAAAACAAGCTATAATAAAATAAACTAATATGTGATTTTATTAAGGTTTTCAGAGAAAATACAAACACACAAAAATATTTTACTACATACCCACAAGAAACAAATGGTTTTTAAAGTTAAAACTACGATAAGAGAAGGAACACATGGAGGGTGCGGGATCCCGGAGGAAAAAAAAAAAGAAAAAACAGGTTCCAAAAAGAGCCGAGATCACCCGCAAGTTCCAGATGGAGTAGGTGCCGCATCCCGCCTCCCCCAGATGGAACCCCGGTGACCAGAAGCCTCTACAAACACAGCTCAAGTATGCGGGAACGAGGACTTTTTCTCAAAATCGCGCGGCCGCTTACACGCCGCGCGACATCTCTCTATATACAAAGTGATCAATGAGAAGTAAACCACCCAATCTTTCTCCCTGAAAATCAGAGTTAAGTTTGGAGCACGGCCACAGCCCCAGAAACACAAGGACTTAATGCAGAACCCAGCAGCTTAGAGCAGAAAAGTTAACGGACGATGCGTTAACCCAGGCCATCATTTCTGCCCAGCGGGGAAAGGGTGTTGCCCCATTCGCCCTCTCTTCTCTGGAAAGAAGGATGGCGGCCGCATGGGAGCCATGTGGACAGCAGGTATGAGCCGGTGGTGTGGGGGGCGACTAAAACCTCACGAGAAGGGGGGCATTCCGGTCCGTCCTTCACGCCCTACCGAGGTCAACAGTTGCCCCACACGAGCGGCTCCCCAGCATGGCCACAGACCCAGAAGCAAAAGGACTTAATGCAGAACCCGGCAGCTTGGAGCAGAAAAGTGAAAGGACTATGCGTTAATCCAGGCCATCAAGTCTGCCGGAGGGGAAAGGGTGTTGCCCTAGTCACCCTCTCTTCTCTGGAAAGAAGGATGGCGACTGCATGGGAGCCTTGTGGACAGCAGGTATGAGCCGGGGGTGTGGGGGCGACTAAAACCTCATGGGTCAGGGGGCGTTCCGGTCCGTCCTTCACGCCCTACCGAGGTCACCAGTCGCCCCCCGCGAGCGGCTCTCCAGCACGGCCATGGCCCCAGAAGCACAAGGACTTAATGCAGAACCCAGCAGCTTGGAGCAGAAAAGTGAACGGACTATGCGTTGATCCAGCCCATCAAGTCTGCCGGAGGGGAAAGGGTGTTGCCCCATTCGCCCTCTCCTCTCTGGAAAGAAAGATGGCGGCCACATGGGAGCCTTGTGGACAGCAGGTATGAGCCGGGAGTGTGGGGCCGACTAAAACCTCATGGGAAGGGGGGCGTTTCGCTCCGCCCTTCACGCCCTACCGAGGCCACCAATTATCCCCCACTAGCGGCTCTCCAGCACGGCCAAGACTCCAGAGCACAGAAACCAATTTCTTAACTATCTGACTTTCAGTAGAAATACTTCCAGGGTCAATAGGTAAAATAGCAGAAATCCAAAACCAACATTTAATTCTTGAACCCAGCTGTAGAAAGCAAATCACTTCACAATTCTTTTTCAGCATGTCTGATTTTGGGGGGGGGGTAAACTCTAAATAATAGTGGTGAATCTTTTATCGAAACAATGAATCCAATCAAAGCAGATAGAGTGTTAACTAGAATTCATCTGCCTCACAGGGACGGGGAGGGGTGGGGGGTGATGTTTTATTGGGGTTCTTCATGGTAAAAAATAAGTATTGGTAAAGGGAAAGGTGTTTGATATTTGCATGACTGAGACATAAACCTGAAAGCTTTGTAACCTTTCCCACAGTGATTCAATAAAAAAAAAAGTTAAAACTACTGGAAAATTTATATATGCAACCCTATTTCAAAATTTTCTGGTTTTGTAAACAGAAAACGGGGAGATGTTGGAGTACAAGGAGCTTAGGTTTGTCAGGTTGCACCCATCACAGTGCTCCTGAGTCATTCCCATTACTAGGTTTGTCTGTAGCTACTTCTTTGTGCTCTCTTCCCCAACCAATTTGTAAGGTCTCATTCTTCTTGGACACTGAACTTGTATTGTAAGTCAATATTGCCTTTCTCCTCTCCTTATGTCTTTTGAATTGTTTACTTTAATGCAAAGTCCTTTTAGTATAGATACAGGAAGACAATTAATATTATGCTTTATATCTTAGGATTTTATTGGCTTTGAATATTATTCATTTCCGGGCATCCGCTTTCTCAACTTAAGCCTCAGTTGCCCTTACTTCTTAAGGCCCCAAGGGCAGGGTCCCGACGTGGGACTGGATGGAACCAGGGCAAACCGGTAAGTTATGTGCTACCCTGGCATCGAGATGGGCCAGGCCAAGGTGCCACGATTCTTAACTATAGGTTAAGAGTTTGATCATAGGCAAATGCTGTCATGATCCAAAAGTGACGACGAGACTAGGATCCTGCTAGGAATAGAAAAGATATCTGGCCTGAGCACTGCAGTCTGAGATTGAGATGGCCCTAGGAGATCAATTCTATAAGCTTAAAGTATTTCTTACTGTGTCCATACAAAATGATTTATATTATGTATGCTTATATGTTGGTAGGACAAGGAGAGGAGAAACACATCCAGGAAATTCTGTTCCAGGGTGGGTTGATCTACTAAATGAGAATCTGTCCTAAAGCAGCTTTCTCGTGTCCTGACTAGCTTGGATGAGACTGAATATTTCTCCCCTTCAAGTGCCTTCAGTAAATAATTTCAGTATATTGTAAGAGACAGCTTCCCTTTTCTCACAGAAACCTAGCTGGTCTTAGATATGCAAATCTCAGGTGCTAGCCAGTCCTGATCTTTGGGATGTGGATTCCTGGTTCTAGCAGGCTAGTCTTTGTGATGCAAAGCTCAGATACTTGTCTTTGGGATGGAGATTCCAAGCTCTAACAGACTGGTCTTTGGGATGCAAATCCAAGTGCTTATAGCTTGCAAAAGGTTTCAGTCTGGTTTTGTATCTTCTTTCCAGAGGCCAAGATTACTGGTCTGCAGATGTAAAGAAAAAATGTATGTTTTGCTGCCTCAATGTTCTTTCTATAACTCCTTTTGATGACATCACTGTATTGTGCCCTTTCGATGTACCATGATCTATTAAAGGAGATTTTCGGGGCTCTCTGGGTGAGCACGTGCTTGAGAGATCCTGGAGCCTCCATGACATACATCTCTTCCATGTAATAAATTGCTACTAAGACCAACCAGCCTGGCCCTCGGTTCCTTCCTTCGCCTGACCATTGCCATTGACCTCCTTTGAGTGGGGAAACGGCCTGAGACTACCGAATGTGGGTGGCGGGAGAGATAGGCCACTGCCGTCCCCTTGCCTGTCTTTTTTTGTGTGTTTACACATCTGGATACAAATCTAGCCAAATAAAAGGAAAGTTATAAAAATATATTGAGAGAAGGGAAGTTATTACCAAGTAGATTTCATAGAAAATTACTGTTAGGATATGTTTTCAATTTGATCTATAGATATAATACAATCACAAATATCAGGAACTAATTGTATGCATTAAGATTAAATTAGGCACAGCCCGCCCCCAAGGGCCTGGGTCCCTCTCTGGGCACGCGCAGCTAGAAACAGCCCCTAGACAGCCGGTTTTCAACCCCTGATCTGCGTGGGACGGGCACAGAGGCCCAGCTCTGGGCAACAAAGCTGAACGGCTCCAATTCCAAACAGGAGACATTCCCAACTCCTCGCCCAGTGCCAGGGACTCTTTCCAGCACTGAAATATTTTCCTACTACATATGCCATAGGAACCATAAGCTAACTTCTTAGATGGAAACTTATCTATTTTAGCTCAGCCACTAGAAACACAGTAGCCAATAACTCATAAGCCTATCTTAACTCACACTGCATATCAAGCAGAATAGTAACAGTGAACGTGAAGGACTAAACCACACCTCTCACAATGGTAAAGCAACGCAAAAGCCCACCAAACTTTCATATTGAAGAGTCTAGCCCAGATGACACCAACAGTACTGTAGTGTTAGACAACCTCTCTGACAAGGAATTCAGAAGGGAGCTACTTAGGATGCTTAGGGAATTAAAAGAAACAATGGAAACCAATGCCAATAGAAGACAAGAGGATCTGAAGGCAGAAATGAGGAAAATGCAATCAGAAATGTCAGACCTGAAAAACCTCGTAGGCGAATTGAAAAGCTCAGTGGAAGGCCTCAGAAGCAGAGTAAGAGCAGCTGAGAACAGAATCAGTGAGCTCGAAGATGAAGTTCAGAGACTCTCCAGAAAAGAACAGAAAATGGAAAAGAGACTCACAATTCGGGAACAGATGGCAAGAGAAGATCGTGATGAAGCCAAGAGGGGTAACATAAGAATTATTGGAGTCCCAGAGGGACAGGAAGAAAACCTCAATGAAGAAGAAACTGTCAAAGAAATCATTGCTACAACATTTCCAGAGCTGAAGAAAACTTGTGACCATATTCAGGAGGCCCGAAGGGTACCAGCTAGAAGAAATCCGAATAAAAATACCCCAAGACACATTCTGATCAAAATGACCAAAACCTTAGACAGAGACAAAATTCTGAAAGCAGCAAGATCGAAGAAAGAAATCTCTTACAAAGGAGCATCCTTAAATTTCACAGCTGATTTTTCTGATGAAACCCTCATGGCCCGAAAACAGTGGTGGGACATAGTAAAAAAACTCAATGAAATAAATGCCTCCCCCAAAATACTTTTCCCAGCAAGACTCTCATTCATAATAGAAGGAACAACACACAGTTTCACAGACAGACAACAGCTCAGCAACTTCATAGACTCAAAACCATGGTTAGAAGAACAACTAAATGGGCTACTTTAAGGCAAGAAAGGCCCCTCAAATACACCAAATTTTAACAGAACAATGGGACAAAATCCCATAACAATAATCGCTCTCAATGTCAATGGGCTAAACGCACCAATTAAAAGACATAGAGTAGCAGGATGGATTAGAAAATTGAACCCAACATTCTGCTGCCTGCAAGAAACACATCTCAATAGTCAAAGCAAACACAGACTCAGAGTCAAAGGCTGGAAAACAATCCTACAGGCAAACAGCTCCCATAAAAAAGCTGGGGTAGCCATCCTTATATCAGACCACATCGATTTCAGAGTGAGGAAGGTCATAAGAGACAGTGAAGGCCATTTCTTATTGATCAGAGGATCTGTACAACAGGAAGAACTTACAATAATAAATGTATATGCACCTAATGAGAGACCAGCAAAGTACTTAAAACAACTACTCATAGATTTGGAAAAAGACATCAATAGCAACACAATACTAGTGGGAGACTTCAACACTGCTTTGTCACCTCTTGATAGATCAACCAGACTCAAGCTTAGCAAGGGCATACTTCATTTGAGGGAAACAATGGAAGAAAGGGACTTAGTAGATATATACAGGACACTTCATCCACAAAAAGCTGAATACACATTCTTCTCAAGCATACATGGAACATTCTCCAAGATAGACCACATGCTGAGCCACAAAACATGCCTCCATAAAATTAAGAAGGTAGAGATTGTATCAACAATCTTCTCAGACCATAATGCGCTGAAATTAGAAGTAAATCACACACAAAAACAGAAAACTAAATCAAACACCTGGAAATTAAACAGTGCACTATTGAACAACGAGTGGATTAGACAGGAAATCAAAGAGGAAATCAAAAGATTCCTAGAAACGAGTGAAAATGAGAACACGAGTTACCAAAACTTATGGGACACAGCAAAGGCTGTGTTAAGAGGAAAGTTTATAGCTCTACAAGCATTCCTCAGGAAGAAGCAGCGAGCACACATAAGTAACCTAACCTCACAGCTTAAGAGCTTGGAGAAGGACCAAAAAAAGGAGCACAACCCGAACAGGAGAAAGGAAATAATAAAACTCAGAGCAGAGATTAATAAGATGGAAACCCAAAAAACAATCCGAAAGATCAATGAAACCAAAAGCTGATTCTTTGAGAAAATTAACAAGATCGATAAGCCTCTAGCAAAACTCACAAAGAAAGGGAGAGAGAAAACCCTAATAAACCGAATCAGAAATGAAAAGGGGGTCATTACAACAGAAACCACAGAAATTCAGAGGATCCTCAGGGAGTACTTTGAGAAGCTTTATGCCACGGAACATCAAAACCTCGAGGAAATGGATAAATTCCTAGACTCCTACAGACTCCCAAGGCTGAACCAAGAAGACCTGGAATACCTGAACAGACCTATCATCATCAAGGAAATTGAAATGGTAATAAAAAGTCTCCCCAAGCACAAAAGTCCTGGCCCGGATGGATTCACTAGTGAATTCTTCCAAATCTTTAAAGAGGACTTACTCCCGATGCTCTTTAAGCTTTTCCACGAAATTGAAATATCAAAAACACTTCCGACCAGTTTCTAGGAAGCAAATATCACACTGATACCAAAAGCAGACAGAGATACCACAAAGAAAGAGAATTACAGGCCGATATCCCTGATGAACACAGATGCAAAGATCTTCAACAAACTACTAGCAAATAGAATCCAACTACTCATCAAAAAGATCATACACCATGACCAAGTAGGATTCATCCCAGGGATGCAAGGATGGTTTAACATTCGGAAATCAATCAACATAATCCACCATATCAACAAAAGAAAAGATAAAAAGCATATGATCATATCAATAGATGCAGAGAAAGCATTTGATAAGATCCAGCACCCCTTTATGATGAAAACCCTAGCCAAAATGGGTATAGAGGGGACCTTCCTCAACATAATTAAAGCCATCTACCACAAGCCTACAGCAAGCATCATCCTCAATGGGGAAAAACTGAGAGCCTTCCCTCTAAGATCAGGGACGAGACAGGGATGCCCACTCTCTCCACTGCTGTTCAATATAGTACTGGAAGTACTTGCAATAGCGATTAGGCAGGAAAAAGATATTAAGGGCATTCAGGTAGGAAAGGAAGAAATCAAGCTCTCACTATTCGCAGATGATATGATACTCTACTTAGAGAACCCAATAACTTCCACCAAAAAACTCCTAGAAACAATAGACTCGTAT
Organism: Sorex fumeus; assembly: GCF_029834395.1. Classification (NCBI taxonomy): domain Eukaryota; kingdom Metazoa; phylum Chordata; class Mammalia; order Eulipotyphla; family Soricidae; genus Sorex; species Sorex fumeus. Next base: position 29,856,301 of record NW_026606067.1, read on the forward strand.
AGTAAAGTTGCAGGTTATAAAATCAATACCCAAAAGTCCATGGCTTTCCTATACGCAAACAGTGAGAGAGAAGAAAGCAACATGAAAAAAACAATCCCATTCACAATTGTGCCCCAGAAAATCAAGTACCTAGGAATCAGCTTAACTAAGGAAGTAAAGGACCTGTACAAAGAAAACTACAAAACGCTACTTCAGGAAATAAAAGAGGACATGAGGAAATGGAAAGATATCCCCTGCTCATGGGTCGGGAGACTTAACATTGTCAAAATGGCAATACTACCAAAAGCATTGTATAAATTCAATGCAATCCCTATAAGGATACCCATGACATTCTTCAAAGAAATGGAGCAAACACTCTTGAAATTTATATGGAACAATAAGCCCCCACGAATAGCTAAAGCAATTCTTGGGAAAAAGAAAATGGGAGGAATCAACCTCCCGAAATTCAAACTGTACTACAAAGCAGTAATAATTAAAACAGCATGGTACTGGAACAAAGGCAGAACTGCAGACCAATGGAACAGGGTTGAATACACTGACATCTCTCCTCAATCATATGCTCATCTAATCTTTGATAAAGGTGCAAGTAATGTGAAGTGGAGTAAGGAAAACCTCTTTAATAAATTGTGTTGGCATCACTGGACGGCTACATGCAAAAAAATAGGCTCAGAACTCTACCTAACACCATGTATAAAAGTAAGATCAAAATGGATTAAAGACCTCAACATCAGACCAGAAACCATAATGTACATTGAAGATAAAGTTGGCAAAACCCTCCATGACATTGAAGCTAATGGTATCTTCAAAGACGCCACGCCACTGGCCGAGCAAGTGAAAACAGAGATAGATAAATGGGACTATCTTAAACTAAGAAGCTTCTGCACCTCCAAAGAAACAATGACCAAAATACAAAGACAGTCTACAGAATGGGAAAGGATATTCACCGAATACACATCTGACAAAGGGTTGATATCCAGGATATACAAAATACTGGTTAAACTCCACAAGAAGAAAACATCCAACCCCATCCAAAAATGGGGCAATGAAACGAACAGAAACTTTCTCAAAGAAGAAATCCGAATGGCAAAAAAGCACATGAGAAAATGCTCTACATCATTAATCATCAGGGAGATGCAGATCAAAACCACAATGAGATACCATCTCACACCTCAGAGACTGGCCCACATTCAAAAGAACAAAAGCAACCGATGCTGGCGTGGATGTGGCGAGAAAGGGACACTCCTTCACTGTTGGTGGGAATGTCCACTGGTTCAGCCCTTCTGGAAAACAGTATGGACGATTCTCAAAAAATTAGAAATTGAGCTCCCATTTGACCCAGCAATACCACTCCTGGGAATATATCCCAGAGAGGCAAAAATGTATAGTCGAAGTGACATCTGCACTTGTTTGTTCATTGCAGCACTCTTTACAATAGCCAGAAACTGGAAGAAACCTGAATGCCCAAGAACAGATGACTGGTTAAAGAAACTTTGGTACATCTCCACAATGGAGTACTATGTAGCTCTTAGAAAAGATGAAGTCATGAAATTTACATACAAGTGGTACAATATGGAAAGTATCATGCTAAGCGAAATGAGTCAGAAAGAGAGGGATAGACATAGAAAGATTGCATTCATCTGGGGGATATAAAGTAACAAAGTATGAGATTAATACCCAAGAATAGCTGAGATCAGCACCAGGAGGATTACTCCATAACTTAGAGGCCAGCCGGGTATCCTAGAGGAAAGGGCAGTTCAGATAGAGAAGGGAGCACCAAATAAAGAATGTTTGGAGGATCCTCCCAGGAGGGGAGATGCATGTCGAAAGTAGACTATGGACTGAACATGTTTGCCACTCAATGCCTCTTTTGCAGACCACAACACCCAAAAGGAGAGAGAGAACACAGGGATTGCCCTGCCACAGAGACAGGGGTGATGGGGGGATGGGGGTGGGAGGGATATTATCCATGGTGGTGGAAAATGGGCACTGGTGGAGGGATGGGTATCTGATCATTGTATAATTGAAACCAAAGCACTAAAAATTGTAAATCTACAACTTTAAAAAAATAAAATAAAATAAAGGGAAAAAAATCAAAAAAAAAAGATTAAATTAAAAATTTATATTATGAGTCAAAAGGTTCAGAATGACCAATAAAATATTTAAGGAAAAAAGATTAGCACTACCAAATTTCAAAATTAAATTGCTATCTTAATTAAGACGTTAGATTATCCTGAATATGTGATTCAGGTGATAATTTTTAAGATGCATCACAAAAGGCATAAATCTTAAATAAAATAGTTAATAAGCTAGACCTGAATAAAACTTCCATTCTATGAGTAAACTCTTGCTGACAAATAATGACAAGCCAAGCCATGTACTGGGAGAAACTATTTGCAAAACATATACATGATGACAGTATAGTTATGTTAAGATAAACTTAAATTTTAGCAATAAGAAACAGTCAAGACTTTTCTATGTGGAAGGAGGAGAGTAAAAATAAGTCACATACTCTAGGGTCCTCTTTAAGGAGGTAAAACTTAAATGCATGTGTATACATACACAAATATATATATATATATAATGTATATATATATAAGCTTATATTGAAAGAATCCATATTAGGGTATAAAATTTTTGCTTGCTTCAGCTAACTTGCAAAATTGCTTTCTGTAAAACTGCTTGGCTGCTTTGCACCTGGGGTGGGGGGGACTTGGAATGTGAACAGGGCATAACTTCTTTCTAAACCAAGTGTGACAGGATTCAGGTGTATTTACTATTCCTGGAATGTATTGTTTCACTAAAGCACCCTGCAGACTTGGGTAAAGGATAACTCAGGATGCGGGTAGATTGCCCATTCCAGGAATGTATTGTCTCAGCAAAGACCCCTGCAGATGTCATGGGTAATGGATAACTCAAAATGCGGATGGTTGGGGAAGATTACCTAAGGCTTAATGATACTGGCTATAACCTTACTTGTGCTGACAATCGATGTATGATGTACGTAAATGCTGATCTTTGAATCTATAGGCTAAGGAGTGATGTACTTTTAAATGGATTGGTTAAGAAAGTATATGTTGTTACAAATCTATTGGCTATGAAATGCGCGAGCTTTGTAATGGTTGATGAAGGCCTATATAAGACCCCCTTTGAAGAAGCTCGGGGCTCTCAGCCACTGCCCACTCTGAGGTATGCTGTGGAGTCCTAGCATGCTGGTCTAAATAAACCCCGTTTGTACTCCTGCAGGAATAGTGTCTGTCTGGTCTCTCCACGCCTCCCAGGGCCAGGGGACTCCTGATCCCAACAATATCACTGTCACTGTAGGGGTCACTTTTCTCCTGTTGTTCATCGATTTGCTCGAGTGGACCCAGTAACGTCTCCATTGGAGACTTTTGTTGTTACTGTGTTTGGCATATCCAATACATCACGGGTAGCTTGCCAGGCTCTGCCATGCAGGCGAGATACTCTAGGTAGCTTGCCAGGCTCTCCGAGAGGGGCGGAGGAATCAAATTCGGGTCGGCCATGTTGGCTGCGTGCAAGGCAAATGCCCTACCGCAGTGCTATCACTCCAGCCCATAAGCATATATATATATAAGCAACCCAGCAGATCTTCACTACCTCTACTACCCAGCCACTACCACATTCCAGGATACTTTCTGGACACTTGGGCCGAGGCTCACTCATGAGTGAAGCCCCACAGAACCAGGGAAGCGGAACTCTGTGACCTTGGACTCCAGGCTCAATGGACCCGGGAACAGAGATCCTCTGCCTGCTCCCAGCAGCCCAGCAAACCTCCACTACCTCTACTACCTCCACTACCCAGCTGTCACCACGCTCCAGGATGCTTTCCAGACACATCATAAAACACTTAATAAAAGATTACCGCATCATATTTGATGGGGTTCAAATGTGGTTTGAACCATGGGAACATTTGCAAAGACAATTAAAGACCACCCTAAAAGCTCTTATCCCTCTTGGAGAGGCTGGCAAGCTACCAAGAGTGTCCCACCTGCACACCAGAGCCTGGAAAGTTATCCATGGTGTATTCCATATGCCAAAACCAGTAAATACAATGGGACTCATTCCCCTGACCCCACCAATACGGTAGCATTAAGAAGGATGAGAAAGGAGAAGCCGATAAAATCTCAGGGATGAACTAGGCTGACAAAATGAAGAAGGACAAAAATGACTGTCTGTACTTTCAATGCATGTATGCTGGCATAAGATGGGTCCATCGAGGACCTGATGGTGTAAGCGTGAAAGATCGAGTACAACATCATTGATCTGACCGAGACGAGAAGGCATCAATCACATCATGCCGTTTTTGACACTGGAGAAGAACTGTTACTCAGAACATGCGACAAAAGAGGCATCAGTGGTGTCAGTCTCCTTGTCAACATGAACTTGGCCATAAACATTGGCTCATTTGAATGCCTAATAACCCAAATCAAACCATTACACTTGAACAGACGTGGCTCACTGCCAGCAGTTTCTACCTTCAGTGTTCAATTATGATGGAGAAATTGAGAAGTTCTACATGGAGTTGGAGAAGTTCTATAAAGAAGACAACACCTTCTACAAGATCATTGTCGGTGATTTTATTGCCAAGATAGGACCTAGAAGATCAGCCAAGAACTCCATCGGGACTCATGGCCTAGAATGGAATGAACAGAGTGAGAGATTGAGTTCACCATGTCGACCAAGACTATCCATGGTAACTCACAATTCCAGATGGCCGAATCTAAATGTTGGACATGGGAGTCTCCCAATGGACGGTTCCACAATGAAATTAACCAGATCATATTCAATCGACGATCTTGGCTGACCGATATTGCTGTTGTCCCAAAATTCCAAATGGGATCAGACCACTGTCTCCTTCATGCAAAATTCTACTTCATGAAGCAGGGGGAAAAGGGCTGCAAAGTTTAAGAAGAAAACTCCCAGAATGTCCACCAACTGGGAGCTCTTTGGCACTATTGCGGCATCATGGGAAGATGCTGTCACTGACAACATTGAGGAGGAATACGATCAACTGGATCAACACCTCCATGATTGTGCGAAGAGTGCTGAGAGAGAGAGCCACAAAAAGACAACAGTCTTGGAAAACTCTCAAACCCATTTGTCAATGTGGCTTGGCACAAGCCTCAGGCAACCACAAGCGAATGTGGGAGCTCACAAAGCAGAGTAGAGAAGCGATCAAGGAAGACCTCAAAGAAAGAAGAGCAGCAGTGCTGGCAGATGTGGCAGAAGCTGGGAAAAGCATTTGCAACACCCACCTGTCCTTAGCCAACTAGATGACTGCACTCTGACATCCTGATGAATCTATCACATATTCCAGAAGGGCAATGCAGAAGATTATCCATGACTTCTACATGGATCTCTTCGATAGCCATGTCCACCTGCCCACATACCAAATTCCACAGGATAGATATGTTGTTCACAACGTTCTCCCTTCCAAAAATCTGACACACCATTTTATCTGTAAAGAAGCGAACAGCTCCCAGCCCACACAAGGTCAGAGCCAAACACCTGAAGAACCTGCCATCAATACCCATAAATACTCTGGCTTGGCTCTTCACACACTATCTGTCTGAATGCAAGGTTCCGTCCCAGTTGAAAACCACCAAGACTGTACTACTGTACAAAAAGGGAGACATCCACAACATTGGCAACTACCACCCGATCTGCCTGTTGTCTATCGTCTACAAGGTGTTCACTCAAGTCATCCTGAGCAGGATTGACAGAACACTAGATGAAGGACAACCATGCGAGCAAGCTGGTTTCCAAAAAGGATTCAGCACAATTGACCATATCCACATGATAACCAAGCTCATTAAAGTTTCTCAGGAGTTCAAGATGCCGCTCTGTCTAAAATTCATTGTTGAGACTGAAGCAGTCATCGAAGCCCTACCCAAACAGGGTATTCAAACTCAATATATCAGGATCTTCCGTGAGCTGTATTGCAGATTCACTACCAGGATCTCATTATTCTACAGGGAGATGATCATTAACGTCAAGAGAGGTGTTTGGCATGGTGATACCATTTCACCAAAACTCTTCAGTGTCACCATCAAGATGTCATGCAACAACTGGAATGGGAAGGAATAGGAGTGACGATAATGTCATCTGCTTTGCTGATGACATCGTTGTAATAACACCAAACATCAGCAAAGCGTCACAAATGCTGGCTAACTTCGACCATGAATGTTGAATGGTTGGAATATAGCTGAATCTCACAAAGACAATGTTTATGAGAAACGGTCTCATTCCTGACGTTCCATTTGTTTTCAGTGGGATGAACATCTCCAAATGCAACAGTTATGTGTACCTAGGTCGACAAGTCAACATGACAAATAACCTGCATTTGAGTTGCACAGGAGGAAGAGAGTGACATGGAATGTCTTCAAGAGCTCTGAAGAAATAGCTAAGAGGATGAGGAACATCTGGCTCTGGCACATCTCTTCGATTCCACCATTCTTCCTGCATTAACATACGCCTCAGAGACCTGGACCCTACGTAAACAGGATGAGAACGTTATTCATGTCTTCCAAGGAGGAACAGAAAGAACTATGCTTGGGATATCACGCTTCACTCAAATGAGAGAAAGAATCTGGAGTTTCGACCTCCATCGACAATCAAGAATCAGGGACGCTGTTTCGTTTGCCAAGGCATTGAAAATCAGATGGGCTGAACATGTAATGAGATTTGGAGACGACTGCTGGACTAGAGCCATCACCAACTGGATTCTATGGGACATCAAAAGACTGCATGGCTGCCCACCTATGAGACGGTCACAATTCTTTGTCATGACCCTGGAACGATTGTTTTGAGGCTGTCCATATTCCTAGAACGAGCAGACGCCATTGGGCTACACTAGCATATGAAAGGGACAAATGGAGACGTTACTGGTGCCTGCTCAAGCAAATTGATGAGTATCAGGATGTCAAGTGATCAAGTGATATAAGCATACATGTACAAATCAGATAATTTTCAGTATTTTAAAATATTTGGATCAAGCTCTTCAAAACCAAATTTTCTAATAATAAAATTAAATGGTGAACAAATAAGACATTCAATTTTAAAAAAAATCTATCACAAAGTTTGCAAAAGGCCTTGACAGCTCATCAAATGTTACATATATTTATATATACACATATGCACATTGTATAAAAATATATTATATAGAAACAGGGAGAGACATCAACATCAGATCATTAGGCAACTACAAATGAAAACCAAAAAGAAATGTCACTATATAAGCATTGAAACATAAACATACAGAACATTGACATTACCAAATGATGATAAGGCTAAGGAGAATAGAGACTCAGTGTGAGAGAATATAAATATTATAGGGATTTTTAGAAACGAACTAAAAAATTTTATTTCTTAGTAAAGTAAACATATTGTACATGTTTTAATAATCATGTTCCTTGATATTCAGCCAAAGAGACAGAAACTTATATCCGATCAAACCGCAACGACTGTAAGAGGGCTTGGCAGGAGTAGGGCAGGGGAAGGCAGAGGGATATGAGAGGGAGCCTGGGAATATTAGTGGAAGAAAGTTGGCACTGGTGGTGGGGTGGATGCTACAATATTGTTATGTCCAAAACCCAACAATGAATAACCTTGTAAAGCACAGTGCTTTAATAAAAAATTTAAAAATACTTTACTAATAATTGAAACAATGTATCATTGCAAAAATTTGGATGTAATCAAAATTTTGTAAAATAAGCGAATGTGCAAATAAGTTTTATTGTCAATACAACAGGTAAAGGTAAAAGGTAAAGGCCCTCCCGTTGATCGTCGATTTGCTCGAGCGGACCCAGTAACGTCTCCATTGGAGACTTTGTTGTTACTGTGTCTGGCATATCAAATACTCTCGGTAGCTTGCCGGGCTCTCTGAGAGGGGCGGAGGAATCGAACTCAGGTCGGCCATGTTGGCCGCTTGTAAGGCGAACGCCCTACCCGCTGTGCTATCGCTCCAGCCCGATTGACAATAAAATGAAAGTATCTGTAATGGCATAAAAATTAAGGGGGTAATTTAAATATATACTTCTATGTGAGAAACCAGCTTGTAAAGACTTCATACCTTATGATTCCAAATATATGACATTCAGGCAAAACATAACTAGGTAACAGTTAAAAATATCAATGATCGCCAGGGCTAGAATGAAGTAAAGCAAGTAAAGCAATGCACGGATAATCTTTAGTAGAGTAAAACTATTTTAAATGGTGAATAGATTTAATTACACACCTTTTGAAACTAACTCACACAGTGTAAGAATATAAACGCTAGGTGCATACACTGTCTGAGCCCATGTGCTGCTTGTGCACGTGTGGCCAAGTACATGCGTTGCCTTAGCACATGTGGTGCCCACATCTCCCCTCTTGAGATGTGTACTTTTTTTGTGTCTAATGCTGGGATGTGTCTGGGAGCTCTCTCTGCCCCTGGAGAAGCCCACGTTCTCCCTTGAGCGCTTGCTTTACTCTCTCTCTCATTCTCTCACTCTCTCTACACCTTCAAAAACTTTCAAATAAAATCTATTTTACTTCAAAAAAAATACAAACTAATGCAATCTATAGACTTTAAGAAATGATGTACATTGATATATGTTTGTTGATTATTGCCAATGTACCAGTTTGTTTTGGAAAGTTTTTGGGGAGAAAAGGTGTAGACTTTAGGTTCATGGGGACACTCTCTATTTACTTTCTAATTTCTATAGTGAAGCCAAAATTAAAAAAGATTATCGATCTATTTATCTATCTATGTACTTGTAAAGTAACATTTATGTTAGTCTTTATGGTCACTGTTTCCTCAAAGACTAAAGGAATGTCATTGTCCATTGAAGCTTTTGTGATTGGGTTTTGGTTTTTTTGTTTGGGGGCCACATCTGATGGTACTCAGGGTTCATTCCTAAATCTGTACTCAGGGAATCACTCCTGGCAGTGTTCAGAGCTGAACTCCAGTTAATTGCCAGAAAGTTATGCACCTTAACTCCTGGTCTCTGGTTAGGTTTGCTTTATTTTGTAATTGGAACATTAATTGGAATAAATTTAAGAAAAAACAATCAACACATTAAAGAATAAAGCTTCTTCAATAGCATAAATAATATTGGAATATTGGACTGATATTGGAAGGTATAAATAATATTGGGTAAAGATATAAAAATCAGTAAATACAGTAATGCTTAAGAAAACCCTATTCAATGTCAAATTGCCACAATTCAATGGTAATCACCCAGACTTAAGTAAAGTAATAAAATTAAGAATTTTGGATAAACCATCATTTCAAAATCTGAATAATTCGATTTTTTTATTTTAAAAATCTTTATATGAGCTCTGACGCTCTGGATGATGCAACAGTCTATTGTTGACCTAATGATTTTGTGTCTCAGCAGTTTAAAATGACAAGACAGCAGGATTACCACAAATCAGTTATGTATCATTTGCTAATAAATCAAAAGATAATCACCAGTTTTACAACTAATTATTTAAAATAATACTCTCTTGTATCTCTCAGACTCAATATCAACTATACAGATTACATAAATATTAGCACTGTAGCACTGTCCTCCCATTGTTCACCGATTTGCTCAAGCAGGCACCAGTAATGTCTCACAACAAATTGTGAGAGTTGTTGTTACTGTTTTTGGCATATTGAATACATCACAGAGAGCTTGCCAGGCTTTGCCGTATGGGCGAGATACTCTTGGTAGCTTGCCAGGCTCTCCAAGAGGAACAGAGTATTCGAACCCAGGTCGACCATATAGAACGCGTGCAAGGCAAATGCCTTACCCACTGTGCTAACATAAATTTTAAGCATATAGAATATAGTATTTAAAATTAAATCTGGAAATAATCTACTTTTTACATTTTGCTTAATCAAAATGAGGTCTAAGAAAATAAGTAAAAATTTTCAAGGTCAGAAAGTAATTTAATGCAGAAGTGGAACCACATATGACACTCCAGATGAAGCTATTTTTCTGTGACTGTCTTTCATGATCTCACTACTTGGAAACTAAAACCAGATATTCACATATATAATTCCAAGTATGCTGACCTTAAGGAGCTAATACTAATACTAAAGGAGCTAATACTAATAAACATACAACTATATAAACATGAAGATTTGTTTTATTCTGGATGTATAAATTGTGTTAAACTTTATATCGAATTTGAATTGCTTTGAAATATGACAACAAGGTATTGAAACTTAGTATCAATAATATTTGTATCACTAAAATTTGCCCAACACTATCTTAAATGTTAGCCTTATCCACCATAATATTTAGCGAGACCTGGATTGGCTTTTTCTTACTTCTTGATACAAATACTATTATAGGCAAAAGGAGTGTTTTCAAGAAATTTATATATTTTTAAACCAATTTTCTAAAGCAGTAAGAATATCTAATATAAATATAAAGTAGTAAGAATATCTAATATCTAATATAGTTCTATAGCTACTGGTTTATTATTTGTCATTAGTAATATTATACTGCACTGTAGCACTGGTCCTCCCATTGTTCATATATTTGCTCGAACTGGCACCAGTAACATCTCCATTGTGAGACTTGTTACTGGTTTTGGCATATCGAATATGCCACAAGGAACTTGCTAGGCTCTGCCATGCAGGCAGGATACTCTCGGTAGCTTGTTGGACTCCCTAAGAGGGATGGAGGAATCAAACTTGGGTCAGCTGCATGCAAGGCAAACGCCCTACACACTGTGCTATCACTCCAGCCCAGGGCGCTTCTCAGCCTTTTGGCTGAGATCAAGTGTGTAGTAATATTATACAACAAGGAAAAATTACCTTTTGGGTTATCTTTACAATAAGAAAATCTGCTGCTCAGATGAAGATGTAAAAGGTCTGTTTTCATGAAAACATGTCGATGGAGAATGTCATTTTCATGTAGAAAGGTATTCCTAGAATCATGAAATGTATAACTTTCAAATTGAGAGGAAAACAATGGAATAAATTTTTAGATAAATCACTGTCCTGTCACTGTCCTCCCATTGTTCATTGATTTGCTCGAGAGGGCCCAGTAATGTCTCCGTCGTGAGACTTCTTGTAACTGTGTTTGGCATATTGAATACCTCATGAGTAGCTTGCCAGGCTTTGCTGTGTGGTCGAGATACTCTGGGTAGCTTGCTGTGCTCTCTGAGAGGGGTGGAGGAATTGAACCTGGCTCAGACAGGCCAGCTGTGTACAAGGCAAATGCCCTACCACTGTGCTATCGCTCCAGCCCGTTTAGATAAATAATGTTAAATAAACAAATCATATTTAAAAAGAAAGTTAAAAATCTCAGCTTAACAAAATAAACATAATAAAACTTTAAGGGCATATGGTTATTTAAATCAATGTAACATTTGTTTTTACTCTAAACATCTTATTTATGAAAAGTAACAATATTATGTCATAGGTTTAAAAGAACAAGGTAATCGGGCCAAACAGATTCAATTGCAGAATTTCAACTAGAAAAATTCTTTTCAAAACATTTGGAAATAATTTTAGTTCTTATTTTATTTAGTGTATAAATGAATAATTGAAAGCAGTGTCATTAAACATTACTTTATACATAATCTACCTATTAACTGAAAATTAATATGCTCTGTGTGATATTTATGTTTCAATTCTAATTATAATTGTGTACTTTTTTTTGCTTTTTGGGTCACACCTGGCGATTCACAGGGGTTACTTCTGGCTCTGCACTCAGGAATTATCCCTGGTGGTGCTCAGGGCACCATATGGGATGTTGGGAATTGAATGAGGGTCGGCCACGTGCAAGGCAAATGCCTTAACCACTGTGCTATCGCTGCAGCCCCAATTATATACATTTTTTATACCTAAATAGTTTCTAGACATTTAGTGTATAGATATTTCTAAATCTAAATGCCCGGACATTTCTAGGCATTTTAAATACCAAACATTTATATTAGTCCTATGGTGTTATTGTAAAATAGTCCTGAATTATGTTTTTTTTCTGAATTATGTTTAACCAAAAATGTCTTCTTGTATAACTTATGATTCTTAGAAAAGAAGATCATTCAGGCCAGAGAGATAACACAGCAAGAAAGGTGCTTGACTTATCTTGTCCATGCTAGATTCTGTCCTCCACACTCTTTCAGTCTTCGAAGGACAACTCCCCCCACCCTGCCAGTACGTTTGAGTGGATAAGCATGGTTAACCCCTCAGCATGGCTGGGTGTGGCTCCTCTTCTTCCCTCCCCTCAAAAAAAAAAAAAACTCCTCAAAATTGTCATTTTATGATTCTTCTTAGAAAAATAACTATTGGTACCTACAACCTATTTTGAAAAATTATTATCAAATCATGATCAACTTTTAATGTGTTCTCTCACATAGTATATGGAGTTAAATATATAGAGAACATGCATGCAATTTTATTTCTCTGGGTATATAGAAGTGATTATGATAACCTTTTGTCCAGAGGTTGTCTCCTGCCCAGAGTGCACTACACACTAGGTACCTGTATCTGTGGATCCAAACAAACAGCTTTTCAAGCCCAATGGTATTACTTGGACCCAATGTATTCCAAAATGCTTACAAGGGCCTATATTGACTTGAAAATATGAATAATTTTGTATAGGGGCTACATGATAAAACTTCATTGTTATTTATCTATTACTATAATTTATATTTGAAATACCTTATAATCTAAGCTAAATTTTCACCCAAAAGATGTTGGATTAATTTTTAACATAATAATCAAGACTTAGTGCTATAAATATTTTGGGAATGATAAAATTTTATCAAAATTATTTAAAAAATGAATCATTACAATTACTTTTTCATTACCCAGGATGTAATATATGGCTTGAAAGCTCTTTCCATTCTCAATCTAAACACTAAAATATAACCAGCTATTTTTATTTAGGTTTTATATCAATCTGAAGTAAAAAAATCGAAACATCACCTTTAGACAAAAATATAAAGTTCATGTAATATATAGCTTCCTTGATCAATTATGTCAAATAATAATTTTTAAAGTCAGAAAAATCTATATCCAATAACTTAGATATTAGTCTTGCTTTTTAAGCCTGTGTTTTCTCTTGAACATGTAACTTTTCCCTTTCTCTCCCCTTACCTCTTTCTAAATAAATTTCAATGAAAATCATCTTGCTTCACAAAAAACTAATTTACATATTAAATAAGATAAATTATGCTATAACACTGAAATATAGAACTTAACCATAATTTATCATTTAACTTAACCATAATTTACCATTTATTTGAACATTTATAGATATTTAAATAAACATCAAAAGTAAATTACCTTTGTTGGCAGTCTGTATCAGCTAATTCAACTTTGTAAGGCACAATATTTCCCATTTCTTGGAATTCTTCTTCAGAAGTCTTAATGAAGTTCATGTTACATATTATTTGCACGTTAAAAGAAATTATTATACATTAATCATCTAATTTATGGGCATTCATTAGAATTTTCTTCATAAAAATCATGTCATAAGATCTCTTAATCTATATCATGAAACTAGACTTATAGATATAAATTAAGTAAAAACTTTTCATGACATTTTCTTTTCACTCACTACTAATACACCCTGGCCCACAATAACAACTAACTTTTATATTATTATTATTATTATATACTTATTAAGAATTAAGTAAATTAAGGCCTATGATATTTTCAGTTCTCTAGTCTACATGTCATAAGGTCATTTTGTGCATTAACTTAATGAAGAACACAGACCCCATATATGTGTAGCAGATGCATATGTGCACATGTATGTATACATGTATACATACATGATGCACATGTATGTATATAAGGATATATGTGTGTATTTATTTAATAAATATCTTAAATTTATCTGGAGAATAAATAAAAATGTTTCAGAAGAAAAACAGACATTATTAAGTTAAAGCAGAAAGCAGTATTCAGTGTGGTTTTTCCTTTATTCTAGCGCTTTTACTATTACAACCAGATCAGGAAAATTGTTGAGGACAATTGATATATCTCATTGTTGAATTTCCCCGAATAGGCACTGCTATTCATGGGAAAAATAATTATGGGTATGAGTAGTTGTACCCTCAGATGCAATTGCGAAAGGTGCTTAGTGTTTGTTTGCTCAAAGATTTTTACGGGGTAGGGCATCATGGATAATTCTTTCCTGAAAAAGGGTAATGTGGGCAAAATACATTTGGTGAACCTCTGCACATGATAAGAAAGTGAAAAGAAAACAAAACAACAAACAAAATCGTTTCCCCAGTAAGTTTTATATATTGTTTTCCGTTTTGGGGGAAATGCCTGCTATACTCCAACCTCTGTGCTCAGGGATCACTCCTTGATGGTACTGAGACAATGGTATAAGGTGCTAGGGATTAGACCTGGATTAGCTGCATACAAGGAAATCACATTATCTAGTGTAATATCTCTCTGGTCCCATGCTAATAATAGTGGGACAGAAGATATTACATTATATTATTATCATTATCATCATCATGATCATCATCATGATCATCATTATTGTTGTTTTTTTTTTTATTTGGCGGCTGGCATATCCAGAGTTTTTTAGGGCTTAATTATAACTGTAGTTGTGTCCTCAAGGTTCACTCTTGGCAATATGAAGTTCTATCAATTAAACCCAGTTTGGCTGCATGCAAAAATATCTTGCCCATTGTACTATCTCTACAACTCAGTTTTTTTTTTTTTACAAATTAAACATTCAACTTTAAATCCATAGCTTCTTCCGCTGATCATGTTAGGTGTCTTGCAGAGGTTTATATTTAAGTTATTGCTATACTATTTAAATCATAATACAAACAATATACAGTATTGTCCTTGCTGCTCCTGCAGGGAATTTAAGGTTTATTGAACCACTCCAATGCAACTGAGGCACACCCAATTCCCTCAGGCACTAATAATTCTATATTGCTTTTCTCTTTCCTTTATGTCATTTGTATGGTTCATTTAGCAATGTCCTTTTTGTATAGACACAGGAAGACAGTTGATGCTATGCTATTTAACATGGGAGTCAACTGACTCCAGAATAATATTTACTCCAGGGCATCCGTATTTACTTAAGCCTTAGTTCCTACAACTACAAGAGCAGGATCCCGAAGAGGGACTGTTGGACACAGGGCAAGCTGTGAGCTACCCTGGCATCGAAACTGGCCAGGTCAAGTGCCATAATACACAACTATAAGTAAAGAGCACAATCATGGGACAAACTCTGTCATGACCCAAAAAGAGGTAACTGAATAAGGACCTGCTGGCCATAGGAAAGACTAACCTGACCTGAGGACTGTGGACTAGAATATATATTGAGATATTCCCAGAAAGAGTCAAACTTTAAGCTTAATATATCTCTTACTGTACTCATACAAAAATGACATTGCTAGAAATATTATAAGAAGTAAATTTACTATAAATGTTTACGTTCAGGAAAAGAGAAAGTAATATATCCTGGATGGAATCTCACCCTTGGGTGCATCACCTAGTAATCTTGAGTAAACTCCTTAGATGAGATTTTGTTTTTGAGTCAACCTTTACCTCTCTTTGTTGTTATGTTAATGTTCAGCCCCATCTTTGTGTCCGCACCCTACATGATTTTGACATAACTATGCTGTAATGGGCTAGGGAAGAAGAACTACACTGGCAGAGACTTGTGACTAGCAGAGAGACTTGTAGCTGGCATAGGAACTTGTAAATGGCAGACTAAACTCTGGGAAGGAATGCTGAGAAGGAGATGAAGACTAGATGCTGAAGACTAGATGCTGAAGACTAGACTAGACACTGAGGGCTAGATGTTGACGAGAAGGTAGATGACGAGAAGCTGAAGATGAGGAGGAGAACTGAGACTTTTGAGACTTTGAAGTCTCTGAGGAGACTAGGATGATGGAACTCTGATGACAGGGACTAGGATCAAAATGACGGCTATGACTGCGCCATAAAGGGAGAGATTGATGATGCCAGGGAGAAGAGAGAGATAAACTACCACTACCGACCGACCAGCCTGGGTCCTGTTTCATGTTTCGTCACTTCCCTAGACCTTCACCCGTGGTCAGATTCCTGGAGCGGTGGCTCTTGGCCACCAAAGGCTTGAGTCCTGCATGTCCAACCTGTTCGGGCCCACCAATTTTCTCTCTTTTTTATTGAAACTTACAATAAAATATATTGTATTTCTATATGCAAGCAAAAAACTCAAAGAATTAGTTATTCTTTGAAATAGAAAATAAGTGATGTTCAAGAATACTGACATACAAACCTTATTAGACACATATCAGATATAAGATTGATCTTTCTTACAAAAAACATTGATAAAATAAAAATTAATCCTATACCAAATCATTTATATAAGAAAAAATTACTAAAACACTTTCTATCACAGTGGCTGCTTTAAAATATTAAAAGTTCATCTAAATATTCACTCTATCTTTACATTAATACTGTTTTAAAACTATTGATATGTTTAAAATGCTTCTTAGGATCTCCTGTTAAACTACATTAAATTATAGAATAAGTTCTATTGAAGGTAATATGCAGTTGTAGCTGTTAAAAATTTCCTCTTTGTTTAGTAATATGTTATCATGTTTATGCACTTACATCATTGAGCTCAATTATTTTTAGAGTTGGTTCAGATCTCTCTATTTTTAACTCCTCCTCAGGCAGAAAACTAGCTTGATGTTGCAGTTTCTTCCCTTCAACTAGCAAATAAGATTTGAAAATATTATCAACAAAGTAAATTTATCAAATAATTTCCTGGGTTCAAATAATATAGCAAAAATATGACTATCACACTGAATATCTATAAAACTATAAAAATTAATTTCCTCAATTCAGGAAAAATACAGATTTTAATAATACCTTTTAAATGAATTTGAATGAACAAAAGGTAAATTTAGAGAACAGTAAGAAGAGATTGTAGGATTTTGACATGGAAACAGTTTAATTCAGTATAGTACAGTTTTTAAGAAGCAGATGCTGGTTAATGGTTGGCATATGTAACTGAACTAATGAATCTGGAAGTATATAAGAAGGTCTGAACTAACCATCGCTATTTTCTTTACTCTCATTATGAGGACACTGTGTTTCACTAGTAGTTTTACATGGTGTTATGAATGTATCCGGTATCGTATCTTGAAATTTTTCCTGTGGAGTTCTGCAATACAAAAATAAACAAATTAAATTGCTAGCATAACTTATCTTAAGCTTTTCAGACAAGAAATCATCTATATCACAAATGAGTGAATATACAATATAAAGAAATCTTAGGAATATCTCTAACTCACTAAGGAAGATATGCTTCCATAATCTATTTTTTAACTGAGTCACAGTTACAAAACTTTCATGTTTGAGTTTCAGTCATAAAATGATCAAACATCCATTCTTCCACTAGTGCATATTCTCCACCACAAATGTTTCCAGCCCATCCCCTTTCCAACCATCCCCTGCCTCTGTCGCAGACAGTTTCCCCCATACTCTCTATTTTGGGGCATTAGGGTTTACAATACAGATACTGAGAGATTGTCATATTTGGTCCTTAATCTACTTTCATCACACATCTCCCATCTCGCTTGATTCCTCGCTTGATTGTCTTAGTGATCCTTTCTCTATCACAGCTGACTTCTCCTCCAGGTCATAAGACAGGCTTCCAACCATGGAGCAATCTTCCTGGCCCTTGTGTCTACTGTCCTTAGATATCAGTCTCATATTTTGTTATTTTATATTTCACAAATGAGTGCCATCATTATATTTCTCTTTCTAGGTTTCTGACTCATTTCACTTAGCATGGTGCTCTCCATGTCCATCCACTTATAAGCAAATTTCATGACTCCTAATAGCTGCATAGTATTCCATTGTACCAAAGTTTCTTTAACCAGCCATCTGTCCTTGAGCACTTGTGTTGTTTCCAGATTCTGGCTATTGTGAACAGTGCTGCAGTGAACATACAGGTGCAGGTATCATTTCTACTGTGCTGTTTGCATCCTTGGTGTATATACCCACAAGTGGTATTACAGGGTCATATGGTAGCTCCATTTCTAGTTTTTGAAGGAATGCTCATATTGTTTCCCAAAAAAGCTGGACGAGTTGGCATTCCCACCAACAGTGAAAGAGTGTCCCTTTTCCCCCACATCCATGCCAGCCCTGAGAAAGACATCTATAGCAACACAATATCAGTGGGAGATTTCAACACCGCTTTATCACCTCTTGATAGATCAACCAGACTCAAGCATAGAAAGTATATACCTTATATGAGGAAAGAAATGGAAGAAAGAGGCTTAATAAATATATACAGGACACTTAATCCTCAAAAAGCTGAATACACTGTTTTTTTTTCAAGTGTGCATGGGACATTCTCCAAGATAGACTGCATGCTGGGCCACAAAATATACATGTATAAAATTAAGAAGACAGATTGCATCAACGATCTTCTCTGACCATGATGCTCTGAAAATAGAAGTGAATCACACACACAAACAGAAAATCAAATTAAACACCTGGAAATTAAACAGCTCACTACTAAGCAATGACTAAGAAAGGTGACTAAGAAAGGAAATCAAAGAGGAAATCAAAAGATTCCTGGAAACTAACAAAAATGAAGACACAAGTTACCATAACTTATGGGACACAGTGAAAGCTGTGTTAAGTGGAAAGTGTATAGCTCTACAAGCATCAAGAAGGAAGAGCAATCCCATATAAGTAATCTAATCTCACAGCTCAAGAGCTAGGAGAATGACCAACAAAAGGAAACCAACCCAGGCAGGAGGAAATAAATTATAAAACTTAGAGCAGAAATTAATGAGATGGAAGCCCAATAAACAATCAAAACAATCTTAATCTACTAAAATTACTTTGTAAATCAAATTACCACACAATATTCTTCAACTTCATTTTCCGTTATTTTTGTTTAAGGTGAAAATAAAAGTCAGTATTCTCATAAAAGCCACGTGGAGTCTATATAATATATTACTCTATTTAAAAGTTCATTTATAAATGTATGTTCATTAACATTAACACAAAACTTAAAATGTATCAGAATCTATTCAAATTAAATTTTGGATATTAATTAATGTAGGTATGTTGAAAAGTTTCTAGTATTACCTTGATTTTACAAATGAGGAGATTAATACACAGAAGGGAACTAATTAAAAGTTTATCAGGGAGAGAAGAATTTAACCTAAGCATTCTATCCCATGGAACTTACGTACTTAGGGTGTCATAAGAGTTCCAAAAAACCAACAAATTAGTTATAAAAGTGAGTCAGAGGTTTTATAAAGAAGGAACTTGGTGAACATTATGTTGACCAGAATAAAATACACAAATAACATATATCGTGATATCATGCACTTGAGAGAGGCATTTTATTATTGTGGCACTTTTCTTCAAAGCATATAGCTTTACTCTAAGTTGGGAAAGATATCAGATTGACCCCCATCAAATTTATTCTGTAAAACTTGTGGCAAGTACTCTTCAAAAATGTCAAGTGGGGTAGGGGAGAAAGTACAGTGGTAGAGGTACTTGCGATGCATGCAGCCCACCAGGTTTAATGCTTGGCATATAGTTTCCCAAGCTCTCCCTGCAGGTATCCTTAGACACAGCTAACACAGTTGATTATTTTGCCCATCCGCCCCCCCCACCACACATAAACACACACACACACAAACACACACACACACACTCACACAAGTGAAGGTTTTAAGAAAAACAGTGGATAATAATTTAAAGTTTGAGCTGTTCAGGTATTTTTTTTAGTTTTTTGTTTGTTTGTTTTTTTAAAGCAATGTGAGATCCTGAATTGTTTTTCTGGATTAAAGTAAAAGATTTTAATGGAAAATTTGCCAAATCCAAATACATTCTTCAGTTTAGTAAAAGATATTTTCTCAATGTCACTTGTGTTTTGATAAGTCTACTTTGAGATGGTAACATTTTAAAAAGTTGAGAGATAGATGTGAAATTTTCATACTATTTTGTCATTTTCTGTATGTGTGACTTCAAACATTTTAAAACGCAAAGAAATATTTTTAATAAAATAATAGTTGATGATAGTTGAAGGGCAAAATTAACCAAAGAACAGATGCTCCAAGAGGAGGAACATGAGAACTAATTTTAAAAATTCAGAAGGAGTGACATGTAGAGGAGAACTTTTATTTGCCCAGATTGTCTTAATAGTATTAGGGCAAGATTGGAAACCACCCAGAAATGAATGTTTCAAAGATAGAATGGTCCTCAACAGAAGGTAGATGAATTATGTATGACCAAAGATGAAGTAAAGACTTTGTTTCACTCCTCAGAAATGAAGACAGATGTTCCTATATGTTCCCAAGAAATAGCTGACACCATGTATATTCATAGCACTATTTGCAAGACAATAAAAATTCTTAAATTCAGTCTCTCAGTTTCTACATAGAATTTATGAAAAAAATTGATTTTATCACTGAATCTAGAACATTCAAAGGCACAATAAATAATTAAAAGTATTCCTATAGAGCAAACTGAGTTAAAAATCATTATGGCATCTCCCAATGGGAAAGTTGACAGTAAAATTATGAATTATTGCTCTGGGGCCAGAGTGATAATACAGTGGATAGAGCATTCGCCTTACATGCAGCCAACCCTGGTTCAATCCCCAACATCCCATATGGTCCTCCAAGCACTGCCAGGAGTAATTCCTGAGTACAGAGCTAGAAGTAACACCTGAGTATCCCAGGGTGAGACCCAAAAAAACAAACAAAAAAAAATTACGAATGACTGACTATATGGGTCCTCAGCCATAATTTCTGATTTACTATAGAACAGTTAACCTTTATCATGAAATAATATCATTTTCATTAGATAATTTATGTAATGTTAAAGTAATGATATATTCTTAATGAAAATATATGTAAATTCTATCTATAATCCAATAAAATTAAAGGTCTAATTAACTTAAATGTGTATTGCTTGAAAAGAAGTATAGCCTCATCTTTATGATAACAATAAAAATTGACAGCAATATCTCTTCAAAGTATTGCATTAATTTTGTTATTGCTTATAAATTCTGTAGTATTTGTACATTCTTTCCCACACATTAATTTCCATTTCTCAGGGGAAACCTCAATCAATGCTCCTGTGGTGTACCCACCTAATATACTGAAATAAAATAGAATTCTATTAAAACAGTAGATACTCCTTTGTTAATTAATATTGCTTTTAAATGATTCATACTAATGCGAAGCACATGTATAAAAGTACTACATAAAAGCATGTCACAAAGCAAGGAACAAAAATAGTTTTTATATTTCATATTTATAATATAAAATGTCTTAAAATAGTTTTTATATTTCATATTTATAATATAAAATGTCTTAAAGTACCTTCTGTATTTCTTAAGCCATAATTTTTCCATATAGGATAAACTGTCTTCTTTAAACTTGATTTCCAGTGGTTCTCTCCAAATTTTCAGATCAGTTTGCACCTCACATACTTCCTGTGATTCTACAACAAAAATAATATACAAAAATGTAACCTAGTCTATAAATTATATTTTCTCTAAATGTCTAGAATGCAGTATTTTAGGCAAATGTGTTCTTATATTTATCTATATAATTCAAAGATATAATATTAATTAATACAAGTGTAAATTTTGATATTTGTTAAATATTTGTATAGAATATTTGTATAGAATATTTTAATAATCCCCTTAAATAAATGAATCTTACAATCACCAGTTTTGCAAAGTATCTAATTCTTTTAAATTACAGATAAAATCAGATTCATTATGTATTCTATAAGTATCACACGTAAAGGCATGTATTATATCCACTGACACATTATGGGAAGAAGAAACTAAATAACTAAGATTGTCACCTGCAGGTGACAACTATCCTCATGGATTTATATTTACATGGCAATTTATTTCAAGATGCTAGATATGTTTCTGAAGTACTACTAAATTAAAACACTTTACAGAGATATTTAAAACTGATGAAAATTTCTGGGAAACAAAGTGGTGTAAATACAGAATTACTAGACTCTCCAACTTTCCCAGATATCGTCCCTGCTTACAAATTTACCAATCATGCAGGGAAAATGTTGAAAGAGAAAAATTAAATCAAAAACTTAGAAAATAGTATTTAAAGTCTCTATATGTACACAATACCCTCATTATTCTTTAGATTTTAATCTTTAACTTCCAGAAAGATAACTACCAATAACAACAACAAACAAACAAGAAGGTTAAAAGTAACCCACTCCACTTCTTCCCTATAGTATGGAGAAAGCAGTTGGAGGCAGACATATCTGAGGATCATAGCCAGAATCCACAAAACAGGGAAAATAAGCAAGTAAGACATGAAACAATGAATTTCATTTCTATAAGTCCTCCTTCCACACCAAAATTATTATTTCTCAACAGGAAAACTGAAGGAAACTTATGAAAATTCACTTTTTCTTTTCCTGGCTAGATCATAGAAAAGTGATTCATTGCTTGAGAAATAAATTCCCAAAGGCTAGAGAGATAGTATAAGATGTAGTAAGGTATCTGCTTTGTATGTGGCAGACCCTAGTTCAATTCCCAACACCTCATATGGTACTCTGAACCCTGAGTCCTACCAGGATTGATCCCTGAGTGCAGAGCCAAGAGTGAGGCCTGAGCTCACAACCATATGTAGACCAAAAACTGAGGGAAAAAGAATTTATATTTACATATATTATATATACATATTTCTATATATAGAGAGAGCCCACACCTCAATAGAACAAGGGAGAAATACTTTTGGTTTGTGGTGCACAACTCTTCCAGTTCATTATTAATGGTATATTACTAGAAAATTAATATGGTGGTAATGTCAATTTGGTTAATTTACTTGTGAGCATATTAATAATTTAACCAACCGGAAAATATACAAAACTATTTTCTAGAATATTTATCAGGTATTTAGTGCATTAAGAAAATGCATCTTTAGAATTTTTCATAGAAAATATATCTAGAACATGCAGATTTGTGAGACATGCTTCCCTGAAGAAAAACAATTCATCTAAACTATGTAACTTAGATTTTGGATTTCTCCCTTGTTTTATTGTTCACTCTATATTCTGTGTGAATTTGTGTAAGATAATCTAGTATTTAAGAGTATTTCCCTTTGCTAGTGCAAAAATCTTATGAAAATATACCTGAGGTGTTTAAGGAATAGTCTTCAGAAATAATAATAGGTGGAGTAATAATAAAAGGTGGTTGAATAATAGGTGGTTGAAATAATAAAAGGTGGAATAATATTACAGATGCTGAGATCATAAAGGAAATGGACTTGAGAGAATTTCTAGGACACTATAAATACTTTTCTTTCACAATGAAAGAAACCTGCCTTTAGAATATAGAAATAAAAATTAATTTTAAATCAATAAAATAATTAAAAGACTTGGTAATTCAAAGCATGTTACTAAGTGGCTATGAGCCAGGAAAATATATTTTTTGAACAAGAGATTCACAAATTCAATATGCTATTTTATCTCAATTAGACTAACAAAAATTTTAATTTCTCAATTTAAGAATTGGTGAAAATGAAAAGCAGCCCAGACAATATATATATAGCCTAAATGCTATGAGAGAGTGTACAAATAAACTGCAAATCAGTATCTACAACTTATATCAAGATGTACAGCTGTCTTTCAAACTTATAGAAAGTATTACATAAGTTTTGTTATAACAGTAAAATTTTATGTATTCATATAAAGTACTAAAAACTGCAGTAAATTAATTTTAATTAATTTAGAATATTTATTTTTTTAATTTGATAGAGAGGCCAGAAAATATGTCAAGGCAATGCTTTCCATATGTGCACAGAGCAACCTGTGTCTTGACATGCTTCCATACCAGATTATTTTATAGTATTTGTAAAGTGCTTGCATTGAAGTTATCTGCATACTGATGATACTAGATTTCACTTACATAATATTTAAGAGAATTAAAAAAAAACAAAACCCCACCTTAGTTATGTTCTTTTATTTTTATTTATTTATTTATTTAATTTATTTTATTTATTTATTTATTGAATCACTGTGGGAAAGGTTACAAAGCTTTCAGGTATAGGTCTCAGTCATGCAAATATCAAACACATTTCCCTTTACCAATACTTATTTTTTTACCATGAAGAACCCCAATAAAACCCCACTCCCCACCCCTCCCAGTCCCTGTGAGGCAGATGAATTCTAGTTAACACTCTATCTGCTTTGATTAGATTCATTGTTTCAGTAAAAGATTCACCACTATTATTTAGAGTTTACCCCCCCCCCCCCCAAATCAGACATGCTGAAAAAGAATTGTGAAGTGATTTGCTTTCTACAGCTGGGTTCAAGAATTAAATGTTGGTTTTGGATTTCTGCTATTTTACCTATTGACCCTGGAAGTATTTCTACTGAAAGTCAGATAGTTAAGAAATTGGTTTCTGTGCTCTGGAGTCTTGGCCGTGCTGGAGAGCCGCTAGTGGGGGATAATTGGTGGCCTCGGTAGGGCGTGAAGGGCGGACCGAAACGCCCCCCTTCCCATGAGGTTTTAGTCGCCCCCACACCCCCAGCTCATACCTACTGTCCACAGGGCTCCCATGCGGCCGCCATCTTTCTTTCCAGAGAAGAGAGGGCGACTGGGGCAACACCCTTTCCCCTCCAGACAGACATGATGGCCTGGATTAACGCATAGTCCATTCACTTTTCTGCTCCAAGCTGCTGGGTTCTGCATTAAGTCCTTGTACTTCTGGGGCTGTGGCAGTGCTGGAGAGCCGCTCGTGGGGGGCAACTGGTGACCTCGGTAGGGCGTGAAGGACGGACTGGAACGCCCACCTTCCCATGAGGTTTTAGTTGCCCCCACACCCCTGGCTCATACCTGCTGTCCACAGGGCTCCCATGTGACCACCATCCTTCTTTCCAGAGAAGAGAGGGTGACTGGGGCAACACCCTTTCCCCTCCGGACAGACATGATGGCCTGGATTAACGCATAGTCCATTCACTTTTCTGCTCCACGCTGCCGGGTTCTGCATTAAGTCCTTGTGCTTCTGGGGCTGTGGCCGTGCTGGAGAGCCACTCGCGGGGGGCAACTGGTGACCTCGGTAGGGCATGAAGGACGGACCAGAACACCCCCCTTCCCATGAAGTTTTAGTTACCCCCACACCCCCGGCTCATACCTGCTGTCCACAAGGCTCCCATGCGGCCGCCATCCTTCTTTCCAGAGAAAAGAGGGCGAATGGGGCAACACCCTTTCCCCTCTGGGCAGACATGATGCCCTGGATTAACGCATAGTCAGTTCACTTTTCTGCTCCAAGCTGCTGGGTTATGCATTAAGTCCTTGTGTTTCTGGGGCTGTGGCCGTGCTCCAAACTTAACTCTGATTTTCAGGGAGAAACGTTGGGTGGTTTACTTCCCATGGATCACTTTGTATATAGAGAGATGTCGGTTTGGAGGAAAAGTCCTAGTTCCCGCATACTCGAGCTGTGCTTGTAGAGGCTTCTGGTCACCGGGGTTCCATCTGGGGGAGGCGGGATGCGGTACCTACCCCATCTGGGACTTCCCGATGATCTCGGCTCTTTTTGGAACCTGTACTTTATTTTTTTTTCTTCGGGAGCTGTGGATCCCCGCCCTCCATGTGGCCCTTCTCTTTGGCTGTATGCTGTAAAGATGGTGCTGGGGGGCAGGCTGTGGGCATGACTTCTGGAATCAGAGGTTACCTGGGAGTTGTAGTTCCAGCAGATTTGAGGAAAAGTCCTAGTTCCTGCATACTCGAGCTGTGCTTGTAGAGGCTTCTGGTCACCGAGGTTCCATCTGGGGGAGGCGGGATGCGGTACCTACCCCATCTGGGACTTCCCGATGATCTCGGCTCTTTTTGGAACCTGTATTTTTTTTTTCTTTGGGAGCTGTGGATCCCTGCCCTCCATGTGGCCCTTCTCTTTGGCTGTATGCTGTAAAGCAGTTATGTTCTTTTAGAAGCTACAAGAGCAGTGGTTACTCTTTTCCCCCCATCTATAAGTATTTTTATATATTAACTAATCTTAAGAAAATAAAAGCATTAGTAAATTTATACCTATTATGCCCACATATTATGTACATTAAATACTCTGGGGTAAAAACAAACCACGTATCAGCAAAGTTATATCTTAATAATATTAAGTATGCTATAGTAACTATATTTATATATGACCTCTCTTTCCTTTCTTTTTTTTATCACACCCAGCGATGCTCAGCAGTTACTCCTGGCACTGTACACAGGAATTATTCCTGGTAGTGCTCAGGGGGAACCATAAGGGATGCCAAGAATCAAACCCGGGTCGAACACATGCAAGGCAAAGCCCCGATCCGCCTGTACTATCACTCCAGCCCCATGACCTCACTTCTATTTTTAAAAACACCTTTACTTGTTATGATAACGTACTTTACCAACTTGTCTCTCATACATATTTGTTTGTTCACTGAGCAGGCTTGACTTTCCAGGTCACAAAGACATAACTCTCTGTCCTGCTGTTACAATTCTCCCTTGCTTTCTAAGGCCTAGCCAGCTACACCTACCTTCAGTTCCATTACCACAATTATTGCTCCTCCATCATAAAGTTTCTGACACACTATTTTCTCTCCACTTTCTCCAATACATTTTCAAATTCCTACTGAATTCTTGGCTCCCTGGAAACCCTTTTACTAACTATGTATCAATGAGAATCCTGACAGGCTGGGGCCAGAAAGACAAGATTCGGGATAAGTAGCCGCATGCAGCCAGCATCAGTGTGATTCTCAGCAGGAACAAAATGGCTTTTTATGGCAGAAATGATCCATAATCACAAAGCCAAAAATAAACCCTGAGCACCACTAGGTGTAACCCAAATCCAAGGCAAACAAAATTACTGGGCAATGGGAACAAATGGTGTTCAAGCATCTGTAAGCTTAAATCAGAATAGCTGTTCTCAATCTTAGAGAAACAAAATAAGAAACCTTATAATAAAACATTGAAAGCAATGGTTATAGAAGAGAAGTTATCTGAGTGGTGCAAATTGCGTGGTGAAAGAATGAAGTCATTGTAAAATCTCAGCACAGAGACTAAAGTTATATTTCAGCAGTTCTACTCTCATCTTTTTATTTTGATGTAACAGTTAAAAACATCAAACATCTTTGGTAACTTCATTTTTACTAGGTTGATATGGTTTCAAGTGAATATTACTGAACACAAAATGAATAATGAAGTGCACCATTTGGTGGTGTCCAGCTGGAGTCACTTCTTTTTCCATTATATACTATTGTTCCTTGGTCAATTGTACTCAACCAAAACAGTTAGTATAGTAGTCTGTTTGTCTATGTAGCGCTGATAACTCCCCCAAAATGTCTACTAATGCAGTTTCAACTCTAAGAAGCAGTACTGTAGTCTCTGTAGTCTCATAAAATACTAATATAGCACTTAGTAAGAGAAACAATAAACCGCAGATGTTCTTTCACAGATGGAACCAGTAGTGAAACTTTTTCAGGTTATTCCCCAAATTTCCAAGCCAGTTGCTTCTAGATAGTCCTGCTCATGCTAATATACTAATTGTCTGAGGATGTTACAATTAGCATACCACTTTAATTATAAAATAAGTTTACTGGCTGAAGGTAATGTTGTGCAAAATATAATGGTAATAAATTAGGCTTCTGCTAGTAGAAAGAGGCATGGTAAGCAGCAGAAGAAAATCTGTATTTAATTATATAGAATTTTTCTCCATTATGACTATTGTAATCCCTTTTCATAATGGAAATATCTAATAAATTATGCTGTAATATCAAGAGAACCTTTTCACCAAGACCTCTTATCATTACACCCTCAATAAAAAAATCAATCACCATCTTCTACACTATATCAAAACAATCACAGTCCTTTCAGACGACTAGAAAGCAGAATTAATATAGGTCTGAAGTAATACTGAGAAGTTATGCTGTTATTATGGCCATGAAAAATCAAACTTTTAAGATTTTAGTGTTCTAAAATAAAACACATCAATTTGTTTTTGTATTGTCTATGACTTTTCTGGCTACAATGGCAAATCTGAGTGTTTCTAAGTGAATATCAAATACTGGAATATTTACTATAAATATTTTGAAAAAAATATTCTCAAACTCTGTGATAGACTAATAATTTCCTTACCTGGCAAGAGTGTTTTCCCCAGTAAGAGATTACATACAAAAAAATAGCTGCAATTGACATTATCATCATTCTCATATGATCAAGTTTGCTATAACTGATACTCAGTTTTAAGACCAATGATTTCTGCATCACTTAGGTTAGCTAAGAGGAAATAAAATTAAAATATTCCTATATTTTTAAAGCACTTGATAGTAATATTGATCTCAGAAATCCACAGAAACATGATTTTCTTTCTTGCACGATAATTTGATGTTGGATGGAGACAGTTCTAGCATCTTCTACTTAGGCACTACCTTAGCAACCTTTATATCACAGTTAAACTACCAACACAGTCTAGTATATCTGCCTCTTTACTAAGCATATCCTCTCCAATGTCAGCTAGCTGTATTGGAAAAATAACCATAAAATAGTCGTGCAGTTTTACTGCGGCACTCTGCCATAAATATCTAAGACTCATTTTTGAACCATGGTCTCCAAGTATCAGAGATAGAGACTTGAAAATATCTGGAATTTTTCTTATTTCATGTGTTTCCTGTAATTGCCTTAAGTTTCTGTAAGGAAAGCTTGAACAAAGATACATAAGAAACTCTTTTAGTCACACTAGAAAATCCCCTAAAATGACAAAGGTGCCTTGTTCACTGAAGGACCCCAAATTTGTGGGCTGGCTCTAGTTCCCAATATAGTGGTTCATGTTGTACCAGCCCATCATTCCAATATGTTCTATTTAAGTGCAAAAAGAAACTTTATGACTTTTTAGAATAATAACCATTACACATATCTCTTCGAATGAAAGCTTTATAAGTCTCGTCTGCCCACTTTTTGGCATGTTTTTTACAAATCCAGGTTTTTGTAATTCTGCTTAGAAACAGATAGTTCAATTTTATTGAAGCATTTCTATCTATCTTCAATATAGAGAGGCTATCATACAAATATCAGGGTATTAGTAATTCCTTTTCTACAAAAGGTTTCCTGGTACCTCGTGAAGGATAGAGTTAAAAGATAACTTAATAAGTTACACATAATTAATTCAGACACTCAATTAACTAACTTAACAAATTGTTAATACAACTCCTGAAGTGCGTGAGTCAGCATATGAAGCCCATGTCTTATATGAATGTATCTATATTAATTACTCCAATATACTCTAGTCCCGCACTTTATCTTCCATAATATTACACTATATTTTGACTCCATCCAACACCAGCACACATGTGTTTGGTTTTAACATACTTTCTTGTACTCTCTTATATTATTCTTTTATATATATATATATATTCTCTATCCCTCTCGGAGAGCCTGGCAAGCTACCAAGAGTATCCCGCCCACATGGCAGAGCCAAGCAACCCCTCCCACCCATCCCCACATATTCGATATGCCAAAAACAGTAACAATAACGGGTCTCATATCCCTGACCCTGAAAGAGCCACCAATACGGAACCATTGGGAAGGAAGTTAGGAGAGGCTGCTAAAATCTCAGGGCTGGGACGAATGGAGACGTTACTGGTGCCCACTTGAGCAAATCGATGATCAATGGGATGAGAGTGATACAGTGATACAGTGAATATTACACTATAAAAATATCTTACTATACATGTGTTCCAGATCCTTCTGATACGAATTTGTAAGATAGTACAACGAAATTGTATTTTTCTCTTGGTACAAGCTATACACTTCATAAGGATTATTATAATTATTTCAAACAGATTATTTTCATTAAAGAACCATTACTTAAAACGTTACAGTTGAGTTTTAAAAAATTATTTATCATTATTTTTCCTTTTTCTTTAGATTTTATTTTATTTTTATCAAGTAAATCACAATATTTGATTAATTTAATATTTGAACTCTCATCACACCACCATTACACCTTCCTACCACCATAATTTTGATGTTTCCATCCTGAACCCCAACCGCTTCCCCAAACCAGAACCAAAATAATTATTTTATATTGTTTTTTGGGGGGGCTGGAGCGATAGCACAGCGGTAAGGTGTTTGCCTTGCACGCAGCCAACATGGCCGACCCGAGTTCGAGTCCTCCGCCCCTCTCGGAGAGCCAGGCAAGCTACCAAGAATATCTCATCCGCAAGGCAGAGCCTAGCAAGCTCCCCGTGACGTATTCAATGACACCATCTTTGAATCTGAATCTCCTGAGCTGAGCAGAGGGACACGGATGAAGAGACACAGAGATGGATTATGCTAATCTTTTAAATTAATCTGACCCCATTTTAGATTGTAAATCCAAATTAAATTGTGACTGCACTGCATTGGCGCATTACTACTTCCCACTGTTCTTAGAGCCAGCCTTCTGTATTTGAAGGACATCTGCATATTCAACCAAACATAGGCCAAAATTAGATTCCATGTAGGCAGACCTATAACAAATGTTTTTGTGCCAAACAGATATATTTATTGATGTTATTCTCTAACAACATAGATCACCAAATATTTGCACATCATATGCATGAATTAGGTATTATAAAAAATTTAGAGACTTTGTGAAAGAATATTTGAAGATAATGTTGGTTCAATGCAATTACAATGTATATGTGTGTGTGTGTGTGTGTGTGTGTGTGTGTGTGTGTGCAGTTTGAACATCCATGGATTTTGGTGTTTGTATACAGGTATAGGAGGTTAGGGTCTGTATTCTGGAGTCAACTAATCACAAAAAATAAGTAGCTATTATGCTCCTTGTGTTAAAAAATGATTGAGATACATTTTATATCACTTTTATCACTTGTCATCCCGTTGATCATTGATTTGCTCGAGCGGGTGCCAGTAACATCTCCATTACTCCCTGTCACATGTAGCACAATGATATCTGCTCGCTCCAGGAACACAAAGAGCCTCAAAACATTTGTTCAGGGTTTTGACAAAGAAGTCTGACCATCTCATAGGTGGGTATCAAAAATAGACCACCATATATTTGCACATCATATACAATAAATTAGGTGTTATAGGTGTTATAGCCACACGTCCTTTTGATACCCCTTGGAATCCAGTCAGTAACAGCTCTAGTCCAGCTGTCGTCTCTAAATTGCATTACATGTATGACCCATCTGATTTTTAATGCCTTGGCAAACGAGAGAGCAGCCCTGATTCTTGATCATCGACGGAGGTTGGAACGCCGGATTCCTTCTCTCACTTGAGTGAAATGTGGTATTCCAAGCATAGCTCTTTGAATTCCTCTTTGGGAGACACAAACAGCGTTCTCAACCTGTTTTCGTAGGACCCAGGTCTCTGAGGCTTATGTTAGTACAGGAAGAATGGTGAAGTCGAAAAGATGTGCCTGGAGCCAGAGGTTCTTCATCCACTTAACAAAATCTTTGATGCTCTTGAAGGGGATCCACACTGCTCTCTTCCTCCTGCGCAGTTCTGGAGCCAAGTCGTTCCTCATGTTGACTTCTCAAAGGTACACATAACTGCTGCATTCAGAGATGTTCATTCCATTGAGAGCAAATGGAACATCAGGAACTAGTTCGTTTTTCATGAATATTGTCTTGGTGAGATTCAGCTGTAGTTCGACCTTTCCACACTCACAGTCAAAGTCGGCCAGCATTTGTGCCACTTGGCAAATGTTTGGTGTTATTAGAGTGATGTCATCAGCGAAGAAGAGGTGAGGTGGTGTAGTTGCCACCTGTTTATCTTCACTCCCATCTCTTCCTATTCCAGTCGTCTCATGACATTCTCGAGGGTGGCACTAAAGAGTTTTGGTGAAATGTTATCATCCTACCAAACCCCTCTCTTGATGTCAATGATCACTTCCTTGTATAATGGTGAGATTCTGGGGGTGAAAGTGTAATACAGCTCGCAGAGGATTCTGATGTACTGAGTTTGAATGCCTTGTTTGGCTAGGACTTCGATGACAGCTTTAGTCTCAATAGAATCAAAGGCCTTCTTTAAATTGATGAATGTTAGACAGAGCAGCATCATGAACTCTCACAAAACCTCAATGAGCTTGGTCACCATATAGATATGGTCAATTTTGCTGAATCCTTTTCGGAACCTGGCTTGCTCACATGGTTGTCCTTTTTCTAGTGTTCTGCCTATTCTATTCAGGATGACACGAGTGAACAACTTCTAGACAATGGACAACAGGCAGATTGGGCGATAGTTGCTAATGTTGTGGATGTCTCCCCTCTTGTACAACAGAACAGTACTGCTGGTTTTCCACTGAGATGGAAACTTTATTCAGACAGGCAGTGTGTGAAGAGCTGAGCCAGTGTATTGATGAGAACTGGCGGCAGGTTCTTCAGGTGTTCAAGTGACCTTATCTGGGCCGGGTGCTGTTTGCTTCTTTACCGATGAAAGGGCGTGTTGGACTTCAGAAGGGAGAATGTTGGGGATAACATATCCATTCTGTGAAATTTGGTATGTGGGCTGATGGACTTGACTACTGAAGAGATCTGAGTAGAAGTTGTGGGTAATCTTCATTGCCTTTCTGGAATATGTGATAGATCCATCAGGATGTTGGAGGGCAGTCATTTTGGTCTTGTAGTTGGTGAAGGACAGGCGGGCGTTGTAAATACTTTTCCTGGCTTCTGATGAATTGGCCAACACTGATGCTCTTCTCTCTTTGAGGTCTTCATTTATTGCTTCCCTGTACATCTTTGCAAGCTTGGATATTCCCTTGTGGTTGCCTGAGGCCCGTGCCAAACTACGTTAGGGAGTGTGCTTGAGAGTTTCCGAAGACAGGCATCTGTTCGTGGCTTTCCCACTTTCGGCATTCCTTGCACAGTCATGGAGGTGCTGAACCAGTCGATTGTATTCCTCATCGATGTTTTCAAGAATGGCATCTTCCCACGTTGCCACAAGTGCCAAAGAGCTTTGCAGTCCTTTCTCCCTGCTTCGCAAAGTAGAACTTTGCATGAAGGGGGCAATGGTCCAATTCCATTTGGAATTTTGGGAAAACAGCAAAATTGGTCAGGCAAAAACATCAATTGAATATGATGTGGTCAATTTCATTGTGGAACTGTCCAATATTTAGATTCGGCCTTCTGGAACTGTGAGTTACCATGGATGGTCTTGGTCGACATGATGAATTCAGTCTCTCACCCTGTGTGTTCCATTCTAGGTCAGGGATCCCGATGTGGAGTTCATCAGCTGATCATCTCGGTCCTATCTTGGCTTTCAAATCACTGACAATGGTCTTGTAGAAGGTGGGTTCTTCTTTATAGAACTTCTCCAGCTCCATGTAGAACTTCTCAATTTTTTCTTCATTGTAATTGGATGTTGGTGCATAGAATTAAAGCTGCCATATTGGGGACTTTTCAGAGTCAGGGGAATGAGGCTCATTGTTTTTGGCATATTGAATATGCCACGGGTAGCTTGCCAGGCTCTGCCATGAGGGCGGGACACTCGGTATCTTGCCGGGCTCTCTGAGAGGGATGGAGGCTTAGGGCGGCCATTTTATATACCAATATTTAAAACATTTCTAATATTCAAATACTGACATATATTGTAGCACTGTAGCACTGTCCTCCCATTGTTCATTGATTTGCTCTTGCGGGCTCCAATTATGTCTCCATCATGAGACTTGTTACTGTCTTTGGCATATCAAATAAGTCACAGGTAGCTTGCCAGGCTTTGCCATGTGGACAGAATACTCTCAGTAGCTCGTCAGGCTCTCAGGGAGGAGTGGAGGAATTTAAACCTGGTTGGCTGATTGCAAGGCAAGTGCCCTACCTGCTGTGCTATCGCTCCAGCCAAATTGATAAAATAGTTTCACAATTATATCATGTTGAGGTCTCAAAAGCCAGCCTGACTAAATCCCCTGCCCCTGAAAGAAAGAGCTGGCCCTGTTTACAGGGGTCCAGGGGCTTGCTCCAGCACTGCACACACGCAGGCACTCTGGTTGAGGATGAGGGATGTAATAGTTAGCATCTGCCTGAGCTAATACACCTGGCCTTGAAAGAGGGAGTTGTAAATCATTGACTAACATCTGTATTGGGCCTGACAAGGTAAATGTGATACACGTAGATTCCCCCTCTTGAAATGGATGTATAAAACCCCCTGTGTGAGAGCTAATAAACGGATTGATGCTTGACCACCAGCTTTCTTCCCGCCGTTCTTTCTTGGTGGAGGCGGGAGTCCCGTGGTTCTTTCTTGGTGGAGGCGGGAGTCCACGGGTGCGCAGAGGGCCAGGGCAGAGACTTCTCCCCTTCGCACTCCCTCTTCTATAGGGAATAAGTCCGGCGACCAGGGGGACCATACTCCAGTGTGTCAGGGTCGACTGGCCAGGACCCCAACAATATTACAAGTGGTTTATAAAAAAAACGGTTAAAAGTTATAAGCATCCATTGCCTACTGGATAAGCTAAATTTAATGAATTAGAATATAGGGAATATAGTTCTTTCACTTATCAACTGCGGGAATTCAGGTGCAGTCATATTTATAGAATACAATTTGACAAAGCTCATCATAATTTACAAAATAAGGAGTGACAACTAACATAACATACCTACATTTACAATTTTGTTTTTAGATAATAGCATAAGAGTAAAAATAGCTAATTCACTATAGCATCTATTACAATAGAACTAGAAACAAAACATCCAAAATAAATTTCTGATTAAATCATCATAAAGCAATTAAAATATTATATTTGTATTTATTTATTTTTGACAATACCTAATTGTTTTCATAACCCTGTGCTCAGGGATCACTCCTAGAGGTGTTCATGGTGCATATGAAGTTTTGAGGATCAAATCAAGGGTAATTGCATAGAATGCAAGTATCTCTACCTATCTCTGTATTACAATTCCAGCTAAATATATCTGTATTTATATGAAAAGTTACATCTGAGATCATCTAAACAATAAAAAAGCTAATAAATTATAAATACACTATCATCCTCACTTGAGTTTCTGTGTGGATGTAAATATAATTGTGTCTATTGAAAAATATGTACTAACATGGTAATATTAGTGGTAAATAAAGTTTTCAGTGTTGGAAAATTAGTCATCTCTAGGTAGGAAACAAGTTTATTTTCATCTTGTTCTCAGTTAACTTTTGTTGAAATCAAATATTTAAAATGATAATTATACTATTTGTATACTTCTGCTGCTTAGACAGTAGAAAATGTCAAATTGCTTTTAATGTTTCCTCAAACCAAAACTGATATGATTTATTTAGTAGTTAGGCTGCTACAGAACAGAAACTTAGAATTATATCAATCTACAAAGCGATATTAAAAGCACAAACTATAATATTGCTAATGAAAGTTACATTATAGCACAAAACTAAAGAGAGTATTAGAATTTAGAAATATGAACTAAATTACATAGTGAACAGATGTGTAAAAAAGTATTTGAAAGAAAAAATACAACTTAGTAAAACAATCTTTTCTAGTTAGAAAACAGCATATGGTACATTGACATAAGAAATTTTACACTGTTTAAAAAGGAGAAATTAAAAATTCTACTATTAAAAAAGAATAAAGACTAAAACTCAGATGTTTCAAACAAAAATATATTGAGATTTATTACCATTAAATATTATTTTCAATAAAAGTTAATTGGAACTTTTTTCAAGACTCTTTATAAAAAATTTAATGTCAGATAATTTAAAATGTTTTCCTTCGAAAAATGCTAGGAAACTTAGAGAGTAAAAATATACTTCAGCCATATACATCTTGAATTTTTAGAATATGAGTGTGAATATAATTAAGTATAGAAAAGATGTGTTTTCTCAGGAAGAAAGAAGATGTATCAGTTCTTCCTTTAAAGTTCTCAGTGTCCTTGAAATGAATTTTACGAAACACAGTTTTTAAAAGTATAAACTTTTGTGGTCAGAGGGTAGGGTCTTTCCTTACACACCGTGGAACTGGGATGCATTGGGCACCTCATAATAGTCCTCTGAACCACCCCAAAATTGAAATGTATTCATTTATAGCCTGTATATTCATAGCAAACAAGCAAATATCACCAATGCTAATTCAGAGTTTATTAAATATTAAATCACTAGCCAATGTGGTTTAATAGTCATCAAATTTTTGATATTACTTTGAAAAACAATATCAAATTTCTATCCTAACAGTTTTGACCATTGCAAATTCACATTGGAAATATTCATAGAGCATACACAGTCAGTAAATTTCTATTTATTTTAAAACATACATTTTATATAAAAAATTAATTGTACCTGGTTTTGTTACTTGTAAATTTAGTTTCCTATCCTCATCATGCTGTGCAGTTTTCCACTGATGTAAAGACTCCTGAATGGACTGGGCAGAAGCTTCCTCATCAGATAACTCTTCACACAAAAGTCTCTCTTTAGGAGTTTTATACCCTGTATCTATTGCTGTTGAAACTTCTACCTAGAACAATTAAAAAATTATTCAAGTGAAATTTGATAATTTTCTACATCTTAAAACACAAGTAGAAACAATGTCTATTTATTGTAAATTGCATATTTTAAAAGAACAGAAAGTTTTGAAGTTTTATTTGATTGAGTGATACCTTAAAACTCTATCAGCAGATATTATATTAAAACTTTTAATATCTGAAAAGTGGCTTTTTCAGAAATTAAAACTGGAACCTATAGAACTGAGAATTTATCAGTATGTTATTCACCAGAATTCTCCCTAGTAAGATGAATATTGCCTGCATTCTAATCTAAACTTGTTTTCTAATATAAACCATTTTTTTTCTAATATAAACAAAAGGTATCTAGGAAACTTCCAGTTGCCAAATACTAGCTGTTGGTCATAAAACTATAGATCGGTACATCTTCAATTAAAAATGAAAATAACAAGAAAATACTTAATTCAAGTAAACAATAATTGTATGGAAAAAAATTGCAGAGCCGTATTCAGGGAAAGAGAATGGTATATGTACTTTAAAATGCAGTTGACTGACAGTAGCATGGACATATAAGTTGTTTGGATTGTTATTTTTTTAAATAAACTCTACACATAAGGACAAAGTGGCAGGTTACAAAGGTCTTTGATAAAGAGGAACTTAAACTTATATGAAAAATGCAAAGTCACTGAAGTATCACAGTATAACGGAGAAAAGTTCATTCATAGGCAAATAAATCAATTAAACCATCTGAAATATTCATAATAATGGTAGTGATCATTATAATATTATTAAGATTTAGAAATTCCAATCAACATTGCATCTATTCATGGAGGGAGGGCATACTTCGACTAGCACAACTCAGGGGATGGATCAGAAGTCCTTCATGTAAAGACCTTTAGACCATCTCCCCAAAGTACATTATATTTCTGTCAACAAATATATTCTTTAAGCTGATAAACAGAAAACACTCCAATTATACCCACCATTAGTCACTAGTAACCCCCTGAACCACTCCAGCAGTCCGAGGGGTAGAGTAGGGGATAACCACACAACTTGGAAAAGAATATGAATGTGCCAATACATACATATAGGTATAAATATGAAGAACAATATTTTTCAAAATTGTTCACCTAGGAATAGTAGTATTTTATCATCCATATAAATATATATGCAAAACAATGCTTTTCAAAATTGTTCTTTTTTAGATCGAGGCCTTCCAAATCCAGTGATTCTATACTGTGGCTCAGTGATACAATGCAGTTTGTACAGGTGGTGGCGGGGACCACCAAAGCTAGAACTGGTGGTAACTCAGTGGCCCATGTAGTAAAGGGGATTGAACTCAGAATTTGAACTTAGGTCCTCACACATGCAAAACATGTGTCCCACTCCTTTGTTCTCTCTAAACTTTCAAAATTGTTCTTAAACTTCAGCTTATACTGACAAAAAGTTAGAACACTATACATACTTATTTTAAGTGCTGTTACATAGCCCATTAATTGAGTATCTTACATCCACTATCACATGCAAAATAAGAAGGTAGTAAAATATACTAATAGGGAAATAAAAACCATTTTAACCATAAAAATTTTGAGTAATATGGAAAGTATTTCAATATTTGCATAAAGAGCTGTATATTCTCAAAACTGGAAATTTAACTGACTCCCCGAAGGAGTAAGGAGATGAAAAACGCTTTTCACTTTAGAAAACCTATACACCTTAAGAAAAAACTGATTTCTGTATGGGTCCCAAGCATTTCCCTACAGAGGGAAGGGCACAAGGCTAACCTGGGTTTGTTTCCTGGAACCTTATATGGTTCCCAAAGCTCTACCGGAAGTGATTCCTGAGTGCAGAGCAAGAAATAAGCCATGAGCACTGCTAGGTTTAGCTCAAGAACAACAACAACTAAATTGATTTCTGTATTTGAAATAATATTTGGAGAAGAATGACCAAATGATCAGGGTTATTTTATATGATAGATAGCACTGTATTTGGTATATATATTTAATATATATTAAAATAATATTTTCCAAAATTATTCACATAGAAATATAATCATTTTCATATATTCATAAATATATATGAAAAATGTTTTTCAAAATTTTGAAAATGAGCTTAGAAGAGAAAAGATGATAGGAAACAACTTTTCTTCTTGTCTTGGAAAGATAGAAGGTAGGTTCCCAGCAATATTCACAGTAGCAAATATAATTTAAGAAAATTTAGTTCTAAAATAGTGAGTTTTGGGAGTATATGGGAATAACATTAACAAGTATGCAGTGAGAAATATTTAAGTGTGTATGTACCTATTCCACACTGATGAAGCAGCACTGGAAACTAAATGACTTATTACAAAGTTCTTCATGGAAACTGTGTCTGAAACAATGAATAAGAAATATGACATTGACATTCTGTAGTTATGGCTCTCCCACAGTTGCAATTGATAGGAAACCAGGATTTATACTGTCTCCCTAATAGTTCAGCCCGAAATATCAAATATCACTTCTACTCAGATTCCAATATGACCCTGTCCAATGCTAAAGGATCTAATTTAATTTGAAAAGGCAAATAAAACTCAGTGTTTTATATATACTATCCCTAGACCACATGATATTTCTAAAAGATGTATTTTAATATACCCACTTTCCAGAAGTGAAGAAGAATCAAAAGACTAGGGACTGGATATATGGCTCCTACTTTGCATGTGGGTGATCTGGGTTTATCCCAAACACTGTCTGGTTCCCCCAAGCACTGCCAATAGTGATTCCTGAGAATTGAGCCTGGCACCTGAGCACCCACTGGTATGACAAAAAAAAAAACAACCTACACATAAATAAATAAATAAATAAATAAATTACTAAATGAATTTCCTGATGGTATGATCTTACAAGAAAACTGGAGACAGTGTTTCAAATTCAGGATTCAGTCTCTGAAATAAAAACTCTTCAAGAATGACATCCCTTGCCAAGAATATACTTGATATGGCTTGGATCCTTGAGAAAATTGCTAAAATAGACATCAGACTTTGGCACTACAGTGACTTCTGCAAGCTTTAGACTTTCTGGCATAGAAAACTACATTTCAAGACCATAAACTAAATGTAAGGGTAAATTAATAAACACATTTTAACAAAGTTGTCCAGTGTTTCTGATTCTTACTATACCTGTGGAACAAATGTTTTTCAGCAGAGGTGAAACTGAGCAAATAACGGAATCTTTCTTTAGTCTTAATCTTTCTTTAAGCTTTCCACTGCACACAGATAACACAACTGAGTGTCCACAGCTGATGCCCAGAGAAGTATACCCGAATAGCCAGCATCACTGAGTAGTTATTAAAATAAAACATGTCTAAACCCACCTCAGATATTAAACTCAATTATGTATATCTACTTAACATTTATTTAACAGACTTAATTTAGACTCCTGAATGAAACTATTAACCCTCATTGCATTTTTCGCCTGTTAATAGGGTATTGACCAGGGTAATATTACAAGCTGATTGTGATTGTAAGATAAGATAGGGTATATATAAAGGATCAACTGCATTGAGTATTTATTAAAGGTACCTTTTAATTTATTACTATTATTGATAAGATGAATGAGATAAATGGCAGTTTAATAGAAGGATAAATTTTTACATTTCTAAGGAGTGGTTGAGAACAAGAAACTTGGAGTAAGCATCTGGATAAGGATCTAAGCTCCACTATTGATGATGACTTGGATAACTAAATATCTCTCTTGATCAATAGTTTCTTATCACGGTCCTCCCGTTGTTCATTGATTTGCTCGAGTGGGCCCAGTAACATCTCCATTATGAGACTTGTTGTTACTGTGTTTGGCATATTGAGTACCTCATGGGTAGCTTGCCAGGCTCTGCCGTGCAGGCGAGATACTCTCAGTAGCTTGCCGGGCTCTCCAAGAGTGGCAGAGGAATCAAACTCAGGTGGGCCATGTTGGCTACGTGCAAGGCAAACGCCCTAATGCTGTGCTAAAAGATAAAAAAGAAAACATAATATGTACAAAATATTTAGGATAGTGTCTGGGAATCGTATATCAACACATAATTTGTATTACTGGGTTTGAGTCACACAGCAGTGCTCAGTGGGTACTCATGGCTCTGTGCTCGGGAGTCACCTCTGGCAGAATTCAGGGGACTATTTGCAGTGCCACAGATTGATCAGGGGTCAGCCATAGTGCAAGTACAAGTGCCTTATCTCCTACACTCCCCACTCCTGGCAACTGGACCTCACTCAGTGATTGTTCAAAAACATTTTTTATGTCTTCTATAAAAAATCCACATAAATATATTAAACTTTCCTGGACTAATCAAGCATTTTAATAGGTCCTTGAGTGTAGAGGCATAATAATAACAGTGTATTTTTATTTTCATTTTATAATTTTAAATCAAGTCATATATAAGTTTATTCCTGCATTTTCTCAATTCTTTCTTCCTTATATATTCCCTTTTCCTTTTCTACTTGGCAAGATTTGGCTTTGTGTTCAAGGATCTTTTGGGGGTCATTGTCCTGTTTCAGTCTGGTGATAACTACCTTACTCTCGTGAATTCATGCCTGTACAGCTGTGCCGTCTGCTTTCTCCCACTGGACGTCTTCAATACAGATGACATATTTCTTCTGATAAACATGAACTATTTTGTTATTTTTCTGACTTTTGTAGTGACCTCTCACAATCTAAACCTCTGAGTTGGGGTATACCACACGTGACACTTCTATCTCACCTCTTTGGAAAGGGGGGGACGACTCGAGCTTTCTGCGAATGTGGGAACGTGCATTGAAATGCCTTTTATGGTTCTTGCTCTTGCCACAAGTCCCAAGAGGATTGAATTTAATTTTGGTTGTTACCACTTCAGTATTAGCCACTGAGGAAAAGGGAGCCGCATGCTACTTCACCTTCTGCCAGAATATATTTGTTCTTTTATCATGACTTTGAATCTCAATAGAGCAAATTTCAAGTCTGACTCTGTCACCAAATACTGTATGGCACTGACCAATTATTCATGATTACTGAACTACAAAGGAAAACTAAGTGGGATTTAAAGGAATTAAAACTGATGTGTCTCTTCTTATTTGAGGAAAGTTTATTTCATAAAGAATCATGCTATAATAAAACAGATATGAGAATGAAAATTCACTTAGAAAACTGGGATCAGTATTCAATGTGAGTAACTGCCAAAATTTGGTATAAATCCTATTTTAAATAACTGTGAAATTGTCACCTAAAGTGTTTGGAAAGGTTTTGTATTTCTAGGTTTTCTGAAATCATAGCTAATAATAACTAACTAAAAATTGTTATTGTTTTTTCAAAATTTTCTCATACTCATTTTCTGAATTGATGTAAATATCTAATAAAGTAAGTAAGTAAGTAAAGGCCCTCCCGTTGATCATCAATTTGCTCGAGCGGGCCCAGTAACATCTCCATCGGAACTTTGTTGTTACTGTGTTTGGCATATCGAATACGTCACAGGGAGCTTGCCAGGCTCTGCCGTGCAGGCGAGATACTCTCGGTAGCTTGCCGGGCTCTCCGAGAGGGGCGGAGGAATCGAACTCGGGTTGGCCATGTTGGCTGCGTGCAAGGCAAACGCCCTACCGCTGTGCTATCACTCCATATCTAATATGCAACATAATCAAAGCATCATTCATCTAAATATAGTATTACTCAGAATAATCTCTTTAAAATATTTATAATAAATGTGTGATTAATATGAAATACTTCATAATCAACAATGCAATAAAATCATTTGTAAATCTCTAAGTATGTAAATGGCAGCTGCCGAGATCATGTGTGATATAAGACTATTATATTTTCTTCTGCTTACCTTCGAGCTCATTCCCTGCAAAAGTAAAGATTCGGTTTTATGATGATTTTTACTAATCTCCTTAGAAAAATGATGTTTTTTGCATTCATTTGGATCATCTTCTTTAATAAACTGATGTGCAACATCTAGTACATTGGATAATCTTTGAGATTTGTCCTATTAAAAAGAAATAAGATATAATTAACAGTCTAATAAGTCATCATAAGCAATTTACATATATCAAGTAACACATTATCAGTCTATGGCTTCTAAATTTCAATATATTTTATTTATACTTAAAAAATTGACATATAAATTAATATTATAGTTACCATCTACTGACTAATAATTCATCTAGCTTCCACAAGTATTATACCAAATATCTCAAAGAACACAGCATTCAATCCTCATTACAACTCATTTTGGTGATAAAATTCTGAGACTTCACATAAATATCCTTTTTTTGCATGGAGGCAGAGATGGAAAGTGATCTTAGGTATATACCATTCAAATTGTGGAAATCCTTTGCACTATGGAAACCTCAAACAGATGTGCTATTTTGAGCAAAAAAAAATGCCTAAAGAAGTGAGAATAATTAACTTGGTAAAGACTGAATAAGTAACAATGTGTATTCTTCAGTGATAAAAATATGGAGGGAAGCATTTGCTGCTTTAAAGTGCACAGCAGAAAGCAGCTTTACCTGTAGATCCATTCCAAACTCCCAAACTGTTCTTCATGTCTGACTGTTCATGAGTTTGACTCTAGGAAGGTCCACTCCTCAGTATTCCCTGGACTACCATCTCCACATTCTTTGCTAAGTTGACT
Source organism: Sorex fumeus (assembly GCF_029834395.1). NCBI lineage: Eukaryota > Metazoa > Chordata > Mammalia > Eulipotyphla > Soricidae > Sorex > Sorex fumeus. Next base: position 29,899,340 of record NW_026606067.1, read on the forward strand.
CCTACCTTCCCTTCTCGGATTCATTCCAACTTACATTTGTTCAAAATTACTAGGAGTCTTTTTCTCTACCATTTTAATAACTAGTCTGAGTTTACAGATACCAGTCTTTTGTATGTTACTATTCTGTTGATTGTCTATACTGTTGTGTAATAAATATAAGTTTATAGTAAAAAACAGTACCAAGTTTTCAATTGCTATATACCCAACAAAATCACTGGACTATCATCCATGATTTAAAAAAATATGATGCTGAAAAAGAGAGAGAATAAACAGCTGATTTTATTTTATTTTATTAGTAGTTTTTTTATTGAATCACTGTGAGATAGAACCTTACAAAGCTGTTCATGATTGGATTTCAGTCCTACAGTGTTTCAACACCCACCCCTCCACCAGTGTAGTGCATTTCCCAGTACCAGTGACCCAAGTTTCCTCCCATCATCCTCCACCCCACCCCATCTGCCTCTATGGCAGGTGCTTTTCTTCTCTCTCTCTCAGTCTCTCTCTCTGTCTCTCTATGTCTCTGTCTCTGTCTCTCTCTGTACCTACTCTTGGGCATTGTGGTTTGCAGTATTGACAAGAAAAGGTATCAAGAATATCTCTTTAGGACTGGAGTGATAGCACAGCGGGTAGAGAGTTTGCCTTGCACGTGACCAAACTGGATTCGATTCCCAGCATCCCATATGGTCCCCTGAGCAATGCCAGGAGTGATTCCTGAGTGCAGAGTCAGGAGTAATTGCTGAGCATCACTAGGTGTTACCCAAAAAGAAAAAAAAGAATATCTCTTTACCTACTTTTAACACTCATTTCTTGTCCAGAATGAATGATCATTCCCAGCTATTATTGTCATATCGTTCTGTTCTGTTTTGATCTGCATCTCCCTGATGATTAGTGGATGTAGAGCATTTTCTCATGTGCCTTTTAGGCATTCAGATTTCTTCTTTGAGAAAGTTTCTGTTCATTTCATTACCCCATTTTTTGTGGGGTAGGATGTTTTCTTCTTGTGGAGTTAAACCAGTGCTTTGTATATCCTTGCTATCACCCCCCCCCCCGCCATATTGTATGGGTATTGGGTGACTATCCTTTCCCATATGTAGATTGTCTTTATATTCTGCTTATTGTGTCTTTTGAGGTGCAGAAACTTCTCAATTTAAGATAGTCCCATTTGTTTATCTCTGTTTCCACTTGGTTGGTCAGTGAAGTGTTATCTTTGAAGATACTGTTAACGTCAATATCATGGAGGGTTTTTCCAACCTTGTATTTAATGTACCTTATGGATTTTGGCCTGATGTTGAGATCTTTAATCCATTTTGATCTGACTTTTGTGCATGGTGTTAGGTCCAGGTCTAAGCCCATTTTTTTGCATGTGATTGTCCAGTTATGCCAGCACCATTTGTTGAAGAGGCTTTGTTCCACTTCACATTTCTTGCTCCCTTATCAAAGATTAGATGTTCATATATTTGGGGTTGTGTTAGTGATATTCCACCCTGTTCTATTGGTCTGTGGCTCTGTCTTTGTTCTAGTACCATGCTGTATTAAAAGCATCCAAATAGGAAAGTAAGAAATCAAGCTCTCACTATTTGCAGATTACATGATACTTTATCTCAAGAATCCTAAATCCTCTACGAAGAAACTCCTAGAAACAATACACCTGTACAGTAAAGTCGTAGGCTGTAAAATTAATGCCCCAAAATTCATGGCCTTCTTATAGGCAAATAATGAGATAGAGGAAAGTGACATGAAAAAAACAATCCCGTTGGCAATTGTGCCCCAGAAAATCAAATACCTCAGAATCAGCCTAACTAAAGAGGTAAAGGACCTCTACATTGAAAACTACAAAACACTACTCCGTGAAATAAAAGAGAACACGAGGAAATGGAAACACATCCTCTGCTCATGGATAGGAAGAACCAACATTGTCAAAATGTCAATACTCCCCAAAGCATTATACAGATTCAATGTGATCTCTATAAGGATACTGTGAAATTGTTCAAAGAAATAGATTCAGCATTCCTGAAATTCATATGGAACAACAAACACCCACGAATAGCTAAAGCAATTCTTGGGAAAAAGACATGGGGAGGTATTACCTCCCCAACCTCAAACTCTACTAGGAAGCCACCTGGTCCCTTTAGCCAAGTATTACAGGAAGTAGCCTGGGCACTGCTTGGCAAGCAAACCACAATGGCCAAAAGGGAATTCAAGTGACCAATCACAATCAAATTAAAGACAGGATGATTTACAGATTGTTCTTACACTCATCAACCCTACAAGTTTGTAAAGACATAACTTTTTAATAGCAAGTTTAATACTTGCTTTGATCACGTATACCATATATTTGTTCCTCAAACTATAGTTGCTAAATAAGCAGAATCATATTACTCAGAACCTGATTAAAAACATCAAATCTCAGCTCCACTGAAAACCTACAAAATTGGAACCTGTAGTTTCCCTTTTTTTTAATGCACATTATGGTTTATTTGTATGCATATTGAGGGTTTAGCATCATGTGTCAGAACAGTAAACAGTTGTGGTCACATTTGACTAAACATGTCTTGCTTCCCTTTTGTGATTATAAACTCCATCCAGGGGCAGCCATATATTATTCTGCATTATTGTTTCACATCACCTTCTTTCAATTTGCACCTTGCAATACTGTCCTTCACACTTTGCAACTAGAACATTGCTTGACACTGGTTAAGTACTTGAGAAATGTTGGTTGAAGCATATTTAACTGACTGAGACAAAATGACTAAATTTTATTTTAACATTCCTTCTTTCTACTGAAAATATATTACCGAAGTCAGTGCCAACACAGTCAAATCAATGCCACTATTAGTAATAGGACAAAAGGACAAATAATTAAAATAAGACAGAACTTGGGGAGCTAATGTGAAAAATATGTATCAAGCTGAGGAATATCATAAAGCAGCACATTCAAATGAGTGTTATCATTTCACCTAGACCTCAATATATTTACTGTAATGTTATCAGTATTTGAATTATTTGTCTCTTACTTGTCCATAAGAAAGAGTAATTCAAATACAATACATAAGTAATTCAAATACAATATCATCAAATTCTTAAAACATCTCAAGACAGAGACGGAGCTAGCTTTCCATCTATACTATAATGAAATAGTGAATAAATAATTCATCCCCATAGAAAAAATATTACAGTAAATTGCTTTTTGGTTTGTTTGGTTTAATTTTGGACACATCTGGCTGTGTTCAGGATTTACTCCTGGCTCTGTGCTCAGGAATCACTGCTGGTGGTGTTTGTGGACCATATGTGTTGCCAGGGATTGAAACTGGGGGTGGGCTCACAAAGGCATACAATAAATAAAAGCTAGCAAAACAAATTCAGAAATATTTGCTCAAGAAAAATAATGACTTTACATAAAGCAAGAGTTTATGTTTTCTTTATATAGGGCTGTTCTTATCTGCTATTTTCCTTCCCAAATGTGCCAGAGTTAATTAGGGAAAGAATGGTTTTGTTGCAGACATACTTCATTCTCAGTGGAAGCCAGAATTTTGAAACTGCAGTGACATATGATTAAACAAGTAAATGTGGCTGCAAATTAAATCTCATGATAGTCTGAGATTTTAGTCCCAATAGGGACAAGCAGTCTCACAGTCAAAATTTTAATGGGATAATCCTGAAAATGTTAAAAAATGACTGATTAATAAATGGAGATAATTGGTTGGACTAAAAATAAGGTAGCTCTTATTAAAATTAATTTGACAAATGATTTAAAATATGAATCACCTGTGATTCAATTATCCACAGAGAGTTATTTATTTGAAAATTATAAAAATAATTATGCTTATTTCAGTAAATAATTATAATAAATAGACAAGCATCAGAAGCAGTGTAATTGATGAGTTGATGAACTGATAATTAGACAAAAAGACATCCTATATATACAGAATGGAATATTTTTGTTAATTTGTTATTTGCAAAGATATGAATGGACCTAAAAATAAGCATGCTTAATGAAACATGCTACGTGGAAAAAGAAAAATAGCCAATAATATCATGTGTTGTATATAAAAATAACAAATAGTATCATGATCACAATCATCCTGTTGTTCGTCGATTGCTTCGAGCAGGCCCCAGTAACATCTCCTTCATCCTAGCCCTGAGATTTTAAAAAGTGCCATATTCAAGGCTCTTTTAGGTTAGGAGAATGAGACTCATCATTGTTACTGGTATTGGCATATTGGGTACACCACGAGGAGTTTGTCAGACTCTGCCGGGTGTCCAAAGTAAGAATGAGATAGTAAGATGTCACACGGCCGCAAATGCATCCACGCGCTTCCGGGAGCTGGGTTTTATAATCTCTGGGTCTTGGCCGTTGATGGGATTACACAGCGCAGGGTGCCATGTGGTGGGTGTGACTCCTGCCTACTGGAAGATGGAGGATCTGGGTGTAGGATGCTCAGCCCCGATCCAAGCAGGCTTGGAGATCTCAGCCCCGGGACCTGCATGCCTTGGTTCCTCTGCCAGTACCTTCATGTGTGTGGAGAGTGGTCTCAGCATGGTTGTGGCTAGTTCTGGAGGTCTTCGGCTGCCGGAGCTCTACCCAGGGCAGGGAGGGAAACTCAGCCTGCCCCTCTCCAAGGGGTCCTGGCAAGAACAGCCAGGAGTGGGGGCAGGAGACTCTGAGCTGTTCTCTTCCAGGAACTGGGTTTTACAGTCTCTGGGTCGTGGACATTGATGGGATTATATGGCGCCAGGGGGCCAGTTGGTGGGTATGACCCCTGCCTACTGGAAGATGGAGGATCTGGGTGAAGGATGCTCAGCCCTGATCAGAGCAGGCTTGGAGATCTCAGCCCCGGGACCAGCATGCCTTTGTTCCTCTGTCGGTACCTTCATGCGTTATACTATTAACCATTATACTATTAACAAATAGTATAATGAACTAAATTAAAATACAAGTAACATTTTAGATTACAACACTAAATGTATAGTTTTCTGAAAAGAGAGAAAGCAGAGGAGAATATCAGGTATAAGGGAACACATTTTGATGAAGGATAAGATTAGACTTTAATTCTAAGCTTGTTGTAGAATATATTAAAATAGTTTTATGCTATACATGTAAAACATATTGTAGTACATTGTACCTCAATAAAAAATTAAAAAATAAATATACATAGATAGCACTGCACTGTCCTCCCATTGTTCATCAATTCGCATGAGCGGGCACCAGTAATGTCTCCATTGTGAGACTTGTTATTACTGTTTTTGGCATATAGAATACACCAAGGGGAGGTTTCCAGGCTCTGCTATGTGGGCAAGATACTCTTGGTAGCTTGCTGGCCTTTCTGACAGGGACGGAGGAATTGAACCTGGGTTGGCCACATGCAAGGGAAACACCCTACCTGCTGTGCTATTGCTCCACAAAATTGAGTGAATACAGAATAAAACTAAAGAACAGAAACACACATCACAAACACACATTTACAAATTGGAAAAAAAGGGGGGTTGGAGCTATAGTACAGAGCGTAGGGCATTTGCCTTGCATGCGGCCAACCCAGGTTCAATCCCCAACATCCCATATGGTCCTCCAAGCACCGACAGGAGTAATTCCTGAGTGAAAGGCCAGGCGTAGCCCCTGAGCACCGCTGGGTGTGACTCAAAAGGGGGTGGGGGACAATAAATCTTGAATGTATCCAGCAAAACAGAAATCCAGCTCCACAGGGAAAAACAATTAAAATGACAGTGGATTTCTTGGAATAGGGTATCACTACAGACCCTACAAACACCCTAAGGATCATATGGGAGAGCTAGAGAGAAGCTCATCAGGCTGATTGCAAGGGGCCTGGGTTTGACCCACAGCCCTTCATGGTCCCCAAGCACCACAACGAGAATCCCCAAGCACAGAACCAGGAACCACCCCTGAGCCACTGTTGGTGTCACCCCAAAACAAAAACCAAGCCAAAACAAAAAGGAAAGAGGGACTGTTTGTATCCTTTATTTTTAAGTTTCCCTTGATTTATAATTTTAGCTCCTTAATTTTAATATAATTTATATTCTTTATATTTCTTATTTATATCACTGTAACTGTCCCAATTTTTAAAAAGTCATTCTCATGTGTAGAATAATAATGATTTCAATGTGCATTTCCTGGTGTCTAATGATACTGAATTTCCTTCCGTGTGTTTATTTAGTTATCATTTTTTCCTCTTTGGTAAATCAATTTTTCATGTCTTTTTGATTGATTTCCAAATATCAACCTATCTCTGCTCCCCTGCATTAAATCCCATTGAATATAAATCCCTGCTTATAATTTTATGTATTATTGAACTCTAATTGCTAATGCTTTATTAAAAATTTCTATATACAAATGAGGATATTGATCAATAATTTTCTTTTAGGGGGAGTTTTGTTGGTGTTGGAATAATATAATTTCATATAAGTTTCAAAAAGAGGGGTAGATTTTTCTGTTTCTGCCAGATGTTATGTAAAAATAGTGTAAATTCTTCAAATGTTCTCTGAATTCTCTAATAAAACCATCTGGGCCTGGAGACGCCTTTCTGGGGAGACTAAAATTATGATTCAGTTTCCTAACAATTATGGACTTACTCAAATTATTTGATCTTGGTTGTGTTACAGTCGTTTGTATTTTTTGAATAATTGTTTCCTTTTGTCTAGATAATTAAATTTACTGGTGTAAGTATGTTCATACATTGTTACAAAGGCTATGTAAGGAACTTTGCAACTGTACCTCATTGTGATTCTTTTTTTTAAGGTATGTAAAGAATACAAAGGGATGCAAAAAATCTCTTAGGGGTATTTTCATATATATAAACAAGTCTCACAATGGAGACAATATACATAGATAAAGCAAAAAATAACATTTAATGGCATATCTTATATGTGCAACTTTATTTTGCTATATAAATGTAGTAAAACATTATTTAGCAAATACTGCTCAATAACATTAGGAAGAAAATCTGATTTTCAAATCAAAGGGAAAATGTTTGAACATAAAAGAGTTTTCAACATAAAACTACCTATTTTCATCTTAAAACTTTATTCAGAATTGGCACATAAAATACATTGTGTACTCATGCAGAAAAAGCAAACCTAATTTTTAAAAATGAGCAGAAGACTTGCATAGATGAATAGATATTTCTTCAAAGACAGATACACAAATGACTCACAGATACATGGAAAACATATTCAACATTATTGATTACCAGAATCACAATGAGATACAACCTTGCACCTGCTGGAATGGCTTATATAAAAAAGATTGAAAAACACAAGTCTGGAAAGGCATATATAGAGAAAGAAAATCCAATACACTGTAGGTGGAAAGTAAATTACCATAGGTTCTATAGAAAAGGTTAAAAATTCCTTAAAAATGGAAACAGCATGTGATAGAAGGATAGCACTTGTAGGTATTTATCTGAAAACTATGAAAACAAAAATTTGAAAAGCATTTGCATTTTTCTGTTTGTAGCCACATTATTAACATTATTTACAACAGCCACCCTATTTGTTCACTGACAGATGCTAGGATAAAGAAGTTGCAGCTTATATATTATGCAACGTAATAATATTCAGATGAAAAGGTACATTTTGGTATAAATTGGATGGAATTTGAGGTGATCATACAGTGAAATAAACAGAAAGTGTGATCAGAGTTATGACTCAAGGTGAATACTACATGCTTTGTCTGTGTGAGACCTTGAGTTTGATCCCCAGTCAAGGGGTGGTACCATAGATATTGCCAGAAGAGGCCCTGACAATAATAAGTGAATGGACAATGAAGAAAATGAAAAAAAAATTATTGGATGCTTTAACTCGAAGTATAAATACATTTAAAAAAACAACAAAATTAACTCCTATGTTTTTGAAAAACTGCTGGCAATCAGATGGAAATAAAAGGGAAAAGAAACAGGTGATTGTAGGCATGGAAAGAGATTTTTATAACTAGGAGATACCATTGATGTGTTTTATACACATACAGGAGTTATAAGTTATTAACTCTGGAATTTTCCAATATTGCTAATAATTTACAAAATTAAAAAAATATGTATTTCACAAGATGGTAATAATGAATTTTATGTAGCACTGTAGCACTGTTCTCCTGTTGTTCATCGATTTGCTTGAGCAGGCCCAGTAACGTCTCCATTGTGAGATTTTTGTTACTGTGTTTGGCATATCTAATATGTCACAGGTAGCTTGCCATGCTTTGCCATGCAGTCGAGATACTCTCGGTAGCTTGCCAAGCTCTCTGAGAGGGGCAGAAGAATCGAACCTGGGTCGGCCGAGTGCAAGGCAAATGCCCTACCCACTGTGCTATCACTCCAGCCCAATAAAGTTTATACATAGGATATTACCAAGAAGGAAAAGTTAGTAAAAGATCAAAAAATATAAAGATTCTAAGATTTAAAAGTCTGAAATCTGGGAAACAAAGTTCCAGAAAAAATAAAGTATCTTAAATATACTTTTCTTTTAATTTAGTGTAAAAACATGTGTATGTGCAGCAATAAATTTTATTGTGTAATGTATTTTCCCAATATATTAATGTATGACAGCACAAAGGGGTAAATAGAAAATTGAGCAAAAAATATATAAATTTATTTTAGTAGCTGTAAAATAAATATTGTATTATCTAAAACAATTTCTAAATACATGAATACAAATTTGTGCATACATTCAAAGACACATCAAAAATAATGTCAATGATACATTAAACAAATCTTTGCTGGGTCAAATGGGAGCTCAATTTCTAGTTTTTTGAGAATTATCCATACTGTTTTCCAGAAGGGATGAACCAGTTGGCATTCCCACCAGCAGTGAAGGAGGGTCCCTTTCTCGCAATTCCACTCCTGGGAATATACCCCAGAGAGGCAAAAAAGTATAGTCGAAGCAACATCTGCAGTTGTCTGTTCATTGCAGCACTGTTTACAATAGCTAGAAACTGGAAAAAAACCTGAGTGCCCAAGAACAGATGACTGGTTAAAGAAACTTTGGTACATCTATACAATGGAGTACTATGTAGCTGTCAGAAAAGATGAAGTCATGAAATTTACATACAAGTGGTACTACATGGAAAGTATCATGCTAAGTGAAATGAGTCAGAAAGAGAGGAATAGACATAGATTGTATTCATCTGGGTAACATAAAGTAACAAAATAGGAGACTAACACCCAAGAAGAGCTGAGATAAGTACCAGGCAGATTACTCCATGGCTTTGAGGACAACTGCACACGCTAGGGGAAAAGGCAGCTCAGACAGAGAAGGCAGCACCAAATAAAGGGTGTTGGGAGGTTCCTCTCAGGATGGGAAATGCGTGATGAGAGTAGACTAGAGTCCGAACAAGATTGCCACTCAATATCTCTTTCGCAAACCACAGCACTCAAAAGGAGAGAGATAACAAAAGGGAATGCCCTGCCACAGTGGTGGGGTGAGATGGGCGATAGGGGGGTGGGAGGGATACTGGGACTGGTGGTGGTGGAGAATGGGCACTGGTGGAGGGATGGGTATTCAATCATTGTATAACTGAAACCCAAGCACAAAAATTTGTAAGTCTATAACTGTACCTCATGGTGTTTCACTAATAAAAATTTAAGAAAAAAAAACTATACATGTTTAGTGTAAAAAAAAATCTTTGCATCTCTTATTACAGTGGTCAAGAGTCTTGTCTTGCAAGTGGCATGGGTTGTTAACCTGGATCGAATCACCAGCACCACATATAGTCCCCCAAGCACAATCAGGCAGTCTTTGGGCAAAGACACAGGGGTGGCCCATGAGTACTGCTAAGCCTGGACAAAAGTTGCTTTCTGTCACATCAATAATTATATTATTGTGGATGTGAATGAAGTATCAGAGAGTAAGCTCAATGAGGTAAGCACATGCATTGTAGTCAAAAACCTCAGTCTTGGTCCCCAAACCCAAAATAGCTCACTGAAAATTGGTCCAGGAGTGAGCCCCATATAGAGCTAAAAATATCCATCATCAGCACTTCTAGGTGTGATCCCCAAATTAGAAAAATAAAATGAATGGACCGATCATTCAAATTTAGAGGAAATGACTATCAGACATTTTTGAAAACTAACAACCAAATATATGTCATATATAATACATTTTAAATTAAAAGAGTAATTTAGAGATACAATTCTGCAGTATAGCACTTGCCTTGTGTGTGTGAGGCCCTAGGGTTGATCCTGGAGACTGGAAAAAAAAAGAGATCAGGGTTAAGTTAATAGGTTAAAAAATGAAAAACAAATACTTTGAATAAACATAACAATGCTGTGCCTATATTAATAATAAAAATATTGTACCAGAGTAAATAAAATCAGAAAATATGAAACAGCCTCAAAGTATCAATTAAGGCAACAATTAAGCAAATTAAGCAAATGAGAAAAATTATTATTTAAAAGTATATATAGAAATACAAATACAATTAAGCAAATGAGAAAAATTATTATTTAAAAGTATATATAGAAATACAAATCTCTGTGTCTTAGAAATTAATAAAAGAGCTAGGCAGAAAAATCAGAAAGGAAATAGAAAAAAATCATCAAGTAATTTAAACTAAATAATATTTAAAGAACCCAAAACTTTGTAACATCAAAATATAAATTATTTTCAGGTTCACATGGGAGACTTTCCAAAACAAACCACATGCTTTGTATCGCAATACACGCACACACACACATTTCAAGTTCTTAAATGTCATTTCCTTCAACATGACTTTCTTATATTAATGAGAAAAAACCAGTCTGTATTCTAGAACAAAATTGCATGATGACCTAAATTTATTATACATTAAATTTATCATTTCATCATTTAATTTTCCCACTTTTACTGAGACCATCACTGCCAATACTGTTAATGATTGTTTCAGGCTGCATTGTTCCAACACCACACCTGCTATCAGAGTGTCTTCCTCCCTCTACCAATGTACCAAGGATCCCTCCCATCACTCCTTATTCCTTCTTTGGTGATCTCAGTTTCATAGTCTAACTCTCCTTTGGTCATTTGTTGTTTTCTTACTATGCTTTGTTATAGTCCACATATGATACAGATCATTCTGCATCTGTCTCTCTAACTTGACTTCATTTGACATGATCCTCTTTAGTTCCATCCATGAACTGGCAAATTGTATGGTTCATGTTTTCCTTATAGCTGGGTAGTAGTCCATTGTGGATATATATTACAGTTTCTTTATCAATTCATTCATTCTTTGACAATTGTGCTACTGTCAGATTTTATTGGGGATGGAGTTCCCAAGCAGTGCTCAGGGTTGAGGTGACTCTTCCAGCCATCAGCCATCAATTTATTGCTAAAGACCAGGCATGTAGTGTTGTTAAAGCTCTTTTGATGCCAGGGATCACTAAGATCAACCTGGTGGCACTCTGGGCCCTCCAGAGCTATCGCAGGTAATGCTAAGAGACCATGAAATACCAAGGATTAAATCCAGGATTATGTTCCAAGTATCCTAATGCTTGTACTATCATGCCCAGTTTCCAACATTATTTTATTCCTTTTCTTTCTTCTTTTTTGTTTTATTGACTCACCATGAGGTACATAGTTGTTGGATAACATTGGGTTGTCCTTGCTCCTCCTGCAGGAAGCTTAGGTTTATTGAATTACTCCCACAACAGAGCCCCTGAGGCACACCCAATTCCATCAAGCACTAATTATCCTATAATGACTTTCTCTTTCCTTTATGTCTTTTTGCATGATTTATTTAGCAATGCCCATTTTACAAAATAGACAAAATATATACAAAAAGAGAGTTGAAGCTTATTGACTCCAAATAATATTTACTCTTGGGAATCTATCATATGTACCTGGTTTAAGCCTCAGTTTTCCTTACTTAACATCCCCAAAAGGAGGGTCCCAACAAAGAGACTGGGTGGACCCAGGGCAAGTTCTAAGCTACCCTGTTATTGGAAAGGGAGAAGCTAAGTGCCATAAGTATAATAAATTAGGAGCACAGTCATAGAACAAACTCTGTCGTGACCCCAAAAAAGTAGTAACTGAATAAGGATCCTGCTGCGGTTAGAAAAGACTAACCTGGTCTGAGGACTGTGGTCTGGCACATAGAGTGAGATGTCCCCAGGAAGAGCCACCCTTTAAGCTTAATATATATCTCTTACTGTGTTCATTCAAAATGACTAGAAATATAGGAAGTAAATTTACTATGATTGACTACGTAGATTACTAGCTGAGGAAAGGAGAAGACAATATACTCTAGATGGAATCCCGCCGTGGAGTGGATCTCCTAGTAATCTAGAGTGCTGAAGCCTCAGATGAGATTTCATCCTTGAGTTAATCTCCTAGAACTTTCCCATAAGGAGTGGCTTTACATCTGTTGGTTATGACAATGTTCAACCTCACCTATATGTTCCCCAACTTGTTTCTTCTTGGAAACACACACAGTTGTTCATGGCTGGATTTCTGTTGTAACTGAATGTTGTAATTGAATGTTCTGACAACCCTCCCTTCATGAGTATATATTTCCCACTACCACTGTCCCTAGTTTCTCTCCCACTACCACACCCCCTTTGCTCAGACTTCCTCTATAGCAGGAACTTTTCTTCTTTCTCTTTCTCTCTCATCTCTGTTCTCTAACTCTGTTTCTGTCTCTGTTTCTGTCTCCTGTCTCTCTCTCTCTCTCTCTCTCTCTCTCTCTCTCTCTCTCTCTCTCTCTGCCTGTCTTTCCTTCTGAGCATCATGGTTTGCAATACAGGTACTAAAAGGTTATCATTTTTGCCCCTTTGTCTAATTTCAGAGCTCAGTTCTTGTCCAGAGTGACCATTTCACTGTCACAGTGGTCCTGTCTCTATCCTAACTGCCCAACACCCCACCACTTGCAGTGAGCTTCCAATTCTTGAACAGTACTCCTGGCGCTAGTTTCTACTATTCATGTGTATTAGTCTCATACTATGTTTTTTTCACATCCCACAAATGAGTGCTATCATTCTATCTTGATCTCTCTTCTTTTGACTCATTTCTTTCAGCATGGTACTTTCAAAGTCCATCCATTTATAAGCAAATACCATGACTTCATTTTGCCTGGTGGCTGCTTAATATCCCATTGTATAGATATACCATACTAACTTTATACAGTCTGTTCTCTAGCACTTGGGTTGCTTCCAGATTCTGGCTATTGTGAACAGTGCTGCAATGAACATTGAAGTGCAGAGGCCTTTCTGCTATGTGCTTTGTGGCCTTTGAAGTATATTCCCAGGAGTAGTATTTTTGGGTCATATGAAAACTCAATTTCTAGTTTTCTCAGAAATTCCCATATTGTTTTGAAAACAGACTAAACCAGTAGATATTCCCAGCAACAATGAAAGCAAGTTCCTTTCACCACATCTTTGCAAGCACTGTTTTTTTTTTCTGTTTGAGAAACTGTCCACAGACAATATCTTTGTAAGATTATATCTTATTGTGTATCTCTCCAAATTAGTGATGCATAGCATTTTTGGTCTTAAATTGACAGAGATGAAAATAGAACATGTCAAAAAATTAGCTCAGAGGCTTAAATGATAGTACAACAGATATGGTATGCACCTTGCACACAGCTGACACAGATTCCATACCCAGCTTCCTATATGGTCCAGAGCGCAACCATGACTGATCTCTGAGTACAGTGACTGGAGCAAGGCCTGGTCACTACTGATTGTGGCCCCAAAACAAAAACAAAAATGTAGCTCGATTCAGGGAGAAAGTCCACATGCATGATGGAAACTTAGAAGATCAAAAGTAGAGCAGCAGGAGAGTTCACAGGTAAACCTGGAGGAGAGGAAGGACAGTGAGCAAGAGGGAGGAAAAAAAGTGGAAAAGAGAGAGAGAGAATGATGGGTAGGGAGACAGAGAGATTAATACAGAGAAATCTAGAGAGAAACTAAGAGTCACCAAAAACTCCTTGGCAGAGAGGAGATCCAACACAAAGCTCCAGGTTGCAACTGGGAGATAGGAGGATAGATGCCACAAACTCAACTCTGTCATGGATCAATTCAGGGAGTCTTATAGTAATGTGAACAGTATAAGTATACCTGAAACTGGTCCATTGAGCTCCGCCAGTAGTAATCTCTGAGCTCAGAGCCAGGAGTAAACCAGCAAGCACTGGCAAGAGTGTCCAAAATACAATAAGAAAATAAGAAAATAATAGTAAAATATACCCCCCCAAAAATTATCAAGGGCCAGAGCAATAATACGGAGGGTAGGACACATGCCTTCATGTGGCCAAACCAGGTGATCCTTAGTACCACATAAGATTCCCCCATAAGCACTTCCAGGAGTAATTCCTGAGTGTGGAGTCAGGAGTAAGCCTTGAGCATCACTGGGTATGGCAAAAAAACCCAAATAAATAAGTGAATAAAAATAAAATTACTAGATCCAAACAATAGAAAGTGTCATGTTCATTTTTCCATGCACAGATTTGTTAAATTTTCAAATTTGTGGGGTTTAAAAAGTATATTGAAGACCTGTGATTTAGAAAAGTATTGAACGTTGAGTTTTAGGTATATAATATTTTAACACCAATACCACCATTGGTGTTGACTTCCCTTTACAAGTATTCCTGACAATTTCCCGAAACTTGTGGAGTATTGTGTACTCCATAATAATCTTTCTTCAAAAATCATCAGGTTTTTTCTTTCTAGAAACTGACAACCTTACTCTATTACTTATGTTAGAATGGTTACTCTCAAGAAAATAGAAGTAATTTTCTCTATGAAAAGTCCAGATAAAAAGTGGCAAACTGTCCTGAACTACCATCATGTTCTTGGAGAGCATTACTGATTGGAGATTATCAAGGTTAATAAAAATTCTCTAAAGTAGGGAATGATACAGGTTAAGAAGAAAATTGTGTTGAAATATTGAGTGTACTCAATTACTGTGAACAAGTCTTTGAAAATAAAATTTAGAAAAAAGAAAAAATTCCCTGCAAAAAATATTTAAGAGCATTACTATTGGAAAATTGAAATTTAGAGCTAGCCATAAATTAGACTCTTTAAATTATAGAAGACCAGATAAATGAACTATAATCTCACTCATTTATTTTTGTTTTGGGGGTCCATATCTGGCTGGGATTGCTCTTTGTCGGGCTCATAGCTGCCAGAATAGAAACCAGATTGGCAATGTGCAAGGCAAGTGCCTGTTGTACTTTCTCTCCAGCCTCGACCTACACAAATAGTAATTCAATAATAATTTCCAAGGGGTTCTTCCCTTATTAATCTACCACAAGCAAACATACTCAATGGTGAAAAATGAAAGCCTTTTTCCTAAAATCAGGAAAAAGATAAGGTTTTTCACTTTCGCCACTTCTATTAAAAGTACTATTAGTACTTTCCATAATAACTAGGGGGAAAAAGAGATCAAGGGCATCCACATAGAAAACTAAGAAGTCAAGCTCTCTGTATTTGTAGATGACATGATACTAAAATTATAAAATCCTAAAGACTCAACAAAAAGCTCCTAGAAACAATAGATTTGTATAATAATGTGAAGGCTACAGAAATAATATGCAAAGGTCCAGGGTTTTCCTATATACAAATAACAAGAAATAAGAAATGATGATAAAAAACAATAATCCTGCTCACAATTGTGCTTCAGAAAATAAAGTATCTTGAAATTAGCTTAACAAAACAGACGAATGACTTATAAAAACAAAACTAGCAACTACAGAAATAAAAGAGGACATAAAGAAATGGAAACACATCCCCAGCCCATGAACTGGGAGGATTAATACCAACATTGCAATACTCCCCCAATGCGTTAAACAGTTTGAATGCAGTCTCTAACAGGATATCATGTCATTTTTCAAAGAAACAGATCGAACTCTTGAGATTTCTATGCAACAATAACACCCTCTCTCCAATAGCTAAACCAATCATTGGGAAAAGAAAATGGGAGGTATCACTTTTCCCAACTTTTCCCAAACTATATTACAAAGTGCTAGTAATTAAAAAATCATGATATTGGAATAAAGACAGACCTCCCAGATCAATGGAATAGATGTGAATGTTCTGAGGCATACGATCAGGTATATAAGCAAATGATCTTTGATACAGGAGTACAAAATATGAAGGGGAGCAAGGAAAGCCTCTTCAACAAATGGTGCTGGGAAAACTGGCCAGCTACATGCAAAAAGTAAATATACACAAGACTCTTTTTAATGCTGTGCACAAAAGTCAAACCAAAATAGACTAAAGACCTCAATATCAAATCTGAAACCATTGGGTGCTTAGAAGAACAGGCATTTTCAAGGATGAAACACCATTGGCCAAGCAAGTGGAAGAAAAGTAAACAAACGGGACTACATTAAATTAAGAAGCTTTTGATCCTCAAAGAAAATGATAACCGGGATAGAAAAACAACTCACGGAACTGAAAAAAATTACTGACCCAAGAATCTGCTGATGAAGGGTAAATATCCAAGGTATATAAGGCAATGGTAGAATTTTACATGAAAGAAAGCATGCAAACCCATAAAAATGGAGATGAGAGATGGACATTAACTTCCTCGATGAATAAACACAAATGACCAAATGACACATAAAAAGTGCTTTACATCACTAATTATAAGCGAGATGCAAATCAAAACAAAAGTGAGATATCATCTCATGCTGTAGAGAGTGTCACACATTAAGAAGAACAATCAGTGCTGCATGGATGCAGAGAATAAGGGATTCTCATTGACTGCTAGTGATATTATTTTAATGGCAGTGTCAATGCTTCAAAACCCTACCACCGTCATCAGTAATTTTAACTGTCCAGTAACAGTAATGGTAAATTGATATACCCATGCCTTTTTATATGATTCAGAAATTCCAGATCAAAAAATGTTCATATATGGTTTAGACCTCTACTACTACCAAAGTTTGGACTGAAAAACAAAAGTGCTTGAATGTCTCTTTTCATGATGTTAGTAATTTTTATTTTCATTCTATCATTTGGTTGTAACATTTTGGAACTTATAACCACATATATGCTGATAACAGAAAAATTTTTGTGAGAGTTTTGTTGTTTCATTTGTATGTTCTAGGAAAATGATATAGAAATGGAAAGAAATAGATGTAGAAACTAATAGATTAATGAAAATAAAGAAAGTCCTAAAAATAGAGAAGAATTCAAAGGAAATTATGAACCCAGTGGTTAAAGTGAGTGGGATTTGCATAGCTTTAACTACAAAATGATTTTAAGAAGTTAAAATTCTGTAATAATGGAATTTTAATATAGGATTTAATTTTTATTTAGTATTTGAATTTCTTAAAATTATTTTAAAAGCCAATTTAGATTTCTTAGACAGGTAGATGGATGTAAATATTATATATGTATATATTCCTATATACACATATATATGGATTTAATGTTACAATGCATCATTCATATTAAGATTTTTTTCCAAGAACAGTTTGTATTGTTTCTTTTGTTATTGACCAGATACAACTGGTTAAAAAAAATTAACAGTTTAACTATGTTTTTATTGGTTCTTGAGTTTTTCTTTTCCAGTACATTATTCTTTTGAGACAACTGAGGACCAGCTTTCTCTCAACTAAAGTAAAAATATTAGCATCTTATGAAAACTTACAGAAAAATAGCCACGAGGTCAGAGGGATATCCCAATGGGTTAAAGTGTATGCTTTGCACATGGAAAGTCAATCAGTGTATCTTGGGGTTGGTGTGACCTGGAGGGATCAGAGTGTCCTAGGGTCTGTGTGACCTGGGGGGCAGTATGACTTGGGGCGGGGGTCAGTGTGTTCTTGGGTCAGTCTGTTCTTGGTGTGTCAGTGTCACTTTGGGAAATTAGGGTATCCTGGGGTCAGTGTGACCTGTTTTCAGTGTGTCCTGGGGTTAGTGTGTCCTGGGGTCAGTGTGACCTGGGTTCAGTGTGTCCTGGGTTCAGTGTGACCTGGGGGTCAGTGTGACCTGGGGGTCAGTGTGACTTGGCGGTGTCAGTGTGACCTGGAGGTCAGTGAATCCTGGGGTCATTATGTTCTTGGTGTGTCAGTGTCACCTTGGGAGGTCAGTGTGTCCTGGGACCTGTGTCACCTGGGAGGTCAGTGCCATCTGCGGTCGGTGTGGCCTGGGCCCTGGCGTCCCTGAGGTGAGGCTATGGAGGTGTCTCTCCCTCTGGCTCAGACTGGGGGTCCACGAGCCCCTTCCCTGGGCCCGTGGTGAAGGCTCCGCCTGGCCTGTTTGAGGGTCCTGCTGGGAAGGGGGAACCGCACAACCTCGGTGGACTGAGGGTAGCTGGCCCAGAGCCATTGGGTTCCTGGCCAGAGTCCCTCTCAGTGTGCCCCCCAACAGGGTCGTCACTGAGCAGCTGATCGTCCCCCATGTCGCCCCAGCCACCAACCACAGCTCACCAGCCCACACAACAGTAACAGTGAGCATGAAAGTCTAAACTGCACAGGTCACAGTGGTAAAACAACACAGAAGTCCTCCAAGCTCAGTTAGTGAAGAAACTAGCCCAGACGACCCAGCAGTAATGAAGCGCTAGACAACATCTCTAACAATGAATTTATAAGAGAGCTACTGAGGATGCATGGGAAGCTAAAAGAAACAATGGAATGCACTGCCAATAAAATACAAGTGGATTTGAGAGCAGAAATGTGGACAATGCAAACAGAATTACAAACAGAAATTATAGTTCTGAAAAGCCTGGTAGGAGAATGGAAAAACTCAGCACAGAAACTCAGCAGCAGAGGAACAGCTCCTGAGGACAGAATCATTGAGCTCCAAGATGAGGTTTAGAGAATCTCTAGACAACAGCAGAAAATGGAAAAGAGACTCGAAATGAACCAACAGATGTCAGGAGAAAATCAGGATGAAGCAAAGAGGAATAACCTAAGAATCATTGGAGTCGCTAGAAATTGAGCTCCCATTTGACCCAGCAATTCCACTCCTGGGAATATACCCCGGAGAGGCAAAAAAGTATAGTTGAAGCGACATCTGCAGTTGTCTGTTCATTGCAGCACTGTTTACAATAGCTAGAATTTGGAAAAAAAAACTGAATGCCCAAGAACAGATGACTGGTTAAAGAAGCTTTGGTACATCTACACAATGGAATACTATGTAGCTGTCAGAAAGTATGAAGTCATGAAATTTACATACAAGTGGTACTACATGGAAAGTATCATGCTAAGTGAAATGAGTCAGAAAGAGAAGGATAGACACAGAAAGATTGCATTCATCTGGGGAACATAAAGTAACAAAATAGGAGACTAACACCCAAGAGTGCCCGAGATAAATACCAGGAGGATTACTCCATGGGCCTGAGGACAGCTGCACACGCTAGGGGAAAAGGCAGTTCAGATAGAGAAGGGAGCACCAAATAAAGGGTGTTGGGAGGTTCCTCTCAGAATGGGAAATGCATGATGAGAGTAGACTAGAGTCCGAACAAGATTGCCACTCAATGTCTCTTTTGCAAACTACAGCACTCAAAAGGAGAGAGATAACGGAGGGGAATGCCCTGCCACAGTGGTAGGGTGGGATGGGGGGATGGGGTGGGAGGGATACTGGGACTGGTGGTGATGGAGAAAGGGCACTTGTGGAGGGATGGGTATTCGATCATTGTATAACTGAAACCCAAGCACAAAAAATTGTAAGTCTGCAACTGTACCTCATGATGTTTCACTAATAAAAATTTTTAAAAAAAGAATCATTGGAGTCCCAGAAGGACAAGACAAAAATCATGACAAAGAAGAAACTGTCAAAGTCATCATTGCTAAGACATTCCCTGAGCTTAAAAGCACATTCCACCGGATTCAGGAGGTTGAAAGGGTATTAGGTAAAAGAAATCCAAAT
Organism: Sorex fumeus; assembly: GCF_029834395.1. Classification (NCBI taxonomy): domain Eukaryota; kingdom Metazoa; phylum Chordata; class Mammalia; order Eulipotyphla; family Soricidae; genus Sorex; species Sorex fumeus. The sequence goes on from NW_026606067.1 coordinate 29,919,124, forward strand.
AAAATACTACAAGACACGTCCTTAACAGAATGAAGAAAGCCATAGATAGAGACAAAATTCTGAAAGCAGCAAAATCAAAGAAAGAAATTGCCTATAAAGGAGCAACCTTAAGATTGACAGCCAACTTATCTGATGAAACCCTCAGGGCCCGAAGACAGTGGTGGAATATAAGTGAAAAAAAAAAACACAATGAAATAAACACTTCATCAAAAATACTTTACTCTAATTCATATCAGAAAGAACAAAACACAGTTTCATAGACAACAACTCAGTAACTTCATAGACTCAAAACCATGGTTACAAGAACAGCTAAACGGTCTATTTTTTGACAAGATGAGCCCCTCAAATACACTTTGGCAGAAAGATGGAACAAAACCCCATAGCAATAATCTCTCTAAACTTCAATGGCTTAAATGCACCAATTAAAAGACACAGAGTGGCAGGATGGATCAGAAAATTTTACCCAATATTCTGCTGCCTGTAAGAAATACTGTTCAATAAGAGCAAAAACAGACTCAAAGCCAAAGACTGGAAAACAATTCTACGAGCAAACAACTCCCTCACACAAAAGTCGGGCTGGTCATTCTGGTATCAGATCACATTGATTTCAGACTGAAGGTCACAAAAGACAGTGAAGGTCATTTCTTATTGATTAAGGGAGTTGTACATCAGGAAGAAGTTACACTCCTAAATTTATATGCACCTCATGAGGGACCAGCAATATACTTAAAGTAAGTACTCTAGACTTGAAGAAAGATATTGATAGCAACAAAATACTAGGGGGAGATTTCAACACTGCTTTATCACCTCTCAACAGATCACCTATCGATAGACTCAAGCATAGCACGGACATACTTTATCTGATAGAAAAAAATGGAAGAAAAGCGCTTAGTAGATATATACAGGACACTTCATCCTCAAGAAGCTGAATACATATTCTCCTCAAGTGTGCTTGGGACAATGATAAACCATAGGTTGGCCCACAAAACATACCTCCATAAAATTAAGAAGATAGAGATTGTATCAACTATCTTTTCAGCCATGATGCCCTGAAAACAGAAGTGAATCAACACACACACAAAAAGAAAATCAAATCAAACAGCTGGAAATTAAACAGTTCACTATTGAATAAGTGGCTAAGAAAGGAAATCAAAGAGGAAATCACGAGATTCCTGGAAACAAATTAGAATGAAGACAGGAGTTACCAGAACTTATAGGACATGGTGAAGGCTGTGTTATAGAAAAGTTTATAGCACTATAAACATCCCCTCAGGGTAGAAAAGCAAGCTCAAGTAATCTAACCTCACAGTTTAAGAGATTGGAGAATGACCAACAAAAGGAGCACAACCCAGCCAGGAGGAAGGAAACAATAAAACTTAGAGCAGAAATTAACGAAATGGGAGCCCAAAAACAACCCAAAAGATCAATGAAACTATGAGCTGGTTCTTTGAGAAAATAAACAAGATGGATAAACCTCTAGCGAGACTAACAAAGAAAGGGAGAGAGAAAACCCTAATAAAATGAATCACAAACGAAAAGGGGACATCAAAACAGAAAGTTCAAAAATTCAAAGGATCCTCTGAGATTCTTTTGAGAATCTTTATGCCACAAACAAGAAAACCTCCAGGAAATGGATCATTCCTTAATACCTATACCCTCCTGAAGCTGAACAAAAAAGACCTGGAGAACCTGAACAGATCCATAACCATCAAGAAAATTGAAATGGCAATAAAAACTCTCCCACCAAACGAAAGTACTGGCAAAGATAGATTTACTGGTGAATTTGTCCAAATCTTAATTTTTTTAAATTTTTATATATTTTATTTTCATAAAGTAGTCCACAATATCATCCAAATCTTTAAAGAGGACTTACTTCCAATCCTTTTTAAGTTCTTTCAGGAAATTGAACAATCATAAACATTTCCAAACTATTTCTATGAAGCAAATATCACCCTGATATCAAAAGCAGACAGTGATACCACAGAGAAAGAGAATTGCAGGCCGATGTCCCTGATGAACATAGACACAAAGATCCTCAACAAAATCCTAGCAAAAAAGGAGACAACTGATCATACACCAAGTAGCATCTATGATCAAAATGATCATACACCAAGAAGGATTCATCCCAGGGATGCAGGGATGATGTAACATTAGCAAGTCAATCAACATAATCCATCATATCAATAAAAGAAAAGATAAAAAACATATGATCATATCAATAGACGTAGAGACAGTATTTGACAAGATTCAGCACCCATTTATAATGAAAACCCTCACCAAAATGGGCATCGAAGGAACTTTCCTCAGTATAGCCAAAGCCATCTACCACAAGCCCACAGCGAGCATTATTCTCAATGAGGAGAAACTAAAATCCTCCCTTCTAAGATTGAGGACAAGACAAGGTTGCCCACTCTTATCAACCCTATTCAATCTAGTACTGAAAGTTCTTTCCGTAGCAGTTAGGCAAGAAAAATATATCAAGGACATACAGATAGGAAAAGAAGAGATCAAGCTATAACTGTTTGTAAATAATATGGTACGAAGAAAACCCTAAAGATTCTACAAAAGGAAAGCTCCTAGAATCAATAGGTTTGTATAGTAAAGTGGCAAGCTACAAAATCAACACCCAAAAGTCTGTGGCTTTCCCGTATACTAATAATGAAAGAGAAGGAAGAGATATTTTTAAAATAACCCATTCACAATAGTGCCTCAGAAAATCAAGTACCTTGGAATCGGCTTAACTAAAGAGGTGAAGAACCTATACAAAGAAAATTACAAAACACTACTTCAGAAAATAAAATAGGACACTAGGAAATGGAGAAACATCCCCTGCTCATGGAAAGGGAGGATTAATATTATCAAAATGTCAACACTCCCCAAAGCATTATACAGATTTAATGCAGTCCCTATATGGATACCCATGACGTTCTTTAAAGAAATAGACAAAACAGACCTTCCCCAACTTCAAACTGTACTACAGAGCTGGAGTAATTAAAACTGCATTGTATTGGACTAGAAACAGATTCACAGACCAATAGAACAGAATTTAATATTCTGCCACAGCCTCTAGAGTATATGAACACTTAATCTTTGATAAATGAGCAAGAAATGTGAAGGGGAGCAAGTAGAGCCTCTTCAACAAGTGGTGCTGGGAGAACTGGATAGCTACCTATAAATAAATGAACCCTGACCTCCGTCCAACACCAGGCAAAAAAAATCATATCAAAGTGGATTAAAGAGCTCAGTATCAGGGGCCAAAGCAATAGCACAGTAGGTAGGGCGTTTGCCTTGCACGCGCCAACCTGGGTTCGATCCCTGGCATCCCATATGGTCCCCCAAGTACCACCAGGAGTAGTTCCTGAGTGCAGAACCAGGAATAACCCCTGAGCATCGCTGGGTGTGACCCATAAAGCACTGTCACTGTCACTGTCCTTCTGTTGTTCATCGATTTGCTCGAGCGGGCCCAGTAATGTCTCCATTGGAGACTTTCCATTGGAGACTTTGTTGTTACTGCGTTTGGCATATTGAATACATCACAGGTAGCTTTCCAGGCTCTGCTGTGCGAGCGAGATACTCTCGGTAGCTTGCCGGGCTCTCCAAGAGGGGCGGAAGAATTGAACTCGGGTGGGCCATGTTGGCTGCGTGCAAGGCAAACGCCCTACCGCTGTCTATTGCTCCAGCCCCCAAAAAGGAAAAAAAAAAAAGCTCAGTATCAGACCTGAGGTACATGGAGGAAAATGTAGGCAGAACTCTCCATGACACTGAAGCTAAAAACATCTTTAAGGATTAAACACCACTAACTAAGCAAGGGGAAACAAACAAAAACAAATGAAACTAAAATAAACTAAGAACTTCTTAACTCAGAAGAAACAGTGCCCAAAATACAGAGAGATGCTATGGATTGGGAAAGAATATTTACCTAATATTCAACTTAAGTGTTAATATCCTGTATATATAAGACATAAGTAGAACTATACAAGATAAAAACCTCCAACTCCATCAAAAGCTGGGAGAAGAAATGAACAGAAACTTCCTCAAAAAGGAAATACAAATGGCCAAAAGACATATGAAAAAATCTTCTACATCACTAATCAACAGGAAGATGCAAATCAAAACAGCAATGAGATATATCTCTTACAACACAGAGACTGACATACATCAAAAAAGAACAAGAGCAACTAGTGCTAGTGCAGATATGGGGAGAAAGGGACTCTCTTTCATTGTTGGTGGGAATGCCGACTGGTCCAGTCTTTTTGGAAAACAATATTGGCATTCCTTAGAAAGGTAAAGGTAAAGGCCCTCCCGTTGATCATCGATTTGCTTGAGCGGGCCCAGTAACGTCTCCATTGGAGATTTTGTTGTTACTGTGTCTGGCATATCAAATACGTCACGGAGAGCTTGCCAGGCCCTGCCGTGCAGGCGAGATACTCTCGGTAGCTTGCAGGCGTCTCCGAGAGGGGCGGAGGAATCGAACTCAGGTCGGCCATGTTAGCTGCGTGCAAGGTAAACGCCCTACCGCTGTGCTATCGCCCCAGCCCCCATAAAACTAGAAATTGAGTTTCCTATGACTCTGTAATACCACTTCTGGGAATATATCCCAAGGGTGCAAAAAAGCACAGTAGAAATGACATCTGCAGCTGTATGTTCATCATAGCACTGTTCACAATAGCCAAGAATCTGGAAACAACCTGAGTGCCGATAACAGACGTCTGGTTAAAGAAACTTTGGTACATCTACACAAAAGAATAATATGCATCTGTTAGAAAAGATGAAGTCATGAAATTTGCTTATAAGTGGATGAACATGGAGAGGATCATGCTAAGTGAAATGAGTCAGAAAGAGAAGGATAGTCAGATAATGACTGCACTCATTTGTAGAATATAAAAATAACATAATATGAGACTGACACTCAAGAACCATAGACACTAGGACAAGGAATATTGTTCCATAGCTAGAAGCCTGTCTAAAAAGCGGAGGTAGCTGGAATAAAGAAGGGATCTCTAAGTCATTTATGGTTGTAGGAATTGTTTGGGATGGGGATGTGTGCTGAAAGTTCATAAAGGACCAAATGTAATAGCCTCTTAGTATCTATATTGCAAACCATAAAGTCCAAAAGTAGATAGAGAGAATGGGGGAAATTTTCTGCCATCGTGGCAGGGGGAGGGTTAGGCTGTGGGTGGGAGATACTGGGGACATTGGTGGTGGAAAACGTGCACTGGTGGAGGGATGGTTTCTCTATCATTGTATGACTGAAATTCAAACATGAAAGCTTTGTAATTTTATTCTGATTCAATAAAATGAAAAACACGGACAAACAGAAAGAAAAAGGCTAATATCGAGCTTTTTTAAAGTGGTGAAGCATAATTTGTGAACTTCCATTTCCTAGATAATGGAGAGTAGGAGGGTACAGGGTAAGATTTTGAATAAAAATATATGAATACATAGAGAAATAGGATTAACCTATATATTTAAAGGCTAAAGAAAAATTGTACCTAGGATTCATAACATAATTAAGTTTAAATCCATTTCTGCTCATACTATTTTTTAAAAACAGATACTATGTATGCAGTAGTAGTATACAAGCATGAGTGATATAGAAAACAGTTTATTGCAAAATAGAAAGGATCAAATCTGGGATAATGCAAAAAAATCATGTGGTTAAAATTTGTTGCTTATGCCAACATCATTTAAGTAGCACTTATAAGACCCATAAATTTGTTTCTTCTGAAAGTAAAGCACCAGACTTAACAATTAGAGATTTCTGTACTTCTATTCTTGCTTGACACATAAAGAGATTGAAAATAAACAAGGTTCCTGATTATAAGGTAATTTACTTTTAAATAGATAATTAATGTCAAACATAACCTATCTGGTGTCAATACTTAGTGCTATCATAATGTAAAATAATGCTTTTAAAATATAGTATATATTGTTATACAAAAAATAACATTATTGAACATTTAAATCACTTTGTATCAATAAAATAACAAAATATCATGTAGTTCTAGTTGTCTTCAAACTTTATTGCAACATTAAAAATTCTATTTAGAAAGCAATTTTGTTAGTGAGCCAGAATAGAAACAAGAACATAATGCAGGAAATTCACACCTGCAATCTTGCTTTCTATTTGAAGTTTAGAGGGTCTATAATTATGTACTATATTAATTATCTTAGCAAGTACTTGCTATTGTTTTCAACTAATATTACATGCACAAGGCATACAGATGAGTTAACTGTTTTCAGCAATTATTCATATTTGAGTTACATGAGAAATGGAAGATTTTATATGCAATAATTTGCCTAACAGATTTTAGCTTTTAGCAGACTACTTACAAATAAATGTGATATTTTATTTTTATATGCTTTACAGCACAATTCGATAATTTTATGGAGAGATCATTTGACATAAAACATAATAAAAATAAATTAATATGTGCTAGAATGTACAAAAAGATTTGTAAAACAACACAAAAATTCCCATAATCATAAATATTTTATTATCAATGTTAATGTCATGTATTATAGATTCTATCATTTAGTTTAAATGAAGATAATTTTTCCCTTAAAAATTGAGATTTTTCTCATTAACAGAGACTAGGAAATAAATCTCTTGGAGGAGAGCACAGAACAATACACTAAAGAGATGCCTACACATCCCACACCAGGCTATCTTATTCGGGGCAATCTGGAAGGGGACTGATGAGTTGCCTTCCCCACCCCAACAGAGTCCCAGTGGTGAAAAACCTTCAGTACTCAATCATCTCCATGATCCTGGTTGCTCTTCACAGGCTCAGAAGAGCCTACCCTCATGGGTGAACCTGCTGAAAAACACAAGTATGTGGAACTTTTGAGTGAAAACTCTATTCTCATATGGAGTTGGAAATGGGCCATCTTTCCCTATCTCCCTGTGCTTCTGGTAGCCTAAGAGTTGCACCAGAAACTGCCTCTGGTGCCATATAATCTCATTAACGGCCATGATCCAGAGACTCAGAAATAAATTTCTCTGAAGAGAACGACACAGAACAATATGCCATAGAGATTACTCTGGATTACAGAGTCACAATCTAGTTTTAAAGAAATAATAATAAATTAACCATATTTAAAAGTTGAGTATTCCTGGAGCATGTGACCACAATTGTAGCCACAGGACATCTCATTCTTATCCAAGAACTTAATGGCTCCAGGATGATATTCAACAAAACTTCCCATACTTTTCTCTAAGGAAATGTTTTGGATCATTTTTAGTGAGCTTTCTATAGCAAACAATACAAAATAAATTGTTTAGGTCCTGTTTTGGGGGTAGAGTTTGGGAGTAGGGTTGGAAACATTCAAAATATGGTGGTGGGTAGGTGTAAGGGTGGGGCAAGTGGTGTTGTAATGTTTCATGTAACAAATTATTGTGAACAACTTTGTAAAAATAAAATAAATTTTAAAAAATAAAATAATTAGAGATTTTATTATCTTTATTTGGATATGAATAAGTATGCATTTGAAATAAACTGTTCTACACAGGTGGGTCTGTCTGTGTATCCCTGTCCTGTTCCACCCAAAGCTCCCAATGGCATGCCACCCGGACAGCTACCTGAGGGCACCCACCGGAGTCCCACCATGCATGCCCAACCAGCCCCAGTCTTTCCTCTGCACAGACTCTTAGGCCCAGGTCTGTGGACTAGCATCCAGATTAGCTGGGGGTGTGGCTTCCACTGTAGGGGCATGGCCTCCCCTAAAGTGGGCGTGGCCATCTGTGTGGCCACAGATTTATTTCCCACTCCCAGCACTCTTGACTCATATCTTAATAGAATCAGGAACATAGAAATTATATCAACTATCTTTTCAGAAAACAATGCGCTGAAGGTAGAAGAGCATCACACACAGACACATAAAACCAAATCAAGCACCTGGAAATTAAACAACTCAATGTTGAAGAATGAGCAGGTCAGGAAGGAAGTCAAAGAAGAAATCAAAAGATACCTGAAACCAATGAGAATGAAGACATGAGCTACCAGTATCTATGGGATGCAGCTAATGCCATGTTAAGAGAAAAAATTATAGCTTTGCAAGCATTCCTCAGGAAGGAAGAAAGGGCCTACATAGACAATCTGACCTCACAGCTAAAGATCTTAGAAAAAGACCAATAAAAGGAACCCAAACACGGCCGAAGGGAAGGAATAATAAAACCTAGAGCAGAAATTAATGACATGGAAACCCAAAAACAATTCAAAAGGTCAATGAAACCAAGAGCTGGTTCTTTGAGAAAATAAACAAGATTGATAAAGCACTAGCAAGCTTCACAAAGAAAGAGAGAAAGAAAACCCCAATAAACCGAATCAGAAATGAAAAAGGGGAAATGAAACAGAAAATGATAAAACTCAAAAGATCATCAGAAACTACTTTGAGAGTCTGTATACCATGAAACAAGAGAGCCTAGAAGAAATAGATAAATTCCTGGATTCCTACAATCTCCCAAGACTGAGTCATGAAGACTTGGAATAACTGAATAGACCCATTCATATCAAGGAAATCAAAACCATAATCAAAAGTCTTCCCAAAAATAAAAGCCCAGGACCAGAAAAATTCACTAGCAAAGTCTTCCAAACATTTAAAGATGATCTGTTACCAGTTCTCCTCAAGCATTTCCAGGAAATTGAAAAACCAAGCGCTCTCCCAAACAGTTTCTACGAGGCACATATCTCCCTAATACCAAAAGCAAACAAAGACACCACCAACAAAGAAAATTCCAGGCCAATATCTCTGATGAACACAGATGAGAAGATCCTCAACAAAATATTAGCAAATAGAATCCAACCCTATTCGTTCCATTCTAGGCCATGGGTCCTGATGTGGAGTTTTTCGGCTGATCTACTGGTCCTATCTTGGCATTAAAATCATCCCTAAGAAAACAAGATGAGGACGCTATTTGGGTCTCCCAAAGAGGAATCGAAAGAGTTATGCTTGGAATATCATGCTTCACTCAAATGAGAGAAAGAATCTGTAGTTCCGACCTCCATTGATGGCCAAGAGTCAGGAACATTGTTTTGTTTGCCAAGGCATCAAAAATCAGATGGGCTGGATACGTAATGAGATTTGGAGATGACCGCTGGACTAGAGTCATTACCGACCGGATTACACAGGACGTCAAAAGACATGGCTGCCCACCTCGGAGATTGTCAGACTTCTTTGTCAAGATCTTGAAAGATTGATTTGAAGCTCTTTGTGTTGCACACGACAGGGATGAATGGAGATGAATGGAGACATTAATAGCTTGAGTAAATTGATAAGTGTCAAGTGATCAAGTGATCAAGAATCCAACAACTCATCAAAAAGATCATACACCACGACCAAGTGGGATTCATTTTGGGATGCAAGGATGGTTGAACATTTGGAAATAAATCAACATAATCCATCATATCGACAAAAGTAAAGATAAAAACCATATGATCATATCAATAGATGCAGAGGAAGAATTTGTCATGATCCAACACCCGTTTAGAATGTAAACTCTCACCAAAATGGGCTTAGAAGGAACTTTCCTCAAGATAGTCAAAACCACCAATGACAAACTTATGGCAAGCATTATCCTCAATGGGGAAAAACTAAACGTCTTCCCTCTAAGATCAAGAACAAGACAAAGATGCCCACTCTCGCCACTTCTGTTCAATGTAGTATTGAAGTACTTGCAATAGCGGTTAGGCAAGAAACTCCTAGAAACAATAGAATTGTACAGTAAAGCCACAGGCTATAAAATCAATACCAAAAATCCATGACCATCCTATACTCAAATAATGAGACAGAGGAAAGAGACATGAAAAAAGCAATCCCGTTCACAATCGTGCCCCAGAAAAACAAATACCTCACCATTAGCCTAACTAAGAAGGTAAAGGACCTCTACAAAGAAAACTAGAAAATACTAATCCACAAAATAAAAGAGGACATAAGGAAACAGAAATATATCCCCTGCTCACGGAAAGGAAGAACTAACATTGTCAAAATGATAATACTCCCCAGGACGCTATACAGATTTAATGCAATCCCTATAAGGATACCCATGAATTTCTTAAAGTTCCTTTGATCAAATATAAAAGGACACTAGGTAGTGGAAAAGTTTCCATGTTCATGGATTAGAAATATAAATATTGTCAAAATAGCCATTCTACCCAAAGTATTAAACAGATTAAAATGGAATTCCCATAAAAATTCATATAACATTCTTAGAGAACGTGGAACAAACACTACTAAAATTTGTATGGAATTCTATAACTCACCTAGTAGTAATTCTGAAGGAAAAATAATATAAAAATATTGCATCACTTGACTTTAAGTTATAATATAAAGCTATAGTATTACAAAATATATGGTATTAAATATAGACTCTCAGACAATGGAACAGAATGAGAGTTCAGAAATAAACCATCATATGTACAGAGATTTAATCAACAAAGGAGTTAGTTACATATAGTGGACTAGGGAAATTCCTTGGAAAATTGAATAAATGCATTAAAAAACTATAACTGGATATCAATCTTACAACATAAGCAAAACTTAATGTGGATTAAAGATACTGAAATTAGACCAGATTTTTAAAAAATTGAGAAAAATATAGAAAGAATTCATAATATGGAACATAAGTGTGTTTTCAATGACTTAATTAGCAAATATAATAATGTTAACAACAAAATAAATGGAACTACACAAAACTAAAAATTTTTAGGTTTAAAAAATTAAATCTTTTTAGTTTTTAAAGAAGTAAAATTTTTTGTTTTAAAAAATTAAATTTTTTCTACATAAAAATAAAAAAATTAAATTTTTTAGTTTTAAAAAAACTAAATGTAACATTCATGCTACCGTCAAAAGATACACTACTAAATGAGGGGAAGCATTTTTATTAGTTCATCTAATAAAGGACTAAAATGAAAAATATGTAAAACAGTCACAAAGTTCAACAATAACAAAAAGATCAATTCCATCAAAAAATGTGAAGAGAAAAATGGACGCTTCCTCGGAGATTATATGTGGTCAGTAAGCATATTTAAAGTTGTTCAGTATTTCTTATTTATTGTATTATCTTCAAATCAAAATGACAATAAGATACTTTCTAATACCAGAAAGAATAGCAGATATCTTAAATACTGGAAATAGCATTGATGGGATTGTGAAGAAAATAGAATCCTCATTCACTGTCCATTAGTATGTAAACTAGTGTGCGATATCTCAAATTTAAAAAATAAAAAAAGCTTTTCTGACAGTATTTCTTTTATCTGTATCCTGGTAATTCCACTTGTTGACATCTACTCATGATATATAAAAACATGAATCTTAAAAGATCTATGCAAATATATATTCACTGAAGCTCTTAGCACAATAGTCTTGAGATGAAAAGATACAAAAGAACTATGATAATAAATGGCAAAAAATGTGGTATATAATGAAATTGAATACTATGCTAGTATAGTAAAAATCGAACTCTTGAAGTGTGCTACAGTATTCAATTGAACTGGAGGGAACGAGGAAAAGAAAATAATTTAGAAGGAGAACAAATACCTAACAATCTCACATAGTTATTGTATATTAGAAAGTCAAAAATGAACGAATGAACAAAACCGAAACAAACCTGTAGTTCAAAACTCTGATTATCAAGTATTAGTGTGGTTGTAGGAGAAATGAAGAGGTGACAAGGACATTTCTGAAGGGTCTTAGGCACTTTGGTACTATTAGGGAGCAGTAGTTTCAAACATCAATATCATGAACATTTACTATTACAACGTTCATGTTTCTTAAACTATGACAAAATATTTTGAAGTCATATCAATATTTTTCTCACAAAGATGTGATAGACAAATGATTAAAATTAACAGATCCAAAGATTCTGTAGTAAATGAATAGATGTTTGACATAATTATTTAATAAATAGGGCTGGAGCGATAGCACAGCGGTAGGGCGTTTGCCTTGCACGCAGCCAACATGGCCGACCCGAGTTCGATTCTTCCACCCCTTTCAGAGAGCCCAGCAAGCTACCGAGAGTATCTCGCCCGCACGGCAGAGCCTGGCAAGCTCCCCATGACATATTCAATATGCCAAACACAGTAACAACAAAGTCTCCAATGGAGACGTTACTGGGCCCGCTCGAGCAAATCGATGAACAACGGGAGGGCCTTTACTTACTTACTTACTTATTTAATAAATAGGAAGTGACCAAAACCACAGTGAAACACATGAAAGCAAGAATTGCAAGATAGAAAGATAGAAATAGAAAGATAATTGCAAGTGTGGAATAAACTATAAAAAACTCAGAAAATTTTAACACTGCTTAAAGGAATATAGGTAGAATCTGTATCCACTTTGAAAAACAGTACTATTTCAATAAGTAATTGAAGATAGTTGCCACATTAACCAGAAAATCCACAGTTGGTATATAGATAACATAAATAAAACTAAATAACCACGTAAAAGTATCTACACTGTGTTCATAAAATCATTATTGATAATAACATAAATATCAGGTCACGGTTCTCCCATTGTTCATCGATTTGCTCGAGCGGGCCCAGTAACGTCTCCATTGTGAGACTTAATTGTTACTGTGTTTGGCATATCGAATACATCACGGGTAGCTTGCCAGGCTTTGCCCTGCGGGCGAGATACTCTCAGTAGCTTGCTGGGCTCTCCGAGAGGGGCGGAGGAATCGAACTCAGGTTGGCCATGTTGGCTGCATGCAAGGCAAATGCCTTACCTGCTGTGCTATCGCTCCAGCCCTAACATAAATATAAATATATCAAACAAAATATTCATTAAATGATTTATTCAAAAACAAAATTATTGTCTTTCTATACTATGGAATGCTATTTGGCCATAAAGTTAATAATACTGATGCATGCTGCAACACAAGATTAATCCTGAAACTTGTATACTATATATTTTTAAAGTAAGCAATAAAACCATGTATTTTGTGATTACATCTATGTGAACTACTTAGAATGTGATGTAGAGACCATGGATATTGGTGGTTGTCAGGAAAGGGTGGAAGCATTAAAGAGATAAATATATTGTCAAAAGGGTATGGAGTTTTAGTGGGGATAAAATGTTTTGAGGTGATGAAAATTTTTCTGACAGTGAATATTAACTATACAAAATACACTGAACTGCATAATTTTATGGAAGAATTTCACATTTCATTAAAATTATAGATAAAAAAGCTATTTTTAGAAAATTCTTACAATAAATGATCAACCTATGTAAGTGTTCTTAATTTTTCTATTGTGTATGCATTATATTGCTTAAACAAATCTAACTATTCAAAGTCATAATTGTAATTTCCATCAATGAGTCTATTGGGTTAATAAAATTTTCACACACATAGCTGTCATTAAACCAATACTGGCACCATTCTACTCCAAATAATAAGAACAGAAAGAGTTTGCTAACACCACACCATCAATTGTTCTATTTGATGGAAGTCTTACAGAACATTCATGCAGGTATATAGATCAGACAGAGAGGAAGGGCCAGGTTTAGAAACCTTTGTTCTACGGCAGTCAATCCCCAGCTGGTGACCCTCAGAGCCCCACAGCAGTTGTGCCAGTTACAGAACTCACCATGCTCGGGAGCTGTGGCATACGGCTAAGTATTTATAGTTCTCCCAGAGAGGTGAAATTTACCTATCAAGGGCTCATTACTGCTGTGTAAGAAGGAACATAGTTGATATATTTAACTTCATTTGTTTCCCAGGGAAAGAGGAAAAACTAACTAGAGACAAAATTATTATATATAAAAGTAAAGAATTGAGTTCATTCTCCACCAAAAAATAAAATCACATTTGTAAAATCACATACTCTATTGTGTTACTTTAAAATTTTTATATAAAAATTTATATAATCCTTAATTATTTATGGAAATTGACCACTTCATTAAAATTCCTGTAACATTTTATATATCCGAAAGTATAACAAAATATAATTATAATGGGTGCAATTTTCATCTACTTAATTTAATGTACTCCCTTGTTTCAGTACTTTTTTAAGAAAAAAGATTATTTGTATGTGCCAGGCATTATATAAAAGTATGGAGAATAAATTAATAAATACCATTGTAATGTTCTCTTTCATCATAGGCTTTGAAAATTGTCAAAAATAATATAGAAAGAGTGAAAAGTCAATAGTTTTTAAGACCTGTTGAGAAAGTCAAACAAACAAACACAAACACTCTGTTCCCATTGTTCATCGATTTGCTTGAGCGGTCCCAGTAATGTCCCTATTTTGAAACTTGTTGTTACTGTGTTTGGCATATTGAATACGTCACAGGTAGCTTGGCAGGTTTTGCCGTGTGGGTGAGATACTCTCGGTAGCTTGCCAGGCTCTCCAAGAGGGGCAGAGGAATCGAACCCGGCTCGGCCAGGATGGCTGGCTGTGCACAAGGCAAACGCCCTACCACTGTGCTATTGCTCCAGCCCTCTGCTATCGCTTCAGCCCATTGAAAAAGTAGAACATGATTATTATATTGAGGGCAATAATATAGACTTGTAGCACAAAGAATAAGAATTTTACTTTTTAGGAAATAAGTTAAAATGCCAATTCTCAGATGCATATACATTTTTGTCAGGGAGGGCAACACCTGACAGTGTTCAGGGACTACTCCTGACTATGTGTTCAGGAATCATTCCTGGAATGCTCAGGGACCATATGGGATGCCTGGAATTTGAATCACAGGTCCACAGTATGCAAGGCAAACACCCTACTTCAGTGTTATACATTTTGAAAATATTTTCCTAATCACAAGTACTAACAGTGCTTAGGATAATCATTACCTGGACTATAAAATAATGATAATTTATTATAGTTGCTTTCGAGATAACAAATGCCTCCCATCCTTACATTTCTGTCTTACTGACAAGAATTTGGATTAAGAAAATAGGAATGGTTATTTTTTTCCCTCCTTTTCCGTGCTCTTTTTCCTTTTGGGGAGGGGGGAGGGCTATATCTGTTGATGCTGCAGTGAAGGGACCATGGGGTGCTGAAGATCAAACCCCGGTCGACCACATGCAAGATGAACACCATGCCACTCTGATGCGCTTCCCATGCTCTTTTGAAAACTGTATGTCTGGGGGCAGGAGAGACAGTACATAGGTCGGTGCTTGCCTCACACAATGCCAACCCAGATTTGGTCCCCAACACAAAGTTTGGTTTCCCAAGTTCCACCAGATGCATTACTGTGCTCAGAACCAGAAATAAGCCCTGAGCACAGCTGTGTGTGGCCCAGAAACAAATAAAAGTAGAAAACAAATATGTTCAGAGAGAGAATCTCTCTGAAGGGGAAATCTATGGGAAGAAAAATAGAGAAATAGTAAATGAAATTGCCAATTTCTCAAGTTACAGCAACCTATCAGAGCTGAATTTTGTTGAGGGAAGTGTGCTGATGGGAATCTGTGTCTTCATAAAGGCCCCATATCTGGACCAGATAAATTATTGCCTCCAAGTATTGGCTGGAGAATGGCACCTCCCTCAGGCAAAGACAATTCCTATGGAGAGTAGAGTGTGATCCCTCAGCAAACAGCAATCCAGGAAGTGAAGAAAGTGACTTTCTCTGTTCTAAAATGAAGGATCTGGGTAATCGAACAAAGTACATATAAAGAACATACATTTTAAAACATATATAAAATATAATCTGTGTTTTATTTTAAAAGATATATCAGTGCATAGCATTTAAAACACATTAAGACTGTTCAAATAATCATGATATTACCTAACATAGCTAGTTGTGATCTAAAAATACTCTGAACATTCTGATTATTAATAAAATATATTCTGAATATTAATAGAATGCGAGTCCAAAGGCTTAAGCTATTCACTGCCAATTTAAAGAAAAAATACCATAAAATCAGCACAAAATATAAGCATAAATTCTAAGATTCTCCTGGAGAAATTTCTTTCCTTCAAATAAACATATGTATATATATTTCCACTTACAGAAATACATATTTATCTAGACATACTCTCTTTGGTGGACTGGAGCAATAGCACAGCGGGTAGGGCATTTGCCTTGCACATGGGCCACGTGGCTGACCTGACTTTGATTCCTTCTCCCCTCTTAGAGAGCCCGACAAGCTACCGAAAATATCTCACCACAGAGCAAAGCCTGGCAAGTCACCCATGGCATATTCGATATGCCATACAAGTAACAACAGTCTCACAATGGAGATGTTACTGGGCCCACTCGAGCAAATCAATGAACAATGGGAGGACAGTGCTACAGTGCAGTGCTACTCTCTTTGGTGATTGCAAGTAATAAAGAGACTGTAAATTTCCTCAACCAGAAAACATGAAAATTCTACCTCACTTATCTCTTCTCTCATTACTAATCTTCCTTGATTCCAAGGTCTTTCCTTTCCAATTAAGAAAATCTCCATTCCAATTTAGAAAATATAAGTATCAGAATCCATTAATGATTTACTTAATCCAACCTCGCTTTGAGTATGTCATACTTCAAAATAGAATGCCTTTTGTTTGTTTTCACTCATCTTCTACTTTATCCTGATTAGCCCTGCTGTTTCTATTTGATCAGATGTTGTTTGAAGGAAATAAGAATGTCTGATGTGTTAAAATCTTATTTTTCATTAATGTGAGTCTTTTCCACGTGGGTAAAAGAGGTTTAATTTCAACCATTACTGTTAAAATAGTTCTAAATAATAGCAGTATAATACTCAATTCTTCATAATTTCTCTTATGAATTTTACTGATATTTTGTATATAATTAAGGATTTAGTGTTGGAGAAATAGCACAGCAAATAGGGAACTTACCTTGCACACAGAGGACAGGGGTTTAATCCCAAGCACCTCTAACGCTACTTCAGGAAATAACACAGGACAAGAGGAAAGATATCCCCTACTCATGGATCGGGAGAATTAACATGAAAGAATCCATATTAGGGCATAAAATTTTTGTGTACTTTAGCTAACTTGCAACATTGCTTTCTGTAAAACTGCTTGGCTGCTTTGCACCTGGGGGAGAGGGGACTTGGAAAGTGATTTACTGTCCCTGAAATGTATTGTCTCAGCAAAGCACCCTGCAGATTTGGGTAAAGGATAACTCAGGATGCCAGTGGTTGGGGGAAATTGCCCTTTCCTGGAATGTATTGTCTCACTAAAGCACCCTGCAGACTTGGGTAACTCAAAACGAGGATGGTCAAGGGAGATTACCTAAGGCTTAATGATTCCAGCTATAACCTTGCTTGTGCTGACAATCGATATACATAAATGCTGATCTTTGAATCTATAGGCTAAGGAGTGAGGTACTTTTAAATGGATTGGTTAAGAAAGTATATGTTGTTACAAATCTATTGGCTATGAAATGCGCAGGCTTTGCTGTAACAGCCAGTGAAGGCCTATATAAGATCCCCTTTGAAGAAGTTCGGGGCTCTCAGCCACTGCCCATTTTTGGGGTATGCTGCGGAGCCCCAGCATGCTGGTCTAAATAAACCCCGTTTTTACTCCTGCAGGAATTGTGTCTATCTGGTCTGTCCGCGCCTCCCAGGGCTAGGGAACTCCCGATCCCAACAAACATTGTCAAAATGGCAATACTCCCCAAAGCATTGTACAAATTCAAAGCAATCCCTATAACGATACCTATGACATTCTTCAAAGAAATGGAGCAAAAACTCCTGAAATTTATATGGAACAATAAGCCCCCACGAATAGCTAAAGCAATTCTTGGGAAAAAGAAAATGGGAGGAATCAAACTCCCTAACCTCAAACTCGATTACAAAGCAGTAATAATTAAAACAGCATGGTACTGGAACAAAGGCATCGCTGCAGACCAATGGAACAGGGCTGAATATACTGACATCTCCCCCCAAATATATGATCATCTAGTCTTTGATAAGGGAGCAAGAAATATAAAGTGGAGCAAGGAGAGCCTCTTTAACAAATTGTGCTGGAAAAACAGGACACTGATATGCAAAAAAATGGGCTCAGAACTCTGCCTAACATCATGTACAAAAGTAACATCAAAATGGATTAAAGACCTCTATATCAGGCCGGAATGCCCTGCCACAGAGGCAGGGTGGGATGAGGGGTATGAGGGCAGGGAGGGATACTGGGATCCGTGGTGGTGGGAAATGGGCACTGGTAGAGGAATGGGTATTTGAAATAAAAAATTAAAAAAAAAGAAACAGTGACCAAAATACAAACAGTCTACAGAATGGGAAAGGATATTCACCCAATACCCATTGGACAAGGGGTTGATATCAAGGATATACAAAGTAGTGGTTGAACTCCACAAAAAGAAAACATCCAACCCCATCAAAAAATGGAGCAACAAAATGAACAGGAACTTTTTCAAAGAAGAAATCCGAATGGCGAATAGGCACATGAGAAAATGCTCTACATCACTAATCATCAGGGAGATGCAGATCAAAACAAAAATGAGATATCATCTCACACCACAGAGTCTGCCCCACATCCAGAAGAACAAAAGCAACTGGTGTTGGTGCCCATGTGGTGAGAATGGGATTCTTCTTCACTGTTGATGGGAATGCTGACTGGTTCAGCCTTTTTGGAAAACCGTATGGACGATTATCAAAAAATTAGAAATTGAGCTCCCATTTGACCCAACAATAACACTCCTGGTAATATATCTGGAGAGACAAAAAAGTATAGTCAAAATGACATCTGTACTTCTATGTTCATTGCTGCACTGTTCACAATAGCCAAAATCTGGAAAAAAAAACAGAGTGCCCAAGAACAGATGACTGGTTAAAGACACCTTGGTACATCAACAAAATTGAGTACTATGCAGCTCTTAGAAAAGATGAAGTCGTGAAATTTACATATAAGTGTTACTACATGGAAATTATCATTCTAAGTGAAATGAGTCAGAAAGAGAGGGACAGACATAGAAAGATTTCACTCAACTGGGGAATATAAACTAACAAAATAGGAGACTACCATCCAAGAATATTCGAGACAAGTACCAGGAGGTTCACTCCATGTCTTGAAGGCCAGCCACACATGCTAGGGGTAAACGCAGCTCAGATAGTGAAGGGAGCACCAAGTAAAGGGGGTTGGTAGGATCCTCCCAGGATGGGAGATGCATGCTGAAAGTAAACTGTAGATCGAACATGATTGCCAGTCAATGCCTCTTTTGCAAACCACAGCACCCAAAAAGGAGAGAGAGAACAAAAGGAAATGCCCTGACACAGAGGCGAGATGGGATGGGGGGACAGGGGATAGGAGGGATACTGGGATGATTGATCGTGAAGAATGGGCACTGGTGGAGGGTTGGGTACTTGATCATTTATAACTAAAACCAAAGCACAAAAACTTGTAAGTCCACAACTGTATACCTCACGGTGTTTTACTAATAAAAATTAAAAAAAAAAACTTAATGGCTGATAAGGCAAAAGCAAAGTTGGGGTTCAATACCTAGCATAAATCACAATTTAATTAAAAGAAAGGCCCATTAGGAGCAGATATATTACAAACCAAAATAATTGTTTGAGCATTTTGCTCATTTTTTATTATGTGTATATATATTTAGGAGTGTGATTTTTTTCCTGATGTACTGACCATTTGCTCAGTAAGAAATGATATTCACTGTATCTTATAACCTTCTTCAGTCTGAATTCTGTGAGGTTTTGTAGGATAACAACTGAATTGCTCTTTCTCCCTTGCCACAAGGAGCTTAGGTTTATCAGGTTGCACTCATCACAGTGCTCCAGAGTCACTCCCATTCCTTCCTTTATCTGTAACCACTTCTTTTTGCTCTCTTCTCCAACCAGTTAATCAGCTTTTTCCCTAATCAGAATCTGTTAATTTGTAAGGTAGATCCTTCTAGAACACTGAACTTGTAAGTTAATATTGCCTTTCTCCTCTCCTTATGTCTTTTGAATAGTTTTCTTTAATGCAATGTCCTTTTTTGTATAGATACAGGAAGACAGTTAATATTATGCTTTGTAACTTAGGATTTAATTGTCTTTGAAAATTATTCATTCCTGGGCATCTGCTTTCTCAACTTAAGCTTCAGTTGCCTTCACTTCCTAGTGCCCCCAAAAGCAGTGTCCCAAGGAGGATGGAACCGGGGAAGTGGTAAGCTATGTGTTACCCTGGCATTGAGATGGGCCAGGCCAAAGTGCCTTGATTCTTAACTATAAGTTAGGAGTTTGATCATAGAGAAATGCTGTCATGATCCAAAATTAACGACGAGACTAGGACCCTGCTAGGGATAGAAAAGACTACTTGGCCTGACCACTGTAGTCTGAGATCGAGATGGCCCTAGGAGAGCAATTCTATAAGCTTAAAGTATTTCTTATTGTGTCCATACAAAATGATTCATATTATGTATGCTTATATATTTGTTGGACAAGGAGAGGAGAAACACACCCAGGGGATTCCCTTCTAAGGTGGGTGGATCTGCTAAATGAGAATCTGTCCTAGAGTGGCTTTCCCCAGGGAAAGAACTCTACCCCTATTGATTGTGACCACAACTATGTGTAATTGTTACTCCAACCTGTTGGGGCTGGACTGAGCTGTCAGGATGAGCCCATGTAGACTGCACCGCACAATGGGCAGGAACATAGGGACACATGAAAATGGGTGAGATTTCTAAGGTGTCTTGATTAGTTTGGGTGAGGCTGAACATTTTTTCCCTTCAAACTGCCTTCAGTAAGTAATTTCAGTATATTGTAAGGGGCAGTTTTCCTTTTCTCACAGAAACCTGGCTGGTCTTTGATATGCAGATCTAAGGTGCTAGCCAGCCCTGATCTTTGGGATGCAGATTCCAGACTAGCCAGACTAGTCTTTGGGATGCAAATCTAATTGCTTGTAGCCTAAGAGAGGTTTCAGTTTTGGTTTTGTATCTTTTTTCAGGGGGCCAAAAATACTGGCATGCAGATACAAAGAAACAATGTATGTTTTGTTGCCTCAATGTTCTTTCTGTAACTCCTTTTGATGATGTCAAAATGGTACCTCTAGGTGCCATGATCAATAAAAGGAGATTTCCAGGCTCTCTATGGGGGTCACAGGTCTGAGAGAACCTGGGCCTTCCATGACATAAATTTCCTTCGTGTTCCTTGTTTCAGAGCCTCTGACTGAAGGAACATTCACACAACACCACCCCCTCATACTGGGGTATATGAGACTGTAAGAGTGTGCTGGGGGATGCAGAGGAGAGACAGGAATGAATGGAGAGAGGATTAGAATAAACTGCAACTAAGACCAACCAGTCTGGCCCTTGTTCCTTCCTTCGCCTGCCCATCACCATTGACTTCCCTGGGGTGGGAGAAACGGCCCAAGTCTACCAAACGCAGGTGGTGGGAGAGATAGACCGCTGGAATCTTTTTGTGTTCACACATGGTTTGATACTAGTATAACTACCCCAGACTATTGAAGGAGTTGTTGCTTGTAGATTTGTTTTACAGCCTTTGACTTTGAGTCTGTGTTTTCTTTAACTGTTTATAGACTTGAAAAAAGACATTGATAGTAACACACTAATACTTGGAGATTTCAATGCCGATTTCTTTATCACCTCTAGATAGATCAGCCAAACTAAAGCTCAGCAAGGACATACTTTATTTGAAGATATTTATGGAAAAGAGGTGGTTAGTAGATAAACTAATGGGGTATTTCATCCCCCAAAGCTGAATACACATACTTCTCCAGTGCACATAGAACATTCTCAAAGATAGACCATATGTTTGACCACAAAACATACCTCCATTAAATTAAGAGGATAGAAATTGTATCAACTATCTTTTCAGACCAGGATGCTCTGAAAATAGAGGTTAATTACACATGGAAAGAAAGAATCAAATCAAACAACTGGAAAATAAACAGCTCAATACAGCGGCTTAGAGAGGAAATCAAAGAGGAAATCAATGGAATCCTGAAAACAAATGAGAATGATAACAGGAGTTACCAGAAATTATAGGATATGGCAAAAGCAGTGTTAAGAGAAAAGTTCATAGCTCTACAAGCATTCATCAGAAAGCAATATAGAACTCATCTAAGTCATTTTACTCACTGCTTAGGTCTTAAAAAATGATTTCCAAACTAGGCAGGAGGAAAGAAATCATAAAACGTAGAATGGAAATTAACAAGCTGGAAGCCCAAAAAACAATCTCAAAGTTCAATGAAAACAAGAGCTGATTTTTCTGAGAAAATAATATCAATAAACCACTAGCAAGACTGACAAAAATAGAAAAAGAACCCTAATAAATAGAATCAGAAACAAAAGAAGGGATATCACAAAAATTCAAAGAATCATCGGAGATTACTTTGAGAATCTATATGCCATGAAACAAGAGAATCTTGAAGAAATGGATAAATTGCTGGATTCCTATAAGCTCCCAAGTTTAAGAAGATTTGGAATACCTAAATAGACCTATCACTATTGAGGAAATTGAAATAGTAATCAAAAGTCTCTCCAAAAACAAAAGTCCCGGCCCAGATGGATTCACTAGTGAATTCTTCCAAACCTTTATAAAGAGTAATTACTCCCAATCCCGTTCAAGCTTTTCCAGGAAATTGAAGAAACAGAGACACTTCAAAACAATTTCTATGAGGCAAATATCACCCTGATACCAAAAGCAGATAGAGACACCACGAAGGGGGAGGGGGAGAGAGAGAAAGTACATGTCCTGATGAACAGAGACGAAAAGATCCTCAACAAAATATTAGCAAGTAGAATCAAATGACTCATCAAAAAAATCACACACCACAAACAAGTAGGATTCAAACCAGGGATTTAATGATGGTTTAACTCTTGCAAGTAAATCAACATAATACACCATATTAATAAAATAAAAGATAAAAACCATATGATTATATAAATGGATTATATTAATCAGAGAAAGCATTTGAAAAGATCCAGCACCCATTTATGATTTAAAAAAAACTCTCAAAAAATGGGAATTAAAGGAACTATCATCATTATAGTCAAAACCATCTACCACAAGCCCATAGCAATTATATTATTATTGGGGAAAAACTGAAATCCTTCCCTGTATGATACAGGAGAAGACAAGTATGCCACTCTTGTCACTTGTATTCAATATAGTACTGAAAGTTCTTTCTGTAGCAGTTAGGGAATAAAAATATATCAAGAACATCCAGATAGGAAAAGAAGAAATCAAGCTATCACTATTTGCAGATGACTTGATATTATACATAGAAAATCCTTAAGATTCCACAAAATGAAAGCTCCTAGAAACAATAGGTTTGTATAGTAAAGTAATAGGTTACAAAACCAATACCCAAAAGTCCATGGCTTTCCTATATACAAATAATGAAAGAGAAGAAAGAAATCTTCAAACAGAGCAATCCTGTTCACAATCGTGCCTCAGAAAATCAAGTACTTTGGGATCATCTTAACTAAAGATGTGAAGGAACTGTACAAAGAAAACTATAAAACATTTAATTCAGGAAATAAAGGAAGAAATAAGGTAATGGAGATGCATCCCCTGCTCATGGATCAGAAGGATTAACATTGTTCAAATGGCAATACTCCCAAAAGAATTGTATAGATTCCCTTATAGCAAAGGTTTGTCTTCTCCCGAGAAGCTTTAAGAATGCTGTCTTTCTCTTTGAATTTTCCCATTTGATTATTATATGTCCTGGTGCAGTTCTGCTTGGGTTTCTTTTTCTTGGCACTCTTTGGACCTCCTGAATCTGTGCATTAGCCTCCTTCCAGAGAGTTTTGGAGTTCTCAATTATGATCTCTCCCACTGTTTTTCTTCCCTTTTCCCATTTCCTCTCCTTCTGGTAGTCCTAACATCCAGAGATTGTTTCTCTTGCTGTTATCCATTAAGTACTTTAAATTTTCTTTAATTCTAGAACTTCTCTGAATTATTTTACCAGTTCCTTAACAATGCTGGCTTGTATTTTGTCCTCAATTCATCTATATGGTTCTCTGCTTCTGCAGTTCTGCTACTACGGCTTGCTATTTTGTTCTTTCTTTCCTTCAGCTCATTTTGTATGGAAAATGTCATCCTCTGAATCTTCTGTAAGTTGGTCAAATTTCTCGTCTAGTAATTAATTTCACTGGTATATGCTTGCTAAATTTCAGTTGTAATGTAGTAACTGTTGGTTTTAGGTCTTCATCAACCAGGCTGTAGAGTTTTAATGGGCTTGAGTATTTGCCTGGGTTTCTATCTCTGAATGATACAGCAGTTTGTGTTCTTAGTTAACCTATTAATTTACTGAGTTTTATGTGGGTTAATATTTATATTCCCAAATACTTAAGAACTTATATATTCGATTGTATAGACCAGAGGGCTTACTGATCATACCTTTCTTTACTATGTAATGCAATTAGAGTATGATGAGGAGAATTGAACTAGTATGAACTAGCCATTGAACTAGTCATTCCATTTAGCTGACTGAGATACATGACTGTGTAAGGTCAGTGAAGATCCACTGGCTTAAATATGTTCATATTCAGTGTGTTCAGTAATAATCTCTCGCTGATGCACTAGCATCCACATAGTTTTGGGCTTGGAGAACTAGAGCTGATGTCAGATGGGTCGATGTCCTGATCTAGGAACTGGGGTCCACAAAGGAGAAGCCCACAGGATTCTGGGCAAAAGGTTTCCAGTCTACTCCTGGTTGTGGTGAGAGGGAGTGTGAAAGCAGAGTCCCAGTACCCAGAAGCGTATACCTGAGCTTGGACAATTAAGAGTTGACCTCAGATGAGGTGACTCCCTGTTCTAGAGGTTGGGGTCCTTGAGGGGGAAGACTGTATGGTTCCAGGTGCAAGGCTTTCCACCAGAAGAACCCACACATTTCAAGAAACATTTCAAGTACTCATTTTTGCTATGCTCTTTGTGTGTAAATTTCATTTATTTTAACTTTTAGAGATGCATGTATTTCTGCAACTCAGACTCACTAGGAAGTTAAATATCATGCTGCTATTTACGGCTTACCAACCTTTCCTCGCCTGCAATCTAACTTAAAATGTGAAGTTGGTAATAAGTAGCAAACAGTGTTTGACATAAAGCATACAACTCAAAAGTTCTTTCACTTTATCATCAAGTCCATATTTTAATTTTGGGGGGGTGTGAATGGGGAACTGTTTTGAAGACACACTATGCTGTATTTAGGGCATACTCCTGGTTCTGTGCTCAGAGATCACTTCTGGTGAGACTCCAGGTACCACTGGGTGCCTGGGGATAAAACCTGCATCAGCAGCATGCAAGGCAAGTGTCATACCCACTGTACTATTCACTCTGGTCCAATGTATTGAGAAATTTAAAAGAACATGATCTACAAAATAAAATAATTTTGTAAGATATAAAATGCATCCATTTAAAAATAATATGAAATAAGGGAAGAATGGAGCAATAGCACAGCGGGTAGGGCGTCTGCCTTGCAAGCGGCCAACATGGCCGACCCGAGTTCGATTCCTCCGCCCCTCTCGGAGAGCCCGGCAAGCTACCGAGAGTATTCGATATGCCAGACACAGTAACAACAAAGTCTCCAATGGAGACGTTACTGGGCTCGAGCAAGGGAAGGTTCAATATTTATAAAGCATCTTTGTTGTCTTGTTTTTAGTAAAAAGGCATATCACCTTTTGAATAACAACTTTATTACAGAAAAGCTTGACTCTTTTGGAACTATTTATTGACTCTGTGTGTGATGGAGAGAAGAAAAGAAAGGAGAAGATGGAGAGTGTCAAACACAAAAACTGAGAGATAAAGGTAAGGAGGAACAGAAAACTGAGAAAAAGGGGAAGGGTACACAGGAAAGAATAAGACTTAACTAGCAATAGAGTTTCTTATTGAATTTTTAATTTTCCTTTCATGATTTCCACCTAGAGGTTCAAAACACTGAGTAGATAACCAAAAATAATTGACTTCAGTAAGTATTTATATAAATAAATTTATGTAAATTTATTTATTCATAAAATAAAGTTTGTTTTGTGTTCTTAGTTACCACAATTGGGGTCATTAGCATCCTTAGATCAATATTTATGTTGAAATAACATCAAGATAAAAAATATAACAGTAATTTTACTAAATATACATCTGACAATCTCCTTTTTGCGTCCAAGGTAATATTAAAATCTCTAGTCCCAACGTATTAGATATGTACTTCTAGTTATTCTCTATAGGTTTTAAAACCAAGATTTTAGTGTTATACATTTTTGTTACACATTTACAAAATCACTCAATAAACATTAGTAAAATAAGGTACCAAAAATTAATGAAATATATAAGAAACAAAGTCATCACCAAAACTTACTGGCATATTGTCATATAATTTTTTAACTGTACCTATATATAGGGCAGGAGCAATAGCACAGCAGGTAGGGCGTTTGTCTTGCACTCGGCTAACTTGGGTTTGATTCCTCCGTCCCTCTTTGAGAGCCTGGTAAGCTACCGAGAGTATTTCATCTGCACAGAAGAGCCTGGCAAGCTCCCCGTGGCATATTCTATATGCCAAAAAGAGTAACAACAAGTCTCACAATGGAGACATTAGTGGGCCCTCTCGAGCAAATCGATGAACAATGGAGGACAGTGCTACAGTGCTACCTATAAATTTTAGCATTTTTAGGCCATGAAATATTTGAGTTTAAGAATCATAAAAACAAAACAAGTGACAACAAAAAACCCTGATACTAAACAGTAGTATCTGTGAAAAGAATCAAATCAGAAGTCAAAAGATATACCTCAGATATCTGGGCAGTTCATATACAAACAAGAAGCTAAATTAATGAAGTATAGGAAGAAAATTGCTAGGGGAAACTAATGCAAAGAAAAAGGAGATTATGAAAACTATCTCGTACCATACACAAAGATAAATTCAAAAGTGGATTAATAAAAATCCTTATTATTAGATGAAAATCCATAAATACGTCAAAGAAACATAGGCAGAGTTCAGCATTTTATTTGTATCTTTGTGGATTTCACATCATTGGCTAAAGTAAATAAAAAGACCACATTACATTAAAAAGGAAATGACTGCTAAATTAAGGACAATCTACTGAATGGGAAAATTATTCACACAGCTTATATCTGACATATAGAATATCAAATGTGCCAAATATGCCAAATACAGTAATGACAATAAGGTCTCATTCCCCTGACCCTGAAAGAGCCTCCAATCATTGGGAAAAGATGAATTAGAAGAGAATGCTAAAATTTCAGGACTTGAAGGAATAGAGGCATTACCGGCACCTGCTTGAGTAAATTGAAGATCACTGGGATGACAGTGATACAGTGATATATTTGACAAAGGATTAATATCCAAGTATAAAATCACCCCTGCAAAGACATACAGATGGTCAACAAACATATGAATCAGTTTGTCATCTTTTTTATTAGGGAAATGAAATTTAAAAGGACAAAATATCACACTTCAATAAAAGTGGCACACCTCCAAAAGTCTAAGCATGATCAGTTCTGAGAGGGAAGTGGTGAAAAATTTATCTCATTTACTGTTTGTGGACTGTTGGTTAGTTCACCTATGAAAAATAGTATGAAGACTAATCAAAAAATGAAAACTGGAACTACCATTGTTAGGGCACGGATCGTGATCTCCCTTTAACGACAAAGAAACTCCAGAGACTGCAAACAGCAAGCAAGGTTTATTGTAAGACTGGCTAGCCAGGGTCAAGCCGCCTACACAGACACGCAGGTCAGTTAGGTGAGGCAAGACCCCGAACCTCTTCAAAGGGGATCTTATATAGGCCTTCACTGGCCGTTACAGCAAAGCCCGCGCATTTCATAGCCAATAGATTTGTAACAACATATGCTTTCTTAACCAATCCATGTAGAAGTACATCACTCCTTAGCCTATAGATTCAAAGATCAGCATTTACGTACATAGGCATTGTGACTAGTGGGCATCAGGTAACTTGGACATTTGGTTATCACCTTGCTTCCTCTGATTCTCAGCCCTGCATTCCAGAGGTGGATAAGGGAATAGTTCTTAAGGGAGGTAACAGATAAGGAGGGCAGGAAAGGGAGAGTTACTAATTTATAGAGTTTTAACTCTGGAATCTCCCTCAGGGTCCCTAGGGACCTAACACCATATGATTCAGTAATTTCTAGGCATAAATCCTAAGAACTAAAATATTAATTTGAGAAGATATTTGCACACCACATAAGTTGAAGTATTACTTTAAAAGGTCAAGCTCTGGAAACAACCGAGTATGCAACAGCAGGCAATTAGAAAAAGAAATTGTATACATACACAACACTATTCAGTTAGAGGGAAAGATAAAATATTGCAATTCACTGTAATCATGCTAAGCAAAGTGATTCAGAAGGAAAATGACAAATACCAGATGCTTGCACTCATTTATGAAGCATAAAGAAAAAAAAAGGGGGGGATAGAGAATGAACAATAAAAATAGTATGTGAGATTTTGCCTATAAAATTTAGTCAGATGAATGGGGGACTCACTGGGGAAATTAGAAAATAGAGTTATATAAGAGAAGGTATCTAAGGCAGTGGGGTAAGGATAATGCACAACGGTGGTGGAAGGAATGATGCAGTAGTGTTATGTATTACATGCCTAAAATATTAAAAATACTGTAACTCATTAATACATCGATAATAAAAAGAAAAAATGATAGAAACCTAAGACAGGTAATTTAATTGGTAGTGAGTTCAAGTGAAATATATATTTTAAATAAACATGAAAAAACATAAAATTTCAGGCTGGAGCAATAGCACAGTGGTTGGATGTTTGCCTTGCGCACAGACAGCCCGGCCGAGCCGGTTTCGATTCCTCCACCCCTCTCGGAACATATCTTGCCCGCCCGGCAAGCTACCCGTGAAGTATTCAATATGCCAAACACAGTAACAAGTCTCACTATGGAGACGTTACTGGGTCTGTTGGAGCAAATCAATGAACAACGGGAGGACAGTGACAGTGACAGATATAAATTAGGTTAAAATATTTAAACCATGTACTCATTTGAAACCAAAATAGATTAAGATATTATCTAATTTTAAATGTAAATTTCAATATGGAATTACATAATATAAAAACTAATCAAGGAGTTATATTAGTTTGCCTTTTTTTTTCCTTTTTAGGAAATGTCTTAAAACAGATTAAACAACAAAAGAGAGTCCAGATTAGTGTTCAGTGAAATAATTTTTTTGATATGTATATATAGAGAGAGACTATGTGTGCATAATAGAATTTTAGAAATGAATGTAAATGTAAATAATCCTAAATTCTAGATAATTAGACAAGATTTAAATGTTTTTATGAAGTAGCATTTTATAAATAAATTACAATTAAAACTTTTTAATCTTACCTGCAAAGGAGATACTCTATGGAGTTTTAGTGCCCCCTTCTGGTGAATTTTAGCAAAGCAGTCTGAACAATAATCTTCACCACATTCAAGGCATATCTTCAAAGATACATTTTTTAAATCAAAAAATTATACAATGATCTTGAAAAAATATTTATATAAAAATTTACTTCATAACATACTTATATACATACCTAAATGTAATAAATGTAAAAAAATTCAAGAAACTAGGACAATCATTTTTCCCTATTAAAACTAATTTATAAACTGTAATTATTTTCCTATTTAAGAAGACAGTGCTTCAAGTAGGCAGTATATGGATTATATATACGTGTATTTTAATAAGTTCAAATTAAGTGATGAAATAACTAGAAACCTCAAATAAAACTACTGAATTGGTAAAAACAAAAGAGCACTAGCTCTAAGCCAAAACTGTTAGATTTCACAAGTTCCTCTATCTCTTGGAATATATTTACGAGGAACAATCAGTTTCAAAATATGTGTATACTCTTTGTCTTCAAAAATCCCCCATAAACTTCCTTGAATGTCACTACTTAACTGAAGAGTCTCAAAATATGTTTATAAGTATCCACAGAAGATTCTTCAAGGAAAAGAAAGTAGATGAAACTATATTACAATGAAACTAAATCAAAAAGAAAGTAGATCAAACTAAATCAAAATGTTTACTACTGTTAAAATAACTATGAAAATGTTTATATTTCTCTTCTAAAGTCTCAATGGAGCTAAACTGCATTTTTTAATTTAGGATAAAAGAATGTGTTCACTCTTATGTGGAATGTGGAGGAACAAAACAAAACACACAGACATCTAAAATTCCCACTGCAGAAATAATCTTGCTAAAGGGTGTCGGGTGGGAGCACGAGCACAGGGTGGGAGGAGTCCAGTGAAGCAATGTAGGTACTTTAGTGGTGAGACTGTTATGAAAATAGACATTTGAAAAGTGTGAACCTGAATCTCTAAAAGCATAATAATGTGATGATGATGCCAAGTAAGACTAGAAAAGAAGAAAATATGGAATTTCTATTTGCAAGTAAAATAGTATGCCATACCACCCCTGAATCATTCTCAAACTATGAAAAAAATTTCAAGTAGCTAAATGGCCCCTCATTTTCTTTTGTTTGACCTATCTTGAAGTGACCAGTAGCACAAATAAGCATGTGGACTTGGAGAGACAGTATGAACATTTCTCCCAGCATGCTCTCGTTTCTTCTTTTAGATACATAAAACCCACCATAGCCATCCACTCTTTCTCTTCCCTATCAGTGAAAATAAGCGAAACACAGTGAGGCCCTTGAGAGGAGGTTAACCATGATCTTCTAACTTGTACTGACTAATGGTACACTTAATTGTACACACAATGAGGCTTCTCAACCTGCAGTGATGGACTCTATTTCAGGAGATCTAGAATAAAACTTGACATGCTGCAATCACTCAGGTGATACCAGTGTACAACACACATTGAAAGACAAAGCACTAGTATAGAACGTAGAAAATGCATAGCATGTATAAATGTATAGAATGTAGAAAAGTAAAATAACTTATTTTACACAAGACTTTCATGTATTTTAAAAATTAATTATCGGTGGTATTTCTAGCACCCATTTAATAACATAGTTACTTAAAATATTGTGATCAGGTTTATTAAATTTAAAATGATTAAGAGAATACTTAGGGTCAGAGAGAGTACAACCCCAGTTCAGTCACTGGTACTACATATAGTCCCAGCACATGATCAAGAGTCATTGCTGAGCACACAGCCAGCAGTAAGCCCTAAGGACAACTCAGTATGGCCTAGAAAACAACGCACACATACAGACACACACACACACACACACACACACACACACAAATAAATAAATAAATAAAAATAAAAGTGAAAAAGACTCAAAATTTGATTAAAAGAACACAAACTTTTTTAAAACTTATTTTATTGAATCACTCTATGGTATACCCTTACAAAGTTGTTATTGATTGGAATTCAGTGCTACAGTATTCCAACACCCATCCATCCACCAGGGTACATTTCCCAGCACCAGTGTCTCCCATCACCCCTCACCCCCCATGCCCTGCCTGCCTCTATGCAGGAGCTTCTTTCCTCCCTCCATCCTGCCCTCCCTCCCTCCCTCAACTCTCTCTCCCTCTCCCTCTCTTTCTCTCCTTCTCCATCTCTCTCTCCCTTTCTTTCTCCCTCTCCCTTTCTATCTCTTCTCTCTCTCTCTCGTATAAACTTTTATATGACTAATGTGAACATTTTCGAAAGGACTATATTCAAATAACAAAAACAGCAGCAGATGTATTACAGGGATTAAGATGCTTGCCTTGCACCAAGTCAGCCTCAGCTCAGACATCACTTATGGTCCCCAGAGTACATATTGGACGTGATTCATGAGTACCAAGCCAAAAGTTAAGCCCCAGTCACCACCAGATGTGATTTAAATATCCCCCACCAAAATCAAAATTAATAACATTAACAATAACTACAATGTTTAGTGGGCACACACATACTTCTAAGGGCTTCACAAATTGTATTTCATTTCATCCTCACAGCAACTCTTCAGGGTGAGAGTGACTGTTCTACCTCTACAGTATGCCAACACCCGTCCTTCCACCAGAGTACATTTCCCAGCACCAGTGTCTCCCATCACCCCCCACCCCCCATGCCCTGCCTGCCTCTATGCAGGAGCTTCTTTCCAGTTTTCATCTCACCCTCCCTCCCTCTACTCTCTCTCCCTCTCCCTATCTTTCTGTCCCTCTCCCTCTTTCCTTATGTGAACATAAGGTAAGAAAACAACACAGTGATTAAGAGCACATTCAGTTGTACAGTTAACGGTGCTTGCTAATGACTCATATTACTCATCTCTAATACATCACTAACCATTAATTGCAGAACTAATAATTTAAAGAATCTTAATAAAATCTAGAATAAAATAAAAAACAGTATCCTATATGACTGCTGCTTTATGATTTGGTGACTATCAAAGTCAAAATCTGTTTTATGTAATTAGTAATACACAGTGTTTTAAATATTTTTGAAACAATTTATTTCTAGGTACTGTAATCTAATAAAAATTTAATAGTTTGAATCTAATAAAAAGTATGTTACTCATACTTTTCTTGGATGTTTTTAATTCAAGCAGGACAAAATAAACATTACACCTTGTATGGAATTAGTCCTATCTGCTCACCTCTTGTTCAAAAACACCAGTCTCTTAGAAAAATGATAATACAAACATCTAAATACATAATATATACATAAAGATAAAAGTCTATTGTGTTACATACATATATGATACATTATACTCATAAATATATGTCAATATTTGTTAGCAAATTTTAAAGGAAGTAACCAACTATTACAGCAGGTCAAATCTGGAATTGCAGATTTGCAAAATATATATATATATTTTTTTGTACAAGTATGTTTGGGCTTAAATATGTTAAAATGACTGCCAACTGGAAAATCATTTTAGGCTGTTTGGGTAACTGGCAGGGACATAGTAAACTGTAGATAAGGACTCTATTCCACCAGGGAAGTTTCTGCAGTGATGAAATAGCCATAAGTAGTGTAGCTAACATATTTTTTTAAACCAACATCTTTTTAATTATATGAAGGCTATAATAATTGTGCTAAGCTTTTAAAATAAACTTGATTTTAATTAAATTATTCACATTTTCCAAATTAAATGTTTTACTACTATTTATGTCAGTTTTGCATGTAGATAACCCAAATCTATTCTAATTTAATTTTAAAAATAAGAAATGTGGAAGTTTTGTAGTTTATTTTTGCCAAAAAATGTACAAAAATGTAGAAAAACATTAAAAAAAACTGTGAAGAGCAAATACCCATAACCATTATCTGCTCTCAAGATGCTAGGGAAAGTGCTTAGTATTTCATATGCTTTAAATCATTATCCTCAATGACTCAGAGATATAGACTAAATGCTATGTACTTTGTCTAACTGGGCCATGTATCCCATTGTAAATGGTTAGACAAAAAAAATAAGGTAACTAAGTCACCTGCTAGAGGCGACACAGATTTTTAGTTACATTTGAAATTTAAAGTCTCAAATGCCAGCTCTGAATACCTGTTCCCCTATATACAATTTTCCCTATTAATTTCTATTATAGGACTAAAAAAAGTTTATTCTAAATATGACAAATCTTGCTCTCAGGAATGACAGAAACTAATTATACAGGGGTTGAAAAGATACTTGGTTATCGTGTGGATATGGTCGATGGTGCTGAATCCTTTGCGGAACCCGGCTTGCTCGCATGGTTGTCCTTCATCTAGTGTTCTGCCAATCCTATTTAGGATGACTCGAGTGAACAACTTGTAGATGACAGACAATAGGCAGATCGGGCGATAGTTGCCAATGTCATGGATGTCTCCCTTCTTGAACAGTAGTACGGTCCTGCTGGTTTTCCATTGGGACGGAACCTTGCATTCAGACAGGTAGCGAGTGAAGAGCCAAGCCAGTGTATTGATGAGTACTGACAGCAGGTTCTTCAGGTGTTCAGGTCTGACCTTGTCTGGGCCGGGTGCTGTTTGTTTCTTTACCAACGAAATGGTGTGTCGGATTTCGGAAGGGAGAACATTGGGAACGACATATCCATCCTGTGGAATTTGGTATGTCGGCAAGTGGACATGGCTATCGAAGAGATTTGAGTAGAAGTCATGGATAATCTTCTCCATTGCCGTTCTGGAGGATGTGATGGATCCATCAGGACGTCGGAGGGCAGTCATCTTGGTCTTATAGTTGGCGAAGGACAGGCGGGCGTTACGAATACTTTTCCCGGCTTCTGCCGCATCTACCAGTACTTCTGGTCTTCTCTCTTTGAGGTCTTCCTTGATCACATCTCTGCACTGCTTTGTGAGCTCGGACGTTAGCTTGCAGTTGCCTGAGGCATGCGCCAAACCACGCTGGCGAATTAGCTCAAGAGTTTTCGAAGATAGGCGACTTTTTGTGGCTATCTCTCTCTTGGCGTTCCTCGCACATTCATGGAGGTGCTGAACCAGTCGATTGTATTCCTCGTCAATGTTGTCAACAATGGCATCTTCCCATGTTGCCGCAAAAGTACCAGAGTTCCCAGTTGGTGGTCATTCTGGGAGTTCTCTTTTTGAACTTTGCAGCCCTTTCTCCCCGCTCTGTGAAGTAGAATTTTGCACGAAGGAGACGGTGGTCCGATCCCGTTCGAAATTTTGGGACAACAGCGACATCAGTCAGGCAAAACCGTCGATTGAATATGATGTGATCTATTTCGTTGTGGAATCGAGCTCATTGAGGTTTCTCAGGAGATCAAGATGCTTTAACGTTCATTGATTTAAAGAAGGCCTTTGATTCTGTTGAGACGGAAGCGGTCATTGAAGCCCTAGCCAATCAGGGCATTCAAGCCCAATACATCAGGATCCTCCGTGAGCTGTATTGCGGATTCACTACCAGGATCTCACCTTTCTACAAAGAAGTGATCGTTGATGTCAAGAGAGGGGTGCGGCAGGGTGATACCATTTCACCGAAACTCTTCAGTGCCACCCTCGAGAACATCATGCGACGACTGGAATGGGAAGGAATGGGAGTGAAGATAGATGGTCGGCAACTACACCACCTCCGCTTTGCTGATGACATTGTTTTAATAACACCAAACATCAGCCAAGCGGCACAAATGCTGGCCGACTTTGACCGTGAGTGTGGAAAGGTAGGACTACAGCTGAATCTTACGAAGACAATGTTTATGAGAAACAGCCTTGTTCCTGACGCCCCATTCGCTCTCAACGGAACCACCATCTCCGAATGCAACAGCTATGTGTACCTAGGTCGAGAGGTCAACATGACAAATGACCTGGCACCCGAGCTGCGCAGGAGGAAGAGAGCTGCTTGGAACGCCTTCAAGAAAGACGAAGAAATAGCTAAGAGGACGAAGAACCTCCGGCTCCGGGCACATCTCTTTGATTCCACTGTTCTTCCTGCATTAACATATGCCTCAGAGACCTGGGCCCTACGCAAACAAGATGAGAAAACTATTCAGGTCTCCCGAAGAAGAATAGAAAGAGCTATGCTTGGAATATCACGTTTCACTCAAATGAGAGAAAGAATCCGGAGTTCTGACATCCGTCGACGATCAAGAATCAGGGACGCTGTCTCATTTTCCAAGGTGTCGAAAATCAGATGGGCTGGTGATGTAATGAGATTTAAAGACGACCGCTGGACTAGAGCTGTTACTGACTGGATTCCACGGGATGTCAAAAGACCGCGTGGCCGCCCTCCTTCCAGATGATCAGACTTCTTCGTGAAGATCATGAATGATCGGTTTGAGGCCCTTCATGTTCCCGGAGCAAACAGATGCCATTGGGCTACACTAGCACGCGACAGGGACAAATGGAGACGTTACTGGTGCCCGCTCGAGCAAATCGACGACTAACGGGAAGTTAAGTGATTAAGTGATTAAGTGAAAAGATACTGCAATTGGTAGGGTTCTAGACTTATACCTTGCACACTGCCAACCCAGACTCTATCCCTGCCACCCCATGTGTCTCCCTCAAGCCCCATCAGGAGTGATCCCTGAACCCAAAACTAGGAGTAACCCCTGAGCACTGTCAACTGTTTCCCAAAAGAGGAAACAAATTAAGTAAACAAGGTAACCCTGTGTTTCACAGTGAAACAATTCACTTAATAAGACCTGCTTAGTTTGAATTTTAAAATGTCTTTTAGAGGCTGGAGAGAAAGCACAGTGAGCAGGGCATTTGCCTTGCACACAGCTGACCAGGGTTCTATTCCCAGCATCCCAGATGGTCCCCTTAGCACCACCAGGTGTAATTCCTGAGTGTATGAGCCAGAAGTAACTGTAACTTCTGTGCATTGTCGGGTAAGACACACACAAAAAAAGTCTTTTAAAATTTAAATAATGTCTTTAAAAATGTCTTGCTTTGACCAAGCATCACAGAATTTTTTTTTTAATTTTTATTTTTATTACTGAGACACCATGAGGTACAGTTGTAGACTTACAAATTTTTGTGCTTGGGTTTCCATTATACAATGATCAAATACCCATCCCTCCACCAGTGCCCATTTCCCACCACCACGGATCCCAGTGTCCCTCCCACCCCCTTCCCCCCGATCCTACCCTGCCACTGTGGCAGGGCATTCCCTTTTGTTCTCTCTCCTATTGGGTGTTGCCATTTGCAAAAGAGGCAATGGGTGGCAATCATGTTTGGTCTATAGTCTACTTTCAGCATGCTTCTCCCATCTTGGGAGGATCCTCCCAACACCCTTTATTTGGTGGTCTCTTCTCTATCTGAGCTCCCTTTTCCCCTAGCATGTGTGACTGGCCTCCCATCACAGAATTTTTTATGTTCATTTTTTAAATGAGAAAATGTTTGCTTAAAATTTTATTGAAATTCTCCAAAGTGTATCAAGGGCCTAAATCCCAGTTGCTATTTAAAATAGTCTCCTGGCAAATTGGCTTCATAGTTAGTATGTACACTGTCACTCTCATTTATTCTTCAGCCAAGGTGTATGCAATTTATTCTGTCTAAAATGCCCTTTTTTTCCCCTTCTCTCTGAAAAATTAGATCATTTGTTTTCAGGTCAAGTCCTATCTATAAGTCCCGTATTATCCAAGTTGCCTGCCTTTTAAAAAGCAGCACTCCAAACAGAATAGGATTCATGAGAAATATTGACTCATAGCTCTCACATAAATCCTCTATTTTTTCATTTTTTGAACAGTGAGCTAGCAAAATTCAATTCCACCAGTAATTTATTTTTATCTTTCATGGTTCAACTTTAAAGATATTGGTATTCATTTATATTTTTTAAGCATTCTGGATAGGAATAATTTATTAAGTTTCACAAATTATTGCCCACCATTAGATAAAATTCATTTAGAAAATAGTATGATGTGAGAGCATTACATTATAAAAGTATAACTTTATACTGAAGACTAGGGTTTTACATTAATACAATTATATTTATTTATTACTTTTTTCAGTCTTTAAAAGAATTACCACAAAATAAGCCTAGTAATGTAGTCCCAAATCAGAACTGGTTATGGCTAAATTTCTCAAACTACAACATAATCTGCCAATTATAGTGATAATCATTAAATCATCAGCAGAAAATTATTGCCTAAGTATGTGTAGCACTGTAGCACTGTCCTCCTGTTGTTCATCGATTTGCTCAAGCGGGCACCAGTAACAGCCCACACAAATTGTGAGACTTGCTGTTACTGTTTTTGGCATATCAAATACGTGACAGGTAGCTTGCCAGGCTGTGCCGTGTGGGCAAGATACTATATTTTAAGTTGTAAGAGATATTGGGGTCACTTCAGTGCTTAATGAAAGACATAGGTCTAATGTCATCTATTACACAGAAAATTTAAAGAAATGTTTCAAATATTTTTGATGCCTACTATAAGGGCTGGGGCACAGCGGTAGGGCGTTTTCTTGTGTGCAGCCAGCCCGGCGGAGCCGGGTTCGATTCCTCCACCCCTCTAGGAGGACCCGGCAAGCTACCGAGAGTATCTTGCCCTCACAGCAAAGCCTGGCAAGCTATCCGTGATGTATTCGATATGCCAAACACAGTAACAACAAGTCTCAAAAAAATGGAAACATTACTGGGCCTGCTCCAGCAAATCGATGAACAATGGGAGGACAGTGACAGTGACAGTGACTATAAGGAAAGCCTGGCAAACTACTGAGAGTATCCCGTCTGCATGGCAGAGCCTGGCAAGTTCCCCATGGTGTATTTGATATGTCAAAAACAGTAACAACATGTCTCACAATGGAGACGTTACTGGTGCCCGCTCAAGCAAATCAATGAACAACAGGAGGACAGTGCTACAGTCTTACTGTTAGGAGGGAATAATTTTAGTCAGAAGATACACAGCAGTAAGCTAAATCCTTACCTTCAAGAAGTTTATGTTCTACTAGGTTATAAAACAAAATACGGAACTGTATAACTAATATGTGCATATTTATGAGTTACATGTTCTCTGTATATGAATTGAGCAGCTTCATAAAGCAAGAAAGTATAATTACACTGTTGTGATTAATAAAGGACTGTCAGGGAAAGTCACATTTGAGCTGATCTTTTTGATGTGGAAACTGAAAGGAGAAAATCAGTTGGAAAGAAATGAAGGTATAAATTTTGAATATGTTGTTAATTCTGCTCTTTGGACACTTCAATCTCAGCGATTTACATAAATCTCCCTCCTCTCATTCCTCTACCTATCATCTTCTTCAATTCTGAAAAAAGAACATATGGCTCTTATTTCAAAACAGCAACAATCAAGAAAGACATGCATTTGTGGTTGCATTCAAACCCAGAGCCTTTAGATTACCTACGTATTACCATCAAGGTGGAAAAGATTAAGAACAAAACAAATCCATCTAATTTCTGAGCAATTCAATTAACTCTTACATGTAAAAACAGAGTTACAAACATTTCTAACTCATTCAACTATCGTACAGAAAAGAATCTATTAACCTAGTGTTTTGTGAACGCTTACACAATAAAAATGTTGAGTAGGCAGTTTAAATGGAAAGTTCAGAGAGTGGAATGAGTTAGAAATGTAAAATTAGAAATCATCAGGAAAGGGACAGTAGCAAAACCAAGAGAGGGAATGTGATTACCTCAGGGTTCTAAGAGGCCCAGGAATAAGTCCTCTGACTCTTCGGTGTTAACAGATAAAAATAGAGAAAGCCAACAGCAATAGCAACAACAATGGCAACAAAAAAATGCTTGAGGAAAGCTAGAAAAGTGGAAAAGGAAAAGAAACCAAGAAATAATTATGCCCCAGTGGAGGTCAGAAGAATATACAATCAGATATAACTGATAAAGTTCGTAACTAGCATTGACCACTGTCATTAATAATGTGGAAATTCCTGGAAACATTGCTAGATATTAGTGACGATACAATATTGAATGGAGAGGATTAAAGAGAAAGAAAAATTACAATTTCATTTCTGGGTATATGCTCAAAGGAACCCAAAGCAGGGATTGCACATATATTTGTATGCTCATCTTCATAGCATCATTATTTAGAATAGCCAAAAGATTGAAGCAACCCAACATACCTTTCATCCATGAATGAATAGATAAAATATGAAATATACAGACAATGGGGTATCCTTAAGCTTTAAAAAGAAGGTCACCCTGATAAATCCCACAATATGAATGAACTGTGAAGACACTGTGTTATATTCAACAATAAATGAAATAATCCAGTGACCAAATAAACCCTGTGCTGACTTCACATACACAGGGAAAGTAAAATAATCAAATTTATAAAGACAGGGAAAAGAATGGTGGTTCCTGAGGCCTGAGAAGAGGGGTGGTTAGGAAGTAACTGTTCAATAATTACAGCATTTCAATCTTGCAAGGTGAAATAATTTCATGGAATTGGAAAGATAGTTTAGCGGAGCACACTACAGCACGTCCAAACCACTGCTGTCCCTACAGAGGGACATGTTCTTCAGGTGATTCTCTCTGAGGAAAGGAAAGGCCACGTATCAACAGATCTTAATTTAGCCATATAAATACATTCTAAAGAATTCTACTTCTTTTTGTCCTTGGTGAAAAGTTAAGTAGGTCCCAAATCTACATTTAACAGAACACAGGGTATTAAAAGAACCTGCTGCTAGTGTGAGCATGACCACAACCAACCTTCTGCCTCTGTAGTCTTGGGTTCCCCTGTAAAGTGGACACAATCGCAATTCTCTCAGGATTGATGGCAATGGCACATTCAAGAAAGAAGAGAGCTGTGATTTAAAATCACTTTTTTTGTGTGAATGTGAGTGCTTGTTCCTCTGGGATCGGGGATTGTAAGGAAGTGTGTCATCAAGACTTCTTTCTGGGGCAAGGCTGTTACTGACTCTCCCAAATGAGAACGGAGCTTCTTTCTTAATTCCACACTCCAGGGCCTTGACTTGGGAGGGTGCGGCCACCACCCTCCAGCCTAAATAGAGCCAAAGAAAGTCCCGGTCAGGAGGATCTGTGACTGGGAGTCACCCACTATGCTCTTTCTCTTCAAAAGTCCTATGGAATTACATTAGATTTTAAATTTTTTTGTGAAGAGGCATATAATTCAAATACCATAAAATTCACTACATTGTAGCACATAAGTGCTTTTATTAGCATTGATAATAAAAAAAAACCCTAATATCTATTGGATCTCCAGCCCACCCCACTCAACCCTATGCAACCATTGATCTACCCTTCTTCTTTAAACATTTCCCCTTTCTGGGCATTTCATATAAATAAAACCATATAATTTCAGGTCTTTTGTGCCTTGTTTTAACAGTGTTTTCTGAAGTGGGCAGTATCAGTCCCCAGGGGGTGCTAGAATGATCCATGGGGATGGTGATAGTATTAGGTGCGATTGGTAGTGGGGAGGTGGGGTTGGGTACTTTTTGTTTTTCACTTGAAGGTAAATTTCCTGGGTAGGTGCTGAGTGAATTTTTTTCTGAAAAGATGGGTGTAGCATAAATAAATTCAGAGACCACTAACTTAGCATAATATTATTGGGGTTTAATCAAGGTCATGATGTATATATTTATTTCATTTGTTTTAAATGGCTGAATAATATTCTAAAGTACACACACACACACACATATATATATCTGTTGATGGTATTTTGGGTTGTTTCAATTTCATTCATATTATGAGTAAATGCTCTCTAATATTCATATGTAAGTTTTAAGATGGATATACATTTCTATTTTTCTTATACATATACCTATAGGTGAGATTGCAGGGTAGATAGTAACTCAATGTTTAGCTTTTTGAAAAGCTGTCAAATTTTCACCAAAGAAACTGTACCACTTACATACTCGGCAACAGTATTATTTCTCCACATTCTCACACTATCTATAATTTCAATTATCATTATCCATTTATTATGGTTTTAACATGGATTATGCTAATAACTAATGATGTTAGTCATCTTTTAGGTAATTAATGACTAATAAATGACTAAATATATTCTTTGAGAAATTTTTATTCAAATCTATTGATTAATTTTTTTATTGGATTATTTGCCTCAGCCACGTGACATCTTATTATCTAGTTCTTACTCTGGAGAACCTGGCAGGCTACCAAAAGTATCCTGCCCACGCGGCAGAGTCTGGCAAACTCCCCGTGGCGTATTCAATATGCCAAAAACCAGTAACAATAATGGGTCTCATTCTCCTGACCCTGAAAGAGCCTTGAATATGGTACTTTTTAAAATCTCAGGGTTAGGATGAAGGAGACGTTACTGGGGCCTGCTTGAGGCAATTGATGACAGTGATAGTATAGCGGATAACGCACTTGACTAGCATGTGGCCAATCTGAGTTAGATTTCTGGCACCACATATCATCCCCCAAGGCCTACTAGGAACAATGCCCGAGCAGAGAGCTAGGAGGAAAAGCTGAGTGCAGTCGGGTGTGGAACAAAAACAAGATGAAACAAACTAAATATATAGATGGTGGTGATGTTGCAGATCAACTTGTTGCATATCAATACTTAATGACTTAGAGCCTATACTTTAAAAGGTCTTGGTAGAGCTATAGAAATAGCACAGCAGGTAAGACACTGGGCTTAGATGTAGTCAACCCAGGTTAGATCCCCAGAACCATGTAAGGTCCCCTACCCCAAACTGTCCCACAAGTACCACTGGATGTGGTCCAAAAGA
This sequence comes from Sorex fumeus, assembly GCF_029834395.1. Lineage (NCBI taxonomy): Eukaryota > Metazoa > Chordata > Mammalia > Eulipotyphla > Soricidae > Sorex > Sorex fumeus. The sequence continues at coordinate 29,961,056 of NW_026606067.1, forward strand.
CATACACATAGATAGAGTGGTTGTGCCCTCTCCGCCCGCTCCAGATGAAACTCTGGCAGCCACGAGCTTCCAGAAGCAAGTCCCAGGTATGTGGGTTCCAGGTCTAAGACTCCAAGCCTCTCGCCAGCAGCAGAACAGTCAGACCATCCCTCCCCATTCCCCCCGCCCACTTGGTGTCCTGGCTGTCATGGCTGCAATCTGCTTCTGGGAACCATCTTAGCTCACCTATGGCCTTGGTCCAGAGACTCCCAAATGAATCCCAAAATGGATTAGCGCCCTAAAGAGATGTCACTGGATCCCAACCAGTGAACAATTGTAAATACAATTAACCACTTGTGAATACAATTTTTGAATTCCAGAAGCACGTGGAGGATTTCAAAGTTAGCACTAGAAAATAAATGACCTATCATCTGCCCCTGGCAGGCAGGCTTGAATGGTGGTGGGAAATTTTGAGCAAACTATAATGCCCCAAAGTAGAGAGAGAGTTTGGGGGAAATTGTCTGCCACAGAGGCAGGGGGAAGGATGGTATGGGGGATGGGGATACTGGGGATATTGGTGTTGGAATATGTGCACTGGTGGAGGGATGGATGTTTGATCATTGTATGGCTGAAATTCAAACATTAAAGCTTTGTAACTATTTCACGGTGAATCAATAATTTTTTTTTAAAAAAGACACACACACCTACGTACACACACAGACACACATACACATACTCATGCATAAATTTATTATATAAATAGAGAGAGAAAGAGATAGATAGCGAGGCTAATATGGAAACTTCTAATTATTTAGGTATTGGGCTTGGTGCTACAGATGTAGCAGTGTCTTAAGCTTACTTTCGCTATGCTATGCACTCAAAGATCACCTGGAGGTACTTACAAACCTAAGTCTGTCACACGCACGTAAAAATTCTTAAGATCTACACTATAATCTGTCCCAAAGTTGTGCCCTTTAAATCAGAGATTATTTTGCAATACACTTGTTAAAACTCATGAAATTGCACCAGTAAAATTTAGAGTTAAAAGAATATATTGATCTTGGGTATGATTTTAAAAGTTTTAAGAAATAAAAATGCTATTTGAGAAAAAAGTTAAAAGACTTGCACACAAATGTCTGTTGCAACCAAAAATATGTCAAAAACAACTGAAACAATTAAATGTCACTTGGCATGGATAAATTATTTTGTTATACCTGCACAATGAAATGTCTCAGTATATTAGATAATGCAAATGAACAAATGTAGTAATAGGATAGATATTCATGTGAAGCAAAATAAGCTTTACACACACACAAATACCATATAATTCCATTTACATGAAACTTAAGAATAGACAATACATGATAGTGTTAAAACAGTTACATTACTGAAAGAGGTACAAGGGAACTTTCAAGGGCATCCTATTAATTTGATAGGGGTTCATAATTTTTGTCAAAAGTCACACCTCTCCAAATTTAAGATACACGATTCAAAGTTTTGTGTTAATTTATAGCCCCAAATCAAATAAATAAGAGAATAGAGCAGAACATTTAATGATTTCATTAGAGAACCCTTCAGAAGTTTAAATTCGAGACATATAGAGAAATATGTGGTAGTGATACTCATAAATGATTTTTGTCATTGCTTTGGTTTATGACCTAAAGATGTCGCAATGTAAACATTTTGTGCTTGCAAGAATGATCCAGGGGAGGGAGGAAGTTAATGTCCTTAAACAGGAATTAAAGATTTAATGCGTTGTGTAGTTTTTGCCCTTATTCAGATATGTATGTAATTCATCATTAGTAAAAAGGAAAAACAATATATGGCTACCAAATAAGGCTACATCATTAAAAGTGTATAAAACTATGCCAAAGTGATATTCTAATTTCTTATAATATACATACTAGTAGAGCAGCTTTGATCTCACATTGTCCACAATATTTTCCTTTTATCAAAGATTTTTCACTTTGAGGAGTACTTGTCATTTTATGATTAAGTTGTTTCATTGGCTCTGTTAAAAAAAATAATGACATTTTTAAAAAGCAATGTTTATTTTTGTATAAAATAGTGAAATTTTGCACATTTCTAAATTCTTAAACCATATTTAAACATTAATTGTTTACTACAATTGGGAATGGTCAAATCTAATTTCCCCAGTAGTTTGGAAAATGCACAGTTCCATTCTTGCCATGTAAGCATTTAAAGCAATATGCAACTGCCTTTGAAATAGAAACATAATTATAGAATATAATAACTATGTTCTGGAAGGAATTCCTGTGTTATTCTTTCCCATATCTATAGATCAAATTTAACTCCACCTAGAAAAACAATTAGATGGTGGAGAGATAGTATAAAGAATAAGGCATTTCACTTGCATGCAGAAAACCTGAGTTCAATCCATAGCACCCAATATGGCCTCCTAAGCCTATCATGAGATATCCATGAGCACAGAGCCAAGAGTAACCTCTGAGCACTTCCAGGTATAGCTCCTCCAACCTCTGCCCCAAAACATCCCTCTTAAACATTTACTATAATATATATGATAAACATATGCCTAGTAAATATATATCATAATAAGTTTCTATATTTTGAACTTTTTAATCTCACTATATATATTTTTGGGGGGTCTCCTAGAAGTGCTTGATGGTACAATCCTAGGACCTGGCCAGCAGGTGCTTCTCAACTCAGGTGTGTCAAAGGCCATGAGTAACTCTGGCAATGCATGGGGTGCAGTATGTGGAACTAGGGACCCAACCTGGGGCCTTACACATGTAGACATGTGCTTCAGTCCTTTGTTTTTCTGACCCTACAAATTATTTTAACCATTTGAACTAACTTCGTTTATTCTCTATTATCAAAAAGCTTATTTCTTCTGGGATTATAATAAATTCAACATTGATAGCTATTATTACCAAAATTATTAAAACATTAAGTATACTTTAACTGTACTTTTAATTTTTGATAGTTAAATTCTAATTTATGAATTTATTCAGCTGAACTTTACTACTGATCAAGAGATTATGTTAACTTTAAGGAAAAATGCTATAAAAGTTACCAGTTTTGAAAAGTGCTTTTATTATCATCCTATACTAAATTGACATTTTTATATGAAAGATGTCTATCCAAAACAATTGTATTTCATATAAAAATATTAATAATTTGATATAAAATTATACATTTTGTAAAATTTATACTGCATAAACAATTCTAATGCTTTAATTTTCAATGCAATTCCAATTTCAATGCAATGCAGTACTGTGATAAAAAAATAGTTTACCTTGAAGCTGTTCTTTCAGTAATTTCAATTTCACTTTTCCAGCAGAAAGCTGTATTAATGAAACAGAATCTGTCAGTTATGCAATCTCTTATTCAAAGAATTTATATTACTAGTATATTATATATAATATATCATAAAGGTATTAAAATTATGCATCTTGAACAAGACTTATTTTGAGAAAATAAATTTAAATACATAGGTGATATGAAAGTATACATGAGAATATAAATTAAGAGAAAATTTATAAAAGGTGCGGGAAAATTTTAAAATCTATTTCAATCCATGCCATACATTATTTTTAAAACAAAATAAAATAAAATAAAACATATGTATCACCAAGAAGTGTTCTTTTGAAAGCACAAGTATTCAAAAAGTTGTAAAGGTTTAATCATTCCTTATCTATTTGTTCTTTATAATATAAAGTACAATATTTCTGTAGTCTGAGACAAAACTGAATTTTGTATAAACTGCTCTGCTTACATAACTGTAGAAGTCAATAATATTATCTTATTTGCCTGATCTAGGGAATCACATGTTTAAGCATGATAGATTTAACTTTCTAATACTGTTTGTGATTCCTGTCATTCCCAAGCTAAATGAAAAATAATTTGAGTCAATATAACTCACTTTTAGGAATCTCAAATAATTCTTAAATTCCTTGGAACTTGAGTTTTTATAACCATAAATATAAATCAGACTCTGATTGCACAAACTTGCCTTGGTACTATAAAAATCATCACTAAAAGTACACAAACTAGCGTGGACGGTTCACTTTTCTGCAGACTCTGTCAATTCATGCAGTTTTCAGTTTGAAATTTGCATGCTCAGTTGCCTAATTTGTACATGAGAATATGAGAACAGTGACTGCCTCTAAGTCTATGGCTGTACCAATTACAGTCATCTTTCAAAATTTAGGCCTAATTATTCTCAAAGAACCTTTTTGTTTTGCTTTGAAAGGGCATTTGTTGCTCACACACTTTGAGTAGCTACTCAGATGCCGTGTACCACACACAGCACAAAAGAAAACAGGACAGAAATAATCACTTTTTATGCGAATTATACTTTTATTTTTAAACTGACAATGTTATAAAGCTACAGATAGTTTGATCTTGTTTTTCATAACCAAATCCAAATCACCTAATATTACCTTAATGGTCCGTCCATCCTGAGGTGCAACAGGAACTATGTGATTATAGTCTACCTGGGCAATATATACATATATATACATATATATGTGTTTGTGTGTGTGTGTGTGTGTGTACTAAGGCAAAATAACCTACTACTAGGAAATTTTTATGATTTTCTTTTATTATTTTGAATAATATTTTTATGTTCAATGAAGATAGCCATTATTTACTTCAAGTGATTTCAGGTTAAAATATATTTCAATGAATAATTTGTGAGCTATTATTAAGTCTTATTTCTATCTGTTTAGTAAAGAGGTGGCTGTGGAATAAGGTTGGGTCAAGGATAGATGAATGGGTAGATAGACTGATTGGCAGATGGACATGCATATATATATATATATATATATATATCTCAAAAAATACAGTGTATAGTTTATTGACATACTTATGCTTATAGCAGCAAAGTTTAAATGGATGCAATCAGTGGAGAGAACAGATATATCATTTAGCCAAATAGACTCTAACACAATATTTAACCCATTTTACATTCACAATGTCCTTAAATTTCTCACAAATGCCACTAACTACCATTCTAAACCCAAATTTTTCTCACTTTTACAAATATCCTCATTGTTTTTTCCACAACTCTATTTTAATAAGGCACTGTGAGTTACATACAAAGTTATTTGAGTTTTTGACATACAATGTTCCATTACCCATTTTACCACCAGTATCAACTTCCTTCCACAGTATTTCTTCATTCTAAATCAAATATTCTTCTCAACCATTGCTTGTCCTTTGATCCAGACTCCTCTGTTATTCCATAGAACATTTTTTAAAAGCCTCAAACCCTTCCTAAAAATGCCTCTTTTAACAGTTCACATTAACTTGTCAAGTCTTTTTCCCAGCACAATCTCCTCTCCAGAACTTGCCTAAGTATTCAGCTCTAATTCTATTCCCTTCCCCTAGGGAGAAGAAAATACTCCCTTTCTGATCCTCAGTGGTTCTTCCGGAAAACAAACCCCAATCATCATTCAGTGAAGCTACCTCCAGGGAAGGTCCTCACCTTTAAATTTGAATTTAAGTGCTCTGTCTTTGTCCATGTGCAGGATCCTCTTCTACCTGAGCTTCAGCAATTTGTTCAGTATTTACTCTATTACGCATATGGAGAATAATTGTGGCGATTCCTATACCCATGTTCAACTGACATTCTAATACTAAAAGCATTACAGCATGCTAACAAGAACATCTAAGCAGCTCTTCAATTACTCTACGATTATAACCCAACCTAAATCTAAGCAATATTTTGAATGGTCTCAGCTTCAAAATAACAGCCAATTTGTCTTACCTTCTTTCTTTTGAGACTTCTCATAGTTGTGCACCATTGTTATGAAACAATATCAACTGGGATCATACACTACTTACACTGAATAATCTCAGGAATTATAACTCTTTTGCAATTTATTCATTCTTCACTAGACTTCACTCGTTATTCTCAAATAGCTACTCAAAGTTTCTCTATAGCTCATCACTCAATTTTACCCCGTTTTCTTCCACTATTCCTAATTTCCTCATCAATGTTACTCAACAACCCTGTCTCAGAATCAAATGAAAACACTAAAAATTTGCCTTTCCACCCACCCGATTATTTTCCATCTTTCATATCTCAGAGAGCATGTGTCCTCCATCCCATGCCAATGGTCTTCTTTAAGAAAAACCTCTCAAAGATTACACCCCTCAAAACTGGCACTTCTAATTCTCCTCTTCAGTTTTTCCTCCACTAAGGAGCCCAATACTCTGCTACAAGCCTACTCAACATTTTCCTAATTCTAAATATATATTATATGGTAATTATATCTTTCCTTAATCTCATAAACACCTGAGAGTCACATCTCTGTTCTCAGGTTCATTGCAATGTTAATCTTTACTCATTTACACCCACCCTCCTTTCTTACCACTCAAAATAATGTTTTTTCCAGTAATCAAGTCAAATTTAATGTTTTAAATCATTCTTGCTCTATATTAGCACTTTAATATGCTTTTGAGGAAATACTATAAGTGACTCCATGTACACTAGTTTATATATTTCTCATCTGTAATGCCTATTTATAAATTTGGTAGCCAAGACTTAAAAGTTTAGGCAATCTGCCTAAAGTCATGGGGCTAATCAAACAAGTCAGATTTTAATTTATATGTCTATTGCTTAATCTTGGCACCACTGACATTTTAAACCAAATAACTCTTGATATTTGGGAACTTTATTTATTTATGAGCTAAAGTAGGAAAAGCAGCTAAACTATTGACTAGCATAAATTGAGAGTATTAAAATTCTTTTACCTGCCATATTTTCTGAAGTTAATTCATACCTGTGCCTCCTTGAGGAAGCATATCTTGCACCGTTCTTAGTTCTATAAGTTCTTAAGGAACACATTTTTAAACTTAAACGACACACAAAAATTCAAATATAACTCAATCTTTGAAATTTGTAGGACGAGTATAATTTTAATGTTCTTTCACAAAACTGGGTAGCTTAGTATGTGAGATGATAGATATGCTAATTAACTCAGGAGAAATCCTTTTTCTATGTAAACACTTACCAAGTAGTCAAATTGTACACCTGATATATCTTATAATTTTCTCTGTTAATTATACCTCATTAAACTGGGGAAAGGAAAGAAGAAATTAAAAACCAACCCAAAATCTTTAACCCAAAACATCTTTTCCATGTCCCTTCCCTATTCATTCCCATAGTCCAGTTCGACCACAATTATACATGACTGCTTAATTTTCTTCCTCACAATTTTTGTTTTATGGTTTCCTTTCTAATTAGATTCTTCTTACTAAACCTATGGATTTTCTAACAGTTATCTAAATAACCACTCTGCTTCTCTAAATATAATCCTAAAAGTATCAGATAAATATACTAAAGAGTTCAGCAAAAGACCACAAAACAGAAACATCAATTTCTATGTATTTCATTTTTCACTACTTTCAAATTTTATTTTACAATTAACTTTATATATTAGTAAACAAATATATGTACAAATGAATTCTACTTATAATATATTAAAAGTACTTATATAGGTACATCATATTCAAGCTGAACTGACTCATATGAAGCATGATCAAAACAGCTTAGGTATTATTTGTTCTATGTCCTGTCAACTCCAAATGAAAGGAATATTTGAACAAGATTAACCATCAGAAATAATCAAGATAATCTTGCTGTCCTTTTTCTTAAAGCTATCAGGTAGTTTGGCCACACTGCAACTTTAAGGACCCTACCCAAGAATGGTATCTGTCCAGTGTCCAGCCAAATGGACTCACCAAAACTGATGTGAATTTTTTAAAAAACTCCTCACAGCTACTCTATTCTACCTACCCCATGCACTTTGAGGAGTGGTGAGAAATCATGGGTCTTTTATTCAGTGCCAGAACACTGCACACACACACCCTCAATGTCCCTAGTAACTAAAAGGGAAGAACTATATCTAGTCCTTCCTCTCCCACTGAAGTAACAAAACATGGAAATAGAATAGCTGGAGGCATGATAAGTAGCCTAGTGTAAATAATGAACAGATAATTACTCATATAATTGGGAATATAACGTTCCAATCTCAGTGCCTACAAAACTTAAAAAACATTTGGGAAATAAAGGAATTCAGCTTCTCTGGCAGAAAGATATAGAAGTCTAGTGAAGTTCTCAAGTTAATCATAATTCTCCAGCCTGCAGGACCTCAAATAAACAGCATCAATGAAAATTTAAGCAATAACTGGAAGATATATTCAATCAACTCAAGAATAATTAATTCAAAGTATAAAAAATCCATATAAATGAAATTGAAGATGCTAACGAATATAAAAGATGTTAGTCTCATGTTATGCTACTTTATATTTCACAAATGAGTGTAGTCATTCTATGTCTATTCCTCTCATTCTGACTAATTTCACTTAGCATGATACTCTCCATGTCCATACACTTATATGCAAATTTTATGATTTTATCTATTTTAACAGCTACATACTATTCCATTATGTATATGTACCAAAGTTTCTCTAACCAGTCATCTGTCCTCAGGCACTCATGTTTACCACCTAAGGAAAGTAGAAATAAGGGCCAAGAGGATCACTACATGGTTTGGAAGCCGGCCTCACGTGCTGGGGGAAAAGGCAGTTGGGATGGAGAAGGGACCACTAAGTAAATGGTGGTTGGCAGGATCTCTTAGGATGGGAGATGTGTGCTGAAAGGAGACTAAGTACCAAACATGATACCCTCTTAGTACCTGTATTGCAAACCATAGCATCCAAAAGTAGAGAGAGAGTAAGAAGGAAGGTACCTGCCTCAGGGGCAGGGGGTGGGATGGGTTGGGGGTGACAGCAGGAATACTGGGAACATTGGTGGTGGAAATGTGCACTAGTGGAGGGGTGGTGGCTTGATTATTGTATGAAACTTAATCATGAAAGTTTGTAACTGTATCTCACTGTGATTCAACAAAAAAAGAATTTAATAGAAAGCCAAAGTGACAGAACTCTGAATAAACAGAGCCAAATAAGTGAACTTGGAGACAAAACACAAACCAGCAACAATAATGTGCTGGCAAAAGAAAAGAGAAATAAAATAATGGAAGAGAATATTTTCATTATTAATGGAATACACAGAGCATCAAAAAAGAAGAAAATATCAAACACAGGGCAATAACATAAAACTAACAGCAGATCTCTGACAAGAAACCAAACAAGCAAGAAATAATGGAATCACATATTCAAAGTAATGAATTAAAAAAACTTTAAACTAGAGTCTACTACTCTTCAAAGTTATAATTTAGATATAAGAGAAGGAAAAATGTATTTTAAGACAAACAAGATATAGTCAAATTTGCTAGTCTGAAGGGATTGCTCGAAGACCACCTATAAAATAAAAACATTCAATTGAAAAAGGCCTAAAACCCACATAGAACAATAACAACACATCCCTTTTATCAATAACATCTCTAAATGTCAAGGGAGTAAACCCTCCCATCTAAAAGCATAGAGTGACTGAATGGATCAGAAAACAAAATCCATCTATTTTCTGCTTATAGGAAACATATGTAAATTCACATTATAAATACAGGCACCTAGCAGAATGATGAAAAGCAATTAGAATATCCAATGATACACACACAAAATCTGGGAAAAACATACCTATACCAGACAAGCTAACATTCATATAAAGATAGTAGTTAGAGATAGGAATAGACAGTACTTATTGGTTAAAGGAACAATAGAATAGGAAGTAATAACTTGTATCAACATATTTGCACCAAATAATGTGTCAGCAAAGTTTATAAGTATTCTGCTAAAATAATAAAAACATCACATCGATGTAAACACAATGGTATTGGGAGGCCTCAACACTCCACATTCAGTATGGATATAAGAGCCCTCAATAAAGAATTAGAAGTACTGGGATTAATGGATATGTGCAGGGCCCTCTATCCTCATATATGTGAACATATATTCTTCCCAAATATATATATATATTCATATATATGGAGCATTCTTCATAGTAGACCATATATAATGGAATAACTTCAACATGCATAAATTTTAAAATAGGTGAACCATAGCAACCACCTTCTCAAACAATAATGCCATGAAAATAGAAATTAAACGTAAAAAGAAGTGGAAAAACTCTAGAGTCAGGAATCTGCAAAAATAATACAATGCAAAAACAATTGGACAAAAAAGGAAATCAAGGAAAAAATTAAATAATTCTTGAAACTAATAAGAATAAAGAAACAAACTATCAGAATCTATGGAACACAGCAAAAGCTGTATTCAGTGGACAATTCATAACAATACATTAATAAAAAAACAGCAGTCAAATCAAAAACCTAAATTCACAGGTTTTCCTGTCTTTTATATGAAGTCAACTTATACTAATGCCCAAACCAAGATAGAGACATTCACTAAAGTAAATTTCACACCAATTTCTCTGATAAACACTGATGCAAAATCCTCAACAAAATCTTAGTGACCTGAGTCAAATAGTATATTAAAAAATCTTAGGCCACAATCAAAGAATGCAAGAAAAGTTTTTTATTTATTTTTTTTGCTTTTAGGGTCACACCTGGCAATGCACAGGGGTTACTCCTGCCTCTGCACTCAGGAGTTACTCCTGGCGGTGCTCAGGGGACCATATGGGATGCTGGGAATCGAACTCACATCGGCCCTGTGCAAGGCAAACACCCTACCCGCTGTGCTATCTCTCCAGCCCAAGAAAAGTTTAACATATGAAAACCAGCTAACATAATACACCACATCAATGAAAGTAAAGACAACAATCGCATGATCGTGTCAATTTATGCAGAGAAAACTTATGACATTATGCAACATCAATTCATGATAAACAAACAAATAAAAATGTCAACAAAATCGAGATGGAGGCTACCTTCTCCTAATATTAAAGACCGTCTATAATAAACCCAAAGTCAGGACCATCCACAATGGGGAAATACTAAAAGAAATCCTTCTGAATTAGGTACAGGTCAAGGATGTCCATAGTCTCCACTTTTATTAAATATAGTATTAGAAGTTCTAACAGGAGCAGTCAGGTGAGATAAAGAAATTAAGATGTCAAATTTGAATAAAAAGTTATCTACAAATATGCAGATAACAATAGAATACATAGAAAAGTCCAGAGTCCATTAAAAAAGTTCCTAGAAACAATATAACAATAGAGCAAAGTATCCAGCTACAAAGTCAACACACAACATTTTGTCATTTCTTTATAAAAGTAATGAATTAGAAAATAGAAGGCATCAAAGAGTTCACTTCATTTAAAATGATGTCAAAAAATCAAGCACCTAGGAAAAATTTTAACAACAAAAAAGTGAGACCTATAGTAACAAAATCATAAATCACTTAAGAAAGAAATAAAAGATCTTAGAAAATGAATAAATATAGTTTATGTCAATGTAATGGAAGATTAAACCATCAAGATCAAACCATCCTACCTAAATTATTGCACAGATTCAATGTAACCTGCATCCAAGATCAATAAGTAAAATTCAGGATTCCTATCAAAAAATGAGAAGAAGAATTAACAGACACTTCTCTGAAGAAGTTAGTGGATGACCAAGACACTCATTAAAAGGTGTTCATTATAATTTATTATTAGGAAAATCCCAATCATGACAATGAGATATCATCTCAACTAGTGAGAATGATGCTTATTAAAAAAAAAAACTAGGGACAATCTGAGTTGGTGAATACATGGTAAAAAAAAGGCACTCATCAATTTCTGGTAGAAATGCTGTCTGGTTCAACCCCTATAGAAAATAATATATATATTTCTCAGAAAAAAAAACTAGATCTTCCATATGATATAGTAATTCTACTTCCTAGTATACTCCCTCAAGGAACAAAAGCATTCATTCAAAAGATATATGCACAGCATTATTTATCACAGCACTTAGAAAAATTGCTAGGATATGGAATCAACCCAGGTTTCCAATTGACAGATGAGTGGATAATGAAGGTGTAGAATATATGCAATGAATTTCTATTCAGCTTCAAGGAGGGATGTAATCATGCAATTCATTGCAATTTGGAGTGGAGGATATCATGTTAAATGAAGTGAGTCAGAAGAACAGAAGAGCACAACACAAGATGATCTCATTTATCTGTGGTATGTAGAATACAGGAAGAGGGAATGCAAAGTATCAGAGGCAGGTATACCCAGATTATTATTGATTACAGAAATGAAGATAAATGGAGAGAAATGGAGGAAGAGAATAAGAGATGAATGAGAGGTAACAGAAGAAGAGTCAGAGGACTTGAACACATCAGTAGTGAGAGAAGTGGTATATGCATAAACAAAAAAACCAGCAATACAGTAAGCACTGTCTGTAGCACTGTCCTCTCGTTGTTCATCGATTTGCTCAAGCGGGCATCAGTAACATCTCCATTGTGAGACTTGTTGCTGCTGTTTTTGGCATATTGAGTACGCCACAGGGAGCTTGCCAGGCTCTGTTGTGCTGGCAGGATACTCTCAGTAGCTTGCCAGGCTCTCCAATAGGGATGAAGGAATTGAACCCAGCTCAGCCGCATGAAAGGCAAATGCCCTACCCACTGTGCTATTGCTCCAGTCCATACAGTTAGCATGAGATCCAAACTACAACAACCAACTTTAAAAATGTGCCTTTTATTTTAGGAGGGATGTCTGGATTAGCCTTTGACCCCAGAATAAAGGGAGGAGAAGTACAGAGAAGGAAATAAATCAAAGTGAAGCAGAAGATAAAGATAAAGAGAATGAATGGGGATATTTAAGTTTTTTCTGTCTACCTAATCTCACTTTCTATACCCAACTTCTATAGTTCCTGACCTTGTGTTTTTACCCTCCTACTCAACTATGAGACTGGTAATGACTGGGATTATTACTTATTTCATCATCTTTTCCTTGAAAATATGTTTTTAATTCAAATATACAACCTCTTTTGTATCTGATGAAAATCTCCTGGAGAGCAAGGACAATTGCTATTATATGACAACACATTCATTTCATAATTGCTATTAAATAAGTAAACAAGGTAGCATTTAGAATGCCTTATACTAATATCAGGAGCATGGAAAAATAGTTTAGAGAGATAGTTTAAGAATAGAAAGAGTTAAAAAAAAAGTATATCTCAGTAAGAGAACAATACTTAAGAATAAAATGCTATTATGAAGCAGGGAGAAGTGCTCTGTAAAATATTTGTAGATGCCAATTGGCCAATGAAAGTATAATGATAGCATATAAAAAGAAAAAGCTATAAGTAAACACTTACAAAGTCACAACTCTTTTTTTTAAATAATACATTAGAAAACAGTTCCCTTACATGAAGACACTCATCTGGTATAAACCTTAAATATAACGGAACATATATTAAAATACAAGTAAAAATAAAGCAATTCTATATCTAGAAAAGCTAACAATATTTTTGGTTAAATTTCTACACATACAGTATCATAAACATTTACAAATAAAATTTTTCAATATAAATATGGAAACATTGAAAAATAAGAAAGTAATAGGTAGAAAACATTTGATCCTAGGTTATATCAAAAATTCACTTAATTGTAAATTATTAAAATTTATTTTTCAGAAAAGGCATAAATACTGAGAGCTATAACATATTAACATAAAACCTAATCAAAATTAATTAGATATAAAATTGTTAAGAATAGAATGTTTTGCAGTATGAATGGGAATTCAAGATCTAAAATTTCTTGTTTTAGCAAATTGTCTGAGAATCAAATACATTTTCTTACCTTAACATTTCCTTTATTTTGTGATATCAAATGTGATTGATTTCCCAATTTTGCCATGTGTCCAGATTTCCAGTAATATCCACTTGACCTTCTATATATATACATATATAAACAGAACAAAAATATAATTACTAAATACATTTCTTTTCAAATTAAAAATATTTTTATTCCAAAACATGGAAATTCAATTGTTAACATGTAACAGACCACCACAAATAAAAACTCAACTATTAATAATGCCACAATATCCTTAACAATTCTAAAATATAGTTATACTATATTCGGGAATTTTAAATAGGAGTAACAAAAAAAGAATGCCCAAAACCAAATTTACTAAATTTGATGCATCATATCTTAACTGATATAGATTTATTGATTTTTAGGAAATTTTACAGTCTATTACATAGTTTTAGTTTCCCTTGCAGGCGGTCGACCTGGGTTCAATTCCTCTGTCCCTCTCGGAGAGCTCTGCAAGCTACTGAGAGTATCCTGCCTGCACATCAGAGCCTGGCTAGTTCCTCATGGCGTCTTCAATATGCCAAAAAACAGTAACAACAAGTCTCACAATGGAGACGTGACTGGTGACCACTTGAGCAAATCGATGAGCAATGGGAGGACAGTACTACAGTGATACATAGTTTTTAAAGCTAAAAGCTATAAATATGCAATAATAAATAAGGAAAAATAGGAAAAATAATGCCCAAAAATAAAGAGCAGATTTACTAAGTGATTTATAGTAATTCACAAATTGAACGATTATTTGGAATTCAAATCCATCCCCGTGTTTTAATAAGACAGAGATTGAAAAGTAGGGCAAAATATTTGGTTTTATTTTCAGAAATTTGATTTTTGCAAAATTTTTGAAGTAGACAGGGTAGGGGGGCCCAATCCTACTGAAAAATAATGAGATGAAAAACTTTTCAGTGTCACCCTAATAATAAACAACATAATCAAGATTATAAACGGGAATTCTGGCTGTCGCATTTATTATCAATGTGACCTTAGAAAAGAATTTAGCAGTTTTGAAAATTCAGTTAAGTTCCAGGATATTGAAAAAACATCTAATTTTTTTTTTTCTCAGCTAAGGAAAAAAACTCGTGTTTGTAGTTGATTCTCAAATGTGTTCAGAACTCAATGATAAGTAGAAGCTAAACCTAAGAACATGACGGTTAAAACAAAGAACTGGCCATTAGATTACTGAGAGAGGAGAGCAAGACCCATAGCAAACTTTGTCAACTGAAATTATATACAATTTTTAGGTGCATTGATCACTGAAAAACACAAACTTTCTATTTCAAATGAAAACAGAAATAATATTTCATTTCCAAAGTTATGTGTGTAGACATCTTGCACAGTTTTTTTTTTTTTTTTAAGAATCAGACTTTAAAGATAATTTAAACAGGAGCTGGAGCAACCAATAGCACAGCGTATAGGGCATTTGCCTTGCATGTGGTCGACCCGGGTTCGATTCCCAGCATCCTATATGGTCCCCTGAGCACCACCAACGGTAATTCCTAAGTGCAGAGCCGGGAGTAACCCCTAAAAGTTAACTTAAACAAATAATAAACATTTTGATTTTCTTTATTGGTTCAGAAAATGCCTAAAAAGGTATATGATGATGATCACTATTTAGCATCAAACAAAAGTAAATATATAACATATCTAATGTTATTTAGTACCATTAAAAAGCATACATAACGTGCATTTTCTATAGAACATTATTTGGAAGATTATTTTGGAAGAAAATTTCCCTACGTCTACAAAAATACATAATTTGACCTAAAATCACATGGGTAAAAATTTACCCGCAGACTCTTTTTCATGAATAAGCAAAAATGCATGTAAAAAAGTGTTCAAAGAAACAATTTTAAACACTAGACATTAAAGAACTGAAAAATAGAGGGCATTGTATATTCACACAAATAAAAATCAGGCCACGACTGAAAAATGGAGATTTATGTTAATGTGGCAAAAGTAGAAAAGTAGGGTGTGAATCAATTCACTTGTTTTTATAAACAAGTGTCATCTGTAAAAACATTCTAAAAAACATCTGTTACATACATCAGACACAGACATGCATGAATATATACAAGAGTTCATGTAAAGATAAAGCTGAAATAAGTGATAGAAAACTGTCTGCCTACCAGTCTAAAGCTAATGCTATATACCTTATCTCATTACTTGTTATGCATTATCATATCATTTCTGTAATAAGGAAAAAATCATCAATAAAATTAGTAAATAAATGCAATCATAATATTAAGAGTTTTCATTAACACAATTTTGAAGAGAATTTACTAAAAGTAATTTTTTGTAACACAAAATTTTTGAAAGGTTGTGCAATTCTTTGACATATAAATTCCTGCACTCCCATTTTTTAAATCAATAAATGTGATTAAGTACAAATTGGTAATAAAGCATATATTTTATTGTCTTTGTATGGCAATCTTATGAGACAAAAGGGCAAATTCAACTTATATTCCAGAATATGAATGAGTCAGAGGAATAATTAATAAAATAAGATAAATTAGCGTGTATAAGACAGTACTAAGTTCCATAGAAAATAAAAGTAAAAGCATTTAGAATTGTAATATTCCTTGTATATGTTTAATAAAGAAAGCATAGAGGAAATTCAATAATGTTGTTCAACAGAAAATATCACATTATTCATTTAGAACATTTCTTTATTAGAATAACAATTATAGATAAAATATTATTTCCATAATTTAGGTAAAAATTGTAGAAATATCTAAAACTATAACCCACGGTCTTTCTTCCTTTTCTTTGCTCCTCATTGACTGGAATTCCTGTAGTGTTTTTTCCATCTCTTGATTCTCCAACTCTAACTGTACTTTCTCCATTTTCAAATCCTGAGAATTTCTAAAGAAAGGTTTTAACATAGAATGTTCATTTGGGGTAAAACAACAAGCACAAAATAGTACAACATAAGTTCACAACATTCCTTGCCACAGGTCATAATTATGATAAATAAGTAGCAATTTCACTACTTCCATTATGTTTATTTGAAATATGGTTTCTAGAATTAACATTTGACTTCATTAATATTTTATCAAAGCAAAATATCTCTTTAAACCTTCTGTTTTTATGGTTAACTATTTAAAATCACAATTTACTTTTATACATAAGTTGTGGCTGTATATGTACACAAAAATCAATGGCACACAAATAGAAAGCAAAAGTAGAATTAATTTTACATTTTTTATACTGGTCTTATAATGGATTCAAGGAGTCTGAAGCAGAATGTTTAAGAAAATGATCCTTTTCTGTATGAGTATAATTCACATATTTTGTTGAAATCGTTATTTTGAGGTCTACATAAAATTTCTATTTTTATACCTAACACAGAGAGAGGGAGAGAAAGAGGGAGAGAGGAAAAGAGAAAGAGAATATGCTTGAGATCAAGGAGAGAAATTATCTATTACAATTTTGTTAGAATAACTATCAAGAAAATTAAGAGGACTGAGTCATTTATATCCCATAGTTTTCTATGAAGCAAATCAATGAGACATGAACTATTTTAGGATAAAGTAAAACAATCATATTTATTTGCAAACTATTATATGATATCTGAAATTCATCAAAGTTTTAACAAATTTTCACTTTATAATTTTGGTCTTTCTGCCAAAATTTGTCATAAATACTCTTGTAGATCTAAGCCAACCTAGCTCTTGGCTTACTTAATCTATCATGAATGTAAATATCTTCCTTCCTTCATTTTTTTTTTTTTGCTTTTTGGGTCACACCCGGCGATGCTCAGGGGTTACTCCTGGCTCATGCACTCAGGAATTGCTCCTGGCGGTGCTCAGGGGACCCTATGGGGTGCTGGGAATTGAACCTTTGTCGGTCATGTTGGCTGCGTGCAAGGCAAACGCCCTACCTGCTGTGCTATCACTCCAGCCCCTCTTCCTTCATTTTTACATTAGTATTTTACTATAATCAAGCAGTGTAGAAACCATATATGCTATGTTTGGCAAAAAACTAATACAAAAACAACAGAGATCCAAAGGAATTAAACTAACTTGTGTATCTGATAAGTACTGACCAAAGAGAAAAGTCAGCCAAAGTAGTTGTCAAGTGTAAAAGCATCTGCAGACATATTCAAAACTGTATGAGGCAAAGTCATTATTGTTATTATGCTCACACATCAAAATATTATATAAACCCAATAACCTCTTATAGAAGTATAAACTCTGTGAATAAGGCACAATAGAGTAGCCAGTATAAAAAGAAAGAAAAGAGAAAGAATGCGATTGAGCCATGAACCACAGAAATTTTTGAGAAATACCCAAACATAACGTGAGCTGAGATCCAGAGATAAAAAAATTAAACCAGCTAAACGAAAATAGGTAGAACAGTTTTCTAGGAAGAAATAGAAGCATGAAAGTAGAGAGAAGTGATATGTGTATCAATAAACTAGAACTTTAGCATCATCAGTTATTATTTGTAAAATGTTTAAAATGGCATAAAAAAAAGAACCCTCAAGTAGCAGCCAAATGATGAGCTACTAACTCATAGCAAAAAATTAGGATTTGTATACTATGAGAAATAAGAACCATTAAAGGATTTTACGATAACTAATCAACTTTGCATTTCAGTTTATTCTGGTCACATAATAGAGGAATTAATTAAAAACTATAAGACTACATGCAAAGCAATCAGTTAGAAGCCTAATGCGAGTAATCCTAATAATACAGTGATTATTCTGACCTGACTTTTTTCATTAAAAAAGGAAAATTGACAGAGGCTGGAGCGATAGCACAGCAGGTAAGGCGTTTGCCTTGGACCCAGCCAATCCAGGTTCGATTCCCAGCATCCCATATGGTCCCCCGAGCACCACCGCCAGGAGTAATTCCTGAATGCCAGGAATAACCCCTGAGTATAGTTGGGTGTGACCAAAAAGCAAAAAAAAAAAAAAAGGACAATTGATAATTCTAACAATCATTAGCAAAATATGATAAACCTAATGATGATAATGCCATGAATCTACACAACATTTTCTAATAGCACCATACTCCTACATAGTATTTCAAACATATAAAAATGAAATATCTAAAGATATTTAAAAACCACAAGATAATTTGGATCAAGGAATGTCAAAACTTAAATTAAAAATTGATATTCTGGTCAATTCTGTTCTCCCTTAGAGATATTTAAGAGGAAGGCATTGGAAATTTCCTAAAAGTCAAGATGATCTCAAAGAGAAACAGTATAATGAATCATCTCTATCCAAACAATGTTTTGAAATTTCCATGATACCCAGAATTACTTGAACCTGACTGAATGCACCTCTCGGCAATTCAGAGTACAAGGTACTCTTTCTGGGAAGGATAAATACAGCACAACCCTTTGTAATGATGTAAATGTATTAGGTTTTTTATAGTGCTTTTATAGTGTATATAGTGTTTTTTATTTAATTTTAATTTAATTTTCCTTAGAATAATTTTATATCTTAAATAAGTCACAAAATATTTATATAAGCTATACTGCTTTAATAATTAATAACCCCAATTTCCATTTTGCATCTTTTGGCATAAATATTTTTAGTCCTTATTCTAAAACTTTCATAATATGTAAATTTGTACTACAGACAACAATATAGCATTGTGAAGAAAATGAAAGAACAATCGAGGAAGCTGAGATCAACTCTAAACAACCTCATGTAAAAGAATTACTATTACAAAAATGCTAGTATTTATTTTTATATATCACAAATATTTATGCACTTACTTATATTTTAATTTTACTGAATTTCCAGGTTTTCCCCATGGTAAAACTATAAAATCTTTGGTGTTCATGTTTATGTTCTTGATACTTCATAAAATTATTGTGATTTGCAAAAGTTTCTGAAAAGAAAAAGAATTGTGCTAAGAAAACGCACTAATTAAAAATTTTGATATTATATATTCAGAGAAAAACCTTAAACCCACATTGGAGAGAAGATTGAATTAAAGTTTTACAAATATTAATATATTATACATATTATTAAAAAACATTTATGTTAATTAAAATATATATCACAGCACTAAAATATTTACATGAACTTATTAAAATATTGAATGATCTATTTTATGTGAAAATTAATTCACTACAATAAGGCACGTAGATGTTTCTTTTCATGTTTAAGTTCATAAAAAATATTAATCGACTCTGATCCCATCCAAAAATTGCATCCAAAATTAAACAGAGTAAAAAAATTACTTTAGAAATATAATTTAAGCTAGAAGATCTTAATATGTATGGTAAAGTAAATATTAAGGTACATGTAAGTACAAATATATCTGAATATCTTCATTTATCAAAAAAATTCTAATGATGCTCTTTATATAAGTTCAGAAATTAGCATATTTAGAATGAATGTTTCAACATAAAGGAACAAAAAAAATTTTCTTCCGGGCTCCAAATTAACTACAAATTTAAATTTTTTATAGCACCCAATGCCTTTAGCATGCCAATTATCCATGGTTCTGTAACTTTTTTTCTGTAGTCAGAATTATCAAATCACATGGACAATGGTAATATATATATTTTAATTACTATAATTTAAAATTTTGCTTATAAATCACACCCTGTATACTCTAGCTTATTCCTGATTTATGCTCAGCAATCACTCCTGGTGGTGCTGAGAAAACAAAATGTAGTACCAAGATTGAACCAGAATGTCTGATGCAAGAGGCATGCTTTATCTGGACACTAACTCTCTGGTATCTTCAATAACTATTAGATCTTGATATGAGTGTCACTGTCCCTGTCCTCCCATTGTTTATCGATTTGCTCGAGCAGGCCCAGTAACGTCTCCATTGTGACAACTGTTACTGTGTTTGGCATATCGAATACGTCACAGGGAGCTTGCCAGGCTCTGCCATGCAGGTGAGATACTCTCGGTAGCTTGTCGGGCTCTCCGAGAGGGGCGGAGGAATCGAACTGGGGCACTCTGAGAGGGGCGGAGGAATCCAACTGGGGTTGGCCATGTTGGGCGCTTGCAAGATAAACGCCCTACCCACTGTACTATCGCTACAGCCCTCTTGATATAAATAAAAGTTTTTAAATATTCATAAAGAAATATGAAAAAATATCATAATGCACAGTCTTAAAGGCCCAAACCATCTGTTTTATGTTTGTTTCCACATTTTCATAGACCCTTAAATATTCTCCTTAAATATTAATGATCTGTCTCAACTTTGTAATAAATATTGCACAAAAAGTGATGAAGAAATAAAAACACAAAGATACTTTTTCTGGTCATATATATGCTTAGAATTTTGTTTGATTGCTTGCTTATTTCCTGGAAATTTTCTTAGACTAAAATTGAGCATTTAAGAACTATATACAAATTCCATGAAACAAGGTAGATATTTATAAAAGTCACACCAAATGAGGAAAAGGAGAGAATTTAGGAAGCCAGCATATAGGAGTTGATATGTGGAGATACCGATTGGACGCATGTTTCACAAAGAACAACATTTGCATGAGGATTTTTTTCTACTTGGTTGGTATGAAGATTATGTGAATGGAAAATCAGGTAGTTTTAAAGTTTTAAAGTCTAGGCTGAGAACCAATAATGGGTACTTTAAAGGAACAATTAAATAGCAAATAGAATCCAACACTTCATCAAAAAGATCATAAATCACAACAAAGTGGGATTCATCCTAGGGATACAGGATGGTTCAACATTTGCAAGTCAATCAATATAATCAATCATATTAATAAAGAAAAGATAAAGATCATATGATCATATCAATAGATGCAGAGAAAGCATTTGACAAGATCCAGCACTTGTTTATGATGAAAACTCTCAGTAGATTGGGAATTGAAGAAAATTTTCTCAATATAGTCAAAGCCATCTACCACAAGCCTATGGCAAGCATTATCCTCAGCAGGGGAAAAACTAAGAGCCTTTCCTCTAAGATCAGGGACAAGACAAGGATGCCTACTCTCACCACTACTATTCAATATAGTACTGGAAGTACTTGCCATAGCAGTCAGGCAAGAAAAAGGCATCAAGGGCATCCAGATAAGAAAGGAAGAAATCAAACTCACTATTTGCAGATGACATGATACTACATTTATAGAACCCCAAAGCCTCTATCAAGAAACTCCTAGAAACATTTGACTTGTAAAGTTGGAGGCTATAAAATCAATACCCAAAAATCCATGGCTTTCCTATATGCAAATAATAAGAAAAAAGAAAGTGATATAAAAAAAGGCAATCCCATCCACAATCATGCCTCAGATGGGTATTTGATCATTGTATAATTGAAACTCAAGCACAAAATTTGTAAGTCTACAACTGTACTTCATGGTGTCTCACTAATAAAAATTTTTAAAAAAATCAAGTACCTCAGAATCAACTTAACCACTTAAAGGAGGTAAAGGACCTATACAAAGAAAACTACACTTCAAGAAATAAAAGAAGACAAGAGGAAGTGGAAACACATGCCCTGCTCATGGAATGGGAGAATTAACATTGTCATAATGGCAAAACTCCCCAAAGTATTACACAGATACAATGCTATCCCTATAAGGGTACCCATGACATTCTTCAAAAAAAATTATCAAACACTCCTGAGATTCATATGGAACAAAAAGCCCCAACGAATGGCTAAAGTAATTCTTAAGGGGGAAAAAAGACAGGAGGCATCACCTTTCCCAACTTCAAATTGTACTACAAAGCAGTAGTAATTAAAACAGTATTGGAACAAAAGCAGACCCACAGACCAGTGGAATATGGTTGAATAACCTTACACACACCCTCAAGTATATGATCATATAACATTTGATAAGGGAGCATCAAATGTGACGTGGAGCAAGGAATGCCTCTTTAACAGATAGTGCTGGCAAAACTGGACAGCTACATGCAAAAAAATAAAAATGGGCTCAGGCCTCCACCTAACACCATGCACAAAAGTCAGATCAAAGTGGATTAAAGACCTCAACATCAGACCAGAATCCATAAAGTACATTGAAGACAAGGTCAGTAAAACCCTCCACAACATTGAATCTAAAGGTATCTTCAAGTCGAAACAACATTGAAGCAGTAATTAGAAACAGAGATAAACAAATGGGACTATATTAAACTAAGAAACTTCTGAACCTAAAGAGAAACAGAAAATACAAAGAGAGTCTACAGAATGGAAAAGGATACTCACCCAATATCCCTCAGTTAAGGGGTTAATATCAAGGATATACAAGGCACTGGTTGAACTCTACAAGAAGAAAACATCCAACTCCATCAGAAAATGTGGTGAGGAAATGAACAAAAACTTTCTCAAAGAAGAAATCCGGATGGCCAAAAGGCACATGAAAAAATGCTCTCCATCACTAATCATCACAGAGATGCAAATAAAAACAACAATGAGATATAACTCACACCACAGAGACTGACACACATCCAAAAAAAAAAAGCAACCAGTGTTGGTGTGGATGTGGGGAGAAGAGGACTCTCCTTCACTGCTGCTGGGAATGATGCATGGTCCAACCTTTTTGAAAAAAAAAATATGAACGTTTCTCAAAAAAACTAGAAATTGAGCTCCCATTTGACTCAGCAATAAACTTCTGGGAATATATCCCAGAGATGCAAAAAAGTAAATGACATCTGCCCTTGTATGTTCATTGCAGCACTGTTTACAATAGCCCGAATTTAGAAAAATCCAGAATGCCAGAGGACAGATGACGGGTTAAAGAAACTTTGGTACATCTACACAATGGAATACTATGCAGAAAAGATGAATACTATGTTAGAAAAGAAGAAACCATGAAATTTGCATATAAGTGGATCAACATGGAGTGTATCATGCTAAGTGAAGTGAGTCAGAAAGCGCAGGACAGACACAGAATGACTGCACCTATTTGTAGAATACAAAGTAACAGCATATGAGAATAACATCTAAGAATAGTAGAGATAATGGCCAGGAGGGTGGCCCTGTGCCTTGGAAGTCGATCTCATGTGCTGAGGAAAAGGCAAGTGGGGTGGAGAAGCGACCACTAAGCAAAAGATGATTGGACGGATCACTCAGGATGGTAGATGAAAGTAGGCTATAGACCAAACATGATGGCTGCTTAGTGCCTATATTGCAAACCATAACACCCAAAAGGAGAGAGAAAGTAAGAAGGAATGTGTCTGCCACTGATGCAGGGAGTGGGAAGGAGTGAGGTAGTGCGGGGATACTGGGAACATTGGTGGTGGAGAATGGGCACTGGTGGCGGGATGGGTATTTGAACATTGTTTGATTGAAATGTTATCACGAAAATCTGTAAGTCTGTAACTGTAACTCACAGTGATTCATTAAAATAAAAAGTGCAATTAAAGTATTTGGAATTTATTCTACATTTAATAAAGTCCTTGAAAATTTTAGAGGGAAGAATAGAACATAAGTTTTTTTATTATTTTTTTAAATTTTTATTAGTGAAACACCATGAGTTACAGTTGTAGACTTACAAATTTTTGTGCTTGGGTTTCAGTTATACAATGATCACCACCACCTGTGCCCATTCTCTACCATCACTAATCCCAGTATCCCTCCCACCCCCCATTTCCCCCCATCCCACCCTGTCTCTTTGGCAGGGCATTCCCTTTTGTTCTCTCTCTCCTTTTGGGTGCTGTGGTTGGCAAAAGAGGAAGTGAGTTGCAATCATATTCGGTCTATAGACTACTTTCAGCATGCATCTCCCATCATGGGAGGATCTTCCCAACACCCTTTATTTGGTGCTTCCTTCTCTATCGGAGCTGCCTTTACCCCTAGAGTGTGTGGCTGGCGTCTAAGCCATGTAGCTGTTAGAAAGGGAAGAATAGAACATAAGTTTTAAAGTTGTGCTCAAAGATTTCAGGAGAGGGCATCAGTGTTGCAGTAACTAAATGGGTGGTCATTCCAACATCTAAGGTTACATAAAACATATTAAGTTGTTCAACACCATTACTTGGTCAGACTGTCAGAATTTCAATCATACAGCTATTTATATAAATATTTTTAAATGTCCTTTTTGAAATTCTCCAGAGTCCATTATTTGCTAAACAAACATATAAATATACTTTGCTGTTCTCATTTTGATAAAAATCATTGTGCAATAGGATTGGACTTGAAATTACTCCAAAGTAATTTCAACTCACCTACAAAAATTACATTTAGGGTATATTTTTATTTTCTTGGAGAAAATTCTGTAAGAACTTATTTTCTGAAAAGTGACTCAAAATAGAATTATAAAAGATAAACTTATATTTAGGGCTGGAGCGATAGCACAGTGGTGGGGCGTTTGCCTTGAGTGCAGCCGGCCCGGCTGAGCCGAGTTCAATTCCTTCGACCCTCTCGGAGAGCCCGGCAAGCTACCAAGAGTATCTCGCCCGCACAGCAAAGCCTGGCAAGCTACCCATGACAGATTCAATATGCCAAACACAGTAACAAAACGTCTCATGATGGAGACGTTTCTGGGCCTGCATAAGCAAATCGATGAACAACGGAAGGACAGTGCTACAACGCTGCAAACTTATATTTAAGCAACATCACTGATTATACCATAAGGCTAAATGTATTTCATCATTCACTCAATAAAGATTTATTCAGGAGTTCCTTTGTTCCTCTAAAACTGGTTACCGTGGAATTTGAGATGAGTGTTCTCATGTAAAAGATGCAAAAAGAAAAGTTACACAATGGCTTAAGGTAGAACATTAGGACAGAAGCAAGTATGTAGTAGAGATGTGAGTGACTCTCTCAGACTCATTTCTCATCTACCAAAATTGTCTTTCAAAGCTAAAATATCTATCAATAATGACTAAAGATACTACAGCAATTCAAAAATGAAAATTGACTTGATTTTAGGGGGAGAGCCTGCATCTTCTATTACCTCATTGTATGTAGTTTTTTTTTGTTTTGTTTTGTTTTTGTGTAATAGAAGATATGAAAGTTCCCTTGAAAATGTTTTCAGGGAGATGCAGAGAGAGTATAACAGGTAGGACTCTTGCCTTGAATGTACCCAACCTGGCTTCATCCCTGGCAATCCTTCAGTCCCCATATGGTCTCCACCAAACTCTGCACGGAATAGGCCCTCAGCACCACTGGGTATGTCTCCCAAACCAAAAATAATTAAAATAAATATAATGAAATAAAGTAAGTGCATCCAGATGCTAGAGATGGAATGGAGGTTAAGGCACTTCTCTTGCATGTGCCTAAAACTAGTTAAATCCCTAGCACTGCTATGAATGATTTGTGAGCATAAAGCCAGAAGTAAGCCCAGAGCAAAGCCAGGTGTGTCCTGAAAAAACATAAATAGATAAATAAATAAATAAAACTTGGGAAAAAAATGTGCTAGGTTTGTCTTCTCTAGTCTCTGTGAAAAATAATATGAAGATTTCTCAAAAAAGTAAGAATAAAACTTCCATCTGACCCAGTTATTCCACTTTTTGGCATCTACTTCCAAGACTCAAAAGTATAATTTCAAAAAGATATGTGCAAACCTATATTCATTAGAATGCTAAGTACAATAACCAGGATATGAAAATAACTCAAATGTTCAACATCAGATGAATGAACAAAGTAGTTATGGTATTAAAATTCAATACAATACAATGTAGCTTTTAAAGAAAATGATTCAGTTCGAAGAAATTTGAATGGAATGGGAGGGTATCATTTTAAAAAAGGTAAGTCAGAAGGAGAAAAAATAATAATAGGAAAGAATTTGTCTGTAGTATATAAAGAAGTTTTGTGTTTGACATATAAAGAACCAAAACAGTGAACAGAGTACTGAACAATGATAAACCCTTGGCAATCGATTAAAAAACTGATAATCTAAGAAAGAGGGTGACTTAGGGGATATTAAAAGGTGAACTAAAAGTAGCGTAAAGACATTGGCTGAAGGTTTTCAGTGATGATGACTTGTGACTCATGCACATTAAAACTGTAAACATTAACATGATTGTACATACGGCACCTAAATTAAATTATTAAATTTTAAATATATTAAAAAGTCTCCAGGAATAATTTTACTGAATAACAAGAAGTCTCTATCTTTTTAATTATAGTTACAAAATGCAGCTATCTGCTTGTCTTCAAATTTTCTCACTAAAATGCCACTATAATTATTATATTATAATTACTTTTAAAAATCAATAAAGTAGGGTTGGAGCAATAGTACAGTGAGTAGGTCAATTGTCTTCCACACAACCAACCCAGATTTCATTCCTGGCACCATATATAGTTTCCCAAGCCCTGCAGAAAGTGATCCCTGAGCACAGATCCAGGAGTAAGTTCTAGCATTCCAAGGTGTAGCCCCCCCAATACAAAAAGCAAATAAGAATAATCACTAAAGATAATTTATCTGAACAATTATATTCAATCATGAACAACTTGTAACTGTGTGTATGTGTGTGTGTGTATATATATATATATATATATATATATAAAGGATGGCAAACTACCCGTGATGTATTCTATATGCCAAAAACAGTAATAACAAGTCTCACAATTTGTTGTGAGATATTACTGGTGCCCTCGCGAGCAAATCGATGAACAATGGGAAGACAGTGCTACAGTGCAGTGTTATATATATATATATATATATATATATATATATATATATATCAAGGGATAAGAAACCTTTTAAAAATAAATGATATCTAATATATAAGTAATGTTAAAAGTCAATAGATTTAAGGTCAAAAGACATTTGTATAAAAATACCCTGAGCTTCTGTTTATCCATGTATAAAATTGCATGTATCCCAACCCGCTAATTTGCAGGATATGAAACAAAAAGTCTCTGATATGTGTCTTGTAAGCAGCAGTCTCCTTAAAAGTCCTTGAGAAAGCTTGAGGTTCAGAGAAGAGACAGGAGCTATCTCAGAATAGGAATGCAGAGAGTTTACACTCTGTTTTACCCACAACTTCTATGATTTTATCTATTTTACAATAGTAAAGCAATATTCAAACACTAGTGATTCCATATCCACCCAAAACTTTAGGATTAAAAATATGAATGAGGGCTGGAATAATAGTACAGTGTGTAGGACGTTTTTTGCCTTGAACGCGGCCAACCAGGGTTTGATCCGCGGCATCCCATATGGTTCCGCAAACACTTCCAGGAATGATTCTTGAGTGCAGAGTCAAGAGTAACCCCTGAGCAAACCTGGGTGTAACCCAAAAAGCCAAAAAAAATGATGAAAGTGAGAAATGCTTATATCATACCTTTAAGGAGATTAACATTTTCTAATTTTATATTTTATCTATCCCCACCTTTTCTCTTAACCCAGGTGTTCTCCATAAATCTCTTAGGTTGATAAAATAAAGACATCTGCCTAAGATTAATGATAAAGCCATAAATTATAATTTTATCCCCACTTCCCTTAGATTCTTTTCAGATCTGAATCCTTAATATTGTTATGCATTTTAAAAAATATTTCATATCAGTTTCTTCTTTTTCATACATTAACCTGTCATTAAAAAGAAATTTAGAATAATATCTTTTGACATCAAATAGTTTCTCAATTTTATAGCAATCATTTAAAAACCATTTTGGTGTTAAACTATTGCCATGATGTCAAAAAGTGATTGTATCTAATAGTTCCCCACACAGTTGGAAGGCAGAGGCAGGCAGCTACTCTGGTATTTAAAATTCTATGTACACATACCAATTTTCTTTATGTTTTAAGCTTTATTTTTTTTGCTGTTCTGCCCACTGAGTTTTACTCTAATGCCCAATTCAAAGTCTACCTTTATCATGAATATTTCCTCCATCAAATTTGAGCTTCGTTTACAAGAGCCTAGTGCACATTCTACACGGTAGCTATTAGCTGCCACCCTGTTGTTTTTATTCTGCCTGTTTTTATTTGTTTTTATTTATTTAGCTGTGGTTGTCCCAAAGTTGCCCAAATATTTTACAGCGTTCATGACATCATTATTTAAATTCTCAGCAAGAACTAGAGTACCAAACAAGCATATATCATCAATAATAATGTGCCCAAAATAATTTTTCACAGCAAAAAAAGTATTGTAGCCTATAAGAGGAAAAGATTTAAACCAAAGTACTTTTTCTCAGTTCAAAATAAAGTTTTTTTCTCTTTTATCAGCATTCAACAAAATACATTGGATGGATACCACTTTGAGCCACTTTGAGTCAGGTTAAGCATGGAGGAACAAGGTGAAAGAGATAAGTTTACAACCTATCTTCTCTGAACGTCTGGTGAAATACGAGAAAATTGAAAAGCAAATGAAATAATGACAGAGAGTACCACGTGTTTTTGAAGAAAAAAAGTGATAGGCTAGTTTCAAATAATTCTCTGTACTACAACTAATGGTATTAAGGGAGGTCAGCGCAGATCTCTGTGTAGTCTATATAAGATGAGGTGCTAGAGGAAGTCGAAGGGATCTGTTCTTGTTTTTCAAAGGTTGCTTAATTTCTCACAAGCATTGCTTTCATAACTTTAAGTCTGTGTTGCTTCAAATATATATATATGGAAATATATATGTATATATGTTGCTTCAAATTTATATGTAAATGTATATGCATATATGTATAAATATGCATATATATGTAACTAACTGGACTTTTTTAAACTACAAAAAAGAAATCGAACCTATATAACCAAATCACTCTAAATGGAAAGAAAAAGCTTCCACTTGTGAGATTTTTCTCAGGAACCTGGCACCCCTCCTGATCGCCCTACTTGGGAGGAATGGCCTTCAAGAATGGTGTGGGTGCTTGTGGCGGTTCAGGCAGAGGAAAGCTACCAAATAAAAAGATGCCAAAATGGTTTGTCAGCCTATCATATTTTTTTCATAAAGTACAATCACTTCGAAGAATAGAGCTAGCATTTGCAAAGGTCGCGTTTGCATGCATGCAGTTGGCCTGGTCTGGTTTTCTGGGAGTCCCCCTGGTTCACCTCGCCAAGGAACCCAGAGCTGAGAAACAGCAAAGAAACAAAGACGCGGTTCCTGTGGTCACGCCCGGGTCTGGGGGCCCGGGCAGGGCCAGGCGCTGCAGACGCGCACTGGGCCGTGTCCCCAGCCCCAGGGACCCAGGCTCCTTCCCGCGGCAAAGGAGCAGCCACACCAAGGCCCGCCACCAGCCACCGCCGTCTGCAGCCCGAGGACCCACCTGGAGACCCTGAAAAGCTGCATGCCAGACGCCTTGGGCGAGCCGCCAGGAGCTTGCGTTTTGATCTCTTTGGATACCGCGTTACCTCCGTCGCCATAGCAACCTGCCCTTGGTCCTTCCCCTGTCGGCCTGCAGAGGGAGGAAGAGAGCCCGAGGCACCCTGGAAGGGGCTGTTTCCGGAATGAAAGGACCTGGAGGACGACAGGCCCTGGGGTCTTTTTGCTCCCGAAGATCTTGCAGTTTAGGAACTGACTGACTTTTGCTAAGCACATGCTATATTCTAGACACTACTGTGAAGAGTTTTATTTGTATTTATTAATCTGTCCCTATAGTAGCCCTCTTAATAATTTTTAAAAAATTAAGACTCAAAAACTTTGAATAACAAACCAAAATTCCAAACCTAGTAAATGGTGGACTCCGGGACACTTAACCCAAGTAGTTTCAAAACTCCCATGTATATATGTTGCTTAATTGATTATCAAAGATCACAGCTGGAAAAATTATAGCACAGGTCTCTTGGTAAACCTAGAACTATTATTTAATGACCCAAATTAGTGTGTAAAGCTAATAAATATAATTAACCGACAACTACCAGATTTTCTCTTCCAGTAATATACTGTATACTTACTTCTGGCTTTCCAAAGATATTATATATTTAGGGATGTGGGATGGTGGAGAGATAGTACAATCCTTAGGGCATTCCTTCCAGGGGTGCAACCCAGGTTCAATTCCCAGCATCCCAGATGGTCGTATCACCACGAGTAATTCCTGAGCTCACAGCCAATAGTAACCTCTGATCTCACTGGGTGTTACCTAAACCGTTCTGCTCCCCTCCCCCAGCTCCCAAAAAAGATATGATTTCAGTCTCTCTCTCTTTTTTTTCTAATGCTGCAAGCAGAATGTATGATTGGGTCTACAGTTAATGAGTCTGAAACATGCATATGCTTAACTACAAAGAATTTCTTTTGCTAAAAATCTATTATAGTCTAAAAAGTAAACTACACTATTGCTTTCTATATCAATGTGCCTGCCATTCATTTTAGAAACTTTCTTGGGGGATCAGTTGTAAAACAATAACCAGCATTGATAAGAAAAGATTGTGAAAGTTTTGGGTTAAAATTCTGGGCTTTGAAGTTAAGACAAATCCAAGTTTGAGTTCTGGTCCGACTGTAATTAATTCACTGATCCTGTGACTTCGAATAAGTTATTTGGTCCACACATGAGATATTTTATTAAAAGTAACAATGTGATTAAAATTTCAGTATTAATAATAAGTACTTAATAAATGGCAAAGAAAGGAATGGTGGTCACAATGTTCCTATACTAGCTATCTTAGTACACTTGGCACAAGTTCCCATTTCCTTTCTTTTTTTTTTTTTGCAGGGGGTGGGGGTGGGGAGGGCGAACCTGCATATGCTCAGGGCTTACGCTGTGCTCAGAAATCACACCTGATGGGGTTCAGAGGACCATATGGGTTCTGGGAACAAACCCAGGTCAGCTGAGTGCAAGGCAAACACCCTATCTTCCGCACTATCTCTCTGGCCTCAAACCCTTTAAATATATTCATGACATTATCCAACTGGTTGATAAATAAAATAAGAATATTGTGTTGCAGGACTTAAAGCTTATTTTTGTTATATGCTTACATCTTTTCATTCTCCTATTCAATAAATTTTATTGAAAGTCCATAAAGCCTAAAAATACTGCAGCGAGTAGAGCATAGCTGCTTCCATCCCTGAGTCAAACTCATGTTTCCCTGTGTTCAGAAAAATCAACAAACAAATGTATCAGGTTGTTTGAAGAAAATAAATCGAAAAAGGGAAATATTGGTTCAACTCAAGTAAGATATTCAGGTAATTCTGTAAGTTTAGGGAGAGAGGAAATCAGAGTATTACGGGTCAAAGGCATGCTACACAGGAGGAACAGTACAAAAGTATTAACTCTGCCACAAGCAGCAGCATTTTTCAAAACACCTCTGAACCCCTCTGTAAATCACGTTTTTACTTCAAAATAGAAAGTTTTACAATACTTTTTAATGCAAGAGTAAAAATCAACTCATAAAAATAATATTTGAAATATTCGGGCTTATCAAAACCATTAAAATATGATCATACTTATATTTAGAAAATATTTTAAGTTATGAGCAGTTATGCAAAATAAAATTCGAGCAAAATATAATCCCTTGTCAAATTACACAGTAAAATAAAAAAATATGAAGTGCTTGTCTCTCAGATTCATAATTAATAACGAAATGAAATGAAACATGTGAAAACAATGACACCTGTCGGGATGCAATATCCTCTCTCCTAGAGCAGGTTCCCTTTAACTGACATACCAGAAATTCTGCAAATACTTTATCACATCTGCATCAGGAGCAATGTATTCCTGAGGGTTTTGCAAATTTATGCTTCATAGTACCAACATGAAGACTTGATTGGAATGTGAGTTTTCCGAACTAGGGATATTTAATTTCAAGAGATAAAAACTAAATACAATGAAGAATTGAGAGCACAGACTTACTGAATTCCAAGGATAGCTGCAAAGTCATGCTTAAAAAGACGCTGTCTCTTTTACAAACACACACACGTGTACACACACACACACACACACACACACACACACACACTGAGCAAATGAAATTTATTGAGTAACCTTATTTTTTACTTCATAGGCACTACCTGAAGGAAAATTGCTGCAGACCTCAGGATTTTCTGGTCTCTCACAGATAATAAACATTCTTAGATGAGTAATAAAAATGTCCAGCTCCATGTAATTGTCAGAATTTTCAGAACTTTGTGAGTGGTTTAGTATGAAGGATTTTCCCTTTTGCCACAGTTGGACTTGCTGAAAACAGAAGTGCTTAAAGTCAAAGCCGATGTTTCTATTCTTTATCATCTATTCTCACTTCAGCTTGATTAATTGCTCACATTAGGATCACCGCAACAAACAAGGATTGGGCTAGAAAAAAAACCCTAATTTTGACTGGGTCTGAGTCGGTCTGGTGAAAGTGGGCTTCCTCTGCTGCCTCTGCTGGGCAGCTCTGAGCTCACATTCCTTTTGATGCGGTGCTGCACTCTCCTCAGACCTTTGATTTACTGAGCTCTTAAGCATCAAGAGATTATTTTCACTTCTCCTTATGGGCTCTCAAACATCCTTCTGAACAAAATTTTAAATGACCCAGTTTCTCATACATTTTGTATGTGAGAAATAAAACAGAAATGATTCTTAAATGGAGTCGCCCCCCTCATCTGTCTGGGTAAGAGCACAGCTGAAGCCAGAGGGGGAGGTTGCAGGCACTACCTTTTAGGCATACCAATATGTGCAAAAGCTTCCACTGCCCAGAGTTTTTCACGGCATAAAAAATAAATAAAGGAAAAATACCAAAGACTAAAATTCAACCTGCTTGAATTTGTTACTAATTAGAACTGCACTGATCATGCCTCGACTGGACTGAGTAAGGATTTTTCCTATATTGACACTGAGCATCTAATACACACACATCAAGACCTTTGGGGACAGTCTCTAGCTTCCCAGTGTCACGTGTCACAAGCTGTATTAAAACCAGTTGCTGTACACAGTTTCTGTAACTCTCGGAAGGTACTGAAATTACATCAGGCTTTTGCTTGTTACTCCATATCTGACCTGTAGACAGTGCATTTTTCTTGTCTAAGTTACAGAAAATCTACTTCACTGCTTTTCTCCGACACTACTTTCAGTAAAGAAACAACAGCATAGTCAGTAACAACCAACCATTCAAATGCTTAATATTTCTGCCTATTTAGTCCACTGAGTTCTCAACTGCAGGAATCCATTGACTTTTGTCTGAACAGCTTGGAATCCATTATCCAAACTTGGATGTAAGGTAAATAAATAGCTGTATTCTTTCTCAATGCCATAGGGAAACAATGTTTAAGAGTACATACAAAGGAAATCTTATTCTTTAGGACAATATCTGTGTTTGATTATCTTCATTATCCATAATGTGCTGGTTCTGCAAAATATATTTCAATTTGTATGCCTTTTAAAATTCACTTCTTTCATATACTTTTCTTCTATGAATGTAATAATTTTATATAAGATGGTATCAGGGTTATGTAATTTTACATAAGATGGTATCAGGTTTTATTCCCAGCAATAACAAAATCAACCAATTTTGTACCTTTCCTAGAAATCTTGTTCAACAATGTTAGTATCAATGTCTATGTAGTTAATCTTTTAAAATTTTGAACCAGTTTTGACAAGCTTGTGGCTTACTCATTAATAAATTCTAAAACCAGAGAAACATGTATATTCATTATTTATAAAATATTATTTTCTTAACTAGTTGAAATCATATATTTATAATAGTAAGACTTATTTTTTCCCTTCTTTTTAAGAGTTCTTCATCGATCTGGGGCACCAGAGTTGCACTCAGTCATATGCAGTGACAAGATGAAACCTTACTCATACCAGGCTAGTCTTTGAACCATATGGCTAGCTCCAATGTTCCTCTTTTGAATAGCAATGGATCATCTAGCAGAAGCTTTTCAAAGATACTCTTTGAAAATACTCTTGATCTCTACATCACTTGGCCCCTTGAATTATTCAATCAAGATTGGGAAAAAACTTTTTAAATGCTTCTCTGTTTAGATGATCTTGCTCTGTGGACTTATTTTGAATATACTTTCTTCATACCTTGTCAGATACTGTACATAACTTCCTACCATACAGGTATGACTTTTTTTAAATTACTAAGTATCACTGAAAATTAGGGGGCAATTAAAATTATAACATTCTTTTGGGACTAGAGAGATAGTATATCAGGTAAGGCACTTGCCTTGCATGCCCCTGACCACAGTTAGATCCCAAGCACTATATGTCATTCCCCAAGTCTCCCCAGGAGTGATAACAGAACTCAGAGCTTGGGGTAATCTTTAAGCACCACCATATGTGGTTCAAAACAAGTAGAAGCCTTTTCAAAATTATTTCTCAAAATCAAATTAGAATGAAATGAATATATTTACAAATGCATGTGAAGAGATAAAGTCATAGAATGAAAGAAGCAGCATGTGGTTAGGAAGTGACATTCTCCTTTCATTACTCTCTAAGCATTGTAATTTCTGGCTGTCACCCACAACAAAGAATTCTTCAGCAAATACATTTTAATAATACAAAGAAATTATTATTTATGTTTCACGAGTGGAGGAAAGTCATCAAGGCATAAGACAAATTTCTTCTTCCTTTATACAATATTCTTTCTCACTTTAACAATTAAATGCCTAAGTTTGATGGATGAACATAACTTAATTTAATCAGGATTTAACTACTGCCTTATCACAGGCATTGTTCAAAAATATATAAAAAGAGAAACAAAGAATAGATCTCTGCCCTTGAATAAGCCTCTGTCTTTTGAAAGATGGGAGAGCTTATAAACAGTATGTAATGTCAGGTCTTTATTTAGAAATTATACAAAAATGGCATTATTGCTTCATGGCCAAAATTTCTCAGTGATTGAAATAAAGTAAGTGTGATGGAACATAAAGATAAACAGTTGTGCTATGGGCAAATTTAAAGGACTTCAAACATTTTTCAGTTCACAATGGAAACTATACCCTTCTTATGCATATAGCAACATCTTAAGGGTAATTCTGCTGATAATATAAAAGATGACTGAGCTAAAAGAACATTTTTAAAGTAATGTACTATCAATCAAATAAGCAAATGTTGAATGTGGAATAAATAAATGCAGAGGGCAAAGTTTATGTGAAATATATCATAAGAATTTGGTTAACTTTAAACAAGGACTTGGAGCCATATGAGCTGGTTGGTGAAAAGCTGAAAGCAATCTCAGAGAGGTGATAAGGAGATGGTGAAGAAGTCAATTCAGTTTTGGGTTTTTACTTGTGAGATAGCAAAAAGAAGCAATAAAATCTAAAATATAGGTTGAGTTTTTGGCAAAGTAATGAAGAATGGCCTTATATATTAAGGTGTCATCAGTATATAGAGAGTAATCAGAGTAAAGTAAGAATTGAAATTGCCCGGGGAGACTTCAAAAATAAAGTATTGAGTAGGTGATTTTCAAAGTAACATTTATCCAACAATTTAATTTTGGTGTGTATTGAATCTTTACTTGACCCTTTTAATCCAGTAGTATTTATTGAATGATCTTCACAGATGAAACCTCATGATCTTAGTGAATTTATTAATGTATCTTCCAGCATCCTCAGTTCATAAATTTGATATAAACAGCAATAATCCAATAGTTTTAAAAATAAGAAAAAAGAATTATATCCTAAAACTTAAGTTTCAAATTCTGTATGCAAACAGGACCAGTGCAGATAAAGATAAAACTCATATAATGAGATCTTTAGAAAGACATTTTCCCACACATTATTATTTGCTTTTATTTTAAGATTCAGCTTATACTTTAACATAAGAATTTAATTTATTTATTCTATCCAAAGATCATGAACTACTAGAGTGGACATCCATTAACTGCCCCTTCTCTTCTTTTCTTTGCCTGAAAATCATCTCTGAACCAAGACAACCATATTTTTTTCCAAAACCCACCCCACCCTTCTAATAGTTTTTTGGACAAAAATTCAATCTGGACAAATCCAGTTTTTCAGTATGAATGTGGAATTGACACTAAGATGGAGAAATTCTAAATGTAGCATTATACTGCCATGTGGGCCAGATGAAGGAAAGATATAAGATAGGGAGGAGACTAGAGGGATAGTATAGAGGATAAGACATTTGCTATGTGTGTGGTTTACTCTGATGCTATCTGTGGAACACTAAACGGCCCGCACAGTACTTCCAGGACTAGTACCTCAGTAAGAGCCAGGAATAAACCCTGAGTGCAACAGATGTGGCCAAAAATATAGCAAGCAAATAAATAAAAATGTGGAGGAAGAGGCAAAGAAGAGATAGACAATTTTCTGGAACTCCTTTTTTTCAGAGGACTACTACATTCTAGACTCTTGAGTTCCATGGTATACTTCTGAAGTCTTAAAAGAAATTCTGCTTTGCTATTTTAACTAGCTTGACTCTGGTTCATTTGTTCAGAAGAAAGTATCTAAATGACAGGTAGATTAACTTACTTTATAAAACAAGAGCAAAGTAAAGATTTCCAGGGACTTCATCTAAGTCTCTACGAATTTAAAATGTATATTTCTACATAGATAGGAAACTTGTTGGCACTCTTTTTAAACTATTACCTCAAAAAAAAGTTAACATCTCTTGTTTATTTTTAATCAGTTTAATTCCTTACTTTATTTGCCATAAAGATATCTGTGCCAACTTTGCTAGAAGGCAATTATTTATAATTGATGTAGCTTTAGGGGAAAGTTAATCTTTAAAGGAAAAAAAAGCTGGCTTTTCAGAGAAAAAGCCATTCATTTCTGATCCTTGCCAAGTTTTAATAAGTGCATCCTACTGTCTTCTTGAGATTTATGCACTGTTAGTTGTACTTCATTTGGAAAATTTGCATTTTTTTCGTATGCACTCAAGCTGGGATGAACAAAATAAGAGTTACAAGGTATGTTTGACATGAGATGTCTAATAGTAATTTTCCTTCATCTACTTTATTCTCTTACAGTTCTGATCCCCAAAGGCAGATAATTCATCAGATTTGTGAAATATTTTATAATAACAGCTTTATCTTTGCAAAAGTTGCTCCAAAACATTCCAAAGGAGCTGTGACAAGTCTCTAGTATAGAAAACACAAAGACTTTTAAATACTTTTTGGAAAAGCACAAAGTAGCCTAATTTTAGTTTTATTTCTTTTTCTTTTCAGTTTTTGTTCTTGTTCTTATGACCAGAGTTAATGTACATGCCTAGCTATGGTTCTTGCATTTTAGTTTTGGTGTTCAGGGATCTCACAGCAGGTTAAAATGTTTAGCAACTTGGACTAGGTGATTTCCAAGGGTCACACAATTTTAATTCTGTACTTGCATATGTGCTCACTCAAGGTCAAATTCTTAACTGGTGGTCTTCATACATTCTGATTGCAGTGCTCACCAGGGGCCAGTGTCATTTTCTGACCTTGGTACTCACACATCCTTTTCATAAGAGTCACAGGAGGTGCAACTTTTTGTTGTGTTGCTCAAACAGATATCACTGTGGCACAGATGGAAATTGTTTGAAGAAACGGGCACACAGACAGAAAAATGTGTTCAAAATCCCCTACGTTTGAGCATTGAGAACACTCAAAGGCAGATAAGTTTATAACTTAGAAATATAAATTATTGTAATAATATAAATTATTATAACATAACTTTCATAAATTGGTGATTAGAAGAGAGTGGACATACGAAAACAAAATGTACACAGGGATACAAGTGTTTCAGTCATACAATATCCATGAAAGGAATCACTATGTAATATAATCATTGTTTTAACATGCAGTATTGGGGGCTGGTCAGAGAAGGAGTAGGTGGATTGGGTGCCTGCTTTTTATGACCAAGCTGGACTTG
Organism: Sorex fumeus; assembly: GCF_029834395.1. Lineage (NCBI taxonomy): Eukaryota > Metazoa > Chordata > Mammalia > Eulipotyphla > Soricidae > Sorex > Sorex fumeus. The sequence continues at coordinate 29,999,289 of NW_026606067.1, forward strand.
ATCTCCAGGATTCTATATGGTCCCCTGTGCACCTCCAGAGCCAGGAAAAAGCCCTAAGAATCATTTGGTATGACCCTCCTCTCACACACACAAACACATACACAAATGCATAATAAGTACAGAGATATAGTACAGCAATATTTTATTTTGCATACAACTCTTACGGGATTAAACCCAGGCACAGCATGTAGATTCTTGTAACCCAATGGGAGTGATCTTGAGCACAGTCAGGTGTGACATACCACCAAAATTTTACAATGATTTCAACAATAACATCAAGATATCAATAATTAAATGAGATGAACATTGACTTTTTCTCAAGTAATTTTATATACTTTTATTAATAGTTACCATATCTTTTCTTCTTAATATTCATTTTTATTGAAAAGTACGTTTTATCTATTTTTAAAAATGAGAATTCAACATAATTTTTTCTCCTTACTACACAATATCTCTCTTTTCTCTGAAGCAGCAATTTAAAACTGGATTCATAACCTTTTTTGGAAAATTCTGATTATTCTGACTTCACACTAAAGAAAACACAGATTCACCAACAAATCCATAGAAATATTTAGCTGCACTATTATTTCTTGGAAAGTTTGTGTTTAATAATTGAATTTAATTCAAGTAATGCAGCGCATAGCAACAGCTTTTTTTAAAATTTTTATTAGTGAAACACCATGAGATACCATTGTAGACTTACACATTTTTGTGCTTCGGTTTCAGTTATACAATGATAGAGTATCCATCCTTCCACCAGTGTCCATTTTCCAACACCAATGATCCCAGTATCCCTATGAACTCCCATCCCCCCATCCCACCCTGCCTCTGTGGCAGGGCATTTCCTTTTGTTCTCTGTCTCCTTTTGGGTCCTATGGTTTGCAAAAGAGGCATTGAGTGGCAATCATGTTTGGTCTATAGTCTAATTTCAGCATTCATGTCCCATCCTGGGAGGATGCTCCCAATTACTTGGTGTTCCCTTCTCTATCTGAGCTGCCATTTCCCCTAGCATGTGTGGCTGGGCTCCAAGCCATGGAGTGAACCTCCTGGTACTTATATCGGCTATTCTTGGTTGTTAGTCTCCTATTTTGTTACTTTATATTCCCCAGATGAATGCAATCTTTCTATGTCTGTCCCTCTCTTTCTGACTCATTTCACTTAGCATGATGCTTTCCATGTAGTACCACTTGTATGTAAATTTCAAGACTTCATCTTTTCTAACAGCTGCTTAGTACTCCATTGTATAGATTTATCAAAGTTTCTTTAACCAGTCATCTATTCTCGGGCATTTGGGTTTTTTCCAAATTTTGGCTATTGTGAACAGTGCAGCAATGAACATAGAAGTGCAGGTGTCATTTCAGCTATACATTTTTGCCTCTCCAGGATATATTCCCAGGAGTGGTATTGCTGGGTCAATTGGGGCTCAATTTCTTAATTTTTTTATTGCGTTCATCTGGGGAATATAAAGTAACAAAATAGGAGACTAACACCCAAAAATAGCCAAGATAAGTAGTAGGAGGTTCACTCCATAGCTTGGAGGCCAGCCGCACATGCTGGGGGAGAAGGCAGCTCAGATAGAGAGGGGAGCACCAGTAAAGTGTGTTGGGAGGATCCTTACAGGATGGGAGATGCATGCTGAAAGTAGACTATAGACTGAACATGATTGCCACTCAATGCCTCTTCTGCAAACCACAGCACCCAAAAAGAGAGAGAGAACAAATGCCCTGCCACAGGGGTGGGATGGGATGGGAGGTAGGGGGGTGGGAGGGATGCTGGGAGCATTGGAGGAGGGGAATGGGCTCTGGTGGAGGGATGGATTCTCAATCATTGTATAACTTAAACCCAAGCACAAAAATTTGTAAGTCTACAACTGTACCTCATGGTGTTTCACTAATAAAATTTTTTTTTAAAAATTCTACTTTTTGAGATTTGTCCATACTGTTTTCCAAAAGGGCTGAACCAGTCACCATTCCTACCAGCAGTGAAGGAGGGTTTGTTTCTCACCACATCCATGCCAGCACCGGTTGTGGTTGTTCTTTTGGATATGAGCCAGTCTCTGTGGTATGAGATGATATCTCATTGTTTTTTTTTTATCTGCATCTCCCTGATGATTAATGATGTAGAGCATTTTCTCATGTGCCTTTTAGCCATTTGGATTTCTTCGTTGAGAAAGTTTCTGTTCATTTCGTTGCCCCATTTTTGATGGGGTTGGATGTTTTCTTCTTGTGGAGTTCGACCACTACTTTGTTTATTCTTGGTATCAACCACTTGTCAGATGAGTATTGGACAAATATCCTTTCCCATTCTGTAGACTCTCTTTATATTTTGGTCACTGTTTCTTTTCAGGCGCAGAAGCTTCTTAGTTTAAGATAGTCCCATTTGTCTATCTCTGTTTTCACTTTTATGGCCAGTGGAGTGTTATCTTTGAAGATACCGTTTGCTTCAATGTTGTGTAGTATTTTGCCAGCCTTGTCTTCAATGTACTGTATGAATTCCGGTCTGATGTTGAGGTCTTTAATCCATTTGATCTTACTTTTGTACATGGAGTTAGGCAGAAATCTGAGCCCATTTTTTTGCATGTAGCTGTCCAGTTTTGCCAGCACAATTTCTTAAAGAGGCTTTTCTTGCTCCACTTCACATGTCTTGCTCCCTTATCAAAGACTAGATGATCATATGTTTGAGGGGAGATGTCAGTATATTCAGCCCTGTTCCATTAGTCTGCGGCTCTACCTTTGTTCCAGTACCATACTGTTTTAATTATTATTGCTTTGTAATAGAGTTTGAGGTTAGGGAGGTTGATTCTTCTCATTTTCTTTTCCCCAAGAATTGCTTTAGCTATTCGTGGGGGCTTATTGTTCCATATGAATTTCAGGAGAGTTTGCTCCATTTCTTTGAAGAATGTCATGGGTATTGTTATAGGGATTGCATTGAATTTGTACAATGCTTTGGGAAGTATTGCCATTTTGACAATATTAATTCTCCTGATCCATGAACAGGGAACATCTCTCCATTTTCTCATGTACTCTTTTTTTTCCTGAAGTAGCGCTTTGTACTTTTCTTTGTACAGGTCTTTTACATCCTCAGTTAAGTTGATTCCTAGGTACTTGATTTTCTGGGGCACGATTGTGAATGGGGTTGTTTTTTTGATGTCACTTTCTTCTATCTCATTATTTGCCTATAGAAAAGTCATGGACTTTTGGGTATTGATTTCATAGCCTACAAATTTACTATACAAATCTATTCTTTCTAGGATGAGGTGGAGGTTTTAGGGTTCTCTAAGTATAGTATCATATCATCTGCGAAGAGTGAGAGCTTGATTTCTTCCTTTCCTACCTGAATTTCCTTAATATCTTCTTGCCTAACTGCTATTGCAAGTACTTCTAGTACTATATTTAACAGCAGCTTAATATTCATTTGTCTTATTCTCTGTTCTTTTTTTAATCTTATACTTCTTTTGCACTTTCATTTTCTTTTTAATATTTATTTTTGTATTATACTTGGAGTTACACCCAATATTTCTGAGAACTTATATCTGACTCTTGCCAGAGACCCCTCCTGGAGCGGCTTGGCATAACCATGTGTGGTGCCAGGAACGAAACTGGGGAACAGAGGTCGGTGGCAACCAGGCCAGCATGTTAGCCCTGTCCTATTTCATTGATCTATATGACTTTTGGTATCTCTAAAAGATGTCTTTAAAAAGTTTTCTCAGTGAAAATCTACCACTGCAAATTCTGTCTTGTTTGTCTTGGAAAATCTGAATTTCTCTTTCCCTACTGAGGATATTTAGTGTCTGAAGCTAATTCTAGGATGGTAAGGAGTTTTTCCCAATTTGTTTAATATTTCACTCCACTCTTCTTCCTTACATGTTTTCTAAGGAGAAGTAGGAGAAATCGAATATGATTCATGTCTCTTCCCTGATGTCAAGCTGTTTCTGCCTCTAGCTCTCTTATCTTTGATTTCTTATGTTTCTTTAATTAGGAGTAGTCATTTTTGCATTTATACTGTGTGATGTTCTCTGGGTTTCCTAGATAGTTTTGTATCTGATATTAATTTTGATAAATCATCAGACACTTATCTAAAAAATAGTTTCTTCTGTCTCTCTTCTGGCATTCCAATGGTGCATATGTTACATCTTCTAAAGTTACCTCAACATTTTACACTATCCTATCAGTTTTGAAGTGTTATAATGAGATGAATTTGTGCTCAGGGTCTTTCTCTGCCATATAAACTATGTATAAACGTGTCCAAAGCTTCACTTATTTCTGCTACACAATTTTTTCCAAGAATTTATTTTCAATCTTTTCTTTGAATGGCCCTTTCTATTTACATAATCTATCTGTCCTTACATGGCAAAATGTCTACTTAATAAAAATAGAAGATAAGTGATGAGTCCTGAGCAGGGATTGTACTCATGGTCATGGTACTTTCTTTATATAAAATTTGTATATTTTTATAGCTATAGCTTATCATTGTTTATTTTATTTTAATCACAGTTGTTTGATGTTTCTGATTCAATAATTTCAACATTCCTAGCATAGATAAATAAGCCTAGTTTCAATGTTTGCTTTGTCAATCCAAACTCTGTTTTTATTGATGTTTTGTACCGTGTCCTATTACTTACAATTTACTTCTTGATAGCTCAGCTTGCTTTTCTTACTAATGTGTTGGCAAAGAATATGAATAGAGGAAACATTTAAGTGCTAAGAATAGGTCTTAATTATGAGCCAGTTCCTCTAAAAATTCACAGAATCTTCTCAGTTCTCCCTCATGACTTGAAGTGCCCTGCTCCCTTCTAAGCTAGAACTATCCTGAGTTAATATTTCTTTACCCCAGGTCCATGAGAAGCTGGCAAACACCAGCAGGTAGATTATAGTGATTATAGTTAACTATTTTCTCTTAAGGGTTGAGAATACTCTTGCGTATTTCAAAATGGTTTCTTAAAATTTTTTTTCAGTTATACAATGTTCCAACACCTATGCCTTCACCAGTGCACATTTCCTACCACCAATGTCCCCAGTTTCCCTCCCAGCCACCCTCCATCCTCCTGCCCCAACTGCCTTCCGCTGCCCCTATGGCAGACAGTCTCTCTCTCTCTCTCTCTCTCTCTCTCTCTCTCTCTCTCTCTCTCTCTCTCTCTCTCTCTCTCTCTCTCTGTCTCATTTTCCTTTTAAGCACTATGATCTGCAATCAAGTCTCAAGTCTCAAAAAATGGAGACATTACTGGGCCTGCTCAATCAAATTGATGAACAATGAGAGAACAGTGACAGCTCTGCAATACTGTTACTGAAAGAGTATCAAAAATATCACTTTACCTACTCTCAGTACTCAGTTTTTGTCCAGAGTGATGATTTCCAACTATCAAAATGTTGTTGTTTACTGTCCTCTTGTTGGAAACACAGAGAAATCCTTCTCCAATATTCACCGATGACATGGTAGCATTTCAGGAGGCAAACCTCAAGAAGCATAAATTCCTCTAATAACTGGAGTTCCCTACAGTTTTCAGCTCTGAGATGTCCACAATGCACCTTCAACAGTAATTTAATTAACAGTTTAAGTTTCCATACTGTGGACTGACTTCCTAAAACCTCTGTTCCAATAAGTTGTGATTCTTTAATTTTGCCAGTAGCTACTCATTTTAGGGGCAGAGGTTTGCCCTAGGACCTCAACTCTTTTTAAAGCACTGGTTTCTTTTTTTATTTATTCAGGTTTTTACTTTTTTTTTTTTGTTTCTGGGCTGAATTGTTGCTTCTTACAAGTCCAATCATAATATGGAATTGCTTTTTCACAATTTATATGTATAATGATATGTCAAATTTTTGTTTTCTTAAAAATTTTTCACAGCAGGTAAAATCATTACTACTTTAATTTATGAAACTTTCTTCTTTTTAACATGACTGGTGTTAATCATTGCCTTTTTGTTTGCAATGTTACCTCGAATTTTTCTTTAGACCTTGCTGAAGTAAACATAATGCATGTGCAAATAATACACATTTTAAATGGGTTTTTGTATGCCTGCACACAATTGTGCATGTGTTTAGGTATAATCTTCACTAAAATTAAAGCATAAAAAATTATATCATCACCTGAAAATTGTGCTTTTTCTTTGTATGGAATATTCCCATACAACTATTGACCTTTCTGCCACTGTGGTATATATTTTTCAAATTCTAGTCCATCATAAATACAAGCACATAATTTCTCCTTTTTTATGTAAAGCTTTAGGGTGAATGTACATCAGTAGTGGTAAGGAATGATAGAGCTAAATATCCAAACAGAGAATCATCAACACTGAAATCTTGAGATCCAAATCTAAATAAACAAACCCAAATGGTACCTGTAGACATGACAGGTGTGAGTGGGGGGAGGAGAGGGAATGGAATGCTGATTGGGAGAGGATGAAACTGTGTATGAATCAGTGTTGGAACACTATATGTCTAAAACACAACTATGAAGGACTGTAAATAATGGTGTTTACATAAAATAAAATTTGGGAAAAAGGTAATTTACTAAGCATAGTGTTTTGAATCTTCTTAAATTGCTAAGTATAGAAGCACTTTGTTCCTATTTGTTTCTGAGAATTCTTCCATTGAGTAACTGTACCCCATTTTGATTATGCATTCACCTTTCAATAGATATTTGACTGTGTCTACTTCTCGTCTCATGAATAAATCTTCTGCAAATATTTGTGTGTAGGTTCCTTGAAGACAGGTTTTCATTTCCCCTTGGTAAATGCTTTCACTTTTTTACCACTCTCTATTCCTTCTGTTGTTATTGTGCTGACTGGGGGCTATACATATGCTTTGTTTGTGGTAATCCATGGCTTTGGAATATCAGTGTGGTGCTCACACAGTTGGCCATGGTGCTCACAGATGGATGTAATCCTTTAATTGTAGTGCTTTGCTAACATACATCGCTAATAAGAGTTCAAAGCTTTTAGTTGCGGTGCTCACATTAATCAGTTATGTAATCACAGATAATTACTGTGGTGCACGCGCAAATGTTTGTCAGGGGTTGTATTCCTGGTCACAGAGCCAGCAAATCCATTTTAAACCAGATAATCACCAGGGGTCGGTCACAACCTTTAGTTGGAATGCACTTACACAGACATGGCTGAAGTGTGGCTTCAAACTGCTCAGCACCAGGGATCTCAAAGAGCAGACCTGTCAGGCACACAGCTAAAATTCTTTTATCATCCTCAACATGAGATATAGAACTATGGATTGCCTCATGACCTTCACACTTGCAAGAAAGGTATTTTAGCCACTGAATCATATGTTGGCTTCCTAATTTTATTCATTTTGAGCAAATGTCTAAAATTATTTAAAACTAATCAAATACAGCATAGGGTTCTAAATTGCTAATACATCTAAACTGTTAAAAGAAAAAGAATAACGCAATAAAATAGAATAATCTTTCAGAATACTAATGAGTGTTTTCTTACTAGTAAAATTGCTAGACCATATGCTAAATTAATATTTAGCTGCATAATATATTCTTAAACTTGTTCAGTGTTTTCATTAGCAATATATAAAAATTTCAGTTACCATCATTTTTTAATAAGCATGTTCTGGAAGAGACATGTAGGCTTCAATCTGTTAAACAAAGTTTAGTCATGTTATCACATCTGCCGTTAAGAAATGCTGACAATGTAGTCTGTAGCTGAAGTACGGGGTGCCCTGTGAAACTCAAATTGTATTTCAAAAGAAAAAAGGTAAAATTAAAATGTTGGAGATTAATTCATGTGAAGAGAAGGGCTGGAGCCACCTACACAGTGGGCAGGGTGTTTGCCTTGCATGCAGCTGATCCGACTTCGATTCCTCCATCCCTTTAAGAGAGCCTGGCAAGGTACCAAGAGTATCCCGCCCTCATGGCAGAGCCTGGTAAGCTACCCATGTCATATTCTATATGCCAAAAACAGTAACAAGTCTGACAATGGAGACGTTACTGGTGCCCGCTCGAGCAAATCGATGAACAACGGGAGCTACAGTGCTACAGAAGAGAAGAAATTGAACATTATTCTCATTTTGAATATATTTAAAAATCATTAACTGATTTGACATATTAGATTTGAGATATTAAATATTAAGTGGATGAAAAGGTAATCTGTTTGCTGTATCCTTCTAGTGCATATGGAGGAGTAACCAAAGATGGAGATGCAAGTTTGGAAATAATAAGTCTGTGGACAATATGGTTTGTTTGTTTTGGAGCCACACCTGATTGTACTCAGGATTTATCTCTAGCTTTGTGCTCAGGGCTTTCTTCTGGTTCTAAGCCCTGTAATTGATTCTGGTGATGCTCAAGGGGACCATTTGTGGTGCCAGGGATCAAACACAGCTTAGCTATGTATAAAGAAGGCTCCCTACCCATTGTGTTTTTCTCCCTAACATCTATATTGTTGAAATAGAAAACAGTAAAAAATACTGAGCTGAAGCACCAGTATAGTAGGTGGGACACTTGTTTTACATATGGCTGACCCAGGGTGGATACCTGGCACCCTAAATGTTCCCTAAGCCCTGCCAGGAGTGACTCTTGAGCTCAGAACTAGAAGTAAGCTTTAAGTATAGTCAGGTGTAGATCAAAAACAAAATAAAACGAGAACTAGGCAGTAAATGTAGAACAAAGCATTCATATGAAGAATCAATAATTTTACAAACGGATTTCAGAGACCAAGGTATATGTAAATAAAACTATCAGATTGTTTTTAAGTTTAAAACAAAGAAAAGTATTTTGTACCCCTTTTAAACAGTGATACACTGACTACTTATAGATTAAATTTGCCTGTCTTTCTTAAAGTCAGATGTAGTAATGATACTAAAATAATTATCAATATAAATAAAATAATCTTCCTGCTAGACTTATGTCCATCTTCAGAAAGATCCTTCTATAAAAATAAAAGGTATTTTCTATATATGGTTCCTTCATTTGAATTATTTTCAAATAAAACTTTTTATCTAGCACCATAATTTACAACTACACCCATAACAGAGTTGCAAACCGACTATGTTCCAATCCCTTTCCAACCACTAGTATCAATTGCCCTACACCAATGTCCTGTGTCCCTCCCATCCTCCAGTCTGCCTTCCTCTATTAAATAATCAACACTTTAAAGTTGACTATTGTTGTTTGGGTCCCATACAAACATAACTGATGATTCTATGGTTTATAAATTTATATAAATTTACATAGTACACTTTTTAAAACCCTATAAATTTACACAGAGTACACTTTTCAAAACCCTAAGACCAAGGGTTTTCCCATCTTCGGTATTTTTCTTTAACTTGTCACGGTATTCTGTGAAACACAGATAAGTGAGATTACCCAGTATTTTCCTATGTCCTTCTGAAATATTTCACTTAATATGAGATGATTTTAATATCAGATCGATGAGATATACATATTAGACAATAACTTGAGATTCATTAAGCATGGGTCTAGTAGTTTAGATATTTAAATATGTCTTGCACCTTTACATTAGATTAGCCTGTTCCTTAATCCTTATATTACTTCATAATATATTCTGTTATCCCCTTTCTATGGTGTTTTTGTTTCTGTAATCTAGAGACAACATTTAGGTCACAGAAGATTACAAAGAAAACAAAGATTACAATGTTTAGATTACACACTTGAAATGTTACATTCCATAGACATGCTATTCCATATATGGCACATTAGTAAGGACATCCAGTATTTATAGAAACCCTTCAAACCCTTATCATTTACTTCAATTACCATTAGATTCACAGTTCCATCCAAGTTGCAGCAAATTTCATGATTTTGTTATTCCTCAGGGCTGCATAGTATTTTATTGTGGATATATGCCAAAATTTCATTACCTACTGCTCTGATATTGAATACTTCAGTATTGATATATCTTGGCTTTTGTTCAAAGAATTACAATAAATTTAAATTAATTTCTCTGCCCCTCTCAGAGAGTCCGGCAAGCTACTGAGAGCTCTCATGGCAAAGCCTGGCAAGCTACCCATGACGTATTCGTTAGGCTAAACACAGTAACAGCAAGTCTCACAATGGAGAAATTACTGAGCCTGCTCGAGCAAATTGATGAACAATGGGAGGACAGTGCTACAGTGCTAAATTCATTTATTAATATACATATATTAATATAAATCATTTTTATTTATTTTGGGTATAAATAACAAAATCATTGGGTTCTATGGCTTTATTATTTTATTTTGAAGAATCTCCAATTTTTATAGAAGCTGAATCAGACAACATTTCCACCAGCAGTGCATGAGGGTTTTTTTTTCAACACATCTCCACAAACTTAGTTGGTTTCTAGAGTTTTTTTTCATACCCACTATTCTCATTGCTGAGAAGTGACATATCATTGTTGTCTTATTTCATTTTCTATTATTGTAATATTTTAGCACTACAAGAGTTACTTAGTTCATAAACATGTTGGGTATTTATTATTCCCAACTAAATAACTACTAAAATAACACTTACTTTCTTGATTTTTGTTGCTAGGAATGATTTTTAACTACATAGCCAGAATTAAGCCTGGGACATTGACAGATACGCCTTCAAAAACAATAACAAATGGGTATATAATGAATAAAATGATAAAATCATTTACAGAAATCAATATGTAAAAACTAGTAGGCTCAAAATCACAAGGAAGAGTATTTTTAGAATAGTCATATTAGAAAATTTGTAACTAAAAGCGATTTTTATGATGTGGTTATGTGCTAAAATACAATGGCTTAAAATAATTTTTCCTATATGTTATTTTTAATTATATTTACTTTAAAGAGATATTATTTCTTTTTAACATTACTTATCCTTGTTTAATTTTTTAAAAACATATTAGGATGCTTGTATATCTAAAATGCTCCAAGAAATAGACTTATGATATCATCTTTAAGAATATTAATTTTTTCTTCATGTTCTTGCAATTTTTTCTAGTTATTGCTTCAATTGATTCTTGATGCTGAAGTTTTAAAAAGGCTAATGTGGTTGTCTTCATTTCACTGAAGAAGAAAGTGAAGTAGAAATATTAAATTATTTGCCCATGATGGCACACCAAGTTAATGGAACAGGTGGAAATAAAATGCAATTATCTCAGTTCTATTGAATTACAAGTCACAACCAATCAAAAACATGGTAAAAGTGCTAAACAGCATAACCTTTTCATCATGTCGCAACACCCCAAACTGCCCTTAAGCATTTTGTAAAATATTTAGTTCTTTAAAAGATGTCTATTGACATTTTTACTATTTTTATAAGAGACAGATACATGAAAATAGGAAAATAAATTAAAATTTAAATTATATTCACCGCAAGTTTAAACATTTCAAAAGCTGTTAGCATATAGCTGTCTTCTAGTCAAGCCTTTCAATATTATTTAACATTCACATAATTATTATCAAAAATTTGTGATAAATATAAATCCAAAAGACATTTAATATTTATAGTTTTTCTCAACAGAAGTGAAATTCAACAGAAATCCATTGGGTGGAGTTGTACTATAAGTTAACATTTAAAAGTGCTTCTCAATTTTCTCTTTATGTATCCTCCATTTTATAAACTTTATTATTAGACACTGTTTTTAATACTATATAGATGTTTTATATCTATAATAAACTGGACACTTGTCTTAGGCATTATTTTATTCACTGATTATATCAAATATGAGCCATATGGTCATTGACACAATATAGGATTTCATAATCTTCCCTAAGAATAAAGTTTACTAGTTTCTCCCAGTACTTTATTTGATAAGATTAAGTAGAAATTAATTAATGTACAAGAACATTCTGCTATTTCTTTTACTATCTTGAACTCTTACATTTCTTATCATAAAGGGTTAAGCTGAGACTGGAGTGATATAGAACAGCTGGAAGGGCATTTGCCTTTCAAGCAGTTGACCTAGATTGGATCCCCAGGTACCCATATGGTCCCCTGATCCTGCCATGAGTGATGCTTGAGTTCAGAACCAGGTGTAAGACCTGATCATTACTGAGTGTGGCCCAAAAACAAACCAAAAAATAACCCTCAAAATAGCAACAACCACAACAACAAAAGACATAAGTGTCTAATATTCCTACTCTTTTGAGATAAAGTGCTATATGCTCTAAACAAGCAACTCATTCAGATTGAGGTATTCCAAGAGATATTGTTAAAAGTTGTCAACCATTTGCCATATATATTTGAGTGCCTCAAATATAGTCTACACCTATATTCACTATAAATTTACTTCTCTTTGGCATAATTTCTGACATAAGTGTGTACAAGTATCAAGGATACAATCCTAGAGTTTCAGATTTAGTTTTTTCTTTAAGGTAGACCTCATAAGCATCTACATATTTTACAAACATTTACAATGATCTAAGCATAACATCTAGAAGCAGCACTCTATGATGAGGTCAAAGAAGATGAGAACCTGTAGTAATTTCTAATATCCAGCAAAACAAGGAAATATATGTATGTTAATCTAGTCTCTGGTTTAATGATCCTTTTTATTATAATTCATCCATCCTTTAAGAAGAGACCTAAAATTGCCTTTTATTTTATCTCCTAACATTTATTGCCCAGCCCTCTCAAGAACGCATTTATTAATTCCCAGCTAAGAGAACAAATGCCAAAAATAAAGACCAGACAGTAGTTCAGGGATAGGAGCGCATATCTTGCATACCCAAGGCACAGAGCTATAGTCCTAGCCTACATACTCTGCTTTCACCACAAATGTGTCACTGGAAGCCCCAGATCACCACCAGATGTGTACTGGGGACCCCAACATTGTTGAGCCTTTATAGTACCACATTGACCAGCTCTAGTGTTGAATCTAGTTCGTAGATATTAAATAGTGGCCTCCAGGGGCTTAAAGTTTTTTTTTAAAAAGTTAAATTAAGCAAATATAAATAAATTAAAGTCAAAATTATGGTGGAAATTGAGCTTTCATAGAACTCAGAAACCACTTCTGGGAATATACCCCAGGGGCCCAAAAACACACTGTTGAAATGCCTTCTGCACTTCTATGTTTATCACAGCACTATTCACAATAACCAGAATCTGAAAACAACCCATGTGCCCGAGAACAGATGATTGGTTTAAGAAACTATGGTACATGCATATGGAATACTATGCAGTAGTTAGGAAAATTGCAGTTATGAAATTCGCTTGTAAATGGGTAGACATGGAGAGTATCATGCTAAGTGAAATGAGTCAGAAAGAGAGGAACAGACAGAATGACTGCACTCATTTGTGGAATGTAAAATAACATAATATGAGACTAACACCCAAGGACAGTAGAGACAAGGGCCAGGAAGATTGCTTCACAGTTGGAAGCCTGCCTCATGAGCTGGGAAATAAGGCACCAGGGATGGAGAAAGTACCACTAAGTCAATAACAGTTGAAGGGATCACTTAGAATGTGAGATGTTTGCTGAAAGTAGATAAAGAACCAAACATGATAGCCTCTCAGTATCTGTATTGCAAACCGTAATGCCCCAAAGTAGAGATAAAAAAGGAAATTATCTGTCATAGAGCCAGGGGTGGGGGTAAGGGTGGTGGGAGGGATACTGGATGGTGGGAAATGTATACTGGTGGAGGGATGGGTTTCCAATCATTATATGACTGAAACTCAATTATGGACGCTTTGTAACTGTATCTCATGGTGATTCAATAACAAATAAATAAAAACCAAAAATATAAATAATAGTATTTTAATAATCTTATTGGATTAAGTTGGTCTTAAATACAATAGGCAATAAAATATGTATTATAAAAATGTTTTGGGCTGGAGCGATAGCACAGCGGTAGGGCATTTGCCTTGCACGCAGTCAACATGGCCGACACAAGTTAATTCCTCCGCCCCTCTCGGAGAGCCCGGCAAGCTACCAAGAGGATCTCGCCCGCACGGCAGAGCCTGGCAAGCTCCCTGTGATGTATTCGATATGCCAAACACAGTAACAACAAAATCTCCAATGGAGACGTTACTGGGCCCACTCGAGCAAATCAATGAACAACGGGAGGGCCTTTTTATAAAAATGTTTTAAAATTTTCAATAGCCATATTTCTAATGACATATTCTCACTTCCAAGTCACTCCCCCAAACACAGCTGGCTGTACAAATGATTTGGAGGCTTAGAACCTGTCTAAATGCTACAGCAATAATTAAATAAATTAATATTGAGGACTCTCTGTTCTCAATGCATTACTAACACTTGGACAGAAGATAGTAAGGATATGTCTCATGTTCTTCAGTGATTATAATGAAATTTTAGAGTAGTAGACTAGAAATGAAATAGAATAAAAACTGTTTTGGGAACTTCACCCCAACTTAGACACTAAGTCCATTGTTTTATTCATTTGGTCTCAAAAGGAAATACCAAGTTTTTGAAGAGTATATCTCATAGGAATGCACAGGGCTATGATTAACTTGAATAAAGAAAATATACAAAACGAACTTTTGTAGAAATAGGCTTCACTGCTGATTTTTCATTAACCCTTTCCTTTATGTTAATACTAAAATTTACAGAGGTGAGTAACATGCTTTTAGATGTGATGCATGTGAAAGCATGTTTTTTTCAACTAAGTCTGTGAACACAAATTTTTTTTTTTGAATTTTTTTTTTTAACGTTGTAGATTTACAATTTTTTGTGCTTTGGTTTCAATTATACAATGATCAGATACCCATCCCTCCACCAGTGCCCATTTTCCACCACCATGGATAATATCCCTCCCACCCCCATCCCCCCATCCCCCCATCCCCCCTGTCTCTGTGGCAGGGCAATCCCCTGTTTTCTCTCTCTCCTTTTGGGTGTTGTGGTCTGCAAAAGAGGCATTGAGTGGCAAACATGTTCAGTCCATAGTCTACTTTCGACATGCATCTCCCCTCCTGGGAGGATCCTCCAAACATCCTTTATTTGGTGCTCCCTTCTCTATCTGAACAGCCCTTTCCTCTAGGATACCCGGCTGGCCTCTAAGTTATGGAGTAATCATCCTGGTGCTGATCAAGTCCCTGCTCCTACATATTAGATGTCACTCCTTTCTCACATTTGCCCCTATTAAACTTCCTGGTGTTTGTTTCGAGACCCAAAGAAGACATTTTTTTTCTGTACTGTTATAACCCCAAGGCTCAGTTGGCTCACCTCTCCACAGATATTCAAGCAAGAGGCTCAGTGATGGTTTGAATAAAACTTTATTTGCAATAAGCTCTCAAGTTAGACAACGAACTAATGTTCTCCATCAATAATCTCTTCTAAATATTTTCAAAAAAAATTTTTATAGAGAAATAGAATAGGGAAAAACATGTTTAGAAAGTATGAGTTCCAGCACGTTGGCTAAGGCACATTCTGACATATCTACAAACTTATCCAAAACTAGTGGTAAATTTTTGGGAAAGGAAAACTGAGAACAAGTTATTCTTAACTTTTAGTTTGGGGACAAGAATATTTGTCCTTATTTAGTGATTTTTAGTGTGTTTTTATTGTCTTCCTTATGCCTGGACAAAACTTCAATAAATTGTCCTAAATATCTCCTTGACCTTGTACCAACTTTCTATTTATGATGAGATCCAAAGAACCTGAACTCTGTAACATAAAAATAATCGACAGTTACGTTATTCAAACAATTTCTCATTTGGGACTCTTGTAAAATTTCAGTTTCCTATCCCCACATCAAAGCTACCAAATAGTACCCAAAAGGCTTGAAAATCTGGTCTGTACCAGACTTCCAAAATATTGTTATGATCCAGGAAAAAAATTAAGAAAATTTTAAAGTATTTTTTTCATTTTTTTTCAAATTTTTTTAAACATAAGCTGCATTAACAGTATAATGGGTATAATGCTTATCCTACATTGGACAATCCAGGATTGATTTCCAGCATTCTATATGGTTTCCTGAGCCCCACCAAGAGTAACCTCTGAATATAGAACTAGAGTAATACAGGAAGACCACCGTGTATAGCCCCAAAACAAAACAAAAATTTTATACTCAATACATCATTAAGAAAATGACTCATGACTTTGGTTAAGGTTATAAGTAATATTACATTTTCACTGTCACTGTCACTGTCCTCCCATTGTTCATTGATTTAATCAAGCGGGCCCAGTAACATCTCCATTGTGACACTTGTTACTGTGTTTGGCATATCAAATATGTCACAGGTAGCTTGCCAGGCTTTGCCATGTGGGCAAGTTACTCTCGGTATACAGAGTAATAAATTCTATTGATACAATAGAATTTATTATTTCAGACTAATATATTGTATTTTATAATATGTTCTATTTCAGTCCATAAAGCGCTGGGAAGGCAAGATCACAAACATGAAATAGTAGTATTAATTAAAATTGGAGAGTAACACCATATAAAGATCTATACTATGTGCAGAACATCTTTGTTTAAAGAAATACTGAAGGAAATAAAAACGTATCCAGTACTTGTTTAATATTTGGACCAAATAGCATGACCCAGCACTGTGCTTCCATAGGAATTGGTTTTGAGAAGTAACTGATTCTGCTTATTTTACAGCATCAATTTTTATAATTTATTTTTAACATCAGTAAAACCAAGCATGACATCTTTAAAGTACCTATTCTGAATAACTGTTACTATAGAAATAAATAAAAACAATTATATTTGGTTGCATTGTACATATTTTTTGAAAGACCACACCCACAGAGGTGCGCAGGGCTTATCCCAGCTCGAGATTCAGGGATCACTCCTGGCAAGGTGAGGGGGAATGTAGCAGGTGCTAGGGGATCGAACCTGTCTCAGGCAAGCACCTTCTCTGCTGCACTATCTCCTGGCTCTGGTTTCTTCCATTTTAATGTTTTGAGTCAGGTACTTTGATTCCTTTTTCGTTATATTTTCACACAGAGATACATCAGTACCTTCTT
Organism: Sorex fumeus; assembly: GCF_029834395.1. NCBI lineage: Eukaryota > Metazoa > Chordata > Mammalia > Eulipotyphla > Soricidae > Sorex > Sorex fumeus. Next base: position 30,016,147 of record NW_026606067.1, read on the forward strand.
TCCATACTCTTGAGAGTAAAAGACTTGAGTCGTGTATTGAGGTTTTGAAATACGCGACTGCATAATATCCTTTTTCTTTCATACTTTACAGTTAAGATTTAGGGAAGTTCGAAGGATTATTCACTTAGAATGCTCCTGTCATCATTATCTTCTCTACATGATTACTAAGTCTAGACAGACTGTCCTTAGCCCTTAGACTCACCCAAGAGAGAGCTTAGGTCAGCTTTTCAATATTAAGATTGTAAGATAACATTGGCTCGTCCTCTCTTCTCTGTCCTTTCTCCTTTGCCACAGGGAGGTTAGGTTTATTGAGCTACACCATTTGCAGTGCTCCCAAGGCAATCCCATTCCTCTATGTTTATCTTAGCTTCTCCTCTGTGCTCTGTTTCCCCTGTCTGCTAATCACTTATATCCCCAAATCAGACTCTGTGACTTGTAAAGTCAGATTCTTCTAAGGACACAAAAAGGATTTTGTATTTGTAAGTTAAATATTTGTAAGTTAAATATTGTTTTTCTCTTTCCCTATGCATAGTTTACTTTATTTAGAGTAATGTCCTTTTTGTATAGACACAGGAAGACAGTTAATGTTATGCTTTGTAACTTGGGAGTTAATTGACTCCAAATAACTTTTACTCCTGACATCTACCATGTTTACTTGACTTAACTAACCTTATCCTTAGTTCCTAGTACCCCAAAAGCAGGGTCCCAATGAAAGGACTTCGATGGACTCAGGGCAAGCCATGAACTACACTGGCATCTAAACAGGATAGGCCAAGCACCATAAAATTTATAATAAGTTAAGAGCACGGTCATGGACAAATTCTTTCATGACCCAAGGAAAAGTATTCTGCTGGGGTTAAGAAGGACCAATTTGGCCTGATGTCCCCAGGAGGGCAACCCTTTAAGCTTAATATATCTCTTATGTGTCCATACAAAATGACTAATATTATTAAGAAGTAGAGTTTCTATTACTGTTTAAATGGTGATTGGACTAAGAAAAGGAGAGATACGCCCCTAGACAGCATTTTGCCCTTGAGCAGATCTCTTAGCTAGAGGAGATCTTTGTCTTAGAAGAACTTCCCTTGAAAAAAGGCTTTACATATGTTGATTATGCTATCTGACCTATGTGTAGTTGCTATTCTGAACCGTAGAGGTTGGGCTCTGGTCTAAGGCTGTGAGACTGGGGATTGAGAGACAAGCAAGAGTGACAGAGGAGATGGGAGTGAGGGGCAGGAGAATCTAGAAAGAGGCATGCAGTGAGACTGAAATAGGTACACGGGGAAAATGGAATAAATGCTGGGACCATGATTGGAATAAACAGCCACTGATAACCACCTAGTTTGGCGGGTCTGATCCCTCCTTCATGCATCTATTTGTGGAGGCATGCAGGGGTGGGGAAGCAGCTCATGGCCATTGAACGCATGTAGCACTACCCACACAATTTTGTGAGTGCACAAAGATAAACACACACAGTCTCTTTTTTGTTACCCATTGCTGCCCTTTTCTCCCCAGATAGATACATGATAGAGATAAGCAGATAGATATAGATATATCTACACAGGACATATCTACATAATTATAGAGATACAATATAAATATACATTTATGTATTTTATTTTATATATTTATTTTTATTTTATACATTTATTTTATATATTTATCCTTTTCATTGGCCTTTTTATTTTGATCCATTTTGCTTTTGAGCCACACACATAGTACATTACAAATTCAGAAGAGCTAATGTAAAATTATAGCATTAAAAATGACAGTCACATGACTTGATTTGGTCTGAGTATTTTTCTTTTTAGGTATATAAACCTGCATGATATATCTTATGTCCTGGAGTCATACTTGAAGTCCTGAGTCTAAACATTAGTTAACAACAAGATATTCCTTTGTTTTAATCTTCCTTCTTTGCATCTTTTGAGAGACGACTTGAAGTTGAACAAAGTCACCATGTCCTGTTTTAATAATTCTTTGCTCTCCTGGGAGATTTTCCCCTTAATGATCATTACAAAAATTATACTTCCTGAATATCTCTAAACAAGAATGATGATTCTGTGCTTCCTTTCCACAGATTTTTTACTTTTTATTGCAATGGTTTGTAACAGAGATGGTGTTGCAGGACGCTCTTCTCTGGCTCTAAGTCAGGTTTGTAACTGTGCAGGCAGCTATGATTCCACTGTTCATCAGGTCTGCAACGATGCACAACTCGGGGGGGATAACATTCACTTTGAAATGTGTGTTTGTGTGTGTGTGTTTAAGACAACATATTTACAATGATGCCAGAAAAATGTAGTATCTGTGACCAGAATGCACCTCAGTATGTTAGAGCATACTGGGTGGGTGAGAAGTCCTCTCCTCTTGCACTTGCTCCAAAAGAGCTTAAGATCATAAATACTTTTTTAAAATTCTGCAGCAGAAAACAGGCAAGTTATTTAAGCAAATTGCTAAGAGTCATCACTTTTGTTGTAACAAAGTATCTTTTAAGCAGAGAAGAGGGAAGTGAGTGGACCACACAAATTGAAGTCGAGTCTGTTATGCTCAAGGAGTAATGGCGGATTAGGTGATTACAGCTCAATAGAGTAGGATTTTAGGTAGGACTTAGTGATAGATGATTGACAGTTGTAGGTTTTTATTATAATATGTTTCTGCACACAAGAGACTCACATAAAACATATATAAAAACTTACTAAAAAATTAAAAAATAAAAAAAATTAAATTAAAAAAAAACTTACCAATAATAATGGGCAAAGCCATAATGCTAATCATTTTATATCAAGCTAGTAAAATACTGATGCTGATACATACCACATTATTTCACATTCAATGACTTAATTTATACAAGCTGTAGTGCTGAAGTAAATGTGTTAATGGCAAAAGTCTTTTTGTGGCTTTCCATCTCTCGGTATTCCTTGCACAATCTTGGAGGTGCTGAACCAGTCAGTCGATTTCTTTGTCAATATCATCAAAGACGGCATCTTCCCATGTTGCAGCAATAGTTCCAAAGAGCTCTCAGTTGGTGGTTGTTCTAGGAGTTCTCTTCTTAAACTTTGCAGCCCTTTCTCCTCACTCCGTGAAGTAGAATTTTTCACAAAGGAGATGGTGATCCAATCCTGTTTGAAATTTTGGAACAACAGCAACATCAGTCAGGGAAAACAGTTGATTGAATATGATGTGGTCAGTTTCGTTGTGGAACCATCCACCGTGAGACTTCCATGTCCAACGTTTAGATTCAGCCTTCTGGAACTGTAAGTTACCATAGATGGTCTTGGTCGATATGATGAACTCAAACAGTCTGTCACCCTGTTCGTTCCTTTTTGGCCAGGGGTCCCAATATGGAGTTCTTTGGCTGATCTTCACTGTGAGAAGATAAGACATTTCACTTTTCTCCAACTTGGATGGGAATAGAAGGTAGATACTGTTTTTCTTTAAATTTTCTCAAAGGATACGTGTGCACACACATACATACACATACACACACACACCCCTTTTTTTCTCTCTCTCTCTCTATCTCTATCTCGCTCTTTCATTTTTAAATTTTTTTTTGGTTTTTGGGTCAAACCTGGCCATGCACAGGTGTTACTCCTGGCTCATACACTCAGGAATTACTCCTGGCGTTGCTCAGGGGACCATATGGGATGCTGGGAATCGAACCGGGGTCAGACACCTCAAGGCAAACACCCTACCGCTGCGCTATCACTCCAGCCCCTTCTTTTTAGACTATGCCGTGGAGCTCAGATTTTACTGCAGGCTCTGTGAACTCAGGGATCCATATGTGGTCAGGGGATCAAACCAAGATCAGCTGTGTGCAAGACAAGTGCTCTAATCCCTGCACTATCACTCCAGCCTCCAAACTTTCATGTCACAAGAATATTACCAATTATAATATTTTGTATAAATATGGTGTTTTCATACTTTATGATTGGTAAGATACTGGTTAGTCTCAAATATTAATATTGTATTCCAAATATAACATGCAAAATGGTGAGTTGTATTGATTGCAAAAAGTCAGAGGGTAGAAAATTTTTCTGTTTTCAGAAAATTATTTCTATTTTAGAAGCCAATAAATAAAAGGGAAAAGGGGAAGGGAGCATTTTATTATACAGATGATGACAAAACTTAAAAGGCTAATAAAACACAAATTATCTTTAGGAGAACTTTCTCTAGAAATGGGTTTGCCTTTCAAAAGGAAAAATGTCTTACTGAATCAGCAACTTGGGGATTGAAGGAATCTTTCGTAGTTTATGAAAAACTAAATTTGTTGAAAATGTATATTATGTTTGCATGTTAAATGAAAATGAGTTTTAGCTCAGCAAATTGCAGACACAAAATATTAAATTGGGGGAGAAAGAAGCAAAGTACATGCTAGTAGCATCCTGATGCACAAACTAAAGTATTCATGAAGTTTGCATTGTGCCTATTTTTCTTTAGTACTTTGTTTCATTAATGTTCTCTGAGAAGAGAACAAGATAGAATGAATTCTGATTCTTGTTCTATTTCAGACTTACTCAGTCAATCAATAAGCCTCTGCATTGGGAAATTGGATTATGAACTCTCAAATTCTTCAAATATTAAGAAGTTTGTAGATGTGTCAGGATATCTACATTTCCTTTTTTTCTTTTTTAAAATTTTGTTACAGCAAATAATCATGACTTGACTATTTCTACAAAATGCAATTATTTCCTTGAAATGCAAATATATTTTAGTTAATCTATAATAAACATAAAAGGAATTAAATTATCTGAAGGAAGAGATAACTAGTTAATAATACATGTTTACTGTAGAAAATAAAATACCTCCAATCCTTAACAAAAATATCTATCTTGAATTTTTATGAATTTTTTATTATAGGATGCAAATTTTAATAAAGAGTCTAATAATGCTGTGCTATCATTCCAGCACATCTATTAAAATATATTGCATTTATTTTAAGTTGTACTTAGATCTATTGGACTGGAGTGATAGCACAGCGGATAGGGCATTTGCCTTGCACGTGGCTGACCTGAGTTCAATTCCTCAGTCCCTCTCGGAGAGCCCAGCAAGCTATCGAGAGTATCCCGCCCGCACAGCAGAGCCTGGCAAGCTCCCTGTGGCATATTCAATATGCCAAAAAACAGTAACAAATCTCACAATGGAGACACTACTGGGGCCCACTAGAGCAAATCGATGAACAGTGGGAGGACAGCGCTACAGTGCTACAATCCTCTAAGTTGAGTAAAAAGAAATAGAGTACCTGAGCAGATAATTACTATCAAGTAAATGAAAATGTCACTCAAAAGTCTCCCTCAAAATAAAACCCCTACTTTCAGCAAACCCCACATCCACATATGTTTCCTTATGACTTCATCTAAACCTAAAAAGTAGATTCACTCCCATATATGTTAAGCTCATTCAGAAAGTTGAAGAATCAGGAATTCTTCTGGTTTCTATGAAGCAAACAGTACCCTGATAACAAAAATAGGTAGAGAAATGACAAAGAAGAAACACTATACTTCAATATCCCAGATGAATGTTAATGCAATGATCCTCAACAAAATATTGGAAAACTGAATTCAGCAAGAATACATCGATTGCTACACTTTATCAAAGTTAGTAAAAGTAAAGTAATATGATCGTATTGATATAAGATCAACGTAAAGTCATATGATAATAAGATAAAACAATCTACAGGATCCAACACCCGTGTATTGAAAAAAAACTCCATAAAATAGAAGTTGAAGCAACTTTCCTTAACACAGTTAAAGCGATTTACCACAAGGCCACAGCAAACATCATGCTTAGTATTGAAAATCTGAAATTCTTTTCTCTAAGATCATACACAAGACAGTATTGCCCATCCTCGCAACTACTGTTCAATATTGAAGGACTTGCCACAGTAATTAATGAAGGTAGAGATATTAAAGGCATCCAGATCAGAAAAAAACTCAAACTCTCAGAATTTCAGAAGACATGAAAATAGGACATTATGCAATTTATAAAATACTAAAGACTCCCAAATATTTGCTCTTAGATTACTATAGACTTGTGTAGTAAAGAGGCAACTACAAAATCAACATGTAGAAATTCATAGCTTTTCTATATTAGAAAATAAAATGGAAGACATTGAATTTTTTAAAAAATTCTCATTCACAGTTGTGCCTCAGAAAATTCAAGTAACCTGGAATAAATTAAACAAAAGAGTGAGTACTATATATTATTATAGTTTTCAGAAGGTAACTTGGGGCACGTTAATGCTCAGAATGAAATAGGAGATATTGGGACAATGGTGGAAGAAAGCAGACATTCCAGTAAAAGATATGGCACTAGATTTTTTTTATAGATGAAACCCTGCCATTAACAGTTTTGTAAACCATTATGTCTAAAATAATGTAGAATTTAAATAAAAAATTTTGATTTCTTTCTGATTGGAGATCAACAGAGTTTCTTGTTAATGTTAATTTCGACCTAAGTGACATTTTCTGCGATAATTAGCTATATTTTAATGAATCTTTTTTATTTTATTTTTTTATTTATTCTGGGAAAGCTTGTAGGAGAGAGTTTTTTTAGGGCTGGAGCGATAGCACAGCAGGTAGGGTGTTTGCCTTGCATGCAGCCAACATGGCCGACCAGAGTTCGATTCCTCCGCCCCTCTCGGAGAGGCCGGCAAGCTACTGAGAGTATCTCACCCGCACGGCAGAGTCTGGCAAGCTACCCGTGATGTATTCGATATGCCAAACACAGTAACAACAAAGTCTTACAATGGAGATGTTACTGGGCCTGCTTGAGAAAATCGATGAACAACCGGAGGACAGTGACAGTGACGACAGCGACAGTAATTTATTTTTTATTAAAACACTTTAAGAGCAGTTACAAAGTTTTCAGTTTAAGTCTTGGTCATACAATGATGAAACACTTGACCCTTCACCAGTGCACATTTTCCACCACCAAAAACCCCAGTATCCTCCCCATCCCACCCTCCCCCTACTTGTGTGGCAGACGTTACTTTCTCTCTACTTTGATTACATTCAATATTTCGACACCAAACCCACCATTATTACCTGGGATTTTCCCCAACACTCAGGTCTGCCAAAAATGCAACATTAGACAATTTGCTGATTGTAAATCGCATATGATGATTTTGGAATTCTGAAGTTTTAATAATTACATCTGGAGGGATTTCTGCCAAAAGCCGCTGGGTTCCGAGCTTTGTTTCTGAGTCTCTTGGATCATAGCCAATATGCAGCTCAATCAGCAGCCAGAGGGCTTGTTCATGGGTGGTAACTTGGGGTCTCATAGGGGCAGGGGAAAAGGGCCCACTCTGCCCCCATCCTATGAGGCCTCATGTTTCTCATCACTGTGGACCCTTACTTGGCTGTCCCTAGGCCTCTAGAAGATGGTGGTGGCAGCCCAGCTGCCAGGGGAAACAGGCCAAGGCAAAAAACCCATTCCCACCTGGGGTGGTCCAGTGCCGGAAACCTAATGCATAGTCCAGATGCATTTCTGCCAAAAGCCGCTGGGTTCTGAGCTTTGTTTCTGAGTCTCTGGGATCATGGCCAATAAGCAGCTCGATTAGCAGCCAGAGGGCTCATTCATAGGCCTAATGAATCATTTTTTGTGTAACCACCACTGCCTATGTGAAAGCTCTAGAAAAAAATCTTACAAGGAAAACTTTAATAAATACAAAGAAACTGGTAGAAGGGGGAAACTCTTCTGTGAAAATATATTTTTCACAGAAAAAAAACAGAATGGTTTAGCACATCTTTTCTACTAATTCAGGCAAAAAAACACATGACATCAATAGGGAAAAGGGTAAAAAACATTTAAAAGTTAAGAAATTTCAAATTATAGTTCCACAGCAAAAATGTTTCCCTTAAAATACTATGCAGCTACAAATATAAAAGGTTAAGTTTTTCAGTTTTTGCTACTTGAATGGGACTGGATGTACCATCTTAATTGAAATAAGGAGGACTAATATCAGATGATATCACTCATTACTGGTATATAAATAACCAAAACAAGGGAATATGCATAATTTATCAATGAAAAATCTTTTATTTAAAATAAAAAACTGAAAATCCAAGCAAGGATGGACGAAAGGAGAGGTGATAGTAATGAAGAAATAGACTCAACGTGATATAGTGATGTTGGTCTTTGACAGAGTTACTAGTAAAATATGCTAACTGTTCATCAAAATTTTAAAACTTAACACTATTATAACCATGATTCCTAAACCATGATAATTGTAATAAAATAATTTTTTCTTTAGACTAGTCCCTGGTTTGAGTACCATGGTGTATTTAATAAAGTGTTTTGCAAATAAAACTTTACTGAGAATAATAAGTTTCCTCAGTTCCTTACTAAAATCTCTAGCAATGAAAGGGTCTGAAAGGAATGACAAAACTATCTAATCCTATCCTCAGTTACATGAAATGAAATTATACTCGGTGAGAAATTTTACACTTCACCATATAGAACTTTGAAATTAAAAATTAAGAGAGGTACTGCAAGGGTTAAGGCTTTGTATGCAACCCATTTCAGTTTAATGCTTGGTACTCTCTGTATGATCCCCTGAAGAATGCTGAGTGACTTCTGAGGGCAGAATAAATCCTGAGAACCACCAGCTAAAAAGAGATAAAAAATATCTAATCAAAAGATTTTGTTCTCTAACAGTTCCTGAATGTCCTATCTACTGACACCACAATAACAGCAAGGACAAGCTATTGTTCATTAAATGTGATAAGTCCAACAAAGAGAATGCTTGCTGGGTCCATAAATAATCCCTTCACATGTTGTCGCAAAGTCTATGTTCATTCAGTTTGCTGGGTGGTGCCAGATCTTCATATAGAGAAGCCCAGAAGCTTGAGGCATTTCAGTCTTGAATAAGACTTAATCGCCTCTATAATACTTTAGATTTTTCTAACAAAACTCTAGGATAACAGAAATAAAAAGGGTGTGAAATTCTTGATTTTTAGGTGCAAAATTTAATTCATTTTTAATGACTTTCATGCTAAAATATCATGTGTAGAAATGCCCAAGGTAAAATTTATTATTCTATGATATTTCTAAGACATTAAAAATAAAAACATTAGTTTATAAAAACTGAATACATTCCATTTTACAGTTACTAATATACTCACAGATAGTTTTGGGAATATCTTGAGTTGTTCTGTGACCAGCACAGTATATTTCCAATGCCCTAAATCTTTTCCTCCAAATGCCTTCAGTTTTAACGTTGGCTACCACATTATTGTTCAAGTTTATCTTAGGCAATTAAATCTTACCTCCATACCCAACTCAAAACTCAAGAGCTTGCATTATTTCCCTAGTAGAAATATTCTTATTCTGTAAAGCTTTAAGACAATGCCAAAGCTGTGCCTACTTATTGAGTTGCTTATGCAGAAAGTGCTGAGGTTTTGAATGATTCTAGAGAGTACATACACACTGCCTGTCAAAACTTCATATTTCTATTCTCTCATAATATCAGACTTCAAACTAGTATGAAGTCAGCTCACTAGAGATATTTTTCTGTCTTTTTTGTGGTTGTGAGTTGTGAGTTAGTTATAGTAAAGGAAATATGAGAGCAAACGATATGCAAAATTTGTTAGAAAGCACAATGATAGTTTCATAATTGCAGAGCAAGTAGCTTGCTCTATAATTCTATTATTTTTCTATGCCTTAACCCAGAAGATGGATTGCATCTGTAGTTCAGTTTTGATCATCAAATGAAGGTATTTTCAAGAAATTTACAGATCTTTTAAAGCTAATGTATTCATTAACTACCTTTAATATACATAATATGCATATATAATATGAATATATGTGTATATTACACATACATATGCATATATATAAAATGTTAGCCTACTACGTGTCCTTCCTAGAATGAACAGACGCCATTGGGCTACACTAGCACGAGACAGGGACAAATAGAGACATTACTGGCGCCTGCTCGAGCAAATTGATGATTAACGGGAAGTCAAGTGATCAAGTGACTACATGTCCTAATAAATGAGTCAGTAACTTCTATCTCCTATATGTGCATTTTATTTTTTATTAGCATATATTTTATTTCTTTATTTATCTTAAAATGTAGACAAAGTCACAACTGTTAATATAATTCTAGAGTTGAAGTTGATTAGATAACAAAGCTCCAATATTAAAAACTACAAGTTCAATTATTTAACGTGAAAATTATTAAATTTCACCACACAGTTATGTCCTAGTCTAAGGAATTTTCACTAACTTGGTTGTTGCTAGCTGAGCCTTTTGTGTCACTGCTTTTGTTTGTTGACTTTTATTGGCTTCTATGTCACTTCCCCAACTAATTTGGTCTGCTCCTACTAGAATTTCAGTATCCAGGAATTAAGTGTCAGGCCTCACACTAGCAAATCCATGGTCTGGGCCAATGAGTTTCATGGTGACAGTTGTGGGAGGTTTGCATGGGTACTGAAGCTTCCAGAAATAAGGTTTGTGGGGTGGGCTGTCTGTCCCTACTCTGAATAGACCCCAGACTGGGCACCAGGCACCCTGAAGTTTGGTGTTACTGAGAGAGTGTTAGTGAAATGATAGAATTGAGCCCTTACTTCTCTGCAGCAGTGTGGGGTGGGGTGTGGCCCCAGGGGTTTCTGCAGTGCAGATTCACAGCCCTCCCAGCTCCTGAGGGCACCCCAGGGTTATCCGCCTGCAGGACCTGTGTATTCTTGAACCTTAGCTGGTTGGCTTGCATCTCCTTAGAGATTCGTGAATCGGTAGAGCAAGGCTGGGGGTGGGTCACCAGGGCGGACCGGTTTGACACTGGCCTCTCCATGCTCAGCCCCATCTAGGCCCTGTATATGCATTTCAAACCCAGGTAGCATATAGACTGAGAGATTAGATGACGGTTAATAACAACTTTTAGTCTTTTCCACTAATGTTTTGACTTAAATATTGAGTAAAAGAAGTGCTTTCCCTGGTGTGCCACTAAGGCTATATTTATTTAAGGAACACCTGGGAAGCCACCAAGTTATTTTAAATATTATTATCTAAAGGCCACTGATTCATAGCATTTCACAGCCTGTATACATTTTTAAAGTTTGTTGCCAACTCAAAGTACCTGTTTATATCACAACATCTGAAAGAGTGACATTTGTTCTGCACTTAATCATGACAGCAAAATTACTCACATGAGAAACTTAATCTACCAAGTTTGTTTTGTTTTGTTTTTGCTTAACATATGCCCAAGAAACAAATAAGATCTAAGTATTATTTTCTATGTTTCCTCACTGAAAAATCATATCCAAATGTAAGTAAAGAAAACACCTATTAAAATCAAAGGTGTGTGTGTGTGTGTGTGTGTGTGTGTGTGTGTGTGTGTGTGTGTAAACCAGAGGAGGTCACATTTACAGAAATCTTTACTTAGATAGTTATCTTTTAAGATAGAGTCTTTTAAGATAGTTATCTTTTAAGATAGTTATCACTTAAGATAGAGTCTTAAGTGAAACCTTTCTGCTTTGCTCTTCTTTTACAGCAGGTTTCTTAAATTCACCTTTTCTTACTTTTGAAGGTTGTCTATAAAGGGATGAAATGTGATTCTGGGCATTGGAGAGACAAACACGATTTTCTGAATAATTTTATTCTAGTTTAAAATATCCTATAATTCAAAGGATTTCTTTCTTGTCTATTCATAGGCTAGCTCAGTCTACAAGATAAACATTTTGGAGTTAGGAGTCAAAGACTCATATGTCAATAAATAAATGATTACATTTTTCCTATAAAGCCCTAAAAATCCTGACATGCTATTCTTTAACATTTAAAGAATGCCCCTGAAGCAGTATGTAAATGAAAGCTGCCTACAGTATGTTTAAGTATTCAAAAATGAAACTGTCTCAGAGATGTAGCCGTAGTCCTGGAAAAATAAGGGGGGGGGGGGGGACTATTACACAAAAATAGCTATTTTTCACTGTATCTACAGTAATTATTTTGTATAAACATTTGATATCCTTCAACAGTTTTGTAAGAAAGAACAATAAACAAATAAAATTTAGAGGAAAGGTATTTGGTTACATTTTCTCAGCATCCTCTAGAAGAGGAATGGATCTTAGATGCAAGAATACAGCTACATTTCAGGCTATTCCAAGAAAGATACTTCATTGTTTGTCAGGCAATGATTAATTTAGATAAATATCTAGAAAAAAGAAACTTTATTGTAGCAATTTCTAGAAAACATCAACTTTATTAGAACTCTCAATAAAATGATGATTCAGGAAACTTATAATAAAAAGCTACAATGATATGTGCAAGGACTATTTGCACCAATTATTAAAGCTACATGGATTTTGTCCATTACAATGCATTACATGCATTACAATAAACTTAGTCTCTTAGTTGGGAAACTAGTTACATAGAGATAAATATATACACATACAAATTTTCTTATTCTTAATGAAAATCAAATCTGAAAAGAAGCTTAAAGACACACATATATGTATATATCTACATAAGTATCACTCAATATTCATAGCAATAAAAATCTTGATTAGCTTGTAAGAGATGTCTCCCTGCCTCATGCCAGTTTGATTTCACTCGAGCACCTTTCAGAGGGGCAATTTTCCTATTTTGTGTAATTTGCTAATGCATATTGCTAAAAAATTATTTCTATGATTCATATTCTCTAAGGGTGGGAGGAAAAATGTGTGCATAGATTCACATACACATATACATATTCTTACATAAAAACTGTAGCACTGAAACATCGTCCTCCCATTGTTCATCGATTTGCTCGAGCAGGCCCAGTAACGTCTCCATTTTGAGACTTGTTGTTACTGTGTTTGGCATAATGAACACAGGCTTTGCCGTGTGGGCAAGATACTCTCGATAGCTAGTCGGGCTCTCTGAGAGGGGCGGAGGAATCGAACCCGGCTCGGCCGGGCTGGCTGCACACAAAGCAAACACCCTACCTCTGTGCTATCACGCCAGCCCTACATAAAAACAATATATATGAATCACTTGTAATCACTTGTCATCCTGTTGCTCGTTGGTTTGCTTGAGCAGGTGCCAGTAACATCTCCATTTGACCCTGTCACATGGTAGTATAGCCCAATGGAGTCTGCTCGCTCCAGGAACACAAAGAGCCTCAAACCATTCATTCAGACTTCTTGACCAAGAAGTCTGACCATCTTGTAGGTAGGCGGCCAGGAATTCTTTTGACATCCCATGGACGTCAAAAGATGTCAAAGAGGAATTGAAAGAGCTATGCTTGAAGTACCACGCTTCACTCAAGTGAGAGAAGGAATCCGAAGTTCCGTCCTCCATTAATGATCAAGGATCAGGGATGCTGCCTCATTTGCCAAGGCGTCGAAAATCAGATGGGCCAGACACATATTGCGAGTTGGAGACAACCGCTGGACTAGAGCTGTTACTGACTGGATTCCACAGAATGTCAATATATGAATAATATTTTAATTATCATAATTTCTCTATAACCCACCCTTTGACGATACTATGTGTTGCAGCCATGCTCTTTAGCCTATTTAAATATTTAGATGTAGTCTTACAAAGATTTTATAGCTCTTCTGTTTAATTTTCTGTTTAAAGAAAAAAATGACAGTGTTGTAGTACTTGAAATAGTTCTTCATGTTGTGCATCTATCTTTGTTTGTACTATTAAGATGCTCCTTACCAAGCTTGTTTTTGTAATGTTTAACTACAAATATTTATATAACCAATGTGGAGTACATATTTATATACCAGGGAATTGCAAACTTTTGAGATTCAAGTATCTTCCTGGGCCTAGAAATCATTAAGCATACAAAGGAGCTAGATGTCTTTTATAATAAAAAATAATAGAAAATAAAGCTAATCAATTAAAATATTTATAGCAATTAAGTTCAAAACAATAATAAACACATTATTTATATATATACTATTTAAATATACTATTTTCCAGTTTATAAAAAATATAGCATAAGATCCTAGCACCACTGAGTATGGTTTATCACAATTATAAAAATAAATAGTCATATAGTACACCACTATTTCCTTATATTTTATATTACATGTTTTTTCTCTTGTTGGATAAAAACCCTTAATAATCTCATATCTCTCCCTGCATTCTGTTATGATAGCATTCGTCTTGTATCTCATGAAAACATCAGTGTAAAACTTCATAAGACTGAGAACAAAATGATAGATAGATGAACACCTCATCTATAAATAAACTATTGTAATTTTTCAGTTTTGAAACATTTGGATACTTTCTTGTAAAATAATTTTATAAATACTAGTTAAAACAAATATAATAATTCTACAGATCTTTTAAGAAAAGAGAATTTTGCAATGATTTGGTATATTGGGGAAGTTTAAATGGCCCAACATTCAAAAAATCTTTCTTCAAGTAACTTCTAGAAAATTTGGCTAAATAAAATTTCCTTTCTATTTAATATTTTGATTTTTTTAATTGCACCAGAGTAGAACTCTATCATATTATATCTCTTCTTAGATAATCAGTTTAATGCCAAGTTCAGTACTTGCAAATATATCCAAAATTCTCTTCCTGTTATTTTCTCTATTGTGAGCATGCATGGCCTCTCTTTGAGCATAGTAAAACTAACTTAGAAGGATGCGTCTGGACTGCAGTTAGCCAGAGTCCAGGTCTCTGGGGAGAAGACGCTCCTGGTGTTCTGCTATTGTCTCCCACATTACTTTAGTTGTTTAATTCAATGATGTCAAGTAAGATACAATATAAGAACACATATCCACAGTCTATTTAAAAAAATCTATGTAAATAACTCTTTATACTGACCTAATAATCAATAGGACAAACAGTAATCAGTCAGCCATTTCTAGTTCTTTTAGGTCTTATTTCTCTTCAATATTAATTGATATATGATCTTTCAATTTACATTTTATGAATCTACTTGAATCTTCTATATTTATTATTTAATAGAAAAAAACTGAATTGAAAATGTTATGACTGCTAAAATAAAACTAAACTCTTTAAAAACAGGAAGAAAGCTCCAGAATCACAGAAATATAATAATAATAGCAGTGTTCATCATTAAATAAAATTTTCTACATATACAACAATACAGAAACTTCCATCCAAAAATAAAAGAAATATAAATCAATACAAAAGTTTAACTCAGTTTTTTTTTTACAGCATTCAGCCGAAGAGAAGGACTACATGGAGGGTGGGATCCACAGATCCCGAAGGAAAAAAAAAAAACAGGTTCCAAAAAGAGCCGAGATCATCGGGAAGTCCCAGATGGGGTAGGTACCGCATCCCGCCTCCCCCAGATGGAACCCCGGTGACCAGAAGCCTCTACAAGCACAGCTCGAGTATGCGGGAACTAGGACATTTTTTCAAAACCACGCGGCCGCTTATGCGGCCGCGTGACATCTCTCTATATACAAAGTGATCCATGGGAAGTAAACCACCCAACGTTTCTCTCTGAAAATCATAGTTAAGTTTGGAGCATGGCCACAGCCCCAGAAACACAAGGACTTAATGCAGAACCCAGCAGCTTGGAGCAGAAAAGTGAACGGGCTATGCGTTAGTCCAGGCCATCATGTCTGTTCGGAGGGGAAAGGGTGTTGCCCCATTCGCCCTCTCTTCTCTGGATAGAAGGATGGCGGCTGCATGGGGGGCTTGTGGACAGCAGGTATGAGCCGGGGGTGTGGGGGCGACTAAAACCTCACGGGAAGGGGGGCGTTCCGGTCCGTCCTTCACGCCCTACTGAGGCCACCAGTTGCCCCCCACGAGCAGCTCTCCAGCATGGCCACAGCCCCAGAAACACAAGAATTTAATGCAGAACCCAGCAGCTTGGAGCAGAAAAGTGAACGGACTATGCGTTAATCCAGGCCATCAAGTCTGCTGGAGGGGAAAGGGTGTTGCCCATTCGCCCTCTCCTCTCTGGAAAGAAAGATGGCGGCCACATGGGAGCCTTGTGGACAGCAGGCATGAACCGGGGGAGCGGGGGCGACTAAAACCTCATGGGAAGGGGGGCGTTCCGGTCCGTCCTTCACGCCTTACCGAGGTCACCAGTTGCCCCCCACGAGCGGCTCTCCAGCACGGCCACAACCCCAGAAGCACAAGGACTTAATGCAGAACCCAGCAGCTTGGAGCAGAAAAGTGAAAGGACTATGCGTTAATCTAGGCCAGCATGTCTGCCCGGAGGGGAAAGGGTGTTGGTCCCTTCCACCCTCTTCCCTCCGGAAAGAAAGATGGCGGCCACATGGGAGCCTTGTGGACTGCAGCTATGAGCCAGGGGTGTGGGGGCGACTAAAACCTCATGGGAAGGGGGGCGTTCCTGTCCATCCTTCACGCCCTACCGAGGTCACCAGTTGCCCCCCGCGAGCGGCTCTCCAGCTCTGCCACGGACCCAGAAGCACAAGGACTTAATGCAGAACCCGGCAGCTTGGAGCAGAAAAGTGAACGGACTATGTGTTAATCCAGGCCATCATGTCTGTCCAGAGGGGAAAGGGTGTTGCCCCAGTCGCCTTCTCCTCTCTGGAAAGAAAGATGGCGGCCACCTGGGAGCCTTGTGGACAGCAGGTATGAGCCAGGGGAGTGGGGGCAACTAAAACCTCATGGGAAGGGGGGCGTTTCGGTCTGTCCTTCACGCCCTACCGAGGTCACCAGTTGCCCCCCACTAGCGGCTCTCCAGCACAGCCACGACTCCAGAGCACAGAAACCAATTTCTTAACTATCTGACTTTCAGTAGAAATACTTCCAGGGTCAATAAGTAAAATAGCAGAAATCCAAAACCAACATTTAATTCTTGAACCCAGCTGAAGAAAGCAAATCACTTCACAATGCTTTTTCAGCATGTCTGATTTGGGGGGGGGGGGGGTAAACTCTAAATAATAGTGGTGAATCTTTTATTGAAACAATGAATCTAATCAAAGCAGATAGAGTGTTAACTAGAATTCATCTGCCCCACAGGGACTGGGAGGGGTGGGGGGTGGGGTTTTATTGGGGTTCTTCATGGTAAAAAATAAGTATTGGTAAAGGGAAATGTGTTTGATATTTGCATGACTGAGACCTAAACCTGAAAGCTTTGTAACCTTTCCCACGGTGATTCAATAAATAAATAAATAAAAAAGAAAAAAAAGTTTAACTCAAAGTAACAGTGTGAATGGATTTAACAGGAAAACACTTAAAATAGCTGCCATAAATATAGTTCTTAAAAGGAATTTAAATGTATATCCAAATAAAATTTGAACATATAGGCATCTTAAAGTTTTTGTAAAAATACAATATTATTATTAGTAGACAGAACTACTTGTCTAGGCAAGTTTTTATCTTATTTATGTCTCTTTTTATGAGTCATTATTGCTTACAGTTGAAAACATTTAATCTACAACTTTTGGACCCCAATACGTAATTAAAATACTTGAAATGGTGGCTAGTAAAATTTTTTATTTACTTTAATTCAATGCTCTATCTCACATACACGTACAATGAATAAATTGCCAGATTGCAAAAAACTCCCAGATTCCCTGCAAATGCAAAACCATAAGATAACATCTTACCTGGCTATACTCATTGGCTGCTGTTGGCAGTACTCAGGGTACCATGCTGTATTAAGGATCAAACTTGGGTCAGCTACATGAAAAGTATGTATTCAAATCCTTTGGGTTATTCCCCAGATCTCATTCTAATTTTTTATTACTCTATAAGTTAATATTAATTAGCCCTTAAAATCCGGAAAAATTCTAAATTACCAGAATAAAAATTCAATTCAGGGGGGAAATGCATTGTGATATTTTAAAACCTCACAATTTATCCTGAGCCCAATAGCAGTTCAAATAATTGCCATTATGATTGAATGGTGGGGGTGAGGGTTAACACAGTAGGAAGTGTTGGCATGGAATTCTAGAAATTAACATGAATTCTAAATATGGCTATTTTAGAAAAAGGAATATTTGAACAATATCTTGATGCAAAATTACAACAGCTAAAAAAAGCAACTTCAATAGTTTTGTAATCTGGGAAGTGAGTGTATGACTGTAGGTATGCTAGATGACTAAGGACAGACAATTTAAGATTAGGAACTAAATTATGAAAGCCTTGAATTTGTTTAAAGTGTGCTTTACTTCTTCGTGAAAGAAATATTTTTTCTTATGAAAAGAAATATATGCTTTGGGGGGTATTTGCAGCGGTGTTGAGGGTTTACTCCTGGCTCTTTTCTCAGGGATCACTCCTGGCAGGCTCAGGTCCAGGATCAAGGTCCCATCACCCACTGCAAATGCAAGCTCCCTACCTGCTGCATTATCATATCATATATTATATATATGTCATATCATATATAAAAATATTTTTGAATTATAGGAAGAAGTCAGACTTCTTCCTGAAGATCATGAACGATCGGTTTGAGGCCCTTCATGTTCCCGGAGCGAACAGATGCCATTGGGCTACACTAGCATGCGACAGGGACAAATGGAGACGTTACTGGCGCCCGCTTGAGCAAATCGACGACTAACGGGAAGTTAAGTGATTAAGTGATAAGTGTGAATTATATGCTTTCTTTCATAGTTCAATGTAATCTTTTCTCATTGCCATTTTTAATCTATATTATGCTCTAATGCCTTTTTCAAAATTTCGTTGTTTGATCACTCTACCACAATAAAGCATTGTAATATATTCTGATGGTTTGCTTCCAAATCAGCAGCTTCCAAACCAGGAGCAAAAGCATCTCAAAGAAATTAAATTTGTTAAAAATTCAAACACATATATAATCTAGGCAAGATCTACAAAATCAGAAACTCTGAAGACATTGGAAATTCAGTGGTAGAATTCCCAACTGCTAGAAACTCTGGAGGTATGTTCCAATAATAGGTTTTAAGAAGAATTTCAGATTATTCTGATTCAAATTTGAGTGTAGGAACTATTGAGATGTAAATGTTAGTATTTGAGAATCACATACCAATTTAACCCTTTACACTTGCTGTTTGGACATGAGCAAAGTCACTTATCTTTTTAGTTCCAATACTCAGTTTATAAAGAATGTAAACATCATGTGAAAATTACAAAAGACACTGCATCTACACGAGTCAGAGAAAGTAAGATCTTAATAACACAAGCTATTATAATCACAAAACAATAACATTACTGACAGAAAATTTTCTCTGTGTATTTTTATGTCTCCAACATGAGAATTATATGATAAAGTAAGAAACGAAAAAGTACTTTAAATTTAATATGTATGTACATTTAAAAATTACTTTGATCTCCACTCATGTAGAGATTTATCAGAACAGGTTTTCTTTTCTCATTTTCTTGAAGCATAGAATACATGCTTTTTTATGTATCATTACTAAGAATAAATATTTACTCTTCAAATTGTGCACTGTAGCACTGTAGCACTGTCCTCCCAATGTTCGTCAATTTGCTCGAAGGGGCACCAGTAATGTCTCCATTTGAGACTTGTTACTATTTTTGGAATATCAAATACATCACAGATAGCTTTGCCATGGAGGCAAGATACTCTCAATAGCTTGCCGGGCTCTCCAAGAGGGACAGAGGAATTGAACCTGGGTCAGCCGGGTCGGCAGCATGCAAGGCAAATGCCCTATCCACTGCGCTAGTGCTCCAGCCCTTGAAATTGTGCATAATTTTATATTAGCTAATAATCTATTCAGGCATTATAGAGATTGTATATGAGTTAACTTGCTTGCCTTGTATGTAGCTAATGGTGCTCCTATGATCAGCACTGCATATGGTCCTCTGAACAATGACAAAAATAAACTCTGAGTGTTTTCTTGGTTCCCAAGATCAAAATTATAAACCAGTTCAAAGTAAATCTGTAAAGAAGATAGCCCCTACTCACTCCACACACACCACTACCATCAAACCATACACACATGTGTACAAAGAATAAAGCCTTTTTTTAATGATGAAGAGTCTCAAGAGAACTATATGAAAAAAACAAAACCCATTAAAATTTTTTACTCATTTTACATTTTTCTTTCTTGGTGAAAATATAACTTTAACTCATTACTATGAGATTGACAATTTATATGACAATAAACAATCAGAAGTGAAGGGCATTGAGCAATCACACTTGTCCCCAGTTTTCAAACTAGTTCTTTGCCAAAAAGACTATACAGTCTTCTAATATATTGTATATATACATATATCTATGCACATACATGCACATATATGCATATGAATATATATATATATATGATAAGAGCAGCAAGGCACCACAGCTAAGACACTTGCCTTGCAGATGACTGAACCCAGTACTGCATCAGATGTAGTTTCCTGATCTCCACCAGAAGTGATTCTTGAGCCTTGAGCATTCCCGAGCACAGCTGGCTGTGGAGCAAAAATAAGCAAAACAACAAATTTAAAGAAACAAAATTAGAGAAGGTAACAGACAAAGGAAAGAGTCATCATAATAAAACTTAATAAATTTAGGGAAACTAACTTAACACAAAGAAGCAAATGCAGTATATCAAATAAAGAACTACGAAAGAATAGGACTTTTCAACACAAATATTAGAGTCAAGAAAAATTTATATATATATATGTATATATGTATGCTGAGCATGAAGATCTGATCACACAGGGAAATTTGAAATACCTGGAAAAGCATACCAGGTAAACTAATCTTATAGAGAAAAAATTTATCAGAAATTGAAGATAACATCAAAGTAATAATTCAAATGAAAGAGGACAGAGAAATATGATTTAGTTGAAACACTAAAAAACTACACCAGAAATCTTTTAGAACAATGAGTTCAGAAAGTAGCAATATGCAAAACCAATACATATTAATCTGCTGCATTTCTACTTATAAATAATGAGTTGAAGGAAAAGGAAACTAAGAAATTAAGAAAACAATTCAATTTATAATACTTTCAAAAATATAAATACAGGGAGTTCAGGCTAACATTACGTTATCACAGTGCTCCTCTGTGTTTAGTTGTAATCTCTTTCTTTGTGTTCTGTTGACTTGTTAATATTGTTTTTCTCTTTTCCTTAAGTCCTTTACATAACTAATTCAGAGCAAAATCCCTTTTGTATGGACACAAGAAAACAGTTAATGATATGCTTTTGAAACATGGGAGTTAATTTACTCCAGATAATATTACCTCTTTCGGGGTTAGGGGAATGAGACCCATTGTATTCACTGGTTTTGGCACATCGAATACACCATGGATAGTTTCTGTCTTCGTTGTCTATGCAGCAGCATACAATTATGATGAAGGAGAAATTGAGAAGTTCTGCATAGAGCTGGAGAAGACCATCCATGGTAACTCACAGTTCCAGAAGACCGAATCTAAACATTGGACGTGGGAGTCTCCCAGTGGACAGTTCCACAATGAAATTGACCACATCATATTCAATTGACGGTTTTCCAAACCGATGTTGCTATTATCCGAAAATTCCAAATGGGATTGGACCACCACCTCCTTCATGCAAAATTCTACTTCACAGAGTGGGGAGAAAGGGCTGCAAAGTTTAAGAAGAGAACTCCCAGAATGACCACCAACTGGGACCTCTTTGGCAATATTGTAGCAACATGGGAAGATGCCATCCTTGACAACATAGATGAGGAATGCGATTGACTCGTTCAGCACCTCCATGAATGTGCAAAAAACAGTAAGAGAGAGATAGCCACAAAAAGACGCTCATCAGCTACATGCAAAAAAAAAAAAATGGGCTCAGATCTCTACCTAACACCATGTACAAAAGTAAGATCAAAATGGATTAAAGACCGCAACATCACCATAAGATACTTTGAAGACAAAGTTGGCAAAAACACTACATGAAACTGAAGCTAATGGTATCCTCAAAGATGTCACACCACTGGCCAAACAAGTGAAAACAGTCACAGACAATGGGATTATCTTAAACTAAGAAGCTTCTGCACCTCAAAAGAAACAGTGACCAAAATACAAAGACAGTCTACAGAATGGGAAAGGATATTTGCCCATTACACATCCGACAAGGGGTTGATATGAAGGATATATAAAGTAGTGGTCGAACTCCACAAGAAGAAAACATCCAACCCCATCAAAACACGGGGCAACGAAATGAACTGAACTTTCTCAAAGAAGAAATCTGAATGGGTAAAAGGCACATGAGAAAATGCTCTACATCATTACTCATCAGGGAGATACAGAACAAAACAACAACGAGATATCATCTCACACCACAGAGACTGGTCCACATCCAAAAGAACAAAAGCAACCAGTGTTGGCGTGGATGTGGCAAGAAAGGTACCCTTCTTCATTGCTGGTGGGAATGGCGACTGGTTCAGCCCTTTTGAAAAACAGTATGGACGATTCTCAAAAAATTAGAAATTGAGCTCCCATTTGACCCAGAAATAGCACTCCTGGGAATATATCCCAGAGAGGCAAAAAAATATATTCGAAGTGACATCTGCATGTGTTTGTTCATTGCAGCACTTTTTACAATAGCTAGAACCTGGAAAAGAACTTAGTGCCCGAGAACAGATGACTGGTTAAAGAAACTTTAGTACATCTACACAATGGAGTAGTATGTAGCTGTTAGATAAGATAAAGTCATGAAATTTACATACAAGCTGTACTACATGGAAAGTATTATGCTAAGGGAAATGAGTCAGAAAGAGAGGGACAGACATAGAAAGATTGCATTCATCTGTGGAACATAAAGTAACAAAATAGGAGACTAACCCCCAAGAATAGCCAAGATAAGTACCAGGAGGGATACTCTATGGCTTGGATGCCAGCCGTACATGCTAGGGGAAAATCAGCTCAGATAGAGAAGGGAGCACCAAATAAGGTTGAGAGGATCCCAGGATGGGAGATGCATGCTGAAAGTAGACTATAGACCCAACATGATTTCCACTCATTGCCTCTTTTTCAAACCACAACACCCAAAAGGAGAGAACAAACAGGAATGTCCTGCCACAGAGACAGGATGGGATGGGGGGAATGGGGGTAGGAGGGATACTGGGATCAGTGTTGGTGGAGAATGGGCACTGGAGGAAGGATGGGTACTCGATCACTGTATAACAACCCAAGCACAAAAACTTGTTAAGTCCACAACTATACCTCATGGTGTTTTACTAATAAAAATTTAAAAAAAAAAGACACTCATTCGAAAACCTGGCTTGGCGCAAGTCTCTGGCAACCACAAGCAAACATCTGAGCTCGCAAAGTAGTGCAGAGAAGCGATAAAGGAAGACCTCAAAGAGAGAAGAGCAGCAGAGCTGGATGATGTGGCAAAAGCGGGAAAAGCATTTTCAATGCCCACCTGTCCATTGCCAACTAAAAGACCAAGATGACTGTCCTCCGACATCCTGATGGATCTATCACATCTTCCAGAAGAGCAATAGAGAAGATTTTCCATGACTTCTACTCAGATCTCTTCGATAGTCACATCCACCTGCCCACATACCAAATTCTGCATGATGGATATGCCATTCCCAATGTTCTCCCTTCCAAAATCCAACATGCCATTTCATCAGTAAAGAAGCAAACAGCACCCAGCCCAGACAAGGTCAGACCCGAACACCTGAAGAACCTGCCATCAGTATTCATCAATACACTGACTCGGCTCTTCAAACACTACCTGTATGAATGCAAGATTCTGTCCCAGTGGAAAACCAGGAGGGCTGTTCTACTGTACAAGAAGGGACACATCCACGACACTGGCAACTGTCGCCCCACCTGCCTGTTGTTTGTTGTCTACAAGCTGCTCACTCAAGTAATCCTGAATAGAGTAGGCAGAACACTAGACAAAGGACAACCATGAGAGCAAGCTGGGTTCCGAAAAGGATTCAGCATGATCCACCATATCCACACGATAAACAAGCTCATTGAGATTTCACGGAAGTTCAAGATGCCGCTCTGTCTAACGTTCATGGATTTGAAGAAGGCCTTTGATTCTGTTGAGACTGAAGCAGTCATCTAAGCGCTAGCCAAATAGGGCATTCAAACTCAATACATCAGGATTTTCCACAAGCTGTATTATGAATTCACCACCAGGATCTCACTGTTCTACAAAGAAGTGATCATCGACGTCAAGAGAGGGAGGGGTTCGGCAGGGTGATACCATTTCACCAAAACTCTTCAGTGCCACCCTTGAGAACTTCATGCGACGACTGGAATGGGAAGGAACGGGAGTGAAGGTAGACAGTCTACCACCTCCGCTTCGCTGATGATATCATTCTAATAACACCAAATATTAGCCAAGTGGCACAAATGCTGGCTGACTTCAACAGTGAGTGTGGAAAGGTCAGACTACAGCTGAATCTCACGAAGACAATGTATGAGAAACAGTCTCATTCCTGATGTTCCATTCACTCTCAAAGGAATGAATATCTCCCAATGCAACAGTTACATGTACCTAGGTCAAGAACTCAACATGACGAATGACCTGGCACCTGAGTGGCACAGAAGGAAGAGAACAGTTTGGAACACCTTCAAGAACGTTGATGAAATAGCTAAGAGGACGAGGATCCTCCAGCTCCGGGCACACCTCTTCGACTCCACTGTTCTTCCTTTATTAACATACACCTCAGAGACCTGGGCCCTACGAAAACAGGATGCGAATGCTATTCAGGTCTCCCAAAGAGGAATCGAAGAGCTATGTTTGGATTATCATGCTTCACTAAACTGAGAGAAAGAATCCGGAGTTCCGATCTCCATCGATGATTGAGAATCAGGGACACTGTCTCATTTGCCAAGGCATCTAAAATCAGATGGGCTGGACACATAATGCGATTTGGAGACAACCTCTGGACTAGAGGTATTACCAACTAAATTCCAGGGAATGTCTAAAGATCACATGGCCACGCACCTACGAGGTGGTCAGACTTCTTCGACAAGACCCTGAATGATCGGTTTGAGGCTCTTCATGTTCCTAGATTGAGCAGATGCCATTGGGCTACACTAGCACACGACAGGGACGAATGGAGACATTACTGGTGCCTGCTCAAGCAAATTGATGGTATGCCAAGTGATCAAGCGATCAATATTACCTCTGTGGCATCTGTTTTCTCTACCTGAGCCTTGGTTTCCCAAAAGCAGGGTCCTGACGAAGGAATGGATGGATCCAAGCAAGCTATGAGTTGCCCTGGCACTGAAATGGGCCTGGCAAAAGTGCTGCTATAATGCTTAAATATAAGTTAAGAGCATGGTCATGGACTAATGCTGTTATAATCCAAAAAGCAATAATTAGAATCAGACCCTGCTAGATTTAGGAATGATAAATCTGACCTGAGCACTATAGTCTGAGTCTGTGGCAAGATGTCCCCGGGAGAGCCACTCTACAAGCTCAATGTATGTCTTAATGTGACCATACATAATAACTAATATTAAGAAGTATAATTAAGATGTTAATTAAATTATTGGACTAAGGAAAGGAGAAAAAAACACCTTAAGTGGTATTTTGCCCATGAGCGAAGGGCAACTGATCCTCAACCAGCCTGGCAGCCTCTTTTCTTCCTGGAGGTCCTTCTGGAGTTACTTGAATAATCCCAGCACAGGTGGCCCTGTCAGCATTGTATCTTTGGAGGTTCACATGAAACATCAGTCAGGTTGGCTAAGCTTTGCTGGGAGACCTTGGGCTTCCTGAGCACCAACTGGGAGTTTTACCCCTTCCTCAATAAATGGTTGTAAAGACAAATGCAATGAAAGATCTGAGCATTTAATTTATGATAAATGAGTCAAGATTGTATCCAAATAAGTTTCTTTTAGTTTGTTTCTATTTTGATGCCATACCTTATGTGCTCAGGACTTTCTCTTGGTTCTGTCCTAGGCATCATGAAACTATATGTAGGGCCAGTGAATGAGTCCTGGTCAGTGGTATACAAAGCAAGTGCCTAACACTGTTTTACCAATCACAAAATATCTTCTTAAACAAATAATGTTAGTAAAACTGAACTGCAATATGCAAAATATTAATGTTAATATGTGTAACATTGTACACAAAAATTTACTCCAGGGTCTTGAGAAATAGTACAGCAGGGAGCCCAGGGTCCATTTCTGACACCCTGTGTTTTCCCAGAACCTCAACAGCAGAGTCTTGCGCTTAGTTAGGAAGTAAGTCCTGAGTACCACTGAGAATAACCCACTAACAAAAATTAGCACAATTGGATTTAAAAAATTATATTAGATACAAAAGCATGATATATTAGGAAAAATAAGTGATATACTTGAGAACTTTGGTGTCAGGCATATTTGGAGACTTAACGTCAATAACTTGATTACTTGATCACTTGACATCCCTTTACTCATTGATTTGCTCGAGCAGGTGCCAGTACCTTCTCCATTTGTCCCTGTCGCATGCTAGTGTAGTGTCCCTGTTGCATGCTAGTGTAGCCCACTGGCATCTGCTCAGTGCAGGAACACTGAGAGCCTCAAACAGATCATTCTGGGTCTTTGGTGGGTAGCCATACAATATTTTGACATCCCGTGGAATCCAGTTGGTAACAGCTCTAGTCCAGCGGTCATCTCCAACTCGCATTACGTGTCCAGCCCATCTAATTTTAAATGCCTTGGCAAATGAGACAGCGTCCCTGATTCTCTATAATCATGGGTGGTTGGAGCTTTAGATTCTTTCTCTCACTTGAGTGAAACGTGATACTCCAAGCATAGCTCTTTCGATTCCTCTTTGGGAGACCCGAATAGCATTCTCATCCTGTTTTCATAGGGCCCAGGTCTCTGAGGCATATGTTAATGCAGGAAGAACAGTGGAACTGAAGAGTTGTCCCCAGAGTCAGAGGTTCTTTGTCCTCTTTAGCTATTTCTTCTACGCTCTTGAAGCCATTCCAACCTGAGAGTTTTCGAGACAGGCGTCTTTTTGTGGCTATCTCTCTCTTGGCGTTCCTTACACAATTATGGAGGTGCTGAACCAGTCTATCGTATTCTTCGTTGATGTTGTCAAGGATGGCATATTCCCATGTTACTGCAATAGTGCCAAAGATGTCCCAGTTGGTAGTTGCTCTGGGAGTTCTCTTCTTAAACTTTTCAGCCCTTTCTCCCCACTCCACGAAGTAGAATTTTGCATGAAGAAGATGGTTGTCTGATCCCGTTTGGAATTTTGGGACAACAGCGACATCAGTCAGGCAAAACCATCGATTGAATATGATGTGATCAATTTTGTTGTGGAACCGTCCACCAGGAGACTCCCTTGTCCAATGTTTAGATTTGGCCTTCTGAAACTGTGAGTTACCATGGATGGTCTTGTCAACATGATGAACTCAGACAGTCTCTCACCCTGTTCATTCCATTCTAGCCATAGGTCCCGATGTGTAGTTCTTCGGCCAATTTTCTGGGTCCTATCT
Organism: Sorex fumeus; assembly: GCF_029834395.1. Taxonomy (NCBI): domain Eukaryota; kingdom Metazoa; phylum Chordata; class Mammalia; order Eulipotyphla; family Soricidae; genus Sorex; species Sorex fumeus. The sequence continues at coordinate 30,043,394 of NW_026606067.1, forward strand.
CGGTCCTATCTCAGATTCTATGTTCATTGCTGCACTATTCACAATTGCCAAAATCTGGAAAAAACCCAAGTGCCTGAGAACAGATGACTGGTTAAAGAAACTTTGGTACATCTACACAATGGAGTACTATGCAGCTGTTAGAAAAGATGAAGTCATGAAATTTACATACAAGTGGTACTACATGGAAAGTATCATGCTAAGTGAAATGAGTCAGAAAGAGAGGGACTCATAGAAAGATTGAATTCATCTAGGGATTAAAAAGTAACAAATTGGGAGACTAACACCCAAGAATAGCCGAGATAAGTACCAGGAGGTTCACTATATGGCTTGGAGGCCAGCCGCACATGCTGAGGAAGAAGGCAGCTCAGATAGAGAGGGAAGCACTAAGTAAAGGGTGTTGGGAGGACCCTCCCAGAATGAGAGATGCCTGCTGAAAATAGACTATAGACCGAACATGATAGCCACTCAATGCCTTTTTTGCAAACCACAGCACCCAAAAGGAGAGAGAGAACAAAATGGAGGGCCCTGCCACAGGGGAGGGGTGGGATGGGGATTGGGGGTTAAGAGGGATGCTGAGAGCATTGGAGGTGGGGAATGGGCACCAGTGGAAGGATGGGTACTCAATCATTGTATAACTGAAACCCAAGCACAAAAATTTATAAGTCTACAACTGTGCCTCATGGTGTTTCACAAATAAAAATTAAAAAAAAAATAACTTGGCTTATAAAAACAAAACAAAAATATGCTGAGCCAGAAGAAATATTACATTTCTGTTCATATTCCACAATTTGTACTAAGTACTCTCCTCAAAGTTCACCAGAAATAGGAAATTGGCCCTGGGATGTACTAACTCAGTATTCACATAGCATAATTTAAAAATGACAACAGGCCAACAATTTAAAAATGACAACAGGCCAACATTTTACGAAATATATTTCCATATCTCCAATATTTCCACAGCTAAACAAGCTTTCTGTCTGTAACCTTTCTTTGTCTGCATTAGCATTGTTTTTGGTGACCTGTTTCAAATCATGCATATATATTGGGTTTTGTTATACAAGCGTATTGCTAGAGTACAAAAAATAGGTACCAGAGCAGTAGAATAATAGGTAGATAGGGCATTTGCCTTTCAACCAACTTTAGTTCTATCTCTGGCACCCCATATGGTCCCGGAGCATCACCAGGAGGGATTTCTGAGTGCAGAGCAAGGAGTTATTCTTGAGTACTATCTAGTATAGCCCCTCCCCCCAAAAAAGAGAGATTAAAAAATACACCCTCTTATAATTTTCAATCACACAAATTCCACTTAAAATAAAATTCTCGGATTACAACACAGTTTAATACATTTTCCTAATTTTGACTCAAGAAACAAAATCAGACTTTGTCATATAGTAATTGTCGGATAACACTGTTTTGTTCTTCCTCAGGTAAGTTTAGGTTTACCGGGTTACACCGATCCCAGTGCTCCCGAGTCACTCCCATTCCTCTGTTTATCTGTAAACTCTTCTCTGTGCTCTGCTCCCCAGCCAGCTAATCACCTTTTTCCCCAATAAGATTCTGATTGTAAGATTAGATCCTCCTAAGACACTGAACTTATATTGTAAGTTATGTCTTTTGCATAAAGCAATGTCCTTTCTTTATGGACACAGGAAGACAATATTATGCTTTGTAACTTGGGGGTTGATTAACTCCGAATGCTATTTACTCCTGGGCATCTGCTTTCTTGACTCAGTTACCTGTAGTTCCTAGCATCCCAAAAGAAGAGTCCCAATGAGGGATTGAATGAACCCAGGGCAAGTTGTGAGCTATCCTGGCATCATAATGGGCCATGCCAAAGCGCCACATACTCAACTGTAAGTTGAGGGCATGATCATGGACAAATGCTGTCATCATCCAAAAGTAAGTAATGGTGAAACTAGGACCCTGCTGGGGGTAGGAAGACTATCCTGGCCTGAAGGACTGAGGAATATATAGTGAGATGTTCTTAGAAAGAACCAAACTGTAAGTTTATATCTGTTACTGTGCTCATACAGAATGACATTGCTAGAAATATTAGAAGTAGATTTACTACAACTATTTAGATGAGATTTTATCCTTGAGTTAATCTCCTGGAGGAGTGGTCTTACCTCTCTTTGTTGATTTGTTGATGTTCAGCCCACCTTTGTGTCACCACCGTACATGATTGCTATATAAACTAAGACTGTAAGATTGGAAGGAACTAGGGCTCCAGAGACCCAGAGTCAAGCCAGAGGGGCTCAGGCTTGAGAGAGAGAAGCAGCGGGGAAGTGAAGATTGGAATAAACTACAATTGATATCGACCATCCTGGTCCTCGCTTCTTCCTTCGTCTGCCCTTGGTCAACAGCTGTCCTGATCCAGGCCACACACAGCCACTCAAGAGCACAGAATGCGGTCGGTGCGATAGAGCTGTCCAGAGAGCCCGTGAACACACAACCTTCAGCGTGCTAAGATTTTACGAGTAATAGTGGAACCCAAGCTAACAGAAACTCTGACATCTCCTAAATATGACTTACAAGATCATGCTGAGCACTGACTGGCATCTTCACTAACATAGGAATGTTGGAAGATGTCCTGATTCCCTTGAAATAGTAATCTCGGGTTGAGATCAGCTAGAAGAATTGACTACGGAAGCTCAGTAATTCAGCACAATCAACGCCTTCTGCCTCCCTGACCTAGGAAGCTCCCAGGTCTTATGACACTAAGCTGGCACCTTGATGCATTATGGTAGTTAATAAGTTTACTAGTAAATTGTTGTACGTGATTGATGATAAAGGAGAAAATGTGTTATGTGATTATCATAGGATAATTTCCTTTATTAGTAGTAGGAAATTGATTTTCTGGTCATGGAAAATGTATAGCCACTAATGATTTGGAAAAGGATACTGCATGCTGGACATGGAATCCTCCATCCCTGGTCGCTCACTGTCTTCACAAGTTTCACGTCCTCCTGAGACACGACACAGGAGAGCAGTCAGAGAGGAACAACTGTTTCTTGTTATTACAATAACTGGGAACTAGACACACTGAATCACAGTATCCACATCCTTGCTTGTGCTGCTCTCATTTTAACAATTTTAGTGCTTGCAACTCGTAGTTGCAAGACTGTTTGATGCTTGTTCAGCGTGGCAAATTTGTGACAGTAGATAAATGCAAAAGTGAGTGAAATGAAGTCTCTGGCTAGACTGCCGCTGCTCTACATAGTTTTCAACTGTAGAAACCAAAATCACAAGTCTTCACTAAATTATACTTTACCATAGAAGGAAAATTTCTTTGTATGCATGCTGTTTTTAAAAATTAAGTCTTAATCAGGGATGGGATTCAAGCAGTAGGAATATGCCTTGTATGTAGGAGGTCCTGAGTCTATCCTAGGCATTGCAAGAACCCCTAAGCACCAGAGTGTGTAACCCTGATGTCCTTCAATCTACAGCACATATGGAACAAAAAATTAAGTCTCAAACCTGATTCCCTAAAATAATGACAAATAAATTTAGCTAGAAACATATATAAAGTAAATACCAGAAGTGTATGTTTGTACAAATAGGCTTATTCTATAATATATATGCATTATATATTTTTTCACTGAAAATTTTAATTTTATGTAATGGACCAGAATATTAAAACTGCATCTGAAAATTTGTTAAGGCAAAAGTGTGCTGGTTATAATAATAAGACAAAAAAAGTTAATCCAGAGATTTGACATTGCTAAGAATTCCAAGTTTAGCAAACACAGAATTCTGGGATAAAGATTTTAAAAGGGATTTGCTGTACTTATCTCTGTATAGGTAAAAACATTTAAGCCCAGACAACTGAAGTGACAAGTTAAAAGTATAACTGTTAAAAAAAATCTTTAATTTCCCTTATTTTGCGCTATCATTATGGTCACTAAGCACATTGTAAAAATTTTTCTGAAGCTTTAACCTCTTGAATTTTAAAATTTTGGGCCACACATTTAAAGATGAGCATATAATCCAGAAAATCATGCTCTTAGAAGCAAATAGGTAATACTAGTTTTACTCATAGTCAGAGGCTTTTCTTGAGAAAATTTTTCCAGAGATCCAAAAGAAAAAAAACACTGACTTCTGAAGAAATCTGCTTAAAGTTTTATTTGTGTCTTTTAAGGTTTCTAAGTTTTAGTTATTTAATTCAAGATAATTCTATATATCTCAAAATTAAAATTAATTTCTTCATCATCTCAGATCTTTGACTTTTTGACACCTGCCAGATTTAGCTGACTCATTTAAAAGAGGTCATGCAATCCAACTATTCAAGGCCAATAAAGTCTAATTCCAAAGTTTTCAGGGTAAAAAATGCTACCTTACTTGTTCTACTTAATCACTTATCACTTAACTTCCCGTTAGCCGTTGATTTGCTCGAGCGGGCGCCAGTAACGTCTCCATTTGTCCCTGTCGCATGCTAGTGTAGCCCAATGGCATCTGTTCGCTCTGGGAACATGAAGAGCCTCAAACCGATCGTTCATGATCTTGACGAAGAAGTCTGTCCATCTGGTAGGTGGGGGGCCACCGGTCTTTTGACATCCCATGGAATCCAGTCGGTAACAGCTCTAGTCCAGCGGTCGTCTTTAAATCTCATTACGTGACCAGCCCATCTGATTTTCGACACCTTGGCAAATGAGACAGCATCCCTGATTCTTGATCGTCGATGGATGTCAGAACTCCGGATTCTTTCTCTCATTTGAGTGAAATTTCTATTCTTCTTCGGGAGACCTGAATAGCGTTCTCATCTAGTTTGCTTAGGGCACAGGTCTCTGAGGCATATGTTAATGCAGGAAGAACAGTGGAATCAAAGAGATGTGCCCGGAGCCGGAGGTTCTTTGTCCTCCTAGCTATTTCTTCGATGTTCTTGAAGGCGTTCCAAGCCGCTCTCTTCCTCCTGTGCAGCTCGGGTGCCAGGTCATTTGTCATATTGACCTCTCGACCTAGGTACACACAGCTGTTGCATTCGGAGATGGTCGTTCCATTGAGAGCGAATGGGGCATCAGGAACAAGGGTGTTTCTCATAAACATTGTCTTCGTAAATTCAGCTGTAGTCCTACCTTTCCACACTCATGGTCAAAGTCGGCCAGCATTTCTGCCGCTTGGCTGATGTTTGGTGTTATTAAAACAATGTCATCAGCAAAGCGGAGGTGGTGTAGTTGCCGACCATCTATCTTCACTCCCATTCCTTCCCATTCCAGTCGTCGCATGATGTTCTCGAGGGTGGCACTGAAGAGTTTCGGTGAAATGGTATCACCCTGCCGCACCCCTCTCTTGACATCAACGATCACTTCTTTGTAGAATGGTGAGATCCTGGTAGTGAATCCGCAATACAGCTCACGGAGGATCCTGATGTATTGGGCTTGAATGCCCTGATTGGCTAGGGCTTCAATGACCACTTCCGTCTCAACAGAATCAAAGGCCTTCTTTAAATCAATGAATGTTAAACAGAGCGGCATCTTGAACTCCCGAGAAACCTCAATGAGCTTGGTTATCGTGTGGATGTGGTCGATGGTGCTGAATCCTTTGCAGAACCCTGCTTGCTCGCATGGTTGTCCTTCATCTAGTGTTCTGCCAATCCTATTTAGGATGACTCGAGTGAACAACTTGTAGATGACAGACAATAGGCAGATCGGGCGATAGTTGCCAATGTCATGGATGTCTCCCTTCTTGAACAGTAGTACGGTCCTGCTGGTTTTCCATTGGGACGGAAACTTGCATTCAGACAGGTAGCGAGTGAAGAGCCGAGCCAGTGTATTGATGAGTACTGACGGCAGGTTCTTCAGGTGTTCAGGTCTGACCTTCTCTGGGCCGGGTGCAGTTTGTTTTTTTACCGATGAAATGGCCTGTCGGATTTCGGAAGGGAGAACATTGGGAAAGACATACTCATCCTCTGGAATTTGGAATGTCGGCAAGTGGACATGGCTACTGAAGAGATTTGAGTAGAAGTCATGGATAATCTTCTCCATTGCCGTTCTGGAGGATATGATGGATCCATCAGGACATCGGAGGGCAGTCATCTTGGTCTTGTAGTTGGCGAAGGACAAGCGGGCGTTACAAATACTTTTCCCGGCTTCTGCCACATCTACCAGTACTTCTGCTCTTCTCTCTTCGAGGTCTTCCTTGATCGCATCTCTGCACTGCTTTGCGAGCTCGGACGTTAGCTTGTGGTTGCCTGAGGCATGTGCCAAACCACGCTGGCGAATTAGCTTAAGAGTTTTCGAAGATAGGCGATTTTTTGTGGCTATCTCTCTCTTGGCGTTCCTCGCACATTCGTGGAGGTGCTGAACCAGTCGATCGTATTCCTCATCAATGTTGTCAACAATGGCATCTTCCCATGTTGCCGCAATAGTACCAAAGAGTTCCCAGTTGGTGGTCATTCTGGGAGTTCTCTTTTTGAACTTTGCAGCCCTTTCTCCCCGTTCTGTGAAGTAGAATTTTGCACGAAGAAGACGGTGGTCTGATCCCGTTCAAAATTTTGGGACAACAGCGACATCAGTCAGGCAAAACCGTCGATTGAATATGATGTGGTCTATTTCATTGTGGAATTGTCCACCGGGAGACTCCCATGTCCATCGTTTAGATTCTGCCTTCTGGAACTGTGAGTTACCATGAATGGTCTTGGTCGACATGATGAACTCAGACACTTCTCTCACCCTGTTCGTTCCATTCTAGGCCATGGGTCCCGATGTGAAGTTCTTCAGCTGATCTTCTCAGTCCTATCTTGGCATTAAAATCACCCACAATAATCTTGTAGAAGGTGTGGTCTTCTTTATAGAACTTCTCTAGCCTCATGTAGAACTTCTCGATTTCTCTTTCATCATAATGAGATGTTGGTGCGTAGACAACGAAGATAGAAACTGCAGGCAGTGAGCCACATCTATGTAAACGTCCGATTCGGGTTGTTAGGCATTCGAATGAATCAATACTCTTGGCCAAGTTTGTGTTTACAAGGACACCGACGCCTCCGACACCTCTTTTATCACATGTTCCGAGGAACAATTCTTCTCCAGTGTCGAAAACGGCATGGTGAGATTCGTGCCTTCTTGTCTCAGTCAGACCAATGATGTCGTACTTGATCATTCGCGCTTGTACTATCAGGTCCTTGATGGATGCATCTGATGCTAGCGTACGTGCATTGAAAGTACAGACGATCATTTTTGTCTTCCTTCATTGTGGCAGCCTAGGTCGGCCTTGAGATTTTGTCGGCCTCTCCTTTCTCATCCTTCTCAGTGCTGCCATGTCAGTGAAGTCTTCAGGGTCAGGTGAATGAGACCAGTTGTAGTTACTGGTTTTGGCATATCGAATACACAACGGATAGCTTGCCAGGCTCTTCCGTGAGGGCGGAATACTCTCGGTAGCTTGCCAGTCTTTCCGAGAGGGATAGAGGGTTTTGTGGCGACCTCTAATCACCCTTGTAGGTGTTACCATATTTGAACCCTATCAAATACGGTATGACAATTCCGGAAGATGGGTATTTAGTGTCTTATGATGTGTCCGGAAAAGGTCCTGGAGTGTGGCGACGGCTGTGGTTGGTGGGAGCAAGCAGAGAAGCTCTGTCCCTGGGTCCGCAGAGCCTGGAGTCCAAGGTCTCAGAGAGTTCCACTTATCTTGTTCTACTTGAAGTAAAAAAAAAAAAACACGTTTTTCAAGTAAAACAAATATATATATATGTACATATATATATACACGTTTGTGTACAAATATTTGTTATACAAAAATGCAATGCCCTACTGTTGTTCATTGATTTGCTTGAGTGGGCACCAGTAACGTCTCCGTTGTGAGATTTGTTGTTACTGTTTTTGGCATATCGAGTACACCATGGAGAGCTTGCCATGCTCTCTGAGAGGAACGGAGGAATCAAACCTGGGTAGGCCATGTAAAAGGCAAACACCCTACCTGCCGTGCTATTGCTCCAGCCAAATATATATATATATATATATATATATTTGATAATATATATATTTGACAATATATATATATAAAATATAAAAGTATATAATATATAATATATATTTGGTAATATCAAATCTAATAACAGGTGTTTCACATTCATTTTGTTTTCAATAGGCATGTTTTTATAAATGAATTTGAGAATCTTTTAAGCTCTGTGTTATTTTACTATAATTGTTAATGACTAACACAATTCTCCCATTGTCTCTGTCTTTCTGTCTCTCTCTGTATTCTTTTTTTTTTTTTATTTATTGAATCACCGTGGGAAAGGTTACAAAGCTTTCAGGTTTAGGTCTCAGTCATGCAAATATCAAACACATTTCCCTTTACCAATACTTTTTTTTTACCATGAAGAACCCCAATAAAACCCAACCCCCCACCCCTCCCAGTCCCTGTGGGGCAGATGAATTCTAGTTAACACTCTATCTGCTTTGATTAGATTCATTGTTTCAATAAAAGATTCACCACTATTATTTAGAGTTTACCCCCCCCCCAAATCAGACAAGCTGAAAAAGCATTGTGACGTGATTTGCTTTCTACAGCTGGGTTCAAGAATTAAATGTTGGTTTTGGATTTCTGCTATTTTACTTATTGACCCTGGAAGTATTTCTACTGAAAGTCAGATAGTTAAGAAATTGGTTTCTGTGTTCTGGAGTCGTGGCCGTGCTGGAGAGCCGCTAGTGGGGGGCAACTGGTGGCCTCGGTAGGGCGTGAAGGGCGGACCGAAACGCCCCCTTCCCATGAGGTTTTAGTCGCCCCCACACCCCCGGCTCATACCTGCTGTCCACAAGGCTCCCATGCGGCTGCCATCCTTCTTTCCACAGAAGAGAGGGCGAATGGGGCAACACCCTTTCCCCTCTGGCAGACTTGATGGCTTGGATTAACGCATAGTCCTTTCACTTTTCTGCTCCAAGCTGCTGGGTTCTGCATTAAGTCCTTGTGCTTCTGGGGCTGTGGCCGTGCTGAAGAGCCGCTCGTGGGGGGCAACTGGTGACCTCGGTAGGACGTGAAGGACGGACCGTAACGCCCCCCTTCCCATGAGGTTTTAGTCGCCCCCACTCCCCCGGTTCATGCCTGCTGTCCACAAGGCTCCCATGTGGCCGCCATCTTTCTTTCCAGAGAGGAGAGGGCGAATGGGGCAACACCCTTTCCCCTCCAGCAGACTTGATGGCCTGGGTTAACACATAGCCCGTTCACTTTTCTGCTCCAAGCTGCTGGGTTATGCATTAAGTCCTTGTGTTTCTGGGGCTGTGGCCGTGCTCAAAGCTTAACTATGATTTTCAGAGAGAAACGTTAGGTGGTTTGCTTCCCATGGATCACTTTGTATATAGAGAGATGTTTTGAGGTTTTGAGGAAAAGTCCTAGTTCCCGCATACTCGAGCTGTGCTTGTAGAGGTTTCTGGTCACCGGGGTTCCATCTGGGGGAGGCGGGATGCGGTACCTACCCCATCTCGGACTTCCCGATTATCTCGGCTCTTTTTGGAAACTGTTTTTTTTTTTCCTTCGGGATCTGTGGATCCCGCCCTCCATGTTGTTCTTCTCTTCGGCTGAATCTCTCTGTATTCTTTCAAAATAAACTATCTTAAAGCCTTTTGAAGTCTTTGAAGAACAATGCCTAGTGAAAATTCAACAAAAAGTCTTTGAAGAACAATGCCTAGTGAAAATTCAACAAAAAGTATTTGAAGAACAATGCATAGTGAACAATGCCTAGTGAAAATTCAATTGATATTATGGAAAGAGTCAGTGAATTCCCACAGTGCCCTGACAAAGAAATTACAGAAGAGGAACTTAAGAACTTGGGCAATCCGGATTAAAAAGGAATATGGACAGGTCCCAAGAAAACTGATATTTTTTTAAACTTACATTATTATTTTCTCTTTCATGAATAAATATAAAATTAAGGAAGCCAATTTTTTAAATAAAATTTATGGTGAGTAATGTATCAGTAGCATACAATTAAGATGAAGACTATTAATGTATTATTCAGGGGCTGGAGCAAAAGCACAACGGGTAGGGCATTTGCCTTGCACGCGGCCAACCTGGGTTCAATTCCCAACATCCCATATGGTCCCCCGAGCTGCCAGGAGTAATTCCTGAGTGCATGAACCAGGAGTAACCACTGTTCACCATTTCTGGACCTGACCAAAGAAAAAAAAAGTTATTCATGTAGGTTCAAGTTGAGAATCTAGGAAAACATAAATATTAAATTGAGTTATGTTATGCTTTTAAGCAATCACAATTCTAAAGTTTTCTTCATAATGTCTTGAACATAGCTTAGGTTTTTATGTTGATAGATTCCTATACTATTTGAGGAAGTGGGGTGGTACAGCTGGGAATGCTCAAGGTTTACCACTATTCTGTGCTCAGAGATCACTCTTGGAGAAGGTCCAGGGCACATATATGGTGATGAGGATCTAATCCAAGTTGGTGATAAGCAAGGAAAGAGCCCTACATGCTATGCTATAGCTCTGTCCCACATACATATTCTTTGGATATTATGAAGCACATTGTTTTAGGGGAAGACAGTTACTACTTTCAAGGATTTACATTGAAGATATTATGACACTGATTAGGTCAGAGACTTCTACTTCAGATAAGTTTTATTGTCAGTAAAAACCACCACATTCACTTATCTATAAAATATCCTCAAATCCTAGTTTCTTCATGCAGAGGAAGGATATTATTTCTTTTTTTTTTTTAATTTTTTTATTTTAATTTTTTTTACAGTTGTACATTTACAATTTTTTGTGCTTGGGTTTCAATTATACAATGATCAGATACCCATCCCTCCACCAGTGCCCGTTTTTCACCACCATGGATAATATCCCTCCCACCCCCATCCCCCCATCACCCCCTGCCTCTGTGGCAGGGCAATCCCCTGTGTTCTCTCTCTCCGTTTGGGTGTTATGGTCTGCAAAAGAGGCATTGAGTGGCAAACATGTTCAATTATACAATGATCAGATACCCATCCCTCCACCAGTGCCCGTTTTTCACCACCATGGATAATATCCCTCCCACCCCCATCCCCCCATCACCCCCTGCCTCTGTGGCAGGGCAATCCCCTGTGTTCTCTCTCTCCGTTTGGGTGTTATGGTCTGCAAAAGAGGCATTGAGTGGCAAACATGTTCAGTCCATAGTCTACTTTCGACATGCATCTCCCCTCCTGGGAGGATCCTCCAAACATCCTTTATTTGGTGCTCCCTTCTCTATCTGAACTGCCCTTTCCTCTAGGATACCCGGCTAGCCTCGAAGTTATGGAGTAATCCTCCTGGTTCTGATCTCAGCTATTCTTGGGTATTAATCTCATTCTTTGTTACTTTATATCCCCCAGATGAATGCAATCTTTCTATGTCTATCCCTCTCTTTCTGACTCATTTCGCTTAGCATGATACTTTCCATATTGTACCACTTGTATGTAAATTTCATGACTTCATCTTTTCTAACAGCTACATAGTACTCCATTGTGTAGATGTACCAAAGTTTCTTTAATCAGTCATCTGTTCTTGGGCATTCAGGTTTCTTCCAGTTTCTGGCTATTGTAAAGAGTGCTGCAATGAACAAACAAGTGCAGATGTCACTTCGACTATACATTTTTGCCTCTCTGGGATATATTCCCAAGAGTGGTATTGCTGGGTCAAATGGGAGCTCAATTTCTAATTTTTTGAGAATCGTCCATACTGTTGTCCAGAAGGGCTGAACCAGTGGACATTCCCACCAACAGTGAAGGAGTGTCCCTTTCTCGCCACATCCGTGCCAGCATTGGTTGCTTTTGTTCTTTTGAATGTGGGCCAGTCTCTGAGGTGTGAGATGGTATCTCATTGTGGTTTTGATCTGCATCTCTCTGATGATTAATGATGTAGAGCATTTTCTCATGTGCTTTTTTGCCATTCAGATTTCTTCTTTGAGAAAGTTTCTGTTCATTTCATTGCCCCATTTTTGGATGGGGTTGGATGTTTTCTTCTTGTGGAGTTTAACCAGTATTTTGTATATCCTGGATATCAACCCCTTGTCAGATGTGTATTCGGCGAATATCCTTTCCCATTCTCTAGACTGTCTTTGTATTTTGGTCACTGTTTCTTTGGAGGTGCAGAAGCTTCTTAGTTTAAGATAGTCCCATTTATCTATCTCTGATTTCACTTTCTTGGCCAGTGGCGTGGCATCTTTGAAGATACCATTAGCTTCAATATCATGGAGGGTTTTGCCAACTTTATCTTCAATGTACCTTATGGTTTCTGGTCTGATGTTGAGGTCTTTAATCCATTTTGATCTTACTTTTGTACATGGTGTTAGGCAGAGTTCTGAGCCTATTTTTTTGCATGTAGCCGTCCAATGATGCCAACACAATTTATTAAAGAGGCTTTCCTTACTCCACTTCACATTACTTGCACCTTTATCAAAGATTAGATGATCATATGATTGAGGGGAGATGTCAGTGTATTCAACCCTGTTCCATTGGTCTGCAGTTCTGCCTTTGTTCCAGTACCATGCTGTTTTAATTATTACTGCTTTGTAGTACAGTTTGAAGTTCGGGAGGTTGATTCCTCCCATTTTCTTTTTCCCAAGAATTGCTTTAGCTATTCGTGGGGGAGAAGGATATTATTTCTTGAGATTTTTAGCATACTGAACATCACTTAGAAAAAAATATTTCAGTAGTAATCTCATCCACTCTTGGGTGTTAGTCTACTATTTTGTTACTTTATGTTTCCCAGGTAAATGCAATTTTGCTCCACAGCTTGGAGGCCAGCCACACATCCTAAGGGAAAATGAAGCTCATATAGAGAATGGAGCATCAAATAAAGGGTGTTGGGAAGATAATCCCAGGATGGGAGAAGCATGCTGAAAGTAGACGATAGACTGAACACAATTGCCACTCAATGCCTCTTATGCAAACCACAACACCCAAAAGAAGAGAGAGAGAACAGAGGGGAATGCCCTGCCACAGAGGCAGGGTGGGGTGGAGGAGCGGGGGGTGGGAGGGATACTGGGATCTGTGGTGGTGGAAAATGGGCACTGGTGAAGGGATGGGTACTTGATCATTGTATAACTGAGACCCAAGTACAAAAATTTGTAAGTCTACAACTGTACCTCATGGTGTTTCACTAATAAAAAAAATAATAAAATAAATAAATAAATCTGAAAACACACACACACACAAAAGAAAAAAATGTTTCGGTGTCTGACATATAATTGGAATTTCGGATTAGGCAACCATTATCATTACGCTCTGCTCAAGATAGGCAAGATAAACAAAAAGATACTTTACATGTTTGACATGAAAATCAAAAAACTGCAAAACAAATGATACTGTCATTGGAATGTAGTTTTAGGTATTTTCCTAACATCTAAAAATAACTAGAAGTGAGGTTCTTTGTTTAGTCTTCCTAGATTCTAGATTACAGTCTTGGCTCTAAGACTTTCCTTTGCTTCGTATTTTAAAACCTTGGAGAACAGTCTCCTGAACTATGCTAATTTAGCTGCCAGTTTTACTTTATAGAACGATTTTATAAAAGTCTAGTCATTTCTACTTTCAGTATCTGTTTAAAATATACATGAGAACAAAAAGCTGTCTCAAAGATATTGATTAAAATTAAATAAAAATTAAGATTAGCAAAATATCCAAACATTATTTGGTATCTTAGATATTGAATCTTTAGACCTCAGTAGTTTCTTGAGATGTACTCACTCTCCTAAGTGTGGTTTCCCCATAGTATAGCTAATTTTCTTATGCTGTGAAGTTGAGTAATACAGGTTTGAAGGAATATAAAGACTTTGATATTTAAAACAGAAATTTGATTATCTCAGATAGGTAGGACAGGGTTATTCTTACATATAAATTCTAATATTTCATTTAAGGTCATTCATTTTGATTCATATACACTACAAAACATAGAAAACACACAGAATGAATGATGTAATTTATTATTAATTTTATTAATATATGTGTTATTATGTTGATACAATTTAAACATATTTACTGTCATGAAAAATGTTTCCATGAGACTAGTTTGTCAATCAGTTAATTTCCAGGAGTCTTCTTATTTTTAAAAATGTTTTTTATTCACAGAGAATCTAAATCTCTTCCCTTCACTTTTTGGGTGTCAGGATTTGTCACCCTTCCCATAAACAAAATTGATTCTAGAAAAAGAAAAAAAACATATTTTAAAGAATTATAATATAAAAGAAAATAGTTTTTTAATACATTAACAAATCATTCATGCATTTTCTTTTAGATATATTAGCCTTTCCTAACTGGAATACCCTTATCACATTTAAAATATATGTTTGTATCATTATTAGTTATTTCCCGATAACTTATGAAATAAATTAACAGCCACAACATCTTGGCAGGAAAAATTCACTAGCCCTATTTTTCTTATATGATAGCAAAACTAAAGTGACAGAGAAGTGTTCTAAATATAGACTTAGTCAAGGAAGCACAGTATAATAAAATGGCTTTGCTGAGCAAGGTAGCATTTTAAATTTAAGATATTCGTAATCATATTTTTATACATGCAATATAAACCCTTTGGTTTAAAAATGAAACTTATCAGGTTTTCTATTGCTCTGAATCAAAGCTTAGTACTAAAGACATTATTTTTATAAATCTGTTGGTTTGAAATTCTCACAGAGGGGACATAAAATACAGCATAAATACAAATACATGTTTCCAACATTTTCTGTTTGCAAATGAAAAGGAAGAATTTGAGGATAAAAAAATTGCCAATGTACATTCACCTTTCTTTTCAACTAGAATAAGGAAAGTGTCTAGAAATGAAATAGTGCCAAGTGTTTCCTTCCTTAAATTCCTAATAATCAGGTATAATAAAGGACATATTTCTAAAATGGTAAAATTTACATAATTTTATGACTAAAATTAAATCTAAGTGCATTGGTAATAATAATTGCTGGGTATCACAAATATTTTGCTGTAAATTCTTAAGAAAGATGCACTTTTAGAAGAGACAAAAATCTAAAAGTAGACAAAATTTCCACTTAATCATTTATGAATTTTAATCAATCATCTTGTCTCAAATATCTCAATATAAGGGTGGGAGCAATACCAAAGCAGATAGGACGTTTGCCTTGCATGCGGCTGACCCTGGTTCAATTCCTCCATCCCTCTTGGAGAGCCCGAGAGTATCTCAATTGCACGGCAAAGTCTGGCAAGCTACCCGTGACATATTTATATGCCAAAAAACAGTATCAACAAGTCTCACAATTTGTTGTGAGATGTTACTGGTGTCCACTCGAGCAAATCGATGAGGGAGGACAGACAGACAGACAGACGGACAGAAATAAAGACTGTATATCAGGATTTTTAGTCCTGTGAAATCACAGCGATAACTCCTGGGATAGATATTACACTTAGTCACAATAAGAATCATCAGTGACTCTTATAATACATAATTCTATGAATCTCAATGTTTAATCAGAATTATTTATTCAGGAATCTTTTAAGTAATTTATGGTAATCCATTGTTGAATTTCTCAAGCGGGCATCAGTGACATCTCCATTATTAGACTTGTTACTGTTTTTGGGATATCGGATACCTCACGGGTAGCTTGCAAGCTTTGCCATGAGGGCGGAATACTCTCGGTAGCTTGCCAGGCTCTCCATGAGGGGCGGAGGAATTGAACCCAGGTCGGCCGCATGCAAGGCAAACACCCTACCTGCTCTGCTATCACTCCAGCCCCTGATTATTTAAATTTGTTAAATATTAATTCAACAATGGGCCAGAGCGATAGCATAGCAGTTAGGACATTTGCCTTGCACGCGGCCAATCCAGGTTCAATTCCCAACATCCCATATGGTCCCCTGAGCACCACCAGGGGTGATTCCTTAGTGCAGAGCCAGGAGTTCATCACCTGTTCATCACCGGGTGTGACCCAAAAAAGCAAAAAAGAAGAAAGTGAGCTTTACCTTGAATATGTTTATACAATTTTTTGTTATATGGAAGCAATGTTTACTTCATATTAACAGAAGAAATCTAACTGGCTAGAATAATAGATTTCTTATTTTTAAAAAAGTAAAACATTTACTCAGGAAATAAAAGAGGGATGGTGAGAGGTAGATAATGATATATGCTGAAGAGAGAACCAGGCTTCTCCAACAATGAAAAGGTCAACTAGAATAGAATATGTCATATGAAATACCTACGGTCTATTATTTCTTCAACTCAAGTTCTGAAAGTATTTAAAGTATATTTTTATTATGTGTGGAATACTGACAATTTCAAACTCATCATTCACTAGCTTCTTAGAAATATTTCACATAGCATCTTTTACAATTTTCTTTTCAAATGTCTAAATCTGACCTACATACTAAGTTTAAGAAATAAAATATACTTTTATTTCCAGAGTGTGAGAGATAGTACAGTGGGTAAGATGCTTTCCTTAAAGCAGTCTACCAGTTCCATTCTATATGGTACCTTAAGCGCCTCAGGAGTGATCCCTGAGTGTAGCGTCAGGAGTTAACCTAAGCATTGTCAGTGTGACCAAAAAACAAATAAAAAATTCCTTATATTTCCTTAGAAGTTTAGCTAGGTCAGTTTAATCTTCTCTTTGAATAATTACACTACAATATAAAACTAAACTTATTGAAAAATACAATGAATGTATTTTTCACAAAAGCAGTCTTTGGTGAAAAAGAAAAATTAAGGTTAAAATGTTTCTAATAGTCTGAAAATCATTTTTCTTCAGGCTATCTTTCAAATAATAAATTCACTTGCTAGTATATTAAGGCTTACTAGTCACCATCTGTTTCACTTAATGATTTCTTAAGATAATTTGTGAGACAGAAATAAATAAATCACTGAATGCATACATCTTATGATAATAGCCAAATTCTGCATTTCATGCCAGAGTTTACAGTCTCTGACAAATGAGTGTCCATTTATTTTAATGTGGTCCTTTCAGAAATTGAGTCTAATTTCAAAAATACCATTACAATAAAGATCATAAGACTGTTATTAAGGTATGATAGTTAAATATTATCACAAAGTATATTCTTTTGGAATTTAAATTTTGTACTGCTGTTCAACAGAGAGTATGGCTTTAGTCATCACTTGAAAAATAGATTCAGTATCATTATTCGAAATGTTATTTCTTTGAACACTGAAGTCCAATGCAACTTCACTTCTTTCTGTTCTCTATGTTCAAAATCCACTTCTAATTGTTGTGAATTAGACTTATCCAAAGGTTAAAGATGTATAGATCAAATAACGTTCAAAATGATTATGAGTAAAAGGCTGTTTTGTCCCTTAAGTAACCAATAATTTAAGTAACCGTAGTTAAATTGATTCAGTTCTAAATAACTATTTCCTTCTCCATGCACATCAATTTGCAGAAAGTTTTCCCCTTTCCTTTCTTCACTTATTCCATCATTCACTTATATATGTTTGTTGATTTATTCATAATACATTTTTGTATCAGGCATAATGCTAGAATAGTCACATATACATCTATATAACTCTGAGATGAACACTAATAAAATATTTGAATTGGATATGGAGAAATATGTCTTAGTGTAAGTGATATATCGATAGCTATTAGTTAATTGAACTGGGATTTGAGCCCAAATTGAATACCCAAGTACATACTCTCAATCTTTAGCAATACTGACATTATCCACAAGATCCTCTGACAAATACTGAACTAAATGCAAACATGAATAAGATAGTTTTTATGCTTGATTGTGGTTTATAATATTTAATCAGTCATTATGATTCCTGAGATGACACCCTACATAAAGCATTAAAAAAAGTAATTTCACTATAGTTGTAATCTAATTCTGCTTTTCAATTAAGCGCAGAAATAACTGCCAAGATAAAATGCATTTCTCAGTGTTGACATTGAATCAAATGCCAACACAATCCAATCTACAACTACCTTGACCTTTTGCATATAATTACGGTGCATAAATTCTCTCTCAGCTTTATGGATTTATTTGTCAAAATATCTAAATCATTGCAATGGTGTTATACTAAATTATAATAAATTAATATATTATCAATCATTAACAGTAAATAGCCACTAATAAATATAACAGCACACTACAGAATAAAGTGGATCCCCAGGGCCGGAGCAAAGAATTGCAGATAGCGCGCTAGACAGCAAACAGCCAGTCAGGGTTCAATCCCTAAAGCCCCATATGGTCCCCTGAGTCTGAAATGTGTGGTGGTTCCCCAGATAATTCTCAAAAAATTACCTGTTGGGTTATGCTTTACAAGGAACAAAAACGGATGATTTGCTATAAACTGGTTTCGAGGCAAACTCATTATCGCAGGGATGTTCATACCTATAGAGAGAGTAGTTATTTATATATTCATATTAAATCATCAGTAAAGAAAAAAACAAAGAAAATTTTGTTGAGACGATAGGTCATTTGTTGAGAGGACTTAATATTTGCATAAATACCCATTGTCTAAATACAAAAGAAATTTGGAATGAGTTTAAAGACCAAAAGGAGAAAAATAAGTACTGGAGAGATAGTAAAGTAGGTAAGGCATCTGTTTTGCAGATGGCCAATCTGTTTCCATCCCCCAGCATCCCATATGGTCCAGCAATAACAAGAATGATTCCTGAGTGCAGACCCAGGAATAACCTCTGAGCACTGCCAGCTGTGTGCCAAAAATTTAAAAAAGGAGAAAAATAAATACTAAATTATTTATGGAGTTGTTCTAACATTATATTAATGCTCAATAAAGATGAAAGTTATTTACAAGATGCAATATTAGTGGAAGCATCAGAAAATTATTATTATTCAGACAGTATATTTCTGCTCAACTTTTATTTATTCTTAAAATACCTTATTGCGAATTCCTATCCAGATGATATTTTTGCAGATTATTTCTTTAGGTTTGTAATAATCACATATGAGTTTATTTGTGTAGTTAGTTTTTTTGTCTCGTACTGGTGATGTTCAAGGCTTACTGTTGGTTCTGTGCTCAGGGATAACTCCTAGTGGTACTTCAGGGACTTAATGTAGTGCAGAGATTCAACCTGAGTTAGCCACATGCAAGACAACTAACTTAAGGACTGTACTCTCTCTCTGGCCCCAAAATAATTTTTCAACCTATTTTTCCAAAATTGCGCTGTAAATTCAAACCTACTAAGAATTTTGACGATGACTGTGTATTTTATTATGAGATTATGAGTAGAGATTTTCTATATATTAGTAACTGTTTACCATGATCATTATACCATGATGCTTAATTGTGGCATTTGTCAGTATTTAATATGGCAATTTCAAATGGTTGGACTTTTTTGGTTACTAGTTTAAATATTTCTACATTAAATTCAGTTTTTTTCTTTATCAGAAATGAAATGATTTTCTATAGTAAGAAATAACACATGGAAAAGTCATTTTTAAAAACACAAAATTAGAAAATAATTGTAGAGGAGGAGAAACTTTTTTTCTCTGACCACTTATGTACTGGAGTCTGAAAATTAGACTAGCAAAAGAAAAAATTAACAGAATAAAACATTTATTTTATATACATAGAAAAGCTTCACAATCAAGAAATGAATACCCAAAGAAACCATTAAGGCTATGAGCTTAAACACCAGAGAGCTTAAACACTGAAAGCTATAAAAAAGAGTGGTAAACTGTGGAGAGATCATGAGATAAAAATGAAAAGGATTTGGGAGTATTAAGGTGCTATATTCAGAGATAAAAACATATGGGAAAAACTAATAGCTGATAAAGTTCATTTATTAAGGATTGTTTTTGCAGGTTTATCTTAGTGCCAACCTCTATCTTTAATAATGGTTGTTCTCCAAGTGTGGAAGAGGAAAGGGAAGCATCTTCACAAAGAGAATTTTAACCCTCATGTCAGTCAGATAAGTAGTGCATGAAAAGTCTTTTTGTATGTTATTTTCTTTCCCTTTATCTCAAAACAACCTTCTTCCAACTGGCATATTTTTAGATGTCATATTCTGATCCACTCACAATCAAACACAATGTGTCTCACTTTTCTGGACTCTAAGAACTTTGTTTTCAAAAAGAGCAGTAAGTGTAGTTTAAAATATAAGGACTACATATTAGCCTATATTCATTGATAGAGTAGTGAGATAAATCAGAAAAGCATAGAACTGTTCCATTCTCATATGATGAATACTTGAGGTTTTTTTGTTCTTAAATAACCCTGAGCAGATAATTAAAAGTCAAATTTTTCACGATGACTTTTTTTGAATTATAATACATCAGAGTGACTGCTGAGTTATCTTGTAATTCCATAGCTATCGCCTCTGAGAGAAGTCTAGACTTAAAATGGGAGGCATGAGGAATGAAAGACTTCTAAAATTGAAGTTAGAAAATCCCATTTCACTTCAATTTTATTGGCAATTAACATGGTCTGACTTCTGGTAAGCCACTTTTGGACCATTGTACCTATCTATTTCTTTAAACCATGCAAGGAGAATTATTTATCATATGATTATCTGTATCACAAATCTCAAATTCTGTATCAAAGCAAGTAAATTTTCTTCAAAAACCTCATCCCAAGGAAGTATTTTTTTTAATTTTCCAAGGATGTAAACATCTCATCTTACTTAATATTAGTTCTTTGAGTTTAGTGATACAAAGTTCTTCAGAATACAACAAAATAATAGTGATAATCCAACTGTCAAAATTCATTTCATTAGGGGCTGGAGCGATAGCACAGCGGGTAGGGCGTTTGCAATGCACGCAGCCAATATGGCCGATACAGGTTTGATTCCCAGCATCCCATATGGTCCTCCGAGAACCGCCAGGAGTGATGCCTGAGTGCATGAGCCAGGAGTAACCTCTGAGCATCGCTGGGTGTGACCCAAAAAAAGCAAAAAAAAAAAAATTCATTTCATTAGTCCTAACTAACATTTCAAATTAATTGATAAAGTAGCAGTAATTTGGAAATGGATCAATAAAACACTTTAAATGATACACATATAGACACACACACATATATAATTATATATATGTAGTAGGAAATATTGAAAAATACAGATTCCAATTTAGTAGATCTGGAGTTGGAGATTGAACCATTGCATTTATTTCTTGTCTTGTCTTTTTGTTTGTTTGTTTTTGGGTCTCACCTAGTAATACTCACGGGGTTACTCCTGGCTCTGCACTCAAGAATTACTCCTATTGATGTATCATACGGGATGCCAGGGATTGAACCCAATTGGCACATGCAAGGCACATACCCTACCCCCTGCCCTAACCCCTATACTATTGCTCTGGCACCTGAACCGTTATGTTTCTAATACATTTCCTAGTCATAGAAATGATACAGATTTTTTTTTTTTTACAGTGGCAAAAAAGGATTGTAAGCCATACTAGAACCCTTTGTTAATCTCGGCTGCAAACTGGCATTACTTAAAAGTAAATCTCAAAATATTAAACCCTGGATATCACCTCCAGAGTCATTAATTTAATTTTTTTGAGATGTGCACAGGGCACAGAATTTTAAAATTTCTATAGATGATTCTAATGAACATTTAACTTTGTGAGCCACTACCACAGAGATAATTACAAGAATCAAATTAGTAAAATAAGGCTAATATGGCTGGTGTAATGGATAGATGAAATTAATGCAATCACTAGAGTATGCATTTCTGAACAGCAGTGATTCTATGTTTAAACTTAAACTTTCTACACAACGTCTACCTGCTAATTTTAAGTAATTTAATTAGCAAATAAGCAAGTATCAGTAGCAAGTATCAGGCTCATCTCTATCCTAATAAAATCCTTTCACTTCTCTTTTGCATTATGCTGTAGCTGAGAGATACAGAAACGATTTATACAATTAATTTCCTTTTTCATATAATATACACATGACAAGATAAGCATAACATTATGCTTTAAAGCATAAGAATATGCTTTAAAACAGCCTCCGAATATAAATTCCCTTTTCATCTTTCCTCATAGCTTATTGTGGGATCATTTGTCCTACCAGTTGATGTTGCAGCTTCACTGCCTTCTTCATTTATCTCAAAGAAAATTTGTTGCATGACCTGGGAAACATACACGTCAGCTGAATCTATTGGGGAAAAATATATATGTATAAATTCAGAGTTCAGTCTTTTTATTACCAGTTAAATCCAAGCTTCATTATATTTTCAAATGAACTGAGAACGAAATAAACACACTCTCTAACTTAGTTAATTTGCTAGGGATAACGGTGATTTAGGTTTAGCTCTTGCAGAAATGATATAGAGAGACCAAGTTTAGCCCAGATATAAAAGGCAGAGATAGAAGGGGATAAGCCTTTAAATCAGGTGCCCCGCTACAGAATGTATTGAATGGACAGAGGGTTTTGCCACTTCAGCCACAGCCTACAGACGAGATGAAAAAGGCTTTGAAGAGCTGAATTAATCCCACTCTGTGCGTTCAACCTCAAAGCCAACTTTCCTGAATTTAAAACGAAATTTGCTTTCCTTCATGACTGCAGAGGCTACTTTTGTGCTATCACAGAATCTCGTCAGAGTCGTCCTTTAAAACCTATTCTGCTTTTCTTTTCGATGTCAGGTAGTATCTTACAGCACTTTGTTCTGGTGCAGGCACGTGCTGAGAGAGATCCCCTGTCCCTGTGCATCCCTATTTCCTCTTGGGGAAGCTTATGTATGTGTGAAGCTTTTGTGATAGAGTGATCTGTAAGGACAGTCTCTGAGAAGGGAGAAGTTACACCTTGAGCTCAGAAGCCATCCCTGCTAGATCAAGACCAAACAGATAGGACAAAGTTCCTCAGAGAAACAAAAAAACCATGGCCAGGGATTTGTGATGCCAAAAGGCTAGAGAGGAAGACGGCCTTAAAACCTGAAGGAGAATGAAAAAATTAAAAGATTGGTTTTCTCTTGAAAAAAAAAACACTCTTTAGAATTCCTGAACAAATACTAAAGTGGAACATGTTCTGACACTTTCCAAGAAAGTAAATCCCTTCGGCAAGATGAAAAGAAGTCATAAAAGTGAATATTTGCATAAAACATGATTTCCCATCTTACTAAATAAGAACTGTAAATTGCTTGTGATTATTTTGTCTGGGCTGATTACAACTTATCCTCAACTTCTACATTTCTTTCTTCTCCAGTTATAATGTCAACATTTTAGGGGCTGCAGCAATAGTACCTTGTAAGCACTGGCCTGAGTTCTATCACCTTGACCACATATGGTCTCTGGGGGGTGTGACAAGAGTGATCCCTGAATACAGAGCCAGCCTGTCACACACACACACACACACACACACACCACACACACACACACACACACACACACACACACACACACACACAATTCGTCATTGTCCTACTTCTCTTAGTGCTTTTGTTTACAGACTTCTACACAATTTATTGGATTGGTATTCTTTTTATTTAGATCTCAGCCAAAATGTCAAGAGCAATCTTCTCTCACCAGGTGGTCTAATTCTAACTTCTCTGACCTAATGACTTTCTTTAAGATAATTCACAACACCTATCACCTCAACATTTAATGAATTAATTGCTGGCCAATTGCCTAGCTTCCACAATAGAGTCAAACATCATTAGCAGAAAAACTTAGTCCATTTTATTCATCTCTAGAAAGCTGTCTGGCACATTGTTGCCTCACAATAAATATTTGTCAAATAAGTAAGTTAATGCATCGGAGCTATTGAATGCCATATACATATAAGACTGATAAAAAAAGAGTGTCTAAATCAGTAGGATGACTTGACTGAAATATAGTCTTTCAAAGACTTGAAAAGAAGCATTTTCCCCCAAAAAGTTGTTTGGAGTAAGACAGGATTTATATACAGAGCAGAAAGATGAAATTCAAGGGGCCTTAAATAAAGATAAAAAATTAAGTTAGTGTTTAGTAAAACTGAGTATAACTCACATAGTTTGATAATGACTCCAGACTGGGCAATATGCATTCTACTAAAGAACGGGGCAAGTCTGGGGAAAAGAACAGGACTTGATTGATAATGAACTTGATTGATTATGGAATCTATACCCTAAAAACTCCCTTACTCCTACATATATCTAATAATTATTTGCTTTAGATTTTAATGAATATTCCAGGGATATCTTTGTCAAATGAAAGGAACAGAAAACACTTTTTATGGAAATGAATTAATTGCTGGCCAATTGCCTAGCTTCCACAAAGCTCATTAAAGTTAAAATATTTTACTAAATGTGACAAGAATTGAAAAGAGTTTGAAATAAAATATTTATCTAAAGCTTCCAAAGTAATTCTCTGAAAAATATTTCATACAACATTATGAACTATATGATTACAAGATGGGCTGGAGCACTAGCACAGCAGGTAGGGCATTTGCCTTGCACACAGCCAACCCGGGTTAAATTCCTTCCTCTTTCTCAGAGAGCCTGGCAAGCTACCCAGAGTATTCTGCCCGCACAGCAGAGCCTGGCAAGCTCCTCGTGGCTTATTCAATATGCCAAAAACAGTAACAACAAGTTTCACAATGGAGATGTTACTGGTGCCCGCTCAAGCAAAATGATGAAAAACGGGAGGACAGTGCTACATGACTACAAGATAATCACAACTCTTTTCTCTAAAAACTTTATAACATGCACATTTGACTGGTTGTTGGTGGTTTTGTAAATATCTATTGCCCAAATAATAAGTTGGTATAGCAGGAAACTCTTAATGACAGTACACAGACCCTGCATTAGCTGTGGCTCATTTGTTTCAGGCAATAAGATAGAAGCAAAGTAGTTAAAGCAACTCAAATAGGAGACTCAGGTGAGAAAGCAATAAATGTTTAAGAGAAAAGGAGCTCGAAAAATGATTTTTTTTCAATTTGATAAGGTGGCTGCACTCCAAGGCACATATAAACAGCATCCTATTGCAATGTTTATTGTTGGCTGCCTAATTCTTGATGCTGATGAAATTGTCAGAGAAGTCAGATGTAAATGTCAGAGTGAAAACAAGTAGCTAAATCATGTGTGAAGGTGATAATGAACAGCTATGTCATCTGCAAACCCTATCCACCTCTTCCAAAGAGGAAGTTCATTTACTCTATTCATTTCCTCAATAGATAGATGAATAAATTAATTTTCTCCAGTGCCCAGATATTTATAAAGGAATACAAAATATTTCCTGTTATCATACAAAATCCCATTAGAAAGATAAGTTTATGTCATTATTCTTTCTTTTTATAAAAACAGAGGAATGAATTTTAAACAGAACAACTAATGTGACAAGTTATAGCTCTTCATTTTCTACTTTTTAGCTTTTTGTGAACTACTGGGTACTTTCAGGATGAGAAAAATTAAAACGTAGTCTTGGGTGCTTTTGCGTGAGTGAATGTCTTTGCCAAATACGGTTTTCCAGGTGCAAATTAGCATCAGAGTTCCATTACCTTAGCTTCTTGTCAGTGTCAAGTTCACCTACAAGCTGTAACATTGCAATTTCTACATCATGTTCATCATGCAGCAGCTCGTGAATATCTATTTCTTGGGCTATAAAATTACTGAATTAACACTAGAAAATTGGTTTAAGAGTTTTATAAACTCTTCTTAAATTGTAAATTCTGATCTTTAAGTAAATCTAAAAGGGCTAAGATAAGAACCCACATAATACTTCATATATATAGTTCCATTAAAAGCATTGTTAGAAGACTTATGTAACACTCAAAACTGTTTCCAGACTTTTATTAAAAACTACTTAAATGTAAATGAAGTACCTGTTTATAGATATATAAATATAACTATGACATTTATTATGAGTGTGTTTTCTAGGAGAAATGCTCTTTTAGTTTTAAAATCAATTAACATAGTTATCTAGAAAACATACCAACATAAAACATAGCAATTTTTTATTGTATTACCTGTTATTCCAGAAAGGTCACAGCCACCATTAAATATCTCAGTAACGTTCAAAGATTGCAAGGCTTCTTTGAAGTTTAGTTTTTGTTCTACTTTAAATCTGGTTTTAAAAAAAATAAAGAATAAAAGTCTTGAAACACAGTGCAAATTTGCTACCAAAATGTTTTTCATTAAATGAATGACCAGGAATAGACATATTGTGAAACCTTTTGTTTTCTTTATCACAATTGCTTTGGCTTCCATTTCATATCATTTTTAACTTCAGCTCTGCTGAATAATTCTGTGCTGTTAATAACTAACTTCAAGGTGAATGGTTATAGAGAAGAATAAGAATACTGGCTTTTGAAATAGCAATTATCCAACAAAATGGGTAAGAATGCTAAGGTTTCAGTTTCTTGGCTCCTTCCCTAGAAGTGTAAAGATCTCCTCCAGTAATTATATATGCTCATTTTTTTCATGCCACCACAGATGACTCCTGGAATACATCCAGGGTACCCTGAGAAAGGAATAGGGGATGACAGTTCTTGAAGTAGTGCACTGATTACTGTGGCAGAAAGACACATGATAACCTCTCATCCTTTCACAGTAGATGTGACTGACTTCTTCAGTTTGCAGACATAATTAATATCTTCCAAACATGCCTTATGACTGGAATAAAAAAAAACAGTTTATTAAAGTAAAAATTATAGTCGAAAAAATAATAAGCCTTGTACTTCCAGTATGGGATCATGAATTAGTACTCCAAATTAGACTCAAATCTCCATTTCTAAGAAAATTTTCTCTGACACTGATCTTTTTTGGGTCCAAGTACTTAACAATCACTGAACCGCAATCATTCATTTAAATAACAAACAGAACTGGAAACTAATTTCATAGATGCATAAACCGTTGCATTTTTAAATCAGTTTGGAAACTTTACTTTAAAATAAGAGGCCTTTCCTCAAATAGGAAGATATGTCTAAAATCAGGCTTATTTGTGGGCACCTACTAAGCTAGAACTCTATACCCCGAGGGCATTTATCCCAGTTCTCTCCCGGTTGCATGCTGACAAAATCCAATCTAGCTCAGGACCCTTCCATAATAGGCAGATTCATATTGGGAGCTGGAAATTAGTGTAAGCAACCAGTCTAATTGGATCATTTTTTTAACTGCCAAATATTGAACACACTTCTTAACTATAATTCTTCAGAAACAATGAACATGCTGTGGCAGAAATGCATGGGGAATAAGTTATTTCTTAGTAAAAGATTATACACTTTTGGAAAATGTTAACTCATTCAGAATTCTAGCTAACTTGGAATAAGCCTAATGATTGCTGATAACAAAAATATCTTGTTTTATGTCAACTGATTTCAACTTTTTCTAACTTTCTGATAAGGAAAATAATATGAATCATGATGGTTTTGAGCTTTCATTACTATTTTTTTTCTGTTTTCATTTCCAAACTTCCCTTTTCAAACTGAATGCAGTATGGACTTCTAAATGGCTGGAAATAAATTTTCTATTCTACCTAGCAATTGTCTATTTTTAGTATAATAATCCAAAGATTTTAAGTTAATAACATGAATACTGCAAGACATTTTACAACTTTTAATAATTTCTTTAGCTATCATCAGAAAGTCATTTATGGAACAGCCCTCCTCATAACATAGTCCAATAAAACTGCAGCAATAGAAAACCATTCAACCATTAATGAAAGTAATCCATTACCAATTTCTAGTTATGCATAATTATCAATAATTATTGGATCCATGGGCTGGAGCGATAGCAGAGTGGGTAGGGCATTTGCCTTGCACGCAGCCAACATGGCCAACCTGAGTTTGATTCCTCCACCCCTCTCGGAGAGCCCGGCAAGCTACCGAGAGTATCTCGCCCACACAGCAGAGCCTGGCAAGCTCCGCGTGACGTATTCGATATGCCAAACACAGTAACAACAAAGTCTCCAATGGAGATGTTACTGGGCCCGCTCGAGCAAATCAATGAACGACGGGAGGACCGTGACCATTGGAGCCATGAATAGCCAGGTGTGAAGTAGTACTTCCCATATTAGGGGTTTAATATAGATTATAGCTTCTAATCTCAACAAAAATTCTGGGTAGTTAACATTATTACTTTCACTAACATATAACTTGAGACTTGAGCATAGTAAAATTCAGACACAAGATCAAATGAGAAGTCAGAGTTAAGATTCAAATTCAAGGGGGCTGGAGCAATAACACAGGATGCAGGGCATTTGCCTTGCATTTGGCCGACCCAGGTTCTATTCCCAGCATCCCGTATGTCCCCTGAGCACTGCCAGAAGTGATTACTGAATGCAAAGCCAGGAGTAACCCCTGAGCATCACCGGGTGTAACCCAAAAAGCAAAAAAAAAAAAAAAAAAGAGAGAGAGAGAGAGAGATTCAAATTCAAGACCATTTGATGTAAAAGTAATGAAATAGCTGTTATTTTCTTCTGGCACTGTAGCACTCTCCTCTCGTTGTTCATCGATTTGCTCGAGAGGGCACCAGTAATGTCTCATTGTGAGACTTGTTGTTACTATTTTTGGCATATCAAATACGTCTCGAGGAGCTTGCCAGTCTCTGCCATGCAGGCAGGATACTCTCTGTAGCTTACAGGGTTCTCTGAGAGGGACAAAGGAATTGAACCCAGGTCGATCGTATTTGACAAGGCAAATACCCTACCCGCTGTGCTATCCAACCCTATTTTCTTCTAACCAAAAATAATTCGAAATACAATATTATTTAGTATATAGATGTATAAATGAAAAACCTCTTTCAAATTTTGTGAGTTTTAGTATTTATCCAAGATACGGCTCATTTCTCCTTTTCTTTGGGCTTTAATTAAAATATTATAGAAAAATCAGTTAAAAGCAAAGGAATTAGTAGCAAAAAGCCTAGATAAGTAACAACTAAATGCTGTGTTTTAACATATAAAAATACACAGTTTCTTAAAAGAAAGCAATTTACTCCTAGATGCAATCATTTTGTTTAAATGGATCGTGCACAAGTAATAACTACCGACAATGAAATAAAAGAATTCACATTTTTTTGTGATACTTTCTATAAGTTATTCTTTCCTTTCCTTTTTCCTAAACCCATGACTCTTGTTTAATGAAAGTTTTGAAAAGGTTTCCCTCAATGTCTCTATTATTATTCAAAAATCTACTTTCTTTGCTTTTCTTTTTAAAGCTTTCTTGGCTCATACCCGGAGATGCACAGGAGTTACTCCTTAATTACTTCTGGAGCACTCAGGAATTACTCCTGGAGGTTCTTGGGGGACCATGTAAGATGCTGGGGATTGAACTCATCTTCATATAGACAAGAATGTGGGCAAGAAATAAAAATGCAGCTTCAGTGGATGAAGTCCAGGTTTGTTCCAGGACCATACTGTCCCCTAAGCATTTCTGGAAGCAATCCCCAAGCACAGAGTTGGGAACATCCCCTGAGCTCCACCCATGTGGCACCAAAAACAAAAAGGAAAAATAAGATAGAGAAATGCAATGTGCTAGAGAAATGCTAAACATGCAAAAATGTTCCACAAACCAATAATATAATAAAAATTCTAAAACTACTCACATTTGGGGTAGAGAGACTGCACATGGATTAATATGCTTGCCTTTCATACAGTCAGCCCAAGTCCAGTCCCTTACAGTGAATATGGTCCCCTGAGCACTGCCAGAAGTGATGTTTGAACACAGAGTCAGGAGTAAGCCTTGAACACTACTGATTGTGACCCAAACCGAGAAAGGAAGGAAGGAAGGAAGGAAGGAAGGAAGGAAGGAAGGAAGGAAGGAAGGAAGGAAGGAAGGAAGGAAGGAAGGAGGGAGGAAGGGAGGAAGGGAAAGAGAGGGAGTAAGGGAGGAAAGAAGAAATGGATAAAGAAAGAAGGAAAGAGGAAAAGAGAAAGAAAGGAAGAAAGAAAGAAAGAAAGAAAGAAAGAAAGAAAGAAAGAAAGAAAGAAAGAAAGAAAGAGAAAGTGAAAGAAAAATGTACACTCATGTAAATTAATGTTACCTTAAGGTAAAGGTAAAGGTAAAGGCCCTCCCGTTGATCGTCGATTTGCTCGAGCGGGCCCAGTAACGTCTCCATTGGAGACTTTGTTGTTACTGTGTCTGGCATATCGAATATACGGGGAGCTTGCCAGGCTCTGCCGTGCGGGCAAGATACTCTCGGTAGCTTGCCGGGCTCTCCGAGAGGGGCGGAGGAATCGAACTCGGGTCGGCCATGTTGGCCGCTTGTAAGGCGAACGCCCTACCCGCTGTGCTATCCCTCCAGCCCTTAATATAAAAAAAATAAATAAGGGACTAGAGCAATGGTACTATGGGTATGGTATTTGCCTTGCATGCGGCCAACATGAGGACCTCATAAAATCCCCTAGGACCTCATAAAATCCCCAAGCCTGCTCGGAATGAGCCTGGAGTACAGAGCCAGGAGTAAGTGCTGATCATCACCAGGTGTGGTCCAAAAACCATTTTCTTTTTTTTTTTTTTATAAAAAGGTCTACATTCCAGGAACACTCATCCTGCCATATGATTTTTAATTTACTTTCTACTTTGTAGAAAATAAGCACAATCATTAACATTTTGAACATTAAGGTTGTTCTTAATTATATTCATTTGTCAAAACAACCTTGACTAATTACCCAAAAGTATGTAACTTAAATAACAGGTATGTATTGCCTCATAGTTTTGCATTGAAGAAGTCAAAAATCATGATGTGTTATTTCTTTCCAAGAAAACTTTAGAGGAAAAGATCTTTTCTAGCTGAAAGAGCTAGAAAAATTTCTTCTTCCTATGTATCTATATATAGTCTTCTCTTCATGTATACCTCTTTAGTCAAAATTTTCCTTTTTTTAAGACTCCAGTCACATTGGTTAAGACTACCCTAATGATTTAGCCTATTAAATATCCTTTCTCCAAATAATTTAATGTTTCAAATATATTAATATGTGGACTGAGAAACAACACAATTCAACTCACAGCAGCTGTGTTTCAAGGAATTTGAAGTAAAGTCTATGTTTAGAGTAAGGTAAATTTGTATAAGAAGTGTGCTGGCAATTTAAGATATCAGATAAGACCAAACTATTTGAAAAATATACCCATTAGACTGGATAGTTTTCAACTATGAAATATTCTTGTGGAAATTTTCAAATGCTTATAAGATCGTTTTGGCGCATTTGAGTCAGAAACTGCATTTTATCTAGGCAGTTCTAGAGGCTGATTAATTTGAGGCCACCTTGGTTATAGTATCATATGTAAGACTACATCAGAAGATAATCAAGTGACTAGGATGTGACAATCAGTTTTCAAACTCAAATTTCTTTTGACCCTAAAAGAGTGATTTTATCAATAGCAAATGAGAGAGATTCAGACAAAAAAGAGTAGACAGAGATAAAGATGGAAAAGTAAGTTAATAAACTAATAAGTTGATAAATAATTATTGATATTATAAGGTAAATCATTTATGCTTGGTAGCATAATATCATCAATGTGAAAATGTTAGCAGGAACTTGGAGTTAAAACAAACAAATAAAATTATGAAAGGCTGAATGATATTCAGAGAGATAAAAATAGGTAGTAGAAGACTGGAAGAGAGGATTTGGGAAGAAATTCCAATTTTAGGAACATCGATAATAAGGAATGCATTCTAAAGGACAACATATAAAAGTCTGAATATAAAACTTTGATAATCATTATTTGGTAAGAGAAAGAAAAACCTACATTAATAAGCAAAATATTTTTTAGAGAGAATCAGGTAGAAGTATTGCTAGACGGGTTTAGAGTCAATAATATTTAGATTAAGAGTTCAAGTTTAGAGTAATAATAGCATGGTGCAACATTTTCCAACTCCTGACATCAAGGAAAGAATATGAAAATAAAGTTTTATTTTCGTATTATATAGAAAATATTGAATAGCAAATATTTATATAATTTTGAGGTAAAGAGTGAAATAATATGCTTGATGACAAGTTTTCTTTAATCAGAAGTTGGAAATGTAATGAGTTAAATAAATATACTTAAGTTGTATATAGGCTGGAGCGACAGCGCAGCAGGTAGTGCGTTTGCCTTGCACGTGGCACATGCGGCCGACCCAAGTTCGATTCCTCCACCACTCTTGGAGAGCCCAGCAAGCTCCCGAGAGTATCTTGCCCGCATGGCAGAGCCTGGCAAGCTACCCCTGACGTATTCAATATGCCAAACACAGTAACAACAAGTCTCAAGATGGAAACGTTACTGGGCCTGCTCAAGCAAAATTGTGTATGGAGAATAGAGATGAAGTTTTGCTATACTGTGTTAAAAATTGTTTAACACATAAAATTGACCACAGTATTTTGTTTATAATTCAATGTCTGTTAGATGCTATTTGTCTAAGCATTAACCTTAGTGAGGCCAGAATTGACTGCTTTCTAGAATTTTGCTCCAACAAAGTGAGTAGATGAATAAAAGAGACTTTCAGAGGATTTACTGGGTTGGGGAGAAAAATAGCATCATTTAAGACATTTCTGTCTCAATGGTGACAGAAACATTGAAAAGATTTGGTGATGATATGGTTGAAATTAATGACTAAACTCAAATGGAATGAAATGCTAGCTTAGGAAGCTTTGTTTTAGGTTTAGTCAAGAGATTTAGGAGAATAAAAGCCAGAGAAAGGTTATCATAGACCATATCTGTCTTGAAGAATTTGCGTAAAATTTCAAAAATAAAAGAATTACATATAACCTATTTAATTATATTTAAATACATTCCTTTAAAGAGATTCAGCGGTGTGTGATGGAATTATGGTTATTGCAATCTTACTTTCTTAAGTTCTCTTGTTGTCTACTATTAATAAGTCAGTGTTCTGGCTTGAGAGATAAAAACCCAAACCCAAACAAAACAGGTTTTTGAAAATATTAGTGTTCATGTTTATTGTTTCCTGAGTTATGCCTTTCTGATTTTCATTTTGTATTAACACCTAAAATTGACTATAGTATTGTGTTTATAATTTGATGTCTGTTAGATACCACTTTGTCAAAAGTCATATCTATTTTATCTTTTGATATCTTTTGATATTTGATATTTTTATCTATTTTCATAGAATATACTACTGGAAAAAAATTCCAGAAAGTTAAATCTATATAATAAAGAATCAAGAATTCCATTAAATCTTAGGATCCCAGTGCTAAGATTTGCACTTATTCACACTTTTATAGAATATTGAAAAAATCAATTCATCCTCACTATAGCAGGACAATTTTAGCATAGATTAGATCTGTATTTGTATTCATAAAGTAAAGTAAAATTTTCTATGTATTTTCATTTTTATCAATAGCCTTTTCAAGCACCTGTAGTCTTTCAATTGGCTATCCAAATTCCATCTTAAATGAAAACATAAAAATAAGATAATAAAATGAAATTCTAACCTAGGGAGACTTATTTCTACTTCTTCTTCTTCCATCTCGGTGAACCATTTCTGAATTCGATGAGCGGTAATTAACTTTTCCATTTCTTCTATGGCCATATCTTCTGCAGGAAGTATTATGATTAAGCTAAACTCACTGCCTTTGTATGGTAATTCCAGTACCTGGTAATTCATGGATGATTCAGAAAAATAACCTGAAGTAGAAAAAATTTAATTGTTTAATATAGTTATCACATCCCCAAATCATGCTTTGGAATGTGGTTTCTCATATTACCATATTTTGTTTTCAGAAGAGCCTTCATCATTGAAATATTTACTGTTGCACCGTCTTTCATAGTAAAATTCATTAACTGTGTGTTCTCTTTATTGAATTTCTGCTCCCAATTCCCCTTGAAGTAAATAGCATTCACCATGAGAAGCCGAGTAAGAGGACCAAATTCTTCCCCTGTAAACATGCCTTTAATTTTTCCTGTGAAGGATATGCAAAATTAAGGCAGGAAGAAATATGTCATCATGATTTAGTGAAACTGCTCTAAGTAGAACAAAAGCAAAAGTTACAGATCAGTTAAAGAGATAATGCACTGTAATATAAGTGTAGCCATTTGAAGTAAGAGAAAAATGTAATTTAAAATTTCTCTGAAATGGGGCTGGAGCGATAGCACAGCGGGTAGGGCATTTGCCTTGCATGCGGCTAACGTGAGTTCGATTCCCAGCATCCCATATGGTTCCCTGAGCAACGCCAGGAGTAATTCCTGAGTGCAGAGCCAGGAGTAACCCCTGAGCATTGCTGGGTGTGACCCCCCCCCAAAAATAAAATAAAATTTCTCTGAGAAACAAGGTCAAATATGACTTTCTGGGAAGTAGAAAGATGTTTCATTGTCTGAAGAAAATTTTGACAGCATAACTCTCTTAATTGAAATTCTGGTGTAAATTGTTTTTCAGACAAAAAGAACAAAATTTAATATTCATAATACATATTAATTGGAATTTAAAACTTATTTTTAAGATTTTTTAACATATAATAGTTACTAATTTAATGTTCTTCTCTAGTTGCTACACTCATATTGGTACCTTGGGAAAGGAAAATAAACATTTTCTTCTTCCAGGAAATCATTCATATGTACAATGAGTATTTCAGAGTAATGAAACTTAAACAAGATTGTATGACCTTGTCTCATAACTAGGATTTTTCTCATTTAACATAATTAGCAGACACTGCACCAGACAGTGTGGCAGTTGAGAGCCCGCCCCGCCCCAAGGGACCCAGTCCCAGTAGCCAACCTCCACTACCCAACCACAGCCACGCTTCAGGCCACTTTCTGGACACATTATAAGATACTTTCTACCCATTTTCCACAATTACTCCACCATATCTGATATGGTTCAGAAAGTATGCAACAAATCATAGAGATAAATATATAAATATATGCCTCTCGGTGAGCCCAGCTAGCTACCAAGAGTATCCCGCTAACACGGGCAGAGCATGGCAAGCTCCCCGTGGCGCATTCAATATGCCAAATACAGTAACGACAACAGGTCTCATTTCCCTGACCCTAAAATAGCCTTCAGTAGTTGGGAAAAGATGAGTAAGAAGAGGCTGGTAAAATCTCAGGTCGGAGAGGAATACAGACATTACTGGCGCCTGCTCGAGTAATTCGATGATCAACGGGTGATACCCTGAACACAATATTAACATGACTCTTCTTCAACTACTACTCATATCACCCATTTTACAATTAATTTGTTTCCCTAAAGAAGCATTATTTTGTAAGAGTGAATAAATAAAGAAACTACTATTAACTGGAAATTAAATACATTAATTATGATTAAACACTCCAATTATCATACAATATTTTATCAATAATATCGTTTTATTTATTTGTGCGTTTTCTTTGGTTTGGTGGTCCACATCCAGTGTTTCTCAGTTATATTGATATTAATAGATCAAATTTTCCCTCATCAAGGATGTTATTTATGTGGTCATACAGATATCTATGTTTAAGCAAAAATTTTAAGTAACATGTTTCTATTCAGAGTTCTACAAATCGGTACCAGAGTGGTAGTAAAGCAGTTAGCGCATTTGCCTTGCATGTGACTGACTCGGATTCAATCTCTGGCAACCCATATGGTCCCCTGAATTCGCCATAAATGATTCTGAGCACAAAACCCTCATCATTTGGTATGGTCAAAAGTATCTACAAACAAGTATCTTTCAAAATAGAAAAATGAAAAGAATGCGTATACTTTTAAAAGCAGCTTACAATTTACCTTAGTATTGCAATTCAGCTTTAATTTAAACAATAGGGAAACAAAATAGAAGATTTGATACCCTTGGTCCAAGTTCAGTAAGAAGATATTCGATCATTATTTACTTTAGTTTTAGAAACCATAAATTCAATGACAAATAATTATTTTATGAAAATAAGAAACTTTACCATCTGTTTTGCTTTCTACCCAGGTATTTATTGTCTCTGCACAGGCTTTTGCATCCTGGAAATCCACCAGCTTTATGGCACTCTGGAAAAATTCTTTGTTGCCATGGAGATACGGTTCTTTCACAGTGAATCCTTGTTGAATGTAGAGGGCATTGGCAAGATTAAATACAAATTCTTGCTTTTTCTCTGAGATGGCAGAGAAAAATGACTTCAGCACAGAAAATTCTTCTCCTAAAAATAATTATAATGTAAAATGACATATTGAGCAACAGAAAAACAACAGCCTTTCAGTTTTGCTTTTAAACTCTGATTCATATCACCATTTTTGCCCCCTCAAGTATAACTATCATTTATAAGTTAATATAAATATTTTAAACATTCATATCCCTTAAAATATACATTTTATGGGAAAATTACTTTTGATATAGATAAAAGAATATATGTGTAAATTTGAAATCTGTCGAAGCATAGAATATGCTTTAATAGAATATACTTTTAAGAGGCTGAAAAATCTCTCCCCTTTTTAGGCTTTAAGTGGTATTCAGCTATTTATAATCAAATTTAACTCATGCTTAGTTGTTTAAAATCTATCTGTAGAATCTCATTCTTTGCATAACATGGTATTTATGAGAGGAGAATGTTAATGAATGTTGATGGAGGTATGACAGTGATGAACAATCCTTTTCAATATTGTGGTTATTTTGCCTAACGGAAGCTCTCTTATGAGCAACTGCATCTGTCCGGTTTTGCAGTTTGCAAGGCATCTCCTATAATCTTGAGTGGTTTATAAGAATAAAAATAGTCAATTTCTTCAGATTCATTAATTGAAATAATTTTGATGTTTATGTACTATATAATTCTTTAACAATTCTGACTATAACCATTAGTCAAATGAATCAGAGCTGGCTATAGATCAATGCTGTCCTATTATTTACTCATTGTTTGGTCACTCTGAACACAGTACTGTCAGAGAGGTATATGTTCCTAGATAAAATTTAGCTCTGATTTTTTTCAGTGTCCTGTTCATTTTCAGCATTCTTCATTAACTTTTGGATTAATGTTGGAATTAAATCATTATGTCTGGAAGCTATATTTCAAATCAAAGCTTTTAAAATACTTTGTTGTATTTTCAGTTTAACACTAAATATGTACTTTCTAAACATGAGAGTTTATTGCATGCAATCATTTATATTAGAAAATTATAATAGATCATTATTTTAATATTTATGTTTATTTAAGAGATTTATAAACATACTACTGAGAAAATTTAGCTACTAACTCTTATGAATAAAAATTGTGTAGGTGTTTTGTATGTGTGTGTATATATATGTGTGTGTGTGAATATATATCGGAGATATAGTAGTCCATTGGTCATATTTTGAAGCCTCAATTGAGGGTTTAAATTTCTTGGTTGATGTAAGTGAATGTTACATTTTAGTCTATACAAATATCTTTGCTTTGGCATTCTTGTGTAGGTACGACTAACATACATTCCTAAATGATTTTCTGTAAATAGCATTGAATTTCATTTTAAAGTCCACGATTCTCCATATGTTAACTATATACTTTATATTTATCAAAGTAAATAGTTGAAATAAAAGACATACACAAAAATTCTTACTACATTATGATTAATATAAAAATTTCCATTGTAATCTTAAAAGAACATACACAAAAGAGAAGAAAATTTAGTTTATTTACTTGTTTATGCCATGAAGCTAGTTATAGTCCCTTATTGCTATTTTATTCGAGAGAAATATTTCAGTAATTTAGAAGCTACCTTAATACAGTCTTCCTCAATGTAGTCTTCCTCAATGAAGGTATGAGAACTTCTCCAGACAGAGAAGGTAAGAAATTAATGAGGCAAATTACTGGGGTAATTTAAAATTAACTTTCAGAATTTAAGAATTTTCCAATATATCAAGTCAATGAACATTATATTCCACCTCAAATAAAGGACAAAATTTATCTAACAAAAGAGGATGGAATCTATTTCATCCCAACGGACATAAGAAATTACATCTGAATGGATGTAAGAAAGTTTGATAAGAGAGAATGTCTAACTGATTTTGTGACAGCTATTCTTTAATAAATAATTGAATTTTGAAGTCAGTGAAACATGTCACCAAGTAATAAAATGTGGATGAGAATATAAATATATATACCTTTTATATTTATTTAATGTGCACATAGAATGTCTAAGTATATTTCAGAAATAAAACATTCTAATAAAGTTAATGGTTTATTCCCTAAATTAGAGCCAGGGAAATCACATAGGTCAACATGTAGAGGTCACTGTTGACTGGACTGCTCAGTACTCAGTCTCCATTATAGGTTGTAAGTGTGGTACACTAGGGGATGGAGCAATACTACAGCAGGTAGTGCATGTTCCTTATGCCCGACCGCCCCTGGGGTGGACTGGAGGTGGGGAGGAAATATGGTAGCACTGGTGGAAGAAAGTGGACACTAGTGGTGGGATTGGTGTCTAAATAGTGCATGCCTAAAGTTCAACTATCAGTAGCTTTGTAAATCACAGTTCTTTTTTAAGAAAGAAAGTTTTATAAAGAAAAATGTGGGACTGGAGAAATAGCACAGCAGGTAGGGCGTTTGCCTTGCAAGCGGCCGACCTGTGTTTGATTTCCAGCATCCCATATGGTCCCTTGAGCACTGCCAGGGTTGATTCCTGAGTGCAGAGCCAGGAGTAACCCTGTGCATCGTTGGGTGTGACCCCAAAAGCAAAAAAAATATATGAATTGTGTTTATAAGTTTAAGTAATTTGAATTTCAGAGACTGTAATTTTGCAATTTTATCATGGAATAAACTTTACATGTTTTCATAAATGTCCTATTATTTGTCCAAAAGTATTATTTGATTTAAACGTTTCTGGGACTGTATAATGGGATTTGCTGAATAAAATATAAACAATCAAGACTAAATCTGGAACATTGTCTTTATATTATACACAAAGGAAAATCCTAGCAATTAACTTCACTTTCACCACCTACATTTTTATATAAAAATACTTGTATTTAAGATGAAATGAAGCCTTAAACTTCAAATATATATATATATATATATATATATAAATGCATATATATGGAAAAGAAATTCCAGTACTAAGGCAAAGATACTGAAATTTGAGTTATTATATTCTTAACTAAAAAATTTCCATGGGACCTTTTCTGTTTAACGTACATTATCTAATAGTGATGTCAGTCTTAAAATTGCAGTCGTTGGGCTGGAGCGATAACACTGCGTGTCCAGGTTGTTTGCGTTGCACGCGGCCGACCCAGGTTCAATTCCCAGCAACCCATCTGGTCCCCCGAACACCACCAGGAGTAATTTCTGAGTGCATGAGTTAGGAGTAACCCCTGTGCATAGCCGGGTGTGACCCAAAAAGAAAAAAAAACTTGCAGTCATTAAGAAACTAAATAGAACAGGCTCATCAGGAAAATAGACAAGTATCTCTGCAAGTAGAATGCCAGCAATAAAGCTTGTGCCTAATATTTCAGGCTTTGGGAAAACTCCAAAATAGTAACCACTGATACATAAAAAATAATTTCAATGAACTATGTTTGTGCTTCATTGTGGAAAATTTACTTTAAAAATACATAAATGCATTTGATTTTCTTTTAAGTGAAAAAAATCATTTTAAAATAGAAATCCCAGTTTTAAAAGCTAATTAGATAATGAGAGATGCACACAAGATTTTACATGACAGTAAATAAGTCTATATATACAAGAATAAGGTAAAGGTAAAGGCCCTCCCGTTGATCATCGATTTGCTCGAGCGGGCCCAGTAACGTCTCCATTGGAGACTTTGTTGTTACTGTGTCTGGCATATCGAATACTCTCGGTAGCTTGCCGGGCTCTCCGAGAGGGGCGGAGGAATCGAACTCGGGTCGGCCATGTTGGCCGCGTGTAAGGCGAACGCCCAACCCGCTGTGCTATCGCTCCAGCCCTTCTCGGCCTTTTGGCTAAGATCAAGTGTAGTATACAAGAATAAATATTGAAAAAACCTATTAAATATTGTTATAGTATTTCTGTAGGCAACAGTGGGCAGCAATTAAAAATTATATTCCAAAACAGTTTTGTGATGAGTAAGAATCATAATATAATCATATTTAAAGAATACATAAATATGCATATTTATAGATACATGTGCATATGCTCACATAAAGGATAAGCTCAACATAAAAATTTCTTAAGCCCTAGGAAAACACAAAAACCTACTCAAAATTTTTTTGTAAAAATATTGTCTTAATAATTTTTTTAAAATTACATTGCCGTAAGGAGACAATTATAGGTGAATTTAGATAATTTATGTTTATAATACCTTTCACTTAATTTAAACTTTCAATAATAACTTTCATTTATTTTGTTATTGTTGTTATCATATCTGAACCCCATGCCAGGCTGTTTTCACTCAGGGAGCCCCAGAGGGGAGTGAGTAAGAGCCCTCCCCGCCCTAAGGGACCCAGCCCCATCAGCGAACGTCCACTACCCAATCGCTGCCAGACACATCATAAGAAACTTTCTACCCGTTTTCCATAATTACCAAACCATGCTTGTTGGAGTTCAGACAGTAGGCAACAAATCATAGAGAGAGCAATAGCATAGCGGTAGGACATTTGTCTGGTGCGCAGCCAGCCGGGTCGAGCCGGGTTCGATTCCTCCGCCCCTCTCGGAGAGCCCGGTGAGATACAGAGAGTATCTCGCCCACATGGCAAAGCCTGACAAACTAACCGTGACGTGTTCAATATGCCAAACACAGTAACAACAAGTCTCACTATGGAGACGTTACTGGGCCTACTCGAGCAAATTGATGAACAACAGGAGGACCGTGATATATATATATATATATATATATATATATATATATATATATATGCCTCTCGGAGAGTCTGGCAAGCTACCGAGAGTATCCCTCTGGCACAGGCAGAGCCTGGCAAGCTCCCCGTGGCATATTCGATATGTCTAAACCACTAACTATAACAGGTCTCATTCCCCTGACCCTGAAAGAGCCTTCAATCTTTGGGAAAGACGAGTAAGGAGAGGCTGCTAAAATCTCAGGGCTGGGATGAATAGAGAAAGTTACTGATGCCTGCTTGAGTAAATTGATGAACAATGGGATGATAGTGACACAAGGTTCAGAAGAGACATGTGGTGGGACACAGGCTCACTCAAGGCTCTGAGTTCAGGAATCAGAAATCCCTTACTTGCTATATACTTTCTCTCCAGCTTTCATTTGTAAATGAAACCTGAAAACCTGTCTCTACTATCTGAAAAATAAAGTTAATCAGATTTTATCAGTATAAATAATTAAATTTAAAATCTCACCTTTTGAGTTTTCCTGAAATTTTAAAGTTTGTCTTATCTGTTGTTGTGCTTTTCCTTTTGCTCCCAGCTGGATCATTCCAAGAGTCAAGATTGTTCC
Source organism: Sorex fumeus (assembly GCF_029834395.1). NCBI lineage: Eukaryota > Metazoa > Chordata > Mammalia > Eulipotyphla > Soricidae > Sorex > Sorex fumeus. Next base: position 30,084,437 of record NW_026606067.1, read on the forward strand.
AAGAGGGGAAAATATAATGTTGTCTTTATGAGATAAACTGACAGCTCGATAAAGTTCCACTGCAAATTCAGCATTTATTTTATCCAAGGGTCTTAAGGCATGACTTCCAGAAAAAGCCAAAAGGACACTCCAAAAGACGATCTTACTCATTTTGGCCTCTGCATTTTTAATTGAAAATAATGAGTTTTCAAAAACGATTAAATTTTACACATGATCTCAACAGAAAACATTTTACTTCTGAGAACCGTCTTACGAGAACAAACTACAAGAAAGTTCTAATAGCTATCCTGACTAGCCTATGTATATTTAGAAAAATTCACCACATACTAATGGACATTTTTGTAATAATTCAAGACTTATCAAATGGACCACTATGACAATGTGACAATGATAGTTGGAAATGAACACTATGAATAAGAACTGCATGCTGAAAGAAGATGAAAGACCAAACTGATAGCTTTTCAGTACTTGTACTGCAAACCATAATGTCCAAAGGCAGAGTGAGAGAGAGGGGGAGAGAGACACAGAGAGAAAGAGTCAGAGACAGAGATACAGAGAGGTAGAGACAGAGATAGACAGACAGAGACAGAGAAAGAGTAGAGAAGTACCTTCGTAGACACAGGCTGTAGAGGGGGTGAGTGGTGGCAGGAGGGATACTGCGAACACTGGAGGTAGGTAGGACACGTCCAGTGGCAGAGAGATGACTGATAGAATATTGTATGATTGAAACTCAGTTGTGAACAGCTTTGCAACTATGTATCTCAAAGTACTTCAATTAAAACAAATACATACAGATATATCCATACATGTACATATATACTTGCAATATTTTAAACAAAAGCAAATTATAAGTTCTAAATGCTATTAAAAGCAATTTTATCTCTATGTATCTATGTGATACTTTTTATAATTTTTTATGCTTTCATGTGACTTATCAGGGGAACTTCTCTCTTGACTGTTAAAAGCTGATTTATAAATTAAATTAAATTTTGTTTTAGTATGGTTCTGTACAAATAATATAGATAGTTAATGTGTTTCAAAATGTGTAATCAGTATCTTTACAGTGGAAATTTTCATGTGTATAAAATCTACTACTTCTGTAGGAAATATATCCCAAACATACTTTTTTCCAAAAAGAGAGGGAATAATATAAAAACTTACAAAGGAACAAAATAGCAGTCAATTATAATTGGTACAATAATAACTAGTGTCAAACACATTTAACATTAAAACTAATTTAACAAAGAAATTTAAAATATAATAAAACTGAAATAGAAAATTGAAAGCTGCAATTGACTATAACTAGTCTAATATATTTTAACACAAATCAAATAAGGAATTCTAAAAATAAACTAAGAACATTTGAACTCTAATAACATCCTATTTCAGGGTTCTCCATTAAGATTACAGGAAATGCATTCATCTGATTACAGTATGAACAGAATGAGTTTTGAATATCATGAAGAGTTAGAATGACTGAAATTTTTCTAAATTTTAGAGAAATTATTTTGAATCTACAAATAATACATTTTAACAGTCCTAGTTTAACAGGGTAATAGCAAATATCTGTTCATTGAAGTTACCATTGTGAGAATTGTTAGTCTGTTAGAAATAGAGCTATAGTGTTTAGCAGAATTTTAGAAGGTACTCATGACCCAAAATAGATTAAGAATTGCTTAATAAATTACTATTTACTATTGTATATACATTACTATTGTGGAGCAATAGCATAGCGGTAGGGCGTTTACCTTGCATGCAGCCAGCCCGGCTGAGCCAGAGATGATTTAATTCCTCCGTCCCTCTCAGAAAGCCCGGCCAGCTACCGAGAGTATCTCGCCCCAACGGCAAAGCCTGGCAAGCTACCCATGACATATTTGATATGCCAAACACAGTAACAAGTCTCAAAATGGAGACGTTACTGGGTCTGCTCGAGCAAATCGATGAACAATGGGAGGACGGTGGACAGATATAAATATTACTAACAGAAGTGTATTCTCCCCCTAACGATCTGTGGAGTCATTAGATACGCCCAATGTTGTGTTAGACTCTCCATGACTGTATAAACGATTTGCAGGAGCCAGAGCGACATTTGCAGCACAGGGTCTTTCTCTTGCACAGACTGACCCAGAGTCAGTCCCAAGGTCCCTGGAGCTCTCCAGGAGTAACTAGGAGGAAGTCCTGAGTACTTCTGGGTGTTCATTCACTCTGCCCCCGTAAAAATAAGCAATTTGAAAAGAAAAAACATCTAAGCATACATTCCAAAATAATTGTTAGATAGTAGTGTGTAGATATATACTTTGAAAATCAAGCAAATGTTTGGAGTCTTAAATCAGTACAAAAAGTTGTAAGTAGCAGTGCAATAATAGAAAAACTGAGAAAAGTTTAATATAGAGGACAAGTTTCTGCAAATAACTTTCTAATATATTAAATATTGCTACATTTTAATCAAATTTTGTGGACATGTAGTTAAATATTATTAGTGCTTTCAAGTCATCAGGTGACAATACATCTGTTACAACATTAGGAACTGGGTTTATAATATGAAGGCTGGATTTTTCTCTATAAATAAATGTGAGGGTTTTTTGGTCAGTACAATTAGCATTTTAAAAGTGATTAAACTATAAATTGGAGCTGGAGAAATGGTATAGCATGTTACACATATGCTTTGCCCAGGGATGATCTAGTTTCTCTTCTTACCCCAATAACCTCTGAATCCCACCAGGAGAAATAACTGAGCACAGAGTAATCCCAGAATGTAGCCTGATGTGACCAAAAACAAAGCAAAACAACCCCCCCCAAGAAGATCTGAATTATCTGAGCACCTCTTTCTTCCATAACATTTCTAGGTACTGAATAGATTATAAGCTCACATAAAATATTTGATTTAAAAAATGAACTTTCCTCACTGTGTTTTGGATGATAGATAGCTAATCCAGCAGTTTAAAGGCCTAGTGAATTAAAAACAAAAACAAAAACCTAACAAATTGTCCATAAGACATCTAACTTCAGAGTTATAGAGGTTCACTTCAAGAAGAACAAAAGTAATGAGTTAATTTTATCAATTAAAATAATAGCTCTACCACGAAACTGAAAATCCACCTTTTTACTCTATTAAATACCCCGAGATGCAATATAATTCATTTCATATATATTTCATTCAAAAGCTATTTGATTTTAAGGTACTTACCGAAAACTGATTTCTGACTATTCACTGTACGGTTAAAACTGAAATGTGTCTGCTGGGAAACTCTAGTACGTGCAGCATCTGAAACCAAGGCCACCTTATTTATCTTGAACTTTGCTTTTGGTTTTATAAGCAAAAACAGGTGTTCACTACATTTGTTTAAAGAACTAATCTGATCAGTTTAAGAGTCAATGATGAAATTCAGACAGAGTTCAGACAGAAAACAATAAAATAAATTTAGACATAAATTTGTACTATTATTTCATCCCTTATCTGATTTCTTACAGCCAAAATATACATTAGAAGAAAGAATGTGGCAGTAGCCGTCAATTTGCTAGCAATTAGATTTTTTTGTTTCTCACAGGACTCTCATATTGGAGTGCCAATGTACTCCATCATAAATATTTCAGAATGCCTATGAGAAAAAATAAAGCTAAATCAAATCCAGAATGCAGAGACAAATTACTGCTGCATCTAGAGTTCTCAACAATTCATCAAGCTTTACAATAGTGAGAAGACTTTCCTGTGAATACAAGGCCTATTTGAATCTTGATTTAAAAATCAATTCAGAATAAACATATTCTTTTGTTGCATAAAATTGAAATAATATTATTGATTCATTAAATTTTTTATTATATTCTTGAGCTTATGTAATTTTACAATGTTCTTTGAAAAGCATGCATGATTTCCTATATAATCAAGATCATTAATGCAAAAAATATATTTTTTTGGATTTTGATCTCAGTCTTCTAGATCAAATCAATAACTCAATAGCAACCACTTATTAAATACTTTATGTTACTAACATATGGTCTTTTGTGTAAAGAAAGAAAAAGTTGTCCTATTTCATATAAAATATACATTATTGATTGATAATTTCACATAGCAGATCCGGTAGGGCATTTGTCTTGTATGTAGCCGACCAGGGTTCGATTTCTCCACCCCCCTCGGGGAGCCCAGAAAGTTACCAAGAGTATTCCTCCCACACAGCAGAGCCTGGCAAGCTCCCCATGATGTATTCAATATGCCATAAACAGTAACAATAAGTCTCACAATGGAGACGTTGCTGGTGTCTGCTTGAGCAAATCGATGAACAATGGCAGGACAGTGCTACTGTGCTAATACTATTTCTGATGACATGAAAGAAAATAAAAGTAAAAACTTTTAAAAGGAATTTGTTAAAAGTCTCTTTTTTAAAAATAATGTTAACTCCGCTCAGTGTCCTAATGGGACAGTAACTTTATGACAGGAATGAGAAATTCAATAGCAGTTATAGAAAGCAAACTCCTAATATCCTAAGATTCTAAATATTTTTTAAATCTTGGCTTATGCTTTAACATCTAACATAAACAATTAAAATTTATAGTTAATTCTATCAAGGATAATTTTCGAAAAATTTAGTCATGAAATGTAAGAATGCTATCATCTTTTTTGTTTTACTCTGTAATTCACAAATAACTCTGAATATCTAAGATCATCATTAAATCAATGCTTTTCCACCCATGTAGTGACACCATCAAACATCCATCACATGTACCCTTGGTTACGAAACTGTGTCTGTACGTTACTCAGATCATAATGTGATTAGCCAAGAAGAAGCCATTACTTTCCCTTCCAGTGACAGATACAGGTACTCTGTCTTTGTAAAATCATTTAATGAAGTTGTTATGCAAGGACCTTATGTTAGAGCAGTTCAAGTAGAACGCATATGTGCCAACGTCTCCAGGAATAAAGAAAGGGCCTTGAATTAATCGTTCCTTTTTAGGTTATTTTAATATACAATAGATACCACAATTTACATAAAATATTGCTGTAAAATTTACCCTTATCATCACAAATGAATCTCTATTGTAACTCCTTTTTGCCCTAGAGGATCAAGTATGTAAAAGTTGTCATTGGTGAGATTCAGAGTTCCTTGATATGAGTCTGAGTCAAACAATACCCCACCTTGTAAACAGTATGTGAAGTACGAATGTGTTCCAATAAACAGTAGGAGATTGAAAATACAGTTATATTTTATATATTTTACTTAATACTTTTTTTCAAAGTAAGACTGTATTAATTTCAAGTTTAAAATTACACTTTAAACTCAATAAAGAGAAGTCCTTCCATTTGAACATGGATTAATTTCTGGCATTTTTTTCTATTTCGTTTGTCTATAAATTCTAAACGATGAGAGAATATTCAGGAAACAAAGTGAAATTGTATTTAGTGTAAATATACAATTTACAAATAAAATTAATAAAGTTGCTAATCAAAATGTTTGTACATCTTATTTTAATGTCACAAAATAATTTCACTATAGAGAAATATTTCTTAAATAATTTAACCTAAATGTTAGTTTCAGAAACAGTTTATATTGTCTTTTAGTACTATTAGCATTTGATAGGAAGAATCCCATCCACTTGCCTAGTACCAATCAAATAAGAATAAAGAGAAGAAGGAAGAGAGTTCAAAGTAGATACTTTACATATGGGATCCCCAGCATTCATGCCTGGCATCTCATTACTCCCTAAAGCATCTGGGAATGATTTTCAATCACCAAGTGAGATATAACCTCAAGTGCTTCTAGGTGTGCCCACCAAAATAAAAAGTAGAATATAGTAACTAATTTATTTTTATTTTATTCTTCGTGTGTGCATTTTTCCAAATTATAAGAAACAGTCATGTTGAAAGAAACATTCATGTCTTTAAAAACTCTATTATCATTAGGTATCCTTGGAAGATTACTCTTCTTAATTCTCTTCCGATAAAAAGCCCTAATTGTGGATGGGACTTAGGTTATACACACTGTATACTGTGAACATTTTGTCTGTTATGGAAAGAAGGTCTGTCAATATAAACCAGATTATTTCAGATTAATCACTAAAACGAAGTCATCTCCAAGAGTTAAAAATACTGAGACATGGGACTGGAGCGATAGCACAGTGGGTAGGACGTTGGCTTTGCATGTGGCTGACCCAGGTTTGATCCCCAGCATCCCATATGGTCCCCTAAGCACTGCCAGAAGTAATTCCTGAGTGCATGAGCCAGGAGTAACCCCAGTGCATTGCAGGGTGTGACTCCAAAACAAAAAAACAACAACAAAAAATAAATAGTGAGATATCTCTGACAAAATAATTTCTAAAGTATTAACGAAAATGAGCAGACTTATTCAATTGCTACTTAGTAAAAAACTACATTTTGTATCTTTACCCTAGAAAACAGAAATATTAGCATACTTACATTTTTTGTACATTCTGGGGTCTATAATAGTTCCTTGAATATGACTTCCATAATTGGATGGATGATAGACGGAAAAATGGGTGGATGGATGGATGGATGGATATTTTCAAAGACTTTTTTTGTACCTATATTGAATTTCTTAAACATCTTAAAATTTCTTTAAATCTCTGATAATACTTCACTTCACTCATCTGTCACTATTCTATGATTCATAATCCAAATGCTCTGAATTTGAAATGACAGATTGCTCAATCAAACCCCCCATTCAGTATAAGAATTCTCTTTAGTATCCTGTGAGAAAGATACCATTCTGTTTGAATGTCTCAAAAATCCTTTGTCCCAAAGCAAGATTTTAAATTTAGCAGATTTACCATTAATCATTCATATTTACACTAAAGCTTTAAGTTTGATATAAATAACTACTTTTTCCTCATTGATTCTTTTTTGATTTTCCCAAATATTAACATTTCATCACATATGTGTGCTTTATTTATGTATCTAATATCTTCATATCTAGATATGATAGAGATATAAATACATCATATATATCATGTGTGCAGATATACAAATATAGATTATGACTCACAAGAGAAATTTGCAAATATAATTTCCTAACACCCTAAATATTCCTTATTTTTTATTATCTCTAAACTAATATCACATAAATGATATTGGATATTAATTCCAATCCAAACTCCCAGGTTTCTTTTCAGTTTTTCCCTTTCAAATTGCAGAAGTATCTTTTAAAATAGTGATATATGCAATTCTCATTGTCCTTAATATATGTGCCAATTTATTCTTTCATTTATTCAATTCTCATCTATTGGAATATAGTTTTTTGCGGGTTTTGGGGGGGGTTAATTTTTATTAGTGAGATACCATGAGATACAGTTGTAGACTTACAAATTTTGTGTTTGGGTTTCAATTGTGCCTCCACCAGTGCCCATTTCCCACCACCACGGATCCCAGTACCCCTCCCATCCCCCCATCCCCCCTATTTCCCCTGCCTCTGTGGCAGGGCATTCCCCTCTGTTCTCTCTCTCCTTTTGGGTGTTGTGGTTTGCAAAAGAGTTTTAAACATTTTCGGTTTAACAATGGTTTTTCCTTTATCCCCCTCCCCTTACCCCCACAGGGAGCTTAAGTTTATTGAGTTACACCCATGGAAATGCCCCTGAGGCACACCCAAGTCCATCAGGCACCACCAATCCTGTGTTTATCTTTACCTCTTCTTTGTGCTCTGCTTCCCCTATCTGTTAATCACTAACATCCCCAAATCAGACCCTATGACTTGTAAAGTCAAATTCCTCTGAGGACCCTGGATTTTGTATATTTAAGCGAAATATTGCTTTTCTCTTTCCTTTATGTGTTTTGCATGGTTTACTTTAGAGCAATGTCCTTTTTGTATAGACACCTGTAGAGAGTTAATGCTGTGCTTCTGTAACTTGGGTGTTAACTGGCTCTGAATAATATTTACTCCTGGGCATCTGTTATGTTTACTCATCTCATGTGCTCTTAGTTCCTAACCTCCCCAAAGGAGGTTTCAGGTAAGGGATTTGGATGGATGCAGGGCAAGCTGTAAGCTACCCTAGCATCAAAAAGGAACAAGTTGTAAATTACCCTGACATTGAAAAGGTTCAGGCTAAGTGCCATAAAATGTATAATAAGTTAAGAGCACAGTCATGGACAAACTTCTGTCATGACCCAAAAGAAAGTAACTGGATATAGACCCTGTGGGGGTTAGGAAAGACTAAACTGTCCTGAAGACTGTAGTCTGGGATCTATAGAGAGATGTCTCCGAGGGAGAACCACCCTTCAAGATTAATATATCTCTTACTGTGACCATACAAAATAGCTAGAAATACTTTTAAGAAGTAAATAAGAGATGACTGTTTAAAGGGATATTGACTAAGAAAAGGAGAAAGTAATATGCCCTTAGATGGGATTCAGCCCTAGGGAGGATCTCCTAGCAGGATGAGATTTTGTCCTTGATATCTCCTAGAAGTAACTCCTAGAAGAGCTTCCCCTGAAGGAAGGGCTTTACATCTTCACTGTTGCTAATGATAATGTTCAACCACACCTATGTGTAATTCCTACCCCCAACTCTTCATGATTACTCTATAACTGAAGCTGTGAGACTGGAAAAACAGTGACTGATAACCAACCAGCCAGGCAGCCCCCCACCCCCATCCCTCCTTCATTCACCCACAGCTGCTGGCTGACTGGTGTGGGGAATGGCTCTTGGTCATCAAATGCACATGTTGCACGCCCACAGTTTGAACTCACACTCATTGGCTCAAGGAAATCTGTCTCTCAACCATTCGAGTTCCTCCTCCATTCTGTTTATCAAAACTGTTACTCTCCCTCTTCAAATCCCCATTTTCATACTCCGGGATCCAGTAAACCTCTCTCTAGTGAATTTTCTAAATCCTTTTTACGGTCATGAAGCAGATCTCTTGCCAATTACTCTACAACAGGATGTGAAGGGAAGATGGAATGAAAGGGAGCATAAGTAATATTTTTTTTAGTTTCAACAAGATTTAGAAAGAAATTATCCAGTCTGTCTTTGAAGAATATCACCCATCAGTACTACTCTATTTTTTTCCCTTTCTTCGTAGCTTCTAACCAACAAAGATAGATTAAATCTCTGATAGTCTGATAGTTTTTTTTTTAAATTTCTGAACTTATTGCAAGCATCAGTTGCGTTATTTAATTTAGGCACCTTGCTTTAGAATACTGTTAATGACAAGGTTTCATAATGTTAGGGCGCAGATCGTGATCTCCCTTTAATGACAAAGAGACTCCAGAGACTGCAAACAGCAAGCAAGGTTTATTGTAAGACTGGCTAGCCAGGGTCAAGCCGCCTACACAGACACGCAGGTCAGTTAGGTGAGGCAAGACCCCGAACCTCCTCAAAGGGGATCTTATATAGGCCTTCACTGGCCGTTACAGCAAAGCCCGCGCATTTCATAGCCAATAGATTTGTAACAACATATGCTTTCCTAACCAATCCAATTAAGGGTACATCACTTCTTAGCCTATAGTTTAAAGATCAGCATTTTGCGTCGGTGCTTAGGAACTGACAGGTTTTTAAGGCAGTCCTGGGTCTTGCAACATGGGTCTTATGAGAGACATCCGGTTATCTGGTCTGACCCCCACCCTTCGAGTACCTGTATCTGAATTCCTTGCTCAGGGGTAGAGAAACCAGTTATTTTGCAGTGCAGACTCCTATAAAGCGGATCTGAAAAAGCTTATCTAGACCTGTTCCTTGAAAAACAAGTTATTTTGCAATGCAGGTTCCTATTAAGCTAAGCTAAATTAATTCTGGTGGTAGTCCATTTTGGGCCTGTCCCTTACAATAAATGCCCCAATATCTTCCACCAGAGTTCACTCTATCCAATTCTCCTCCTCTCCCCCAACACCCGCCCTATACCATAGTTAACTTAGTTCTGTTCTTGGATCTTAAATAAGATATCAAGCTCTGTGGCCTCTGACCATTTACTTCTCACTGTTTCTTTATATACCACCTATGAGAGAGATCATTCTGCATCTGTCCCACTCCTGACTCATCATAATCATCACTCATCACTCCAGATTCCTCTACAAATCACAATCAAAAACATCCTGTTATTCGTCAACTGCCTCGAGCAGGCCCCAGTAATGTCTGTCGTCCTAGCCCTGAGATTTTTTTTTTTTAGAAAGTGCCATATTCTTTTTTTTTCTTTTTTTATTAGTGAAACACCATGAGGTACAGTTATAGACTTACAAATTTTGTGCTTGGGCCCTTTCAGAGTTAGGAGAATGAGACCCTTCATTGTTACTGGTATTTGGCATATTGGGTACGCCACGGGAAGTTTGCCAGACTCTGCCGTGTAGGCAGGTTACATTCCGTAGCCTGCCAGTTTGTCTAAAGTAGGAATGAGATGATAAGATGTTGCGCACGGCCGTGAATGTGGCCACGCGCTTCCAGGAGCTGGGATTTATAGTCTCTGAATCTTGGCCGTTGATGGGATTACATGGCGCCAGGGGGCCAGTTGGTGGATATGGCCCCCGCCTACTGGAATTTGGAGGATCTGGGTGGAGGATGCTCAGCCCCAATCCGAGTAGGCTTGGAGATCTCGGTCCTGGGACCCGCGTGGCTTTGTCCCTCTGCCGGTACCTTCATGTGTGCGGAGAGTGGTCTCAGCATGGTGGTGGCTGGATCTGGAGGTCTTCGGCTGCCGGAGCCCTGGTTGGGGCGAGGAGGAAAACTCAACCCGCTCCCCTCCAAGGGGCCCCGGCGAGGACAGCCAGGTCCGGGGGCAGGAGACTCTGCAGATTCCTCTACATATAAGCAAATTGCATGATTTCAACTTTATATAGTCAAGTTGGATTCCTTTGTATATATGTGCCATAATTTCTTATTCAGTCACCTGTTCTTGGACACTTGGGTTGTTTCCAAATTTTGACTATTTTGAATAGTGCAAAACAAACAGAGGGGAAGAGATTTTTGTTTGTTTGTTTTTTGTTTGGGGGCCACAGTGATCTAACAGTGATACTGGTTTAATACTGGCTAAGTACTCAGGGATTGACTCCAGGCAGGCTCGGGGAACTATATTGGATACCAGGGATCAAACCTGGATCATTTACGGCAAATGCCATATCCACTGTTTAATCACTACCCATAGCAATTTCTTAAGGCCAAACATTATTTCTTTACTTATTCCCATGGGGTCAAATCACCACAATGATGTCATTTTCCAACATCTGTTACTTAAACATAGTTACCTTACAATTTTCCCATGCTTCATCATCATTCAACCAGGAAGTAAAGCAATATATACTGAAGTGACAATATCTGACTCAAAATGCACTAAGGTATGATTTGGAATAGGCAACTAGCTTTTGAAGACTTCTCTAAACCATCTACACGAAACTAAAACATTTCTTTTATCTGTGCTAAAAATTATACTCTTAGAATTTAGTTTATTGACTTTATACTAATATAGTGAGTGAATAGAATGGTGCAGATTAGGCACTATGATTTACAATACTGTCAATGTAATGACATGCATGCATACAATGTTCCATCACCTGTTCCGTCAAAAAGACCAAGTTCCCTAATGGATTTGATGTAGATGATTATCTCACCTTCCCACCATAAAATTGTCCACAATCTACAGCCCTCAATTCATGTCCAGTCTGCCTCAAAATTGCGCATACACCCCCACTATTGCCTACCTCCCCACACCCTTACTTTTCATTATGCAATTTATAATCTGGGGCAAAATCTAGCTATCATTTGATCATTCTATTCTCCTGTATATGGTATCCAGTATTTTCTTTCCTTGACTTATTTCATTAAGTGTTCCAATTTTAGACAAGTTACCATGAACTGGGAATTATAAGATTGATCTTATATATTCATAGTATTTATAAAATATATACGCATATACATTAATATGTGTGTGCGTGTGACAACATTTTAATATATTTCTCTGTCATTAGCTGTTTGGGTCCTTTTCATATTCTGGTTATTGTAAGGACTACATTGAACTTTGGTGTGTGTATATATCTTTTCAAAGGTAACGTTTTGTATGGAGGTGGGGAAAAAAACAATAAATGGAATCACTGAGTCATATGGAAGCTCTCTCATTATTTTTTTAAATTTTTATTAGTTAAACACCACAGGTGCAGTTGTAGACTTACAAGTTTCTGTGCTTGGGTTTCAGTTATACATAGTGTACCCATCCTTTCACCAGTGCCCATTCTTAACCACCAATGATCCCAATATCCCTCCCATCCTTCCATCCCTCCATCCCATCCAGTCTCTGTGGCAGGGCATTCCCTTTTGTTCTCACTCTCCTTTTGGGTGCTGAGGTTTGCAAAAGAGGCATTGAGTGGCAATCAAGTTCGGTCTATAGTTGACTTTCAGCATGCATCTCCCAACCTGGGAGGATCCTCCCAACACCCTTTACCTGATGCTCCCTTCTCTGTCTGAGCTGCTTTTCCCCCTAGCATGTGTAGCTGGCCTTCAAGCCATGGAGTGAACCTCCTGGTACTTATCTCAACTATTCTTGGATGTTAGTTTCCTATTTTGTTACTTTATAATTCCTCAGATGAATGCAATCCTTCTGTGTCTGTCCCTCTCTTTCTGACTCATTTCACTTAGCATGATACTTACCATGTAGTACCACTTGTATGTAAATTTCATGACTTCATCTATTCTAACAGTTGCATAGTATTCCATTGTGTAAATGTACCAAAGTTATTTTTTAAAGAAATGTCCATACTTACTTTAATAAAGCCGGAAGTATAGAACATTTCAACAACAGTGAATAAGGGTTTCTTTTTTTCCCACATCTGCACCAACACTGATTATATCCAGTCTTTTTGATATATACAACACTGACATGAGATGATATATTAGTGTTGAGTTTTTTTTGCATTTCTCTAATAATGACAATGAATACTCTTTCAAATGCCAATTGACCATCTATATGTATTCTTCATAAAATTTTCGGATAATCTTATCTCAGTATTTTTAACAGGTCATTAGGTTTGCTTGTTGGTGTGCTTATCTGCTTTTATTGCTGAGCTTTGTAAAGCATATTTTCTATATCTTGGGCTGGAGTGATAGCACAGCAGGTAGGGCGTTCGCCTTACAAGCGGCCAACATGGCCGACCTGAGTTCGATTCCTCCGCCCCTCTCGGAGAGCCCAGCAAGCTACTGAGAGTATTCGATATGCCAGACACAGTAACAACAAAGTCTCCAATGGAGACGTTACTGGGTCCGCTCGAGCAAATCGACGATCAACGGGAGGGCCTTTACCTTTACCTGTTACCTGTATATTATCACTTTATGTGCTGCATGTGTGAAAATATTTTTTCCCATTCAGTGAGTTTTTTTATTCTAGCTGAGAGTCAATGTAGTCCTATTTATTTTTTAACATTGTTATATTTGTCATAGAATCAAATTATTGAAAACAACTTTGAGGTGTTTATAACAAATCCCTGGTCAACATAATTTTCCAAGGCAAAAAAAAATGAAATCCGTTCTCTGAGATCAGTGATAAGGAAAGGTTGGATACCATCTACTTATTATTAAATACAACATTGGAAGTCCTCCCTACTACAATTGTATGAGAAAAATAAACAAAAAGAACTTCCAATCCCCACCCGGAGTGGTCCCTGAGAAAGAACCAGGAGGAAGCCTTAAATACAACTGGGTGTGTAACCCCCATCCCAAAAAATACAAAAAAAGAAAAGTGGATCAAGAAATGGGTGCTAATTTTTATAATTAATTTCCTCTTTTACTTTTCACATGGATAGAGTGTTTTATATTGCATTTATTTTTGAGGGTTTTATCTCTTTGTTTTTGTTAAGTCACTTGATTTAGAACTGTATTGTAACAAAATATGGAAGCAAAACACCTGCAGTAATTTCCCAGGTATTGATAGAAGGGACATAGGTCAAAGGAATAGGAGCAGCTGCTTTTGACAAGGTTTAATTCCATTACCAGAATGATTTTAAGAGGCTTAGAAAATGTAAGTAAGTGGTAATGAATTTTAGTATATATGTAGAGAGAGTCAGTGCTTTGAATATTTAATTTAATTCCAATTTTGAAATTAAAATTAACCAAAATGTTTTTCAATGGAAGCAAACAGGGGTAACTGGGTAGAAACACTTTGTTTGGGAATTATACATTTTATGTAAAAGTACTTTATATTACTAATTGATATTGCTCACTCTTTAGTACAACCTTTCTTTTATTATGAAGAAAATAATTATAAGCAGAACTAAAAGAAAATCTCAAAACAGAAGTCCAAATATAAAGTAAAAAGACAGAATTTTTGACTGCTTTTCTCTATTTAACTACATATTTTTATATGACAATGATACATTTGCTTTTCTTTCAACTATAATTTCTTCTTATTTCTTTTTATCTTCACTTCACTGCTTGTCTCCTGACATAATTGCTTGGTTCTTTTTTCACGATCCAGAATTTCTTTGGGGAGCAGGTTTTTTTCAACAAATACAGCTTTCAGAGCTATAAAATGATAAAGAAATGACATAAAAATTATACTAAAAATGAAAATTATACTAAATAAGAAACCCATCTGAATGACATATTGAGAAGGAAATTATCAAGTTTCACTTTTTATAAAAATGTATATGCTTCTAAAACCAAGAGTGTGTTCAGTGATATTTGTCTTAAGTTTCTGCTATTTCTTTCACTTCAATTTTAATCTTAAAGTTAAGTTTAACAGAAAAGTTTCTATTAATATATTTAAATAATGATAGAAACTGCCATTTAGCAATAGAAGAATAAAGAAGCTTGTGTTTTCAATTTTTGCTTCCTAATTTACTTAACACCTATCAAGGACTCTTAAAAATCTAAAAACAAATTATTCTGTATCAAAATAAGACAATTAAATAATCAAAACACAGTTTGACTGTCTGCATGACTAAACAAATATATCTGCAATCACATTCTTATAAGATACTCTCATCTACAGGGATCTTTGACTTCAGAAAAAAAAATAAAAAAGAACCAATTATCCCCATGAGTAAGTTAATATTGTACATCAGTGAGAAGTAGGTGGAAATTATGCTATGAATTCAAGAAACTAATTTCTGCCTTTTGCCTAATTGCATTATTTCAACAATTCTTTATTGAATGCATATTATGCAGTGTTCTATATTCATAAATAAATGAAAAACAAAAATTATCAAGTGTCAGATTTTCTTCTAAATGGTAGGAGGAACAATGTTCAAATGACCAAAAATATCATACCATATAGGAAATATATTCAGAGAGACTTTGAAAACACAAAATGTGGTTAAACATATGTCATAGCACATGTCGAAATCAAAAGAAAAGCTTTAAAAATGTGATTGTGGGGGACTGGAAAGATAATACAAAAGGCAAGTCACTTATCTTGCATATGCACGGTGAACCAGGGTTCAATACCCTGTACCCCATATTCCCACCAAATATACCCAGAGTGATTCTTAAATACAGAGTCAGGCGTAAGTATAAAGCACCATGAGTAATACCCCAAAATCAAACAAAAAATATCTGTGATTAATCCTGAAGTCTAGACTG
This sequence comes from Sorex fumeus, assembly GCF_029834395.1. Classification (NCBI taxonomy): domain Eukaryota; kingdom Metazoa; phylum Chordata; class Mammalia; order Eulipotyphla; family Soricidae; genus Sorex; species Sorex fumeus. The sequence goes on from NW_026606067.1 coordinate 30,099,931, forward strand.
AGACACAATAATAATTAATACCTATGGAAATGAGAGTTGGAAGAGTTTTCAACTAGACAAAACAAAGCGAATAAAAATATAAATAAACAGCCATTAATCTATATCTGAATACTTCATTGTAATTTAACTGAAACACAAAATATTTTGAGAGTAAAGTATATTGAATTGAAGCTAGACTAAGAAACATTTCAGGGGTAATGGTGGCCTCCCAAGGAGATCCTCAGGCCTTGCTATGATTCACCCAACAAGCTCTTGGTTCAGCACAAGGCCCCAAGGACATGATGATGCTCAGACCCTGATTCTCAGGCCATCCTAGAATTGCTGCGGACCTCCAGTGTGGCAGTTCATGATGTTCAGATGACCATGTTGTGCTGGGAACTGAAGATGATCTGAAGATTGCTAATCATATACTCTAATATACTTTTTTCATGCCACTAACAAACATTTTAAGTGCAAAGATAAAAAATATGAATAAAGAAACCATGTAAGCCTTGGCATGTGAACACAGATAGTATGAAGGTATCTCTATATATTTATATTAAATTTTCATATATAGAAACTACTTCCTATATAAATATAACTTTATAATTTAGTACCTTTTCCCTTTGTCTCTTGGATATTACACAAGGACAACCAGGAAAATTAGGGAAAATAACTCTTGAAAACAAATGTTACTTTCCTCAAAAAACCAAAATAGATATTACCTGAAAGCCCATAAATCTGAAGATTGACAGCCAAATCCAAATTGGGCAGAAGTAAAATTGGAAAGAAAAGTGGCAAGTATGGAGAGGATAAGGCCACCAGGAGTAGCATCTTAGAGTGTACTACAGAAAAACATTAACTAAAACCGCAGGGCTCATTCACCCAGGAATGCAAATATGTTATCTTTCCTTTACATCGTGGATTCTTAAGAGATATGAGTAAGTCTGAAGCAAAAACTTTCCCATTCTTGTTTGGGTAAATGGAGAAAAATATGGATAAATAAGAATCACATAAAGAATCACCCACAGGAAATATGAGCTGTGACTCAAAGAGTATGATCTGTGACTGATTTCAATCCATGCCACTTCGTGGTTCTACTTCTCAAGAATGCCTCTGAGGCCCCCAAACCATCAAGCCAAACATCTCAATCTTAGATATGCACAAGGCTAAACATCTCCCAGAATGACCTAGAATTCCTTTTCCTAGTACTGCTTTGTGTGCTTTTATTCAAAAAATTATGAACGAATGAATTACATTCATGAATCACATTTTTGTTAAAAAGTAGCCTTCCATGGTAGGTTGCAAACAGTGAAATTTGCCCTGTTCCCATATTTCAACTCAGGCATCGAATACAAATATTAAGTTTAAGAAAACCTAACATATTATAACTAAAACTAAATAAATTGGTTGTGGGAAATGTACACTGGTAAAGGGACAGGTATTGGAACATTATATGACTGAAAATGTGAAAAACTTTGTAGCTGAGTATCTCACTGTAATTCAATTTAAAAAATTTTAAAACTGATTAGAAACAATTAAGGATAAAATGTTATAAACACTAACAAGGATACCAAGTTTGTATTACATGAAAAATTGAAAACAGAACTAAACAAATTTTTAAAAAATAGTATCAAACTGGTAAAAAACAAATATATTAATCAGAACTAAAAAATGTTTTAGATAAATATTGCTTTAAATGTTTATGTAAATATGCTAAAAGATAGATGATATAATTTATATTGAATTAAAATGGTAGACAATATATGAAAATGGATGGTTAAATAGTATTACTAAGTATCTTATGTGAAAAAACTTGAAATAAAAGTTGTTTCTATGAAAGAGCAGAGCAGAAATGAAAAAGCTTTCGGAAGAAATGAAAATACAACTAACAGGAATTGCTAAAATGTGAATTGGCAAAAATCAAATAAATAATGCAAAAATGCACTGTGTGGTCAGAAGACTCAACTAGCAACACATACAGTAAATCCTCAGACAATGACTTTAACAACCCCATTGTTAATATAATAAATTTCACAAACTTTATTCTACAGACATTTTATTTTTGTAATTCCACAATTTTGTTGTAGCAAGAACTATATTGTGTGCCTGGCAAGGGGGCAGGTTTGGGGGATGGATGGAAATTGGAGACAGTGGGAAAGGAAAGGTCACACTGGATTGGTGCTAGAACATTGAACGCCTGAAACAACTGTGTTAGGAACAACTTTGTAAACCAAGGTGTTAAAACAAAGTCTATAAAAAAAAATATACTGTGTGGTAACATATTATACAAATGAAAAAGACAATTACAACACATTAAGATAAAAATTTTCACTGTCACTGTCAATGTAGTTCATCAATTTTCTCCAGCGGGCCCAGTAACATTGTGAAATTTGTTGTTACTGTTTTTGGCATATTGAATACATCACGGGAGCTTGCCAGGATTTGCCGTGTGGGCGAGATAGTCTTGGTAGCTTGCTGGGCTCTCACAGAAGGGCAGAGGAATTGAACTCAGGTTGACTGAGTCGGCCGCATGCAGAGCAAAAGTCCTACCCACTGTGCTATCACTCCAGCCCATTTTTATTTTAAGAAAAACATAAATGGCTGACTCTTTAATAAATAATAAATAAAACTAGAAAAAATAAATAATAAATTTATTTTATTTGGTAATAATTTATTTTATTATTTAATAATAATTTATTTAATAATAATACTAGAAATAAATAAAACTAGAAAAATGTTAAAACGTATCAATAAAAATTTCCTCAGACAGACTATAGATATACATGTACTGTATATAACATGCATCAAGAAAAAACAGCTTTAAAATAATCAAAACCAAGATGCATCCTAAGAATATATTCCTAAGATAATTATTTTACCATCTCAATAATTAGTCACTTATGAAGAGAGAAATACGGAACCAAAGTTATAATACAAGGAAAAGCGTTTGCCTTGCATGCAGCTAACTGATCCTTAGAAGTACATATGCTCCTGAGCACTGCCAAAAGTAATCTCTGAGCAAAGAATCAGAAATAAGCCTTGAGGGGGCTGGAGCGATAGCACAGAGGGTAGGGCGTTTGCCTTGCACACAGCCAACATGGCTGACCCGGGTTCGATTCCCAGCATCCCATATGGTCCCTCGAGAACCGCCAGGAGTAATTCCTGAGTGCATGAGCCAGGAGTAACCCCTGAGCATCACCCAGGCATCACCCAGTGTGATCCAAAAAGGTAAAAGGTAAAGGTAAAGGCCCTCCCGTTGTTCATCGATTTGCTCGAGCGGGCCCAGTAACGTCTCCATTGGAGCCTTTGTTGTTACTGTGTCTGGCATATCGAATACGTCACGCGGAGCTTGCCAGGCTCTGCCGTGCGGGCGAGATACTCTCGGTAGCTTGCCGGGCTCTCCAAGAGGGGCAGAGGAATCGAACTCGGGTCGGCCATGTTGGCTGCGTGCAAGGCAAACGCCCTAACGCTATGCTATGAAAGAAGCCTTGAGCAGAGTAGATACCCTCAGAGAAAGAGTGAGAGAGAGAGAGATCTTGGATCTTATATTGGGCGTTTTCATGGCAATTATTTGCACCAGAAGATAGAACAACACCAAGGTAATAAAGGAAATAACCTTGAGGTGGAGATATAATTTTCATCTAGACATAACATAAGGTAGATATTTTAAATATATGCCTCAAATTAAAAAATCCAAGTCATTTTAACATGCAGGGAATTCAGAAATTACTGCTCTCATGACTACCTTTTCAGTAAATTATAAGACTAACAGAGAAATAACAGAAGAAAATAGGGTGCGGCAGAAAAATGATGGTGAGTATTGAGTACAGTGAGTTAAAAATAAATTAAAAAGAAGTCAATATCACACGACTATAAAACGGACATAAAAAACAAAATTGGCAAAACTGTAGGAATAAAATCTTCATTCATGATATATCAATCATAGTTAAGAAACAAAGGGCTTAGCACTCTGAGGCCCCAATTTTCCAGGTTCCAGCGGGAGCCAGAGTGCTCCCCTTTCCCATGCCCCCACCCGTGCACCGAGTTTTCCCGCAGCTTTGGACTCCCCTAAGGGCACCCAGAAGAGACTTTGGGGAACACCTGCCAGAGTTCCACCCAACTTCCCATCCACCTCTTCTGTGCCTGCCCTTACAGGTTCCTGGGTCATGGGTCCCAGGGACCAGCTGGGGCTGTGGCCTCCACTTAAGCATGTGGCCTCCTCCAAAGTGGGCATGGCCATCTCCGAGTTGGGAGTGGTGGTGCACACGGCAATTACATTTCCCACTCCCAGCACTCTCGACTCTTGTCCCAGTCTTTATCACCTAATTCTGTGGAAAAAATCCTGGCCGCCTCAACTACAATACAATAATAATCCACTGGCCTACTCCAGTTCTGACAAAAGACCAGTATGCAAAGAAGCTGTACAAGCCGAATATTAAAGAGCAGCTCCTCCAAAGCTTCACTAGATGCCCATCAAAAGCCAAAGAATAATGCCTCAGAGGAAGGTCAGACACTAGAAAGGGAGAGGGTGACCACAATCAAACTACCTTACCGAGAATCCTTTCCCACAATAAGAGGGAACAGTGCTGGTGAATTCCAGGGTTCCACCTCTAGACAACCCAAACAACATGAAGAAACAGTGCAAATCTCCACTACAAGGAGAGGACAAAAAAAGTGTCCCAAATCCTCAACTGGGGTTATCCACAAATATGCCCTCTCTGATAAGAAATTCCGAGATGAAACGCAGAGGTTGTTCAAGGAACTACTCAAAGAATCAATGGAGGAGATATCCAGAAAACTAAAGGAAAAAATGGATAGTCAAGAAAATACAGGAAGAAAGGAGAACAGAAATAAAAAAAAGCTACAAAAAGAAGTGTCACAAAGGATTCGGTAAACAAAATCAAAACCTCAGTAGGTGCCCTCAGCAGTAGGATGAACACAGCTGAAGACAGGATCAGTGAGCTTGAAGATGAGCAACAGAAATTGCATAGGGAACCACAAACAATGGGAAAAGACTCAAAATAGCTCTAAAGAGAATCAGAGACCTCGGGGATGACACCAAGAGGAACAACATTAGATTCATTGGAGTTCTAGAAGGACAGAGAGGCAACCCCAATGAAAAAGCCACAGTGAAATAAATCATTGCTGAAACGTTCCCGGAGTTAAAGAATGCAGACATCCAGATCTAAGGAGCCAGAAGGGTGCCAGCTAAAAATAAAATAATTGAAACACTCCAAGGCATATCATAGTCAGAATGATGGATGCTGTAGACAGAGACACAATACCGCAAGCAGCAAGGTCAAAGAAGGAAAACACATATAAAGGAGAATCTCTTAGATTTACAGCAGACGTATCAAAGGAAACCCTCCAAGCCTGAAGACAATGGTGGGATATAGTGAAAAAACTCAATGAACTGAACGCCTCACCAAGAATACTTTATTCAGCTAAACTCTCACTCAAACTCGATGGAACTATACACCATTTGTAGACAAACAACAACTCAGGAACTTTATAGACTCAAAACCAAATCTAAAAGAAGAATTAAAGGGGCTCCTGTAAGAAAAGAAGGAAAACACTTATAAACACAACAAACCCCTACAGAAAGATGGCACAAAACCCCATGACAATAATATCTCTCAAGGTCAGTGGTCTAAATGCACCAATCGAGAGACACAAAGTGACAAAATGGATCCAGAAACTGAAACCAACATTCTGCTGTGTACAAGAAACTCATCTGAACAATCAGAACAAACACAGACTCAAAGTTAAAGGATGGAAAACAATTCTGCAAGCAAACAGCTCCCTCAAAAAAGCTGGGGTGGCTATACTAGTATCTGACAACATAAATTTTAGGTTGAAAAATATTAGAAGGGACAGCGAAGGCCATTTTCTATTTATGAAGGAATACATACAACAGGAAGAAATCACACTCTTAAATGTATATGCACCTAATGAGGGAACATCTAAATACTTAAAACGACTGCTAACAGATTTTAAGGAGGACATTGCTAGCAACAAAATAGTAGTTGGAGACTTCAACATCGCCTTATCACCTCTAGATAGATTAATAAGAACAAAACTCAACAAGTAAACATTGGCTTTGAAGGTAGAAATAGAAGAGAGAGAGGGATTATAGACCTAAACAGCGCTTTATGACCCCCAAAGAAAGAATACACATTCTTCTACAGTGCACATGGAACATTTTCCAAAATAGATCACGTGCTAGGCCACAAAACATACCTCAATAGAATCAGGAAGATAGAAGTAGTATCAACCATCTTTTCAGACCACGATGTGCTGAAGATGGAAGCGAATCACACAAAGACATCGAGAAACAAATCAAACACCTGGAAATTAAACAACTCAATGTTGAACAAAAAGTGGGTCAGGAAGGAAGTCAAAGACGAAATCAAAAGATACTTGGAAACAAATGAGAATGAAGACACGAGCTACCAGAACCTATGGGACGCAGCTAAAGCCATACTAAGAGGAAAATTTATAGCATTGCAAGAATTCCTAAGAAAAGAAGAAATGGCCTACATAGATAACCTAACCACACAGCTCAAGAACTTAAGAGAAGACCAACAAAAGGAACCCAAAATTAGCTGAAAGAAAGAAATAATAAAGCTTAGAGCAGAAGTTATGAACATAGAAACCAAAAAAACAATCCAAAAGGTCAAGGAAAACAAAAGCTGCTTCTTTGAGAAAAAAAATAAGATTAATAAACAACGAGCAAGACTCACAAACAAAGAGAGAGAGAGAGAGAACCCCAATAAACTGAATCAGAAAGAAAAAATGGGACATCACAACAGAAGCCAATGAAATTCAAAAGATCATCAGAGACATAAGGAAAACACTTATAAACACAACCTTTCCTATTTGAGTGTCTGTATGCCAGGAAACAAGAGAACCTAGAAGAAATGGATAAATTCCTGGATTCCTATAATCTCCCAAGATTGAATCAAGAAGACCTGGGATACCTAAATAGACCCATTCATATCAAGGAAATTGAAGCAGTAATCAAAAGTCTTCCCAAAAACAAAAGCCCAGGCCCAGACAGATTTATTAGTGAATTCTTCCAAACATTTAAAGAAGACCTTTTGCCAGTTCTCTCAAGCTTTTCCAGGAAATTGAAAAAATAGGAACTCTCCCAAACAGCTACTATGAGGCACATATCGCTAATACCAAAAGCAAAAAAGAGGCCACCAGAAAATAAAACTATAGGCCAATATCCCTGATGAGCATGGATGCGAAGATCCTCAACAAAATATTAGCAAATTGAATCCAACAACTCATCAAAAAGGTCATACACCACGACTAAGTGGGATTCATCCTGCGGATGCAAGGATGGTTCAACATTCCGAAATCAATTAACATAATCTATTACATCGATAAAAGTAAAGATAAAAACCATATGATCATGTCATTAGATATAGAGAAAGGTTTTGACAAGATACAGCAACCGTATATGATTAAAACTCTCACCAAAATGGGTTTTGAAGGCACTTTCCTCAAGATTAGTCAAAGCCATCTACAACAAACCCATGCCGAGTATTATCCTCAATGGGGAAAAACTAGGGACCTTCCCTCTAAGATCAGGGACAAGACAAGGATGCCCACTATCATCACTTCTGTTCAATATAGTACTGGAAATACTTTCAATAGTGATTAGGCAAAAAAAAAGACATTAAAGGCATATAGATAGGAAAGGAAGAAATAAAGTTCCCACTATTCGCAGATGATATGATACTATATCTCAAGAACGCTAAATCCTCTACCAAGAAACTCCTAGAAACAATAGACTTGTACAGTAAAGTAGCAGTTATAAAAATAATGCCCAGAAAACCATGGCCTTCCTATAAACAAATAATGAAACACAAGAAAGTGACAGGGAAAAAACAATCCTGTTCACAATCATGCCCCAGAAAATCAAATACCTCAGACTCAGACTAACTAAAGAGATAGAGGACCTCTACAATGAAAACCACAAAACGCTACTCCATGAAATAAAAGAGGACACGAGGAAATGGAAATATATCCCCTACACCTGGATAGGAAGAATTAACATTGTCAAAATGGCAATACTCCCCAAAGCATTATTCAATGCTATCCCTATAAGGATACTCATGACTGTTTTCAAAGAAATAGATCAAGCACTCCTGAAATTCATATGGAACAACAAATGTCCACGAATAGCTATAGCACTTCTTGGGAAAAAGATGTTGGGAGGTATTACCCTCCCCAACCTCAAACTCTACTACAAAGCAGTAATAATTAAAACAGCATGGTTCTGTAACAAAGGCAGGTCCGCAGACCAATGGAATAGGGTGGAACAGCTGTACACACAACCCCAAATGTATGAACATCTAATCTTTGATAAAGGAGCAAGAAATGTGAAGTGGAACAAGGAAAGCCTCTTTAACAAATGGTGCTGGCATAACTGGACAACCACATGCAAAAAAATGGGTTTAGACCTCGACCTACCACCATGCACAAAAGTCAGATCAAAATGGATTAAAGATCTCGACATCAGGTCAAAATTCATAAGATACATCAAAGACAAGGTTGGCAAAACCCTCCACGATATTGAGGCTAACAGTATCTTCAAAGACTAAACTCCACTGACCAACCAAGTGGAAACAGAGATAAACAAATGGTACAATCTTACATTAAGAAGCTTCTGCATCTCAAAAGATATAGTAAGCAGAATAAAAAGACAATCTACAGAATGGGAAAGGATAGTCACCCATTACCCATCCCATAAGGGGTTGATATCAAGGATATACAAAGCACTGGTTCAACTCCACAAGAAGTAAACGTCCAACCCCACCAAAAAAATAGGGTAATGAAGTGACCAGAAACTTTCTCAAAGAAGAAATCTGAATGGCTAAAAGGCACACGATAAAATGCTCTACATCACTAATCATCAGGGAGATGCAGATCAAAACAACAATGAGATATCAACTCACACAACAGAGACTGGCCCACATCTAAAGGAACAAAATCAACCAGTATTGGCACAGACGTGGTGAGAAAGGGATTCTCCTTCACTGCTGGTGGGAATGCCGACTGGTCCAGCCCTTTTAGAAACAGTATGATGATTCTCAAAAAATTAGAAATTGAGCTCCCATTTGATCCAGCAATACCACTCCTGGGAATATATCCCAGAGAGGCAAAACTGTATAGCCAAAATGCATCTGCACTTGTATGTTCATTGCTGCACTGTTCACAATAGTCAAAATCTGGAAAAAACCCGAGTGCCTGAGAACAGATGACTGGTTAAAGCAACTTTGATACATCTATACAATGGAATATTATGCATCTGTTAGAAAAGACGTAGTCATGAAATTTATATACAAGTGGCACTACATGGAAAGTATCATGCTAAGTGAAATGAGTCAGAAAGAGAGGGAAAGACATAGAAAGATTGCATTTATCTGGGGAATATAAAGTAACAAAATAGGAGACTAACATCTAAGAATAGTCGAGATAAGTACCAGGAGGTTCACTCCATGGCTTGAAGGCCAGCTACACATGCTAGGGGGAAAGCAGCTCAGGCAGAGAAGGGAGCTTCAAGTAAAGGGTGTTGGGAGGGTCCTCCCAGGTTGGGAGATGCATGCTGAAAGTCAACTATAGACAGAACTTGATTGCCACTCAGTGCCTCTTTTGTAAACCTCAGCAATCAAAAGGGAGAGAGAACAAAAGGGATTGCCCTGTCACAGAGACTGGATAGGATGCGGGGGATGGGAGGGGTGGGAGCATTGTTGGGATCATTGGGGGTGGAGAACGGGCAGTGGTGGAAGGATGGGTACTCAATCATTGTATAACTGAAACCCAAGCACAAAAACTTTTAAGGTCAACAACTGTACCTCATGGTGTGTCACTAATAAAAAAAGAAAGAAAGAAACAAAGAACTTAAACCTGAGTCAAAAGTAATATTAGCAAAGTCCACAAAAGTAATTACCAAAAAATTATGTGGGGACGAGCAACAAGGAAACAACCACTTATTATATCATCACTCCACATAAATATAATAGTTGTTGGCCTGAAGAAATAGAGAGCTAGGAGAATAATATCAAACTGTGATGATAAAGATATATCTGGAACGAACTTAACTTTTTTCCCAGTAAAACAAATTTTTAAAAAAGCCATAGATCGAGACACTCCTGGTTTTTCAGTCAAAACAAAAGCTACCCAAAACACATCTAAAATAAAATGACCTAGAAATTTTGAATTAAAAAGGATTATTAAAGCATATCAAGCAAATGAAAACCAAAAGAAGGCAGAGATAAGAACCTAAAATGACAAGCAAACTTCAGCACAAGAGTTTAAATTAAAATTCTATTTTTGTTTAAAAATAAATAAATAAAATATGAAATCATAAATGCATATGGAATTCATCCAAGGATAACATAATGTCAGCATAGGAGTTTCTTGTTTCTACAGTACTAGTGGAAACTGGACAGATCAGTGTAATGGAAAACAGGGATATATCTCACTAAATGCTTTTCTATGTCCTGATATTTAACCTTTTAGAAATAAAACAAAGATGAATAAATCTAGAACTCCTTAGAAGAGAAACTATAAGAAAAATTTTTTTCATGGATTTAAAATTTTCCATGGGCCAGCAGTATTAAATAACGCAGTTTTCTATACCTCAGTAGTTGGTCTTGCAGATTAGTGCTTCAGAATCAGAAGACATTCTTTTAAGAGCTTTTAAGCTCTTCTCACATCCACAACGGAAGCTAGAGTATAACTTCTAAAATAACCCCCAGCTGTTTTACAGGCTAGTCTTTCATCTAAATGATGAATTTTCATTAGCATTGTCTGAGTTTCTGGACAATAACACCAAATACTAACATCAAGATCTAGAGAAAGACCATCTTTCTTGGAAAATATTTTTCAAAACTCAGTGAAAAATCCATTGACGGGGTATAATTCTATTCTGGGGTCTGAAACTTACAATTTTGGGGAGTGCTGAAAAAAGAATTAAAAATTACAAATCCAAGATTATAGTAGTGGCTATATAAATACATATATGTGCATATATATATATATATATATGTGTGTATATGTATTTGCTTTTTGGGTCACGCCCGGCCATGCACAGGGGTTACTCCTGGCTCTGCACTCAGGAATTATCACTGGTGGTTCTCAGAGGACCATATGGGATGCTGGGAATTGAACCCGGGTCAGCCACGTGCAAGGCAAATGCCCTACCTGCTATGCTATTGCTCCAGCCCCTGGTTATATATTTTGAATGAGAAAATAAATCTCAAGGAATTACAGGAACTTTGTAGAACTATATTCTTTGCATATGAAATAAATCAGAAATGCTTACCAAGAAACATTTCTTCTCTGCATCTGGCATCTCTTTTTATTCAGAACACAAAAGCTCTCAACTATTAATGCTTTCAAGGGCTAGGGTGGGTAATATCTATAAAAATTTACCATCAGACTCCTTTGTGCATAAAAAATATGTTATTAAACTAATACCATCTAAACAGTTAAACAGTAATCAATACCTCTTCTAATTCAGAATATCAACATCTTCTAGATTTACTGTCATAATATTTTTATATGATGTGAGTTTGCAACAGATTATGTGTATAAGATTATATATGTAAGATTACATATGTAAGATGATACATGCAACAATAAACATTTATTGGATTTTAAGAATACAATTCAATGCCTTTAACCTTGCTGTGATTGTTTTCCAAATGTATCAACTGGACTAGCCTAAACTTATTTCATCAATCATTAACCTAGATTTTGCTCTGAGGGAATTTTGGAGATATAAATAAAGTTGCTAATCAATAAACTTTAAATAAAGAAGATTAACCTGGATTTTCTATGAGAGTTAGACTTAATAAATTAGAAGACCTGAAAATAACAGTTGAAATTTTCCTAAGACCTGAAAGAAATTATACCACTACGACCAGATAAATAGTTTCTACCTGTGCTCATTCCACCTATGCCTTTTGCATCCTGATTCGGTCCAACATATTTTGAAGTGATTGCACAGTCCATCTAAACCCATAAATGAATTCCTTGTAAGTTTCAATATATAAAGTTCCTACTTCTACTTCACTGAAACGCTGATGGACTTTCTCTGACATACACTGTACCACAGAAAAATGAAAAGGGTGAAATGTTCCTATTGAGAAGCAATGGTTTGTCAGAGTTCTTGCTTTAGGAGTGGAATCTGTTGGACATGAGTGATGAAACAATAAAACATAGGTGTGAAATAGTCATTGTCTAACTTCTTTGCTTTCAGGTTCCCATGATGACTTACTTGAAATCTTGCAGAGAAAATAGAATATTAATAAAAACAAATACCTGCATTTTCATTGGATTACATATTTTCTTCACACTTTCTAAGGATTTCTACATGGAGTAAAATTCCTTGTCTAGCCTATCCATGTCCTCACTTGCCTGATTCCTCACTTCTTGATCCCTGACTTTCTCCAGCCTCATCTGGCACCAGTCTCCAACTCCCTCTGCTCTAGCAACCTGACCTTCTTTATGACCCTAGGACATGTCATTCTTGCTTGTGCTCTGGCAATTCTGCACTTCTATTCTCTTCCATGAAATAGTCTTTCCTCATTCAGAAGGGAGCTACTTAGGATGCTTAGGGAATTAAAAGAAACAATGGAAAGCAATGCCAATAGAAGACAAGAAGATGTGAAGGCAGAAATGAGGAAAATGCAATCAGAAATGTCAGACCTGAAAAATCTCGTAGGCGAATTGAAAAGCTCAGTGGAAGGCCTCAGCAGCAGAGTAAGAGCTGCTGAGAACAGAATCAGTGAGCTCGAAGATGAAGTTCAGAGACTCTCCAGAAAAGAGCAGAAAATGGAAAAGAGATTCACAATTTGGGAAGAGATGGCAAGAGAAGATCGTGATGAAGCCAAGAGGGGTAACATAAGAATTATTGGAGTCCCAGAGGTACAGGAAGAAAACCTTGATGAAGAAGAAACTGTCAAAGACATCATTGCTACAACGTTTCCAGAGCTGAAGAAAACTTGTGACCACATTCAGGAGGCCCGAAGGGTACCAGCTAGAAGAAATCCGAATAAAAATACCCCAAGACACATTCGGATCAAAATGACCAAAACCTTAGACAGAGACAAAATTCTGAAAGCAGCAAGATCGAAGAAACAAATCTCTTACAAAGGAGCATCCTTAAAATTCACAGCTGATTTTTCTGATGAAACCCTCATGGCCCGAAAACAGTGGTGGGACATAGTGAAAAAACTCAATGAAATAAATGCCTCCCCAAAAATACTTTTCCCAGCAAGACTCTCATTCATAATAGAAGGAACAACACAGTTTCACAGACAAACAACAGCTCAGGAACTTCATAGACTCAAAACTATGGTTACAAGAACAACTAAATGGGCTACTTTAAGGCAAGAAAGGCACCTCAAATACACCAAATTTTAACAGAACTATGGGACAAAATCCCATAACAATAATCTCTCTCAATGTCAATGGGCTAAACGCACCAATTAAAAGACATAGAGTGGCAGGATGGATTAGAAAATTGAACCCAACATTCTGCTGCCTGCAAAAAACCCATCTCAATAGTCAAAGCAAACACAGACTCAGAGTCAAAGGCTGGAAAACAATCCTACAGGCAAACAGTTCCCATAAAAAACCTGGGGTAGCCATCCTTATATCAGACCACATCGATTTCAGAGTGAGGAGGGTCATAAGAGACAGTGAAGGCCATTTCTTATTGATCAAAGGATCTGTACAACAGGAAGAACTTACAATAATAAATGTATATGCACCTAATGAGAGACCAGCAAAGTACTTAAAACAACTACTCATAGATTTGGAAAAAGACATCAATAGCAACACGATACTAGTGGGAGACTTCAACACTGCTTTGTCACCTCTTGATAGATCAACCAGACTCAAGCTTAGCAAGGACATACTTCATTTGAGGGAAACAATGGAAGAAAGGGACTTAGTAGATATATACAGGACACTTCATGCACAAAAAGCTGAATACACATTCTTCTCAAGCGTACATGGAACATTCTCCAAGATAGACCACATGCTGAGCCACAAAACATGCCTCCATAAAATTAAGAAGATAGAGATTGTATCAACAATCTTCTCAGACCATAAATGCACTGAAATTAGAAGTAAATCACACACAAAAACAGAAAACTAAATCAAACACCTGGAAATTAAACAGTGCACTATTGAACAACGAGTGGATTAGACAGGAAATCAAAGAGGAAATCAAAAGATTCCTAGAAACGAATGAAAATGAGAACACGAGTTACCAAAACTTATGGGACACAGCAAAGGCTGTGTTAAGAGGAAAGTTTATAGCTCTACAAGCATTCCTCAGGAAGGAGGAGCGAGCACACATAAGTAACCTAACCTCACAGCTTAAGAGCTTGGAGAAGGACCAAAAAAAGGAGCACAACCCGAACAGGAGAAAGGAAATAATAAAACTCAGAGCAGAGATTAACGAGATGGAAACCCAAAAAACAATCCGAAAGATCAATGAAACCAAAAGCTGGTTCTTTGAGAAAATTAACAAGATCGATAAGCCTCTAGCAAAACTCACAAAGAAAGGGAGAGAGAAAACCCTAATAAAACGAATCAGAAATGAAAAGGGGGTCATTACAACAGAAACCACAGAAATTCAGAGGATCCTCAGGGAGTACTTTGAGAAGCTTTATGCCACGGAACATCAAAACCTCGAGGAAATGGATAAATTCCTAGACTCCTACAGACTCCCAAGGCTGAACCAAGAAGACCTGGAATACCTGAACAGACCTATCACCATCAAGGAAATTGAAATGGTAATAAAAAGTCTCCCCAAGCACAAAAGTCCTGGCCTGGATGGATTCACTAGTGAATTCTTCCAAATCTTTAAAGAGGACTTACTCCCAATGCTCTTTAAGCTTTTCCACGAAATTGAAATATCAAAAACACTTCCGAACAGTTTCTACGAAGCAAATATCACACTGATACCAAAAGCAGACAGAGATACCACAAAGAAAGAGAATTACAGGCCTATATCCCTGATGAACACAGATGCAAAGATCCTCAACAAACTACTAGCAAATAGAATCCAACTACTCATCAAAAAGATCATACACCATGACCAAGTAGGATTCATCCCAGGGATGCAAGGATGGTTTAACATTCGAAAATCAATCGACATAATCCATCATATCAACAAAAGAAAAGATAAAAAGCATATGATTATATCAATAGATGCAGAGAAAGCATTTGACAAGATCCAGCACCCCTTTATGATGAAAACCCTAGCCAAAATGGGTATAGAGGGGACCTTCCTCAACATAATTAAAGCAATCTACCACAAGCCTACAGCAAGCATCATCCTCAATGTGGAAAAACTGAGAGCCTTCCCTCTAAGATCAGGGACGAGACAGGGATGCCCACTTTCTCCACTGCTGTTCAATATAGTACTGGAAGTACTTGCAATAGCGATTAGGCAAGAAAAAGATATTAAGGGCATTCAGGTAGGAAAGGAAGAAATCAAGCTCTCACTATTCGCAGATGATATGATACTCTACTTAGAGAACCCAATAACCTCCACCAAAAAACTCCTAGAAACAATAGACTCGTATAGTAAAGTTGCAGGTTATAAAATCGATACCCAAAAGTCCATGGCTTTCCTATACGCAAACAGTGAGAGAGAAGAAAGCAACATGAAAAAAACAATCCCGTTCACAATTGTGCCCCAGAAAATCAAGTACCTAGGAATCAGCTTAACTAAGGAAGTAAAGGACCTGTACAAAGAAAACTACAAAACGCTACTTCAGGAAATAAAAGAGGACATGAGGAAATGGAAAGATATCCCCTGCTCATGGGTCGGGAGACTTAACATTGTCAAAATGGCAATACTACAGAAAGCATTGTATAAATTCAATGCAATCCCTATAAGGATACCCATGACATTCTTCAAAGAAATGGAGCAAACACTCCTGAAATTGATATGGAACAATAAGCCCCCACGAATAGCTAAAGCAATTCTTGGGGAAAAAAAATGGGAGGAATCAACCTCCCTAACTTCAAACTGTACTACAAAGCAGTAATAATTAAAACAGCATAGTACTGGAACAAAGGCAGAACTGCAGACCAATGGAACAGGGTTGAATACACTGACATCTCCCCTCAATCATATGATCATCTAATCTTTGATAAAGGTGCAAGTAATGTGAAGTGGAGTAAGGAAAGCCTCTTTAATAAATTGTGTTGGCATCACTGGACGGCTACATGCAAAAAAATAGGCTCAAAACTCTGCCTAACACCATGTACAAAAGTAAGATCAAAATGGATTAAAGACCTCAACATCAGACCAGAAACCATAAGGTACATTGAAGATAAAGTTGGTAAAACCCTCCATGACATTGAAGCTAATGGTATCTTCAAAGATGCCACGCCACTGGCCGAGCAAGTGAAAACAGCTATAGATAAATGGGACTATCTTAAACTAAGAAGCTTCTGCACCTCCAAAGAAACAGTGACCAAAATACAAAGACAGTCTACAGAATGGGAAAGGATATTTGCCGAATACACATCTGACAAGGGGTTGGTATCCAGGATATACAAAATACTGGTTAAACTCCACAAGAAGAAAATAGTCAACCCCATCCAAAAATGGGGCAATGAAATGAACAGAAACTTTCTCAAAGAAGAAATCCGAATGGCAAAAAAGCACATGAGAAAATGCTCTACATCATTAATCATCAGGGAGATGCAGATCAAAACCACAATGAGATACCATCTCACACCTCAGAGACTGGCCCACATTCAAAAGAACAAAAGCAACCGATGCTGGCGTGGATGTGGCGAGAAAGGGACACTCCTTCACTGTTGGTAGGAATGTCCACTGGTTCAGCCCTTCTGGAAAACAGTATGGACGATTCTCAAAAAATTAGAAATTGAGCTCCCATTTGACCCAGCAATACCACTCCTGGGAATATATCCCAGAGAGGCAAAAATGTATAGTCGAAGTGACATCTGCACTTGTTTGTTCATTGCAGCACTCTTTACAATAGCCAGAAACTGGAAGAAACCTGAATGCCCAAGAACAGATGACTGGTTAAAGAAACTTTGGTACATCTACACAATGGAGTACTATGTAGCTGTTAGAAAAGATGAAGTCATGAAATTTACATACAAGTGGTACAATATGGAAAGTATCATGCTAAGCGAAATGAGTCAGAAAGAGAGGGATAGACATAGAAAGATTGCATTCATCTGGGGGATATAAAGTAACAAAGTATGAGATTAATACCCAAGAATAGCTGAGATCAGCACCAGGACGATTACTCCATAACTTCGAGGCTAGCCGGGTATCCTAGAGGAAAGGGCAGCTCAGATAGAGAAGGGAGCACCAAATAAAGGATGTTTGGAGGATCCTCCCAGGAGGGGAGATGCATGTCGAAAGTAGACTATGGACTGAACATGTTTGCCACTCAATGCCTCTTTTGCAGACCACAACACCCAAAAGGAGAGAGAGAACACAGGGGATTGCCCTGCCACAGAGACAGGGGGGGATGGGGGGATGGGGTTGGGGAGATATTATCCATGGTGGTGGAAAATGGGCACTGGTGGAGGGATGGGTATCTGATCATTGTATAATCGAAACCCAAGCACAAAAAATTGTAAATCTACAACTGTAAAAAAAAAATAAAGGGAAAAAAATAAATAAATAAATGAAAAAAAAGAAATAGTCTTTCCTCACTTATTTGTTGGTATATATTTTCTTATTTTTATGAATTCAGCTCAAAAATTATACCTTCACAATATCTCTCAGATACATCATATCACTTTATCTATCTACTTTCTTCATATCTCTTATAAACACTACTATCCAAACTTATTTTATATTTAGTCACTTATTTATTTTCTCTCTTTTAGATATTAAATTAAAAGACAGCAAATACCTGTCTACTTTAATATCTATAGACCAGTAGGACCTAAGATTATGTATACTACATGAAAAGTGCTCAAACATATGTCTGTTGAATAAAGAAATTACCAAGCAAACAAAGGGACAGAATTTCTCTTAGCACTTTAGAATTCCTAAATTCCAGAGATCTCATATTTCTTTAATGGTGATAAATGGGTGAATTTTCTCATCATTTAACTATATATTCTTTCACTTAACATAACTATAGCTCTTTAAAATCACCATATACAATTATTGATAACTATTTGCATTTACTATTTCCTAGCTGGAAAAATAATGTCAGTTATACACCTATCTCTCTTTCATTGTTATCTGCCTGACAAAATTTTTATATAACTATAAAATAACTACTATAATTAATAACTATATAACTGTAATTTTAAGAGATGGGGATCAGATAATGTGACAGACATAAAGCTTTCTTTAACATGTTCACTGGGGTCAGAGTGCAAGTATAGCAGGTGCTTATCTTGCTTGGGCCAAGCCAGGTTTCATCCCCAGCATCCCATGTGGTCTTCTGAGAAAATTAGCAATGATTTCTAAGTGTAAAATCAGGAGCAACACCTGGACACTGCCAGCGTGGCTTCAAAACCAAAAATAAATTACTAAATATTTATGGTCACTAAAGTAAAATGATTCAGTGATCGTTTTTACTTCTGTTTTATGTTTGTTTTACTTGTTTTATTTGGGGACCATACCTAGCAGTGCTCAGGGCTTACTTCTGGCTCTAGGTTCATGCATCACTACTGGCAGGCAGTACTGAAATTTTTAGGGGTACTCGGGATCAAACTCCAGTAAGCTATTCAGAAAACAGGCAACTTATTCATTGTATTATCACTCAAGAAGCACTAAATCAGTGATCTTTTTAAATCAAAGTTGATCTTCTTACACACGACACATGATCAGTTTTATAAAACACCTTTACCGTAATTGAAAAAAAAGTTACCAGTTTAAGATTCTGGTTAAAAGTATGAACTGGAGCCTGAAATGCTGCCCCAGATAATTCCCCAAACTGTATCTACTGACTATATATATATAAAAATTCTAACTCCTAAATCTATGATCCAGATCAAAATCTACAATCCAGATCATTATTGCCAAGTTGTTCATCAACTTTAGCTGTAGAAAAGCTATCAGGTAACAAAACAGTTTTTGGCAATTAAAAACTCTACAATATTTACTTTACTTTTAAACATGATATTTTAAAAATGGATTAATCATTTTTATAAACAGGAAGTCAGGGAGGTTGTTCAAAGGACTGAAATAAATGTTCGGAGTCCTGCGTTCAATCTTTGGCACCAAACCAGTCCCTGATCACTATGCTGAAAATGGTACAAAAACAAAAAATGCATTTTTGAAAAAAATATATATTTTTATAAAAAGTTTAGATTTACAACATAATTGAAAGAAATATTAATACATTTTTCAGAAATTCTGTGTCCCTGCACTTGCATAGTTTCCTGCATCATCTACATAAGTCACCAGTGATATATTATATTTTAATAAAAAATGAATCTACACATCATAAGTATCGAAAATCTAGAGTCTACCTTAGGGATCATTATTAATGTTGAAATTTTATTTGAGTTGGATAAAGGGATAAATATATGCATGTATATGCACACACATGCATATACATACATCATTACAATATCATTCAAATTATTTTTATTATCCTAAAATATCCAATGTGATCATTGATTTGCTCGAGCAGGCCCAGTAACGTCTCCATTGGAGACTTTGTTGTTACTGTGTCTGGCATATCGAATACGTCACGGGGAGCTTGCCAGGCTCTGCCGTGCGGGCGAGATACTCTCGGTAGCTTGCCGGGCTCTCCGAGAGGGGTGGAGGAATCAAACTCGGGTTGGCCATGTTGGCTGCGTGCAAGGCAAACGCCTTTCCGCTGTGAGCGATAGATGTATATATATATTCAATATATTCAGTAATATATTACCTATATGTATGTATGTATAAATACACATATACACACATATATATATAGAAGTTGCTCCAATGTCTTTTTATGGCTTGATCACTTCTTAGTCACAATGAGTAATAGTTTATTGTCATATATACCAAAGTTTATTTATCCATTCACCTCCTGAATCTTTCTAAATATTGGTAATTTTGAATAATGCTACTATAAACATCTATGTGCATCCTTTTACAGGGATGAGAATTTTTAACTCTTTTCAGATAATACTAGAAAATGCAACTTTTAGATCATTTGGTAAGAAACTATTTAATTTGTTTAGTCTTTCAAATTATTTTGTTTAGAAAACACCAAACTGTTTCCTAAAGAGAAAATATTATTTTTCATTCCTATCAACAACATATGAGACTCCGTTTGCTCTACAACTTCATCCACATTTGATGGTGTTATAAGCTTTTGCCATTCAAAATATAGACAGTAATCTTTCATTTTTATTTGCATTATATCAGTGATATATGATATGGGCCATCTGTTGATTTTAAAAAGTGCTTCTTTTGTGACTCTTGAGATGGCCTCATGAATAAAGTACCTGACTTAAAAGTGGGAATTAATGAATTCAATCCCCCATGTCACCCACACGTGCCAAGTCTAATCTGGCATAAAGTAGAAAAGTAAAGAAGAAGGTAAAATACAATTTTCACATATTTCTTACATATTTGATGAATCTCAAATTTGGACATGTGTGTGAAACTTTCAAGATAATTTGATGCCATAATATAAACAAAAATATAAAAGAATAGTGTGGCTATTTCCTTTTTTTAGGTAGCTAAAATTTTATGTATGAAAATTACATGCAAGAATCTCCCATTTATTGCTTTAAATTAATACATATGCTATATGATAGTATACTATGCAGTTATTAGAAAGATGAAATCGTGCATTTGATGTGACTTGGATAAAACTGAATGATGTTGTGTTAAGTAATATAAGTTACAGTGAGGCCCTGATAATATCATCTAGGAAGGTCAATTTCACCTGCAGAATGAGCTATTAAAATAGGATCTAGGTGTGGATTTGCTTTACCAAGTACTATTATTTATCAAATAATAATAAACATAAGCATATAAATTAATTACTAAGAAAAAGTGTGCACAATGAAATCCAGGATTTGCATCCTTAAAAATTTCTGCATATGTGTGCAACAAAGTACTGAAGAATATTTACAATATACAAATAAGTGTAAAGCCTGAGTAAAGATGAAACAGAAAGACACATGATTATAACCTGATTCCAATGCTGCTGTGTATCCAATATAATTATGAAAGTCACACTCTCTACTTTTTACTAAGAATTCCAAGTTAGATCCAATGTCAATTTATTTCATGTCTCCCTTAACTAGCCTCCAAATTCTGAACTGTTAATACATCATCCACCTTATTACATAATTCTCCCTTTCAGTTTGAAGAAAATTCAGTTCTTCTCTGTGTGAAACAAAACTCGTACTGGAGACAAAAGACAGCTGGATTTTGGTGGACAGATATGAGCTCCTTGGGAGCTGGGGTATGAAGTAGAAATTCAACCATAAAATAACAAAAAAGAAACTATTGTAAACCTCATTATCTCAATACAAATAAGGAATAGAATTCTATTGTAGTATTTATATATCCTGAAATTTTGAATGTGACTACTTCTTTTTAGTATATACAAACTTTATATACAAGCTTTATAATGATGAATACACGAGACACAGTATTATATTGAAATGTTATTTCAATAAAAAGTTTTAACTTAAAATTAGAAAATACAGGGGCTGGAGCAATAGCACAGCGGGTAGGGCGTTTGCCTTGCACGCAGCCAACATGACCGACACAGGTTCAATTCCCAGCACCCCATATGGTCCCCTGAGCACCGCCAGGGGCAATTCCTGAGTGCATGAGCCAGGAGTAACCCCTGAGCATCGCCGGGTGTGACCCAAAAAAGCAAAAAAAAAAAAAAAATTAGAAAATACAAATAATATTTTACTAGATAATCAGGTAAAGCTAATTTGATTACACTATAATAATTCTCTTTGGTTTAAAAATCAGGACTATTCGAAAACCTTATTTTATTATATTACTTAGAGCAATTTAGAAATACTGAAAGTTACTAAAAGATTAAAAAGCACCAATTTTGAAAGGTCAAAGTAAATGCCAATTTTTCGCATGTAAAATATTTCTGTTGTAAATTAAGTGTCATCTTCTAAAATTATTTCTAAATAAATCTATATTTGATGAAATACAGCAGCTCCAAATGAGTAGGACATAAAAAAATTCAAATTTTTATACTTTAACATTAAGTGAAAAAAATGTTGACAAATCTTTCAAATTTTTTCATTCCTCTAGTTTCTTCAATAATTCACTACAACCTGCTGCTGGAACAAAAGCAACAAGTTTGCCTTGCATGAAGCCATCCAGGTTCAACCCCCACCAACTTCTACTGACCCTCCAGCACAGCCCTGAGTGATCCCTAAAAGCAGAGCTAGGAGTAAGTCTTCAGAGTGTCCCTGGAAACATAATTGACTAAAATCCTCTCAGCTAACTTTTCCAATTCTCACAATTGTCTAAAACTGAAAACAAAAAATTCTTACAATACAAATTTTTGTTCAAATACTATGTTGTCTTGTAACCGTCATTTACTCTCTGGATCTTCAGAACTTCAAAACAACTGACCTTTATCACCACCATAAATACATGCTCAATTAAATATTTCAAAGTACTTCCAACAAGTATCCCTAAGAGACTCCCTAGGCTTTGCCCTATCACTGATTCATAATCATCTCCCTTGTTAAGCAATGAGACATATTAATTTGTCTTGAACAAAAGTTAGATACTAATATTGCCAAACTTTTTTTTGAAATTTTATTTTATCTTTATAACATTATAGCACAGCAGAGAGAGCGTTTGCCTTGCATGAGGCCAACCTGGCCGACCCACGTTCGATTCCTCCACTCCTCTCAGAGAGCCTGGCAAGCTACCAATAGTATCTCGCCAGCACGGCAAAGCCTGGCAAGCTACCCGTGACGTATTCAATATGCCAAACACAGTAACAAGTGTCACAATGGAGATGTTACTGGGCCCGCTCGAGCAAATCGATGAACAATGGGAGGACAGTGACAGTGTTCACAATAACTCATTACATTTAATATTCAAATACCAGTTCCACCACCATTACATCTTCCCATCACCATATATCGAGTATTTCCACCCCAAATTCCAAACAGTACCCCTCAAAGCAGAACCAAAACAATTGATTTTGTATTGCTTACTACGAATAATTGGCTAAAAATGGTCCAATAAAGTTTCCTAGAGGAAAGAGTGTGAAAATTGCATTTCATCCTGGAGCCATTAAGCCCATGTATAAGAGATTAAAAACATGTTTGTTAACCCCAATCGAATCTTGTGTCCTACTCTTGGTACATCAGTAGTGTAGAATTTGAGAGGTCACGTGATCCAGGAATTCTAAAATCTATAATACAATTATACAGCAGATTCATTCATGGGTGAGGCCTATGTTGTCCTCTTCCAGGAGTTTCATTTCTGAGTATCTGAATCATGGTCATTGATGAGAGTATATGGCGCCAGAACATTGCCAAACTTTAAATTAGACTCTCCACTCCTGAAAAGTAGAGACAGTGAGAAACCCCCAATTCTTTTTTTTAATTATTATTAGTGAAACACCATGAGGTACAGTTGTTGACCTTACAAGTTTTTGTTCTTGGGTTTCAGTCATACAATGATCGCTTACCCATCCCTCGAACCCCCAATTCTTTAGAATTCAACTAACTGGATATTGTAGCACTGCTCTCTGAACTATAATAATCTGTGCTAAATTTTTCTAATTATGAATCAGATAAAACTCATGAATATTATTTACAGGCCTCTATATTATCTCTAATACCTTCCCTTTTTCTTTGAGATGTTCCTTTTCAATGAGTTTTTTTTCCTATTTCAATAGTTAGAGCAAAATAATTCCTTTAATTTTTTTGTGCATTCTGTCTGACAAAACAACATCAAAACGATCCACCTGAGGTATCATTAATGTAATAGAAGTCTTTAATATTTTACGTAGACTTAGTGAAAGGGTTCTGGGGAATTTATTGGTAGAACCTGACCAAAAGTTACTTTTATGTAACTTCATTTAAAAAATAATAATAACACATATCAAAGTAGTGGCTTCAAACTCTTTAAGAACCCAAGGGATCAACTTAGAAGTGATAAAAAGTGTGAGAGAGGTCTCAACTTGAAAGGGAGAGAAAGTGAACACAAGAGGACATTCAAAGCCCAGCAGGCAAAACTGAAAAGGAACCTGGGGATAAGTGAGTGCCAAAATGAAAGTTTATAACATTGGAAGTAAATTTGCCAAAATACCTCTCATTGCCTAATTTCCAAAATACCTTCCACATATGATAATTATGAAGATTATAAGAATGGTATAAAATACATTAGAAATATGTAACCTCAGTCCTGTAGTTAAAACATGAAAGGGCATTATAATAGTAATGAACATTTTAAAATTTTTGATAATAACCATTTCAACACTATCCTCCTGAAAAGATTAACAATTTTAAACAATAGCAATAAAATAGGTATTATTTTAAGAGATGGCTGAGTATTGAAATCAGTATATAAATTGTCATCTAATGGGGTTTGAACACTGTTTAAACAACAGTGACTCTGTGCTCAAAAGCACTCTTGGAGGGACTCCAGAAACTATATGGGGTTCAGAAGATCAAACCCAGGTGAGACACATGCAAAGTAAACGCCTTACCTACTATACAATGTTTCCAGCCTCTGAATCAAATTTTGTTATGGTACAAGTCTATGATAAGGGTTTAAAAAGGTTATTTTAATAAATATTCACAATATTTCTTATGAGAATGATAAATAATATAGAATTCACTTCACCAGAAGAATCTGAAGCACAGGGTTCAATTGATCTGCTCAAAGGTTTACATGTGAGTGTCTGTATAATACATATAGCTAGTGGTAAATTTATATCAAAAGCTAGTATGGCGCTTTAAATTTCATCACTCTATCTTTGTTTCTTTAAGTCTTATGAGTTTTACTCCCTTAATTTTGAAAAGATGAACAATGATCATTCACTATAGAAGCGCTCTTTACCTGTCCCAGGTGCCAGTCTTCGGATGCAGAAAGGTTGGAAGCCGAGATCTACAGCCCCTGTTATAAAGGGCAGGGCAGGTGATGGTTCTCTGATTGAAGAACACTTCCTCAAAATAACAAAATTAATGACTTTTCCCCATATTAATGACTTGCCCTAAAATTAATGACTTAAAATTGAAGAACACTATCTCAAAGGTTGAAGAACACTACCTCATAATAATAAAATTAATGACTTACCTCAAAAACCTGGAACTACGAGAGGGGAAAAACCATGAAGAGTCATGTAACATGTTACTGTGCATGTCCTCACTATATTACTGTCAACATCAAAGCCACGCTTGCCAGTCGCTCTGTAATAATGAACAAGAGTCCTACAAAGCCTTCCTTGGCCAGATGGGCTTTTGCTGGTCTCTGTCACTAGAGGGCACCAGAGGGACAGTGGAGGAGAAACCTATTCATATCAGTCGTCCTCGTTTCACAAGGCTGCCGCAGGGCAGTTTCACCAGGACATGACTACCTTATGAATTCTTCAGCACCAAGCTCTGTCAGTGGTCTCTCCAACTACAGAGCTTGGCGCCTTCACAGATGATTTTCATTAGTGTCACCTATCTCACAGGACTTTATGAATGACTTTCCTGGGGCTGGAGCAATAGCACAGCAGGTAGGGTGTTTGCCTTGCATGCAGCCAACCCGGATTCGATTCCCAGCATCTCATATAGTCCCCCGGGCACCGTCAGGAGTAATTCCTGAGCTCAGAGGCAGGAGTAACCCCTGTGCATCGCCGGGTGTAACCCAAAAAGAAAAAAAAGTGACTTTCCTTAAAAGAAAAGCAAGAGTTGTTGGTGAAATGCTGACTGGCCCAGACATTTTAGAACAATATAGGCATTCCTTTAAAAGCTATAAATTCAGCTTCCATTCAGTTCAGCAATACCACTTCTTGGAATATATCCCCAGGATCCAAAAATACAGCATAAAAGCCATCTTCACTTATGTGTTCATTGCAGAACTATTTGCAATAGCCAGAATCTGGAAACAACTGAAGTGCTGGAGATCAGGTAACTGGATAAAGAAGCAATGGCACATCTATCACTGTATCACTGTCATCCTGTTGTTCATCGATTTCCTCGAACATGCACCAGTAACGTCTCCATTCATCCTAACCCTGAGATTTTAGCAAGTGCCACATTGGAGTTTCCTTCAGGCTCAGGGGAATGAGACCCATCATTATTACTGGGTTTTGGCATATCGAATATGCCATGGGGAGTCTGCCAGACTCTGCTGTGCAGGCAGGATACATTCGGTGGCCTGTTGGGCTCTCCAAGTGTGAGAACTAGACAATAAGAAATTGTGCAGCCATTAAGGTGGGCACATGCTTCCAAGAATTGAGTTTTATAGTCCCAGGGTCTTGGCAGTTGATGGGATAACAGGGCGCTGGGGGCAGTTGGTGGGTGTAATGCCTAGCTACTGGAAGATGAGGGATCTGGGTGTAGGAGACCCAGTCCCGATCTGAGCAGGCTTGGAGATCTCAGTCCCGGGTCCTACACACCTGGAAAGGGCTGGCTCCATCTCCAACGTGTGAGGCCCTGCATATCTCTTCACTCTGGGCCCAAACTTGACTGTTTAATGACCTCTGGAGGATGGCGGCCACTAAGCCATCACGAGGGAACAGGTAGAGGGACAGAACCCTTTCTCCCCTGGGGTGGCCCAGCACCAGTAACCTACTGCGGGGATCGGATGCATTTCTGCCCAAAGCCGCTGGGTTCCAAGATTTGTTTCTGAGTCTCTGGGATCATGACCATTAAACAGTTTGATCAGGAAACAGAGTCCTTGCCTCCAATTATATGGTTGAGCCGGAGGTGGTTTGTGGGTGTGTCTCCCACATACCTAACTTTTGGCCATTCACTTTCTTGTAAACTTGGCCCCAAGTTGTTGGGGTCTGGCCAAAGGCACAACAGAAATTTTGGGCTATCTAGAAGTCTGAAGGCACCATCAGGCTGCTGATGCACTCTCATCATAAGTACAGATTGACCTGCTGGAGGCACCATAACCCCACATGTCTATACAATGGAATATTACATAGCCACGAGTTAAATGAAGGCATGAAATTCTCATATAAAAGGATAGACCTGAAGAGTATCATCCTGACTTAAATGAGTCAGAGGAAGAGGGATAGACATGGAATGATTGGACTCATCTGTATGAGTAAATATACATATAAGCATATGTATATTAATATATTTATAAATGTTGTATAAATATAATTTATAAGATTGCCACACCATATTTGATGGGGTTCAAATATGGTGAACCATGGGAGCACCTACAAGGGTGCTAAAACCCTATATACCTCTCAGAGAGCCTGGCAAGCTACCGAGAGTATCCTGCCCACACAGCAGAGCCTGGCAAGCTATCTGTGGTGTTTTCAATATGCCAGAAACAGTAAATACAAAGGGTCTCATTCCCCTGTCCCTGAAAAAACCCCCAATACGAAGGCATTAAGAAGGATGAGGAAGGAGAGACTGATAAAATCTCAGGGCCGAAGTAGGCTGCCAAAACCAAAAAGGACTAAAATGACTGTCTTTACTTTCAATGCACATACCCTGGCATCGGATGCATCCATCAAGGACCTGATGGTGCAAGTGTGGAAGATCAAGTACTACATCATTGGTTTGACCAAGAAAAGAAGGCATTGATCACATCATGCCATTTTTGACACTGGAGAAGAACTCTTCCTCAGAACATGTGACAGAAGAGACATTGGTGGTGTTGGTGTCCTTGTCAACATGAACTTGGCCATGAGCATTGATTCATTCGAATGACTAACAACCCGGACTGGACAATTACACTTGAATAGATGTGGCTTACTGCTGGCAGTTTCTATCTTCATTGTCTTCGCATCAACATCTATTACAACGAAGAAGAAACTGAGAAGTTCGACATGGAGCTGGAGAAGTTCTATAAAGAAGACCACACCTTTTATAAGATCATTTTTGGTGATTTTAATGCCAAGATAGGACCAAGAAGATCAACCGAAGAACTCCACATCAGAACCCATGGCCTAGAATGGAATGAACAAGGTGAGAGACTATCTGAGTTCATCATGTTGACCAAGACCATCCATGGTAACTCACAGTTCCAGAAGACCGAATCTGAACATTGGACATGGAAGTCTCCTGGTGCACAGTTCCACAACAAAATTGACCACATCATATTCAATCGATGGTTTTGCCTGACCAATGTCACTATTGTCCCAAAATTCCAAATGGGATCGGACCACTATCTCCCTCTTGCAAAATTCTACTTCATGGAGTGGGGATAAAGGGCTGCACAGTTTAAGAAGAGAACTCCCAGATGACCACCAACTGGGAGCTCTTTGGCACTATTATGGCAACATGGAAAGATGCCGTCATTGACAACATCGACGAAGAGTATGTTCGACTGGTAAAGCACATCCATGATTGTACAAGAAACACTGAGAGAGAGAAAGCCACAAAAAGATGCCTACCTTTGAAAACTCTTGAGCTCATTCGCCAAGGTGTCTTGGCGCGAGCCTCAGGTAACTGCAGGCGAACATCAGAGCTCGCAAAGCAGTGCAGAGAAGCAATAAAGGAAGACCTCAAAGAGAGAAGAACGGCAGTGCTGGCTGATGTGGCAGAAGCCGGGAAAAGCATTTGCAATGTCCGCCTGTCCTTCGCCAACTACAAGATCAAGATGACTGCCCTCCGATGTTCTGATGGGTCTATCACATCTTCCAGAAGGGCAATGGAAAAGATTATTCATGACTTCTACTCGGATCTCTTCGATAGCCATGTCCACATGCTCACATACCACATTCCACAGGATGGATATGTTCTTCCCAATGTTCTTTCTTCCGAAATCTGACACACCATTTTATTGGTAAAGAACTATATAGCATCAGGCCCAGACGAACACCTGAAGAATCTGCCATCAGTACTCATCAATACACTGGCTTTGCTCTTCATATGCTATCTGCCTGAATGCAAGGTTTTGTCCCAGTGGAAAATAAGCAGGGCTGTTCTACTGTACAAGAAGGAAGACATCCACGACATTGGCAACTATTTCCTAATATTCCTGCTGTCTGTTGTTTACAAGCTGTTCACTCGAGTCATCCTGAAAAGGATTAGCAGAACACTAGATGAAGGACAACCATGTGAATAGGCCAGGTTCTGAAAAGGATTCAGCACGATCGACCATATCCACATGGTAACCAAGCTTATTGAGGTTTCTCGGGATTTCAAGATGCCACTCTAGCTAACATTCATTGATTTAAAGATGGCCTTTGATTCAGTTGAGACTGAAGCGTTTATCCAAGTCCTAGCCAAACAGTGCATTCAAATTCAATACATCAGGATTCTTTGTGAGCTGAATTATGGATTATGGATTCATTACCAGGATCTCACCATTCTACAAGGAAGTGATCATCCAAGAGAGGGGTTCGGCGGGGTGATACCATTTGACTTAAACTCTTCAATGCCACCCTCCAGAACATCATGGGATGACTGGAATGGAAGGAATGTGAGTGAATATAGACCGTTGGCAACTACAACAACTCCGCTTCACTGATGACATCATTTTAATAACACCAAACATTAGCCATGGGGCCAAATGCTGGCCAACTTCAACCATGCATGTGGAAAGGTCAGAGTGCAGGTGTATCTCACAAAGACAATGTTTATGAGAAATGGACTAATTCCTGATGTTCCTTTCACTCTCAATGGAATGAACATCTCCAAATGCAACAGTTATGTGTACCTAGGTCGAGAACTCAACATGACGAATGACCTGGCACCTGAGTTGTGCAAGAGGAAGATAGCGGCTTGGAATGCCTTTAAGAGCATTGAAGAAATAGTTAAGAGGACAAAGAACCTCCAGCTCTGGGCACATCTCTTCAACTCCACCAATCTCCCTGCATTAATATATGCCTCAGAGACCTGGGGCCTACGAAAACAGATTGAGAATGCTATTTCGGTCTCCCAAAGAGTAATCTAAAGAGCTATGCTTGGAGTATCACGCTTCACTCAAGTGAGAGAAAGAATCTGGAGTTCCGACCTCCATCGATGATCAAGAATCAGGGACACTGTCTCGTTTGCCAAGGCATCGAAAATCAGATGGCTGGACACGTAATGCAATTTGGAGATGACTACTGGACTAGACCTATTACTGAATGGACCCACGGGACATCAAAAGATAGCATGGTCTCACACCTATGAGATGGTCAGACTTCTTCATCAAGACCCTGAACAATCGGTTTGAAGCTCTTCGTGTTCCCGGAGTGAGCAGACGCCATTGAGCTACACTAGCTTGTGACAGGGACGAATGGAGACATTATTGACACCCACTCGAGCAAATCAATGAGTAATGAGATGTCAAGTGATCAAGTAAAGTCATATAAATATATTATGAGACTAATACCTAAGGATAGTAGAAACAAGGGCGAGGAGGGTTGGTCCATGATTGAAAGCCTGCTTTCCTTTTAAATAGGTAAACGGAGAAACATGATAACCTTTCAGTACCTGTGGTGCAAAGCATACTGTCCCAAAAGTAAGTGAGAGAGACAGAAAGTGTGTGTGTGTGGGGGGGGGGGGGGTGTATAGGGGGAGTGCCTGCCATAAAGGCAGAATGGGGGAAGGGAATGGGAGGGAAACTGGAGACATGGTGTGGGAAATGTACACTGGTGAAGATGGGTAATAGAATACTGTATGGGTGAAACCCAATCATGAACAACTTTGTAACTGTGTAACTAACCGTGATTCAAAAGATATTGAAAATATTAAATAAATAGAAAGCAAAATCAAAGGGCAAGAGTGTGATGCTGTCCTGTGAATAGCCTTTCCCCAGAGCTGCTCTGAAGCCTTTGCAGAGAATTCTAAGGTGTAGTATCGGCTGAGTAAGACTCATGGATAAACCCCCTTTAGTAATGTCTGGGTTTCAGTTCTGTGTTGTGTAGGTATCTTTCTCGGTTAATCTAGCTAAATTATGTTCTTCTTTTTATCTGCTATTCCTATATTTTTATCACTCTAGTCTATTTTTTAGATTACTAATCTTATAGGTTACCCATATATTACACATAAAATAAGGAAAATTTAAAAACAATCCTAAAATATCTCACTATTGATTGTAGTTATTCTTTAGTTACTATTCTCTTTCATTCTGCTACATTTTCTTGTATAAGCGTTAGCTTTCTTGAAACGTTCCAGATTCATTAATCTTAACGCATCCTAAAAGCTAGTTCTAAACTATCTTCTCTGTATTTCATCATTCAATTTGCCCTCCAATCTCCCTCTTCCTCTCCCTCATATTATTTAAGCTATAAATTTGACTGTCATGTATATCTTTTCAAATCATGAGTGCATGTACTTTAAGTTGTGCACGTTTGTTCACTTCTGAACATTTCTCAAGATAGTTAAGTTTTTCCTAGATTCACTTTCTCAGTAAATTAAGAGATATAATTTGGGCTGGAGAGATAGCACAGCGGGTAGGGCGTTTGCCTTGCACGTGGCTGACCCGGGTTCGATTCCATATGGTCCCCTGAGCACCGCCAGGAGAAACTCCTGAGTGCAGAGCCAAGAGTAACCCCTGTGCATCGCCAGGTGTGACCCAAAAAGAAAAAAAAAAGAGAGAGAGATAATTTATAAATCTTTTGCGTATGATAGTATGAAAAATTATCACAGACTACTGAGGGAATTATCAGGAAAACTTTATAACAAGAAAATTGAGTTTTAGTAACTTATATAATTTATTTATCTAAAAAATAAAGACTAGTAAAAGAAAGCACTCAAAAACAGGTATCTGACTAAAATCAAATTCCTGCCACTATAGGACACTTTCTTTAATTCAGTCCTATATAATGCAGCCACTATATTATTTCCAGAATGTGTTTCAAAGAAGAAAATATTGGTATGTCACTTTCATTTTTTAAATATTTCAATGAGAACTTTTTTCTGGATAGGATCTATTGGGCTATGGCAGAAAACTGCTCTCAGAGAAAAAGAACAGGTAAATAAAACATAAATTAAGCAGGCAACTTATTATATTACCATCACTAAAGGGTGGTAGAGCAAATATTATAAAATTAAAATTACAGATAAATGGAGCCTTTTTAAAGATAAGCTGATATTGACAAATATTTTCTTCCCTGCAGGTATTTATCATATCTAGGCATTGCTAAGTAAGAAAAACCTATTTACAGATATTTAAGTAGCCACTTAGTCAAAGATGCTAAGGGAAATAAAACCTTGGCTAAAGGAAATAATAGCTATTTTATTAAAAAATTGATAGCTATTTGTATAGCTGTGACATATTAGATCCAGATAAATTCCAAACTAACTTGTCCTATACAAGTTCCTCTCCAGATGGGGAATGCCTTTTCCTTCACTTCTGGTTTCTAATAAATTTTTTCTGTTCCTAAAAAAATACAGAACTATATACAGTGTTTTCCTACTTACAGGCTGGTGCATGATACAGACTTTTGTATTACACCAGAAAGACGGACTAATATTTCCTTCATCTTATCGTACTTAGAAGATAATATTCTTCTTAAGGGAAAAGCCAAAAACAACACATTGAAAGTCAGAAGTCAACTGTATTATCTATCAAAAGTTGTAACACAGCAAAGAACACGTTTGATTTATTAGTTGGATTGAAGGCAGTTCTTAATATTCTTCTGTCAAACTAAAGAAATATACATATAGAAATATATGTGAACTTCTGCCTCGTAAGCTCATCTGTTAGCCAAACTTTACAGAGTCATGATTAAATATCAAATGATATGCAAGCCAAGCCACCAAAATTCACAGGTACACCAATCACAATACTGAAAACTCTGGGGCACCCTCAAGAGGGGTATGGTTGAGTCTCCACCATATCCACGCCCTGGCAACTTCGCCCACATCCCACAACTGCAAACATGCCAAGGGTCCAACTCCCACTTCTTCATGACTAATCTCTTAGAGATGCCAAATTGCAAAAAATTCTAAGTGTACCAATTTTCAGGCTGAGAACTCTGAGGTATTCATAGAGTGGTGAAGCGAATCCCTACCCACCTGCATAATCCATACTTTTAGAAGCCTTTGTAGGTATATCTACATCCCACAATCACCACCATGTAAACTCATGGTCCACATACATACTCTGCAATTCAGAAGTGGAAGTCTACTGTCTACATACTGACATACCAGTAGGAGCATGCTGAATTAGATGGGAATGTAGCATAGAAGCCAAGTATGCTCGATTAACCATAACATAGCAAGCTCAACCAGCAATGAACAACTTAGCACATCCTTAGACTTAATGATCCAATGGTAAAGATTTAACAATATTCAAACATTTTCTTTTACTTGAATAAGTGGGCAGGCTTTGGGTGAGGATGTGGTTGGAAAAATGGAGACAATATGGTGGAAAGGGCAGAGTAGTGGTATGATGAGATTGGGTGTTGGAACATTGAATACCTGTAACAACTGTACTATGGACAACTTGGTAAACCATGGTGTTTAAATAAAGGGAAAATAATCTTTAGAAAAGAAAATAAGAAATTGAAACAGTAATATTTCAAAACAGTAATATGTATATTTGCAATTTAAGTCATACATAATTCCAGGAGTGGCATAAAATTATACAGAAAGCAACACTTTCAAAATTAAAGAAAAATGGAACAATATGACTAAGAGGAGAAAAGTGACATGGAAGCAGAACAAGGGTTAGGCACGTGTTAGAGATATTGGTGTTGCAGATCCGTGTCACATAATTACTGTGGTAAATTCATCAAAGGCAACTCAGAAAAACTGAACAAAATGGATAAGACATGATCAATTTCCAATGAGAAATAAAATCTATTTTAAAATGCAAGTGAAATTATAGAACTGAAGTGACTAAATTGGCTTAGAACATGGGAATTGATTACCTAAGTTAAAAGACATAATGGTAGATGCTGCAGCAAGATTGTGATAGAGCAGTTCTCAGCTTTCCAACCAAGAGAAATAATTAGTAATTCGGCAGAAATCTGTCTGTCTGAAAATCTCCCCTAACTAAAGTTGACTCTGACCCCTTGAGATAATTGTCTCTGTTGATGTCTGTATCAACAAAGATAGCAATAGTGGAGAAAAAGGAGATTTGCATTGCACTGGATAGAAGGTAAATGAAGGCTAGGCACGCAATGGGAAAAAATAGGTTAGACAAAGTGAATATTTAGGGATAGAATCTAGTTCTTTAAAATAATGGAAAATCTACAACTGTACCTCATGGTGTTTCACTAACAAAAATTTAAAAAAGAATGTAAATGATGGAGAATGGGCAATGGTGGAGTGAAGGGTACTGAATCATTGTATAACTGAAACCCAAGCACAAAAATTTGTAAGTCTACAACTGTACCTCATGGTGTTTCACTAATAAAAATTTTTAAAAATAATAATGAAAAATTTAGAAGACAGGAGCTGGTAAAACAGACATTTAATAAAAAAAGATATCAACAAATAAAGATGAACATTGTAAACACTGTAGCAAGAAGCAATGATAAAGATTGTATATTGATTTCGTTTATTTGTTTGTGTTGTAAGCAGTGCTTCTCAGGTGTTACTCCTGACTCTGCACTCAGGAATCAATCCTGGTGGGCCTGGGGGACCTTATGGGATGCTGTGGATCAAACCTAGGTCAGATTACATAAATTTAAAAGCATAATGATAGATGCAGCAAGAGTAGATCTATTCTAAATACATCTAAATTCTATAGCAGCCATATGTGCAAACAAAATAGTACAAAAATATGAAAAACAAATATCAACATATTAAAGGAGACACTGATGTCAACACAATAATAGTAAAATACTTTAACATCCCAATTTAAAACAATGGACAGATGATTCAGACAAAAGACACTAATAAAAATTATCTCAAATAATAAACTAAATTAAATGGATTTAATAAATATTTATAGAGTATAACATCTGAAAACACCAGATTATATATACTTCTCAAGTGCTCATAGAATATTCTCAAGGACAGAAAATATATTTGAACAGAAAACAAGTCTCAGTAAGTTTATGTATGATAGAAAGTATAACGGATACTACAGAAATGGGAAGGAGCATAAACGAGTACTATCACTGTCACTGTCACTGTCCTCTTGTTGTTCATCGATTTGCTCGAGTGGGCTCAGTAACATCTCCATTGGAGACTTTGTTTTTACTGTGTTTGGCATATCGAATACATCTCAGGTAGCTTGCCTGGGCTCTCCGAGAGGGGTGGAGGAATCGAACTCAGGTCGGCCATGTTGGCTGTGTGCAAGACAAACGCCCTACCGCTGTGCTATCGCTCCGAAGAGTACTATATACATTTAAATGAAAACAAATTGGGCAAGGTAGAAGAAAAGTAAAAATTCTGAGAGACATAAAATGTCCCAAAATTTAATCAGGTATGAAAAACCTGAAGTTAACAATCATGAATACAAAATAGAAAAAGTAGACAAAATCTTTCCCAAAGATATGAGCCCAGAACCAAACTGCTTCACCTATTAATTCTACTAAACTTTCTAAAAGCAATCAACACCTATATTAAAATTAATCACTTCAAATGCTTCCATAAAATTGAAAAGGAGATAAAACTACCAAAGACATTGTTCATTCTAAAGGCAATATTTTCCTGATTTAAAAGCAGGAAATTTCTTTGTACAGGTTCTTTACTTCCTTAGTTAAGCTAATTCCCAGGTACTTGATTTTCTAGGGCACAATTGTGAATGATATTGTTTTCTTCATGTCACTTTCTTCTCTTCCACTATTTGCGTATAGGAAAGCCATGGATTTTTGGGTATTGATTTTATAGCCTGCCGCTTTACTATACAAGCCTATTGTTTCCAGGAGTTTCTAGGTAGAGGTTTTAGGGTTCTCTAAGTATAGTATCATATCATCTGTGAATAGTGAGAACTTAATTTCTTCTTTCCCTATCTGGATGCCCTTAATATCTTTTTCTTGCCTAATCGCTATTGCAAGTACTTCCAGTACTATATTGAACAGTAGTGGAGAGAGTGGGCATCCTTGTCTCGTCCCTGACCTTAGGGGGAAGGGTCTCAGTTTTTCCCCATCGAGGATGATGTTTGCTGTAGGTTTGTGGTAGATGACTTTAACTATATTGAGGAAAGTCTCCTCTATCCCCATTTTGGCAAGGGTTTTCATCATGAATGGGTGCTGGATCTTGTCAAATGCTTTCTCTGCATCTATTGATATGATCATATGATTTTTATCTTTTCTTTTGTTGATCTGATGGATTATGTTGATTGATTTCCGAATGTTGAACCATCCTTGCATCCCTGGAATGAATCCCACTTGGTCATGATGTATGATCTTTTTGATGAGTTGTTGAATTTTATTGGCTAGTATTTTGTTGAGAATCTTCGCATCCGTGTTCATCAGGGATATCAGCCTGTAGTTTTCTTTTCTTGTGGTGTCTTTGTTTCCCTTTGATATTAGAGAGATATGGGCTTCATAGAAGAAAACTACAAAACGCTAGTTCAGGAAATAAAAGAGGACACGAGGAAATGGAAAAATATCCCCTGTTCATGGATGGGGAGAATCAACATTGTCAAAATGGCAATACTTCCCAAAGCACTGTACAAATTCAATGCAATCCCTATAAGGATACCCATGCATTCTTCAAAGAAATGGAGCAAAAACTCCTGAAATTTATATGGAACAATAAGCCCCCACGAATAGCTAAAGCAATTCTTGGGGTAAAATAATGGGAGGAATCAACCTCCCTAACTTCAAGCTCTACTACAAAGCAGTAATAATTAAAACAGCATGGTACTGGAACAAAGGCAGAGCCGCAGACCAATGGAACGGAGTTGAATATATTGACATCTCCTCCCAAACATATAATCATCTAATCTTCGATAAGGGGGCAAGAAAAGTGAAATGGAGCAGGGAAATCCTCTTTAATAAATTGTGCTCACAAAACTGGACGGCTACATGCAAAAAATTGGTCTCAGATCTCTGCCTAACGCCATGCACAAAAGTAAGATCGAAATGGATTTATGACCTCAACATCAGACCAGAATCCATAATGTTTATTGAAGACAAAGTTGGCAAAACTCTCCATGATATTGAAGCTAATGGTATCTTCAAAGATGTTATGCCACTGGCCGAGCAAGTGAAAACAGAGATAGACAAATGGGACTATCTTAAACTAAGAAGCTTCTGCACCTCAAAAGAAACATTGACCAAAATACAAAGACAGCCTACAGAATGGGAAAGGATATTCACCAAGTACACATCCGACAAGGGGTTGATATCAAGGATATACAAGGTACTGGTTAAACTCCACAAGAAGAAATCACCTAACCCCATCAAAAAATGGGGTGAGGAAATGAACAGAAACTTTCGCAAAGAAGAAATTCGAATGGCAAAAAGGCACATGAGAAAATGCTCTACATCACTAATCATCAGAGAGATGCAGATCAAAACCACAATGAGATATCATTTCACACCACAGAGACTGGCCCACATCCACAAGAGCAAAAGCAACCGGTGCTGGCGCGGATGTGGCGAGAAAGGGACCCTCCTTCACTGCTGGTGGGAATGCCGGCTGGTCCAACCCTTTTGGAAAACAGTATGGACGACTCTCAAAAAATTAGAATTTGATCTGCCATTTGACCCAGCTATAGCACTCCTGGGAATATATCCTAGAGAGGCAAAAAGGTATAGTCGAAGTGACATCTGCAATTGTTTGTTCATTGCAGCACTCTTTACAATAGCCAGAATCTGGAAAAAACCTGAGTGCCCAAGAACAGATGACTGGTTAAAGAAACTTTGGTACATTTACACAATAGAGTACTATGTAGCTGTTAGAAAAGATGAAGTTATAAAATTTACATACAAGTGGTGCTACATGGAAAGTATCATATTAAGAGAAATGAGTCAGAAAGAGCGGGATAGACACAGAAAGACTGCATTCATCTGGGGAACATAAAGCAACAAAACGTGAGACTAATACCCAGGAATGGCTGAGATTATTACCAGGAATTTTGCTCCATGACTTGGAGGCCAGCCACACGTGCTAGGTGAAAAGGAAGCTCAGATAGAGAAGAGAGCACCAAATAAAGGGTGTTGTGAGGACCCTCCCAGGGTGGGAGAAGCATGCTAAAAGTAGTCTATAGACCAAACATGATTGCCACGCAATACCTCTCTTGCAAAACACAGTACCCAAAAGAAGAGAGAGAGAGAACAACGGGGAATGCCCTGCCACAGAGGCAGGATGGGACAGGGGAGATGGGGGGTGGGAGGGATGTTGGCACCCGTGGTGGTGGAAGATGGGCACTGATGGAGGGATGGGTACTTGATCATTGTATAACTGAAACCCAAGCACAAAAATTTATAAGTCTATAACTGTACCTCATGGTGTTTCACTGATAAAAAAAATATATAGACACCAAATGTTATAAAACCATTCTGATAATCACATTCAAGTTATTTCAAATTTCGGTCATTTTTTTCAAAAGGCACATGTTTCCCTCATATTCACTTGATCACCAATATTCATTAAAATTAATAAACATAATTTATTTAGTTATGCCTCTATAAAAATAGACATTTTTAAAGCATAAATGAAAGTTAGTTTAATTTAATGATTAGGAGGATGATATTTTTGTTTCCCTAGTTGTGGTATCTTGGGAGATGTTACTAGTGTCTAGACATAGGACTGTTGGAAGATTTAATTGAATTCTGTACTCATGCAAAATAATGTAAATGTAAAATATTATCTAAGAACTTATTATATAAGTAAATATTCTTAATATTGCAAAAAAAGTAGGCAAATATATAACTAAAAAAGAAAGTACATCAAATAACAATGAGGAAGAAAAGTGCAAAAACCTCAAATTAAATTCAACAACACATTAAAAGAATCAAAAACCATTATAAAGTGAGATTTTTTTTTTCTAAGTTTAATATACCCAAATTGGTGGCTGGGCCTGCGTTTTGACTCTGCGGGAACCCTGGGGCCCAGAGGATATGGCCCTAACCCTGGACTCCAGCTGCAAGGACCCAAAAAACTCCAATTACAGGTCAGAAGCCCAGTGGGAGTGCCTCCTGGAGCCTCGGCCACAAATTAATCTTCCTCTCTGCATTTCATAAATATCATAAATTAGCTTCTTATGTGGACCTTTCACTAAGGCAGCCTGATTACCAAAACACATCAGGCCAATACTTTATTAACCCCTACCTCAATTAATACTATATGAATGACACAATAGTAATGGTTTGCGTGAAAGTCCAATCCACACAGGTTATAATGGTAAGGAAATGCAGAAACACACCAGGCTCAGTGAGTGAAGAAGTTAGCTCAGATGAACCACCCAGTAATGGTGACCTAGAAAACCTCTCTGATAAAGAATTTAGAAGGGACCTACTAAGGTTGCATAGGGAACTAAAAAAAAGAATGGAACTCACTGCCAGTTTAAAAAAAAAAAACATGAGGAATTGAGAGTCAAAATGTGAAAATGCAAACAAAATTACAAACAGAAATGACAGATCTGAAAACACTGGCAGGAGAACTGAAAAACCCAGTGGTAGGCCTCAGCAGCAGTGTAACAGCTACTGAGGACAGAATCAGTGAGCGCCAACATGAGGTGCAGAGAATCTCCAGACAACAGCAGAAAATAGAAAAGAGGCTCAAAATGAACCAACAGATGTCAAGAGAAAATCAGAATGAAGCCAAGAGAAATAATATAAGAATTGGAGTCCCAGGAGGACAGAAAGAAAACCCTGACAAAAAGAAACCGTCAAAGACATCATTACTAAGGTATTCCCAGAGCTGAAGAGTGGCCAGATTCAGGAGGCCCAAAGGGTAGCAGCTAGAAGAAATCCAAATAAAAATACTTCAAGAAACATCCTGATCAGAATGACAAAAAACTTAGATAAAATTCTGAAAGAAGAAAGATCAAAGAAAGAAATTGCCTATAGAGGAACATCCTTAAGATTACAGCCGATTTATCTGATGAAACCCTCAGAGCCCGAAGACAGTGGTGGAATATAGTGAAAAAACTCAATGAAATAAATGCCTCACCAAAAATATTTTACCCAACTAAACTCTCATTTATAGCGGAAGGAACAACATACAGTTTCATAGACAAACAACAACTCAGGAACTTGATAGACTCAAAATTATGGTTATAAGAACAACGAAATGGGCTGCTTCAAGATAAGACAAGTCTTTCAAATACACAAAACTTTGGCAGAAACATGGAACAAAATTTCATAACAATAATCTCTCCCAATGTAAATGGGCTAAATGCACCAGTTAAAAAAGACACAGAGTGGGGGCTAGAGCAATCGCACAGGCCAAATGCCTTGCATGTGGCCTACCCGGGTTCGATTCCCAGCATCCCATATGGTCCCCCAGCACTTCCAGGAGTAATTCCTGAGTGCAAAGCCAGGAGTAAGGCATTCCCTTGTGCATTGCTGGGTGTGACCCAAAAAGCAAAAAAATTAAAATTTAAAAAAAAAATAAAAGACAGAGTGGCAGGATGGATCAGAAAATTGAACCCAAATCCTGCTGCCTGCAAGAAACACATGAAACACATCTCAACAGTGAGAGCAAACACAGACTCAAAGTAAAGGGCTGGAAAAACATCCTACAGGGAAACAACTGCCTCAAAAAAGCTGGGGTCGCCATTCTGGTACCAGACCACATTGATTTCCGACTGAAGGAAGTCACAAGAGACAGTGAAGGTCATTTCTTATCAATCAAGAGATCTGTATATCAGGAAGAACTTACATTCCTAAATATATGTGCACTTAATGAGGGACCAGCAAAGTACTTGAAACAGCTATTTATAGACTTGAAGAAAGACATTGATAGAAACACAATACTGATGGGAGATTTTAACACTGCTTTATCACCTCTTGATAGATCTACCCAGACTCAAGAAT
Source organism: Sorex fumeus (assembly GCF_029834395.1). Taxonomy (NCBI): domain Eukaryota; kingdom Metazoa; phylum Chordata; class Mammalia; order Eulipotyphla; family Soricidae; genus Sorex; species Sorex fumeus. The sequence goes on from NW_026606067.1 coordinate 30,140,913, forward strand.
AGCAAGGACATACTTTATCTGAGGGAAGAAATGGAAGAAAGGAGCTTAGTAGATATATACCAGACACTTCATCATCAAAAAACTGAATACACATTCTTCTCAAGTGTGGACCACACGTTGGGCCAAAAAAAACACACCTCCATAAAATTAAAAGATAGAGATAGAGACATGCGAAACCAGAACTTATGGGACATGGCAAAAGCTGTTAAGAGGAAAGTGTATAGCTCTATAAGCATTCCTCAGGAAGGAATAGTGAGCCCACATAAGTAACCTAACCTCACAGCTTAAGATCTTGGAGAATGACTAACAAAAGGAGCCCAACCCATGTAGGAGGAAGGAAATAATAAAACTTGGAACAGAAATTAACAAGATGGAAGCCTGAAAAACAATCCAAAAGACCAATGAAACTGAGAGCTGATTCTTTGAGAAAATAAACAAGATCTATAAGCCTCTAGCAAGACTCACAAAGAGAGAGAGTGACAAAACCCAAATAAACAGAATCAGAAATTAAAATGGGGACATCACAACAGAAACTACAAAAATGCAAAGGTTTCCCAGAGATTACTTTGAGTATCTTTATGCCACAAAAGAAGAAAACATCAAGGAAATGGATAAATTTCTGGATTCCTAGAGCCTCCTGAGTCTGCATTGAGTAAATTGAAACAGTAACAAAAAGGCTCTCCAAAAAACAAAAGTCCTGTCCCAGATGGATTAGTGAATTCTTCCAAATCTTTAAAGAGGACTTACTCCCAATGTTTTTAAAGCTTTTCCAGTAAATCGAAGAATCAGAAACACTTCCTAACAGTTTCTATGAAGCAAATATCACTGTAATACCAAAAGTAGACAGAGATAACACAAAGAAAGTATTACAGGTCGATATCCCTGATGAACACAGATGCAAGGATTCTCAACAAAATTCTAGCAAACAGAATTCAAGGACTCATCAAAAAGATCATTCACCTTGACCAAGTAGGATACATCCCAGGGATGCAAGGATGGTTTAACATTTGCAAGTCAATCAACATAATCCATTGTATCAATAAAAGAAAAGACAAAAACCATATGATCATATAAATAGATGCAGGGAAAGCATTTGACAAAATTCAGCACCCGTTTATGATGAAACCCTCAGCAAAATGGGCATTGAAGAAACTTTCCTGAATATAGTCAAACCCATCTATCACAAGTCCATGGCAAGTATTATTCTCAACGAGGAGAAACTAAAAGCTGTCCCTCTAAGATTGAAGACAAGGCAAGGTTGTCCACCCTCATCACTCCTATTAAATATAGTACTGGAAATTCTTGCTATAGCAATTAGGCAAGAAAAAGATATCAAGTGCATACAGATAGGAAAGGAAGAGGTCAAGCTATCACTATTTGCAGACGATATACTATATTTATAAAACCCTAAAGACTCTACAGAAAAGCTACTAGAAACAATAGATTTGTATAATAAAGTTGCAGGCTACAAAATCAACACCCAAAAGTACATGGCTTTCCTATATACAAATAATGATAGAGAAGAAAGAGATATTTAAAAAATACCATTCACAATAGTACCTCAGAAAATCAAGTACCTCTGAATCAGCTTAACTAAAGAGGTGAAGGATCTATACAAGTAAAATTACAAAACAGCACTTCAATAAATAAAGGAGGACACTAGGAAAAGAAGACACATCCCCTGCTCGTGGATAGGGAGGATTAACATTATCAAAATGGCAATATTCCCCAAAGCACTATACAGATTTAATGCAGTCCCTTCAGGATAACCATGACATTCTTCAAAGAAATAGACAAAGCACTCCTGAAATTCATATGAAACAATAAATCCCCACAAATATTTAAAGTATTCCTTGGGGAGAAGAAAATAGGTGGCATCACCTTCCCCAACTTCAAATTGTAATACAAAGCAGTAGTAATTAAAACAACATGGTATTGGACTAGAAACAGACATGCAGATTAATGTATCAGAGTTAAAAATTCTATCACAGACTCCCAAATATATGACCACTGAATCTTTGACAAAGGTGCAAGAAATGTGAAGTGGAACAAGAAAAGCCTCTTCAACAAGTGGTGCTGGGAAAACTGGATAGCTACCTATAAAAAAAAATGAGCTCTGACCCCTGTCTAAGACCAGGCACAAAAGTCAGATCAAAGTGGATTAAAGACCAAAATATCAGACATGAATCCATAAGGTACATGGAGGAAAATGTAGGCAGAACCCTCCATAACATTGAAGGCAAAAACTTAGTTAGGATGAAATACCACTGACCAAGCAAGTTGAAACAAAAATAAACAAACGGGACTAAATAACACTAGCTTCTTCACCTCAAAGGAATGAGTGACCAAAATACAGAGAGAGCTCATGGAATGGGAAAGAATATTTACCCAATATCCATCTGATAAGGGGTTATTATCCAGGATATATAAGACACTAGTAGAATTGTACAAGAAAAAACCTCCAACCTCATCAAAAAATGGGAAGAAAAAATAAACAGAAGCTTCCTCAAAAAATAAAGACAAATGGTCAAAAGGCACATAAAAAATGCTCTACATTGCTAATCATCCCCAAGATGCAAATCAAAACAACAATGTGATATCATCTCACACCACAGAGACTGGCACACATCAAAAAGAACAAGAACAACCAGTGCTGGTGTGGATGTGGGGAGAAAGAGACTCTGTTTCATCGTTAGTTGGAATGTCGACTGGTCCAGCCTTTTTGGAAAACAATATGAGCATTCCTTCAAAAACTAGAAATTGAACTTCCATATGACTTCGCAATACCACTTCTAGGAATATATCCTGAGGGTGAAAACAGGACAGTAGAAATGACATCTGTGCCTGTATGTTAATTGCAGCACTGTTCGCAGTAGCTAGAATGTGGAAACAACCTAAGCACCCAAGAATAGAAGACTGGTTAAAGAAACTTTGGTACATCTGGGGCTGGAGTGATAGCACAGCAGGTTAGGGCATTTGCCTTGCACACGGCCAACTCGGGTTCGATTCCCAGCATCCCATATGGTTCCCCAAACACAACTAGGAGTAATTCCTGAGTGCATGAATCAGAAGTAACCCCTGTGCATTGCTGGGTGTGACCCAAAAAGCAAAAAACAAACAAACAAACAAAAAAATCCAGGAAACCCTGATACATCTACGCAGTGGAATACTATACAGCTATTAGGAAGGATGAAGTCATGAAATTAGCTTGTATTTGCATGGTCATGGAGAGTATCATGCTAAGTTAAATGAGTCAGAAAGAGAGGGACACATATAGAATGACTGCACTTATTTGTGGAATATAAAATAACTGAATATTTTATATTCAGTAATATGAGACTGAAACCCAAGGACAGTAGAGACAGGGCCTGGAATATTGATCCATGATTGGCAGCTTGCCTAATAAGCTGGGAAAAGGCAGCTAGAATAGAGAAGGGATCAGTAAGTCAATGATAGTTGGAGGGATTGTTCAGGATGGGAGATGTGTGCTGAAAATAAAGGACCAAAAGTGATAGCCTCCTAGTATCTATATTGCAAACCATAATGCCCCAAATTAGAGAGAGAGTAGCACTGTAGCACTGTCCTCCCATTGTTCATTGATTTGCTCAAGCGGATACCAGTAATGTCTTACAACAAATCGTGAGACTTGCTCTTACTGTTTTGTGCATATAGAATACGTCACGGGTAGCTTGTCAGGCTTTGTCATGTGAGCGAGATACTCTCTGTAGCTTGTCAGGCTCTCTGAGGGGAGCAGAGGAATTAACCCTGGGTCGGCAGCATGCAAGGCAAATGCCCTACCTGCTGCGCAATCCCTCCAGCCCTAGAGAGAGAGAGAGAGAGTATAGGAGAAATTGTCTGCCATAGAGGCAGGACAAGGAGTGAGATGGGTGGGGCAGATACTTGGGACATTTATGGTGGTAAATGTACACTGGTGGAGGGATGGTTGCTCCATCATTGTATGACGGAAACTCAAACATGAAAGCTTTGTAACTGTATCTCATGGTGAGTCAAAAAAAATACACCCCAAATCAAAAAATATATTACCACATCCGCAACAAAAATAATGAAACCATATGTTTTCAACCAATTTTAAAAAATAACCCAAACCGTTGTACAAGATTCACCACCTTTTATAATAAAAGCTCTCAATTATTAATTTAGAAGAAATGTATCACAACATAGGTCTTGTGACAAATAATACAAAACACCATAAACAATGATGAAAAGTTGTAAGTAGCTCCTCATCTACTAAGAACAGGAAAGATTTTCACTCTCAATACTATAATAAAACATAGCATTAAAATTTTAACAAGGGCAAATAGAAAAGGTTACAAAAGATATGCAAGTTGGAAAAAAAATAAAACTGCAATATTGTAAATAATGTATGTAGAAAATTCATGAAATCCAATCAAATCTATTTGAAGTAATGTGTTTATATAGAAAAGTCCCAGGCTACAAAATGTACAAAAATATGTTGCTTCTCAATATAAAAATCACTTAGGGGAAAAAATCAGGAAAATTATCTCACTTATAGTGACACAAAAATTAACATAATACATTTAACCACATTGGTATAAAACCTGTTCATAGGGGCTGGAGCAATAGCACAGCAGGTAGGGTATTTGCTTTGCATACAGCCAACCTGGGTTCAATTCCCAGCATCCCATATGGTCCCCCAGGCACAACCAGGAGTAATTCCTGAGTGCAGAGCCAGGAGTAACCCCTGAGCATTGCCAGGGGTGAACCCCCCCCAAAAACTAAAACCTGTTCATAATAAATTTACTCACAGTCATACAAAACCTCTTCGCTGAAAACTAGAAAACTTTGTTAAAGGAAACTGAGAAAGATGTGAAATACATTTTATGTCTATACAAGAGAATAACACCTAATACCTAAGCAATATAACCGATTCAATGAAATTTCTGTCAAAATTATTATGGGACTCTTCACTGCTGTAGAGCAAAAAATTTATTGGAATTAATGAAAAATATGGACTAGACATTGCTGAGGGAAAAAAGAGAAACAATGTAAACATCACACTCCCACAACCACAAACTGTTCTATAAAGTGATCATAATTAGAACAGCATATTATTAGAATAAAAACAAAAATATTTTCCTATAATCAATAGATGAGAATTTAGAACTCAGAGATATGAGCACAAATATATGAAGAATTAATTTACTACAGGGGAAACAAGCATTTACAATAAGTCTCTTCAGTAAATTGTGTTAGGAAAATCGAAATTTGATAAAAAGTATGAAATAAGACCACTTAGACAATAAAAAATGGATTAGAGACCACTGTACAGTCCTGAAAAACATAAGACAGAAAAAAATCATTAGGCATTATGTTCCTTACCATTATCCTTAGAGATATGTCTGGCTACTCAACTCCAGTAGCAAAGGAGAAAAAAGCAAAACAGTGGTAGGGTGTCCGCCTTACAAGCGGCCAACATGGCCGACCCAAGTTTGATTCCTCTGCCCCTCTCGGAGAGCCCGGCAAGCTACCGAGAGTATTCGATATGCCAGACACAGTAACAACAAAGTCTCCAATGGAGACGTTACTGGGCCCGCTCGAGCAAATCGACGATCAACGGGAGGGCCTTTACCTTTACTTTACCTTTTACACTGGGGGTATGGTGCCACCAGCAGGTCAATCTGTGCCTGTGAGATGAGTACATCAGCAGCCTGTAGGCACCTTCAGACTTCCTGATACCCCAAAATTGCTGCTGTGCTTTTGGCCAGACTCCAAAAACCTGGGGCCAAGTTTACCAAGAAAGTTAACGGCCAAAAGTTAGGTATGTGGGAGACACACCCACAAACCACTTCCAGCTCAGCTATATAATTGGAGACAAGGCCTCTCTGGTTCCTGATGGAACTGCTTAAAGGCCATGATCCCAGAGACGCAGAGACAAATCTCAGAACCCACCGGCTTTTGGCAGAGATGCGTCCAGTCCCCACAATGGGCTACTGTCGCCGGACCACCCCAAGGGGGAAAGGGTGTTGTCCCTCCACCTTGGCAGCTCGGTGGCCGCCATCTTCCAGAGGCAATTGGACAGTCAGATTTGGGCCTGCAGTGACAAGATACATTCCTTCCCTCCCCAATGAGACCCAGAGTTGCTGCCCACAAACTGCCTCTCTGGCTCCTGATCAAGCTGCTTAACAGCCATGATCCCAGAGACTCAGAAACAAATTGTGGAACCCAGCGGCTTTTGGCAGAAATGTGTCTGGTACCCGCAGTACCAGGTCAACACCCTGGGAGTTCGGTGGCTGCCATCTCCAGAGGCCATTGGACAGTCAGGTTTGGGCCCGCAGTGATGAGACACGTGGGGCCTCTTGGGATGGGGGTGGAGCCAGCCCTTTTATCCCCACCCCAGCAAGACCCCAAGTTGCCCGCCGCCCACAAATGGCCTCTCTTGCTACCGATCATGCTGCTTAATGGCTATGATCCCAGAGATTCAGAGACAAATCTTGAAACCCAGCAGCTTTTGGCAGAAATGTGTCTGGACCCCAGAATGTTATTGTCATGGGGCCACCCCAGGGGAGAAAGGGTGCTGTCCTTCCACCTGCTCCCCATTGGTGGCTTGGTGGCTGCCATCCTCCAGAGGCCATTGAAAAGTCAGGTTTGGGCCTGCAGTGAGCAGACAAGTGGGGCCTCACGGGATGGGGATGGAGCCGGCCATTTCCTCCCCTCCCCAACAAGACCTCAAGTTGCCACCCACAAACGGCCTCTCTGGCTCCTGATGAAGCTATATAATGGCAATGATCCTAGAGACTCAGGAACAAATCTCTGAACCCAGCAGATTTTGGCAGAAATCCCTCCATATTTAAGTGTTAAAATTTAAGAAGTCCAAAATCGTACATTATTTATAACCAGCAATAGAAAACAAATTGTCTACTGTTGCCTTTTTGGCAGATCTGAGTGTTGGGGTAAAATCCCAAATAATAATGATGGGTCTGGTGTCAAAATATGAATGTAATCAAAGTAGAGAGGAAGTAATGTGGAAATCATCTGCCCCACAGGTAGGGGGAGTGTGTGGAATGGGGGGTATACTGGGGTTGTTGGTGGTGGAAAATGGGCACTGGTGAAGGGACGGGTATTTCATTGTATGACCGAGACTTAAACCCAAAAGCTTTGTAACTGCTCTCACAGTGATTCAATAAATAAAATTATTAAAAAAAATTTTAAAAACCCGCAAAATTACAAATTCACCTGCATCAAACTAAAGAGCTCCTGAACAGAATAAGAGACTAGTGAAAATTGAAAGATATTCTACTGAATATTGAAGATATTTATATGCCATATGTTGCCTAACAAAGGCTAATTATTCAAATTAAGCAAAGAACTGTCAAAGTTTAACATTACAAAAGAAAAAAAAACCTGAAGGGAAAAAGAAAAATCTGAATAGTGATGTTTTGCATGTTGTAGGCCTAGATATGATCCCCAGCCCCCATCCATCTGAGCACTACCAGGAGCACAGCCAAGCATTGATCTGGAGTAGCCACTGAGCATTGTGGATGCGGTCCAACTCCCACCCCCAAAGCAAAGCAACAACCCCAAAGACAACATTAAGAATTAGACAGAACGCCCGGACACTTCTCCAAAGATGACATGCATTCATCCTATTTTGTTTATTTGTTTATTTATTTAGGGGCTTTTGGACCACACCCAGCATTGTTCAGGAATTACTCCTATTGCTGGAGATCAAATCCTTGGCTGCATGCACAGCAAACTCCGTACCTCCAGTTCTATCTCTTTGACCCCAATATTAATCATATCTCATTACTTAAGGAAATCCAAATCAGAACAATAAGATATCACTGCACGTCCGTGAGAATGGCTATTATCCAAAGACAAAAAACAATTGCTAGAGAAGATGTGGAAGGAGAAAACTTATTAACAATTGGTTGGCTATAAATCATTCTATTTATTATGGAAAGCAGTATGAAGAATTATTAAAATTAACAATCTAAAGTACATGATATCTAATTATCCCACCCTGGAGTGTTTGTTTTTAAATTCTAATTTAAAGAGCAATAGGCATTCCCATGTTTACTGCAGCATTACTTACAAGAGTCAAAAATTAGAAACAGTCTAATAGTCATCAATTAATAAATGAATTAAAATGATGTGGTATGTGAACATAATGATATACAAATGAAATATGCTATTTGTAATAACATAGACAAGAATTTCTCACTGAGGGTCTAAATGTACCTTTCAATACTCTGTGTACCTCCAGAATATTGGAAAGGGCCATGGCCACACATGAAAACCATGTAAATGGGTTGGGCGTCACAGCATGAAATTAGAGGGCAAACCATAAAATCAGGAAGACTACAGGAAGTAAAGAAGTAGATCACATTCAGGAAAACATTGAGAAGCACTAAATCAGAGGTTATTAAACTCATAGAAATATCTTGATGGGAAAAGATCAACTTTATATAGTTTCACTCTCACATGGTATATGAGAAAACGAACAAACTGACTTACTAAATACTGGGCTGGAGCGATAGCACAGAGGGTAGGGCGTTCGCCTTACAAGCGGCCAACATGGCCGACCCGAGTTCAATTCCTCCGCCCCTCTCGGAGAGCCCGGCAAGCTACCGAGAGTATTGGATATGCCAGACACAGTAACAACAAAGTCTCCAATGGAGACGTTACTGGGCCCGCTCGAGCAAATCGACGATCAACGGGAGGGCCTTTACCTTTACCTTTACTAAGCTACCGAGAGTATTCGATATGCCAGACACAGTAACAACAAAGTCTCCAATGGAGACGTTACTGGGCCCGCTCGAGCAAATCGACGATCAACGGGAGGGCCTTTACCTTTACCTTTACTAAATACAACAAAAATAAATTTTGAGATAAATAAATAAGAGCTAGTAACTATTTGAAGGAAAGTGGAAAAAAGAAGTGGATATATTGGAAAAAGGCAACAAATTTACAGTGAAGGATAGAGTTTTAGAAAACAATTTAGTGTGGATTTATGTTGATTTATAATAATGTGCACCTGAAACTCATTACAATAAAATGTTACTTTAATGCAAAATGTTTAAATAAAGATTTTAATTTAATAAGTCACTTTCTGGAAAATGCACAAAAATAAGTACATAATTTAACTGAGATTAAACTATCAAGTTAACAAACTCCTTAAGCACACAGTCATAAAAGCATACAGTCAAAGATGGTATTGTTAGTGATCATAAAATACAATTTTAAAAATTAAATATTCAAAATACAAGTTAGAGAGGAAAATAAAATGTTGGGGAAAGGAAAACATGCATAATTAATTTATACTATTGATCTATTTATTTATACATAATATACAAAGTATTATATAATATATTAGTAATAGAAAATGATCATTCATATAGAAAATATGAGTAATATAATAAGCATAAGTGACATTTGTGAACACCTAAAATATATAGAATATATAGAATTATAATCCTAGGACAGGAAAGAGAAGAAATTTTAAAGAAACTATTTGAAAAGATAATGACTGTGAATTGTTTAAAATTGAGAAACATTGTATCTAAGAATCTCTACCAATTCTAAATAGAATAATTGCACAAAAAGTGTATTTATACAATCTTACTAAAACTGCTACAAATGATGGTTTAAAAACTTTATAGTAGATAGAAAAGCAAAAGAATGTTAGACTAGAAGTGTGCTGCAGTGGTAGAGAGCAGGTCTCCTATGTGTGAGAACCTGGGAAGTGAGGGAGGAAGAAAGGAAAGGAGGAAGGAAGGAAGGAAGGAAGGAAGGAAGGAAGGAAGGAAGGAAGGAGGGAGGGAGGGAGGGAGGGAGGGAGGAGCAGGAGCAATAACAGTATTAAGTGCTCTCATTTATGGAATATTAAAAAAGATAGTATGAGACTAATATGCAAGGACAGAAGAAATAGGGTCCTTGGGGACTGGTCCATGTTTGGAACTTGCCACAATCTGTGTAGGGGATGGAGGGCAGTTAGGATAGAGAGAGGACCTCTATGACAATAATAGTTGGAATGATCACTCTGGATAAGAACTGTGTGCTGAAAGTAGGAAGAGGATAACTTTTCAGTACCTGTACTGCATACCATAATACTCAAAAGGAAACACAGGAATACTGGGGACATTGGTGGTGGGAAATCTACACTGGAGAAAGGACCAGTGTTGGAACATTACTTCTCTGAAACCCAATCATAAACAAGTTTGTAACTGTGTGTCTCATGGTGATTCAATATTAAAAAAAAAAATACTATGTAAAAGAATAGCATTAGGTGCTGAATTTTAAACAGGAGCTATAGGAAAAAGAAACAGGGAGGTATAGTGCCACCAACAGGTCAGCCTGTACCTGTGGGGCGAGTGCATCAGCAGCCTGATGTTGCCTTCAGGCTTCCTGATACCCCAAAATTGCCTTTGTGCCTTTGGCCAGACCCCAGTAACTTGGGAACAACTTTACCAAGAAATTAAATGGCCAAAAGTTAAGTATGTGGGAGTCACACCCACAGACCACCTCTGGCTCAGGTATACAAGCTCACTCAGAGTTGGGATGGGCTACCTGCCCCACTTCCCAATACACATGGAAGAACTGGCAGTAACCCCCACAAACCAACTCCAGTACCACTCTGTAAGCTCTACTGTTGGTCTTGCCTCAGAGACCCCTAAATAAATCTTGAAAGAGATCAAAACCCGCAGTTAAGCTCAGACCATACATGGCTGAACAGTCCAGAGAAAATTGGAGGGGGCGAGTTGGCCTATGCCCGCCCAAGCAGAGTTTCCCGGCAACCATTTGCTTCCACAATCCGAAATTGCAACCATACCCCAAGCCTAACTTCACCATCTCAGGATGGACATCACCAAGATATAATCTGCAGAAAATTTTGTAATGTGGATCTTAATGTACAAACAGCCCTGGCCCAGAGACTCCCAAGTGAATCCCAAAATGGACTAGTGCCATACAAAGATGTCTCTGGAACCCAACCATTTAAAATCTAGAAATTTACATTTACAATCGTGGTGGTGCGAGCTCTTGTGATATTCAAAATGAGCTATGGAAAATATATTCTACTCTTTAGCGTCTGCTCCAGCAGGTATACTTGAATGCTGGTGGGAAAATTCGAGCAAAATTAATGCCAAAATTAGAGAAAGAGTGTTGGGGAGATTGTCTGCCATAGAGGCAAGGTGAGGACTGCAATGTGTATGTGTGTATGGGGGAGGGGGTGATACTTGGGACATTGATGGTGGAAAATGTGCACTGATAGAGGGATGGGTATGGCTGAATCTCAAGCATGAAATCTTTGCAATTCTATCTCACGGTGATCCAATAAAATAAAAAAAAAATAATGTAGAGCTCATGCCCAGTTCAATCAGCTTAATCAATGGCTGAACAAATATCAGTACTTCTACATTATTAAAAAAAAAGAAAAAGAAAACAATGAGATGCCTAAAAAGTTGAAAAGAAAAAAAACCCTGCCATGTAGAATTTTACAACTGGAGAAAATACCCCCACCCCAAATAATTCCAAAGTGAAAAATGAAATAAATTTATTTTCAAACACATTCAATCTGGTGAAATTATTCAACAATTGGTTCACTTTACAAGAAATAATACAGATAATTCTTCAGACTAATAAAAAATAATCATGGAATGATAAGCTAGGGTGTTATAAAACAAGAAGGAATAGATAAAATTAAAAATAAACAGTAATGTAACTTCTAATCACTAAAAGAAAAACATATAGATATACAAGTTTACATAATAAACAAGATAAAATGGAATAGTTCAGAATATTTGAAATATTTCAGTGTTTCCCATTTTCTGGTGAGATTAATGCCAAGATTCTTACAGAGTTTCTCAAACTTTCTCCAACCTCCTTCCAACTCAGTTTAACACATAGGAAGTCATCTGAAATCATCCATTGTAGTCAATTTGGGATTGTACTTCTTCCCACGTTCATATTTGACTTATATTTTCTTGCATCATTTCCTGGATCTAGACTTCCAATTATCTTAGTCTGAGTCCCAGCTAAGATTTAATCTTCATTCTGAGACCCTTCCAATCAGAGTTAAATGACCTCATAGGTACTTCCATGGAAATCTGTGCATGAATAGTTCAAGTTAGTGTAATTTCGTTTTTTAGTTTTTTTCTTTTTTTTCTTGATTGGTGAGTATCTAACTCAGGGTCAGTTCTTGGAGCCACTTCTGCAGTGCTTAGGAGTAGTCTGATTCTGGGGATCTAACCTGGGACTTCAGTCTGCACAAAGCCTTTGAGCTAGTTCTGGCCCTCAAGTTGGTGGAACTTTTAAAAGAAGGAACAGGCATGAAGAAAAATGAAAATATTTTAAAAGTCAGGAGGAAAGGAAGACAAACTGAAGAAAATTTAAAAATCAAAAGTTAAAAAAAATTTAAAAACAGTAAAAATTTTTATATAATGGAATCCAGGAAGAAGGAAAAACTTCCCTCTGAAAATGTAGTCTTTTAGTTATTTTGGTATTATCCAGACTCCATCTGCACCTCACACACACACAGTCTATATGATAGTTCAACAGTGTGTGGAGGGAAATTATTCAGCTGCAGAACGTCAAGGCTTGAGCTGGAGCTCACATTCTCGGAGAAGCATGTCACTGCCTTTACTTTGACCTCTCCACCTTTTCTCTTCACAACTTCTGCTTACTCCCTGTCACTTATTTATTTCTTTTTGCCTCAATCTGACTCCTCAAGACATCTTGGTTCCCTTCTGTATACACATGTTTGTGTTCCTGCACTGCCTTTACACTTGTCCCTGACTTTCTCAGTCTTTTCTTACTGTCTGTTCCTAAGAACTGTTTGCCTCTGTGACTCAGAAGAACAAATCAGTACTACCCATATTAATTTTTTTAGATGAACCATCCTGAGTAGAACAATGAGATGAAGACTGGAGACTATACCAGATGCATTAACATTTATTTAAATACAGTCTGAAGATTTATGGATTCATGTTTTTCAAAGTGAACAGAGACCATAGGTGACTGTATAAAATGATTAAATGATTATGCATTTAGCCAGGAACAGGGTGAAAACTAAAAAGGCAGCTGATAATAATTACATGGAAACTATGCTGATGAGAATGACAGTTTTTCCTTACTTACAAGTAGAATTTAAAAAAATAACTTTACCAACTTCTTCATTTCCACAGGAAATCAAATCAAACCAAAATGAGAAGCTTCTGCTTACTTGAGTGAACATATGCTTCACTAATGAAAGGGTTATTAAGTCTCAAGGATAATGGTGAACCACTATTTCAAGGGATTTGAAAAATTTAGAAGTTGCAGATCTCAGATCATATGAATATAGTTCAAATCTTGTTCGCTGTTACCAGTCGAAAATCATACATCTTATTAGTTGTGTTAAATAAGTCCCCCTGCAGTGCCCATGTTCTTTTTGAGTATCACACTGAGAATCAGTTTTGCTGCCTGTACCTGCACAAAGGCCCCTTGGTGGGTAGGACTTTCAGAAAGAAATTATTCCTTAATCTCTTACAAACTCAAGACAAAACAAGTGACTGCAAAGTACAGCATTCTTTTGCACAACTTACTTCCAAATTTTTAGAGATCATTTACTAAGGTTTTATAAGCTGACTGTTCTCTGTCATCATTTTAACCTACCACTGCAGCTGGGAGTCTCTCAGACAATACACTTTAAGTAGCCTCCATTTAGAGTATTGCTCATCAAGAACACAACACAAATTGTTAGACACTTTGTCCTTTCTTTGGTATCTGTTTTGAAAATTAAAATGGAGGGGAAGCCTTCTCCATCACAGACTTAGAAAACATTTAAGTCATTCTGACCATTCTGACTTCAGAAAAGTGACAAAATAAGAATATTCTCTTCATTCAGTTCATTTTCTTGACTGTCCTTTCTGGGAGAACAGATCTGCTGAGCTACTAATCTTAATAGTCAAAACACCTTTCATTTCACAGCAACACATGAGGCTTGTTAATTTCATACATTTCAACTTTCTTTTTTTAAAAAAAATTTATTAGTGAAACACCATGAGGTACAATTGTAGATTTACAGATTTTTGTGCTTGGGTTTCAATTATACAATGATCAAATACCCATCCCTCCACCAGTGCCCATTTTCCACAACCATGGATCCCAGTATCCCTCCCACCCTCATTCCCCCCATCCCACCCTTCCTCTGTGGCAGGGCATTCCCCCTTGTTCTCTCTCTCCTTTTGAGTGTTATGTTCTGCAAAAGAGGCTTTGAGTGGCAATCATGTTCAGTCCATAGTCTACTTTCAACATGCATCTCCCCTCCTGGGAGCATCCTCCAAACACTCTTTATTTGGTGTTCCCTTCTCTATCTGAGCTGCCCTTTCCCCTAGAATGCCCGGCTGGCCTCTATGCTATGGAGTAATCTTCCTGGTACTGATCTCGGCTATTCTTGGGTATTAATCTCATATTTTGTTACTTTATATCCCCCAGATGAATGCAATCTTTCTATGTCTATCCCTCTCTTTCTGACTCATTTCGCTTAGCAGGATACTTTCCATACTGTACAACTTGTATGTAAATTTCATGACTTCATCTTTTCTAACAGCTACATAGTACTCCATTGTGTAGATGTACCAAAGTTTCTTTAACCAGTCATCTGTTCTTGGGCACTCAGGTTTTTTCCAGATTCTGGCTATCATACATTTCTACTTTCATTTCATTGTGTTTTATGAGGACAGATGATGAAAATATTTAAAGACTGAGGACTTACTTTCAGAAAGTGATGGAAGTTCTGGCATTTGGGGACACTCCACCTCTGGTTCATCCCTAAAATATTTCTCAGGTTCTAGAAGAAAGGCTGGTTTATTTACTTCAGGCAACTCTTGCAAGTCTTCAATATTCAATGACCTAAAGGCACCTTCACAACAATGTATTAGAGTGTAGAACTTTTCTCTTTAAGAAAATACAATATGATTAATTCCTCAAGAACTAACAGATTCCAGTGTTAAATCTTTTGATATATTTATATATATATAATTTAACCTTCCTATTACTCAGTAGGTACAGCTGCAGAGATCAGCAAATCCTACAAACACAGCTGTTCAGGATAAATCCATGATCCTTTTATTCAAAGAGACTAACAGGAACTCATAGCTTCCTGTGCATTTATTTTTTTATTTTATATTATTTTGCCATTTTTCTCTTGGAAATGAGGATTCTGAAGTTTTGAAGAAAATTCCAGTATTTTTCTATCTTCAAGAAAATTGTATTCTTTGTGAAATTAAATATTTGGTATTTGATGATACATTTAGAAATTTGAATTTAAAGGTACTTTGTCAAATGAAAGTTTTGACAAAACATTAACTAGACTCTTATGTTTTGTATGCATAAATAAATGAATTTATCATGCATACAATAATAAATGCAAAGGTAAGTTCTTTTAATCATGTACTTAAAAAGCAAAGGCTGGGAACAAGTGCAAGGTTTTTTTTTTGTTCTGGAAGATAGAAAAGTAATAAAAACTTAATTCAAGTTGTGGTTTTGTGTTAGTTCTGTGAGGATAGGAACTTCACTTTTGTAATCATAATGGCTCACTACCTGGGAAAAGTAAACTAATGCATATTCGGCAGCTGTAATGGAACAAATCTTATGCTGTGTCAGTGGTTCTCAAACGTTGACATAAAGATTACCTGCAGTGCCTCTTCATAAATAAGTTGCCATGTAGCATTTCCATTTCTGATATAGGACAAAGAAAATGGGGCCCTAGGACTCCTAAGGTATAGGTGACCCTATTACTGCCTTACCACACTTTGAAAATCAACGTGCTATGCTAAACCAAAGACTAATTCCTCACAACCTATAAGTACCATTACGTCCTTCTGACAAAGGAGGAAATTGTGTCTCTTTAAGACACATTACTAAATATTTATTCAGATAGCTATTAATTGGTTATATTTTTTTATTCCAAAATTTATTTCCTAAGGTACAATAATACTAATAAAATTATAGTTTATACAATATACTAGGCACTGTCTTAAGTGCTTTCCATGTACTATCTCTGTCATTCTGACAAAAATGCTTTTGGAGCAGATTAGTTTATAAATGTGAATTGAATGTTAGCAAATACTTATGTGTCTTTTACAGAAAAATTTAACAAAATTTCTAAATATTATGCACCTATTACAGAGACGAGCAACTTTCTCTTGCCTATAAGTTAAAAACATTTATAGTGAGTTTTTCTCATCTTAGTAAGAATATTTCATCATGATATTCTTATTATATCTTGTTTCAAATATGATGGAGATTTGACAAAGTCTTACTGTCAAATAGTATGTTTCTGTATAAAATTATTATTTGGTTTCAATTATACATTTCATTAGTTATTTTAGTTTTAGTTATTTTACTTTTTATTATTAATTTTTTTCTGATAAGTCAAAAACCAAACAACGTATTTTGCTGTGTGGCCCAAGACTTACTGAGAGCAAAAACAGTTTAATTTATTTAAATCTCTTAAGAAGAGAGAATAATTAATGTTCTCTATCTTGAGAACTGTAATCTTGACCTTAACATAAGTGCTTAGACTTTAAACTTCCACCACTCGTATGTCATACAGACTTGGACGATTCACTTAATATCTCTGAGTATAAACTTTCTTTTTGTTTATCACAAGAAAGAAAGGATATCACAAGATCTTGTCTTTACATTTGTTAAAGGATACTAAAACTCCTGGCACATAATCATTTGTCTTATTCATATCAATCTATAAAACAGTAACAGCATAAGAATGTATCAGTACTTATTACTTACTGGATGCTTCGGGTGTAACATCTTCATTGTAAAGTTTATATGTTTTTTTCTTATAGCTTTTTCTCTCCTTATATTTTATGCCTAAATTTAAGACTCTTGATGGTCTGACACTGGAAGAAAATAATTTGTGATGAAATAAAAAATAACCTCAATAGAGAAACATATTTTCTAGCAATAAAAATACACACCATAATTTGACAAATTTATGTTAAATTTATGTCAAATATTTATATCCTGGGAACCCAATTTATTTACAGTTTTCACACCATGTTTCTCAATAAGACACCAAAAGCCAAGTGATGATATAACAAAATATCAGGCCAGAGTGATTGTTTAATATTCAACGCGTTTTCCTTACATGTGGCTGCCCCTAATTTGATTCCTTGCACAACATACTCTGAGTACCACCAGAAATGATCCATGAGCTCAGAGCCATGAATTAGCCCTAAGTGCTATGAGGTATGGCCCAAATCCCACCACTTATCACCAAAGAGCTTACTAATCTTTTATAATATTAGCTTAATAAACTAATCAATCCAATATTTTATCTCCAAAAATTCTAGGGACTCAGAGAAAAAACATATAGAATTGCACATACACACATATAATGAGATTCACCTACATAATAATTATTTAGCTATTAAAAATAAATATCAGTGGTGTGCATCAACAGCCCTTTTTACCCATTGTTAGATCTTTCTTTTTTATATCTTGTATAAATCTACGAATATATAAAAGCACAGATATTTACTTGTGATATTAATAATGTCAAAAAGTTGGGGATTTTTTATGCCTGTCGTAAATCTATAAAAAATATTTTCATTGAATAGAAGGATGAGAATGGGCATCTTGTCTTGGACCTGATCTTAGAGGGAAGGCTTTTAGTTTTACCCTTTGAGAATGATGCTTGCCGTGGGCTTGTGGTAGATGGCTTTTACTATATTGAGGAAAGTTCCTTCAATTTCAATTTTGCTGAGAGTTTTCATCATAAATGGGTGCTGAATCTTGTCAAATACATTCTTTGCATCAATTGATGTGATCATATGGATTTTATCTTTTCTTTTATAGATATGGTGGTAGACTGGAGTGATAGTACAGCAAGTAGGGCATTTGCCTTACATGCAGCTGATCTGGCCAACCCGAGTTCAATTCCTCCGCCCCTCTCAGAGAGCCCGGCAAACTACTGAGAGTACTTTGCCCTCACGGCAAAGCTTGGAAAGCTACCCATGACGTATTGGATATGACAAACACAGTAACAAATGTCACAATGGAGACGTTACTGGGATCGCTGGAGCAAATCAATGAAAAACGGGGGAACAGTGACAATGATATGGTGGATTATGTTGATTGATCTGCAAATGCTAGACCATCATTGTATCCCCAGGATGCTTCCCATTTGGTCATGGTATATGATTTTTTTTGATAAGTAGTTGGATTCTATTTGTAATGTTTTGTTGAGGATCTTTGTATTTGTGTCATCAGGGATATTGGTCTGTAATTTTATTTTCCTTCGTGTGGTGTCTCTGTCTGCTTTTGATATTAGGGTGATACTTGCTTCATAGAAACTGTTTGGGAGTGTTTCTTCAATTTCCTGGAAAAGATTGAAAAGGACTGGCAATGAGGTCCTCTTTAGATGTTTGAAAGAATCCTCTAATGAATCCATCTGGACCTGGGCTTTTGTTTTGGGGGAGAATTTTGATTACAGTTTCAATTTCCTTGAGAACGATGAGTCTATTCTGGTATTCCAAATCTTCTTGGTTCAGCCTTTGGAGATTAGAGGAATCCAGAAATTTATCTATTTCTTCTAGTTTCTCTTGTTTCGTGGCATACAGACTTCCAAAGTAATCCCTAGTGAACTTTTGAATTTCTTTGGTTTTTGTTGTGATGACCCCGTTTTCATTTCTGATTCTGTTTATTAGGGTTCTCTCTCTCTTTCTTTGTGAGTATTGTTATTTTTTGAAAGAACCAGCTATTTGGCTTCATTGATCTTTTGGATTTTTTTTTGGGAATCCAGCTCATTGATTTATGCTCTAAATTTTATTATTTCTTTCCTCATGCCTGCTTTGGGCTCATTTTGTTGGTCATTTTCTAAGATCTTAAGCTGTTCAGTGAAGTTGTTTATGTGGCTCTTTCTTCCTTCCTAATAAATGCTTGCAGAGCTATAAATTTCCCCTCAACATTGCTTTAACTGTGTCCCACAAATTCTGGTAGCTCGTGTCTTCATTCTCATTTTTTTTCAGGAATCTTCTGATTTCTTTTTTGATTTCCTCTCTAGCTCACTCGTCGTTCAACATTGAGCTGTTTAATTTTCAGGTGTTTGATTTGATTTTCTGTTTCTTTGTGTGATTAACTGCTATCTGCAGTGCATTGTGGTCTAAAAAAGATAGTTGATAAAATTTCTATCTTCCCAATACTACTGAGGTATGTTTTGTGGCCCAGCACATAGTCTATCCTGGAAAATGTTCCATGTGTACTGCAAAAGACTGTGCATTCAGGTTTTGGGGGGGGTGAAAAGCCTGTATACATCTTTAGCTTCTCTTCCACTTCTTCTTTCAGAGCCAGTACTTCCTTGATGAGTTTTAGTTTTATTAATCTATCCAGAGGGGATAAGGCAGTTTGGAAGTCTCTGACTACTATTGTGCTGCTACCAATGTCCTCTTTGAAGTATATTAGCAGTTCTTTTAAGTATTATGCGGACTCTCACTGGGTGCATATAGATTTAGGGGTGTGACTTCTTTCTGATGTACATATCCCTTGATTATTTAAAAATGACTATTGCTGTCCCTTCTAATCTTTTTCAGCCTGAAATCTATGTTGTCAGGGTATTCCACCCCGGTGTTTTTGAGGGAGTTGTTTGCTTGAAGGAATGTAATCACTATTTGCAGATGGCATGATACTATAAATAGAGAATTCTAAAACCTGTAGCAATAAGCTCCAAGAAAAAAGAGACTTGTATATTAAAGTCACTGGTTGAAAAATTAATACCCATGGCTTCTCTATATGCAAATATTGGGAGAGAAGAAAGTGATATGAAAACAAAATTCCATTCACAATTCATGCCTCAAAAAAATCAAATACCTCAGAATCAGCTTAACTAAGGAGGTAAAGGACCTGTACAAAGGAAACTACAAAATGTTACTTCAAGGAATATAAGAGGACACGAGGAAATGGAAAAACATCACCTGCTCAAGGACTGGGAGAATTTAATTGTCCAAATGGCAATATTCCCCAAACCATTACACAGATTCAATGCAATCCCTATAAGGATACCCATGACATTCTTCAAAGAAATTGATAAGCACCTCTGAAATTCATATGGAACAACAAGCCTTCAGAAATAGCTAAGATAATTCTTGAGGAAAAAAAGATGGGAGACATCACTTTCCCCAACCTCAAACTCTACCACAAAACAGTAATAATCAAAATAGCATGGTATTGGAATAAAGACAGATCTGCAGACCAACAGAATAGGGTTGAATATCCATGCACACACCCTTAAATACATGATCATTTAATCTTTGATAAGGGATCACGAAATAGCAAGAAGAAGAGGAGCAAGAAAAACCTTTTTCACAAATGGTGCTGGCAATACTGGACATCTATGTGCAAAACATGGGCTCAGACCTCTACCAAACACCATGCACAAAAGTCAGATCAAAATGAATTTAAGACATCAACATAAATCCATAAGGTACATTGAAGAATAGGTTGGCAAAACTCTCCACAATATTGAAGCTAAAGATATCTTCAAGATGAAACACCACAGGCCAAACAAGTGGGAGTAAAGATAAACAGATGGGTGTATCTTAGACTAAGCTTCTGCAACTCAAAATAAATAATGAACAGGATACAAAGACAGCCTACAGAAAGAGAAATGATATTCACCCAATATCCTTCTGAGAAGGGGTTAATATCAAAGATATACAAGACACTGGTTGAACTCTAAAAGAAAAGCATCCAATCACATAAGACAATGGGGCAATGAAATGAACAGAAACCTTTTCAAAGAAGACATTCGAATGGCCAAAAGGCACATGAAAAAATGCTCTTCATCACTAATCGTCAGTGAGATGCAGATCAAAACAACAATAAGATATCATCTCCCACCACAGAGACTGGCACACATCCAAAACAATAAAAGGAACCAGTGTTGACGAGGATGTGGGGGGAAAGGGTCTCTTCTTCACTGCTGGTGGGAATGCCGACTGGTCCAGCCTTTTGGGAAAACAGTATGGAAGTTTCTCAAAAAACTAGAAACTGAGCTCCCATTTAACCCTGCAATACCACTTCTGGAAATGTACCCTGGGAACCTAAAAACATACTGCATATGTTCACTGTAGCACTATTCAACATAGCCAAAATCTGGACACAACCTGAGTGCCCAAGAACAGATGAATGAATAAAGAAACTAAGGCACACCTACACAATGGAATACTATGCAGCTGTCAGGAAAAATGAAGTCACAAAATTTTCCTAAAGATGGATGAACATGAAAAGTATGCTGAGAGAAATGAGTCAGAAGGAAAGGGACAGATATAGAATGACTGCGTTCATATGTGATATATAAAAAATATATAGTATCCCACATGGGAGCCTTGTGGACAGCAGGTATGAGCCGGGGGTGTGGGGGCAACTAAAACCTCATGGGAAGGGGGGCGTTCCGGTCCGTCCTTCACGCCCTACCGAGGTCACCAGTTGCCCCCCACGAGCGGCTCTCCAGCACGGCCACGGCCCCAGAAGCACAAGGACTTAATGCAGAACCCGGCAGCTTGGAGCAGAAAAGTGAACGGACCATGCGTTAATCCAGGCCATCAAGTATGCCGGAGGAGAAAGGGTGTTGCCCCATTTGCCCTCTCTTCTCTGGAAAGAAGGATGGCGGCTGCATGGGAGCCTTGTGGACAGCAGATATGAGCCGGGGGAGTGGGGGCAACTAAAACCTCATGGGAAGGGGGGCGTTTTGGTTCGTCCTTCACACCCTACCAAGGTCACCAGTTGCCCCCCATGAGCGGCTCTCCAGCACGGCCACAGCCCCAGAAGCACAAGGACTTAATGCAGAACCCAGCAGCTTGGAGCAGAAAAGTGAAAGAACTATGCGTTAATCCAGGCCATCATGTCTGCCCGGAGGGGAAAGGGTGTTGGTCCCTTCCACCCTCCTCCCTCTGGAAAGAAAGATGACAGCCACATGGGAGCCTTGTGGACAGCAGGTATGAGCCGGGGGTGTGGGGGCAACTAAAACCTCATGGGAAGAGGGGCGTTCCGGTCCATCCTTCACGCCCTACCGAGGTCACCAGTTGCCCCCCATGAGCGGCTCTTCAGCATGGCCACGGCCCCAGAAGCACAAGGACTTAATGCAGAACCCGGCAGCTTGGAGCAGAAAAGTGAAAGGACTATGCGTTAATCCAGGCCATCAGGTCTGTCCGGAGGGGAAAGGGTGTTGCCCCAGTCGCCTTCTCCTCTCTGGAAAGAAAGATGGCGGCTGCATGGGAGCCTTGTGGACAGCAGGTATGAGCCGGGGGACTGGGGGCGACTAAAACCTCATGGGAAGGGGGGCGTTTCGGTCCGCCCTGCACACCCTACCGAGGCCACCAGTTGCCCCCCACTAGCGGTTCTCCAGCACGGCCACGACTCCAGAGCACAGAAACCAATTTCTTAACTATCTGACTTTCAGTAGAAATACTTCCAGGGTCAATAAGTAAAATAGCAGAAATCCAAAACCAACATATAATTCTTGAACCCAGCTGTAGAAAGCAAATCACTTCACAATGCTTTGTCGGCATGTCTGATTTGGGGGGGTAAACTCTAAATAACAGTGGTGAATCTTTTATTGAAACAATGAATCTAATCAAAGCAGATAGAGTGTTAACTAGAATTCATCTGCCCCACAGGGACTGGGAGGGGTGGGGGGTGGGGTTTTATTGGGGTTCTTCATGGTAAAAAATAAGTTTTGGTAAAGGGAAATGTGCTTGATATTTGCATGACTGAGACCTAAACCTGAAAGCTTTGTAACCTTTCCCATGGTGATTCAATAAATAAATAAATAAATTTAAAAAAATAAAAATAAAATAAAATAAAATATGTCTCTGAAAAAAAATAAATAAAATATAAAAACCTAAAAAAAAAAATATATATATATATAGTATCACTGTAACACTGTCATCCCATTGTTAGTCGATTTACTCGAGCGGGTGTCAGTAATGTCTCTATTTGTCCCAGCCATGAGATTTTAGCAGCCTCTTCTTAATCATCTTTCCCAACAATTGGAGGCTCTTTCAGGGTCAGAAGAATGAGACCTGTTATAGTTACTGGTTTTGGCATATTGAATTCACCACAGGGAGCTTGCCAGGCTCTGCCTGTGTGGGTGGGATACTCTCTGTAGCTTGCCAGGCTCTCCGAGAGACAAATATATAAGGAAAGGTCAATGATTGAAACTACAACAGGTGTGTGTGCGTGGAGCTGAAGGTAAGTAGGAGAGAGAAGATACCAATATGACAATAATAGTAGGGCATGATCATGCTGGACAAGATCCAAGGGTTAAAAGTTGATAAGGGATATTCTTTCAGTATCAGTATTGCAAACTACAATGCCCAAAATAAGAGAGAATAGGAGAAAGAGAGACAGAGGGAGAGAGAGAGAGAGAGAGAGAGAGAGAGAGAGAGAGAGAGAGAGAGAGAGGAAGGAAGGAAGGAAGGAAGGAAGGAAGAAAGAAAGAAAGAAAGAAAGAAAGAAAGAAAGAAAGAAAGAAAGAAAGAAAGAAAAGCACCTGTCGTAGAGGCAGGCAGGGGGTAGGTGGGTGGGTGGTGGTGGGAGGGAACCTGGGACACTGGACTGGTGCTGGGCAATGCTCATGGTGGATGGATGGGTGTTGGAATATTCCATGACTGAAATCCAATCACGAACCGCTTTGTAATGATCTATCTCATAGTGATTCAATAAAAAACGTAAAAAGAAAATACTTTCATTTAGCTTGAATCTAAAGAAAAAGGCTTTTATTAATATAACAGTGAAATCCTTATATAGCCTTAGATCATTCTAGTTCTAAAATAGCAAGTGACCTCAAATATATTGAATGTTCACTGTCACAAATCTCAATCCAAGCAGTTATGACTTGTACTGTGAAAAATAATCTTTTATTGTCTTACATCCATCAGAAAACATGACCTTCTTTCAGAAAATCATGGAAAGTCCCAAGATCTTGACCTGCCCTTTCCTTCCTTCTGCTTTCCTCTTTTCCTTTAGTCCTTCATGGTTATGTGTCTTTTAGTGCCTGACTTTATCTTGTATTCTGTTACATACTGTTTAGTTGTAGAACCTTGAATAATTCTTTTCTACCAATCTGATATAATGAGATTCTTGCTCTGGTTTTAAGAATAATAAAATGGGTGGAAGTTCAGTGATATTCCTGGTAAATAACAACATTCAGCAAATACTAATTTAACTTTTCCCCCTCAGCTCTATTTTGATTATAGCTAAATAAATGAGTTAAAATATCAATAAAAATAAAACAAACCTATATATACCAAATACTGGATGCTATTAAGTAGAAATGAGTTGACTCAATATACAGATAAACTTTACAGATAAATTTTACATTTTAGATCATTTTTATCTTTATAGGAAAGCTGTGAAAAAGTACTAAGTAGTGTTGGCATACCCTGCACCTAGTCTTAGTATCATATATTGCCATTTTTCATAACTTAAATGTCTACTTTTAGCAGTAAGTTATCTAGATTTATTTTTGATTGTGATTTTCCTGGGCTGCAGCGATAGCACAGTGGTAGGGCGTTTGCCTTGCACGCAGTTGACCTGACCAACCCGGGTTCAATTCTTCCACCCCTCTCAGAGAGCCCAACAGGCCGGGCGAGAGTATCTTGCCCGCACGGCAAAGCCTGGCAAGCTACCCATGACGTATTCGATATGCCAAACACAGTAACAACAACTCTCACAATGGAGATGTTACTGGGCCTGCTCGAGCAAATCAATGAACAACAGGAGGACAGTGACAGTGACTATGACAGTGATTTTCCTAATGCAATTTCTCTGTCCCAGGATGCCATATTAAATTAAATTCGTTGACAGGATGACCCCCTGTGGCCTATTATAACTTCTTACACTTTTCTTATTTTTCTTGACAGTTGTGGGAAATACTTATTAGATATTTTTGTAGACTAAACGTCAAATTTGGATTTGTTTAATACTTTTCTCATAGATAGATGGAGATTATGGGTTGTTGGAAAGAAGACGATATAGATTTAGTGCTATTATCAAGAGTAAGTGTGATCAATCTGATTTATCCTTGTTAATATTATTTTATTGCCTGGGCAAATGTTTGCCACATTTGTTCACTATAAGCTTACATTCTTTCTTTTCCTTATATATGTTACTCCCTGTAAACAAGTTTCCAAGTACAGTCAATACTTCATGGAAATAAGAAGAGGAGTTAAGATCTACTTTTGGGGTTATAGGTTATTTAGTAGCAATATAAATTACTCAGAAAAATGAAGGGATTTTGCTGTCCATAAGAGTAAAACAAGTAAAAGTTTTTCTCCAAAACACACTAGAATTGCTTCCCTCAAGTTTGCTATTTTCTATAAATAAAAATATATTATTTAGTCACTATGTAAGCTGAGATGCAAAAGATTTAGAAAAACATAGCATTAGGAGGGGCTTTTAATGGCTAATATTGTAGTTTTATTTATCCTAAAAAACCTTGATATGCAATGATTTTAATGATTTTATGCATTTGTTTTCTCTCTAGCCCAGTGAAATTTAAAACCATATTTGTAGTGTGATACAAAAGACTTTCTGAGAATTATAGGGAAAATTAAATAAGGAAAACATATAAAGAACTTAGACTAGCGCCAGGAATGTATGAGTACTCAATACATATGTTACTATCACTTTAATTCAGAATAACATAAATTTTACACAGAGTATTATAGAACCTGCTAAATTAAGTTCTAATAATCTTGTGTTTGCCTTGCACACAGCTGACCCGGTTCGATTCCCAGCATCCCACCTGGTCCCCCGAGCACCACCAGGAGTGATTTTTGAGTGCATGAGCCAGAAGTAACCACTATAAATCACGGGGTGTGACCCAAAAAGAAAAAAAAGTATCATGTGATAGTAAAGAATGATTGCTTTTTTATATCCTTAAAAAAATTGGAACAGGAACCAGAATGATAGTACAGCAGGTATGACACTTGCCCTATATGAATATTGTTATCTGTGGACATTCACAGTAATCAATAGAGAAATGTGCTCATATATCCTAAAGTAATAAGATAGGTTATAAAATGGGGAGACTACATGTTAGAAACTCTTTTAAAATGAATTACATCTTTTCATCTTTGATTTCCTGCTTATTTGTACTTTAAAATTTTCTGAGAATGTGTTATTTTTGTAATAATAAAATATTCCAAGTTTATGTTATACGAATTATTTATTCACGTATAATTTTTATATTAGAATATGTTGTATCAAAATCAAATATGCTATAAATTTTTAAAATGCATATCATTTGTGAATTTTATCTCTTAAATTATTTACTCTTTTTTTCTAATGAAATATGAGTTTTGTAGAACCTAAGGAGAGTAAAATCTATTTATCTGCATAAATTGTTAACTGGCATTATAAATTCCTATTACTTTCAAATTTTATATTATTCTTTATCTCCATGAGACTTAAATTTGATATAACCTTTAACCACCTATTTATTTCTCACAATACCTTCAGAAACCTGATATTTCTATATACGTCACAACATAATATATGCTGAAGTTTTTATCTTAAATTTAAATTAACATAAAACACAGCTTTAATTAATTTATATTTTTCCTTCAATGTTTTGCTCTTCATTTTTACTTTTTGCTTTTCAGTATTTCTTTTTCTCTTCCCCCACTCTAAATACACCTTCACTGTCAAACAATTTACCAAATGTGCTTTTCTTCCTTAGTCCTTCTAAAATCTTTCACAAATTCTTTTATTCTTTAATATTTTTTATATAGACAAGAACAGACATGATTGTCTCCTTGAATTTATTAATCTAGTTAGAAAAAGGAAACATTCATAACAATGTTTTTTTTTTATTTTATTGAATCTCCGTGAGATATAGTTACAAACTTTCACGTTGGAGTTACAATCACACAAGGACCAAACACCCATCCCTCCACCAGTGCACATTTCCCACCACCAATATCCCCAGTAAACCCGCCCCCCCCCACCCCGTCAACAATGCTTTTGTAAAGAAAAAAAATCTTTTATCTATTAATGATCTGGTGAATGTCAGAAAGGGCACTTTACATTTGAAAACTGGATTGTACTTGTACTTTTCCTACACCGGGTTTTTTCAGTGGAGGAAATAGTTTCTATTTAAAGGAGTTTACTTACAGAAATGGATGGGAGAGAGGAATATGTGTTCATGAGAAAACATGAGTTTTTCTATAGTGGAAAAGGATCCACATAGGATTTTATTCATGTTACAAAGAAAAGTGTGGATATATAAGACATACAATTCAATTCTAAGGCTACAGTTGAACTACTTTTAAAAAATTGGTAATAACTAATTGGCATTGTTCTGTGCTATCTCAATAGTACAAATTTTAGAATTATTTCTATCTAGTCATCTGAATTGAATAGGCATAAATTTTGAAAATCATAGATATTTTGTGATACATTGATATTTGAAAGTATATTGTACAAGGCATAATTATGTTTTTCATTGTTGAAAATTTCTCTCAAGAACTGAAACTTATATAGCCAAAGATGAAACAACAGCTAACCAATACTCTAACTTATCTAGTAGAAAAACAAAAGATTTTATTTTTTAAGAGAAGTTTGTTTAAAAACTTACACATCAACACTGACTTTTAAAATCTAAATAAAATGTCATGGAATTATAGGACATGAACTAATGAGGTCTATAAGTAAACAGTTTAAATTGTCAAATTTTAATTCCAATAAAATCTGTTTAAAAATTAACATATTGTGTATTTATAATTTGAGATGGTTTTGTTCAATAAAAGCTAAAGATAAAAATTTCCACATAAAAACAACATTGTCATAAAGAATGAGAAATTAGTATATTGGATAAAATACTCTTAAAAATGTCTAACACTTGACTTCATCTTTCAAAGGAGTGTGACAGGAAGATAAACAATGCTATATTTGTGTTGCTCTGGAGTAACTTTATTTCCTGATCTGTAAAATAGAGTGGATGACTAGGTGGAAGCATTGATGTCTTTCCATTCCTAGGATCCTATTATTATACAAGATTGTCAGGCTATATTTCTAAACTGAAAGGATCTTTTTGCCTGAAAGGAAAATGCCACTTGACATTTCAGAAAACCATAATTCAAGAAAATGAGAGAACAAATGCCAAAACATAACTAGTGCAGCAGGATGTTTAAAGGTGACTTTTCTATCTCTCTGAGACCAGAGGTTCAAAAAGTCAGAAAATAATATAATTAAGAAGTGAAAAATTATTCCCATATTCCAAACAGAGATTACAGATTATTTGTGCAGGCATATGTTTCCAAGAAAACTGCCTTAAAATTGATATGCGGCATGACTCAGATATAAGCATTCAAGGATGCAGAAATTTTAAGAGAAGAAGGTATCAGAGAGAGCTGTAGATGAGTTTTGAATCCTATTCCTTTTGGGAGAGAAAGGAAACTTCCCCCTCAATTCTTGCCTATATTCATGTAAAGTACTCAATAGCTCACATATGCCCCTTGAGGTATTCATAGAGACACACACAGGACCACTGATTCATTATATCTAAAGATTTTTAACATGGGAAAAAAAGCATAAAACTAGAACTATTCACAGAAGTATGAAAGAGGGACGCAACCATGAAGCTCAAGATATGGAAGCTTACTCTAAGTCAAAAAGAAGTCAACTAGTCCAGAAATTAGTTGTACAAGGGAATCCTGCCTATGAGAGGATTATAAGAGAAAGACACTTGGTACTAATAAGTGGAGGATAAATTGGTAGATTGGAACCAAAATGTTGGAGACTTCACTAATTTGGAAATATGCAATGCAGTGTCCCTGATGTATCATTAACAAAGAACTTCAAATGTACTACCTAATTTCAAGTATGAAATTCAGCTAATAGGTAATAAAATTCAACTTTGTTTCACAAGTTTTTGAGGGGGGTCAAACTTGATAGTGTTTGGGTATTGATCCTGGCTGTGAGCTCAGGGATCATCATTTGGAGGTAGGACTTGGAGAGCCATAGGAGGGAGGTGCCAAGGATTGAATCCTAGTTGATCATGTACAAGTCAATTGTCTAACCCACTGTAGTATTCCCTCAGCCTGCTTAATCAATTTTAGCAAGTTACATTAAAGTAAATGTAAAGTAAATGTAAAGTATGTTACATTAAAGGTCTGGAGCGATAGCACAGTGTGTAAGGCATTGGCCTTGCACGCAGCCAACCCAGGTTCGATTTCTCTGCACCTCTCGGAGATCCCAGAAAACTACGGAGAGAATCTCACCACCATGGCAAAACCTGGCAAGCTACCCGTGATGTACTCAATATGCCAAAAACAGAAACAACAAGTCTTACAATTTGTTGTGAGACATTACTGGTGGTCACTCGAGCAAATCGATGAAGAATGGGAGGACAGGACAGTGCTACAGTGCTATAGTTACAATTCACTGTCACTGTCCTCCCGTTGTTCATAGATTTGCTCAAGCTGGCCCAGTAACATCTCCATTTTGAGACTTGTTACTGTGTTTGGCATATCGAATACATCACAGATAGCTTGCCAGGCTTTGCCGTGAGGGCAAGATACTCTTGGAAGCTTGCCGGGTTCTCCGAGAGGGGTAGAGGAATCGAACTCAGGTCGGCCGTGCTGGCTGCTTGCAAGGCAAATGCCCTACCCACTGTGCTATCACTCCAACCCACAGTTACATTAAATTTAAAAATTCTAGGAGCTAGAGTGGTAATAGATTAGGCAGGTCACTTACCTTGCATGCTGCTAACCAAAGTTCTACCCTGACACACATATGAACCACTAGAGCTTCCAGAAGTGATCCCTGAGCACAGAATCAGGAGCAAGCACCAAGCACTGCTAGATGTGCCCATCCCTACACACTCCTCCTCCAGCATAAAAAAAATAGGCACCGTATGGGATATAAGATAGTGGCTGAAGATGGAATATGTAGGAACACTTTATTTTCTGTGTAATATTTTACAAAACAAAAAAGAATGGTAAGAAATGCCTGTGATAAAAAGCATATGAGTTATAGGATTCGGGAAATAGCTCACAGTGGGATGTCATTCACCAACCCCAAGTTTATTACCAGCACTTCATATCATAGACACCCAGGCCCTGCCAAGGTGGGCCTGGTGAGAAAGAACTAAATATATCCCTGATACAAACTTTCTCCCCCAACTCACAACTAATGATACCCACAGTTTTAGACAAATGTTAATAATATTTTGATATCCCACAGAGAAGCAAATTTGGACTTTTATGTTCTAAGTCTTATCTGGACTTCAATTAACATCTAGATGCAACCACAAATTACTTACCTCTTTGTTGAGATATCTTCATTGTTTTTATCAAAAGAAGTTTCTAGTAGGTCTAGGCATAGTTCCTCTTTAGACAGCAAAGGAATATTTTTAATTTTTTGCTCTTGAATATCTCTTTTCATTAAATTTGTATCTCTTTTAGGAAAGGAAAAGCAAGTCTCAATTTTCCAAAGCTTTGCCTGAATAAAACCAGACATACTTTTTTAATAATATTTTTTATCTTGAAAAACTTATATAAGTTTCTACCACGTGTTAATCTGAATAAAAATCATTGGAAAACACAGACACACACATGAGTAAGACATGGTTCTTATCCACAAATTTCTGACAGTCCACAGAAGATACAATATAAATAAATGCAATTTTAAATGTTATATAACATAAAAATTCAACAACAAAAATTGAAGAGATAATGAACTTAAAATAGTCATTCTTATTTTTTTAAAAATCTAAATAATGAGATATATTCACTAAAAAAGAAGCACAATTTTGCTGAAGAACTGTCAGAACTCCTTTTTTGTATCACGATTTTTGCGCTTTATTTCCTTGAAAAATCTCAAATCACGTTTGATCACTGAGTATATTTTTCCCATAAAATATATATGCTGTGTGATATTTTCACAGATATTGACTACAATAGTAAATATGCAGCAAATACTTTCCATTGACAATCTATTTTATAGTTTAGATGATAAATAAATTTCTTCATCTTAAATCAGCCTACATTGCATACATGGGAATGCACCAAAGAAGATGTCTCATAAGAGACATAAGGGTAACATAAGGCTGTCCCAGAATACCTAACTGAATCTTCTCAGAAAGATCTGCTAAGGAAAATGCCAACAGGTTTAGAAACATAGCTTCATAAAAGGAACTGAAGCAAATAAAAGTCAATTTCAGTATTCATAGACAAAAGAGAAAGGTGTGCTCATAAATAAAAGAGAGCTCTTCTACTGAAATTTTTTGAAAATTAAATGTTTATAAGTGTAGTAAAACTAAAATGGATCCCATAGAAAATATTTTCATTTGATTTGTATTTAAGCCTATGGTACTAAATGAAAATGTTTTGGTCTTCTTTTCCTTATGGCTTATGACTAACTCAAAGTTTAAAGACTGGGTGAATAGGATCACCTAAATTATGTACAATATAGTAAACTGATGAAGTAGAAGTATCAGAACACAGACTGCCAAAATAGCGCAAATAGTGTTTAAAGAGGTGCATAAGGTATGTTGTTTTCTGTATGATTATTATCTGAAAGCTTCTAGGAATATATCTGTTTCCTCAGGTATATCATTAACAAACACACATCTCCATTCCAGAAATACGAACATAACATCACACTTAAAATCTAACTTAACACATCGACATCAATGTGTACCATCAGTGGCTCATGCTTAAATGTGGCTTAATTTAAAGTGAAGCATCATCACTGTCGTTGATATGTTAAAAACAAAACAGAGAATAACTAAGTTATAAAAAATGATTGAAAGTTATTTGGCAAAAAATAAAACTTCTTTCATCAAATACATAGAATCAGATTGCATTAAATGTTAGCTGCTTTCATCAGACAGCATGTGATTGGAAAATTGAGTCAATGTAGAAAATTAAAATGCATTACTGTTATCCCTATTCCATATCCGTGATACTGGAATTATTTTGATGCAAAGATAAATGCAATATTTAAATTCAGGGTAAAAGTTCCTGCATTATACAAATCAAATTTGACATAAATTGTACTGATTCTAGTTATGTATACTAACTAGATCTCCTTTTTAGAAAAAATTACACACATTTTTAAGTGATTAAAAAAGATTCTGTTGCCAGTTTGTAAGTTTGAAATGTGCGGTTTGGGACAAGTTATGTAAACTCCTTTTTGTCTCAACTTCTTCATCCTGCCTTCTGCATCAGGCTCTTACCCTTCTTATCTTTGTATTTGCATCTGCTTCCCACATCCTTCTTACACACCAAAAGAAAGGCATTCACTGTTGCTGTTTCCCTTCCATCATGCTCCATCCGTTTTCTGGTTCCCCTTGGAACTTGCAGTACCCATATTTTAGGCAGCTGGATAAATGTGAGTGATATAAAAAAAATTCAAGTAGAAGGGAGTAGAAAACCCAGCCGTGCCCAGTTTTGTCTGACTTGACTTTCTAAAACTATCTCAGTACTAGTGGCTCTTTCTCTGTCTCAGAAGGAAAAAAATTCATACTATTTTCTTTCAGATTTTTCAGGGCTGGACTCTCCAAAAGACAAAAGACTTCATAAAATGACTGAGGAAAATATCAAAGCTAAAAAATAATCAGTCTAAAAATAAGTTTTATTAGCACATAGTTTTATTAGCACATAGTTCTACTGAAAATAAAATTTAGCCACAAATTGTGTTTGATGGCATGATTTCCATGCCTAAGATGGCCCTATAAATCTTTGACCCTATACGAAGAACACCTATGTTCCAGACATCATTATTCTAATAAACTTTGTTTCCATAC
Organism: Sorex fumeus; assembly: GCF_029834395.1. Classification (NCBI taxonomy): domain Eukaryota; kingdom Metazoa; phylum Chordata; class Mammalia; order Eulipotyphla; family Soricidae; genus Sorex; species Sorex fumeus. The sequence goes on from NW_026606067.1 coordinate 30,173,707, forward strand.
CTGTCATACTAGCTTCTGCCTCATCTCACACCAGAGCACCTTTCGAATAACCATAGAACAATAGAACAATGTTGACATTGCATTAACTTCTCTAGCTGCCAGAAGTTTTCCAACTTTTTCTGTGTGACAAACATCAATCTTGCAACCATTCTGCCTCAATCACCACACATCTGCCTGTGTGTGAGTGCACTCTCAGATGGTTTACCTAGGAAATACCTGACACTCACTTACTTTACAGAACAGATGGGACCGTTCATCTTTTGGGTGTCCACTGAGATTCCTGATTCCCAGCAAAACATAGGTCTCCATTCCGAAATTAAATTCTGATTTACCATCACCTTCAACATCCTAATGATTCTTCCCACATGATGAAATTAACTTCACAGAACAGTAATTACTTTTTACTACATCACTTGATCACCTGACATCTCATTACTCATCGTTTTGCTTGAGCAGGCACCGGTAACATCTCCATTCATCCCTATTGTGTGCTAGTGTAGTCCAATGGCATCTGCTTGTTCTAGGAAAACAAAGATCCTCAAACTGATCATTCAGGGTCTTTACAAAGAATGTCTGAACCATCTCGTAGTGGGAGGCCACTCAATATTTTGATGTCCCGTGGAATCAGTCAGTAACAACTCTAGTCCAGTGGTCATCTCCATATCTCATTACATGTCCAGCCCATCTGATTTTCGAATCCTTGTCAAATGAGACAGCGTCCCTGATTCTTGACTGTCGACGGAGGTCGGAACTCCAAATTTTTTTTCTCATTTTAGTGAAGCATGATACTCCAAACATAGCTCTTTCAGTTCCTCTTGGGGAGAACCAAATAGTGTTCTCATCCTGTTTTCGTGGGGCCCAGGTCTCTGAGGCATATGTTAATGCAGAAAGAACAGTGGAATCAAAGAGATGTGTCTGGAGCTGGAGGTTCTTCATCCTCTTAGCTATTCCTTCAATGTTATTGAAGGCATTCCAAGCCAATCTCTTCCTCCTGTGCAACTCAGGTGCCAGGTCATTCTTCATGTTGACTTCTCAATCTAGGTACACATAACTGTTGCATTCGAAGATATTTGTTCCTTGAGAGCAAATGGAACGTCAGGAACGAGTCCATTTCTCATAAACATTACCTTCGTGAGATTCAGCTGTAGTCTGACCTTTCCACATTCACAGTTGAAGTCAGCCAGCATTTGTGCTGCTTGGCTAAAATTTGGTGTTATTAGAACGACATCATCAGCAAGCGGAGGTGGTATAGTTGCCAACCGTATATCTTCACTATCATTCCTTCCCATTCCAGTAATCGCATGATGTTCTCGAAGGTAGCACTAAAGAGTTTTGGTGAAATGGTATCACCCTGCTAAACCCCTCTCTTGACATGGATGATCACTTCCTTGTAGAATGGTGAGATCCTGGTAATGAATTCGTAATATAGCTCACGGATCCTGATGTATTGAGTTTGAATGCCCTGATTGGCTAGGGCTTTGATGACTGCTTCTGTCTCAAAGGAATCAAAGGCCTTCTTTAAATCAATGAACATTAGACAGACCGGCATCTTGAATTCCCGAGAAACCTCAATGAGCTTGGTTATCATGTGGATATGGTTCTAAAGACCACACCTTCTACAAGATCATTGTTGGTGATTTTAATACCAAGATAGGACCGAGAATAACTTCACATCAGGACCCATGGCCTAGAATGGAATGAATAGGGTAAGAGACTGAGTTCATCATGTCAACCAAGAATATCCATGGTAACTCACATTTCCAGAAGGCTGAATCTAAACATTGGACTTGGGAGTCTCTTGGTGAACAGTTCTATGTAGAACTTCTTAAACTCTCCTTCATTTTAATTGGATGTTGGTGTGTAGACAACAAAGATAGAAACTGTCGGCAGTAAGCCACATCTATTCAAGTGTAATTGTCCTATTCGGGTTGTTAGGTATTCTAATGAATCAATGCTCATGACCAAGTTCGTGTTGACAAGGACACCAACACCTCCGATGCCTCTTTTGTTGCATATTCCAAGGAATAGTTCTTCTCCAGTGTCGAAAATGGCATGATGTGATTGATGCCTTCTTGTGCCGGTCAGACCAATGAGGTGGTACTTGATCTTTTGCGCTTGTAACAGCAGGTTCTCCATGGATGCATCTGATGCCAGCATATGCGCATTGAAAGTTCAGACAGTCATTTTTGTCTTTCTTCATTTTGGCAGCCTATTTTTTCCTTGAGATTTTATCAGCCTCTCCTTTCTCATCCTTTTTAACGCTGTCATATCGGTGGCTCTTTCAGGGTTAGGGGGATGAGACCCATTGTATTTACTGGTTTTGGCATATCGAATATGCCATGGGTAGCTTCCCAGGCTCTGCCATGCAGGCGGGACACCCTTGGCTGGCTGCCAGGCTCTCCAAGAGGGATAGAGGCTTTTAGGGCGGTCTCTAATCGCCCTTGTAGGTGTTCCCATGGCTTAAACCATATTTGAACCCTATCAAGTATTGTGCGGCAATCCTGGAAGATGGGTATTAAGTGTCTTATCATGTGTTGCATGGCTACTTTGCAGCCGCATAGTCCGGAAAGCATCCTGGAGTGTGGCAGTGGCTGTAGTGGAGGTAGTGAAGTTTTACTTCATAAAACATAAAAAATCTTGGCTTGGTTTCTTGGTAAGAGATTAGTTGAGCATGTCAACTACCATATAGTGAATGTGATTTTAGCAAAAACTTACATACTATTTTCAACAGTAATAGTTGACATAGATCAAACTAATGTGTGTTCCTCCCTGAAGAACAAACAGAAAAGAAATAGAATTCTCATAAAAAATAAAAAAAACTGAAATGTGAATATTTTCTTTCTTCATTACCTTATTTCCTTTTTCCTCAACCATTAATCAGAACTTATTTTCCTGGGAGGAAAGAGTTAAAAGTATGAACACTGAAATGAGGCAAGGTGAGTTCAAAGCCAAACCATCATTTATTAGCTTTCATGTGCTTAGAAAATATATTTAAATTCTGAATCTATTTCTCATCTTCAAAACAGAATAACAGAGAACCTCTCTTTCATGGGATAAAAAAATTATACAGATTTCATGAGACAATTCATGCAAAGATCTTAAAGTAGAACTCTCACACAGAAATAAAACTTAGCACACGTTATCTATTATTATTTTGGCAGAGTAGTAAACCAGATGATGAACAAAAAGATGAAAAAGTAATACTTTATCCTTAAATTTTCTATATTTTGTCATTGAATGTTGGTCATTGGCAGTCTCCTGCCCCTGCGCCTGGCTGTCCTCGCCAGGGCCCCTTGGAGAGGGGCAGGTTGAGTTTCCCTCCCCGCCCCAAGCAGAACTCCAGCAGCCGAAGACCTTCAGAACCAGCCACAATCATGCTGAGACCACTCTCCACATGCATGAAGGTACCGGCAGAGGAACAAAGGCATGCGGATCCCGGGGCTGACATCTCCAAGCCTGCTTGGATGGGGGCTTTGCATCCTCCACCCAGATCCTCCATCCTCCTGTAGGCAGGGGTCACACCCACCAACTGATTCCCAGCGCTGTGTAATCCCATCAACGGCCAAGACCCAGAGACTATAAAACCCAGGTCCCGGAAGCATTCGTGGCCACGCAATATTTTATTATTTCATTCTTATTTTGGACAACCTGGCAGGCTACCGAATGCAACCTGCCCACACGGCAGAGTCTGGGAAACTCCCTATGGTGTACCCAATATGCCAAATATCAGTAACAATGATGGGTCTCATTCTCCTAACCCTGAAAGGGCCCTGAATGTGGCACTTTTTAGAGTCTCAGGGCTGGGACGTAGGAGACGTTACTGTTACTGGTGCCTGCTTGAGGCAATCAACAAACAACAGGATGATTTTGATCATGATTGTGATATTAGTCATTACCACCTGTTTAGTAACATCATGGATTGAATTTTTTCTAATTTTTTTAATGAAACAAATTCACTTGTCTTAAAAGAGGAATTTTTCTCAGAAATCTGTAAGATCTTGAGCACCATTATCTTTCCATCTCTCCAATGTCCTTGTTTAATAGAACTGCCAGGTTAACGGTAAACAGGACAAGAAGTGCCTAGAGCAACAGCTTCAGAAATGGAAGTCAGTTCTTGCATGACTAATTAACATTAAGAGCTGATGAAATTCTAATGGATCAGTACAAACTTATACTAAATTTCAAGTAAATACTAGAACAATGAAGAAGCAATATTGGTACCTGACCAAAGATGTAGATAGGAGCACTGCAGACATCAGTCACACAGATGTTGCAGTCTGCAGAGGAGGAGATGACCAGCAAGCGGCCCCCGGGCTCACACATTTCTAGAGAAAGGATCTGGTCTTTATGAGGCTGAAGTGATCTTATCAGTGTTGGAGCCTGTGTCATTTTGCCCTCGCTGGGATTAAGGCAGTATTCCTGAGTGAAAAGAAATACTGGAATTCTAAAAACTGTGAATATTAAACTACTACAGATGAAACTATTACAGTGACGTAACACTTTTTAAAGCTTGAGAGGGGAATGTAAAAGGTGACTTTTGGGAACAATAGTCAGTGACCCAGGTGCCAAAGAATAATTTATGCATGATAACAGAGGTTATAAAACTGCTATTAAAATTCTAAAGGTTTCTAATTTGACAAAATTAGGTTAAAAAAAGGATGGAGAGAAAAATGAACAAAGTCAATTATTTTACAGATGTTGCCTTTTGATGCATAGCCACATATGATAAACTGTAATATTATTGGGCAGATAATCAATGGCACAAATTCCCAAACTAACTCAATAAATATACAGTGAACAAAGCATCAGTCCTCTATTTAAGTGATGTTTGCTGATGCTAAAGGCATAGTATAGGGGTTAAATTGCTTGCCTTGAACGCTGGTGACAAGTACTACCAAGAGTGATCATTAAGCGCAGAGCCAAGAATAAATCCTGAGCACTATTGGGTGTAGCCCAAACACTCTCCACCCCACCCCCAAAAAAAGTTCATTTAAAAAGTCAAATTGGGGGGGGTCTGGAGCAACAGTACAGTGAGTAGGGGGTTTGTCTTGCACGTTACGACCAGGGTTCGATTCCCAGCATCCCATATGGTCCCCCAGCACTGCCAGGAGTAATTCCTGAGTGCAGTGCCAGGAATAACCGATGTGCATTTCTGGGTGTGACCCAAAAAGAAAAAAAAAGTCAAATTTTGGATAAGATGTATCCTAATTATTCATGTTAAACAACATTTTACTAACAGTATTGCATTCACAAATTGGACAACTGACATAATTATATATTCACATAAGATTTTCAATATTGAAAATAATTTTCTCCATTTTGAAAAGAAAGCTCTGCTCAATATAAGGCAATGTTTTCTTTAAAAAAAATTAAACTTCCTTCCTTATCTAAGAAATAGACAAGACTGAATTCAGAAAACAATCATGATAGAAAGTAATCAAAATGATGTGAAATTTAAAAAAAAAATTTACTTCTATATTCCAGATCTTCAACCTTCCGTCAGGATCTCCTGTGGCAAGGTATTGGTTCAGCTTATCAATACACATAATAATAAACTCAGCTCCACTATGAGCCAAAAATTCAGCCAGAAGTTGCTTCTTAAATGTATCCCAGAATCGAACATACCCAGATCCTCCACATGATACCAGGTTCGCTCCTCCTAACATGTAAGAGAATGCACAATTAGAAAACTGTTGTGAAAAGTAAAAAAATAAATCTGTAGAAAGCATAAGCATAGTGGAGAGACAAGAGGTATCAACACACTTTCATTTCTATTAAATATGGAATGAATATAATCCAGTTATAATTTCTGTTTTCTCTTGAATATCAGAGGTAGGCAATGTAAAATATTGTGCTAAATTTAATTCCTTTTTAAAATTTATCATTTTATATCATTATTTTTAAGTGAAATATAATAAAATATATTTATATATAACAGATTTAAATTCGCTATACCAAATAATACAAAATATTACTTTAAATATATATTCTGAATACACTAAATTTATTAATAATATATGCAATTAATAATTCATGAAATTAAATTTTTTATGCACAGGATATATATGATTGCATATATTCATTTAGTCATAACAACAAAGCTATTGCGTTCTTTATATAATGGCATGCTTGTAGCTCTGTAGCACTGTCCTCCCATCCCATTGTTCATCGATTTGCTCGAGTGGGCACCAGTAACATCTCTATTGTGAGACTTGTTACTGTTTTTGGCATATCAAATACCTCACAGGTAGCTTGCCAGGCTTTGCCGTGGGGCGTGATACTCTCGGTAGCTTACCGGACCTTCTGAGAGGGGTGGAGGAATCGAACCAGGATCGGCCCCGGTTGGTCACATGCAAGACAAACACACTACCCGCTGTACGATATTTTTTTCTAAAATTATATTTTGATTTTCACAGTGAATTCATACAAACCCTTCTGGAACATGTTTTTGGTTCATAGCTCTACAAGTAATCTTTTCATTTTCCATTGAAAAGTCTGTTTCCTAGATCAACCTTTGAAAAGTACTTTACCTAGATTATTCTTCTGCATAACATTCCAATTATTTGATAGATCTGTGGATGGTTTCCAATTTGTTTCACAAATGTGCTGCATATTAACAATCATATCTGTTTAAAATAGAACTAATAGCATGTAGCTGCTTGAGAGAAAACAGTTTTGGGAATACTGATAACATTAGGAAGAATTATTGTTGAGGAAATTAGCAATTTCAGGATAATAGTTTATATTCTAAGTATAAGTGAATTCTGGAAAATATTTTTGAAATTTCTTTCGTAGTTTAATGCAAATACACACAATGTTTCAAAAAGGTGTAGATGTGTTCGTTTACTGATTTTTAATGATAAAAAATTATAGGAAAAAAATCATGAAAATTAAGTATGATCAACATAGAAAATAGAGTTATATATGTACTTTCTTCAAGTATCAATATAAACTTAAATTTTGAGATTACTTGATTTATAATATGATTCATTTTGTCTTATCTTTTAAAGCACAATACATTTTCTATTATTATTTCATAATGTCTATATTATTTTATAATACTTCATGTTTGTAGGCAGTACATATTTATATCGAATTTAATATATCTATATCTATCAAACACAGTACATTGTGCTAAGACATATATTATTTTCCTAAAGTTAAGAAATAATACTACAAATAAAAGTTTTATATGAAATCTTTAAAAATGCATTTTTCTTAAGAGAAAAAAATTATTTAGAAAAAATTATGGCTACTTCTACACCATGCTAATACAGGTATTGAAATTAAGCGTGGGGAGAGACCAAGCACATTGTCATATCCTCTACATTATTTTAAGTAACTGCTGTATAGCGAGCAGCACTACCAATGTGAGTACATAACTCAGCAGAAATTCAAGCGAGGACTCTGACTTCTAGAAAGATATCACAGATGGAAAAGATTTCCAAAGTGCTGATGGTGCTGTATTCCTCTTCTCCCTCCTACTCAGTTTCTCAGTTTCAGTTGTTTACCATATCAAACATATTGGCTTTTCTCACCCCAATTTTTTTAATATCTTTTTTTTAAACTAAATCACCATGAGATAGTTACAAGCTTTCATGTTTGAGTTTCAATCACACAATGATCAAACACCCATCCCTCCACCAGTGCACATTCCCCACCACTAATATCCCCGGAATGCACCCCCCTTTCCCATCCTCCCCCTGCCTCCATGGCAGAAAATATTCCCTATACTCTCTCTCTACTTTTGGGCATTATGGTTTGCAATACAGACACTGAAAGGTTACCATATGTGGTCCTTTATCTACTTTCAGCACACATCTCTCATCCCGACCAATTTCTCCATGATTTTCTTGGTGATTCCTTCTCTATCTCACTCCAATCTTGATATATGAAGCACTATATAAGTTTCTGGTGGTGCCTGTCTGGCTCTTGTTTCAGATTTGGTACACCTGAACCCAATCTTTTCTGCCATGGTCTGTGGGTTCCTGTCACTCAGACTATTAAGAAGTCAAACTCAGCAAGACCTAGACAAAAATAGATTGCACTTGATCTTATTGTTCCCTTCTCCAACATCGTACAATAGAATAGTTCTGCAACAGAAGAAGTCTATAGTTAAATATAAATACATGTTATTTATAGTTACCTGTCACTGCGGTATGTTTTCTTGCTTCAAGGAAGCAAAGCCTCATAACAGCATTATTACACTCACTGTCAATTTCAAAAGAGCATGTGCCCAGGGTGGCCTTCTTTGTCTTAGAGTGAGTGGAACAGCTATTAAGTAGTGTTTGAGGCTCTGTATCTATGAAAAAGAGACAATCAAATTCCTTAACAAAACAGCTGCTTTACAAAAAAATTCTATTAAAAAAAATTACATCACAACTCCAATTATTCCATCAAGTCTCATAATGGGTTTCCAGTCAACATCGCTGAGCCTGCTGCCTTTTAAAAAAAAATTATTGAATCACTGTGAGATAACCACAAAGCTTTCATGTTTGAGTTTTAGTCAAACAATGACCGAACACCCATCTCTCCACCAGTGCACATTTTCCACTACCAATGTCCCCAGTATCCACCCCATCCCGAACCTTCCCTTGACTCTATGACAGACAATTTCTCCCATAGTCTCTTTACTTTGGAACATTATGGTTTGCAATACAGATACTGAGAGACTATCACATTTGGTCCTTTTTCTACTTTTAGCACTCATCTCCCATCCCGAAAGATCCCTCCAACCATTATTGACTAGTGATCCCTTCTTTATTCCAGCTGCCTTCTCTCCCAACTCAGAGCCTGCTGCTTTTAACTTCCTTAATCCCAACTTGAATTATTGTTTGGTTTCACTTTTGTTTTGCAGATTCATTCATGCTTACTATGATTTCCCTTGATATGAGTTAATAGGAACTTTACTTATAGCGATTGGTTGCATCTTAAATATCCTTAGATATTCCATACAAATATGATATTAATGTGGCATTTTAGATCATTAATATCAATAATTTAATGAGCATAATTTGGAATGCCTTTTTAAATGTATTTAAATTATTATTTAATATAATATCTTATAAATTACGTTGGATAAAATATTCCTAATGGTACCTAATGATATCTTCTCTAACACACAGTAATAAAGGGGGAGTAGTCATCTCAAAATTATAAAGAGTCTAAGGGATGAAGTGATAATACAGTGGAGAGAACATATACCATACATGTGGCCAATATGGGTTTCATCCCTGGCACTTCCAAGCCCACCATGATTGATCCAGAGCACAGAGCCAGCAGTAGGCCCTGAGCACAGCCGTGTGTGACCCACAGACAAACAAACAACAGCAAACAAAGTCTATACACACTTATAAAAATCTATAAAGATGTTTTAGGATTTTCTTAGCAATAAATCTATAGCAATATCTCTATATGCAAAGAGTAATATCTCATATATTTTTCTAAAGCTTATTTCTTTATTAATATTTCTTTGCTAGCTCTATGTATATTTCATGGTAACCACAATGGATTATTTACATATAAAGCATGTCAAACCTGTTTACTTCAATCAAATAAGGTGTAAGTGTCTTCATCTGGTATTTGTACTTTTAGCATTACTGTCTTAGTTTTTCATAGACAAAAGACTAAATATGGTGAACAATCCTCTCCTACAGTCCAGCTCAACTTCTATTAGTCTATCCAAATAAGTTAATATAATGTTCCGGTGTCATTAAGAGTGGCATATCTATTATTTAAATAAATTAGTATAAAGAAGCTTGCCACAAGAGTGTGTGTGGGGTGAAGGGCACAGAGAAAGGGATATACCTGATAACATTTCATTATCTGTATTGCAAACCATAAGACCCAGAAGGAGAGAGAGAGAGAGAGAGAGAGAGAGAGAGAGAGAGAGAGAGAGGTGCCTGCCATTGTGACAGGCCACTGTGGGATGGGGGTTGGAGTAAGAGAAGGCAGGAAGGAAACTGGGACCGTTGGTGGTGGAAAAAGTACACTGGTGAAGGGACAGATATTTGAACATTATCTGATTGAAAGCCAATCATAAACAACTTTGTAAATGTGTATATTACTCTGAAAAATAAAAACAAAAACCAATAAATAAATAAAGTTTAAAAAGAGCAAAAGGAAATTGTAATGTATTTTGCTTAAGTATAAAATATTCATGTGCTATTTAAAGTCCTATGAAATATATGTCTAGATTTTCTCCTCAAATCACTTTAAGGCAAGACATAATTTAAGATTTCCAAGTGCAATAAATATTATATTAGCTGTAGATTGAGTTTAAGCAGTAAAATAAGTGAACATGAGTTACCATTTTTCTACTAAGAGGTACTCAAGTTTCACACGAAGGTATTTTGGCAGAGTTTATTGGTAGAAATTAAACTAGTTAAAGATGAGAATTTTACTCCCTGCTGTCAGTAATTCAGAAATGCTGATGCAGTATAAAAGAAGAAATGAAAAGGCATGCCATGCAGAATTTGTTAAGCAAGTAAATCTCAAGTTTCTTTAGAATAGACAGTGCTTTCACTAATCTTTTGTTCTTACAACCAATCACCTATAATTTAGAAACAAGCTTTATTTCTCACATGCATTAAATATTAAAATAACAAGCCCTACTGTGGTTTGACTCAAAGACAGAATTTAAGTTTCACATTTGCGCTTACCCAATTTTGATTTTAGCAGTCTCTGGTAATTAGGATGAAGGACATAGTGAGCGTTTTCTGTGCTATTGTTCCATAGAATAATTTCTCCATCATAACTCCCTGTATGAATAAGGATAGAGTATATATTCCCAGGAAATTAGAAATATAACTAATATCAATGCAAATAGGTTATCTTAACACTTTATATGAAATTAGCCTTTATTAGAAACTATAATTTTTGGTATACAGATAAACAACAATACTTTTATTCTTATTCATTGATATTTAGAATTTATAGTTCTCACAATAAACCAGCGTATTAAATATGATGGATATTATTTTATATTTTTAGGTTATGTGAGTTACTAACAAGGACTTTGCTATTAAAAAACTTGAGTTTGATTCATGGGACTGCCACCTACTAGCTATATAATTTGTTCAAGATATTTAACTCCACTTGATGCCACAATTCCTCATCTATAAAACTGGGTTAATAATTGTATTTCTCTCATAATGTGACAAATGCAAATTACTTATAATAATATTATAAGAACTAAGAGCATAAGTACTAACATTATAAGCAGTGTTATCATTATCATACTTCTCTTTATTGAATAAAGACAAGCAAATTAAAACTATTTCTCCTCTGTTAAATCTCTCCCTGTGTGTGAGTGTGTGGGTTTGTACATGGGTATTCTTTTTATTTCCTCTCTGGTGTATGTTTTATTAAATGTTCCTTCCCACACTTATAAATACTCTCTACAGAAATTTTCTCTTATAATTCTTCACAAGCACATAAAGAGAGTGAGGCTCTGAAACCCAGGCACAAAAATTTGTAAGTCTACAACTATACCTCATGGTGTTTCACTAATAAAAATTAAAAAAAAAATAGTGAGGATAAGTCTTCCAAGCATATCTTGGAAAGAAGAGTGTATGTCCAGTTTATTCATGGCACTGTGGCACTGTAGCACTGTCCTCCCATTGTTCATCGATTTGCTCGAGTGGGCACCAGTAACATCTCCATTGTGAGACTTGTTATTACTGTTTTTGGCATATCGAATACACCACAGGGAGTTTGCCCGGCTCTGCTGTAGGGGCAGGATACTCTCGGTAGCTTGCCAGGCTCTCTGAGAGGGATGGAGGAATCGAAACCGGGTCAGCCATGTGCAAGGCAAACACATTACCTGCAGTCTATGGCTCCAGCCCAAATCAGGGCAGCACTATGCAAAGTAGAATGTCACTTAAAGAACCCGAGAGAATAGCTGAATTTGAATAAGATATAGAAGTTGTTTCCTTTTTAGAATTTGGGAAGAGATGTAAAAATACTAAATTCTGTTTAGTCTAAAAAGAACAAGTTGTACACTTACAAAGAAAGTAGATTAATAAAGAATATTTCAGTTATTCTTATTGGTAGTATTTATCAACTATCATGATTTAAAGTGCTTTATTTGCAACTACTTGACAAAATATTTTCACACAGATGTGATGGAATGAAAATGAATGAAGAGATTAAGTCTTCAGCAATTGCTATAATATTTTAAGACACCTTCCAACAACCAGAGTCTCAGTCTTATAGTTTCCTTAGTTGTATCACATCTCAGTATATGATAGCACCTGCAGGGGTGAGCTCTTAGCAGTTGTAAAGCAAGGTTCCCTACATATCGTGGAAATGGAAAGATTACCGGGTATACCCTGAGAGCAGTAGATTGCTAAGTCTAGATAGATCAGTAAACCAAATACTGTAACACTATGTATATATAAATATACATACATAAATAATGCTTCTGATTTTTCATTTCTCTTATTTGATGACTTTTCAGGGGTCAATACAAATGTTAGACTGTAAAACCATAAGGTTCACAATTATATGGTGCGATTTGTTTTTGTATTTTATTTTTTTGGCTAGAAGTAATACAACATTTTCTGATTATTTTTGATCAGTGTATCTCAAAACATGCCTATCAACCTTTTGAAAATTTATTTTTAGAGATATTTCAAGAAGCCAGTCTCTCCAATCAATATTGCACTGTAGCACTGTCCTCCCATTGCTCATCAATTTGCTAGAGTGGGCGCCAGCAATGTCTGCATTGTGAGATATTGTTACTGTTTTTGGCATATTGAATACACCATGCAGAGCTTGCCAGGCTCTGCTGTGTGGGCGCGATACTCTCGGTATCTTGCCGGGCTCTCCAAGAGGGACGGAGGAATCAAACCCAGGTCGGCCGCATCCAAGGCAAAGGCCCTACCTGCTGTAATATCACTCCAGCCAAGTCAATGTTACTTTAGCTTAATTATGTCAAGAGTTAGTGTATTTACCATTATGAAACACCTGTAGGTGATCATAGAATGATCTTACTCATTTGCAAGATATAAAGAAACACAGTAGGAGAAAAATAACCAAAGACATAGAAACAAAGGACAAGAGGAATCCTTCTTAGGAGAAGATATGTGAAAATTAGGGGAGGGAGGTTAGGTCAGAGAAGGAACCACTATGACAATGATAGTGAGAAGTGATGACTCTGAACAATAATTAGGTGTTAAAAGGAGGTAAAATGACATGCACCATACCCTTTCAGTAACAGGGTTGCAAACCACAGTGCCTAAAAGATAAAGAGAAAAACGAAGTGTCTGCCACAGAGGTAGGCTGGTGAGTGAAGGGGGCATTGGTAGAGGCAAGTTAACAATGGTGAAGAGATTATTGTTTAAAAATTGTATGACTGAAACTCAACCATGAGTAACTCTATATCGCATGGTGGTTCAACAAATTTAAAGAAAAACTAAAGAAGTAATACAAACTTCCATTAAAAAGTGATTTTTTTTAAAGAAAGGAAAACTGTAATCACTTATAGTAAAGAAAAGGTTCAGTCAACCTGTAGCAAGAGTTTGAGGAGGTAAAAATGCAGCACATAAGATGTCATCGTGGTGTTGTATTCCTCCTTTCCATTCTTCAGGTTGTGTGAAAAGTTGATTGTAGTTCTGAGGTCGAAACACAGTAATAACCCTAGTAAAAAGAATATAAAATCTAGCACTTATTCTAAAACTAACAAAGACATTGAATAGTTATCTTCTATTTAAATGGTATGGTTTGAGATATCTAAAACTGTATACTCTCCTAAATTTTTTCCCCAATTGTTCCTCCACTTTGAACATTCTTTTGTATTTTTTCACTGAATTATCTCATAAATTGTGAAAATGTGGTATTTATTTGAAGGTTAATTATTCTTTCACAGTTATTACCACCAAACATGTGTGTACTTATCAGATTAATTATCCATCACCAATACACTAAAGCAACTGGGCACCACTGAGCCAATAAAAGTTGTATGACAACAATAAAAAGAGATCTGTTAACAATTTTTAAAATTTTAAATTATAAGTTTATTTTCTGTAGAGCTTCCATAACATCTAGGATATTAACACTTCCTAAAGCAGTTCCCAGACTTACTTGACCATATTTCTTCCTCACTAGGCATTTTGGATAACTATTATTTGTGGAATGCTGAAAAATACTGCTTCAAAGAAATTGAACATAAAACAACTGTATTTTGAAAATAAAAATTTAAAAATAAGATATTTGTGTCTTGGAGAACTGCTGGTCAATTTGAGGACAGGCCAGAATGAACAGAACATGAAATGCCTGTGTCTTTGAGAAAGAAAGGAACATAAAACTTAAATTTGGAGGATTCAAATTTGGGTACAGTGAACTTCCATTTGATTTAAGTTCTGGCTCAAATATGAATGTGCATTCAAAAGTCACACATATATCAAAGGAACATTTAGAACACTAAGATTGATAGTTTTTCCCTATTTTCTCTTCACTTTCATGCTTCTATGTTCTTAATTGTGAGGACCTTTTAACTGTCCTCTAGGTTAACTCCTCAACTTCTGACAGATGTTACTTTCTTTTCTTTAAAACCTCTATTCTTAAATACAGTCTTCTTTTTCTTTTTTTTTCATTATTCTGTATCTCTCATTTGTTTTCTCTCTCCATTTTAAAAATATAACCATTTTCTGTTGTATGCTTCTATTTCTTTTGCTCAATTTTTTTTTTTTTTGCTTTTTGGGTAACACCCAGCAATGCACAGGGGTTACTCCTGGCTCTGCACTCAGGAGTTACTCCTGGCGGTGCTCAGGGGACCATATGAGATGCCGGGAATCGAACCCGGGTCGGCCGCGTGCAAGGCAAACGCCCTACCCACTGTGCTATCTCTCCAGCCCCTCTTCTGCTCAATTTTTAAAACCTTGTTCAAGGACTCTACAGAACCAAATAAATTTCAGTCAAATTAGATGGGTCTAAATTTAGCAATTTCCTAAAGTTTTCCATTGTGGAGCAGTTTCAGCTTGTAATAAGCCATTTAATATAATGTTTTCATGCATGATATTCTATTCCATATATGTATTTGCATGTATTTGTTCTCACACAGAAATAGCACATATAAACACTCTCATTCTTTGAGACCTATTTTATTCAGGTAGGCTTCCTTAACAAGTGAAGTTAAAAGAAATATTTCCCTCTCTGACTTCTTCTAATATTCACATTTTTAATGTAAGAATACTGTTATTTATTCAGTCATTGATTAAACTGAATAAAGTGGACATGAACTCCACATAACGTTTTATTCATTTTTATTCTTTTATTGAATATCTGTGAGATAGACAAAGTTGTTTATGATTGGATTTCTGTCATGATCTAACATCCATCCCTACATCAGTGTACATTTCCCATCAATCACTAGTGTTCCCTGGTTCCCCCCCCCACACACACACACCATCCTCTAATACTCCACACCCTACCCCCAATCTGTCTCTATGATGAGCACTTTCTTTCTCTCTCTCTCTCTCTCTCTCTCTCTCTCTCTTCTTTTCTTTTTGCACATTATGGCTTGTAATATAGGTACTAAGAGGTCACTATGTTTGTTCAGGGTGTTCAGTATTTTTATCGTAAGGTAGGACTGGAGTAGCTTTTTAACTGGTGCTAGGTGTGGGGTGAGGATGTGAACTGCCAAGGCTTCCAGAAGTATAGGGAGGTTGGGGGAGGTAGCTCATCCTGACCTCCTAGAAAGCCTAGAGATTTCAATCACAAAACCACATATCAAATTTTTAACAGGTTGTTACCTCAGTGAGATCCATCCTGAGAGGGTGGAGTCTGGCTGGGGGCATGGCAGTAATTTTGGATTGTGGGAACAAGTGGCTGCCAGGGGTTCTGCTTGGGTGGGCACCAGACTCACCTGCCTCCCCCACCTCTGATTTACACTGGTCTGTGCAGCCTTGTGGGATTTCATTATTAACTGTGGGTTTTGATCTCTTTCTAGATGTATTTATGGGTCTCTGTAGCTAGGCTGATAAATGAGCTTGTACTACTGAGCCTGATTTGTGGATGTGGCTGTCATATACCTAACTTTTGACAATTTAATTTCTTGGGAAATTTGGTCCCAAGTTGTTGGGATCTGGACAGAGACACAGCAGAAATTTGGGGGGTATCAGGAGGCCTGAAGTCACCATCAGGCTT
Organism: Sorex fumeus; assembly: GCF_029834395.1. NCBI lineage: Eukaryota > Metazoa > Chordata > Mammalia > Eulipotyphla > Soricidae > Sorex > Sorex fumeus. The sequence continues at coordinate 30,189,856 of NW_026606067.1, forward strand.
CTGATGCATTCACCCCACAAGTACAGATAACCTCCTGGTGGCACTGTACCTCCAATATTCACATTTTGCTTAAATAAATATATGTATGGTATCTATGCCACTGATACCTTGACTTACCCTGTAATTTCATAACAAGTATTGTGTCATACTTTTATTATGTTGGATATATATTTATCAAGTCAGTGATTTAAGAAAATATTTTTGTTAGTGTCTAAAGATTCTCCTTTGACCATGTTATCACTACCTTACATTAATTTTCTTTATTCCAAGTGTCATTATATGATTTGGTGCTCCATATTACTTTGTTTTCTGCCTCTCCAATAGTAAACAGGGTGTTAAAAGAACAAAGTTTTGATCTTTATATATCAGAAGAATCAAGAATAGTTCTTAGTACATAATAGTTTGGGCAGAGCCTGGCAAGCTCCCCGTGGCATACTCGATATGCCAAAACAAGTTACAATAACAGGTCTCATTCTCCTGACCCTGAAAGAGCCTCCAATCATTGGGAAAGATGAATAAGGAGAGCCTGCTAAAATCTCAGGGTTGGGACAAATGGAGATGTTAAAGGCACCCACTCAAGTAAATTGACAAACAGGATGACAGTGATACAGCGATATATAATAGTTATTTAATAAATGTTTCCTGGAAAATATTAACTATCCACTAAATATTAATATATTAATATTTATTAGCAACCAAAAATATAAATTAGGACTGGAGTGATAGCACAGCAGGTAGGGCGCTTGCCTTGCATGTGACCGACTTGGGCTCAATTCCCAACATCCTATATGGTTCCCCCAAGCACTGCCAGGAATAATTCCTGAGTGCATGAGCCAGGAGTAACCCCTGTGCAATGCTGGGTGTGACCCAAAAAGCAATATATATATATTTTATTATGAGTGCTTTTTTATTATGAGTGCTCATGCACTCATGATTTTTTTTATTATGAGTGTTCATGCACTCAGGAATTACATATATAAGTATATATATGTATATATATATATATAAGTTCATTGCAAATCTAAGATTGTGGTGAATATTAGACTATCTGTATATTGATTTTCTCTAAGAAAATCAATGGTTGGCCATTCGACCTTACAGAGACACATGTGGGGAAACCAGGGGACTCCATCTTTCTGCCCTGTACCTGCTGGACCAGCCGGCAGTCAAACAGGTTTGGAGGGAAGGTGAGGATCTTAAAGAGACAAAACAAGTGGCTGAGAGGACTGAGTTATCATGGAACAGCAGAGACAATCTTTATTTCAAGCATTCTTTTGTAGATTTCTTGGCAAGTAAAATCATTCACAGTTATTCATGATTATCGCAAAAAGCATATGTCTCTGATCATAGCAAAAATAGAAACCATAGGATAATCGGGAACAATTAGTTTCTATAGATCATAACTAAAAATAAGAACAAAACACCCTGAAAAACAGTCTGATCATTCTTATATCCTCTAATGATTTGTAGAAGGTACAATTTCTGTAGAAGGTGTAATTTCCACATAATCTACTAAATCATAGTACATCTATTTCCTAACAACTTCTCTGCAGGCTAGGGATGGTGAACTATTAACTTTCTATCTGCTTGGTTTGGCGTTATAATAGCTACTCTATTCTCAATGTACAAGGGTGGCGGGACAGGGCGCCATGCCAAGTATTCTTGGCCTCTGCCTGAGGCATCTCCCAGGGCTATGTCCTGTTACAGACCCTGCATAAGGAGGAAGTGCCATTGAAGCCTGTAACTTCCCTTTCCCACACAGCCACACACAAGAAAGCCTTGCGACCCCATTCTTCTACCCTGCACTGTAAGACCCCCACCTCCAGGTCAGTTATTGATCCTAGCTTGTCTTTGTCCTCTAACAGTGCAGACCCTAGCATCTCTGCTCAAAGAATTGCCAAATACATTTCTTATATTGTGAAAAGGAATGTTGGGCATTCTGATTTAACAGAGTATACAGCCTTAAATCAAATCCTCACCACTAACATCCAAAAATCTCGAAATGCAATGGGAAATCTAAGGAACTCAGGTCACTCTCATTGTCCTCCCATTGTTCATCCATTTTGCTCTAGCAGGCCCAATAACATTGTGAGAACTGTTGTTACTATGTTTGGCATATCGAATATGTCACGGGTAGCTTCCCAGACTTTGCCATGTGGGCAAGATACTCTCAGTAGCTTGCCGGGCTCTCTGACTGGGGTGGAGGAATCGAACCTGGGTCGACCAGTTTGGCCTCGTGCAAGGCAAATGGCAGCCGTCCCGGGTTTGATTTCCAGCATCCTGTATGGTTCCCTGAGCACTGCCAGATGTGATTCTTGAGTGAAGAGCCAGGAGTAACCCCTGTGCATTGCCGGGCGTGACCCAAAAAGCAAAAAAAAAAAAAAAAGGACTCAGGTGCATTCACAGATAGACACAGCAAGTCATCAAACCCATCAAAATACTTGAACTTGGTCAGTGAAGACCTAAAGTCCACATCTACTGTACAAGCTACAGAAATCAAACCAGCATTTTACAGAAAAATCAAGAAATCGCTTGATGAGAAATTCAACCAATTCAAAAAAGAACTGTTTTAGAGGATGAGAGATTTCATACAAATGGAATTGAAGGAGCTAAAGAAGATATTAGCAAGTCTGAATAGAGGAACTTGGAAGAGAAAATGCAGGCCAGCATTGAAACAAAAGTCAAACTAGCAGAAAGAGACAAAGAATGGAAGAAAATGCAAGGTAATGCAATGAACAAAGACAAGATGAATAATCGCCCAATTATAGGAATACTGAAAGGAAGGTAAAAGGGAAAGTGGAAGAACGAGTGGTGGGAGAGATGATAGCTGAGACCTTCCCCACTCTCAGAGGGACGCAGCTGCACTAATTCAAAAGGTTGAAAGAATATCAAACGAAATACTTCAAGCAGAACAAGACACGGAGTAGTGAAAATGGAGAAAACCAAAGAAACAAACTTCTTGAATCCAGAAAAGAAAAAAATCTTTAAATATAAGGGAAATAACAAAATAAATCTGTTATAATTCTAAGCAGAATATGAAACAGGCAAGGAAAGAGTAAAATTACATAATCAAACTACTCATTGAAAGAGAATTTCAACCCAAAGTCCCACAAAGCTTTTATTTAGATTGGAAGGAGAGATAAAAACACTCTCAGAACAACAAGGACTGGTAACATTTGTGATAACAAAACCAGCCCTGAATGAACTGCTGAAAGTCTTCTATATAAACAAAAGCAATTGTAGAATCCAACACCTCCAAAGCAAAATGCAACATTGCTCTTTATATTAATTATATCCCTGAGCATCAACGGACTGAAGTCTCACATCAAAAGACATAGAGTGGTGGAATGGATTAGAAAATAAAAGTATATGTATTTTCTACTTACATGAAACACATCTCAAATTACAACAGAGACACAGACTCATGGCAGAAGGATGAAAAACAGTTACACAAGCCAGTAAGACAGGGGGTGAAGGTGAAGGAGTTGGAGTTGGTACATCTGTACTTACCAGACTAAATAACATTCAACACAAAGAAATTTGAGTTAAGGATGGACACAAATTATTGATTGGTAAATGGAAAATAGATCAAGAAGTAGCACTGCACTTTCCTCCTACTGTTCATCGATTTGCTCAAGTGGGCACCAGTAACATCTCCATTGTGAGACTTCTTGTTACTGTTTTTGGCATATCGAATAAATCACGGAGAGCTTGCCAGGCTTTGCTGTGAGGGTGGGATATTCTTGGTAGCTTGCCAGGCTCTCCAAGAGGGACAAAGGAATCGAACCCGGGTCTGCTGAGTGCAAGACAAATGCCCTACCCACTGTGCTATCACTCCAGCCAGATCAAGAAGTACTAACTTTAATTAACAGATTCAAACCAACTGTAGGAGCCTCAAAGTTTATAAAACTTTTGCTCACCAACCTAAAGAAACACATGCATGGAAACACAGTAGCAGTGAAGGACCTCAGAGTTCCATTGTCGCCACTTGATAGATCAAATAGACAGAATGCCAGTAAAACCACTGAGTATTAAGTGAGGAACTAGAAAAGTTTCAGTCTCTGAGAAAGAGATGAAAGAATCTATCCTGAACATTTTGGATATTTTGAATATTTTGAATCAAATAGTGTCTAAGAACATCACGTATCTAGGAATCAATTTAACAAAAGTAGTGGTAGATCTATACCCTAAACATTTCAAAACACCAATAGATGTAGAATACCAGGATATGGCACTAGCGAAATATACAGGGCCCTACAACCTCAAAAATCCAAGTACACATTCTTTAGTGCACAAGTAATATTCTCCGGGATAGATCATATAGTTGGGCATAATATAAACCTACATAAATTCATAAACATAAATGTAGGATAACATTGATTTGTCCTTTCTGCCTTGCCACAGGGAGCTTAGGTTTATTGGGTTTCTCCCATCATAGTGCTCCCATTCCTCTGTGTTTATCTGTGAACTCTTTCTCTGTGCTCTGCTTCTCCAACCAATCACCTTTATCTCCTAATCAGACTCTATTAACTTGTAAATATTGCTTTTCTCTTCTACTTTTGTCCTTTTCATAGTTAATTTAGAGCAATATCCTTTTTGTATAGACACAGGAAGACAGTTGATGCCATGCTTTTGTAGCTTGGGAGTTGACTCTGAATAATATTCATTCCTAGGCATCTGTTTTCTTAACTTAAGCCTTCGTTGTCCTTACTTTTAGCACTACAAAAGCAGAGTCTCAAAGAGAGACTGGATGGACCCAGGGCAAGCTGTGAGCTACCTGGCATAAAAATGGGTCAGGCTAAAGCGCCATAATACTTAACTATAAGTTAAGAGCATGGTCACTGGCAAATTCTGTCATGATCCAAAAAGTAACAACTAGATTAGGACCCTGCTAGGGTTAGGGAAGATTAATCTGGTCTGAGCACTGTAGCCTGAGATCTATAGTGAGATATTCCCAGGAGAGGCATCCAATAAGCTTAATGTATCTCTTGCTATGTCCATACTGTCACTGTCACTGTCCTCCCGTTGTTCATTGATTTGCTTGAGCGGGCCTAGTAACATCTCCATTGGAGACTTTGTTGTTACTGTGTTTGGCATATCGAATACATCACGGGTAGCTTGCCAGGCTCTCCGAGAGGGGCGGAGGAATCGAACTCGGGTCGGCCATGTTGGCTGCGTGCCTTACCGCTGTGCTATCACTCCAGCCCAGACAAATAACTAATATTATTAAGGAGTAAAATTAAGTTGAATATTTAAATGATTGTTCAACTAAGGAAAGGAGAAAAACCCTTAGGTGTTTCGCCCTTGAACCTGATCTCCTGGCTGCAGGTGATCAGGAAGGGCTTTGATATGTTGATTGTGCTACCAGACCTGGGTGTGGTTGCTACCCACAATGCTGGGAGATTTAGAGAGATTAGGGAGAGATGAGTCTAGGTGGCGGGTTAGAGCATGGAGAGATGAGCAAGGGAGACAGGAGGAGTCAGGAATGAAGGCCTTAGTGAGACTGGAACAAGCTTGTGCTTAGAATGGAGCAAATGGCAACTGATCACCAATTAGCCTGGCTCTCGTTTTCTCCTCTGTCAGTCCATTGCATCAGCCGTCCTGGGTGAGGAAGCGGTAGGAGACCACCAAACACAGGCAGCAAGAGAGAGCCGCAGGATTCCTAGTCGTTTGGTGATTACATACATAAAGATCATAGTAAGCGCCTTCTCAGACCACAATGCCACAAAGACAGAAATAATCATAAAGAGATGTGGAGAAACTCTAATACCTGGAATCTGAGCAGCATGCTACTAAATAACAGCTGGATCAAAGAGGAAATTAAAGGAGAGGTAAAAATAATTCCTTGATGCAATGACAATAAAACAAGGTATCAAAATCTAAGAGCCACAGCAAAAGTTACACTTAGAGGGAAACCCGTAGCACTACAGGCCTACATTAAGAAGAAGGATAAACTGAGCAATCGAAACACACATCTCAAACATCTGGAGGACCAACAATAAATGATTCCAAAGGCTAATAGAATTAAGAAAATAAGAAAAACCAGGGCATACATCAACAATATAGAAATCAAGAAAGCAATACAAAAAAAAAAATCAAAGAAACCCAAGAAGCTAGTTGTTCAAATGAATAAATAAGATTTTAAAAATCATTGGCTAAATTCACACACACAAAAAAGAGTGTATTCAAATAATTAGGATCAGAAACAAAAGGGGAGAAATGACAACAGAGTCCTTGGAAATCTAAAACATAATGAGAGCTTATTATGAACAACTTTATTTTGTTAAGTTGGAGAACGTAGAAGAAATGGACATATTTTTAAAAACATGTAATGTCCCAAAACTGAATGAAGAAGAAATAGAAAGCCTGAATCCCAAGTAATCGAGAAAGGAGATGGAAACATTAAAATTAACAGTTACAATCTTTCAATTAACAATCACAAGCAAAAAATATCGAAACATTAAGAATTTCAAAAACAAAAACAAAAAAAAAACAGAAATACTGGTCCAGAGAGATTACTAGTGAGTTTTTTCAAACCTCAGGAGAAGACTTACTGCTATTGATCTTAAGCTCTTCCAAAATATTGATGAAACATAAATCCTTCCCAAAACCTTTTTTGGAGCTATTACACTGGTACCAAAGCAGACAAAGACATTTCTATTAAAGAAAACTTCAGACAAATCTCCTTGATGAGCATCAATAGAAAATTTTTCAACAAAATCTTAGCAAACCAAATCCAATAGCATATCAAAAAAAATCATACACCACAATAAAATATAATTTATTCCAGGGATGCAAGGAGGGTTCAATATACATAAATCAAATAATTCTAGCTACAGCAATTCAGGACAGAAAAGAAAATCAAAGAGGTTCAAACTGGAAAAGAAGTCAAACTATTTCTATTTGAACATGACATGATATTATACATAGACGACCCAAAAGAGTCTCTATAAAACATTCTAGAAATTCTATAAACAATAAACTAATACAGCAAAGTGACCAACTACAAAGTTAATATACAAAAATTAGTTGCATTCTTATATACAAATAATGAACCAGAGAAGAAAGAAATCAAAGAATCTATCCTATTCAAAGTAGTGTCTAAGAGCATCAAGTATCTAGGAATCAATTTAACAAAAGTGGTAGCAGATCACAACTTCAAAATATTTATAGATCTAGAATACTAGAAAATGGAAAATTAGTTCCATGTTCTTGAATTGGAAGAATAAATAGTCAAAATGACCATCCTACCTAAATTACTTAGGTAGATTCAATGAAATCTCTCTAAATTCAGACTACATTCTTCCAGAACTTAGAACATGCCATAATAAAGTTTAAATGAAATCACAAATGAAAATGAGTAGCCAAAACACACTGAAAAATAAGAAATGGGTGGAGGAGGGTCGTGTCTCATCACCTTTCTTGAAACTATACTACATAGCTATAGTGACCCAAACAGCATAATATTGGAATAAGGATAGACTCTTTCCCAATGGGTCAGAATAGAATATCCAAGGACAAAATTCCACATATATGGTTAGCTAATATTTGACAAAGGCTGGGAGCACAAAATAGAGTGAATAAACACCCTTAAACAAGCTGTCCTCCCATTCCTCCCATTGTTCATCTATTTGTCCCAGCAGCCACTAATAACATCTCCATTGTGTGACTTGTTGTTACTGTGTTTGACATATCGAATATGCTACTGGGAGCTTGCCAGGCTCTGCTGTGCGGGTGGGATACTCTCTGTGGCTTGCCTGGCTCTCTGAGAGGGACGGAGGAATCAAACCCGGGTGGGCCACATGCAAGGCAAAAACCCTATCCACTGTGCTATCGCTCTAGCCCAGCAAAACTATAAAAAATTTAAAAATTAAAACTGACTTGTACCACACCTTGCACAAAAGTTAAGTCAATGTGAATCAAAGGTCTTGAGATTAAACCAGAATCTTTAAGATAAATTGAGGAAAATATAGACAGAAGGCTTCAAGTTCTGGACCAAAAAGTTATCTTCAGTGAAACAATACGACTGGAAAAGGCAACAGAATAAAAAATAAACAAATGGGACTACATCAAGCTAAAAAGTTTTATTTATTTATTTATTTATTTATTGTTTTGCTTTTGGGGGTCACACCCAGCCATGCTCATGGGATCCTCCTGGCTCTGCACTCAGAAATTTCCTGGTGGTGCTCAGGAGACCATTTGGGATGACAGGGATCAAACCCGGGTGGGCTGCATGGAAGGCAAATGCCCTACCCCGCTGTACTATGGATTCAGCTACCAAATTAAAGAGTTTTTGCATGACAAAAGAAACTGAGGCTAAAACTAAAAGACAGCTAACTGAATGGGAGGTAAATATTACCTGATATACATCAGGTAAGGAGTTGATATGCAGGATATATAAAGTATTCACAAAGATCAACAACAACAACAACAACAAAATCCAAAAGCTCCATCAAAAATGGGGAGAAGAAACAAAAAGAGTTTTTTTCTCAGGAAGACCGATGGATGGCCAACAGGCACACAAAAATACTCATCATCACCTATTTTTAGGGAAATCAAAATCAAGACAACAATGAGGTGCCATCTCATACCACTGAGAATGACACACATCAAAAATAATGGGAAAAATCTGTGTTGATGGGCAAGTGGTGCAAAAGAAATCCTCATCTCTCCTACTGCTGGTCAGAAAATTGTCTAGTTCAACCCCTATGGAAATGAACATGGAGGCTTTACAGCAGATATAAATTTGAGCTGTCAAACTACCCAGAAATTCCACTTTGGGGTATTTATCTCCAGGAGAGAAAACATTCACTGAAAAGGATATATGCAGATCATTTTTCATTGTAGCACTCAGTACAGTAGCTAAGATTTAGAAACTAGATTTCCTGCAACAGATCAGTGGGTTATGAAGAGGTGGTTTATATAAACACAGTCGAATACTATGCTGTGGTAGGAAACAACAAAATCATATCATTTTCTGCAACATAGATGGAACTGAAAGATTTCATGTTAAATGAAACAAGTTAGAAGAAGAAGGATAAACAGAGGATGATAGCACTTAAAATGTGTTGGGTAGAGTAACTGGATGAGGAAAGGCAAAGTTTAAAGGGGGGGTGCCTAAATGACCCTTCATCCCAAATTAGAAGGAGGAGAATGAAAAAATTTTAAGTGGAGGGAGTGAAGGAGAAGATACAACTAAGAAGCAATATGGTACAAGAGTCAATGGACATTGGCGCTATTAAGCTAAATATTCAGACCACAGAACCAACAACACCAAAATCATAAACCCAAACATTAGTAAACAAACTTAAAAAGGTTTCTGCTGATATGGCAGGTAGTGGGGAGGGAAGGTCATTGGGAGAGGGATTCTGTGAAAACTGGTACAGGAAAGATAAAACTGGTGGTGGGATCAGTGATAGAATATTGTATGTCTAAAACCAAACCATGCATAACTTTGTAAATCACTATGTTTTCATAAAAGACAACTTTGAGAAAATAAATAAAATAGTTGGTTGAAGAGACTGCTGTTTTATAATGAGTATGAAGTATAATAGGCCAATTCTATACTGTCTCAGCTAAAATTTAATGCCAAATATATTTTAACAAAGACACCCTTATTAACTAGATACATATAGGTGTTCTCACTCACAAGACACCACTTACTTTTCTCAAGATGATTAAAATGTAGCTCTTCTCATATTTGTCATTGCGTGTCAAAATGTTGAGAAACAAATTTCCTTTAAAACCGAACCTCTAATCTTCATTTGAAATAACAAGTATTCTTAAAATACCTTCAGAATCTACTATGTTTTTCTGTCTATTTCAATGATAACTTTTAAGTTTGTGCTTTGTCAAGAGTTACAGTGCATAATGAGTTCATTTTAAGGCCATTATGAGAGTCTGAGAAGTTTGTTCTTTGTGACATTGAATGAGGGTACTAGTTCAATTCATTTTTACACCTCACATTTAAAATCCTGGGTGTTACAGTGAGTCATTAAGTAATCTAATGAAGATGGTCACATCTCTAAATCATCTTATATCTTATGACCAACTCTGTGAAAATAAAATTAGTTTGCCTCTGAAACACAAAAAATGTTTTTAAAAATATCTTTCAAACAATTTTTATAGTGAGTGAAATAGGAGAATATTTCTCACCAAAATTTATCATGCAAAATTTGTCATGAAGAGAACAAACTATATATAAAAATTTTCCCTCATAGGTTTGTGTGTGTGTGTGTGTGTGTGTGTGTGTGTGTTAGTACAACTATCATAAGAGCTGATCTTGCTTTGGTCTATCTAATCTTTAGGTTTAAATGAAGTAATTCCAAAACAATAAAAGTTGAATTCAATGTAAATCAGTTAGTTTTTATTCTTTTTCCTAAAATTTTTTGTGTGATATTTTGAGCACTGAAAATTAAATTTGAATATTGCTTGCCAATTTCAAACATACCTTCTGACTACGATATATTTCATTTGAATACAGTCATTAAGACTAGGTCATAACTTTGGTTCTGAATATTATTCTAATAAAAGATACCAATTGAGTTGCATAACATAAAATTTATTAATAAATCCTTTAAAATTATACATAACTATCCTATGTATTTTTATCACTGAAAAGCTTTTAATTGCTAATCTTATTTAACTTAAAATAGATTGAAATCAAATGTTATCAACATCTACATTTTAGAATATTTTGTGAAAGATGGTACTCTCTCTCTCTCTCTCTCTCTATATATATATATATATGTGGATTAGTTATAGGTTTGGGGTGCTGGGATGGGGTGCTGGGAATAGAACCTAGGTCTGCTAAGTGGAAGGCAAATGAATTACCCAGTATGATAGCTCTACACCCCCATATCTATGATATTTTCAAAATTATTTGAGTGATTGTCTTGTTTGGTATTTGTACTACTGTGTTTATTTTTTACACAGATAAAAACGTTATAAATTGAGGCTTTTTTCTTTACAGAAAGGATGTAAAAGTGGGGAAACTTGGCTGAAATCAAGATTTCTTTTTATTTATTTATTTATTTTTTATTTTTTTGCTTTTTGGGTCACACCCGGCGATGCTCAGGGGTTACTCCTGGCTCTGCACTCAGGAATTACCCCTGGCGGTGCTCAGGGGACCATATGGGATGCTGGGATTCAAACCTGGGTTGGCTGCGTGCAAGGCAAACACCCTACCTGCTGTACTATCGCTCCAGCCCCTGAAATCAAGGTTTATAAATTTGAAAATAGAGAATTGTATTATATTCTATGAATTATATTATTTAATGTAAAGGGATTATTATGAATACTTGACTTAATTTTTATCTGTAAATTTTATGTATTTTATAATTTATTCATTTAATTTTTTCAGGTCAGGTATTTCTTAACTGACTAAATTCTTAGGTTTATTTTGCAATAGCACAGCGGTAGGGCGTTTGCCTTGCACGCAGCCAACATGGCCAACCCGAGTTCGATTCCTCTGCCCCTCTCGGAGCGCCTGGCAAGCTACCGAGAGTATCTCGCCCGCCCGGCAAAGCCTGGCAAGCTCCCCATGACATATTCGATATGCCAAACACAGTAACAACAAAGTCTCCAACGGAGACGTTACTGGGCCCGCTTGAGCAAATCGATGATCAACGGGAGGGCCTTTACCTTTACCTTTACCTTACCTATGCTTAAAGTTAAACACTTATTTTAAAATATTTAATTAATATTTTTATTTTTTAAGTTAAGGTAGCATATTTACAATAATATGTTAATATTTATGACCTTGGTGTACAGTTATGGCATCATGACCAAGTTGCCTAATACACTCCCTCAGTGTCCTCATGTTATTTCTCATCCGCTTCTTTATTTCCCTGTAATCTCAGTCCCTCTGACCAAGAATTTGCCACCGTTCGTTATTATTTTCTTGTTTTGTTATGCTGCATACCACAAATAGTTAATCATGCTCTATTTGTCCTTCTCCCTTCTGACTTATTTCACTTACTATGATACCCTCTAGTTTATTCCAAGTTATAGAAAACTGAAAGGGTTCAAATTTTCTTCCAGCTGCATAGTACTCCAGTATTTGCATGTCAGGGTGGGGAGCACCTTCTTTATCCAATCACATACTGCCGCATCCTTGGGTTGCTTCCATACTCAAGCTGTTGCACCAAGTGCTTCAAAACACGTGGCTTTACACACATCTTTTCAAATTAAAAAATGTTTTTGGAATAGAAGTCAAGAGGTGGGATTGCTGGGTCATACAGAAACTATATTCATACTTATTAAGAGGTCGCCATATTCTTTTCTACAGAGGCTGAACCTGAAGAAATTTCCACTAATAATGAATAAAGTTTCCATTTTTATTACATTCCTGCCAGCATGGGAACATGGGTTGTTTCTAGTCTTTATGATATATGCCATACTCTGTTGTGAGATGATAATTCGTTGTCCTGTCAGTCTGAATTTTCCTAATATGGGGCTTTTTGTCTGACATAAATATTCTATTAGACACATGTATATGTAATACATGTGTATGAATAAACATATTTCTAATAACTAAAATGCATAATCTAATTTAGAAATTTACTCCAGTCATTTTCACCGTGAAATTCATCATCCTTCGTTGTGTGCATTAATTCTGCAATTAAAATGCAAAGCATTTGAGAACAAGAGTCAAGTTTTTTTTTTATATTTACTCTATCTTGGTTTCTAACAGTACTTTCTATGTGCATTCAGTTTAAAAATATTTGCAAGATGAAAGGAAAGAGAGGGGCTGGAGCGATAGCACAGCGGATAGGGCATTTGCCTTGCATGTGGGCAGACCCAGGTTTGAATCCCAGCATCCCATACGGTCCCCTCTGCACCGCCAGGAGTAATTCCTGAGTGCAGAGCCAGGAGTAACCCCTGAGCATCGCCGGGTATGACCCAAAAAGAAAAAAAAACAAGAAAGGAAAGAGAAACGATTAATAAAAAGTCAAAAGTTTCAGATATTGTTAAGTTGACAAAACATGATTTTGTGTGTTTCTCAAATAGGGAAAAATTTTTTAGTTTTGTTTGACATAACTAAACTAGTCAATCAAATATTTGTCGAAAAGACTATAATTGCTCTCTCATGATGCAATAACTGCATTTGTAGTTTAGAAATTATGAAAAGAGCATAGACTTTTGAAGAAAATTTTAATTCAACTTCTTACTAGAATTTACTCTGAATCCTACTACTTCAAAATTTTCTCCCTCAGGAAAAGATTGTTAGTTTGTTGCAAATGACATTCTAGTTTATCTTGAAGAGAGAATAATTTGAACATCTATTCTGCTTGATTCTGATTTGAAGTTGAGATCAAGCATGGAAAATGTCTTTGATTTTTAGGATTCCCTGTCTATTACTAAACATTAATTCAACAAATATGATTGAGCATATACTGGGCATATGCTTACATGTTTAATGATATATATTAGGCACATGTATATATAAAAATTTGTATATTAGACAAAATGCAAAGATCACAAGGTGTAAACGGGGACATATATCAATCCTAATAAAGGTGAATTCCCATATTGAAAATATGTGAATGGGTTGAAATTGGAATAAATGTTGACCACATTAAAAATGTTTGAAGACAGATTATTGGACAGTGAGAGGAATTAATTAAAACATGAGAGAATTAAACAGTATTATTTATGTGAGAACAACCTAAAAACAGATTGTTATTTGAGTATTTAATATACACAAGAATGGATGCAAATGAAACTAAAAAGTTTCAAATTATCTAAAATTAATATTAGATTTATTTGCAGGAACTCTGAAATATGTTAAATGAAAAGTGACTTATAGAAGACTGAACCATAGAAAAAAATGTAATTTGGAATGTGTAGAATCAATTTAAGGAGTAAAAGGGGACCATTATTAGAGGAAAGAACAAATTTGAATGCTGTGATATTCATTCCAGTAGAAATGATACTCTTAATTATGTTGTGGTAGTATTGAGAACGTAGTTAGGAAATACTTAGAATAGAACCACCATTTAGCAACTTCTCAGCTATGAAGTTGTGTGGGAAGAAATAATAAAGAGAGATGTCCAGGCTGTTAACTATAGCTCTTAATTCCAAAGAAGATGCAGGTAGGAGGAAGAATAAATGGTAAATTCAACTTAGAATATATCAACTTTGAGGTAGTTTTGTATTGTCCCCAGGAAGTAAAGAGATACGACAACCTAGAAATAAAATAATTAAAAACAACAATATAAAGCAAGTGAAAACAGAGATAGACAAATGGAACTATCTTAAACTAAGAAGCTTCTGCACCTCAAAAGAAACAGTGACCAAAATACAAAGACAGTCTACAGAATGGGAAAGGATATTCGCCGAATACACATCTGACAAGGGGTTGATATCAAGGATACATAAAGTATTGGTTGAACTCCACAAGAATAAAACATCCAATCCCATCAAAAAATGGGGCAATGAAATGAACAGAAACTTTCACAAAGAAGAAATCCGAATGGCTAAAAGGCACATGAGAAAATGCTCCACGTCATTAATCATCAGGGAAATGCAGATCAAAACCACAATGAGATTTCATTTCACACCACAGAGACTGGCCCATATCCACAAGAACAAAAGCAACCGGTGCTGGCGCGGATGTGGCGAGAAAGGGACCCTCCTTCACTGCTGGTTGGAATGCCGACTGGTTCAGCCCTTTTGGAAAACAATATGGACGATTCTCAAAAAATTAGAAATTGAGCTCCCATTTGACCCAGCAATACCACTCCTGGGAATATATCCCAGAGAGGCAAAAAAAGTATAGTCGAAGTGACATCTGCACTTGTTTGTTCATTGCAGGACTTTTTACAATAGCCAGAATCTGGAAAAAACCTGAGTGTCCGAGAACAGATGACTGGTTAAAGAAACTTTGGTACATTTACACAATGGAGCACTATGTAGCTGTTAGAAAAGATGAAGTCATGAAATTTACATACAAGTGGTACTACATGGAAAATATTATATTAAGCAAAATGACTCAGAAAGAAAGGGATAGACATAGAAAGATTGCATTCATCTGGGGAACATAAAGTAATAAAACAGGAGACTAACACCCAAGAATGGCCGAGATCAGTACCAGGAATTTTACTGTCCCCATACCTCCACACCAAGATGAAGAAACAATGCAAATACCCACCACATGGGGAGGACGATGAAAAGAGTCCAGAAGGCTCAGTAGGTGCTACTCAGCTAGAAGACTTCTCTAAGAAAGAATTCAGATATGAAGTAATGAAGATGTTCAATGAACTCAATGAAACAGTCAGACAGATATCCAGTCACATGAGAGAAACAATCAAGAAATTACGGGAAGAAATGTGAGCATTATGTTTTAATAAAATTAATTTTAGGGGGAAAATTATTTGGGTAGTGGAATGATGGTACAGAGGGAAGGGTATTTGCTTTGCATGTAACCGACCAGGGTTTGATCCTCAGCATCCTTTATGGTTCCCTGAGCACCAACATGAGTTATTCCTGAGTGCAAGAGACAGGAGTAAACCCTGAGCTTCACTCAGTGTGGCCCAAAGCAAAAAGTTAAAAAAAAAAGTGATTGAGTACGAGGACTGGAGAATTAGCTCAGCAGATAAGGTGATTTCTTTGCACCCTGCTGACCCAAATTCAATCCCCAGCATCCCATATGGTCCTCCAAGCCTGCAAGGAGTGACCCTTGGATGTAGAGCCAGGAATAAGTCCTGAGCACCATTGATTGTGATCCAATAACAGCAACAAAAAAAGTAAATGGGAATAAAACTCTGAAAATCTCTTGGACTTAACCCTGAGAAAGTGGTTGTGTATGACTATCTATAATGGTTTATGAAAGCCTGAAAATAAAACTCCCAAACCAGGAGAAATGTCTATAATACTTTACAAAACTGTTCAAGTTACACAAAATTATTTTATTCAATCAACATTCCATCAATTTCATCTAGGGTTTTCATTTACCTAGATTACTGGAAAGTTAATCTGTCAAATTGTTTGTGCTCGTTTCCTATTATATTTTAATTAAAGTACAAAATGATCTGATATTTCTGTTGTTTGTTTTTTCATAAAACGTACCTTTCCCAGCCTGTAACCAATATTGTCTTCTTAAGAGCTAAGATCTGTGTAATATCCACTGCTCCCTCTTGCCCAACATTTAATATGTAGTGGCAATATCCATTGAAGTCCCATATCTTTAAGAAAAAATACTTAATTAAAATCACTTTTGAGACTAAAAAGGAAAATTTATTCTTTAGTGAGCAAAGCAGCACAGTATAATGTTATCAGTTCTTTAATTTTGTGTTTATATCATCAAGTACTGGTACACCCAATATATGAAATGAATAAAATCCTCCCACTACTTAAAGTGATCATTATATTTATCTGTTTGTAACCATGTATGTCTATCTCAACAATGATTGATGTAAAGGCTATAAATTAATGTTTTTATGGGAAAGAATGTATAAAAGTATGAAGAATCATATATTGTAGTATTTCAAAATATTGGTTCTTTGTTTTCTAATTTCAAACTTCCTCATTTATGAAAAAGAAGCTTACTACTCAAGTATGCTTAAAGGATTAAAAACCAAATACAGAAATTAAAATTTTTTTCCCAAACAAAAGCCCAGTTTCAGATAGTTTTACTAGCGAGTGTTATCAAACTTTAAAGTTAACCTACTATCTGTCCTTCCAAAGTTCTTCAAAAAAATTAAAGAAATATGAATTCTTCAAAATAGATTCTATAAGGCCATTATTACTCTGATACCAATAATAGATTGTGACATTACATTTGGAAGGTGGGGGTGGGGTTTGTCCTGTAGGTACTTAAAAGTTATTCTTGGCTCTGTGCTCAGGAGTTACCCCTGGCACTCCCCAGGAGATCAAATGTCACAGTTTTAGTAACCAAGTACAAGTCTGCCTTATCCTTTACTCTAATAACAGTTACTTTCAAAAATAGGAATAGCAAGGGGCTGGAAAAATAATACAGTGGTAGGACATTTGCCTTACTGACCAGGGTTTGATTCTGGCACCCCAGATGATCCCCTGAGCCCGTTAGCTTGATTTCACAGCCAGGAGGGAGCAAGCCCTGAGTACTACCAATTTAATCCCTCACCCCCACCCCCAAAAATGCAAGGAGAGTAACAAAGGAGTCATGTCACTATCCTCCCGTTGTTCATCAATTTGCTCAAGTGGGCCCAGTAATGTCTCCATTGTGACAATTGTTACTGTGTTTGGCATATCGAATGTGCATCACGGGGAGCTTGCCAGGCTTTGCCCTGCAGGAGAGATACTCTCGGTAGCTGGCCAGGCTCTCCGAGAAGGGCGGAGGAATCGAATTTGGGTTGGCCATCTTGACTGTGTGCAAGGCAAACGCCCTATCCACTGTGCTATTGCTCCAGCCCAACAATGGAGTATTAATGTCATTCTTCAGTTTGAATTGTTCTCCAAGATGGGAGAATCACTTGCAACTTTTGCCTTCTATCCACCTTATCAGGGCTCCCATCAATTAGATTACTTTACTTAGACACAGACCTCTAGTCCATATTATACCATATTTAGCTTTTCAGAGGACAACTTGTGCTAATTTCTTGATAATTGACCACAACATCCATGTTGTTCTGCCCACATGTGCAGATAACTTTCTGGTTTCTTCCCTCTGCTATTCACTGGAAAACATTACATATAGCCATTTTGACTAGATGTAAGGGACATCTAGTCAATAACCTCTTCATTTATGACAGAAATTTAATTGTCATTCAAAGCTTATTCAAGAAAGTTTCTTCTATTGCCTAAAAGCATCACAAGCCATTTCCAATCAATTACTGTCATTCAAAAGCTGAAAGGAACAAAGGAACAAGGAGATTCACTGTTCAGCAAAATTTCAAATAGAAAATATCTAATATTGGATGGAAATATGATTATTTCTCAAAAGTGGACTTGGTCCAATAAGAAATTACTAAGTGTAATAATTTGTTGTTGTTTGGGGAACACACTTCATGCTCAGGGCTTACTCCAAGCTCTCCTCAGGGTTCACTCCTGGAAGTGCTTGGGAATCAATGCCAGAGATTGAACCAGCATTAGAAAAATGCAAGGCAGTGCCTTCACCACTCTACCAGCTCTCAAGCCTCTGGAGAGCTATATTTTATTTGGAAAAATCAGTTATTTTTTAACATAAAATGCTATCAATTAAGGATATAAAATAAGTTTATGCTTGTTCCTCATACTGTACTTCATTTATCTTTCTTATCTTCAAATAAACATGCAAATTAAAATAAGGGCTGTATTTTCAAGGGCTGGAGCGATAGCACAGCAGATAGGGCATTTGCTTTGCATGCAGCCAAACAGGCTGTCCTGAGTTCGATTCTTCTGCCCCTCTCGGAGAGCCCGGCGAGTTACTGAGAGTATCTCGTCCACATGGCAAAACCTAGCAAGCTACCCATGATGCATTCAATATGCCAAACACAGTAAAAACAAGTCTCACAATGGAGACGTTACTGGGCCCATTTGAGCAAATCAGTGAACAGTGGGAGGACAGTGCTACAGTGCTACTGTATTTTCAAACACTTATATTCTGAACATTTTGCATTTATTTCTTTTTTGGTGGAGCAAGCCTTCACAGGTCTGGTGGGCTAGTCCTTGTGATAATGCTGGACAGGTCAAAGCTGAAACCTGACAATATGGTCTGGACTGATCCCTACAATGCTGCAGGTCATCAAGGCCATTCTAGACTGCTCAGGGACCACTACAGCCATAAGCTGTGGTGCTGGGTAGGGGAAACATGATCAAATGATCAAAGCAGGTTTCTAACATATTCCTTAAAGCTATATTATCTCCAGCATCCCCATGTGTGCTTTATTTAAAAGTTTACTACATTACCCTGATTTTTCATTGTATAAACTGAGAAAAAGAAAAATAGAGACATTACATGAAACATAAAAATTATTGAGACCTTTATCTTGTTCTTCATAATTATCCTCTAGTCCAAATTCTGGGACAGGCTTTCAGAAATAAACCCATGTTTTTTGGGTTTTTTTTTGTTTGTTTGTTTGTTTTTCTTTTTGGGTCCATGTGGCGATTCACAGGGGTTACTCCTGGCTCTCATTCAGGAATTACCCCTGACGTTGCTCAGGGGACCATATGGGATGCTGGGAATCAAACCTGTGTCAGCCACGTGCAAGGCGGCTGTGCTATTCCTCCAGCCCCTAAACCCATGTTTTTAAGTTGTGTTTTTATCTAGGTGATTAGAGGCTGCCCCAAATGTCTCTATCCCTCTCGGAGTGCCTGGTAAGCTACTGACAGTATCCCACCCGCAGGGCAGAGCCTGGAAACATACCCGGGGCATACTCAATGTGCCCAAAACAGTAATAAGGATGGTCCCATTTCCCTGACCCTGAAAGAGCCCCCAATATGCCATCAGGCTACACTAGCTCATGACAGAGACAAATGGAGATGTTACTGGTGCCCGCTCGAGTAAATCAATGAGCAACAGGATGACAGTGACAGTGATGGTGATTTTTATCTAGAAAAATAAAAACATCTATTAATTTGTCCACAGAGATTTTCCTAGCAATTTTGTTATTAGTTGGTTTAAGTTTTTAATTCTTCTTATAGTGTCTCATCTCTGCTCTTTCAAGGCTATATATATATATATATATATATATATATATATATATATATTTCACAATCACGATCATCCTGGTGTTCGTCAATTGCCTCGAGCAGGCACCAGTAACGTCTCCTTTATCCTAGCCCTGAGATTCGAAAAAGTGCCACATTCAAGGCTCTTTCAGGGTTAGGAGAAAGAGACCCATCATTGTTACTGGTGTTTGGCATATTGGTACGCCACGGGGAGTTTGCCAGACTCTGCCGTGTGGACAGGCTGCACTCGGTAGCCTGCCAGGTTGTCAAAAGCAGGAATGAGATAATAAAGTGTCGTGCTTCCGAGAAATATATATATATTTCTCCTCACCCAAGATAGTTTCCTCATATACGGGAAGAAAAGCATCTCTGTGTTGTCTCACCTTTACAGTCCCATCTGTGCTGCCAGTCAAAAGCCGGGTCTCATTTGTATCAAAGGCCATGGTGCTTATTTCTGCATTGCCATGGCAACTAGTAAACTGTTTGATTTTCTGCCCAGTGTCTATCATCCAGAAGAAAACATTCGACCCAGCATCCGAGCTGATTACCTAAGAAAAAAATAATATTGTGGAGAAACTAAATATAGACTAAAAGTCAACCATTTTTAATTCAAGAGAAAAATATCTCGCCTTTGTATTTCCACTACTGAAATCCCCAATAGTTAAAGATATTTAAATAATGCACTTCTTTTCCTTCGGTTAAGCTGGCAACATTTCAATTTCTAGCTAGAACTGAAATAATGCAGTAATGATTCTCTTTATCTGAAAAGATAGGAATCTACTTCTACTTCCCATTCAACTTAGTATCTAGAGGACATTCTGAAAAATATCCTATTGAAAATAAGATTGAAAATCTTTTGCACTTAGATTAGAAAGCTGATGTTATTAGTCACAGTGCTCAATAATATTCACAAAATGGAAAGAGACATTTTTATTAAATCTTGACTTGCATTTAGGATTCAGAAAATACTATTATGAGACAAGTGTAATTGTATAAATTTCTAGAATTATTGATTTTAACATCATCTCTATTTCCTTTCTCATAGTGTTACGTACAGCTGAATAAAATTATTGATTGGTCATACAATCAAATACAAGAAGGTTAACTGTGAACTTGCAAATGTACTTCAAGATGAAGGGAGAAAACACAAGGAAGAGTAGGATTATAGATATCAGTCTGATAGTGAAACTCTTAAGAGTAGGAAGGAGACTGCTAACTTCAGCTCAAGGTATTTATATATTCTATAAGAGATTTATGGGTCATAACAACCTTATTAATAAGATCTGGGGGATTGAAGAAAGGAACAAAAGAAAAATAAAACTCTAAACATGCAAATGTACAGAAGAGAAGTTGAAAGAATATTTAGATCTAGGGAGAATTTAACAAATATATTCATCTGCTTTGGTATTGATAGCCATTGTAAAAGAGTAAAATTATTAAGAGTACGTTAAATTTAATAAACTTTAATCAAAGGGTTAAGGTTTAATATTCAGAGGGCCTCGATAATTGGTTCTTATGCAATGCAGGTGTGCATTTATTTATTCATTCATTTTCTCTCTCAGCATCACTGACTATGATCAGCTTCACGACAGTGATGTTCTGTTAATGAATACAAGCTCTCAAAGAGGCTACAGTTTTTGCTTGTACATTAAAATGATCTTGGAGCGTTAAAACTATGATCACATACCATACCAGAGACAGTGACTTAATTTAACCAAGCAGGCAGTTTAGAAAATGCACACATCTTGGTTAAATGTAATCCCTGAGATAAGTATTACAGGGATAGGTAGAGAAACAGAAAAGAAATATAAATTTCAACTGATGCTACAAACTTTGGTATATTAACATGAGTGTTCTAAAGAAGAAAAATTAAAATCTACTCATTAGGTTTTATGGAAGAAAAGATGAGGAAAGCCAATATGAGATTGAAATGGAAGCACGAACGTATTGAATGCCAACCTTTTCCCTTTCTCATATGATTATTACAAAAATTCTTTGCGACTGGATTGATAGTACAGTGAATAAGATGCTTGCCTTGCATGCCGCTGACCAAGGTTCAATCCCTGAACCCTCTAAGTCCCACCAGAAAAGATTGTTGAGTTTAGAATCAGAATAAAGCCCTGTGCACCCTGAGTATTGCCTCAAAACAGAGTTCTAAAAGTAAGCAATGATACCACTCTCCTCAATTTACCAGTGACAAAATCGAATTAACCAAGTAGTATATCTAAACTACCATAATGAGGTTTGAATCCTGAGATTACTATGATGCATATAATAAGGTCTTCTTCTATTTCAGCAAAGTATTCAGAAAATTTTGAGTGAACTTTGAATAAATAATTTAGAGATCATTGCAAGCATGAGGAACAATAAAACTTTAGTGGAGCCAGAGTGCCTAGCAGAAGATCAGATAAAATAGTCTTATAACATATATTTGGGATACTCTAATGAATAATGTCAAAGAATAGTGAGTAATGTGCAAAAAGTATTCTTGAGAGGGAAAAAGTACTAGTTCCCAACAATTGGTCAGTGGGGTATGTGACTCAAAATAAAGCTAAGAACAGTGAAATTTTTCTTAATGATGAGTTGTTTCTCTTGGTTTATGAAGACACCTTTAACAGTAGTGCATAGGAAAAAGATCATTATAAGATTTGGAGGGCACCTTAATTACTGTGGCAAGAAGTGCTCATCTATGACAGTGTTTCTGGAAGCAGAGATAAGGAATTAAAAATAAGGGGAGTGGGAGGTCTCCTAAGCAAACATCAAAGACTGTGAAGGATTTTATTATTTCCATTCTAGCAATTTTATTGAGCATTTATTATAGTCTATGCATTTCAAAACTAATAGTCATTCCATGGTATAAGATTATGGAAAAAAACTGTAAATCTATTTTCAAAGAATTGTTTATTTGAGACTGTCATGATCCACATAAAAAGTAGATGTGACCGTTCAAAAGATAATGACATTTGCTGCTTTGTTCTTTTCTTCCCCTGCTCATACTTCTGACTCACTACACAATTCATAAGTTTTAAGTACCTTTCTTTTCTCATGTAACAATATTGAAATCGGAATAAATGATTATATTAAAATGTAGCCAAACAGATTTTATTTTATGGCAATCTGCCTAAAGGTGAGTTCTTCAGGAAAATAAAGTGTTAAAAAACTAGGAAAGATGTCACAATCATACAAATAGTATTAACCAAAATCTAATCTCAATATAGCAATATCAGATTTCAAGAATGACCAGTCAAGTAGAAAAATGTAAAGGTCTAGTATATGAAAACAACAAATATCATCTCTTGGTGGATAAAACAGTTAAGACTACAAGAAGGGAGGACCCTGGGCTGCCCTTCAGCCCTGAGTTTCTTCCTGTTTGTCCCCAACATGGCAGCCAGCTTTCTCTTGCCCCAGGTCAGTCATAATTCGAACCTGGGACTCTGATTTCCCTGCACAGGCACCCAGGCATCAGGACCCTAGGCCGCCCTCCATCCCTGAGCCTCTTCGCATTCATCCCCAACACAGCGCCTGGCTTTCTCCTCCCCCAGGTTGTACCCCCCACACACAAACACACACACACATCAGGTACCCATAGGAGCGTGGCCTCTGCAGAAGTGGGAGTGGCCTCTGCAGAAGTGGGCATGGCCTAAATTTGGGCCTGGGAATGCTCACGTGGCAGCAGGTAATTACTCATACCCAACAATCTCATGTAACAATCTCAATCTCCATACAACCACACCAACATGAGGAAACAACGCAAATACTCACCATGAGGAGAGGACGATGAAAAGAGACCAGAAGTCTCATTAGGTGTTACTCACCTAAGGGAGCTCTCTATAAAGATTTCAGATATAAAGTAATGAAGATGTTCAATGAACTCAATGAAACAGTAAGACAGATATCCAGTAAATTAAAGGAGGACATGAAAGAAACAGGAAGAAATGAGAGCAGAAATTGGAAAGCTATGCATAGAAATGTCACGAATAAAAGATTTGGTAAATGAAAAAAAAAACCTCAGTCTGTGCCCTCAACAGTAGAATGGCTACAGCTGAAGACAGAATCAGTGAGCTGGAAGATGAGTGCAGGAAGCCCACAGGCAACAACAAACAATGGCAAAAGAACTCAAAATAGCCGTAGAGTAAATCAGAGTCCTAAGGGATGATTCCAAGAGGAACAAAATTAGAATCATTGGAGTACCAGAAGGTCACGAAAACAGTCCCAATGAAAAAGTCACGATAAACAAATCATTGCTGAAAAGGTGCCAGAACTGGAGAATGCAGGTGTCCAGATTCGAGGAGCCTGAAGGGAACCAGCTAAAAGAGACCCTTACAATAGTTGGAATGATGGATGCCACAACAGAGACAAAATACTGCAAGCAGCAAGGTCAAAGAAGGAAATTACATACAAAGGAGAACCCCTTAGACTCACAACAGATCTATCAGAGGAAATTCTCCAAGCCCGAAGGCAATGGTGGGATACAGTTTAAAAACTCACTGAATTGAACACTTCACCAAGAATACTTTATCTGGCTAAACTCTCACTCAAACTCAAAGGAACAGTACACTATTTTTTGAATAAACAACAGCCCAGGAACTTCATAGACTCAAAACCAAACATAAAAGAAGGGCTAAAGGGGCTACTGTAAGACAAGACAAAACCATACAAGCACAACAAACCCTTACAGAACGATGGAAAAAAAAACCCATAACAATAATCTCTCTCAACATCAATGGTCTAAATTCACCAATTAAGAGACACAGAATGGCAAAATGGATTCAGAGACAAGACCCCAAAATACTGCTGCCTAAAGGAAACAGATCTGAACAATCAGAACAAACACAGATTCAAAGTCAAAAGATGGAAAACAATCCTGCAAGCAAAAAAACCCCTCAAAAAAGCTGGGGTGGCCTTACTAGTATCAACCAACATAGATTTCAGGTTGAAAAAGATTAGAAGGGACAGTGAAGGCCATTTTTTATTAATCAAGCTATATGTACTGCAGGAAGAAATCACACTCCTAAACATATATGCACCCTATGAGGAACCAGCCAAAAACATACAACAACTGCTAGCAGACCTTAAAAAGGACATTACAAGCAAGACAATAGTAGTTGGAGACTTCAACACTGCCTTATCACCCCTAGATAGATCAAGAAGATTAAAACTCAGCAAGGGAAAAATGACTTTTCAAGGAAGAAATAGAAGACAGAGAACTAATAGATCTAAACAGGACTCTATGCCACCCCAAAGAAAGAATACACATTCTTTTCCAGTGCACATAGAAATTTTCCACAATAAACCATGCACTGGTTTTTATAGTCTCTGAGTCTTGGCCGTTGATGGGATTACACCGTGCCAGGGGGCCAGTTGGTGGGTGTGACCCCCACCTACTGGAATTTTATAAAAACCAGCTCCCGGAAGAAGAACAGTGCAGTCTCCTGCCCCCGGGCCTGACTGTCCTCGCCGCTGGGGCCCCTTGGAGGGGAGCGGGTTGAGCTTTCCTACCCATCCCGACCAGGGCTCCAGCAGCCAAAGACCTCCAGGACCAGTCACCACGCTGAGACCACTCTCTGCACACATGAAGGTACTAGCAGAGGGACAAAGTCACGCGGGTTCCAGGGCCGAGATCTCCAAGCCTACTCAGATTTGGGCTGAGCATTCTCCACCTAGATCCTCCAAATTCCAGTAGGCGGGGGTCACACCCATCAACTGGCCCACTGGCGCCGTGTAATCCCATCAACGGCCAAGACTCAGAGACTATAAAAACCAGCTCCCGGAACCTATTATGACATCTTATTATCTCATTCCTACTTTGGACAAACTGGCAGGCTACCAAATGTAGCCTGCCCACATGGCAGAGTCTGGCAAACTCCCTGTGTCATACCCAATATGCCAAATACCAGTAACAATGATGGGTCTCATTCTCCTAAAGAGCCTTGAATATAATCTCAGGGCTAGGATGAAGGAGACGTTACTGGGGCCTGCTCGAGGCAAACGACAATTAACAGGATGATTTGTGATTTGTGTGTGAAACCATGCACTGGGCCACCAAGCATATTTCAACAGAATCAGGAAGATAGACATTGTATCACATATCTTCTCAGACCATGATGCACAGAAGACATAATTAGTTAGGTGCAGACTCAGAGAATCAAATAAAATACCTGGAAATTAAATAACTCAATGTTGAACACCTAATGGGTCAGGAAAGAAATCAAGGAAGAAAACAAAAGATACCTGGAACAAGCCACCAGAACCTATGAGATGTAGCAAAAGCCATATTAAAAGGAAAATTTATAGCTCTGCAAGCATTTCTCAGGAAGGAAGAAAGGGCCCACATAAACAATTTCACTTTACAGCTCAATATCTTAGAAAAGGACCCAAAAAAGGAGCCCAAAGCAGGCAGAAGGAAAGAGATCATAAAACTTAGAACAGAAATCAACGACATGGAAACCAAAAAAAAAAAAAATCCAAACGATCAATGAAACAAAGAGATGGTTCTTCAAGAAAATAAACAAGATAGATAAATCACTAGAAAGACTCACAAAGAACAGGGAGAGAGAACCCTAATAAATAGAAACATAAATGAGAAGGGGATATCACAACAGAAACCAAAGAAATTGAATAGATCATCAGAGACTATTTTGAAAGTCTGTATGCCACAGGAGAACCTAAAAGAAATGGATAAATTCCTGGATTTCTATAATCTCACAAGAGTGAATCAAGAAGATCTATAATAACTGAATAGTCGTATTAAGATCAAGGAAATTGAAACTCTAACCAAAATCTCCCCAAAAATCCCAGGTCTAGATGGATTCACTAGCGAATTTTTCCAAACATTTAAAGATGACATATTGCCAGTTGTCTCAAGCTTTTCTAGGAAATTGAAAAAACAGAAACTCCCAAACAGTTGCTATGAAGCTCATATCTCTCTAATATCAAAAGGAAACAAAGACACCACAAGAAAAGAAAACTACAGGCTGATATCTCTGATGGACACGGATGCGAAGATTCTCAACAAAATATTAGCAAAGAGAATTCAACAACTCATCAAAAAGATCATACACCATGACCAAGTGGGATTCATCTGGGGATGCAAGGATGGTTTAACAGTCGGAAATCAATCAACATAATCCATCATATCAACAAAAGAAAAGAGAAAAGCACATGATCATATCAATAGATGCAGAGAAAACATTTGACAAGATACAGCACCTGTTTATGATGAAAACTCTCACCAAAATGGATATAGAAGGGACCTTCCTCAATATATTTAAAGCCATCTACCACAAGCATATGGCAAGCATTATCTTCAATGGGGAAAAACTAAGAGCCTTCCCTCTAAGATCAGGGATGAGAAAAGAATGCCCACACTCTCCACTGCTATTCAATATAATACTGGAAGTACTTGCAATAGTGGTTAGGCAAGAAAAAAGTATTTAAGGGCATTCAGGTAGGAAAGGAATAAATAAAGCTCTCACTATTCACAGATGATACTATACTTTGAGAACCCTAAAATCTCTACTAAGAAACTCCTAGAAACAATAGACTTGTATAGTAAAGTTGCAGGATATAAAATCAATACTCAAAAAGTTCATGGCTTTCCGGGGGTATAGTGCCACCAGCAGGTCAATCTATACCTGTGAGGCAAGTGCATCAGCAGCCTGATGGTGCCCTCAGACTTCCAGATACCCGAAAATTGCTGCTGTGCCTTTGGCAGACACCAAAAACTTGGGGCAAAGTTTACCAAGATAGTAAACGGCCAAAAGTTAGGTATGTGGGAGACACACCCACAAACCTCCTCAGGTTCAGCTATATAATTGGAGGCATGGCCTCTCTGGTTCCTGATCGAACTGCTTAATGGTCATGATCCCAGAGATTCAGAAATAAATCTCTAAACCAAACGGCTTTTGGAAGAAATGTGTGGGTTCCCTGCAGTAGATTACCAGCGCTGGGCCCACCCAGGTGGGAATAGGTTTCGTGTTTTGGCCTGTTCCCCTTAGAGGCCCAGTGGGCGCCATCCTCCAGAGGCCACTGGACAGTCAGATTTGGACCCGCAGTGACAAGACATGTGGGGCCTCATGGTATGGGGTTGAATCCAGTCCTTTCCTCCCCATCCCAACAAGACCCCAGTCGTCCCCCATGAACAGCCTCTCTGGGTCCTGATCAAGCCATTTAATGGCCATGATCCCAGAGACTCAGAAACAAATCTCGAAACCCAATGGCTTTTGGCAGATATTCTCGGTAGCTTGCCAGGCTCTCCGAGAGGGGCGGAGGAATCGAACTCGGGTTGGCCATGTTGGCCGCTTGTAAGGCAAACGCCCTACTACTGTGCTATCGCTCTAGCCCATGGAAAGTATCATGCTAATTGAAATAAGCCAGAAAGATAGGGACAGACATAGAAAGACTATCTGGGGAATATAAAGTAACAGAATGGGAGAGGAACACCCAAGAATAGTTGAGATAAATACCAGGACGTCTGCTCCATGGTTTGGAAGTCGGCAGAACTTGCTGGGGGAAAAGGCAGCTCAGATAGAGAAGTGAACACCAAGTAAAGGGTGTTTAGAGGACATGCTTGGGATGCGAGATACATGCTGAATGTAGACTATAGACCGAACACGATGGCCACTCAATACATCTATTGCAAACTATAACAGCCTACAGGAGAGAGCAAAAGGGATCTGGATTTTATAGCGTGGCTTTGTCCCTCTGCCAGTACCTTCATGTGTGCGGAGAGTGGTCTCAGCATGGTGGTGGCTGGTCCTGGAGGTCTTCGGCTGCCGTAGCCCTGGTCGGGGCGGGGAGGAAAGCTCAACCCGCTCCCCTCCAAGGGACTCCGGGAAGGAACACCCAGGCGCGGGGGCAGAGACTGTAGTATGTAGTATGTAGTATGTATGTAGTATGTTGGGAATACTAGCACAAAGCACTAAAACATTTGAAGGCAGACATACACTCTATTTTAATATCATATGTATTGATTAGCTTGCTTCTTATATTATTTTATAATGAACTCTTAAATTAATTGCTTGAATTTACTGATAGCTACAGAAGATAAGGCCGTGGATGAAGAAAGACTGGCAAAATTTAAAAACTAGGTAACTTCAGATGCAGGAGGGATCTCAGTTACCTTTAGGTGAAAGTATAATCTAAAAAATAATTATTTTTATAAATATAGTGTGTTTATATTAGTTGTGCAATGGCCATTTAAAATAATGTATATTCTAAAATAATTATCAAATATATCTCGCCCACACGGCAGAGCCTGGCAAGCTCCCCATGACGTATTCGATATGCCAGACACAGTAACAACAAAGTCTCCAATGGAGACGTTACTGGGCCCACTCAAGCAAATCGAAGATCAACGGGAGGGCCTTTACTTAAACTTTACTTAAAAGTAAAATACATATTTATTTTAATATGTTTAGAATAAGAATGCTAATTGAATTTATAAAATGAGTTGCTTCCAGAGAAGGAAGCTGAGTAGGTTGAGACAGTAGCACTGTAGCACTGTCCTCCCTTTGTTCATGAATTTGCTCAAGCGGGCACCAGTAATGTCTCCATTGTGACTTGTTGTTACTGTTTTTGGCATATAAAATATGCCATGGGGAGCTTGCCAGGCTCTGCCATACAGGCAGGATACTCTTGGTAGTTTGCCGGGATTTCCGAGAGGGATGGAGGAATTGAACCCAGGTCAGCCACCATGCAAGGCAAACGCCCTATCCACTGTGCTATTGCTCCAGTCCTAAATTTAAATTGGTATTCTACTTAGGATTCTCCTGCTATTCAAAAGTAGAATATCTATGAAAAGTTTTATAAGATTAAATGGTCTAAAAAGAAGAAACATAAATTTCCCCAACCCACACGCTGTGGTTTAGTTCATTTGGCTCTGGAGG
Source organism: Sorex fumeus (assembly GCF_029834395.1). Classification (NCBI taxonomy): domain Eukaryota; kingdom Metazoa; phylum Chordata; class Mammalia; order Eulipotyphla; family Soricidae; genus Sorex; species Sorex fumeus. Next base: position 30,219,375 of record NW_026606067.1, read on the forward strand.
AAGGTTGTTTGTTCTAGAGCAGTTCCTGGAGTCACAAACCACTCAGACACTGTTCCCAGACATCCAATAGCATATACGTGGCTAAACACAGTTCCCCAAGCCCACAGACCTTGACTCATTGAAGCTCTGCTCGAAAGGAAGCTTAACTGTTCCAGAACATCTTTTTTTCTTTGCAATTCATTGTAACTTTTATTTCTGATTTAAGACCCTTAACCCAGATATTTGTTTACTAGCAATTGCATGTACCATTCAATAGTGTCATTTTCCTATGGAGGATATTAGGTCTAGAAATTATCTTGAAAAGGTAGATTAGAATTGACTTTCAATTAATCAAATTTACTAATTAGTGCTCTAGATTTACAAAGGTACTTCAAATTTACTTTAAAAGGTGTGTGGGGGGTGTATGTGTGTGTGTGTGTGTGTGTGTTTTCTTTTTCCTTTTATTAGTGAAACACCATGAGGTACAGTTGTAGACTTACAAACTTTCGTGCTTAGGTTTCAATTATACAATGACTGAGAACCCATGCCTCCACCAGTATCCATTCTCCACCACCAATGATCCCAGTAGCCCTTCCACCCCTTCAACTCCTGCCCCCCCCCACCCCGCCCCACCTCTGTGGCAGGGCATTCCCTTTTGCTATTTCTTTCCTGTAGGGTGTTGTAGTTTGCAATGGAGGTATTGAGTAGCCATCGTGTTTGGTCTATAGTCTACTTTCAGCACACATCTCGTATCCTGAGTCATCCAAACATCTTTTACTTGGTGTTCCCTTCTTTACCTGAGCTGCCTTTTCCACCAGCATGTGCTGCTGGCTTCCAAACTGTGGGGCAAACCTCCTGGTACTTATTTCAACTATTCTTGGGTGTTCGACTCCCAATCTTTTACTTTCTATTCCCCAGATGAGTGCAGTCTTTCTATGTCTGATCCTGTATTTCTGGCTCATTTCACTTAGCATAATTCTTTCCATATAGAACCATTTGTATGTAATTTTATGACTTCATCTTTTTTTAACAACTGCATAGTATTCCATTGTGTAGATGTACCAAAGTTTCTTTAACCAGTCATCTGTTCTCTGGCACTCGGGATTTTTCCAAAGTTTGGCTATTGTGAACAGTGCAGCAATGGTGTTCCAGAACATCTTACAGAATAAAAAAAAATCTTTCATAAGTTATCATGTGATAACTACACTCCAACAGTACCATTAACTTAGGTCCTGAGCATACATGCTGTGGGAGCAAAGGTATCAGAATTTTTCAGACATTTGCCCATTCACAGCTTCAAACCAATTAATACCCTCTGGATATACACAGAATTGCTGAACAGCAATGATCCAGTCTAACTCTACTCTAAGATAATGTGAAAATGTAAGAACATTGAGATAACAACAGAAAATAACAAAATCTCAGAGTGATCATCAGTGCCATTAGACCCCTATAATTTTTCTAAAGAATCTTTAGAACAATAATTCTTGATCTGAAAACAACATTTGAGCAAAGAATTCACATACTTGTAGAAGAACTTGTTGGAAAAAATGAAAGAAATCATCCAAATAGAAGTAAAAACTGCTTTTTAAAATGAAGCAGTAAAGGGGGCCAAAGTGATAGCACAGAGTGTAGGGCGTCTGCCTTGCACACGGCCAACCTGGGTTCAATTCCTGGCATCCCATATGGTCTCTTGAGCACCGCCAGGAGTAATTACTGAGTGAAGAGCCAGGATTAACCCCTGAGCATTGCCAGGTGTGACCCCAAAAGCAAATAAATAAATAAAATATTGAATAAACAAACAAATATACAGAATTTTTTAAAAAATGAAGCAGCAAGCTTCAAAGCAATATGGAGCTGAAAAGTGAATTGGTAAACTCGAAAATACAATAAACAAAGACACCTAAGGAAAAAAGAAAATTGAAAAAGTAACAAAAAAATAAAGATGACATAATTTGGATTATTGACAATACCAAGAGAAAAAATTACAGATACATGGGATTCCAGGAGAGAAAAGAAGGAAGAAGCAAAAATATAACTTGAAGAGATAATTGGGGAGTATCTCTGCATGGGATAGGAACACAAATAACAGAGGCCAAAGAGGTACAACCAGAATGAAATCAAACAAAATCAAAGCAAGACATTTTGTAAACAAAATAGCAAGAGCAAGAATCAAAGGCAGAAACATACTCTCCAGCCATAAGACAGAAGTTAAAATTTGCATACAACAGAACTTCAGATAAACAGATTTCTCTAGTGAAGTTCTGCAAGCAAGTAAAGAATGGAACAACATATTGAATGAAAAATACTTCCAACCAAGAATCCTCTACCCAGAAATTTTGTTGCACAGTGTGGAAGAAGGGATAAAAATATTCTCAAACAAACAGCAGTTGAGGACATATTTGGAATCTACCCTTGGAAGCATCACATATTAAAAGAAAATATTGCAAACCTTGGGCTGGAGTGATAGCACAGCGGTAGGGCTTTTGCCTTGCACGCAGCCAATATGGTCGACCCGAGTTCGATTCCTCCTCCCCTCTCAGAGAGCCCAGTAAGCTACTGAGAGTATCTCGTCCGCATCACAGAGCCTGGCAAGCTACCCATGAGGTATTCAATATGCCAAACACAGTAACAATGAGTCTCACGATGGAGATGTTACTGGACCCGCTCGAGCAAATTGATGAACAACAGGAGGACCGTGACTGTGACATTGCAAACCTCAAGCATCCAAGCTCCACATATAAACAAGGTTATAGTCCCTTTACATCAACAATTTTTCTAAATATCAATGGACATTATAAAATGATGCAGAGTAACAGGATGGATCAAGAAAAAAGTCTTCTGTCTCTTACAAGAGGTAAACTTAAATTCCGTGTTTGTCAAATAATATTCGAACTGAACAAGATAACACAAAATAGGGAAGGGTATTATATACAGGTTAAGAGATCAATAAATCATGAGGATTTAACTCATCAACATATAACCACTAAATGAAGGGAAAGCAAAGATAGCAATGCAACTGCTTAGAGATCTGAGGAAACATATCAATGGCCACATAATAGTGATAGAAAATATCAATACACACCTTCTATGAGTGGACAACTAGGCAACATTAATAAAGAAGTCAGCCAAGCAACAATAATATAGAAGCAAGAGCCAAAAAAAATAGGAACAGGAAGAAGTTGGCTTAATCAACATACTCAGGACATTCTACCCCCACAAAAATAAATAAATTATTTTCTCCACTATATATGGATCATTCTCTAGAATCAACCAGATACTGGGGCACAGTTCAAAGATACATAAAATCACAAAAATGGAAATCATATTAAGTATTCTATGAGGCCACAAAGCCACAAAAGTATAAATCAACCACACACAAAGCAAAAGATAATTTCAGGGGTTCAAAAGGAGTACAGAGGGTAGGGTGTTTGCCTTGCACATGGTTGAGCCAGGTTTTATCCCAGAGCATCCCATATGGCCTTACAAACTGCCAGGAGTAAATCCTGAGCACAAAAACTAGGAGTAACCCCTGAGTTTTGCCAGGTGTGCTCCCCCTTTCATTTAAAAAAAAATGAAAGTTTAAAAAAATATTAAATACTTAGAAACTTAACAGCATACTTCTAAATAACAATTGGATCAAAGAGGAAATCAAAGAATAAATCAAAAGATTCCCCTAAACAAATGAAAATGATGATCACAACTTCTAGAATCCATGGGATACAGCAAAAGCAGTAGTCAGGGGCAAGTTGATATCTATTCCAGTGCACACTAGGAATTAACAAAGGACTCAAATCAATGACCTAACCTCTCAGCTACAGAAACTAAGAAAAATAAATAAATAAATAAATAAATACCAAAGCAAATAGAAAAAAAGGAGATAATAAAAAAATAGAGTGAAATCAATGATATGCAAAACAAGAAAACAATACAACCAATCAACAGAACTTGGAGTTGGTTCTTTGAAATAGTAAGCAAGATTAGCAAATCCTTAGCTAGACTCACTAAGGAAATAAGAGAAAAACAACAAATAAATAGGACCAGATGGAGATGAAACAGTAGAAATTACAACAGACATCTCAGAAATAAAAAATTTCAGAGGAGGTTTTTATGAGCAGCTTTGTGCCACCAAGTTCCAAAACCTAAATAAAATGGATGAATTCTTAGAATCATATGATTCTTAAGATTGAAACAAAATGAGTTTTGTTTGTTTTGTTTTTGTTTGTTTTGTTTGTTTTAATCTCCCGGAAGAGAGAGCAACACAGAATCTCCTGCCCCCAAGCCAGGTTGGCTTCACTTGGGCCCCTCGCATGGGGGAAGGTTGAGTTTCCCTCCCTGCCCCAAGCAGAACCCCAGCAGCCAAAAAACTCTAGAACCGAGCCACAGTTATGCTCAAGTCCACTCTGCACACGAGCCTCACGCATGAAGGAACCGGCAGAGGAACCCAGGTTTGCAGACCCGAGATCTCCAAGCCTGCTTGGATCAGGAATGGGCCTCCTCAACCCAGATCCCTCATTTTCCAGTAGCTTGGCAGTCACACCCACAAACTGCCCCCGGTGCCATGTAATCCCATCAATGGCCAAGATTCAGAGACTATAAAATAAAGCTCCTGGAAGAGCACAACTGCATTCGAGCTGTTCTACCTCTTATAGTCTAGCCCACTGATGTACTTATACATTCTCCATCCCTCTTGGAGAGCCCAGCAAGCAACTGAGAGTATCCCAGCAACACAGCAGAGCCTAACAAGCTCCCCGTGGCATATTCGATATGCTAAAAACAGCAAACCTTGAAAGAGCCTCCAATACAGCACCATTGGAAGGACGAGTAAGGAGAGGCTGCTAAAATCTCAGGACTGGGAGGAAAGGAGACGTTACTGGTGCCCACTCAAGCAAATCGATGAACAACGTAATGACAGTGATAACAGTGATACAGTGAAAACAAAATGAAACCGATAATCTAAATAGAGAAATTGAGAGATTAATTCAAAGTCTACCCAAGAACAAAAGCCCATATCCAGATGGATTCACTATGAGTTCTTCCAAAGAAGACTCAGTGCCCATACTCTTTTTTTCTGTAGGAGTACTGCTATTTATTCAGCCACTTATTAGCTGATTGAATTGTGCATGAATTCCACCTTACTTTTTTTCATTTTTTATAATTTCATTTATTGAATCACCATGAGAGCACTTACAAAGCTTTTGGGTCTAAGTCTCGGTCATACAATGAAACAGCCGTACCTTCACCAGTGCCCATTCTCCACCACCAAAAACCCTAGTATCCCCCCATACCACACCCTCCCCCCACCTGTGGGGCAGATGATTTCCACACTACTCTCTCTCTACTTTGATCACATTCAATGTTTCGACACCAGACCCACCATTATTATTTGAGATTTTACCCCGACACTCAGACATGCTGAAAATGCAACAATAGACAATTTGTGTTCTATTGCTGGTTATGAATAACATATGATGTCGCGTGGCTGCAGTAGGGCCATGTGATTTGAAATTCCGAAATTTTAACACTTAAATCTGGAGAGATTTCTGCCAAAAGTCACTGAGTTTCGAGATTTGCTCCTGAGTCTCTGGGATCATGGCTGTTGAGCTGCTTGATCAGGAGCCAGAGAGGCCATTTGTGGGCGATGACTTGTGGTCTCGTTGGGGTGGGAGGACAGGCCCGGCTCCATCACATCCCGTGAAGCCCAACAGGTTTGTCACTGCGGGCCCAAGGCACGAAACCTATTCCCACCTGGGTTGGCCCAGCACCGGTAACCTACTGCAGGGATCGGATGCATTTCTACTTAAAGCCGCTGGTTTCCAAGATTCGTTTCTGAGTCTCTGGGATCATGGCCATTAAGCAGTTTAATCAGGAACCAGAGAGGCCTTGCCTCCAATTATATAGCTGAGCCGGAGGTGGTCTGTGGGTGTGTTTCCCACATACCTAACTTTTGGCTGTTTACTTTCTTGGTAAACTTTGCCCCAAGATTTTAGGGTCTGGCCAAAGGCACAGCAGCAATTTTGGGGTATCTGGAAATCTGAAGGTGCCCTCAGGCTGCTGATGCACTCGCCTCACAGGTACAGATTGACCTGCTGGTGGCACCATACCCCCAGTGCCCATACTCTTAAAGCTTCCAAAATAATGAAGAAACTAAACCTCTTGGTCAGCAGTTGTGGGACTAGGGAGGAGCTTGTGGGTGAAGATGTGAGCAGAGGGTTGGGAATAACTGGGGGTAGAGGAAGGGACAAGTACTGGGAGTGCAGGGAGTGTGTCAAGTAGTTATGGGGAGGGGGAGTTAGCTGGGTGTGGAGAGGTGGAGGAATGCTATCTGGTTTCTAGGAGTTATGGAATTCTCGGCTTGAGGGTGTGATGGGGGAAGGAGAATCATTGAGGGTGCAATGAAGGACCCAAAATAAAGAAAAACAAAACAAAATAAGAATTTCCCTGTCAAATTGATATTACACTTGTTAACTAAAACAGACAGATAGGTAAAGGTAAAAGGTAAAGACCCTCCCGTTGATCATCGATTTGCTCGAGCGGGCGCAGTAACGTCTCCATTGGAGACTTTGTTGTTACTGTGTCTGGCATATCGAATACTCTCGGTAGCTTGCCGGGCTCTCCGAGAGGGGCGGAGGAATCGAACTCGGGTCGGCCATGTCGGCCGCGTGTAAGGCTAACGCCCTACCCGCTGTGCTATCGCACACTACAATTAAAAGCTATAGACCAACACCACTGATGCACATAAGATACTAAGATCTTTAACAAAATCATCTGTCACTGTCATTGTCCTCCCATTGTTCATAGATTTGCTCGAGCAGGCTCAGTAACATTGTGAGACTTGTTACTGTGTTTGGCATATCGAATATGTCACAGGTAGCTTGCCAGGATTTGCCGTGATACTCTCTGTAGCTTGCTGGGCTCTCCAAGAGGGTCGGAGGAATCGAACTTGGGTCAGCCATGTTGGCTGCGTGCAAGGCAAACGCCCTACCTGCTGTGCTATCGCTCCAGCCCTGTGAATCAAAATGATAATGTGATCCTTTTGATCAAGTGGGGTTTATGCCAGGATTGTAAGCATGGCTCAATATACACAAAGCAATTAATGTTATACATCATATCAACAAAAATAAAGATTTAAAAAACTCATGATTAGATAGATAGATAGATAGATAAATAGATGTGGAAAGGATTTTGATAAGATCAATCACCTATTAATTATATTTTTAAAAAACTTAAAAAATAGAAGCAGAAGAAAGATACCTCAAGATAGTAACATCTGTCAACAACAAACTCACAGTCAATTATACTCATTGGTATAATTGAGGCTATAACTTATAGCATCTCCATTGAAATCAGGCACAAGACAAAGATACTTACTGTCACAACTGTATTGAACATAGTCTTGGAAGTCCTTATCAAAGCAATCAGACAAGAAACAGATAAGGAAGGGATTCTAATAGGATCTGAAGTCAAATTATCCTATTTCCAGACAATATGAAAACCCTAAAGACTCCATCAAAATAATTCTAGAAATAATAAACCAATACAGTGAGGTAGCTAGTTAGAAAATTTAATATGAAAATATTTGTGACATTCCTGTACACAAATAATGAACTACAAAACAAAAGTCTATCACCTTCAAAATCATACCCCAAACATCAAATACCTATTAAGTAATTAAGTTATTAACAAGGAACGACTTATACAGTAAAAATTATAAATCACCTGCAAGAGAAATAAAAGAACATATCAGGAAATGGAAAGACATATCCTGTTCATGAATTGGATGAACCAGTGTTGTAAAAATTGCCATTCTACTTTAAGTACTGTAGGATGAATACTAAATGAAATACCTATTAAAATTCCAATCATATTTTTCAAAGATATGTAACAAAACCCACTAAAACTTTAATGAATGATAAAACACCCAAACTGGTCAAAGTAATCCTAAGGGATCAGGGGTGGGAGGAAATGGAATAATACTGCAAAACTAACATAATCAAAACTTCATGGTAATGGGATAAAGATGGTACTAAGGATGGAATTTTATTATAATGATGGAATAAAGATGGTACTGTAGACCAGTGGAGAGGAATAAAGAGTCCTGAGTCAAGCTCCTAGATTTATGGGAAGCAGATCATGACGAAGGAGTGAAATATATAAAGTTCAGCAATGAAAATCTTTTTTAAAATGGTGCTGGGAAAATAGGATATTCACAGATAAAAATATATAATTAGAACAGTACCTCACACCAATGACAAAAATAAACTCAAAATAAATTAAAGATCTCACGATTAGACCAGAAATCATAAAATCCATTGAAGAAAACATTGGCGGAACTCTCCAGGAAATTGGCCACAGAGGTGTCTTTAAGGAAATGACCACAGTGTTGTCAAAGGAAACAAAAACAAAACAAATGGCACCATATCAAATTAAAAATCTCCTACACACTGAAATAAACTCAAACTCGATTAAAGATACTACAAGCGAAAGAAAATATTTGCATAATAGGTAGTATAAAGATATATAAGAACCCTCTTCAGACTTTTTCAGTTAGCTAACATATGTAGTAGTCATAAGTCATGTAGACTTTTGTAAAAGTAAGTGGTTTAACTCAAACTACAGGATGATCTCACTTATGTGGTAGATAGAATACTAGGCGAGGAAATGTACTGTAGAAAAGGGGAAAAGCCTAAACCACCCTTGACTCCAGAGTTTAGAGAAAAGAACAGAGAAGAAAAGAGATAAAGTGGAGAAGAAGAAGAGAACTGGAAGAAAGAGATGAGCAAGCATGAGGTTTCAATTATGCTAGTAATCTGAGTGAATGGCATAACCATATATCCAAAACGTAATTGAAAACATGGTATCTAAACTTCAACTACTGAACCTTTCCCCTTGTACTATCTTTCTGGCCACTGGTACATTTTGAGATTATGGCACTTCTCATGTTTCCACCAAGTGGTCAGAGCTCAATTGATAGGTAACCAATTGTAGGCTTAAGCTGTTCAGTTAAAGAAAATGCTTTTTTAACTACGACTGCTCCAAGTCATTTGGAGTTCAACAAAGAGAAAATTTTCACAGTGTTTTACCGTTTCTGGCCAAAGAGAAACTCAATGATTTTGGCAAGTCCAAAGAAGCATAATTTCTTGTAAAATAGAAATAAATTTCCCTCAAGCTTATCTGCTTCACTTTGCTCAGGTTTTTCTATTGCCAAGGGAGCTGCCAAGAGAATTGGTTAAATATCTAAATATATCAATTCCTTTAAAACTGTGCACAGGAAAGAGAACAAAAAATAAATAGTTACTAAAATGAGTTGTAACATTAACTCCATTTTTTTTCATAAATATCTTGTTGCGATATGTCCTGTGATCAAATCTTTGAAGAAACAGTATACACTCCAGATTAATCAAAGAAGGTCCGTTTTTCAAATATGAAAAGCCAGTACACCAAACTTCATTACAGGAACCTCATCAAGGATCTTAGGAGTCTTTCTAAAGTGTCTAGGAAGTCACTAACATACCCCGCTATGCAACCATGTGTGTGGTTATGTTTGCTCTTAGAGGTTAGTGGAAGCAGTAAAATTCTGTGAGGCAATTTGTGTGTCATTATTTAATGTTCATGACCTTTATTCTAGAAATTCATTAATAAGAATTTACCCTATAGAAAGTCATGAGTATGAATGTATTTATGCACAAAAATGATAGTAGCAAAAAATTTACCAATAAAAATGGATAAATAAACTTTAATGCACTCATCCAATAAGATAAACTGCTGTCTTTTTTTTTTTAATGATGAAGGTAGAAGAGCTGGAGAAAAGAGGATAGAGTTCTTGTCTTGCAGATGGCTGACCCAGGTTCAATCCCTGACATCCCATATGGTTTCCATGCACCACCAGGAGTGACTCCTGAGTATAGATCCAAGTTTAAATCTTGAGCACTGCCAAGTGCGGCCCCAAACCAAAAGCAAACAAAAATATGATGAATAAGATCTGCATCTAGATGCAGAAAAATATACATGCCATATTTATGTCAAAATAGTCTATGCACAGAAAATAGTTAAAACATTTTTATGATAGGTTAGCAATAATTCATTCCTTATTTAGCTTTACTGCATCATTTTTAATTTTTTTCTATCATGTAATGTTTTGTCAAAGAGTAGACATTTGAGTAACCAAAATATCAAATATTTTTTGTAAACATTTAATGAAATCTCATATCTAGCCTAATTTCAAACTTGTTCTTGATGCAGAGAAAACATATATTATCCATTTTTGCAAGATCTCATAAGCCCGCATTACTGGAAGGATACTCACAGTGTAACTCAGAAATTTTATCTTTTTCAGTTTAAAAGATATTTAAAATAAATATATATTTCAAATTTTCTAAGATTCACAGGTTTTTAAGAGAAGTTTTATCAAATAACTCAATTCAAAGAAAGATCATTAGAATTGCCTCCAGGATATAGAACTTACTTTCATTCTTTCAAAAAATGCATTGCAGTGATGCATTCTCCATTATCCTGTACCAACTTGTTCTGCTACTAGCTGAGGACAAATCTTGCCAAAGGAACTAAAAAGTGAAGTTCCTTTTAAAAGACTTTGCTTGGTTTTACATTACTTTTTTAGAGTACCAAAAGACATGAAAATAAAGAAAAGTCACAGAAAATTGCTTTTATTTGGGGAATAAATTAGGTCTTCACTGTAGTTCCAAATAGAAAATTTAATAATAAGACATCGCCATATGTTGAAATGCCAACAGACTAGAAGGTTTTCATTTAATTTGGATAATGGGGAAACTCTTTAATAAAGACCCCAGATCAGATAACTAAAGAGAAGTGTCAATGTTTTGAGAAATGCAAGGTTCCAAATGATGTTGGAATAAGAAACAGCTGTAACTGTCTAAATGTCACAATAAAGCATACATTTTCTGCCTTCAAAATGTTACAAGTTGTATGGGAATCCAGAAGAGTAAAACAAAAATCTTTCCATCACAACAAGAAACAGGGAATTTGGTGAGTTTATTTTTATGTTTAATACACAGAGTGGGTGATGTCCCTGAGTCTTGGAACTAAAAGCTCCAATTCTACCAATCTTTGGAGATGAGCATTTATGAGAAAGAAATTCAAAGACTGAGGAGAAAAGAAGTAGGATAATATCTTTGTCCCTGCAGGTAGTATTCCAGAAATGTAAAAAAGTTAAAAAAAAATAGTCCAATTCCAGGTTTCTACCATCTTTCCAATTGCTATTGAAATATACATTCCTATGATACATAGTTAAAATAAATATTAAAAACATCTAACAGTGAGTGAGAAATAAAGTGTTATGAAGCATTAACATTCAACCAGATAGGTAGGGGGCATTTAAGGGGGCTGACTAGGACTAGCAATTTGGGAGGATGCTTCAAGAGTCATTGTGAGACAAACACACACACACACACACACACACACACACACACACACACACACACACACTACTATTCAACTAGGAAAAAGGATTAATGTTTTTGATTTGCTGCAACTTTGTTGGAATTGGGAGGTGTTAACCTGAGTCAGAAGGTTAAAGATAAAAATCAAATGATCTTGCTCATACAAAGTATAAAGAAACAAACAAACAAAGGATTAGGCAATACCCAGTAGAAATAAATCCAATGAAGACAAACATGATCAATAGAAGTAGGAACTGGGAAGGCTAGGGAGGGGAGAAGTAAGTACTAGGTGAATACCGAGGGGTCTGGAAGAGAGATTGATTCAGTGCTCTACAATAAAATAATGACCTTAATAATACTGTAAATTCTGATACATCTACAACAAAAAAGGTAATAGTGTGGTAGTCAAATAGTACATGGGTAAGGTACTTGCTGTGTCAAACTAGCTCAATCCTGGCACCACATATGGTCTCCTAAGTATCTCTAGGAGTAATTACTGAGAACAAAACCAGGAGTAAATCCTGGACACTAATAGCTATGCTCCACTCTCCAAAAGTACAAGTAAAAACAAACTGTTAAAAAAAGTCACTAATATAAATTATAAAATTTGCATTAACTAGTTTGTTAAAAGCCAGTGTTCTGAGCATCAACATGCTATGAAATTGGTCAAACTTTTAAACTCATTCATATAATTCTAATCCAGTGACTCAAAATTTTTGATAGATTACCTTTATATTCTGAAATATTGCTAAAGAATTCATCTTTTATGCATTAGGTAAGTAAAGATGGACAAATAGATACAGATATACATTTATACACATATACATATATAGCACACTAGAAATACAGAGGACATGTTAAAACATGAGACAACAAAAGACTACAAAAAATTTATCCAGTGAAGCTATGTGTCAACACCCATCATATTGTCTCTAGAAAACTCGTGAGACTAAAAAAGTTTTCTTCTATAAAATTAAAAAAGCAAGCAACTAATTAGTATTATAGTGAAGATAGTTTTGATACAGATTTTTCTGAGAGAATCTGAGTCTTCCTGTTTTATATTATACTGTGAAAAATTGCTGTTTGAGCCTCAGGTCTGTGCTTTATTTTCCCCAAACAGGATCTGAGTACAATCAGTGAAGGACCTTCACAACATGTCTATAAGCACCTTTTCTCACTTTAGCTCCTAACCAATTTGCAAAACTCTTCTAAATTTGCCTCATCACTAGGAACACTCCCCTTTCAAAAGCACTAAGAGTATTCAAACCTCTTTGTCAGTGCTTATGTTGGTCAGTGCTAATCTGTCTGAAACTACTCCATTCTCCTTTTAGAAATTCTCTCTCTAATTTTCATCACTTAATCACTTAATCACTTAATCCCCGTTATTCATCGATTTATTCGAGCGGGTGCCAGTAATGTCTCCATTCATCCCGGTTTGATTTGCTGCAACTTTGTTGGAATTGGGAGGTGTTAACCTGAGTCAGAAGGTTAAAGATAAAAATCAAATGATCTTGCTCATACAAAGTATAAAGAAATTTTATAATTTTATAATTTTATAATTTTATAATTTTCATACCTCTGCTAAAATGTTGCCTATCCTAACACAGGCAAAACTGATCATTTTGCATAGAGCACTTTGTTTTCACCTCCTCTTTACTGAAGTCATTTCACTGCATTTATGCCACTGCTTCCTCGTGAGCTGCTAATATGTCTGCCTCCCCTTCTTTCATCCCACTTGGAGAAGTGAGAACCTGTCTAACAAAGAAAACTGGGCCACAATCCAAGCCTTCCTAGACAGCTGACACTCCCCCAGAAATTGGGGTGTTAAAACTATGGTTTATTCATCTTGATTCCTCATTACTAGTACTCAATATTTTTTTACACTGTCTAACTACTCTGACAATAAATTATAGCTGGTTGATGGACCTGTGGGTGAGGTTTTCTCTGTACTTCACTGAAATAAATTTTTACAATTATCATGTAATATGATACAGTGTTTCCCCATAGCTTAGAAGCTAATAGTTACATTTTAAGTCTGTGATGCACAGCTCTCTATGCTTCATATACATATTAATGATTTTAAATACTTACACTCTTATCAGTAAAAACAAGTAAGCTCTAAATATTCATTCAACTTAATAGTGAGTCTTACTATGTCTTATAACATACTGTTGCCTATAAATTGCATATGTTTATGTAATATATAGTGGCTTTATCTTTATCACTCAAAAGGAGGATTATGAATCTTATTTGTTCTGAATTGCTTGTGGAATATTACTCATTTTATGTCCTGGATCTTTATATCTATCCACAAAACTAGCTTTTAAACTTTGCAGCTTTCTATTAGCAACATGTTCTCCTGGAAACAACTAACATCTCTGTGGCCACCGGGGAGTCAAATTAGCTCACTGCCTTTATAAGATTCAGTAAAACATTTACAAGAAAATGTTTCCTGCAGATGGAATTCAAAAGGGGTTGTTTTGTAAATGATATTTATCTCCTAGAATAATCAGAAAACTGTGGAAAGTAGTGACACGGCACACTAGTCATTAGTAACAGAAGGCTTTCCACCCCTTGTACAAAATCTGAGCTATTCATTTTTGTGCAAATGCAGCTTTAAAAGGAAGGGGGAAAGAATAGGGTGGAATTATTGTTTAATTGGTTGCAAGCTAGAAACTGGGTCTCTGCTCAGCTCCTGCTGTGCTGCTACTGTGGGCCTGAAGTGTTCCTGGCTGCAGACTGACCTCCACCGGTGCCTGCTCCCTCCCTGACCTCGCAGGTTGGCCCTCCTTTTCCTCCAGGAAGACATGTGCCCTGTGTGGCATCTTGGCTCGAGAGGAGCAGTGCTTCTTCATTGAAATGCAGGTAGTGTTCCCATTAGCAAAGCTGCAGAGTGTCATTAAAGTGGGAGGAAGACAAACAACACTGGTGCTGCATACCAAGTGGCATCGCATTTAACTGAATCATTTTATTATGAATACATTCCAGCCTGCCACTGCGAGCCACTAATGTAAAATATGCTGGCAAAAATGGATCTCTGCTAATTACATTTCATGCATATTTTAGAACTTTCCACAGGGAGGCAAGAGCACGGTATTCATAAAAAGGAATTTTATAACCAGGTTAGCTTGAATTTGGAGTCAAGACGCAAACCTGTGGATAGCAAAGTAAATTCATAAGGCATTGTATCTGTTTGTTTTAGCTGGCATTTAGTGTTTTTTTTTTTAAAACTTTGTCAATACTGCTGTGACCATAGGCTAAAAATGAAGTTACTCTTCAGTTTCACATTATTGTAGAAAAAAAATATTGTGGAAATGTATTTGGTTATCAAGTTTTTTCTTCACTATGTTCCTTTCTTACATTTGTCTTTACATTTGTCTTTAACTTTAGTTCTTACTGATTAAAGAAATGTCTCTGGACATAAGGAGACGTTAGGAGTAAAGAAAAAACATCATTACCTGCTTCAAGAAGGAATTGTAAAGAACACAAGTCACTGCTTTCTTGTGACTTTTTACCCTCTGGTTGGCTTCACTTTTCATTGCCAACAATGCTAGTTGGTTATTAAATGAGATAAAAAGTCGACCATGAGCTTCATCAAAGTGGAGGAGGCATCTAAAGTTCTGACATCTAGGGAAAGAACAAGCTATTCTCTGAATGGACAGCTGGTGTTGAATATCCCAGAGTCTCAGAACCTGGATAAAAGGAGACAAAGTTATGTGAATTGTCAAGAATGATTATAGTTTTTTAGCCATAATTGTTTCTACCTCCCCCTTAACCCTACCTAGACAGACGGGTCTTTCTCCAAAGTTACTATAATTGTGCGTGCATCTGTCAGTCTATGCATTATTTATTAATTTCCCTCATCATTTAAATTTTTAAATTTTTAATTGAATCACTGTGAGCTACATTTACAAAGCTTTCATGTTTGGGTTTCAGTCATACAATGATCAAACACCCATCCCTCCATTACTGTACCAATGTCCCCAGTATCTATCCCCCCATGCCACCTCCTCTCCTTCCTCTTTGGCAATTTCCCTCTTACTCTCTCTCTCTACTTATGGGCATTCAGGTTTATAACACAAATAATGAGATGCCATCGTGTTTGATCCTTTATTTACTTTCAGTACATATCTCCCATCCTGAATGATCCCTCCAACCATCATTGACTTAGTGATCCCTTCTCTATCCGAGCTACCTTACCCCCAGCAAATAAGGCAGGATTCCAACCATGGAGAAATCTTCATTATCATTTTAAATATATCCTTAACTTTCTTAATTAAAAATTCCTCTAGGCAAGGAATTATCTTGGTCCCCAGAATATTGTTTATATTTAGATGACATTTGTGTAATGGGCCCCAAAGATTACCTAATCCCTTGAATCTTGAGAATATGAGATTCTTCCAGAAGGAAAGCAGTAAATTTTGTGTTTTATCAAGACTCTAAGTTTTTGTCTATTCATTACAACAGTAATAGAAACCAAGTAAAGTCTCCATCCTTCTTTGTCTCTCTATTTTTCTCTCTCTCCTCTTTCTCTATATTTAATATATATAAAAACTAACTAGCATATATGTATGTATAAACATTTATAAATTATAAATTAATCTATAGATATATTAGGTATTTTGGTGAAATAAGACATGACACTAAAGGAAATCCAGTTTAAATAAACAACAGGTAATAGAATCTTATTCAAACACAAATTATCAATACATAAGACAAGACCAAAATAGTAGTTATAGTGCAAAATAGATACATTCCAGTGAAGGCTCTTGATTTTCTCATCTTGTCTCTATATTTGTTTTATTGCAAGGATAGATGATCATCTGAACCATTTTTATCTTTAAAACTCACAGTGGGGTTTGGGGAAGGACATTCTAATGACAGTGAAAAGACAATCCACTGGGTAAAGCACTTTCCATAAACATGACCAACCACATTGGATCTCAGGCACCTGATATGGTCCACTGAACCCTTATTCCTGGAGTAAGCTCTGATCACTACAAGATGTGGCCCAAAAGCAAACCCCATCTTTAAATAAAAGTAAGGTAGGTCTACAGTTTTAAACGCAACATTCCCAAGAAGTTTTTTTTTTCTTCTACCTATCCCTCCAAACCTTAAGTTCTACTCTTCAGAGGTCTTTTTAAAATTTTTCTCAGCTCTTTCTTCTGTTGATATTGTGATGATTTGGGGTTTCATACAACTTGGTAGTGGTGCTCGCACAAATTCAAACTCTTCTTAATTAATGCTTTCCTTCCTCCATAATATTGGATAATAGCCATGTGTTTATATATGATAACACATATTAGTAATATATCTTTGAAAAGAAACTATTTACACTTCTTTTCTTGTATTCCTTCACATTACTTCAATCTAATTTTTTCACTCACTACTACTAAGTTTTAAATAATATACTTATGCATTGATTGCTTCATTGTAAACTAAGATAATAAGATATTTTTTTAGATGGACAGAAATTGGGTCTTGCCTGCTACATCTTTTAATTATTCAGTGACAGAGATTGAACCCATGACTACCTGCGTACAAAACATGTATCAAAGCCCATTGGGTTATTTCCCTAGTCTCAAGGTAGATGCTGTTGACTAACCAATACTTAAGATGAACACCATAGAATCTTCAAGGAATTATTTTAAACACAGTGCTCAGAATTGAGCCAATAATTTAGGTGTTTTCTAATTACTATTACAGGTTTCTTTCTTTCTTTCTTTTGTTTTTTTTTTTTTGCTTTTTGGGTCACACCTGGCAATGCACAGGGGTTTCTCCTGGCTCTTCACTCAGGAATTATTCCTGTTGGTGCTCAGGGGACCATATGGGATGCTGGGAATCGAACCCGGATCAGCTATGTGCAAGGGAAACACCCAACCCATTGTGCTATTGATCCAGCCCCAGGTGCTGTGTATTTTTTTTTTTGGTGGGGTCACAGCCAGCAATGCTCAGGGGTTACTCCTGGCTCTGCACTCAGGAATTACTCTTGGTGATTCTGGGGGATCATATAGGATGCCTGGGGATCGAACCAGCGTCGGCTGTGTGCAAGGCAAATGCCCTACTCACTGTACTATCACTCTGGCCCCAGTGCTGTGTATTCTTATGTGAAGATTTTTTTTTTCATCATTGGGAAGTCCTATTACCAACTTCTGATCAAGCAAAATGCTCTTGATCATTTTTTCATGAACAAACAATAAAGCCATGTAAGTACCATCTTACTTTGAAAAATACATTTAATAAATTAATTTATTTATTTAAATTTTTATTAGTGAGACACTATGAAATACAGTTGTAGACTTACAAATTTTTGTGCTTGGGTTTCAATTATACAATGGTCAAATACCCATTCCTCCACCAGTGCCCATTTCCCACCACCACGGATCCCAGTATCCCTCCCACTCCCCATGCCCCCCAACCCTCCCTGCCTCTGTGACAGGGCATTCCCTTTTGTTCTCTCTCTCTCCTATTTGGTGTTGTGGTTTGCAAAAGAGGCAATGAGTGGCAATCATGTTTGGTCTATAGTCTACTTTCAGTATGCTTCTCCCATCCTGGGAGGATTCTCCCAACACCCTTTATTTGGTGCTCCTTCTCTATCTGAGCTCCCTTTTCCCCTAGCATGTGTGGCTGGCCTCCAAGCCATGGAGCAAAATTCCTGGCACTAATCTCGGCCATTCTTGGGTGTTAGTCTCCTATTTTGTTACTTTATGTTCCCCAGATGAATGCAATCTTTCTATGTCTATCCCTCCCTTTCTGACTCATTTTGCTTAACATGATACTTTCCATGTAGTACCACTTGTATGTAAATTTCATGACTTCATCTTTTCTAACAGCTACATAGTACTCCATTGTGTAAAAGTACCAAAGTTTCTTTAACGAGTCATCTGTTCTCGGGCACTCAGGTTTTTTCCAGATTCTGGCTGAAAGATATATTTTAGATTATGATATTTTTCCTAGACTTTCAGTGACAAGAAATTTTGATTCCTTACTTCCTTATTGATAATTTGTCTCTAAGATATTCATTCATCTAATGACAGAGTACTATATGTTCAAGGAGTTTTTTAGTTTTTTGTAAGGCTATGGATTACCTAATAATTATAAATCTATCCTGTTCATGTCTAACGTTCATTGATTTAAAGAAGGCCTTTGATTCTGTTGAGACAGAAGTGGTCATGGAAGCCCTAGCCAATCAGGGCGTACAAACTCAATACATCAGGATCCTTCGTGAGCTCTATTGCGGATTCACTACCAAGATCTCACCATTCTACAAAGAAGTAATCATCCATATCAAGAGAGGGGTTCAGCAGGGTGATACCATTTCACCAAAACTGTTCAGTGCCACCCTCGAGAACATCATGAGACAACTGGAATGGGAAAGCATGGGAGTGAAGATAGATGGTCGGCAACTACACCACCTCCGCTTTGCTGGTGACATCGTTCTAATAACACCAAACATCAGCCAAGCGGCACAAATGCTGAACGACTTTAACCGTGAATGTGGAAAGGTCGGACTACAGCTGAATCTTATGAAGACAATGTTTATGAGAAACAGCCTTGTTCCTGACGCTCCATTCGCTCTCAACGGAACCACCATCTCCGAATGCAACAGTTATATATACCTAGGTCGAGAAATCAACATGATGAATGACCTGGCACCTGAGTTGCGCAGGAGGAAGAGAGCGGCTTGGAATGCCTTCAAGAATGTTGAAGAAATAACTAAAAGGACAAAGAACCTCCAGCTACGAGCACATCTCTTTGATTCCACTGTTCTTCCTGCATTAACATATACCTCAGAGACCTGGACCCTACGAAAACAGGATGAGAATGCTACTCGGGTCTCTCAAAGAGGAATCGAAAGAGCTATGCTTGGAATATCACGATTCACTCAAATGAGAGATAGAATCTGGAGTTCTGATCTTCGTCAATGCTCAAGAATCAGGGACGCTGTCTCATTTGCCAAGACATCAAAAATCAAATGGGCTGGACACGTAATGAGGTTTACATACAACCGCTGGACTAGAGCCATTACTGATTGGATTCCACAGGACATCAAAAGATCACGTGGACGCCCACCTACAAGATGGTCAGACTTCTTCATCAAGACCCTGAATGATCGGTTTGAGGCTCTGCATGTTCCTAGAATGAACAGATACCATTGGGCTACGCTAGCACGCAACTGGGATGAATGGAGACGTTACTGGCACCCGCTCAAGTAAATCGATGAATAACGGGGATTAAGTGATTAAGTGATTCTCCTCATTGATAAAAAGCCCAAAAAATAAGTGCAAGAATATAGAACTTCCCTAAAATCCTTGTTTTACTTGTATATGGTTATTAGCCTAATTTCAGATCTCATATAATCCACAATCAATTTTTATGAGATAGTTTCAAATATCTTGTCAAATAATTGTTTTGATGTGTTTAGTAAGTAACCTCTCATCCGTTTATGAACACTATAAAAACTTAAGCTCACCTAGTGAATCCCCACCAAATGAATACTACATTAATATAATTTATCATTGCTTTATGAAATTATAGAACTTCAGGGGTGTAGGCTTCTACTTCTATATGTGTATAAGACTCACCATCATCATACTATTAAAATGACTCCTCTTCATTGTCCTGTACAACCTCTTCTATTTCATCTCCTCTTTCCTACCAATGTAAACTAGGGTTTCCTTAGTTTCCACCACATTATTCCTTACTAGTAAAGATAAACATTAGAAATATTTTTATTTAAATTTTATTTTAATGAATTATTTTTGAAGTATTTATTATTATTCTGCTTTTCCTTTTTCCTATTGAACTCTATTTGCAGGGTGGGAGAAATATTGGGTCACATTCATCAGTGCTCAGGGAATACTCATAGTTTGGTAATCAGGATCACTTGCTTCAAATAATACTCAAGTAGTTATGCAGTATCATGGCTGAAGCTCGACCTCCTGCAAGAAGAGCACTCTACCCCACTGAACTCTCTCTGATCCTTGTAGAATTCTAAGAAATCTCTGTTTTTAAGACTTCTAATCCACCTTCCATTTTTAAATCTCTGATTTCTCTCTCTGGTGAAAAATGTCAACAACTTTGATACATTGTCATTGGTCTTTAAATTAATAGCTAGAAATCAAGTCAGAATATTTAAACTGCTAATAAATTTTACAATTTCCCTAACACTATCACATTTCACACTGGTGGTTCAAACTTGACATCAGAATTACCTATAGCATTTCAGAAATAGCATATGCTTAGACTCTGTTGAATTACATGAATTAACTAAGGACTCAGGTATCACTATATGTATATATTTTTTAATTTCTAAATATTACCTTTTTATTCTATCTTAAATTCTCTATGTGCTTTTCTGCTCAGTGCTAATTTTCTTGATCAAAAAATCTTCCACTAATTGATAATGTCATGATTAGCTTTAACCAAATAATTGTACTCCTGTTCTTTCTTCATCAGTCCATATCCTTTACATTCAAAAATAGTGCAAATGAATTAAATAACTTTTTTTGCATGGGGGGGGTATTGAGCCACACCCACTGATACTCGAGTTATTCCTAACTACACTCAAGAACCACTGCTGGAAGTCTTAGGGGAATCATAAAAGATGACAAGTATTGAACCCAGGTTGTTCATATGCAAGAAAAGTGCATTACCTCCTGTACTACCTCTCTACACTAATTTAGTTTTACTAACCAAATCCTTTGAGAAAATATTATTTCGTTATTTTGTTGCAAATTGAGAAACATGTATTTTGTTTTTCAATTAAGGTTATTTCAGGCTAGCATTAGGCCATAGTTCAGAAAGGAAATATAATATATGTATATATTAAATATATATTTAATATATATTAAACATATAATATATGTCTCAGAACAACCACCAACTGGGAGCTCCTTGCCACTATTTTGGCAACATGGGAAGATGCCGTCATTTACAACATTGATGAAGTATATGATCGACTGGTTCAGCACCTCCATGATTGTGCAAGGAACACTGAGAGAGAGAAAGTCACAAAAAGACACCTGTCTTCAGAAACTCTCAAGCTTATTTGCCAACGTGGTTTGGCACAAGCCTCAGGAGTTCACAAGCTAATGTCCGACATCGCAAAGCTATGCAGAGGAGTGATGAAGGAAGACCTCAAAGAGAGAAGAGCAGCAATGTTGGCCAATGCGGCAGAAGCTGGGAAAAGTATTCGCAATTCTTGCCTATTCTTCACCAACTATAAGACCAAGATGACTGCCCTTCAGTGTCCTGATGGATCTATCACATCTTCCAGAAGGGTAGTGGAGAAGATTATCCATGACTTCTATTCGGATCTCTTCGGAAGCCACATCCACCTGCCCACATATCAAATTCCGAAAGATGGATATGTCATTCCCAATGTTCTCCCTTCTGAAATCCAACACACCATTTTGTCCTTAAAGAAGTGTTCAGCACCCGGCCCAGACAAGGTCAGACCCAAACAACTGAAGAATCTGCTGCCAGTACTCGTCAATACACTGGCTGGGCTCTTCACACACTACCTGTCTGAATGCAAGGTCCCGTCCCAATGGAAAACCAGCAGGATTGTTCTTTTGTACAAGAAGTGAGACATCCACAACATCAGCAACTATTGCCCGATCTGCCTGCTGTCTGTCATCTACAAGTTGTTCACTCGAGTCATCCTGAACAGAATAGGCAGAACACTAGACAAAGGACAACCATGAGAGCAAGCCGGGTTCCAAAAAAGATTCAGCATGATCCACCATATCCACATGGTAACCAAGCTCATTGAGGTTTCATGAAAGTTCAAGATGCTGCTCTGTCTAACATTCATGGATTTAAAGAAGGCCTTTGATTATGTTGAGACTGAAGCGGTCATCGAAGCCCTAGTCAAACAGGGCGTTCAAACTCAATACATCAGGATTTTCTGCAAGCTGTATTACGGATTCACCACCAGGATCTCACCATTCTACAAGGAAGTGATCATCAACTTCAAGATAGGGGTTCGGCAGGGTGATACCATTTCACTGAAACTCTTCAGTGCCACCCTTGAGAACATCATGTGATGACTGGAATGGGAAGGAATGGGAGGGAAGATAGACGGTCGGCAACTACACCACCTCCACTTCGCTGATGACATCATTCTAATAACACCAAACATTAGCCAAGTGGCACAAATGCTGGCTGACTTGGACCGTGAATGAGGACAGGTCAGACTGCAGCAGAATCTCACCAAGACAATGTTCATGAAAAATGAACTAGTCCCTGATGTTCCATTTGCTGTCAGTGAAACAAACATCTCCAAATGCAGCAGCTATGTGTACCTGGGTCGAGAACTCAACATAAGGAATGACTTGGCGCCAGAACTGTGCCAGAGGTAGAGAGGGGCATGGAATGCCTTCAAGAGCGCAGAAGAAGTTGTAAAGAGAATAACCTCTGGCTCAGGGCACATCTTTTCGACTTCACCATTCTTCCTGCATTAACATATGTCTCAGAGACTGTGGCCCTGTGAAAACAGGATGAGAACGCTATTCGGGTCTCCCAAAGAGGAATCAAAAGAGCTATGCTTGGAGTATCACGCTTTACTCAAGTGAGAAAAGGACTCTGGGGTTCCAATCTCCATCAATGATTGAAAATCAGGGATGCTGCCTCCTTTGCCAAAGTGTTGAAAATCATTATCATGTAATGCAATATGGAGACGACCTCTGGAGTAGAGTCGTTACCGACTGGATTTCACAGGATGTCAAAAGAACACCTGGCCGCCCACCTACAAGATGGTCAGACTTTTTTGTCAAGACCTTGAACAAATGGTTTGATGCTCTTCTTGTTCCTGGAGTGAGCAGATGCCATAGGGCTACATTAGCATGCAACTGAGTCGAACAGAGACGTTACTGGAACCTGCTCAAGCAAATCAACAAACAACAGGATGACAAGTGATTACAAGTGATATGTTTAACATCAACTTTCACTCCAGAAACTCAAGATATTCTTTCTTTATTCTTGATAGAAAAAATAAATAAATAAATAAATGAAAAGACAAATCAAAAGTACAAAATAGTTCCATTTATGTCATTATTATACAGGTTTTATTTGTTTAGTTATTTTGTGTCGTTTGTCTCTTTGGGCTACACCTGGCTATTAACTGGGGCTTACTCTTGGTTCTGTACTCAGGCGTCATTATTTATGGAATTATACAGATTTTGTTGTAGACTGTTTCCTCTGTTTGCACCATGATACGTAAGAATGTGTGACCCTAAAAGCTTGGACATATAGAGTCAAGTTTTTGAAATGAAATATTTGGGGGTCTCAGTTATTAAGCCCTTTTATGTATAAAGAATAAGTAAACTTATTGGTTTATATCAAGACAAAATTTAGTTTTTCACACAGTGGTAATGATGTATTTTTTCTGCTTACTTTTTATCTTTATTCCACATTCGATCACTTAATAATGCAGGTTTATAAAAGTAAATATATTATTCCTACACAGAGAACCAGAAACCAGCAGATTTAAACTCCAGACACCAGCATCCTTACTCTCTTGGTACTACTCAGGCTTGTCAACTTTGTTTTGTGAGTTATTCCTCTACATGCCTTCACCTATCTACTAAAGATACTCCTTCTAGCTCAGAAATTTTACTTTTTATAGAATTTCAGTGAAATTAGCCAATGCTATGGATTCCAAAATGAAAATGAATGCAAATTTAAGTGTATTAAGAAGATTTGCTGTCAGTCTCCTGCCCCTGCGCCTGGCTGTTCCTCGCCGGGGTCCCTTGGAGGGGAGCGGGTTGAGCTTTCCTCCCCACCCCGACCAGGGCTCCGGCAGCCGAAGACCTCCAGGACCAGCCACCACCATGCTGAGACCACTCTCCGCACACATGAAGGTACTGGCAGAGGGACAAAGCCACGCGGGTTCCGGGGCCGAGATCTCCAAGCCTACTCGAATTGGAGTCGAGCATCCTCCACCCAGATCCTCCAAATTCCAGTAGGCGGGGGTCACACCCACCACCTGGCCCCCTGGCACCGTGTAATCCCATCAGCGGCCAAGACTCAGAGACTACAAAATGCAGCTCCTGGAACCGCGCGGCCACATTCGCGGCCGCGCGACATCTTATCAGAACATCTTTTTATGATATCTCATTATCTCATTCCTACTCTGGACAAACTTGCAGGCTATCGAATATAGCCTGCCCACAGGGCAGAGTCTGGCAAACTCCCCGTGGCGCACCAAATATGCCAAATACCAGTAACAATGATGGGTCTCATTCTCCTAAAAAGCCTTGAATATAATCTCAGGGCTAGGATGAAAGAGACGTTACTGGGGCCTGCTCGAGGCAATCGACGATTAACAGGATGATGAATGAATGAATGAAGAAGATTTGCTAAAGAACATAGGCCAACTCCATATTATCAGTTAATATTGCTGAAAAATAATCTCCAACGCCCCTGTGAGATATTGTTTCATTTCACATTGGCATATAAAATTTGATGATCATCATCTATTTACTCTTTTTGTTGTTGTTGTTGTTGTTAAATTTATTTATTGAATTATCGTGAGAAAAGTTACAAAGGTTTCAGGTTTAAGTCTTAGTCATGCAATAATCAAACACCCATCCCTTCACAAGTGCATATTTTTCAGCACCAAGAACCCCAATATGCCCCCTTTCCCACCCCTCCTGATGCCTGTGAGGCAGATGATTTCTATTTAACTCTCTCTCTAATTTGATCACTGTCACTGTCCTCCCATTGTTCATCGATTTGCTTGAGCAGACCCAGTAACATTGTGAGACTTGTTACTGTGTTTGGCATATCGAATACATCACGGGTAGCTAGCCAGGCTTTGCCGTGTGGGCGAGATACTCTCGGCAGCTTGCCAGGCTCTCCGAGAGGGGCGGAGGAATCGAACTCGGGTCGGCCATGTTGGCTGCATACAAGGGGAACGCCCTACCTGCTGTGCTATCGCTCCAGCCTCTAATTTCATTATTTTGACAAAAGATGCACCATTGTTATTTGGAACATCCCCCCAACAATCAGAACTGCTGAAAAGGCATTGTGAAATAATTTGTTTCCTATTGCTGGTTATGAAGACCATATGATGTCATGCGGCCACAATAGCGGCCATGCAGTTTTGGATTTCTGATATCTTACTAGTTAAGTCTGGAGGGATTTCTGCCAAAAGCTGGATAATTACAAGATTGGTTTGTGTGCATCTGGTGCCATGGCTGTGCCAGAGAGCTGCTCATGGGGGGCAACTCGTGGCTTTGGTAGGGTGTGAAGGACGTCTCTATTTACTCTTTTATCTTATAAATGGACTGGAGTGATAGCACAGTGGTAGGGTGTTTGCCTTGCATGAGGCCGACTGCACCGACCTGGGTTCAATTCCTCCGCCCCTCTTGGAAAGCCCGGCAAGCTACCTAGAGTATCTCACCTGCACGGGAAAGCCTGGCAAGCTACCTACCCATGACGTATTCGATATGCCAAGCACAGTAACAACAATTCTCACAATGGAGACATTACCGGGCACACTCGAGCAAATCGATGAATGATGGGAGGACAGTTACAGATCTTATAAATATTACACTAATAAAAGAGAAAATACAGGATCTGTTTCTAGTGCACTTTTTAGAAACAAACAAGAATTTATTATATGTCTGTCCCATGTCAATTTTAATTCAAAGAGGAGAAAGATTGATAATTTCTTAATAAAATGAGAGAAAGTAGAATATAGACATCACTCTCAGAATGAGACTTGTTCAGTTTCATCAAACATTTATTACGAATCTCTTTAATCATGTAGGTATGTATAAAAAGGACAATAGGAGAAAAAATATCTACCTCAAAGGGATTCTGAGGACAGCTCTCCAGGAGTAATCCACATAATGGATCACCTACTTGCAGATAACGGAATAATGGGAACTGAAGCACCATTTTCCTGAACACATCTTTTTTTGTATTAGTAGGTATGTCTAGAATTTAAGTCTTTTAATAATACATAAAAGAAAAATCAGTGAATGCTTAAGACAATTTGAGTGACACAGAGAAACACTCTGCTGAATGTTTTCATCATCCCAGGAAATGTTTTCATCCCAAAGTTGTATAGACTATCTTTTTTAAGAAGATTTGATTTAACTCTTTTTCTCTAGGACTAAGTTCAAACTTAAAATATTAATCAGAAATTATAATCTTCTCTGTACTTTCTATCTTTACATTGTATCCATATCAGTGTCCTCTCTTTTTCTTTATTTTTTATTATCATTCTTTGCAAAGGAGGAAAAAAAAACACATTTGAACATAAAACTCTTATTTCTGTTGCAAAGAAATTTATATTCTAACATAGACCTTAAAAAAGCAAAACACGTTTTCTAATTATGTGAGTTGCTTTTGCAAACATATCAGTGATCTCCCAGTTCTAATGAAACAACATATTTAAATAATATTAATGTTATTTCAGGTACTATTTTTTAAAACAAAAGTTCCACCTGGGGAATTTATAAATTTCAACAAATGTCTTTTGCAGCTCATAATACTGACCCATAGTAGGAAGCTTGCTACACGTGGGGCAGAGAGTGACAGGAGTAGAGTTAGAAGAGAGAAGGGACCACTATGACAATGATAACTAAAAATGATCTCTCTGGACAAGAACAGATGCTGAAAGGAGGTAAAGTGATGTGCATGATCTCTTTCAGGAATAGTATTACAAATCTACATGCTTAACAGTTAAAAAAGAGAAAGAGAAGTAAAGTGTCTTCCATAGAGGCAGGCTGTGGGGAAGGTGTGTGGGACAGAAACTGGGAACATTGATGCCATAAAATGTACATTGGTGACAGGATGGGTGTTGGAATATTATATGAGTGAAATTCAATTATAAACAACTTTGTTGGTGTATATCTCATGGTGATTCAATTTTTAAAAAATGAATTTTTAAGAAAGTTACTCTCCCATATAACTGAAAAACTTAACAGATTTTCCCACAGTACTTAAAAGCGCTTTCAAAGTTTTCCTTTCAAAGAACACAATGTTTTATTTTGCAAAGTAAATTTCACTAATTTCCTGCTTTGATTACTCACTTAATATTTATACTAAAGACTACTTTGAAAAAAGTAGCAAGAACAATGGAACACTGATTCAAATATCACTGCATACTACTTTTTTGTAGGGGACATTTCTGATTCAAAGAAATACACTGATGAATAAAACATCACTTCTGATGCTTTGCTCTGCCTTCATCAGAAGGCAGAAATTCTCCAGGGGTTGGGACAATTTCTGCAGTTTCAAATGAATAAAGGGGATAAGAAACAAATTTAAGATGAACACAGTCAGCATAAACGGAGAGACTACAACCAGGAACCTAAACCTTGAATGGCAGCAAGGTGGAGGCATTGAGGCGAGACACTTCAATCACAGTGGGCAACAGAAAATCAAAGCATTTGGCAGCCTCAAGACAAAGTTTTCCTTATTTCCGTTCTTCAGAAACAAATAAAGGTGTTCGATGGGAGGAAATTATATATAATTTACTTACTCAGAACATTTTAGTTGAGTCACACGGGAGTGAGATAATTAAACATAAAAGCACAAAAATCACCATGCAGAACAGCAAATATCAGAATCACATCACTAAGGACACTGATACCAGAATTTTTCTATATGGATATACCATATTATGAAACTAAATGAAAGTAGATAAGAAAGGTCCTTGGAGCACTGGTGGAGAGAAGGTAACATTCTGGTGGTGGTTGTGGTGTTGGAATAATGAATTCATGAAAATATTATTAACAGCGTAACAATAAAAGTGGGGGGAAGGGGTGGTGTGGAGCAAGGAGACTAAATCCTCCAAATGACCAGCAGCAAAATACTAGTTAAATTATCAGCCACCTAAAAGTGCTTCAGGAAAAATGTTGTTGAATTTAAAGTTCAACGTATGGATATTTAGAAATTATGATCACTACATTGGAGGGATGTAGGATAACACTGATTTGTACTTTCTCCTCTGCTGCAAGGAGCTTAGGTATACCGGGTTATACCCATCACAATGCTCTGGAAGCACTCCCATTTCCTTGATATTCATCTTTAATTTATCTCTGCTCTGCTTTCTGTATCTGTTAATCACTCATTTCCCCTAACCAGAACCTGTGACTTGTAAAGTCAAATTCTTCAGAGATCTTTGGATTTGGATTTGTATGTGCAATATTGCTCTTCTCTTTTCCTTATGTCCTTGCATAGCTTACTTTAGAGCAACGTCTTTTTGTATATGCACAGGAAGACAGTTAATGCTATGCTTTTGTACTTGGTAGTTAATTGGCTCCAAATAATACTTACTCTTGGGTGTCTGTCATATTTACTCAACTAAAGCCCCCAATCTCCTTAATTCTTAGCACCCCAGAGCAATGTCCCAAGGAAAGGACTGGATGAACCCAGAGCAAGTGGTAAGCTACCCTGGCATCAAAACTGGACAGGCTTAAGTGTCATATTTATAATAAGCTAAGAGCACAGTTGTGGACAAATTCTGTCATGACCTGGATAAGGGCCAACTGGATAAGGACCCTGCTAGGGTTAGGAATGACTAATCTGGTCTAAGGACTGTAGTCTGGGATCTATAGAGATATATTCCTGGGAGAGTCACACTTTAAGCTTAATAAATTTCTGTGTCCATACAAAATGACTAGAAAGATTATTAAGAAGTACATTTAAGGTGACTGTTTAAATGGTTACAGACTAAAGAAAGGAGAAATAGGGCCTTATATCAAATTCTGCCCTTGAGCCGATCTCCTAGCGGATGAGATCTTTGTTCAGGCTTTACAAATGTTGATTGTGCTATTTGACCTAGGTGTAGTTGCTACCCCCAAGGCTTGGAGGTTGAGCTCTAGGCTAGACTGCGAAACTGAGCGAACATGGAAAATAGCATGAGGGATAGGAGGAGATGGGAAAGAGGGGCAGTGTGAGACTAGAATGGGGTGCTCATTAGGACTCCAACAGGGGGGCCGGGAGACTGGAATTAACAGCGACTGATCGCCAACCAGTTTAGCAGCCTGTTCCCTCTTTCATGTGTCTGTTGGCGCAGCTGCAGGCCAGGATGGGGAAGCAGCTCATGGTCACGGAATGCAAGTGATGGGAGAGACCTAACATTCATTTACTGATTACACAGAGGGAAGCAGACATTCTGATGGAAGGTGTGACGTTAGGAAGTTGTATGCATGAAATCCTTTCATTAACTGTACCGTAAATCACAAAGCCTCCCCGCATCCCAGAAAAATTTTTAAAGAGAATATTCCCAATTACCATCAAGAATATGATAAAGATGAAGTCTAAATATAAAATAAATAACTGAATAAGGACTGGAAAAGAAACACATATATAAAATGTTTTGAAAGTCAACTAAAGATAATAATAAATGAGGAATATATGGTATATTTTCTTAATAATTTGAAGTTGTTAGACATAAAATTTGAATATTAATGTGAATTTTCATGCGATGTAATATTGATCCTAACATTTACTTAGATATATTAAATGAAAGATGATAGTTAAAAATTAAAATTATCAGAGATGTAGATCAAATGGAAAAGCATCTGTACAATATACTTTAGGACCCATGTTCCATTTGTAGGACAATGGGATATCCAAGCACCATCAGGAGTGGTCCCCATAAGAAATACTGGAAAAGGAAAAATACACTTTTGCAATGAATTGTCTTATTAGGTACCAAAATATTTAATAAAAGTGTGATTGATAATAAGTATATTGGTACAGGAAAATCAGAAGTTGATTAAAGTGGATAAAGTATACAGAAATAATTCATTATAAAAGAGTAATTCAAAGGATCATAATAGTGGCATTTTAAACCAGTGATAGAGGAAAATAATATTCAAAAATAATACAGGGGGCCAGAGAGACATTACAAAGGTTAAATTACTTGTCTGACTTGCTACCACAGCTGCAACCCTGAATTGACATTTAATACTACTACATATAGTTCCCTGAGCAGATATGTTCTCTGAGCACAGACCCAGCAGTATTTTCTGAGCACTGCTTATGCTGTCCCCAAATAATAATAATATAACATGTCAATTTGTAGAAAATAAATGGCATAAATGTTAATTGCAATGTTAAATTTAAACAAAATAGAGAAAGGCATTAAAAGGGAAAGGTAAAGGCCCTCCCGTTGATCGTCGATTTGCTCGAGCGGGCCCAGTAACGTCTCCATTGGAGACTTTGTTGTTACTGTCTCTGGCATATCGAATACTCTCGGTAGCTTGCCGGGCTCTCCGAGAGGGGCAGAGGAATCGAACTCGGGTCGGCCATGTTGGCCGCTTGTAAGGCAAACGCCCTACCCGCTGTGTTATTGCTCCAGCGGTTTGGGGAGGAGGGGAGGTTTGGGGGGGGCGGCGTTCGGGGGGGTTCTCCCTTCTCCGCCCCCGACCGACCCACCACCGGTGGGGCTCGCTTGCGCATCTCCTCCTACCTGGTTGATCCTGCCAGTAGCATATGCTTGTCTCAAAGATTAAGCCATGCATGTCTAAGTACACACGGCCGGTACAGTGAAACTGCGAATGGTTCATTAAATCAGAGAAAGGCATTAACAGAAAAATAACAGAAGATAGAGAATATGACCTATAAATGTGTGGTAATGGAACATTTTTTAATTGATTTCATTTTTTTGAGAAGATCGTTTTATTGGATGGAATTTACTTAGAAATAAGGGGAAAGAGAGAAGTACATGTTTAAGAAAGAACATGAGTTTCTGCATAGTAGAGGAAAGCAAGTGAGCAAATTTAAGTGTTTGAGGTGGGGGGACAAGGGCTTGTAAGCTGATAGAAGATATTCTTAAGTTAAATATAAGTCCCAGAACTCTAAGAGCAGCATTCTTAGATTCAACTTCACAGAAACTAACAATGTTTGTACAAGAAAAATAGCACAATGTTAGAAGATGTATGCTTGAAGTAATAGATAAAAGCTAAATACAGTGGAATTATTATTTAGTATGATACCAAATTCTGAATAAGTTTGCTGTTTAATCATCACTGGAGAGTGGCAATAGAGCAGTCTTCACAAAAATTATTGAAAACTTGAAGCATGTTGAAGGGAATTATGTAGGTGGAAATTGCTTTGTCAGGTTGGCAGTAAGGGGGTTAAGATAGCCTGACCTGCGACACAGCTGCAACCCCAACAGCAGGAATGTGCCTAACATCAGACTCCCCTGCCTCATGACTAAGCTCCTTAGAAACACAAAATTGCTACAGATTTCAGGTACTCCGGGTTCTGGCTGAGAACTCCAGGTTTTCCAGTACTTCCAAAAGTCCCAGAAGCCACACCCACATTTCACTATCACTGCTATGTAAGCTCATTGCCCAGTTAAATATTTTGAATTTTCTGGAGCACCAACATCTCCAAACTCTACAACACTAACATCCCAATAGGAGCACACCATATTGGATGGGAATGTGATGTAGAAGCCAACTAAACTTAATTAACACAGAAGGTTCAACCAGCAACAGCCACTTAGTAAACCCTCAGACAAGGACTTACTGTTACCATTATGAGACACAATAATTTTCAGAAATTTTCTTTTATTGAAGTATTTCTGATAATTTCATTAGACATAAGCAATATATCTATAACAACAAGCAATATAAAATTAATTATTTGGGGTCTGCTACTGGGGTGAGCTTGAGGGGTGTTTGGAAAAATGAAAACAATAGTGGAGGGAAGGTCACAGTGGTGGTGGGTTTGGAGTTGGGATAGTGAATGCCTGTAACAAATGCACCATGAACAACTATTTAAAGTACAGTGTTTAAATAAAATGGGGGTGAGTGGGAATCTTATGGCAATAAAATAGCTTAACCAGGTAGCAAAAAGTTTTGTTATTAGTCATCAAGACATAAAGATTGTACTTACTAAGAACTATCAACTAAGTGAATGGATTGAATGTGAATGATAGCACAACATGTTTTATTATAATGTAATGGTTTAAAAGTCAAAGTAGGAGCTGGAGCAATAGCACAGCGGGTAGGGCATTTGCCTTGCATGCGGTAGACCCGGGTTCGATTCTCAGGACCCAATATGGTTCCCTGAGCACCGCTGAGGTAATTCCTGAGCACAGAGCCAGGAGTAACCCCTGTGCATCGCTGGTTGTGACCCAAAAATAAAAAAAATTTAAAAATTAAATAAAATAAAAATAAAAAGTCAAAGCAAAAATAGAATGATAAAAGTGTTTTAGGAAGATAATAATCTTAACAATGATAATAACTATACTAATCAATTATTATACTAAGGATATTTTAATTGCATTTAAAATTGTAAAGTGTTTCTGAAAACTATTGAAAATACCTGGCACTAATTTCATATTTATTTTTGATATAAAAGATACACTAATTTAATAATATTTGCCGAGAGCCTATGATGGTATGTGGAACAATCCCAAATACTACAACTCCTATCAGTTATTTCATGGCTACAATACTCTATCAAAAGTTCAAGTTATATTAATATGTATTAAGCTCTGAGAAGTAAAACTGAATTCAACAAATACTCTCTGAGGGCAGGAGAGATAGTACAGTGGATAAGGTGCTTGCCTTGCATGCAGCTGATTTGGGTTTGAATCCCAGCACCTCAAATGGTCTCTGAGCTCTGCCAGAGTGATTCCTGAGTGCTCAAAGTAAGCCTTGAGCATTACCAAGTGTTGTCTAAGAAACAAAAACAAACTAACAAAAACACAAACATTCTTTGCCTTCAAGGACTCAAAATCTAGTAAAATATATAATGTGCATATATAATACTATGGTACACAGGTCAGATTATATTAAATTCTATAACAAAATTTAAAATTAAGCACTAAACTATATATAAAAATTAGAAACCATTGACTGAGGCTCTAATATAAACTGTATTACTCATATCAATTGGATAGAATTGAGAATCTAAAGATAGGTGCCCAAGTATGTGGGCAGGTAGTTTGCAAGAAAGGAGAAAAAAATATGAAGTGGGCAAGAAAACCCTCTTCAATAAATAGTGCATGGAAAACTGATCCTTATATGCAAAAAAAAAACTCATACCTTTCTCACACCAGGCACAAAAGTCAAGTCAAAATGGATTAAAGACCCCAACATCAGACATTAATTCATAAATTACGCTGAGTAACGCATACCACTCTATGATAGTGAAATTAGAGGTAGCTTTAATGGTCAAGCAAGCTGAAACAAAGATAAGCAAATGGAACCACATCAAGCTAAGAAACTTCAGCACTACAAAGGACTTAATAGCCAGAATAAAAAGATACATTACAGACCAAAAGAATATTTGCCAACATTCATCTTATAAAGGGTTAATATCCAAGTTATTTAAACTACTAGTAGAACTCTAATAAAAAAAATAAGGGGAAGGAGGAGTGATAAACAGAAAAAACATACTGCTCAACAAAGACATACAAATGGTCAGAAGATATTTGGAAAAAATGCTCTGTATCACTTATTACCAGGAAAACGCAAATCAAAATAACAATGAGATATCATCTAATACCAGTGGGACTGGCACACATCACAAAGAACAAAACAACCAGTGTTGGCACAGAGATGAGAAAAAAGTGAACCATCATTTACTGTTGGTGGAAATGTCAACTGGCCCAGCTATTTTGTAAAACGATACAGACACTTCTCAAAAACAGGTGATTGAACTTCCATATGATTCAGCAATTCAACTTCCTGGACATCTATCACATCCAAAAGCTCAATTTAGAGCAGACATGAACTCCTATATTCATTTCAGCACTATGCACCACAGCCAAAATCTGGAAACAAGACAAGAACATATAACCGGCCATTGTGTTGCATTTACACAAATGAGTACTACTTGACTTTAAGGGGGAAAAATACAATAATATTTGCTGCTACATGGAATGGAATTGGAAAGTAGAATGCTGAGTGAAATTAGTCAGAAGAGGGACAAACACAGAATGGTCTCTCTCATATGTGGGATATAAAGATACATATTAAGAGAATAACTGTCACTGTCACTGTCCTCCCTTTGTTCATCGATTTGCTCAAGTGGGCCCAGTAACATTGTGAGACTTGTTGTTATTGTGTTTGGCATATCGAATATGTCACAGGTAGCGTGCCAAGCTCTGCCGAGAGGGCAAGATACTCTCGGGAGCTTGCCAGGCTCTCTGAGAGGGACAGAGGAATCAAACTTGGGTGGACTGGTTCAGCCGGCCGTGTGCAAGGCAAATGCACTACCTGCTGTGCTATCGCTCCAGCCCAGTAAAGGAAATAACAAATACTCAAAATGCAAAGAAACTGAAAACATGCTTTCATTTTTTTTAATGGGCATTTGTTGCTCCGTATGAATTTCAGGAGTGCTTGATTTATTTCTTTGAAGAATTTTGTGGGTGTCCTTATAGGGATCACATTGAATCTGTATAATGCTTTGGGGAATATTGCCATTTTGACAATGTTAATTCTTCCAATCCATGAGCAGGGGATATGTTTCCATTTCCTCATGTCCTCTTTTACTTCGTGGAGTAGCGTTTTGTAGTTTTCATTGTAGAGGTCCTTTACCTCTTTAGTTAGGCTGATTCCGAGGTATTTGACTTTCTGGGGGCATAATACCCTGCCACAGAGGCAGGATGGGACGGGGGGGGGGAGGATGAGGGTTGGGGGGGGATGCTGGGACCCGTGGGGATGGATGACGGGCACTGGTGGAGGGATGGGCACTTGATCATTGTATAACTGAAACCCAAGCACAAAATTTGTAAGCCTATAACTGTACCTCATGGTTTTTCACTAATAAAAAAAGAAAAAAAATTAAAAAATAAAAAATAAACTACAAAAAAAAACATGCTTTCATTTTTAAGTTTATTTCAGGGAGTGTAATTGAAGAGGGACACTAAAGTGAAGGAGACACTTGGCTGAAGGGCGTGGAGCTGGAATATTTTATTTCTAAAATCCTACTAACAGTTTAGACACATTAAATAATATTTAAAAGAAAGCATAAAAAGCTTCTCAGATTCTCAGATTCTTCAGTAGTTTAGATTCAAAGCAGTATGTCTTCACTTCAATATTTCAACAAATAATTATTGAACAAATTCTAGAAGGTGCTCAACACTTAAGATACCAAATAGGCAAATAAGAAAAATGCTGACCTTGCTTAAGGAAACTCTCTCCAACACGACACTTGCGCTAAGAAAGCCGCTAGCTACAGTTTGAGTTCAGGTAAAGAAATACCTAGATCAACTGGAAAGTTGGGAGCCATATTATAATATTTTTAGCATTTTGAGCACAAAAAATATTTTTGAATTAGAGCAGTGGCAACCCAAGGAGAAAATAAAACTAGAAAAATTTTTTAATGATGAAACAATAAAGTAAAGTAAAGGCCCTCCCGTTGATCTTCAATTTGCTCGAGCGGGCCCAGTAACGTCTCCATTGGAGACTTTGTTGTTACTGTGTTTGGCATATCGAATACGTCACAGGGAACTTGCCAGGCTCTGCCGTGCGGGCAAGATCCTCGCGGTAGCTTGCCGGGCTCTCCAAGAGGGGTGGAGGAATCGAACTCGGGTCAGACATGTTGGTTGCATGCAAGGCAAATGCCCTACTGCTGTGCTATCGCTCCAGCTGGACCTCCTGCATGTGAAGTATGCTTTGCAAGCGCTCAACCTGCTAAGTGATGAAACAATAGTAGTTAGCAATTACTAAAGTTTAGAGAAAAGTGAAATTTCTGTGACAGGAAACATTGTAAAATAAGCTAGGATTGCAGGGAGGCTTAAGAAATGATAAATGTCTCTTCAAAGAAATGGAGCAAACACTCCTGAAATTTATATGGAACAATAAGCCCCCACAAATAGCTAAAGCAATTCTTGGGAAAAAGAAAATGGGAAGAATCAACCTCCCTAACTTCAAACTTTACTACAAAGCAGTAATAATCAAAACAGCATGGTACTGGAACAAAGGCAGAACTGCAGACCAATGGAACAGGGTTGAATACACTGACATCTCCCCTCAATCATATGATCATCTAATTTTTGATAAAGTTGCAAGAAATGTGAAGTGGAGTAAGAAAAGCCTCTTTAACAAATTGTGCTGGCATCAATGGATGGCTACATGCAAAAAAATGAGCTCATAACTCTGCCTAACACCATGTACAAAGGTAAGATCAAAATGGATTAAGGACCAGAACATCAGACCAGAAACCATAAGGTATATTGAAGACAAAGTTGGCAAAACCCTCCATGACATTGAGGCTAATGGTATTTTCAAAGATGCCACGCCACTGGCCGAGCAAGTGAAAACAGAGATAGATAAATGGGACTATCTTAAACTAAGAAGCTTCTGCACCTCCAAAGAAACAGTGACCAAAATACAAAGACAGTCGACAGAATGGGAAAGAATATTCGCCGAATACACATCTGACAAGGGGTTGATATCAAGGATATACAAAGTACTGGTTGAACTCCACAAGAAGAAAACATCCAACCCCAACAAAAAATGGGGCAATGAAATGAACAGAAACTTTCTCAAAGAAGAAATCCAAATGGCAAAAAAGCACATGAGAAAATGCTCTACATCATTAATCATCAGGGAGATGCAGATCAAAACCACAATGAGATACCATCTCACACCTCAGAGACTGGCCCACATTCAAAAGAACAAAAGCAACTGATGCTGGCACGAATGTGGCGAGAAAGGGACACTCCTTCATTGCTGGTGGGAATGCCGACTAGTTCAGCCCTTTTGGAAAACAGTATGGACGCTTCTCAAAAAATTAGAAATTGAGTTCCCATTTGACCCAGCAATACCACTCCTGGGAATATATCCCAGAGAGGCAAAAATGTATAGTCGAAGTGACATCTGCACTTGTTTGTTCATTGCAGCACTCTTTACAGTAGCCAGAAACTGGAAGAAACCTGAGTGCCCAAGAACAGATGACTGGTTAAAGAAACTTTGGTACATCTACACAATGGAGTACTATATAGCTCTTAGAAAAGATGAAGTCATGAAATTTACATACAAGTGGTACAATATGGAAAGTATCATGCTAAGCGAAATGAGTCAGAAAGAGAGGGATAGACATAGAAAGATTGCATTCATCTGGGGGATATAAAATAACAAAATATGAGATTAATACCCAAGAATAGCTGAGATCAACACCAGGAAGATTACTCTATAGCTTAGAGGCCAGCCGGGTATTCTAGGGGAAAGGGCAGTTCAGATAGAGAAGGGAGCACCAAATGGAGGGTGTTTGGAGGATCCTCCCAGGAAGGGAGATGCATGTTGAAAGTAGACGATGGACTGAACATGTTTGCCACTCAATGTCTCTTTTGCTGACCACAACACCCAAAAGGAGAGAGAGAACAAAAGGGAATGCCCTGCCACAGTGGCAGGAGGGGATGGGGGGATGGGGGAAGGGATATTATCCATGGTGGTGGAAAATGGGCACTGGTGGACGGATGGGTATTTGATCATGGTATGACCGAAACCCATGCACAAAAATTTGTAAGTCTACAACTCTACCTCATGGTGTTTCACTAATAAAAAAATGATAAATATCTATCTATATCTTAATATGAGACAGTGTCACTTTAGGGTAAATGAAAAGCCATAATCACTGAAAGTCTCAGTTTCTAACCTCAGTACATCTATTCACCCACTTCTCTTCACAATCATGGTTCTTCTAATCTGAGCTATGTTAACCAAATCTCTAAATCAATCATGTTAAAAATAGAAATTTGTCATGTAAACAAATTTTAAGAAAGTTAAAGATCAATAAATTTCCAAAAGAAGTTATAAGAGGTATGCAGTGTGATTGGGGGCTGGAGAGATAGAGTTAGTAAGGCACTCACCTTGCACTTGACAGGCCTGGCCTTGATTCCTGCACCCCATATATTTCCCCAACCCCAAAGCAGTGATCCCTGACTGCAAAACCAGTAAGCCTGGAGCAATCCCCAGGAACTGCATGGTGTGACCCAAAAATATAAATAAATAAATAAATAAATAAATAAAATATAAGACTTGATCAGGATTTAATAGACCATCTGATTTCATTCCCATGTTTTCACCACCATATATAAAATGTTCCATAAATGTCATCAAAAAAGAAATAGAGTTATAAGCATGATTGATTCTTAGTGTACTAGATACTCTCCAAATTTACTTCAGTTTCTAACTTACTGTATTTTAAATATCAAATCAATAATAGACAATTGGCTAAACCTGATTATCATCTTACCAAAATCACATTTCCTCATCTCCATTACTGTTTGTAGTTGCCCATCCCCCAGCCTTCAACCCCTGCATTATATTAGTGAGAACCCTGGAAACTGTCAAGATGTGACTACTGAGAACTGTAACACTGTAGCACTGTCCTCCAGTTGTTCATCGGTTTGCTTGAGCAGGTACCAGGAACCATCTCCATTGTGAGACTTGTTGTTAATGTTTTTGGCATGTCCAATATGCCATGGGGTGTTTGCCAATCTCTGCCATGCAGGGGTAGCTTGCCAGGCTCTCCAAGAGGGGTGGAGGAATCGAACCCCAGTCGGCCGCATGCAAGGCAAACGCCCTATCCACTGTGCTATCGCTTCAGCCCTACTGAGAACTAATAATAAGAATTAAACTTATAAGTACATTGTTAAAAAAACAATTTAAGAACTTGGTTATATACTTTGTCCAGTGGTTTAGTCACATAAGTGACCATCAGTAAAATTTCCAAACACAAATTTCCAAAGACATGGTAGTTAGCAATTCAATCTCAAATGAAGATGAAGGATAGATCTGAGTAGAAACCTGGGAGACATCACTAAGTAAATCTATTGTACAATGTTACTTACTTTATCTTCAGAGAAGCTGAAAAGTTGGTTCTTTGCAGCAAAAAATTGAACAGCTAGTACACTGGTTGAATGACCCCACAGGATACCAACTGGTTTAGAAACAACATAGGGGTTCCAAAGGCAAACTTTATTATTAATCCCAGCAGTTGCTGATCAGAATTAGGGAAAAAAAGTGTTTTATTTTTATTACAACACCATGATTCACAAAGTTTTTTACAATAGTGTTTCAGAGAGTGTTTCTCACTTCTAATCCTGCCACCCCTTCACCCATCCTCCTTCACCCATCCCCACTTCCTGATTCCCT
This sequence comes from Sorex fumeus, assembly GCF_029834395.1. NCBI lineage: Eukaryota > Metazoa > Chordata > Mammalia > Eulipotyphla > Soricidae > Sorex > Sorex fumeus. The sequence goes on from NW_026606067.1 coordinate 30,258,865, forward strand.
GATAGATACATTTTAAAGTTTAATTACTGTAGTTTGGTTCCTATGCTTTCAGTCATCTTGGATCTAGTGGCTTCGTTATCTACAGATACCTAATTTCATGAGTAACAACATTTTTGAAATACATTTTAAAGTATCTGGAGGTTAGCAACTGCCTTCTGAGCATAAAAGGAAAATTGTGTCAGTGCTTAACAGCTCAGTCTTACCATTAAAAATAGCTGAAAATGGAGAGAGTAGTACAAGAGGATTATACATGAGGTGAAATACAATATGGTCCCACTGAGGACCCTAACCAGAAGGGACAATGTCGTCCCAATATCGTGCCTCTTTAGTCAACACAACCTAGGACTGTAAACTGTGTTCAAAGTTACCCAGCACTAAGAACTGAAACAACATTTAAAGTTTCCAAACGAGTTTAAAATATAAGAAAATGAATTATTTTCACTATGATGAAAACAATCAAATATTTTCAAGAAAAGTTAGCTTTTGACCAACCTTATTATGAGAATGAAAATTTATTGATATCATGAGCCATTCATATTGCAAATTTTATTCAGAAAGAATACAAATGTCCTGTAGAAGGGGTTTAACATTAAATGGGTATATTGAGAGAACATATATTCAAGGGCAGAGAATAACCGTGTTTCTTAAATGTGGAAATTCAATTCTACCACACCATCATTCCCTCACTTAGAGCTAGCTAGAATACTGAGCTTATTTCCTCTAATTTTTTCAGGTATCAAGAAGTGATCAGTGTATAGGAATTAAAACAATCTCAGAATCAATGAAATGTTTGATGCATAAATCCTTCCAAACCCAATTTACCAATCCCCAGCCTTTCCAAATAAATTTACAATACTCCATGAAAGTTTAACATGGATGTATTTCTGAGTTCATATTCACTGTTTCTTTTACCATCATTTTCAGTTACTTTTGTTGAAAATTTCATGACTTACAAGTTCTCATCTGGTGTAAAGTGTAAATTATTAGATTAAGGTTAATGGGACCCCTTCTATAGGACATTTATGTTCACTCCCTGTATAAAATTTTCCCTATTAATATTTCATGATATTAATAGACATTATTAATTTATTTTATCTATTAATTTTCAATGATACCTCATTTTTATGCCTTAACTAAGATTGCATATATATAGTTATCTGCTTTCAGTATCCCTAAATATTTATTCTGTTTAATCATAAAAGCATTATAGATTTTTTCTCAGTCAGAATATATAATTTTGCATCAGAAGTGCTTTCTTTTAGTCAACTAAAGCTAGAATACTCTAAAATACTTCAAAGAGCATTAGAGGTTGTATTATGAAAAGTGAACTAAAAAGTTACACATTTTTCAGTTCGTGTGTGTGTGTGTGTGTGCATGTGTGATTTTGTGCATATGTGTGCGTGTGTGTGCGCATTTGTGTGTGCATGTGTGTGTGTTCACGCATGTGTGTGCATGTGTGTGTGTGTGTGTGTGTGTGTGTGTGTGCATGTGCACATGCACTAGCAGGAAAAATAATGTATTGCTTGGGATGATCATTTGATGTTGTTAGAAAGATAGTAGAATGGCAGATGTGGCAGAAACTGCCTTCTTTCCTAGATTATTTGCATCCTCCACCAACTTTAATAAAAGGAATCATTAGGCATTGGCCTCTTTATCATGTCTTTACCCCAGTGTTATAGTTCAGACAGATATGCTGCACACTTTGATGCATCATTATCATACATTCTCAGGCAATAAATGTGAGCTGTTCAAGTTGATCTCTCTAGCAATAAAGCAATAAGATGGAGAGATTCTATGCATACAAATAGGCATCCCAGATTATTTATGAGGCGCTCATATTTACCAGGATTTATTTTACATACCAATTAAATTGAGCCGAGAGTGGCAATCAAAAGCATGAATGCCCTGGGCAATGTTGAAGGATGTCATCTTAACATGATTTTTTGATTTCTCTCTCCAAGCCAACACCAGGGTATTTGTACTGCTGGTTGTACTGGAAATAATAGCATCCAAAGAGGCATTGTAAGTAACTGATGAGAAAGAGGGAGAGAGAAAGAACACTCTTTAGTTAATATTTCGTACAATGTAGGCAAAACAAAATTGTTGAATGTGAAAGACAAAAAAAATCACTTGTCATATAGTGACATAATCCAATTAAAAAAAAAAACCTCCCACAAAGAAATTTACTGTAAGAATTTACAGCAAAATGTACTTTGATATTCTTAATCTAATGGAAGAATACTTTGATTTTTTTAATTGGACCATATGGGAAGTAAACAGCATTAGTGACAATAACTACATGGATTCTGGATGTGTTAGTAATTTAATTGTCAAATTCTTGGGATTTGCTTCCTGGGCCAAGCAGGCAAACAGGAATTAAGAAACCATCTTCTAATCTCAAAACTTAATCTCATGTCAAACTATAGATTATTTAAATTTTGGCTGATCTGCAATGTTTGAGATTAAGATAACTGGAACTCCATCTCTTGTCAACACTTTTTTTTCCATTTGTTTTGGAAGGCCACATCTGGCAATGTTCAGTGGTTATTCTTGACCCTGCACTCAAGAATTAGTCCTGATAGTGCTCTGGGGACCATATGGAATTCCTGGGATAGAACCTGGGTGAGCCACATGTAAGGCAAATACCCTACCTGCTGTATTATTACTCCAGTCAGGCGCCTGTCAAACTATTTTTTGGAGTGAAGATGTGGTATATAGACACAGTGGTCAGAGAAGAAAAGAAATCAAAGTGGGGAAGAAGAGAAAGGCAAGTAATGGGTGAACATGGGTCAGGACTTCAGTTATACTGGTGACATAAGTAAGTGGTAGAGCCATATGTTCAGAACACAGACTTGACAACATCTAAGCCACAACCACTGAAACTTTGTAACGTGCCTGTCAAATTGACAGGAGAGGGATGGGGTAGGAATTGGGAGTAGGGAAGAATATGGGAACTCTGATGGACAGAAGTAGACACCGGCAGTGGGATTGGTATTGAAATGTTATATGCCTGAAATTCAACTATCAACACATTTGTAAGTCACAGTTCATAAACTGGATAATAAATGTATAAAAAACAAAATTTTTATTTCATTTACATAGCGATAGCACAGTGGATAGGGCATTTGCGTTGTAAGTGGCTGACAGGGTTTGATTCCTCTGGACAGCCCGGTAAGCTACTGAGAGTATCCTGCCCACATGGCAGAGCCTGGCAAGCTCCCGGTGGTGTATTTGATATGACAAACACAGTTACAAGTCTCACAATGGAGATGTTACTGGTGCCCGCTCGAGAAAATCGATGACCAAGGGGAGGACAGTGCTATAGTGCTATAGATTAAATATTAAAGCATTGTTAGACAAGATGAAGTCATGAAATTTACATACAGGTGGTACTACATGGAAAGTATCATGCTAAACGAAATGAGTCAGAAAGAGAGGGACAGACATAGAAAGATTTCATTTATCTGGGGAATATAAAGTAACAAGATAAGAGACGAAAAATGTCCAAGAATAGCCGAGATAAGTACCAGTAGGTTCATTCCATGACTTGAAGGCCGGCCGCACATGCTAGGGGGAAAGGCAGCTCAGATAGAGAAGGCAGCACCAAGTAAAGGGTGTTGGGAGAATCCTCCCAGGATGGGAGATGCATGCTGAAAGTCGACTATAGATTGAACATGATTGCCACTCAATGCCTCTTTTGCAAACCACAGCACCCAAAGAGAGAGAGAGAGAACAAAAGGGAATGCCCTGCCACAGAGGCAGGGTGGGATGGGGGGATGGGGGGCAGGAGGTATACTGGGATCAGTGGTGGTGGAGAATGGGCACTGGTGGAGGGATGGGTACTTGATCATTGTATAACTGAAACCCAAGCACAAAAATTTGTAAGTCTACAACTGTACCTCATGGTGTTTCTCTAATAAAAAATAAATAAATAAATAAATAAATAAATAAATAAATATTAAAGCATTTAAGGAAAGTTGAGATTCCAACACCAGACCCTTCACTGGTGTTGGAAACATTATATGACTGAAACCCAATCATGAATAATTTTGTAACTGTGTATCTGTGATTCAATTTTAAAAAAGAAAGTAAGAGAAGTTAAAAAGTTAAGATTCACAATATTTTCAGATTTAAGACTTTAAAAGGATTGGGGGTATTTTAAATAGTTTGAAAAGTATTTTTAATTATAATTTTATTTTTATTAAGGTACTGTGATTTACAGTTATTCATAATTGAGTTTTAGGCATACAATGTTTTTGCAACTGTCCCACCAGCAGTGTCAACTTCTTTCCACCTGTCGTCAAGTTTCCTCCTGTTAACCACCTCCACCCATAGCCTGCCTCCCAAGAAGCTCAGGTAAGAAATCTGTTCCTTTGTCCCTAATGATCCAGTTCCACATACTGTAGAATAAAATCTAACTTATCCACCCAGGAAAATGATTTTAGGTTGGTAGGACTAGTCCTCTCCTG